>NC_044555.1:96471284-97671284 GCF_007565055.1 Rhinopithecus roxellana | reverse complement strand
GAACAGTGCCACAATAAACATACGTGTGCATGTGTCTTTATGGTACCATGATTTATAATCCTTCGGGTATACACCCAGTAATGGGATTGCTGGGTCAAATAATCCTTGAGGAATCACCACACTGTCTTCCACAATGGTTGAACTAATTTACACTCCCACCAACAGTGTAAAAGTGTTCCTATTTCTCTACATCCTTTCCAGCATCTGTTGTTTCCTGACTTTTTAATGATTGTCATTCTACCTGGCATGAGATGGTATTTCATTGTGGTTTTGATTTGCATTACTCTGATGACCAGTGATGATGAGGGGTTTTTTTCATATGTTTGTTGGCTGCATAAATGTCTTCCTTTGAGAAGTGTCTGTTCATATCCTTCGCCCACTTTTTGATGGGTTTTTTTTTTTTTTTTCTCGTAAATTTGTTTGAGTTCTTAGTAGATTCTGGAAATTAGCCCTTTGTCAGGTAGGTAGATTGCAAAGATTTTCTCCCATTCTGTAGGTTACCTGTTCACTCTGGTGATAGTTTCTTTTGCTGTGCAGAAGCCCTTTAGTTTTATTAGATCTCATTTGTCTATTTTTGCTTTTGTTGCCATTGCTTTTGGTGTTTTAGTCATGAAGTCTTTGCCCATGCCTATGTCCTGAATGACATTGCCTAGGTTTTCTTCTAGGGTTTTTATGGTGTTGGGTCTTACATTTAAGTCTTTAATCCATCTTGAGTTAGTTTTTGTACATGGTGTAAGGAAGGGATCCAGTTTCAGCTTTCTACATATGGCTAGTCTGTTTTCCCAGCACCATTTATTAAATAGGGAATCATTTTCCCATTGCTTGTTTTTTTCAGGTTTGTCAAAGATCAGATGTGTGGTGGTATTTCTGAGGACTCTGTTCTATTCTATTGGTTTATATATCTGTTTTGATACTAGTACCATGCTGTTTTGGTTACTGTAGCCTTGTAGTATAGTTTGAAGTCAGGTAGCATGATGCCTCCAGCTTTGTCCTTTTTGCTTAGGATTGTCTTGGCTATGCAGGCTCTTTTTTGGTTCCATATGAACTTTAAAGTAGTTTTTTCCAATTCTGTGAAGAAAGTTAGTGGTAGATTGATGGAGATAGTATTGAATCAATAACTTACCTTGGGCAATGTGGCCATTTTCACAATATTGATTCTTCCTATCCAAGAGCATGGAATGTTCTTCCATTTGTTTGTGTCCTCTTTTATTTCATTGAGCAGTGGTTTCTAGTTCTCCTTGAAGAGGTCCTTCATATCCGATGTAAGTTGGATTCCTAGGTATTTCATTCTCTTTGTAGTAATTGTGAATGGGAGTTCACTCATGATTTGGCTCTCTAATTATCTATTATTGGTGTATAGGAATGCTTGTGATTTTTGCACATTGATTTTGTATCCTGAGACTGCTGAAGTTGCTTATCCATTTAAGGAGATTTTGGGCTGAGATGATGGGGTTTTCTAAATATGCAATCATGTCATCTGCAAACAGAGACAATTTGACTTCCTCTTTTCCTAATTGAATACCCTTTATTTCTTCCTCTTGCCTGATTGCGTGGCCAGAACTTCCAATACTATGTTGAATAGGAGTGGTGAAAGAGGGCATCCTTGTCTTGTGCCGGTTTTCAAAGGGAATGCTTCCAGTTTTTGACCATTCAATATGATATTGACTGTGGGTTTGTCATAAATAGCTCTTATTATTTTGAGCTATGTTCCATCAATACCTAGTTTATTGAGAGTTTTTAGCATGAAAGGCTGTTGAATTTTGTTGAAGGCCCTTTCTGCATCTACTGAGATAATCATGTGAGTTTTGTCATTGGTTTTGTTTATGTGATGGATTACGTTTATTGATTTGTGTATGTTGAACCAGCCTTGCATCCCAGGGATGAGGCTGACTTGATCATGTTGGATAAGCTTTTTGATGTGCTGCTGGATTTGGTTTGCCAGTATTTTATTGAGGATTTTCGCATTGATGTTCTTCAGGGATATTGGACTAAAATTCTTTTTTTGTTGTGTCTCTACCAGGTATCAGGATGATGTTGGCCTCATAAAATGAGTTAGGGAGGATTCCCTCTTTTTCTGTTGATTGAAATAGTTTCAGAAGGAATAGTAGCAACTTCTCTTTGTACCTCTGGTAGAATTCAGCTGTGAATCTGTCTGGTCCTAGACTATTTTTGGTTGGTGGGCTATTAATTATTACCTCAATTTCAGAACCTGTTATTGGTCTATTCAGGGATTCAACTCCTTCCTGGTTGAGTCTTGGGAGGGTGTATTTGTCCAGCAATTTATCAATTTCTTCTAGATTTTCTAGTTTATTTGCATAGAGGTGTTCATAGTATTCGCTGATGGTAGTTTATATTTCTATGGGATCAGTGGTGAGATCCCCTTTATCATTTTTTATTGCGTCTATTTGATTCTTCTCTCTTTTCTTCTTTATTAATCTAGCTAGTGGTCTATGTATTTTGTTGACCATTTCAAAAAACCAGCTCCTGGATTCATTGATTTTTTGAAGGGATTTTTCTGTCTCTATCTCCTTCAGTTCTGTTCTGATCTTAGTTATTTCTTGCCTTCTGCTCACTTTTGAATTTGGTTGCTCTTGCTTCTCTATTTCTTTTAATTGAGATGTCAGAGTGTTGATTTTAGATTCTTACTGTTTTCTCTTTTGAGCATTTAGTGCTATAACTTTCCCTCTACACACTGCTTTAAATGTGTCCCAGAGATTCTGGTATGTTGTGTCTTTGTTCTCACTGGTTTCAAAGAACATCTTTACTTCTGCCTTCATTCGTTATTTACCCAGTAGTCATTCAGGAGCAGGTTGTTCAGTTTCCATGTAGTTGTGCAGTTTTGAGTGTGTTTCTTAATCCTGAGTTCTAATTTGATTGCACTGTGGTCTGAGAGACAGTTTGTTGTGATTTCTGTTCTTTTACATTTGCTGAGGAGTGTTTTACTACCAATTATGTGGTCAATTTTAGAATAAGTGTGATGTGATGCTGAGAAGAATGTATATTCTGTTGATTTGGGGTGGAGGGTTCTGTAGACGTCTATTAGGTCTGCTTGGTACAGAGCTGAGTTCAAGTCCTGGATATCCTTGTCAACCATCTGTCTCGTTGATCTGTCTAATTAATATTAACAGTGGGGTGTTAATGTCTTCCATTATTGTTGTGTGGGAGTCTAAGTCTCTTTGTAGGACTCTAAGGACTTGCTTTATTAATCTGGGTGGTACTGTATTGGGTGCATATATATTTAGGATAGTTAGCTCTTATTGTTGAATTGATCCCTTTACCATTATGTAATGGCTTTTTCTTTTGATCTTTGTTGGTTTAAAGTCTGTTTTATCAGAGACTAGGATTGCAACCCCTGGTGTTTTTTCTTTCCATTTGCTTGGTAAATATTCCTCCATCCCTTTATTTTGAGCCTATGTGCATCTTTGCATGTGAAATGGGTCTCCTGAATACAGCACACCAATGGGTCTTGACACTATCCAATTTGCCAGTCTGTGTCTTTTAATTGGGGCATTTAGCCCATTTACATTTAAGGTTGATATTGTTATGTTTGAATTTCGTCCTGTCATTATGATGTTTGCTGGTTATTTTGCCCATTAATTGATGCAGTTTCTTTATAGGGTCAATGTTATGTACGATTTGGCACGTTTTTGCAGTGGCTGGTACTGGTTGTTCCTTTCCATGTTTATTGCTTCCTTCAGGAGCTCTTGTAAGGCAGGCCTGGTGGTGACAAAATCTCTCAGCATTTGCTTGTCTCTAAAGGATTTTATTTCTCATTCACTTATGAAGCTTTGTTTGGCTGGATATGAGATTCTGGGTTGAAAATTCTTTTTTTTAAGAATGTTGAATTTGGCCCCCATTCTCTTCTGGCTTGCAGGGTTTCTGCCAAGAGTTCTGCTGTTAGTCTGATGGGCTTCCCTTTGTGGGTAACCTGACCTTTCTCTCTGGCTGCCCTTAACATTTTTTCCTTTGTTTCAACCTTAGTGAATCTGACAATTTTGTGTCTTGGGGTTGCTCTTCTCGAGGAGTATCTTTGTGGTGTTCTCTGTATTTCCTGAATTTGAATGTTGGCCTGCCTTGCTAGTTTAGGGAAGTTCTCTTGGATAATATCCTGAAGAGTGTTTTCTACTTGGTTCCATTCTCCACGTCACTTTCCAGTACACCAATCAAATGTATGTTTGGTCTTTTCACATTGTCCCATATTTCTTGGAGACTTTGTTCATTTCTTTTCACTCTTTTTTCTCTAATCTTGCCTTCTTGCTTTATTTCATTAGTTTGATCTTCAATCACTGATATCCTTTCTTCCACTTGATTGAATCAGTTATTGAAGCTTGTGCGTGTGTCATGAAGTTCTTGTGCCATGGTTTTCAGCTCCATCAGGTCATTTAAGATCTTCTCTACACTGTTCATTCTAGTTAGCCATTCATCTCACCTTTTATTCAAGGTTTTCAGCTTCCTTGCGATGGGTTAGAACCTGTTCCTTTTTTTCTTTTCTTTTCTTTTTTGAGATGGAGTCTCGCTCTGTCGCCCAGGCTGGAGGGCAGTGGCCGGATCTCAGCTCACTGCAAGCTCCGCCTCCCAGGTTTACGCCATTCTCCTGCCTCAGCCTTCCGAGTAGCTGGGACTACAGGCGCCCGCCACCTTGCCCGGCTAGTTTTTTTTTTTTTTTTTTTTTTTTTTTTTTTTGTAGAGACGGGGTTTCACCATGTTAGCCAGGATGGTCTCGATCTCCTGACCAAGTGATCCGTCCGTCTCGGCCTCCCTAAGTGCTGGGATTACAGGCTTGAACCACCATGCCTGGCAGAACATGCTCCTTTAGCTCAGAGAAGTTTGTTATTACTGACCTTCTGAAGCCTACACCTGTCAACTCGTCAAACTCATTCTCCGTCCAGTTTTAATCCCTTGGCAGCGAGGAGCTGTGATCCTTTGGAGGAGAAGAGGCACTCTGTGTTTTGGAATTTTCAGCTTTTCTGCTCTGGTTTCTCCCCATCTTTGTGGTTTTATCTACTTTTGGTCTTTGAGGTTGTTGACCTACAGATGGGATTTTCGTATGGATGTCCTTTTGTTGATGTTGATGCTATTCCTTTCTGTGTGACTTTTCCTTCTAATAGTCAGACCCCTCAGCTGCAGGTCCGTTGGAGTTGGATGGCGGTCCACTCCAGACACTGTTTGCCTGGGTAACACCAGCAGAGGCTGCAGAAAAGCAAACATTGCTGCCTAATCCTTCCTCTGGAAGCTTCCTCCCAGAGAGGCACCCACCTGTTTGAGGTGTCTGTCGGCCCCTACTGGAAGGTGTTTCCCAGTCAGGCTACATGGGGGTCAGGGACCCACTTGAGGAGGCAGTCTGTCCCTTCTCAGAACTCAAACGCAGTGCTGAGAGAACCACTGCTCTCTTCAGAGCTGTCAGACAGGGACATTTAAGTCTGCAGAAACTCTGCTGCCTTTTGTTCTACTAAGCATTGCCTCCAGAAGTGGAATCCATACAGCCAGTAGGCCTTGCTGAGCTGTGGTGGGCTCCACCAAGTTTGTGCTTCCAGGTCTCTTTGTTTACACTGTGAGCTACTCAAGCCTCAGCAATGGTGGACGCCCCTCTGCCCACCAATCTACAGTGTCACAGGTCAATCTCAGACTGCTGTGCTAGCAGTGAGCAAGACTCGGTGGTCGTGGGACCCACCGAGCCAGGCACGTGAGGGTATCTCCTGCTCTGCCAGTTGTTAAGACTGCAGAAAAAGTGCAGTATTTTGTCAGGAGTGTACCGCTTCTCCAGGTACAGTCTGTCACGGCTTCCCTTGACCGGGAAACGGATATTTCCAGACCCCTTGCACTTCCTGAGTGAGGCGATGCCCTGCCCTGCTTGAGCTCGCCCTCTGTTGGCTGCACCCACTGTCCAACCACTCCCAATGAGATAAACCAGGCACCTCAGTTTGGAATGCAGGAATCAACCATCTTCTACATAGGTCTGGGTGGGAACTGCAGACCGGAGCTGTTCCTATTCAGCCATCTTGGAAGCACCCTCCAGTCGTCTGTATTTTTAATGACATTCAGTATACTTGTTCTATCAGTTACTGAGAGAGGAATATTGAAGTTTCCAAAAATAATTGTCTATCTTTATTTCTATCAATTTCTGCTCAAGTATTTAAACTTCTGTTGTTAGATGCATACATATTTTAAACTGTTATATCTTCAGGGAGAATTGACTCCTTTATAATTATAGAATGTCTCTCAGTATCTCTAATAATACTCCTTGATCTGAAGTCTACTTTATCTGATATCATTATTCCAGATTTCTTTTTTTTTTTTTTATTTTAAGTTCTAGGATACATGTGCAGGATGTACAGGATGTGCATGTTTGTTACTCATGTAAACATGTGCCATGGTGTTTTGCTTCACAGATCATCCCATTACCTTGGTATTAAGCCCAGCATCCATTAGCTATTATTCCTGATGCTCCCCCTTCCCCTGTCCCCCCAACAGGCCCCAGTGTTTATTGTTCCCCTCCTGTGTCCATGTGTTCTCATTGTTCAGCTCCAACTTATAAATGAGAACATGCAGTGTGTGATTTTCTGTTCCTGCATTCGTTTGCTGAGGATAATGGCTTCCAGCTCCATCCATGTCCCTGCAAAACTCATGATCATGCTCTTTTCTATGGCTGCATAGTATTCCATGGTGTATATGTACCACATTTTCTTTATCCAGTCTATCAATGATGGGCATTTGGGTTGAATCCATGTCTTTGCTGTTGTGAATAGTGTTACAATGAGCATATGCATGCATGTATCTTTATAAATGAATGATTTAAATTCCTTTGGGTATATACCCAGTAATGAGATTGCTGAGTCAAATGGTATTTCTGGTTCTAAATCTTTGAGGAATCACCAACTGTCTGCTACAACGGTTAAACTAATTTACACTCCCACCAACGATGTAAAAGTGTTCCTATTTGTCTGCAATCTCACCAGCATCTGTTGTTTCTTGACCTTTTAATAATCGTCATTATCACTGGCATAGGATGGTATCTCATTGTGGTTTTGATTTTAATTTCTCTAATGATCAGTGATGTTGAGCTTTTTATCGTATGGTTTTTTTTTTTTTTTTTTTTTTGGCTACATAAATGTCTTATTTTGAGAAGTGTATGTTCATGTCTACTTTTTTAATGGGGTTGTTTTTTTCTTGTAAATTTGCTTAAATTCCTTGTAGATTCTGGATATTAGACCTTTGCCAGATGGATAGATTGCAAAAATTTTCTCCCAGTATGTAGATTGTCTGTTCACTCTGATGATAGTTTCTTTTGCTGTGCTCTTTAGTTTAATTACATCCCATTTGTCAATTTTTGCTTTTGTTGCAATTGCTTTTGGCAGTTTTGTCATGAAATGTTTGCCCATACCTATGTCCTCAATGGTATTGCCTAGATTTTCTTCTAGGGTTTTTATAGTTTTGGGTTTGACATTTAAGTCTGTATTCCATCTTGAGTTAATTTTTGCATATGGTGTAAGGAAGGGGTCTAGTTTCAATTTTCTGCATAAGGCTAACCAGTTCTCCCAGCACCATTTATTAAATAAGGAATCTCTTCCTCATTGCTTGTTTTTGTGAGGTTTGTTGAAGATCAGATGGTTGTAGATGTGCAATCTTATTTCTGATTCTCTATTCTATTCCATTGGTCTGTGTCTCTGTTTTTGTACCAGTACCATGCTGTTTTGGTTACTGTAGCCTTGTAGTATAGTTTGAAGTCAAGTTGTGTAATGCCTTCAGCTCTGTTCTTTTTGCTTAGGATTCTCTTGGCTATACAAGTTCTTTTTAGTCCCATATGAATTTTAAAATAGTTTTTTTCTAATTCTGTGCAAAATGTCCATGGTAGTTTAATGGGAATAGTATTGAATCTATAAATTACTTTGTACAGTATGGCCATTTTCACGATATTGATTCTTCCTATCAATATGCATGGAATGTTTTTCCATTTGTTTGTGTCTTTTCTGATTTCCTTGAGGAGTGGTTAGTAGTTCTTCTTGAAGAGATTCTTCACTTCCCTCGTTAGCTGTATTCCTAGGTATTGTATTATCTTTGTAGCAATTGTGAATGAGAGTTCATTCAAAATGTGGCTCTCTGCTTGTCTAGTGTTAGTGTATAGGAATGCTTGTGACTTCTGCACATTGATTTTGTACCCTGAGACTTTGCTGCAGTTGCTTATCAGCTTAAGAAGCTTTTGGGCTGAGACAGTGGGGTTTTCTAGATATAGGATCATGTCATCTGCAAACAAAGACAGTTTGACTTCCTCCCTTCCTATTTGGATATGCTTTATTTCTTTCCCTTGCCTGATTGCCCTGGCCAGAGCTTCCAATACTATGTTGAGTAAGTGTGGTAAGAGAGGACAACCTTGTCTTGTGCAGGTCATCAAGGGGAATGCTTCCAGCTTTTGCACATTCAGCATATTACCTGTGGGTTTGTCATATATGGCTCTTATTATTTCCAGGTATCTTCCTTCAATACATAGTTTATTGAGAGTTTTAACATGAAGGGATGTTGAAATTTATCAAAGGCCTTTTCTGTGTATATTGACACAACCATATGTTTTTTGTCATTGGTTCTGTTTATGTGATGGATTATGTTTATTGATTTGCATATGTTGTACCAAACTTGTATCTCAAGGATGAAGCCAACTTGATTGTGGTGGATAAGCTTTTTGTTGTGTTTCTGGATTCGGTTTGCCAGTATTTTATTGAGAATTTTTGCATCAATGTTCGTCAGGCATATTGACCTAAAGTTTCCTTTTTTTGTTGTATCTCTGCCAGATTTTGGTATCAGTATGATGCTGGCCTCATAAAATGATTTAGGGAGGAATCCCTCCTTTTTAATTGGAATAGTTTCGGAAGAAATGGTACCAGGTCCTCTTTGAACCTTGCAGATTTATTTTGTTTAGTGTTTAAGTGGGTTTGATATAGAGAGCATATAGTTGACTCTTATGTTTTTATGCATTCTGAAAATCTCTTTTTTTGACAAATAGAAATTGTATATATTTACGGTGCACAATGTGATTGTTTTGGTATGTGTATACACTATGAAATGGTTAAATCAAGCTAATTTAGATATCCAGCTCACATACTTATAATTTTTTTGTGGTGAGGATATTTAAGATCTACTATCTTAACAATTTTCAAGTGTACAATACATTATTAACTGGAGTTACCACTCTGTACAATGGATCTCCAGAACTTATTCACTCTGTCTAATTGAAACACTGTACTCTTTGATTTAGATTCCACATACAAACGAGATCATAAGGTATTTATTTGCCTTTCTGTGCCTACTTTATTTCACTTAGTCTAATGTCTTCCAGTTTCATTCGTGTATTCACAAATGATAGGCTTTCTTTCTTTTTTTAAAGGCTGAATAATTTTCTACTGTGTGTATATATGTGTGTGTATTACATTTTCTTTACCTATTCATCTGCCAATGGACACTTAGATTGATTCCAAATGTTGACTATGGTAAATAATTCTGCAATGAACATGGGAACGCAGATATCTTCTCAACATACTGATTTCTTTTCTTTTGGATATATGCCCAAAAGTGAGATTGCTGGATCTTATGGTAGATATTTTTTTAAGAATCTCTGTACTGTTCTCCATAATGAATATACTAATTTACATTCCCACCAACAGTGTGTAAGAGTTCCCTTTTCTCCACTTTCTCACCAGCAATTGTTATCTTTTGTCATTTTGATCAAAGCAGGTGTGAGGTGATATCTCGTTGTGGTTTTCATTTGTATTTCCTGATGATTAGTGATGCTGAGCATTTTTTTATACACCTGTTAGCCATTTGTATGTCTTCTTTTGGGGAATGTCTAGTCAATTCCCATTCTTTAATTGGGTGATTTTTCTTGCTGTTAAGTTGTTTGAGTTTTTTATATATTTTGGATATTAACCTCTTGTCCAATATATGCAAATATTTTCTCCCATTCTGTTGGCTGTCTCTTTGCTCTCTTGACTGTTTCCTTGGCTATGTGGAAGTATTTTAGTTTGACGCAATGCCGTTTGTATATTTTTGCTTTTTTGCCTGTGCTTTTGGTGTCATATCCAATAAATCATTGCCCAAATCAATGTCAAGAAACGTTTCGCGTATATTTTCTTCCAGTAGTTTTACAGCATCAGGTCTTATGTCTAAAGCTTTAATTCATTTTGAGTTGATTTTTGTGTACGGTCTTAGATAAAAGTCCAATTTCTTTTTTCTATTTTTTTTTCTTTTTTGCATGTGGATATTTAGTTTTTCCAGCACCAATTGTTGAAGGTATTATTCTTTTCTCATTGTGTATTCTTGGTACCTTTGTCAAAAATCAGTTGGATGTAAAATGTATGGACTAATTTCTGTGCTCTCTATTCTATTTCATTGGTCTGTGTGTCTGTTTTTATGTCAGTACCATGCTGTTTTGATTAATATAGCTTTGAAGTAGATTTTGAGAATGGGTAGTGTGATGCCTCCAGCTTTGTTCTCTTTGTTCAAGATTGCTTGGATATTTGGGCTCTTTTGTGGTTCCACACAAACCTTAGGATTGCTTTTTCTATTTCTGTGGAAAATGCCATTGGTATTTTGATAGGAATTATTTTGAATCTATAAGTCATTTTCAGTAATATGGACATTTTAACAATATTAATTCTTCCAATTCATGAACACAAATATTTTTCCATCTATCTGTCTTCTTCAGTTTCTTTCATCAATTATTTATAGTTTCCAGGGTACAGATATTTCACTTTCCTAGTTCTCTGTCTTTAGATAAGTGTGTTTTGCACCACTTACATTAAATGCAATTAGTGATATGGTAGCATTTAAGTCCATGATTTTATTATTATTATTATTATTATTTGCATTTTGCAACCTGTTCAATATATTTATTTGCTCTAGAAGCTTTCTTGTAGATTTCATAGCTTTTAACAATCTAAAGATTAAGATAATTTAAGACAAATTACTTCCTTTCCAATAACTTATCTTTATCTTCTTTTCTTTCCTGTGGCAATCGCTAGAAGAATATTGAATAGGCATGCATGAATGTGCTGAGAGTGAATATTCTTTGTTCGATCCAGGTCTTAGAGAAAGAGCATTATATTTTTCAGATCAAGTATGATATTGTTTGTGGGTTTTTTCATAAACACCTTTTGTCAGAGAAAGGTAGTTTACCCAACTTGCTGTTATACTTTATCAGAAACGGAACACAAATGTTGTCAAATGTTTTTCTGCATCTATTGAAATGGTCATGGATTTATTTTTTAGTCTGTTAATATAAATAATTATATTTTTAAATTTGTGAATGGTAAACAAATGTTGCATTTCTGAAATAAACCATGACATTGGTAACAGTGTGGTATTATTTCATATATGGTAGGTCTTGATTTTTTTTTAAGTTTGTTAAGAATTTTTTTTTTTTATGTTTAGTTCTTTCTTTTTTTTTATTATAATTTAAGTTCTAGGGTATATGTGCATAACGTGCAGGTTTGTTACATATGTATATTTGTGCCACGTTGGTGTGCTGCACCCATCAATTCATCATTTATATCACGTATAACTCCCCAATGCAATCCACCCCTCGTTCCCCCTCCCCATGATAGGCCCCGGTGTGTGATGTTCCCCTTCCCGAGTCCAAATGATCTCATTGTTCAGTTCCCACCTATGAGTGAGAACATGCGGTGTTTGGTTTTCTCTTCTTGTGATAGTTTGCTAAGAATGATGGTTTCCAGCTGCATCCATGTCCCTACAAAGGACACAAACTCATCCTTTTTATGGCTGCATAGTATTCCATGGTGTATATGTGCCACATTTTCTTAATCCAGTCTGTCACAGATGGACATTTGGGTTGATTCCAAGTCTTTGCTATTGTGAATAGTGCCGCAATAAACATACGTGTGCATGTGTCTTTGTAGTAGAATAATTTATAATCCTTTGGGTATATACCCAGTAGTGGGATGGCTGGGTCATATGGTACATCTAGTTCTAGATCCTTGAGGAATTGCCATACTGTTTTCCATAATGGTTGAACTAGTTCACAATCCCACCAACAGTGTAAAAGTGTTCCTATTTCTCCACATCCTCTCCAGCAACTGTTGTTTCCTGATTTTTTAATGATTGCCATTCTAACTGGTGTGAGATGGTATCTCATTGTGGTTTTGATTTGCATTTCTCTGATGGCCAGTGATGATGAGCATTTTTTCATGTGTCTGTTGGCTGTATGAATGTCTTCTTTTGAGAAATGTCTGTTCATATCCTTTCCCCACTTTTTGATGGGGTTGTTTGTTTTTTTCTTGTATATTTGTTTGAGTTCTTTGTAGATTCTGGATATTAGCCCTTTGTCAGATGAGTAGATTGCAAAAATTTTCTCCCATTCTGTAGGTTGCCTGTTCACTCTGATGGTAGTTTCTTTTGCTGTGCAGAAGCTCTTTAGTTTAATTAGATCCCATTTGTCAATTTTGGCTTTTGCTGCCGTTGCTTTTGGTGTTTTAGACATGAAGTCCTTGCCCATGCCTATGTCCTGAATGGTACTACCTAGATTTTCTTCTAGGGTTTTTATGGTATTAGGTCTAACATTTAAGTCTCTAATCCACCTTGAATTAATCTTCATATAAGGAGAAAGGAAAGGATCCAGTTTCAGCTTTCTACTTATGGCTAACCAATTTTCCCAGCACCATTTATTATATAGGGAATCCTTTCCCCATTTCTTGTTTCTCTCAGGTTTGTCAAAGATCAGATGGCTGTAGATGTGTGGTATTATTTCTGAGGGCTCTGTTCTGTTCCATTGGTCTATAGCTCTGTTTTGGTACCAGTACCATGCTGTTTTGGTTACTGTAGCCTTGTAGTATAGTTTGAAGTCAGGTAGCGTGACGCCTCCAGCTTTGTTCTTTTGGCTTAGGATTGTCTTGGCAATGCGGGCTCTTTTTTGGTTCCATATGAACTTTAAAGCAGTTTTTTCCAATTCTGTGAAGAAAGTCATTGGTAGCTTGATGGGGATGGCATTGAATCTATAAATAACCTTGGGCAGTATGGCCATTTTCATGATATTGATTCTTCCTATCCATGAGCATGGTATGTTCTTCCATTTGTTTGTGTCCTCTTTGATTTCACTGAGCAGTGGTTTGTAGTTCTCCTTGAAGAGGTCCTTTACATCCCTTGTAAGTTGGATTCCTCGGTATTTTATTCTCTTTGAAGCAATTGTGAATGGAAGTTCATTCCTGAATTGGCTCTCTGCTTGTCTGTTACTGGTGTATAAGAATGCTTGTGATTTTTGCACATTAATTTTGTATCCTGAGACTTTGCTGAAGTTGCTTATCAGCTTAAGGAGATTTTGGGCTGAGACGATGGGGTTTTCCAAATATACAATCATGTCATCTGCAAACAGGGACAATTTGACTTCTTCTTTTCCTAACTGAATACCCTTGATTTCTTTCTCTTGCCTGATTGCCCTAGCCAGAACTTCCAACACTATGTTGAATAGGAGTGGTGAGAGAGGGCATCCCTGTCTTGTACCAGTTTTCAAAGGGAATTTTTCCAGTTTTTGCCCATTCAGTATGATATTAGCTGTGGGTTTGTCATAAATAGCTCTTATTATTTTGAGGTACGTTCCATCAATACCGAATTTATTGAGCATTTTTAGCATGAAGGGCTGTTGAATTTTGTCAAAAGCCTTTTCTGCATCTATTGAGATAATCATGTGGTTCTTGACTTTGGTTCTGTTTATATGCTGGATTATGTTTATTGATTTGCGAATGTTGAACCAGCCTTGCATCCCAGGGATGAAGCCCACTTGATCATGGTGGATAAGCTTTTTGATGTGCTGCTGAATCCGGTTTGCCAGTATTTTATTGAGGATTTTTGCATCGATGTTCATCAGGGATATTGGTCTAAAATTCTCTTTTTTGTTGTGTCTCTGCCAGGCTTTGGTATCAGGATGATGTTGGCCTCATAAAATGAGTTAGGGAGGATTCCCTCTTTTTCTATTGATTGGAATAGTTTCAGAAGGAATGGTACCAGCTCCTCCTTGTACCTCTGGTAGAATTCAGCTGTGAATCCATCTGGTCCTGGACTTTTTTTGGTGGGTAGGCTATTAATTGTTGCCTCAATTTCAGAGCCTGCTATTGGTCTATTCAGGGATTCAACTTCTTCCTGGTTTAGCCTTGGGAGAGTGTAAGTGTCCAGGAAATTATCCATTTCTTCTAGATTTTCTAGTTGATTTACATAGAGGTGTTTATAGTATTCTCTGATGGTAGTTTGTATTTCTGTGGGGTCGGTGGTGATATCCCCTTTATCATTTTTTATTGCATCTATTTGATTCCTCTCTCTTTTCTTCTTTATTAGTCTTGCTAGCGGTCTGTCAATTTTGTTGATCTTTTCAAAAACCAACTCCTGGATTCATTGATTTTTTGGAGGGTTTTTTGTGTCTCTATCTCCTTCAGTTCTGCTCTGATCTTAGTTATTTCTTGCCTTCTGCTAGCTTTTGAATGTGTTTGCTCTTGCCTCTCTAGTTCTTTTAATTGTGATGTTAGAGTGTCAATTTTAGAACTTTCCTGCTTTCTCTTGTGGGCATTTAGTGCTATAAATTTCCCTCTACACACTGCTTTAAATGTGTCCCAGAGATTGTGGTATGTTGTATCTTTGTTCTCATTGGTTTCAAAGAACATCTTTATTTCTGCTTTCATTTCATTATGTACCCAGTAGTCATTCAGGAGCAGGTTGTTCAGTTTCCATGTAGTTGAGCGGTTTTGATTGAGTTTCTTAGTCCTGAGTTCTAGTTTGATTGCACTGTGGTCTGAGAGACAGTTTGTTATAATTTCTGGTCTCGTACATTTGCTGAGGAGTGCTTTATTTCCAATTATGTGGTCAATTTTGGAATAAGTGCTGAGAAGTGGTGCTGAGAAGAATGTATATTCTGTTGATTTGGGGTGGAGAGTTCTATAGATGTCTATTAGGTCCTCTTGGTGCAGAGATGAGTTCAATTCCTGGATATCCTTGTTAACTTTCTGTCTCGTTGATCTGTCTAATGTTGACAGTGGAGTGTTGAAGTCTCCCATTATTATTGTATGGGAGTCTAAGTCTCTTTGTAAGTCTCTAAGGACTTGCTTTATGAATCTGGGTGCTCCTGTATTGGGTGCATATATATTTAGGATAGTTAGCTCTTCCTGTTGAATTGATCCCTTTACCATTATGTAATGGCCTTCTTTGTCTCTTTTGATCTTTGATGGTTTAAAGTCTGTTTTATCAGAGACTAGGATTGCAACCCCTGCTTTTTTTTGTTCTCCATTTGCTTGGTAGATCTTCCTCCATCCCTTTATTTTGAGCCTATGTATGTCTCTGCATGTGAGATGGGTCTCCTGAATACAGCAGACTGATGGGTCTTGACTCTTTATCCAGTTTGCCAGTCTGTGTCTTTTAATTGGAGCATTTAGTCCATTTACATTTAAGGTTAATATTGTTATGTGTGAACTTGATCCTGTCATTATGATATTAACTGGTTATTTTGCTCGTTAGTTGATGCAGTTTCTTCCTAGCCTCAATGGTCTTTACATTTTGGCATGTTTTTGCAATGGCTGGTACCGGTTGTTCCTTTCCATGTTTAGGGCTTCCTTCAGGGTCTCTTGTAAGGCAGGCCTGGTGGTGACAAAATCTCTAAGCATTTGCTTATCTGTAAAGGATTTTATTTCTCCTTCACTTATGAAACTTAGTTTGGCTGGATATGAAATTCTGGGTTGAAAATTCTTTTCTTTAAGAACGTTGAATATTGGCCCCCACTCTCTTCTGGCTTGTAGAGTTTCTGCCAAGAGATCTGCTGTTAGTCTGATGGGCTTCCCTTTGTGGGTAACCCGACCTTTCTCTCTGGCTGCCCTTAAGATTTTTTCCTTCATTTCAACTTTGGTGAATCTGGCAATTATGTGTCTTGGAGTTGCTCTTCTCGAGGAGTATCTTTGTGGCGTTCTCTGTATTTCCTGAATTTGAATGTTGGCCTGCCCTACTAGGTTGGGAAAGTTCTCCTGGATGATATCCTGAAGAGTGTTTTCCAACTTGGTTCCATTTTCCCCCTCACTTTCAGGCACCCCAATCAGACGTAGATTTGGTCTTTTTACATAATCCCATACTTCTTGCAGGCTTTGTTCATTTCTTTTTCTTCTTTTTTCTTTTGGTTTCTCTTCTCGCTTCATTTCATTCATTTGATCCTCAATCGCTGATACTCTTTCTTCCAGTTGATCGAGTCGGTTACTGAAGCTTGTGCATTTGTCATGTATTTCTCGTGTCATGGTTTTCATCTCTGTCATTTCGTTTATGAACTTCTCTGCATTAATTAGTCTAGCTGTCACCTCTTCCACTCTTTTTTCAAGATTTTTAGTTTCTTTGCGCTGGGTACGTAATTCCTCCTTTAGCTCTGAGAAGTTTGATGGACTGAAGCCTTCTTCTCTCATCTCATCAAAGTCATTCTCTGACCAGCTTTGATCCGTTGCTGGCGATGGGCTGCGCCCCTTTGCAGGGGGAGATGCACTCTTATTTTTTGAATTTCCAGCTTTTCTGCCCTGCTTTTTCCCCATCTTTGTGGTTTTATCTGTCTCTGGTCTTTGATGATGGTGACGTAGTGATGGGGTTTTGGTATAGGTGTCCTTCCTGTTTGATAGTTTTCCTTCTGACAGTCAGGACCCTCAGCTATAGGTCTGTTGGAGATTGCTTGAGGTCCACTCCAGACCCTGTTTGCCTGGGTTTCAGCAGCAGAGGTTGCAGAAGATAGAATATTGCTGAACAGCGAGTGTACCTGTCTGATTCTTCCTTTGGAAGTTTCCTCTCAGGGGTGTACTCCACCCTGTGAGGTGTGGGGGGTATCAGACTGCCCCTAGTGGGGGATGTCTCCTAGTGAGGCTACTCAGGGGTCAGTGACCCACTTGAGCAGGCAGTCTGTCCGTTCTCAGATCTCAACCTCCGTGTTGGGAGATCCACTGCTCTCTTCAAAGCTGTCAGACAGAGTCGTTTGCGTCTGCTCAGGCCTCTGCTGTTTCCGCTGTTGTTTTTTTAGCTGAGCCCTGCCCCCAGAGGTGGAGTCTATAGAGACAGGCAGGTTTCCTTGAGCTGCTGTGAGCTCCACCCCGTTCGAGCTTCCCAGCGGCTTTGTTTACCTACTTAAGCCTCCGCAATGGCGGGCGCCCCTCCCCCAGCCTCGCTGCTGCCTTGCGGTTAGATCGCCGCAGACTGCTGTGTTAACAATGAGGGAGGCTCCGTGGGCGTGGGACCCTCCCGGCCAGGTGAGGGATATATTCTTCTGGTGTGCCCGTTAGCTTAGAGCGCGGTATTGGGGTGGGAGTTACCCGATTTTCCAGGTGTTGTGTGTCTCAGTTCCCCTGGCTAGGAAAAGGGATACCCTTACCCCTTGCGCTTCCTAGGTGAGGCGATGCCTCGCCCTGCTTCACCTCTCGCTGGTCAGGCTGCAGCAACTGACCAGCACCGATTGTCCGGCACTCCCTAGTGAGATGACCCCAGTACCTCAGTTGAAGATGCAGAAATCCCCGGTCTTCTGAGTCGCTCACGCTGGGAGTTGGAGACTGGAGCTGTTCCTATTCGGCCATCTTGCTCCACCCCCCTCTGTTCGATTTTATTATTTTCTGTGGTTGTTCCTCTGTTTCTACTCCCTTTTGTAATCATTTGGATATTTTTCAGTATTCCATTTTAATTTGTCCTTTGAACTTTTAATAAATATTTTTGTATATTTTTAGTAATTCCTGTTAAAATATACATAGTTAATATACATATTTTAATTTGTAAAATTAATATTTTATCATTTCAAATGTACTATAGGAATCTTTCCACTGTATGGATTCCCTTACACTCTCTCTGTATGTTGTAGTCATTACATATATATACAGATGAACCTAGTTTTATTGCACTTCACTTTATTGCAGTTCACAGATAATGTGATTTTTTACAAATTGAAGATCTGTGGAAACCTTGTATTAACAAGTATATCTATGCCCATTTTTCCAACAGCATGTGCTCACTTTGTATCTGTGTGCCATATTTTTATAATTCTCACAATATTTTAAACCTTTTCTTTCTTATATCTATTATGGTGATCAGTGATCACTGATATTTGATGTTACTATTGTAATTATTTTGGGGCACCACAAACCATGCCCATATAAGATGGAAAACTTAATTGAGAAATGCTGTTTGTGTTCTGACTGCTATACTTACCAACTGTCCTCCCATCTCTCTCCGTCTCTCCTCAGGCCTCCATATTTCCTGAGGCACAGCAATATTGAAATTAGCCCAATTAATAACCGCACAATGGTCTCTAAGTGTCCAAGTAAAAGGAAGAGTCGCATGTCTCTCACTTTAAGTCAAAAGCTAGAAAAGATTAACCTTAGTGAGGAAGGTATGCCAAAAGCTGAGATAGGTCATAAGCTGGGCCTCTTGACCCAAACAGTTAGCCAAGTTGTATGCAAAAAAAAAAGTTCTTGAAGGAAATTAAAAGTGCTACTTCAGTGAGCATATAAATTCTAAGAAATTAAAATAGCCTTATTGCTGATACAAAGAAAGTTTCACTTGTCTGGATAAAAGATCAGACCAGCTAAAACATTCTCTTAAATCAAATCCTATTCCATAGTAAGGCCCTAACTCTCTTCAATTCTATGAAAGCTGAGAGAGGTGAAGAAGCTGCAGAAGAAAAGTTTGAACTTAACAGAGGTTGGTTCATGGGGCTTAAGGAAAGAAGCCAACTCCACAACGTAAAAATATAAGATGAAGCAGCAAGCACTAATGCAGAAGCTGTAGCAAGTTATCCACAATATCTATTAATAGCTAAGGAAAAACTCTTCTGTACATAGGCCTAGGCAAAGAAATTATGATGAAGACCCGAAAAGCAAATGCAACAAAACAAAAGTAGACAAATGGGATTTAATTAAACTAAAAAGTTTCTGTACAGCAAAAGAAACAATCTACAGAGTGAACAGACAACCTACATAATGGAAGAAAATATTTACAAATTATACCTCTGGCAAAGGACTAATATCCAGAATCCACAAAGAACTCAAACAACTGAACAAGAAAAAAACAACCCCATTACAAACTGGGCAAGGACATGAATAGACATTTCTTAAAAGAAGAAATACAAGCAACCAAAAACACATAAAAAATGTTCAACATCACTAATCATCAGAAAAAAATCGCATTAAAATCACAGATATTATCTTACATCATCAGATTGGCTATTTTTAAAAAGTCTAAAAACAACAGATGGTGGCATAGATGCAGAGAAAAGGGAATGCTTAGAGACTGTTGGTGGGAATGTAAATTAGTTCAACCTCTATGGAAAACAGTGTAGATGTATCTCAAAGAACTAAAAATAGGACTATTCAACCCAACAATTCGACTACTGGGTTATTTTCCTTTCCCAAGGGAAAATAAATCATTACGTTAAAAAGATATCTGCACTTGTACTTTTATTGCCGCACTATTCACGATAGCAAAATCATGGAACCAGCCTAAGTTTCCATCAATGGTTGATTGGATAAAGAAAATTTAGTATATATACACCATGGAATACTATGCAGCCATAAGAAGGAATGAAATCATGTCCTTTGCAGCCACACGGATAGAGCTGGAGGCCATTATCCTAATTGAACTAACTCAGAAAAAGAAAATCAAATATCACATATTCTTACTTATAAGTGGGAGCTAAACAATGGGAACACATGGGCATAAAGATGGAAATAATAGACACAGGGGACTCCAAAACAGGGTAGGGTAGGAGAGGAATGAGGGTTAAAAAATTACCTTTTGGGTACAATGTTCAATATTTGGTTTATGGGTGCACTAGAAGCCCAATCCCCACCACTATGTAATATACGATGTAATGTGCCCATGTAACAAACATGCACATGTACTTCTGAATCTAAAGTACATTTAAAAATAAAAGATCTGACTAAGATAATTGATTAAGGTAGTTACACAAAACAACAAATTTTCAATATAGACAGTACAGACTTATATCAGAAGAAGATGCCATCTAGGACTTTCATAGCTGGAAAGAAAAAGTCAATGAATGCCTGGTTTCAAAGCTTCAAAGGACAGGGAGATTATCTTGTTAGGGACTAATGCAACTTGTGACTTTAAGTTGAAGCCAGTGCTTATTTACCATTCCAAAAATTGTATTACAGGGAGAGTATATTTAAGAATTATGCTAAATATACTCTGCCCATACTCTACCAATGGAAGGGCAAAGCTCTGTTTACAATGCATGTGGTTTACTGAATATTTTAAGCCCACTTCTGAGACCTCCTACTGAGAGAAAAAGATTCTTTTCAAAATGTTACTGATCATTAGCAATACACCTGACCATTCAAGAGTTCCGATGAAGATGTATAAGGAGATTAATATTGTTTTCATGCCTGCTAATGCAATATCCATTCTTCAGCCCATGGATCATGGAGTCATTTCTACTTTCAAGTATTATTATTTAAGAAATACATTTTGTGAGCCTATAGCTTCCATCAATAGTGATTACTCTGATGGATCTGAACAAAGTACATTTAAAAACTTCTGGAAACAAATCTCCATTCTATATGCCATTAAGAACATTTGTGATTCATGGGAGGAGGTCAAAATACAAACATTAATAGCAGTTTGGAAGAAGTTGATTCCAACCCTCATGGATGACTTTGAGGGGTTCAAGACTTCAGTGGAGGAAGTTACCACAGATGTGGTGAAAATAGCAAGAGAACCTGAATTAGACATGGAGCCTGAAGATATGTTTGAATTGCTGTAATCTCATAAAACTCAATGAGTGAGGAGTTGCTTCTTATGGATGAGCAGAGTGTGGTTTCTTGAGACGGAGTCTACTCTTGGTGAAGATGCTGTGAATATTGTTGAAATGTGGATTTATAATATTATATAAACTTAATTGATAAAGCAGCAGCAGGGCTTGAGAGAATTGACTCGAATTTTGGAAGAAGTTCTACTATGGGTAAAATGCTATAAAACAGCATTACATGCACAAAGAAATCTTTTGTGAAAGAGTTCATTGATGCAGCAAGCTTCATTGTTGTCATAGCCATAGTCACCCCAACCTTAAGCAACCACCACCCTGATCAGTTAGCAGGCATCAGCATTGAGGAAATACACTCCACCAGCAAAAAGAATATGACTTGGTGAGGGCCCAGATGATTGTTAGCACTTTTTAACAATAAAGTATTTTTAAATGAAGGTATGTTCATTTTTTAGACATAATTATATTGTACACTTAATAGACTACAGTATAATAGAAATGTAACTTTTATATATGCTGGGAAACAAAACAATTTGTGAATTTGCTTCATTGAAGTGGTCTGGAACTGAACCTACAATATTTCTGAGATATGCCTGTATTACATTTACATACAATAAAAACCCCATCAGACAGTGTTATAATTTTTGTTTTCAAACATTATAAGAGATTTTTAAAACCAAAGAAAAGAATAATAGTCAATTATATTTACCCACATAGTTACCATTTCTCTTGTTCTTCCTTCATCCTTTAAAATCCAAGTTTATTCTGGTATTATTTTCTATTCACTTCAAGATATTATCTTTGGTTTTTAGAGATATGACTATGATGTATCTATGCATGATTTTCTTTCTATTTATCCTACTTCAGGTTCACCGAGTTTCTTGAATCCTTCACCAAATTTGGTACATTTTTGGCCATATATCTTCAAACGTATTTTTTCTACCCATTCTGTTCTCTCCTGGGACTCCAGTTACATTTGTGTTAGGCCTTAAGGTAGTGTCTTATGGGTCCCTAAGACTCTATAGGTTTTTTCCCATCTTATTTCTCTCTTTGTATCACACTGGATAATTTTTATTATGCTATCTTCAAGTTTACTAGTTCTTTCCTCTGTCATTTCCTTTCTGCTATTAAGCTTATCCAGTGAATTTTCATTCCTTATGTAGTATTTTTCAGTTTTAAATTTCCATTTTGTTCTCTTTTAAAAAAATGTTTATTTCCCTGCTGATAAATGCTATTATTTCATTGGTTACAAGCATATTTTTATTATGTAATTGAGCACAGTTGTAATTGCTGCTTTACATTCCTTGCCAA
The DNA here is from genome assembly GCF_007565055.1 of Rhinopithecus roxellana. Lineage (NCBI taxonomy): Eukaryota > Metazoa > Chordata > Mammalia > Primates > Cercopithecidae > Rhinopithecus > Rhinopithecus roxellana. The sequence goes on along the minus strand of NC_044555.1, from coordinate 97,649,206 downwards.
CTGTCTTAGCCCATTTGGGCTGCTATACCCAAACTGGGTAGCTTATACACAACAGAAATTTATTTCTTACAAGTCTGAAGGCTAGATAGTCCAAGGTCAAGTTGCCAGCAGATTCAGTGTCTGGTGAAGGCCTGTTTTCTAATTCATTTTAGCTGTGTTCTCAAACGGTGGAAGGAATGAACAAGCTCTCTGAGGTCTCTTTCATAGGAGAACTAATCCTATTGACAAGAGCTCTCCCCTCATATCTTGACCTTATTACCTGTCAAAGGTCTCACTTCTACATACCAACACATTGGGGATCAAGTTTCAACCTGCTGTCAGTTTGGAAGAGACACAAACATTCAGACCAAAGCATCCACTAATTCCAACATCATGGTATCTCTTGGCTGGTTTCAATGGTTGTCTTTTTTTCTTAAAACAGGATCACATTTTCCTGGTTCTTCATATGTCAAGCAATTTTGTATTACAGCTTAGACATTATGAATGCTAGGTTGTAGAGGCTCTGAGATTCTCATGCATTCTCTTGAAGAATATTGATATTTTTGTTTTAGCAGTAAATCAACATGATTGGACTGCAGCTGCCAATTCTAATTATTTAGCTGGACTGCTTTGCATCTGTCCCACATATACATGGTTCAGGGGTAAGTAATGGACTTGAGAGGAATTTGATGGCCCCATCTCTGAGTCTGTCCTTTCTGGAATTACCCTCTCACTTTCCAGTGGCTGTGGTTGTCCAGAGCTCTGTCTTCTGGTTCTTCAGTTTGGAAAGACTACTGGCTGTCTGTCAGAGTGTTAGCTGCTTCCCACAATCCAAACACTGGCCTACCCTCAGGCTAAACGGAGTAAAACGTGGAAAACTCACTCCCTCCCTTCTTTTTTATCATGTCCATGGTTTTTGCTCACTCATCAGTCCTTTGTGCCATTATTTATTGTATTTTCTTCAGAGCAGTTGATGGCAAACTTTTTCTATACAAGGCCAGATAATAAATATTTTTAAGCTTTGTGGACCATATAGTCTGTCATAACTACCCAATTCTGCCACTATAACATGAAAGCAAAAATGCATATATAAATGAATGGGTGTGGCTGTATTCCAACAAAGCCTTATTTACAAAGACAAGTGACAAGCCAAATTTGGCCTGTGGGCCATGGTTTGCCAAACCTTACTCTGTTATTTTCAAGAAGGTCGAATCTGATAGAAGCTTACTTGGCTGTACCAGTAGTTGAAACATCTCATTAAACATTTTGTTTTAGCTAATTCATTTTAGGATACTTACACATTAATTGGCTACATAGAAATAAATTAAAATTAATCCAATTTAAAGTAGAAGAAATAGAAAAAGGTACATAAGAGAATGTCAAAAAATCACATAGGGGCTATAACCATCTTTTCATATATGCAGTATGAACTTGATGAATACGACTTAGGTCTGTGTGATTATGAGGCTTTTTTTAAGATTGCTTGACTTTATAAAGTACAAGATTCATTACTCAGTGAATGTTCATTGAGCATATAATTTGTCAGATATTGTGCTAGGTAATGGGGATACGATGGTGATCCAAACAGCATACCATAATACTTAAGAGCATGGACTCTAAGACCAGACTCCCTAAATTTGAACCCTGGCTCTGGGAGTCATTAGTTTTGTGGGCTTGTCCAAGTTACTCTGCCTCTCTGGGACTCAGTTCCCTCCATATGTATGACAATAATAATGCCTCATGAAACCATTATAAGAATTAAATGAGGTAATTGTAAACTACTGAAAAATTGCCTGACACATAGTAAAACTTACATAAGTGTTTGTTAAACAATACAATCTTAGGCAATCTCTGCCTCCTAGGAACATACAGTCTTGTGGGAGAGACTGACTTTAATTTGTTTAAAAAAGCTCACAAGCAAATATAAAATTCAAGTGTCGGTTAATGCTACAAAGGAGATTTACATGGCGCTATAAGAGTTTGTGTTACAGAGATTTGACCAGGGAAGGCATCTCTAAGGAAGTGATATTTGAGCTGAGAATAAGCAGGAGTGTATTAGGCAAAAACATGTTTGGGGAAGAAGCAGGAAAGATGACACTATTTCCTGTCTTCCTAACCAAGCACTCTGTTTAATGACGTCATGGCCCAAGTCTCAAGCTTCTGTCTTCTCCATCATACCCAATAGACATGGGAATGACCCTCAGTAAGTGTGCCTGGCAAGTCTGATTATGTTTGTAGCAAGAAAGGGCTGCCATTCTTGAGGATTATTCTCCTCTTGCCTGGCTACCCCAAATCTGGGGAAAATCTTCACAAACCAACTGTACGAAGAATGCTTGGGAGTATTAAAGCATTTGGTCTAGAAAGCAAGGCCACTGAAGAAATCCAGCAGTTTGGATGATGAATGTAACTCTCCCTGTTAGCACTTTGGCTGTTGTATTGTTTCAAAGGCATTTGCTCCACAGATTCAGCCTTGAGAATCAAAGGAACTGTGCTGAGAAGACACTGTGGGCTGAGGCTCATCGTGCTTCTTTGTGGTGTTCAATTCCTAAGCCCACTATCCTCTGGAGGGGCATTCTTTACAAACCAAGGTCTCTATTTCATCACATATGGCTAATGGATCAGAATCATCAGCCACCTGCAACAATTTTATTTCCATGGTTCTTTCTCTTGTCAACTACAGATCAGGAAACAAATGTATGAAAGTGGATATCTTTTTTCCTCTTTCAAAATAGGAGCAGGTGACATCATTTGCAGTATGGAACTGCTGAAAACCTTAAACAATTCATTTCAGGGCACTTTCTGGGGAACATTTCCATCCGGTGTAGTGATGTGGACCAATCCAACACACCCATTTTGTTTAGTGTACTGCTATATTTTAAAATGTTTCTTGCTCATTTTGAGAAACCAGATAAAATTATAACAATACTTTATGTATGATAGAATTCTTTGTTTGCAATTCACTGAAAACCTGCCCAAGTAGTCTCAACCAAACAAAAAAGGAACTTACTGAACAATGTAACTGTATAGTTTGGTGAAAACTGAAAACCTAGCCTGAGCCTTATGCTGCTCATTCAGTCTCTTGCTCTCTTTCTCTATTTCTCAGCTTGACATCCTCAATGAGGACTCCATTCTCAGGTCCAGTCTCTCTTCTTGGTCTAAAAGAGGGACGTGACTGCTACTTCCAGGGGTGCACACTACCCCATTCGTGTCAAAGAAAAGCATTTCCCCCCAGTATTCCAAAGCCAAAGTGTTAAGATTCAGTCTGATTTAAACATTTTGGGTTATATGGCCACCCCTAACCAAACACTGTGTCCAGGGGATGAAACGAGTGTCTGGCTTATACTAGTTTGTGTTCCATAAGTCCATTGGTCAACTACCTCAAAACTACATGTATCCTCAAATGGGAATCAGGATTTTTGGGAAAGGAGAAAGTAGAAATGAGTGATGGAAAGGCAAACAACAAATGTCTACTCTGTGCGACACAAATTGTTGCTTATATTAGGTAATTGTTTTAACTTTAAACTTATCTAAACCCCTTCACACCCATTAGCACACTAGAGCCTTGCAACAACCCTAACAGGTAATCAATACTGGAAATATTGTCCCACTTCACAGATGAGGAAACTGAAGCCCAGATGAATCAAGTGAATTCAATAAAGCTGCACTGTTGCATAGTGTTAGAGACACTTGACCCTTGGGTTGTAGAAATCTGATCCTCTAACAACAAATCCATATATTTATATGAATTATGTTCATTGTATCTTATTTTTTAATCCCATAACCCACTCCCATTCCCTTCCTTCCTACTCTCACAACCTTCCTAAGATATTAATATTTAACATGTAGTTTTTGTGTTAGATTGTGTTCTTTCAAACTGTGTATTGTTTTTTGTGTGCATATCTTCTCAACCTATATAAGTACGATCTTACATTGCTCTTTCTGCTTCCTAGTTTTTTCTTTTTTTTCACTTTAAAAAAAATTTATTTTACTTTAAGTTCCGGGATACATGTGCAAAATGTGTAGGTTTGTTACATAGGTATATGCATATCATGGTGGTTTACTGTACCTACCAACCTTTCATTTAGGTTTTTAGCCCTGCAGGCATTAGCTATTTGTCCTGATACTCTCCCTTCCCTCCCCTCACCAACAGGCCCTGGTGTGTGTTGTTCCCCTCCCTGTGTCCATGTGTTCTCATTGTTCAACTCCCAATTATAAGTGAGAACACACAGTGTTTAGTTTTCTGTTCCTGTGTTAGTTTCCTGAGGATGATGGCTTCCAGCTTCATCCATGTCCCCTGCAAAGGACATGATCTCATTCCTTTTTTATGGGTGCATAGTATTCAATGGTGTATATGTACCACATATTTTTTATCTAGTCTATCATTAATGGGCATTTGGTTTGGTTCCATGTCTTTGCTATTGTAAATAGTGCTGCCAAAAACATAAGTGTGCATGTATCTTTATAGTAGAATGATTTATATTCCTTTGGGTATATACCCATTAGTGTGATTGCTGTGTCAAATGGTATTTCTGGTTCTAGACCCTTGAGGAATCACCACACTGTCTTCAACAATGATTGAACTAGTTTATATTCCCACCAGCAGTGTAAAAGCGTTTCTACTTCTCCATAGCCTCGGCAGCATCTGTTGTTTCTTGAATTTTTAATAACTGCCATTCTGTCTGGCGTGAGATGGTATCTCATTGTGGTTTTGATTTGCATTTATCTAATGATCAGTGATATTGATTTGGCAATATAAATGTCTTCTCTGAGACGTGTCTGCTCATGTCCTTTGCCCACTTTTTGATGGGGTTGTTTTTTGTTTTGTAAGTTTGTTTAAGTTCCTTATAGATTCTGGATATTAGACCTCTGTCAGACAGGTAGATTGAAAACATTTTCTCCATTCAGTAGATTACCTGTTCGCTCTGATGATAGTTTCTTTTGGTGTGCAGCTAGCTTTTGGGTTTGTTTGCTCTTGCTTTTCTAGCTCTTTTAGTTGTGATATTAGGGTGTTGATCTGAGATTTTTCTAGCTTTTTGATATGAACATTTAGTGCTATAAATTTCCCTCTTAACATTGCTTTAGCTGTGTCCAAGAGATTCTGGTACATTGTCTCTTTGTTCTCATTGGTTTCAAAGAACTTCTTGATTTCTGCCTTAATTTCATGATTTACCCAAGAGTCATTCAGGAATAGGTTGTTCAAATTCCATGTAGTTGTGTGGTTTTGAATGAATTTCTTAATCCTGAGTTCTAATTTGATTGCACTGTGGTCTGAGAGACTATTATGATTTCAGTTCTTTTGCATTTGCTGAGGGATGTTTTACTTCCATTTATGTGGTCAATTTTACAATAAGGGCTATGTTGCACTGAGAAGAATGTATATTCTATTGATTTGGGGTGGAGAGTTCTTTTTTTATTATTAAAAAGTAAACTTTAATGTCAAAAATGCGAAGTTGAGGAAGACAGAAAAGATCACACACAAGGCTGTCACTTCATACTTGGAAGGTTGCACAGCGGCAGGGCAGAGGCACTCCTCACTTCCTAGACAGGGTGGGGGCGGGCAGGGATGCTCCTCACTTCCCAGACAGGACAGGGGCAGGGCAGAGGGGTTCCTCACTTCCCAGACAGTGGGCAGCTGGGCAGAGGCCTCCTCACTTCCCAGACGGGAAGGCGGCCGGGCAGAGACGCTCCTCACTTCCCAGACAGGGCTGAAGCTGGGCAGAAGTGCTCCTCACTTCCCAAACAATGGGCAGCTGGGCAGAGGTGCTCCTCACTTTCCAGTCAACTGGCGGCAGGGCAGAGGTGCTCACTTCCCAGACGGTGGGGCAGCTGGGCTGAGGCGCTCCTCACTCCCAGACAGGGCAGCCGCCAGGCAGAGTCGCTCCTCACTTCCCAGACGGTGGGGCGGCCGGGCAGAGGCGCTCCTCACTTCCCAGACTGTTGGCGGCCAGGCAGAGGTGCTCACTTCCCTGATGGTGGGGCGGCCAGGCAGAGGCGCTCCTCTCTTCCCAGACAGTTGACAGCCCGGCAGAGGTGCTCCTCAATTCCCAGACGGTGGGGTGGGTGGGCAGAGGCGCTCCTCACATCCCAGTCAGTTGGCTACCAGGCAGAGGCGCTCCTCAATTCCCAGACGGTTGGCGGCCTGACGGAGGTGCTCCTCACTTCCCAGGTGAGGTGGCCAGTCAGAGACGCTCCTCACTTCCCAGTCAGTTAGGCAGCCGGGCAGAGGCGCTCCTCACTTCCCAGAAGGGGAGGCGGCCGGGCAGAGAGGCTCTTCACTTGCTAGACAGGGCGGCGGCCAGGCAGAGGCACTCCTCACTTCCCAGACAGTGGGCAGCTGGACAGAGGCGCTCCTCACTTGCCGGATGGTGGGCAGCTGGACAGAAGTGCTCCTCACTTCCTGGACGGTGGGCAGCTGGATAGAGACGCTCCTTACTTCCCAGACAGGGCAGTGGTGGGCAGAGACGCTCCTCACATTCCAGACTGGGCGGCAGCAAGGCAGAGGGGCACCTCACTTCCTAGATGGTGCGGCAGCCCGGCAGAGGCGCTCCTCACTTCCCAGACAGGGCTGCAGTTGGGCAGAAACACTCCTCACTTCCCAGACAGTGGGGCGGCTGGGCAGAGGTGCTTCTCATTTCCCAGACAGTGAGGTGGGGGGAGGAGGCGGGCAGAGGAGCTCCTTCACATCCCAGATAGTAGGGCGACTGGGCAGAGGCACTCCTCTCTTCGATTTGGAGTGGAGAGATCTGTGGATGTTTATTAGGTCCGCTTGGCCCAGAGCTGAGTTTAAGTCCTGAATATCCTTGTTAATTTTCCATCTCATTGATCTGTCTAATATTGACAGTAGGGTGTTACAGTCTCCCCCCACTGTTATTGTGTGGGAGTCTAAGTCTCTTTGTAGGTCTCTAAGAACTTGTTTTTATGAATCTAGGTGCTCCTATATTGGGTGCATATATATTTATGATAGTTAGCTCTTCTTGTTGAATTGATATGTTTAGCATTATGTAATGCCCTTCTTTGTCTTTTTTTATCTTTGTTGGTTTAAACTGTGTTTTATCAGAGACTAGGATTGCAACCTCTGCTTTTTTTTTTCCACTTTCCATTTGCTTGGTAAATTTTTTTCTCCATCCCTTTATTTTGAGCCTATGTGTTTCTTTGCGCATGAGATGGGACTCCTGAATACAGCACACCAATGGGTCTTCATTCTTTATCCAATTTGCCAGTCTGTGTCTTTTAATTGGGACATTTAGTCCATTTACGTTTAAGGTTAATATTGTTAGTGTGAATTTGATCCCATCATCCTAACGCTAGCTAGTTATTTTGCACACTAGTTGATGCAGTTTCTTCATAGTGTCATTGGTCTTTATATTTTGGTGTGTTTTTGCAGTGGTTGGTACCAGGTTTTCCTTTCCATATTTAGTGCTTCCTTCAGGAGCTCTTGCCAGGTAGGCCTGGTGGTGACAAAATCTCTCAGCATTTGCTTGTCTGTAAAGGATTTTATTTCTCCTTCATTTATGAAGCTTAGTTTGGCTGGTTATGAAATTCTGGCTTGAAAATGCTTTTCTTTAAGAATGTTGCACATTGGCCACCACTCTCGTCTTGCTTGTAGGGTTTTGATGAGAGGTCCACTGTTAGTCTGAAGGGCTTCCCTTTGTAAATGACCTGGCCTTTCTCTCTGGCTGCCCTTAACATTTTTTCCTTCATTTTGACTTAGAGAATCTGATGATTATGTTTCTTTGGGTTGATCTTGTCATGCAGTATCTTAGTGGTGTTCTCTGTATTTCCTGAATTTGAATGTTGGTCTGTCTTGCTAGATTGGGGAAGTTCTCCTGGATAATATCCTGAAGTGTGATTTCCAACTTGGTTCCATTCTCCCAATCTCTTTCAGGTACTCCAAGTAATCATAGATTTGGTGTTTTTACACTGTCCCATATGTCTCAGTTTTAGTTCATTCCTTTTCATTATTTGTTGTCTAATTTTGTCTGGAGGCCTTATTTCAGCAGGATGGTCTTGAAACTCTGATATTCTTTCTTCCGCTTGGTCAATTTGGCTATTGATATTTGTGTATGCTTCACGAAGTTCTCATGCTGTGTTTTTCAGCTCCATCAAGCCATTTATGTTTCTCTCTAAACTGGTTATTCTAGTTAACAGCTCCTATAACCTTTTATCAAGGTTCTGAGCTTCTTTGCAGTGGGTTAGAACATGCTCCTTTAGCTCAGTGGAGTTTGTTATTACACAACTTCTGAAACCTACTTCTGTCAATTCATCCATCTCACCCTCCATCCAGTTCTGTGTGATTATTTGGAGAAGAGGCACTCTGGTCTTTTGGATTTTCAGCATTTTTTCGTTTATTCTTTCTCATCTTCATGAGTTTGTCTAGTTTCAATCTTTGACGCTGTTGACCCTTGGTTGGGATTTTTGTGGGGACTTTTTTTGTTTATGCTGTTGTTGCTTTCTGTTTGTTTATTTGTTTTTCTTTAAATGGTCAGGTCCCTCTTCTGTAGGGCTGCTGCAGTTTGCTGGGGGTTCACTTCAGGCCTTCTTCATCTGGTTTGCTCTCACACCTGAAGATATCACTTGAGGAGGCTGGAGAACAGCAAAGATGGGTGCCTGCTCCTTCCTCCGGAATCTCTGACCTTGAGGGGCACTGACCTGATGCCAGTAGGAACACCACTGTATAGGGTGTCTGACAACTCCTGTTAAAGGATCTCACCCAATTGAATGGCACTGGGTGCAGGACCCATTTAATGAAGCACTTTAACTGTCCCATGTGCAGGGGGTGTGCCATGTTGGGGGGAAACCCACTAGTCTGGGCTGCCTGGATTCCTCAGAACTAGCAGGAGGAAAGACTAAGTCTGCTGGTCCATGGAGAGTATGGCCACCTTTCCCGCTAGGGGCTCAGGCCCAGGGAGATCAGAGTTCTCTCCCTAAGCCCCTGGCTGGAGTTGTTGGAGTTCTTGCAGGGAGGCCCCACCCAGTGAGGAAGGATGAGTCAGGGTCAGGCCTGAGGAAGCATTCTGGTGGCAGTCTGCCACAGCCAGTGTGTTGGGCTGCAGGGAATACCTCTTGGGACCAAGCAGTCCAGCCTCCTTGGCTTTTGCAAGGGAAAAGCACTGCCTGGAGCTATAGAGATGGCTGCCACCCTTGCCCTGCCCTGGAAGCTTAGTGTGTTAGGCAGCTAGCAGTCCCAGTGTTGGCTGCCAACCATCCCCCAAGGAGCTCAGATGGTTTAGACAGCAGGCAGCCACAGCTGTGGTGATGCTGCCCCTCCCCGCAGGAACTCGGCAAGCTTAGGCAGATCGTTGCTGAGTGACTGTTGAGAATCTGCGCACCTCCATAGTTGCAACCCTAGGCCCTGGTGGCATGGGCTCACAAGTGGGATCTTCTGATCTGTGGGTTGCATAGTTCTGTGGGAAAAGCACGGTTTCCCAGACTGGGTAGCATGTTCTCTCATTGCCTCCCTTGGCTGAGGACTGGGGGCTCCCCTGCCTCCTGTGGCTCTCAGGTGGGCTGCCATACCACACTGGTCTTCTTTCTTCTCTGTGGGTCACACGAGCCACCTAGTCAGGCCTGATGACAGAACTTGGATACCTAGGTTGCCAGTGGGGGATTTGCACAGTGTTTCAGTTCTTTTCAATGGGAGCCTACAATTGCTGCTGCTTCTAGTTGGCCACGTTGGCCCCACCCCCCCACCCCCATTTGTTAGTTTTTTCATTCAACATCATGTTTCTACATCAATCCATGTTGCTGTACATACATTTAATCTGTTACTTATAAGTGTTATGTAATACTTCATGGCATGCCTCTACCACATTTTACCTATCCACTGGTTCAGTCAAGGGCTCCCCCAGGGATTCTGCTACCTTCCACCACCACAAATAGCACTCTCATGAACATCTTCATACATGTCTCCCATGGTCTTATGTGAGGATTTTCCTGGATAATATACTCAAGAGCAGCATTGTTGGGTCATAGGATATATGTATATTAATATTTTAATGTGACTACATTAGTTATATGACCCTCAAGCCAGTGCAGCCTTTCTTGGCCACTGTTTCTTCAATTGCAACTCCCATGTAACATTTCAGATTCCCCCTTTCTTTTATATAGGCATACTATTTTTTAGCTTTTATACCACATTTTTACTGTGCCTTTTCTATGTTTAGCTACACGAATACTTACAACTTTGTTACAGTTACCTACAGTATTCAGTACGATGATATGCTGTACAGGTTTGTAGCCTAGGAGTAATAGTTTATACCATAGAGCTTAGGTGTATAGTAGGATATACCATCCAGCGTTGTACAAGTACACTCTATGATGTTCACAGAAAAACTAAATCACCTAATGACACATTTCTCTGAACATATCCCTGTAATTAAGTGATGCATGACTGTATGACTGTGTATTTTATATGTATATAGGTGTTATTAATTTTTATAAAACTGCATTACTACCAACAACAGAAATGAACAAAAATCCCAGATGAAACATGACCAGACATGATTGTAGAAAGATTTCTCTGGATATTCCATGAAAATGCCTTGTAAGGAAACAAGATGACTTAGGAAGCTACTGCACGAGTTCTGATGAGAGAAAATGGTGGATTGGACTAGGGAGGTGGCAATGAGAATAGAGAGAAGTGAGCGAATTAAGAAAAAGAAGATTTACAAAATAGAATTCACAGACTTGATGAGAGAATTGGCTGTGGGGAGTGAAGGAGAGGAGGGCATCAATAATAACTCCAAGGTTTCTGCCTTGGATAGAATATTTGTGTCATTCACTAAGATAAGGAGCACAGGAGAAGTGAGTTGGGAAGAACTGATGTGACATGCTCAATTTTGAACACGTTGATTGCCACTTGCCTATGAGATAACCAAATAGGAAGGGATGTCAGAATAGAGGCTGGTGACTATGATAACTTGTACAAGTCATTTTGAGAACTGGAGCCTCAGTTTCCTCATCTGTAAAACGGAGTAACAAAACATTCATCTTTATTAGTGTTATTAAAGTTATCAAATGTAAAACTTTACGTGAGAAGGTGCTTTGTAAATTCTAAAATTCATATAAATGGTAATAATAAATATTTTCATGGGGTGTGAAATGGATGTGGGGAGAAAGGGAGATTTTCCAGGGACATTCAGGAATTCTTTGGCCTGCAGAGAGACTAGAGAGCTCTGTCTGATTCATGGTGGCATTACCAGGCACATTCCAATCTCTGAGAAACTTATTCCTACAAAGAAATTATTTCCAGTGACTTGGTGTCATGGCAATTTAGCTGACTAGGGCCAGGATTGGAAGAATTGGAGGGAGGCTGTTTAATCTTGGCAGCGGGAAATTGGGATGAGGCCAATGCAAATGTGGCAGATTGGGAAACATTTTTGCAGACAGAAAGCATTTTTTAAGATTTTTATTGTGGTAAAATATACATAATATAAAATTTACCATTGTAATTATTTTAAAGTGTACAGTTCAGTGGCATTAAGTACATACACATTGTTATGCAACCATCACTGCCATCCATCACCAGAACATTTTCGTCATCCCAAATTGAATCTCTGTACCCGTCAAGCGATAACTCCCCATTTTCCCCTACTCTTGACTCCTGACAGCCATAATTCTACTTTCTGTCTCTATAAGTTGGACTACTCTCAGTACCTCATATAAATGGAATCATATATTTGTGCCATTTTATTTGGCTTATTTCACTTAGCATAATGTTTTCAAGGTTCATCCATGTCGTAGCATGCATCAGAATCTCATTCCACAGAATTGCCATTCGACCCAGCAATCCCATCATTGGGTATATACCCAAAGGAATATAAATCATTCTACCAAAAAGACACATGCACACATATGTTCATCACAGCACTATTCACAATAGCAAAGACATGGAATCAGCCTAGGTACCCATCAGTGGTGGACTGGATAAAGAAAATGTGGCGTATATATACCATGGAGTACTATGCAGCCATAGAAAAGAATGGAGTTATGTCCTTTGCAGGAACTGAAGGCCATAATCCTAAGCAAACTAACACAGGAACAGAAAACCAGATACCACATGTTGTCACTTATAAGTGGGTGCTAAACACTGAGTACACATGGACACAAAGAAGAGAATAATAGACACTAGGGCCTACTTGACGGTGGAGGATGGGAGGAGGCTGAGGGCCTACTTGAGGGTGGAGGGTGGGAAGAGGCTGAGGATCTGTAAACTACCTATCGGGTACTATGCTCCCTACCTGGGTGACAAAATAATACATACACCAAACACCTGTTACACACAATTTACCTAGATAACAAACCTGCACATGTACCCCGGAACCTAAAACAAAAGTTTAAAAATAAATAAATAAATGTGTTTTTTATACACAGTTAATCAACATGGCAATATTTAGTGATTTATAGAAGACGAGTTAAATCTTATCACTTTATTAGCTCATGGGAGACCCTTTTACTTTTCTATGCAATTATGTTGCTGACTTTTTATTAATGAATTATTTGAATTTAATTGTAGGAGTGCTATTTTAACATTTTCCTCTGGCCCTCAACACAATAAAGAAAAGTATTACCACAAAAAAAAATCTCATTCCTTTTTAAGGCTAAACAATATTCCCTTGTATGTGTGCACCACCATTTATTATATATTTGTTGATTGATGCACATTTGAGTTATTTGTACCTTTTGGCTATTGTGAATAATGCTCCTATGAATAAGGATGTACAGATATCTATTCAAATTTCTGCTTTCAATTCTTTTGGATATGTACCTAGAAATGGAGTTGATTGATCATATAATAATTATATGTTTCTTTTTTTTTGAGGAACCACTGTACTGTTTTCCACAGTGGCTACACCATTTTACACTCCCACCAATGTGTGCAAGGGTTCCACTTTCTCTATAGCCTTCCCACCACTTATTATCTTCTGGGTTTTTGTTTGTTTGTTTGTTTAAATAATTATAATAACTAAATTAATGGGTATGAGGTGATATCTCATTGTGGTTTTGATTTGCATTTTCCTAATGATTAGTGATGTTTAGCATTTTTCATGTGTTTTTTGGCAATCTGTATCTCTTTTTTGGAGAAATGCCAATTCAAATTCTTTGCCTATTTTTGAACTTGGTTGCTTGTTTCTTGATTGTTGAATTGTAGGAGTTCCTTATACATTCTGAATACTAACCCCTTATTAGATATATGATTTACAAATATATTCTTTCATTCCATGGAATGACTTTTCACTGTGTTAATAGTGTCCCCTGATTCACAAAATTTTTAGTTTTGATGAAGTTCAATTTATTTCTTTTTTTCTTTGTTGCCTGTGCTTTTGAGGTTACACACAAGAAGTAACTGCAAAATCCCATGTCATTAAACTTTTCCTCTATATTTTCTTCTGAGTTGTATAATTTTAGCTCTTATGTCTAGATCTTTAATCCATTTTAAGTTAATGTTCGTGTGGAGTATAAAATAAAGCTCCAACTTTATTCTTTTGCATGTGAATATCCAGTTTTCCCACCACCAGTTGTTAAAGAGACTGTCCTTTCCCCATTGAGTGGTCTCGGCACCCTTGTTGAAATCATTTGACCATAGATGCATGAGTTTGTTTTTGGCCTCTTGATTCTATTCCAATGAAAATGTCTATATGTCTGTCTTTATGCCAGTACCATACTGTTTTGATTACTATAGCTCTGTAGTAAACTTTGAAATCAGAAAGTCTGAGTCTTCCAATTTCGTTCCTCTTTTTCAAGGTTGTTTTGGCTATTCTAGGTCTTTAGAGATTCTATGTAAATTTTAGGAGTGATTTTTCTATTTCTGTAAAATTATTGTTGAGTTGCATTGAACCTGTAGATTGCTTTGGGAGAAAGAATTTTTGAGTCATTTTCAAAGGTGATATTTCAGTTACACCAACACTTCTGTTTCATTTGTTGCTTATAAAAAGCATACTTGTGAGTAAAAAAATTGAGGAAAGGCAAAATGATAATAATAAGTATCTGGAGAACAATGCTCTGGATGGAGAGTCAGAGATCTTGGGCTATGCAATATGGTTATAGACACAGCCTGTGTCCTTTTGCAAGTTAGTAGCATATACTATGCCTTGGTTTCTTTTTTTTTTTTTTTAATACTTTAAGTTCTAGGTTACATGTGCATAATGTGCAGGTTTTTTACATATGTATACTTGTGCCATGTTGGTGTGCTGCACCCATCAACTCGTCAGCACCCATCAACTCGTCATTTACATCAAGTATAACTCCCAATGCAATCCCTCCCCCTTCCCCCCTCCCCATAATAGGCCCCGGTGTGTGATGTTCCCCTTCCCGAGTCCAAGTGATCTCATTGTTCAGTTCCCACCTATGAGTGAGAACATGCAGTGTTTGGTTTTCTGTTCTTGCGATAGTTTGCTGAGAATGATGGTTTTCGGTTGCATCCATGTCCCTACAAAGGACACAAACTCATCCTTTTTTATGGCTGCACAGTATTCCATGGTGTATATGTGCCACATTTTCTTAATCCAGTCTGTCACTGATGGACATTTGGGTTGATTCCAAGTATTTACTATTGTGAATAGTGCCACAATGAACATACATGTGCATGTTTCTTTATAGCAGCATGATTTATAATCCTTTGGGTATATACCCAGTAATGGGATGGCTGGGTCATATGGTATTTCTAGTTCTAGATCCTTGAGGAATCGCCATACTGTTTTCCATAATGGTTGAACTAGTTTACAATCCCACCAACAGTGTAAAAGTGCTCCTATTTCTCCACATCCTCTCCAGCACTTGCTGTTTCCTGACTTTTTAATGATTGTCATTCTAACTGGTGTGAGATGGTATTTCATTGTGGTTTTGATTTGCATTTCTCTGATGGCCAGTGATGACGAGCATTTTTTCATGTGTCTGTTGGCTATATGCATGTCTTCTTTTGAGAAATGTCTGTTCATATCCTATGCCTTGGTTTCTATCCACCCTGAGGCCCAAAGGACCTTTGAGGTAGCTCCAATTGGCCTGTTGTAGAGCTGTAAAGCTGAAGTGATATGCAAAGAGACTTCACAGGGAGACTTTATTGGTGGCTCATAGCTGTTAAATCAGTCACTCTAATTGAACCCAAAGGAAATAAAATGACCATCTGTTTATTGACATGATGGATATATCGGCCTTATCTAATGAAGTCATCTACAAGTCTTGAAAACTATCCAGAAGGAATAATTTGGAAGGATGTGAAGAACTTTGGAAAATGTGTGCCCCCACCCCAAGCCTAACTCACCCATTCCAAACTTCCTTTGTCTGGACAAGCTATATCCCCTTGACCATATTACTATTAACAATATGAACATTTATAAAACCAACTTAAAGCCAAGTGAAGCCAAAATGCAGATAATACCCCCTTCAAGTTTGGGCCTTCCCTACTCTGAGATAAGAGGCAGTACCTACAACCTCACCCCTAGAGTATTTCTTTTTATTGTAACCTATAATACCTTACCCTATAGCTCCTGTTTTAGTTACATATTGCTGCATAACAAGTTACCCCAAAACTTAGCAGCTGCAAACAACAAGCATTGACTACCTTAAAATTTCTAGATACCAGGAATCCAAGAACAGCTTTACTGAGTGGTTTAGTTTCAGAGACTCTCATGAGGATGCAATCAAGGCCTCAGCTGGGATTGTAGTCATCCAAAGGCTCAATCAGGGAGGATCTGCTACCAAGCTCACACACATGGCTATTAGCAGGCCTCAGAAGATCTTCCAAGCTCACTCACATGTGCCTCCCCATAGAGCTGCCTCATAAATTGCAGTGGCATACCCCAGAATGAGTGATCTAAAAAAGAGTGAGGGAGAGCCCCCAAAATGGAAGCCACACAATCTTTGTATAGCCTAACCTCAGAAGTAACATGCCATCACTTCTGCCATATTCTATTTGTTAGAATTGAATCATTAAATGTGGCCTAAAAAGTAAAGAATTACATGGGGGTTCAAATCCCAAAGGGTGGAAATAATTAGACGCCATCTGAGAGGCTGAGGACCACAACCCCTCACCCTGTCCCACATTTCTGCAGCCTTATTTTGGAGCCCATCAATCCTATGACTCTAAGGACTCCCAGCATATAGGCTATTTTCACTTTCTCATACTTGCCATGCTCCCTTTTCCCCACCCCCATGACAGGACCTCTGTTCAGGTTGTTTTATCTCTGCCTGGAATACTCTTCCTATTCTCTTCATTTACTTAATGTCTGCTTATCTTTCAGGATTCAGCTCAAGAATTAGTTTTTTAACACCTCTTTTTCATTGATAGCAGTGGTATATTTATAATTTGTGTATGATTGAGGAATATCTGTCTTCCTCAAAAAACAACATGAGAATAAGGACCATGTCTGTTGTCTTTACCATTGAACTATCAGTACCTATCAATATTCCTGACATATAGTGGGTGCTTAATAAATATTTGTTGAGTGAATTAATGAATGAACAAATAAACAAAATACCATCATCTGAGTAATATGAAAATAAGGGCTCCAAATATCTGCCAAAGTAATAATATACACAAGCAAATGCCCATGACCCCCTGACTTTGTGATATGATTGTCATCAACAGGGCTCAGACTTCAGGTCTTTAGTTGAGATGTTCACATGCTTGGAGGTGACCTTATATTGACTTTGAGAAGAGTAGAGAGTGGAGCTGCCAGATATATCTCTAATGGAATTGAAATTCTTATTCTTAGAAGAAAGCAACACTTTAATTCTCAACACAGGGAGGGATAGAGCAGGTTGCACAATCACTATTGCCAAAAAGTTCTTTTTAATAGCAAAAATAGCAGAATTTTTTACCTATCTAGTCTTGCCCTCACTTGGAAGCAGGAGAATGGCATGGCATTTTGATGTGCTTTCTGGTTCCTAGGGTTCTAAGGCATTCGTCTCCTTAACCAATATCCTCAGTAAGTGGTAGAGATGAGCTTGGTCCTAGAAAACCTCAGTGAGAGGAAGAGATCGAGTGCCTCTGGAGCTTCTCCTGAGAAGAGCTTCTGGATTTGAAATCAAACATTCCTGAAAACAAGGCCAGCTCTGAAGTGGAAGAGTGAGCAGACCCTTTGTGCCCATGTATCTCACTCATTCTCCCAAGAGCCTTTTAAGGGAAGGAAATGGTGAAAGGCCCCACTTACCACAGCACAATTATTCAGGCTGATAAGCGAACAAAGAGACCACTGTCTCAATGGGGTTTGCAACCAAAGAGGGGGGTCTTTGAGCTGGATTTGCTCCACCATCCCAGGGCTGTTGAAAGATTGGATCATTAAAAGTTTGTGGTCTCATGGAGCTATTTAAGCCTGTTCCATCCCTCAATGCTGGCCTCAAAGCTGCCACAACTTCTTTCATCCTCATGAACTGTGGCTTGGAGTGAACAAAAGTGAGACTGCTCCTTTGGAGGGAGAGGAGCCTGGGGCTGAAAGATGGGGTTGCAGGGGAAAGGGTTTGTTATACCTAAGGATTTGAACTTTATGATGAGTTAGATGGGAAGCCTTTCAGTAAAGGAGTAACACAGTCTTACCTACATTTTAAATAGATCACTCTGGCTGCTACTTGGAGGATAGACTATAGGAAAGTGGGAATACCATTAGGAGAAAACTACAGAAATCCAGGCAAGTAAGTATGGTGATTTGAGCCAGTAAGGTGGTAGTGGAGAGAAGAGAAATATTGATATATAGAATTTGATATACAAATTATAATATATATAGAAAGTAGAGTTGACCGAAATTGCTAATGAGTTAGGATGTATATAATATAAAGAAAGTTAGAAATCAATAGATCACTAAAAGTTATTCCTCCAGTATAACTGAAAGTTTGTAGCCTTTGATCAACATCTCCCTTTTCCTCATCCTTCCTCCTCCCCCAACCCCAGTCTCTGGTAACCACCTTTATTACAGTGACATTGATGGGGTTTTTTTTACTTTTTTTGAGATGGAGTCTTGCTCTGTCACCCAGGCTGGAGTGCAGTGGTATGATCTCGGCTAACTGCAACCTACACCTCCCGGGTTCAAGCAATTCTCCTGCCTCAGCCTCCCAAGTAGCTGGGACTACAGGCACCCACCACCACGCCCTGCTAATTTTTGTATTTTTAGTAGAGACAGGGTTTCACCATATTGGCCAGGTTGGTCTTGAACTCCTGACCTTGTGATCTGCCCGCGTCGGCCTCCCAAAGTGCTGGGATTACAGACGTGAGCCACTGCACCCGACGACATTGTTGTTTTTATATTCCGCATGTAAGTGAGAAGATGTGGTTTTTGTCTTTCTGTACCTGGTTTACTTCACTTGGCAAAACGTCCTCCAGGTTCATTCATATTGTTGTGAATGGCAGAATTTCCTTCTTTTTAAAGCTATATAGTATTCCATTGTGTATATACATCACATTTTCTTTATTCATTCATCAACTGATGGACACTTAGGTTGGTTCCATATCTTGGCTATTGGATGATGGTTTAAGAGTACAAAGCCCCAGTTAGACAGGAAGAGTAAGTTTATTTTCTTCTTTAGGATATATTGAACTGCATGGTGAATATACTAAATAATAATGTATTGTACATTTCAAAATTGCTAAGAGAGTAAATTGCAAATGTTCTCAACACAAGAAAAGATACGTATTTGATGTTATCGATGTGTTAATTAGCTTGATTTAATTCTTACACATTGTGCTCACAAATCATAAGATTACTTTGTACCTGACAAATATATAAAATTATAATTTGTCAATATACAATTTAAAGAAAGAATGTTTGAATTCAAAAATGACTATGAAGCTTTTGGCCTGAGCAATTGGAAGGATCAACTTGTCAGCAACTGAGATGATGAAGATAAGTAGAGGAGCAGATTTGAGAAGTGGACATCAAAGTTTGGTAACTATTGGATTTGTGTTTTCCCAGTCCTGGAGGGACCAGAAAAAAAATGGCAGCAGCTGGTGGCTATATTGAATGGGTCATGGAAGAAAATGGATTCGAATAACCTCACCATAGTTGCAGAAAGAGCTGGTTTGTGGTAGATTGAGGAAACAGACCGATTTGGACCTGAGCCTTCCTCTGCCTCTCCCTTCTCTTGCCTGGATTCCAGTGCCTCCACTGCCCCACACTCATCCTGCTGGTCAGTCCCTTATGCTGTATTCCAGGGGTCGATAAATTTTCTGTAAAGAGCCAGATCATAAATATTTTAGGTTTTGTGGGCCAGTTGGTCGCTCTCACAGCTACTCAACTCTGCCATTGCAGTGCAAAAGCAATCATAGACAACACATAAATGAATGAACATGGCTGTGTTCCAGTAAAAATCTATTTTCAAAACCAGACCATGACCCAATTTGGCCTATGAGCTGTAGTTTTTCATCCCCTGCTCTAGACCTCTGTTGACCTGTCCACCAAAACACAGGCTTCATGTGTCCACTCAACCTTGTGACACAATTACAATCTAATTTCAACATGAAATATTAAATGGGCACCTCCAGTAGCTATCCCTCAAATATGGCTGGATATTATTGTTTTAGTGGCAGAACAAATGCTCTCATTGGCGTTATTTTACTCTATAAAGTAAATAATCCGAATCAGAACCCAAAGAAGATCTTTTCATTTCAAATACAGGGAAAAAATATATCTCATAAACATTTAAATTTTTCCTGAATTGACCCTTATTTTTTAGAAAAAAGTTACTGGCCACTGTTCTACAACTATCTCTGTCCTCTCCAAGCCAACCAACATGTCCTCAGTCCAGTTCCTCTGAAGACCCTGAGAGGTGACTTTATAATCCAGTTATAAAGTGTTAATGGCTGCCACCTCCCAGAAAGGTTCCCGTCCAAAACTTACTTTTGAGGGTGCAGCACTAAATAGTCTGCCCTTTCTGGGGTCAGCACAAATTGGTTGACCTGTAAAACATCCAGCCCCAAGTGTAAGGAACAACTCAGTTCACATGTGTGATCACTGGAACTTGGTGGACCTTTGCAAGATGGACTGTTACAATGAGCAAATTTGGATAATGCTCTTAATTTATGAAAAATATTAGATATTTTTAAAAGATGTACAGAAAAATATAATGAACACCTACATACCCAAAACCCAGATTAAGAAATAAAATATTATAGATATAGTCAAAGCATTTTTTAAACCACTCTGATCTCTTATTCTTATTTTCCTCTTATTCACACAGAGGTAACCTCTATCTTGAAGATACCTGTGTCCCTTCTTTGTAATTTTTCTGCTTATAAATATATGCATAAGAATGTATCCCTAAATAATATACAGCATTGTTTTTCATGTTGTTAACCTTTGTATCAATGATATAATAACTATAAATATGTTTTCAAGTTGGATCTATAATTGACACATGTACTTCAAGTTTACTCATTTGCACCACTACAGCCTTCCATTGTAAGAATAACCTCATTTTATTTATCTATTATTATTCCATCAATGATTTCTTAGGCTGACACCAATTTTACACTATTTCAGGCAATGCTGCAAGGAACATTCTGATTCCGTCTCCTGGTGCCATATGTGAGAATTTGAATGCTGCTTTTTTGCTGAACTTCTCAATCAATGTTCATAGAACACCCACTCTACATTACAGTGGCACATGTGGGAAGACAAAGTTCTCTCCTGGAGGATCTGGTGACCAAAATGCTAAAAGAATTCTTTTATCTCATAGTGGTTGGCCAAATAGTTTTCACCTAAACCAAACAAACAAGCCAGGAGAAGCTGAAATGACAAGGTCAAAATTACCTTCTTTCTTGATTCTCGTGTCAGTATCTTGGTCCCTGGGAGTCAAAGCAATTTATTCTTTTTTGGCCACAGACTCTTCTTGCTTGGCCTGATGGATCTGCATGCATCAGTGATGGAAGGACACTTAAGTAGTCAATAATAATCAGGTTCTAATGTCATTTCATTAAATGCCACATATGACCAGAGACTTCCAGATGGTAGAGTCAAACCCAGGCTGTCCTGCAGGGCAAAGGCAGAAGGTAACTGAATAACTAGCCAACTCCCAGATTTCCAAATTGTTCCCCAGGCATTTCCTGCTGTTGCTGTGTTATGGAGCTAGACTAAAGGGTATCTGAGGTTTACAAATTTTTACTAAGGAAGACTCATGCTGTAAAGTCAGTGAGAAACTTGACAGTTTGGACATTAATGTGGACTGACGTTTTTTCTTAAAACATTTCCCAAAGATTTTCTGTTCCTCACTGTGTTCATATTTGCCACCTTTATGGAGTATCCCCTAGAGACTGTCAATTGTCTAGGTCTGGCAGAAACAGGGAAGAAATTTTGAAGCATCAGTACAGATTATCACTTAAGTCAAGTTATAATGGAGGTATTTTCTCCCCTCTTGCTCCCCACTATTCATTGCATCCTTTATCTCAAAAGTATCCGATGCTACTCGCTGTTTTTAAGAACCCAAGGAATCAATGCAACTCTATTATCTACAGGTGGCAGCCCTGCATTTTGGCTAGTCTGAAAAAAAACTACTGTTTAAAACCTTACAGACACATTTACTTTCTTAGATTAACCCCTTTACAACTGCCACATAATTTCTCATGATCTCCCTTTAGGTATGCAACCCGAAGCCTAGTAGGGAGCTCTGAGTTACCTTAATAACTCTCATGCCCCATTCCACACATGAACTCTATTTTCCTCTTCCATATGCTAGTGCTTTCTCAGGAAAAGACTGAATAAAATATGTCAGTGTTAGGCTGTTTCAATGTGATACTTAATCAAGGTATTAATTAGAGTAATTCCTATTAAATAATCATATGAAAAACACAGCAAAATAGATCTCTTGGGACTGTGGTCAATCATTTCTGTAAGTGTAGTATTTATTACTACTAGCAAATGCAAAATGAAAGCTGGTAAACAGAATAAGTTTACTTTTTAAATTTATAATGTATTTTGACATGTACTAGAAAAATACAACTACAGTATTATATCAAGCCCATTATTCCAGAAATATTGCTGCTTAGGATGAAGCTACATTTTTTTAATTGACAAAAATCGTATATGTTTATGATTTATAACATGCTTTCATATATAATATTTATCTATATATAACATTTTTACATATATGTAATGTCATGGCTAAATCAAGCTAATTATCATATGCTCACATACTTATCATCTTTGTGGTGAGAATACTTAAAATTTACTCTTTTAGCAGTTTTTGAGTATCTAGTACATTGTTACTAACTATAGTCACCATGTTGTACAATGGATCTCTTGAGAGGCTACATTTTTTAAAGTGAGTCAATTTGATAAAAAATATTAAGTGAATAATAGCACAGGTGTTTTACAGATATAGCAAAAATAGTAAAGGTGGTATGTAAATGACTGATGCTTAGAAAACACTGATGTAGGTAAATGTTTTTGTTGCCTTCCAAGGATTCTGAAAAAATGACCCAGGAGTTCTAAAATATATTTAGATATCATTTTAAAATATTTGTAAACAACTTAAAATTTTTAACTAAAGAAAATTAAACTAAAAGCAATGCATACACTCAAAAACGTCATAGATGCCAAATTTTAACACATTGAAGACCAACAGTGCATTAACTTGAGCTCCTCAATAGACTCATTTTTGTGCAGAATTCAAAATAAACTTTGTCATTCAGTTTAATTAAAGCATATACCATAATTCTACCGCATACTGTTGGATAAAGGAATAGAATGCCATTTGCAAATACTTATCTGTGTGGGTCAGAATATTAGAGTATTCTATATATAGAATATAGAATACTGTGCAACCAAAACAAATTACAGAAATGAATGGCTACAACTGCTTTATAACTTCCTATTTCAAATGTTTGTGTTTATCAAAATAGTCATATTTATTAATTTTTATAATTATATATTTGGGTTATCAAATAAACATCTTAGTAAATTACTGCTTTTATCTGATTTATATATTCAGGTCATGTATAGAATTTTTTTTGAAAAGGGAGTTTCATTAATTAACATGTGTGAAAAGCATTGGTGGAGATGAAGCAGCCAGTTGAATTACTAGAATTTTCACTAATGCATTGGGATTTTATATAGAATGAGAGAGGAAGATTCTGCTTAGTAATAAGAGTTAACATCCATTTAGCACTTCTTATATTTGTCAGGATAGATGAGGTTATGTTGCAGTTACAAATTACTTCAAAATTTCAGTTGTGAACCACAAGAGTTTATTTCTCACTTATGCTGCATGTCTCTCATGGCTTGGTTAAGCCTCTAATTCATGTCGTCTTTACTCCAGGACTCAGACTAAAAGATCAACCTCTGTCTGGAACGTTGCAGGTATATTGCAGAGGGAAAAAAGCAATATGACAAACCACATACCGGTTTTTTTTTTTTTTTTTGAAGTATCCTTTTTTTTTTATTATACTTTAAGTTCTAGGGTACATGTGCATAACGTGCAGGTTTGTTACATATGTATACTTGTGCCATGTTGGTGTGCTGCAACCATCAACTCGTCAGCACCCATCAAGTCATTATTTATATCAGGTATAACTCCCAATGCAATCCCTCCCACCTCCCCCCTCCCCATGATAGGCCCTGGTGTGTGATGTTCCCCTTCCCGAGTCCAGGTGATCTCATTGTTCAGTTCCCACCTATGAGTGAGAACATGCGGTGTTTGGTTTTCTGTTCTTGTGATAGTTTGCTAAGAATGATGGTTTCCAGCTGCATCCATGTCCCTACAAAGGATGCAAACTCATCCTTTTTTATGGCTGCATAGTATTCCATGGTGTATATGTGCCACATTTTCTTAATCCAGTCTGTCACTGATGGACATTTGGGTTGATTCCAAGTCTTTGCTATTGTGAATAGTGCCGCAATAAACATACGTGTGCATGTGTCTTTATAGCAGCATGATTTATAATCCTTTGGGTATATACCCAGTAGTGGGATGGCTGTGTCACATGGTACATCTAGTTCTAGATCCTTGAGGAATTGCAATACTCTTTTCCATAATGGTTGAACTAGTTTACAATCCCACCAACAGTGTAATAGTGTTCCCATTTCTCCACATCTTCTCCAGCACCTGTTGTTTCCTGACTTTTTAATGATTGCCATTCTAACTGGTGTGAGATGGTATCTCATTGTGGTTTTGATTTGCATTTCTCTGATGGCGAGTGATGATGAGCATTTTTTCATGTGTCTGTTGGCTGTATGAATGTCTTCTTTTGAGAAATGTCTGTTCATATCCTTTCCCCACTTTTTGATGGGGTTGTTTGTTTTTTTCTTGTAAATTTGTTTGAGTTATTTGTAGGTTCTGGATATCAGCCCTTTGACAGATGAGTAGATTGCAAAAATTTTCTCCCATTCTGTAGGTTGCCTGTTCACTCTGATGGTAGTTTCCTTTGCTGTGCAGAAGCTCTTTAGTTTAATTAGATCCCATTTGTCAATTTTGGCTTTTGCTGCTGTTGCTTTTGGTGTTTTAGACATGAAGTCCTTGCCCATGCCTATGTCCTGAATGGTACTACCTAGGTTTTCTTCTAGGGTTTTTATGGTATTAGGTCTAACATTTAAGTCTCTAATCCATCTTGAATTAATTTTCGTGTAAGGAGTAAGGAAAGGATCCGGTTTCAGCTTTCTACTTATGGCTAGCCAATTTTCCCAGCACCATTTATTCAATAGGGAATCCTTTCCCCATTTCTTGTTTCTCTCAGGTTTGTCAAAGATCAGATGGCTGTAGATGTGTGGTATTATTTCGAAGGACTCTGTTCTGTTCCATTGGTTTGTATCTCTGTTTTGGTACCAGTAGCATGCTGTTTTGGTTACTGTAGCCTTGTAGTATAGTTTGAAGTCAGGTAGCGTGACGTCTCCAGCTTTGTTCTTTTGACTTAGGATTGTCTTGGCAATGCGGGGTCTTTTTTGGTTCCATATGAACTTTAAAGCAGTTTTTTCCAATTCTGTGAAGAAACTCATTGGTAGCTTGATGGGGATGGCATTGAATCTATAAATAACCTTGGGCAGTATGGCCATTTTCATGATATTGATTCTTCCTATCCATGAGCATGGTATGTTCTTCCATTTGTTTGTGTCCTCTTTGATTTCACTGAGCAGTGGTTTGTAGTTCTCCTTGAAGAGGTCCTTTACATCCCTTGTAAGTTGGATTCCTAGGTATTTTATTCTCTTTGAAGCAATTGTGAATGGAAGTTCATTCCTGATTTGACTCTCTGTTTGTCTGTTACTGGTGTATAAGAATGCTTGTGATTTTTGCACATTAATTTTGTATCCTGAGACTTTGCTGAAGTTGCTTATCAGTTTAAGGAGATTTTGGGCTGAGACCATGGGGTTTTCTAAATATACAATCAGGTCATCTGCAAACAGGGACAATTTGACTTCTTCTTTTCCTAACTGAATACCCTTTATTTCTTGCTTTTGCCTGATTGCCCTAGCCAGAACTTCCAACACTATGTTGAATAGGAGTGGTGAGAGAGGGCATCCCTGTCTTGTGCCAGTTTTCAAAGGGAATTTTTCCAGTTTTTGCCCATTCAGTATGATATTGGCTGTGGGTGTGTCATAAATAGCTCTTATTATTTTGAGGTACATTCCATCAATACCGAATGTATTGAGCGTTTTTAGCATGAAGGGCTGTTGAATTTTGTCAAAAGCCTTTTCTGCATCTATTGAGATAATCATGTGGTTCTTGTCTTTGGTTCTGTTTATATGCAGGATTACGTTTATTGATTTGCGAATGCTGAACCAGCCTTGCATCCCAGGGATGAAGCCCACTTGATCATGGTGGATAAGCTTTTTGATGTGCTGCTGAATCCGGTTTGCCAGTATTTTATTGAGGATTTTTGCATCGATGTTCATCAGGGATATTAGTCTAAAATTCTCTTTTTTTGTTGTGTCTCTGCCAGGCTTTGGTATCAGGATGATGTTGGTCTCATAAAATGAGTTAGGGAGGATTCCCTCTTTTACTATTGATTGGAATAGTTTCAGAAGGAATGGTACCAGCTCCTCCTTGTACCTCTGGTAGAATTCAGCTGTGAATCCATCTGGTCCTGGACTTTTTTTGGTGGGTAGGCTATTAATTATTGCCTCAATTTCAGAGCCTGCTATTGGTCTATTTAGGGATTCAACTTCTTCCTGGTTTAGTCTTGGAAGAGTGTAAGTGTCCAGGAAATTATCCATTTCTTCTAGATTTTCTAGTTTATTTGCATAGAGGTGTTTATAGTATTCTCTGATGGTAGTTTGTATTTCTGTGGGGTTGGTGGTGATATCCCCTTTATCATTTTTTATTGTGTCTAGTTGATTCTTCTCTCTTTTCTTCTTTATTAGTCTTGCTAGCAGTCTGTCAATTTTGTTGATCTTTTCAAAAAACCAACTCCTGGATACATTGATTTTTTGGAGGGTTTTTTGTGTCTCTATCTCCTTCAGCTCTGCTCTGATCTTAGTTATTTCTTGCCTTCTGCTAGCTTTTGAATGTGTTTGCTCTTGTCTCTCTAGTTCTTTTAATTGTGATGTTAGAGTGTCAATTTTAGATCTTTCCAGCTTTCTCTTGTGGGCATTTAGTGCTATAAATTTCCCTCTACACACTGCTTTAAATGTGTCCCAGAGATTCTGGTATGTTGTATCTTTGTTCTCATTGGTTTCAAGGAACATATTTATTTCTGCCTTCATTTCATTATGTACCCAGCAGTCATTCAGGAGCAGGTTGTTCAGTTTCCATGTAGTTGAGCAGTTTTGATTGAGTTTCTTAGTCCTGAGTTCTAGTTTGATTGCACTGTGGTCTGAGAGACAGTTTGTTATAATTTCTGTTCTTTTACATTTGCTAAGGAGTGCTTTACTTCCAATTATGTGGTCAATTTTGGAATAAGTGCGATGTGGTGCTGAGAAGAATGTATATTCTGTTGATTTGGGGTGGAGAGTTCTATAGATGTCTATTAGGTCCGCTTGGTGCAGAGATGAGTTCAATTCCTGGATATCCTTGTTAACTTTCTGTCTCGTTGATCTGTCTAATGTTGACACTGGAGTGTTGAAGTCTCCCATTATTATTGTATGTGAGTCTAAGTCTCTTTGTAATTCTCTAAGGATTTGCTTTATGAATCTGGGTGCATATATATATTGGGTGCATATATATTTAGGATAGTTAGCTCTTCCTCTTGAATTGATCCCTTTACCATTATGTAATGGCCTTCTTTGTCTCTTTTGATCTTTGATGGTTTAAAGTCTGTTTTATCAGAGACTAGGATTGCAACCCCTGCTTTTTTTTGTTCTCCATTTGTTTGGTAGATCTTCCTCCATCCCTTTATTTTGAACCTATGTATGTCTCTGCATGTGAGATGGGTCTCCTGAATACAGCAGACTGATGGGTCTTGACTCTTTATCCAGTTTGCCAGTCTGTGTCTTTTAATTGGAGCATTTAGTCCATTTACATTTAAGGTTAATATTGTTATGTGTGAACTTGATCCTGCCATTATGATATTAACTGGTTATTTTGCTCGTTAGTTGATGCAGTTTCTTCCTAGCCTCGATGGTCTTTACATTTTGGCATGTTTTTGCAATGGCTGGTACCGGTTGTTCCTTTCCATGTTTAGGGCTTCCTTCAGGGTCTCTTGTAAGGCAGGCCTGGTGGTAACAAAATCTCCAAGCATTTGCTTATCTGTAAAGGATTTTATTTCTCCTTCACTTATGAAACTTAGTTTGGCTGGATATGAAATTCTGGGTTGAAAATTCTTTTCTTTAAGAACATTGAATATTGGCCCCCACTCTCTTCTGGCTTGTAGAGTTTCTGCCGAGAGATCTGCTGTTAGTCTGATGGGCTTCCCTTTGTGGGTAACCCGACCTTTCTCTCTGGCTGCCCTTAAGATTTTTTCCTTCATTTCAACTTTGGTGAATCTGGCAATTATGTGTCTTGTAGTTGCTCTTCTGGAGGAGTATCTTTGTGGCGTTCTCTGTATTTCCTGAATTTGAATGTTGGCCTGCCCTACTAGGTTGGGGAAGTTCTCCTGGATGATATCCTGAAGAGTGTTTTCCAACTTGGTTCCATTTTCCCCCTCACTTTCAGGCACCCCAATCAGACGTAGATTTGGTCTTTTTACATAATCCCATACTTGTTGCAGGCTTTGTTCATTTCTTTTTCTTCTTTTTTCTTTTGGTTTCTCTTCTCGCTTCACTTCATTCATTTCATCCTCAATTGCTGATACTCTTTCTTCCAGTTGATCGAGTCGGTTACTGAAGCTTGTGCATTTGTCACATATTTCTCGTGTCATGGTTTTTATCTCTGTCATTTCGTTTATGACCTTCTCTGCGTTAATTATTCTAGCTGTCAATTCTTCCACTCTTTTTTCAAGATTTTTAGTTTCTTTGCGCTGGGTACATAATTCCTCCTTTAGCTCTGAGAAGTTTGATGGACTGAAGCCTTCTTCTCTCATCTCGTCAAAGTCATTCTCTGACCAGCTTCGATCCGTTGCTGGTGATGAGCTGCACTCCTTTGCAGGGGGAGATGCGCTCTTATTTTTTGAATTTCCAGCTTTTCTGCCCTGCTTCTTCCCCATCTTTGTGGTTTTATCTGCCTCTGGTCTTTGATGATGGTGATGTACTGATCGGGTTTTGGTATACGTGTCCTTCCTGTTTGATAGTTTTCCTTCTAATAGTCAGGATCCTCAGCTGCAGGTCTGTTGGAGATTTCTTGAGGTCCACTCCAGACCCTGTTTGCCTGGGTATCAGCAGCAGAGGTTGCAGAAGATAGAATATTGCTGAACAGCGAGTGTACCTGTCTGATTCTTACTTTGGAAGCTTCCTCTCAGGGGTGTACTCCACCCTGTGAGTTGTGGGGTATCAGACTGCCCCTAGTGGGGGATGTCTCCCAGTTAGGCTACTCAGGGGTCAGGGACCCACTTGAGCAGGCAGTCTGTCCCTTCTCAGATCTCAACCTCCGTGTGGGGAGATCCACTGCTCTCTTCAAAGCTGTCAGACAGAGTCGTTTGCGTCTGCAAAGGTTTCTGCTGCTTTTTTTGTTGTTGTTGTTTAGCTGTGCCCTGTCCCCAGAAGTGGAGGCTACAGAGACAGGCAGGTTTCCTTGAGCTGCTGTGAGCTCCACCCAGTTGGAGCTTCCCGGCGTCTTTGTTTACCTACGTAAGCCTCAGCAATGGCGGGCGCCCCTCCCCCAGCCTCGCTGCTGCCTTGCAGTTATCGCAGACTGCTGTGTTAGCAATGAGGGAGGCTCCGTGGCCATGGGACCCTCCCTGCCAAGTGTGGGATACAATCTCCTGGTGTGCCTGTTTGCTCAAAGCGCAGTATTGGGGTGGGAGTCACCCGATTTTCCAGGTATTGTGTGTCTCAGTTCCCCTGGCCAGGAAAAGGGACTCCCTTCCCCCTTGTGCTTCCCAGGTGAGGCGATGCCTCGCCCTGCTTCAGCTCTCGCTGGTCGGGCTGCAGCAGCTGACCAGCACCGATTGTCCGGCACTCACTAGTGAGATGACCCCAGTATCTCAGTTGAAAATGCAGAAATCACCGGTCTTCTGTGTCGCTCGCGCTGGGAGTTGGAGACTGGAGCTGTTCCTATTCGGCCATCTTCCACATACTGGTTCTTAAAGCCCCTGCTTGAAAATAACTGGTCATTTTTGCTCATATTTCACTGACCAAACTGAGTCACATGGCCACAACTGCATTCTACAGGGCAGAGATGTATAACCATTCCACGGGGAGTAGCACTGCCAGAAGGGGCACAGAATATAAGTAAACAGCTCTACAATCTACCTTACTTATTATGTACCAAGCCTTCTTCATTTATGACTTACAGCAACCTGGTAGGGTAATTACTATAATTACCCCATTTTAGAGATAAAGAAATGGAGGCTCAGAGAGTTTAGATGACCTACTGAAGGTCACACAGCTGAGTAGTAGCCAAACTGGGGTTTACAACCCAGCCAGTCTGGCTCCAGAGCCTGTGCTCTGAACTATTCTATAGTGCTTAGGTTGAGCTTCCCACCAAACTGACAGGTATTGCCTTCAGCACTAGCCCACAGTGGGTACATTAAATAGATTATAAAATTACAGGGAAGACTATAACTCCAAAGGAGCCTTCAGTATAATTCCATAGTGTATTTAATGTATTAATGTATGAATTCCACAAAGATGACAGTTTCAGTCATATTCAAATACAAAAATCAGACACACTCTAAATAGTGACAGTTAACTGCAGCTCAGATATTTTGTTACCAAAAGGTACTTCTTTTGGTAACAAAACAGTTGGTATATTTATAAAGATTACTGCTAGCCTTAGAATTAACCATAGCATGTAATCTAATTTTCTTCCTTCCTCCATAAATTAGAAATAAGTCACCAAAGGCAGAGGCTCACCCAAGCCTGCTTTGGGGGTATTCCTTAATTTATACTCAAGAAAAAAAGGATCCTGAAACAAAGAGCCTCATTAGGTAGACTCTGACTAAGGAAGGACCCATGGGCCTTAGGGTCAGAGGATCTCTATTTTGGAGAACCGTACCACTAATATGGCAGCTTCTGAGTGGAGCCAGGACCTGAGTTTTTGTATAGATATGATGCCCCTGGGGACCAGTCTATCAGGAAATAAATCACTAACTGGGCTGGAATTTCATCAGGGCAAAAGGCAGCTGGAGTTGTGAAACTGAGGACCCCTAACAAACTGGGGTAATAAACCCTGACCACAGACTGACCAAATTCACAGGTTGAAGTCTAGAGGCAAATTCGATGGGTAGATTTCATTGCCATAGTAGCAATCTCTGGACTTCTCCATCCTCATTTCCTAATAATCCTGTCTTTGCCTGGAACATTTGTAAGCTTTTAAGCAGGTGAGTGAGTAGATAAAAAATTGTTTTTTAGTGTAAAATCTGCAAAATGTCCCAGCTGAGCATACCTGTGTTTTAACTCATTCTGTCCCCATAACAACCCCATGGGAAATATACTTATGTTAACCTGATTTTATAATGAGGATACTGAAACTTATAGACATATGTGAACTCCAGGAAGGCAGAGAATATGACTATGTCACCTATATTTCCAGCACCTCACAAAGTGCCTGACACATAGCTGATGCTCAAGAAATATTGATAATTGAATGAATGAGTAAGTAATTGATTCATTTTGCACTATGCACAAGCTATTAGGCCTCATTTATGTTATCTCTTCATGCAGTTCACTCCTCATAATTCTGCCTGGGCCACCATCACTGTCTGACCTTTATTAAGGCTTGAGGTGGGGTGACAGTGGGAGAAAGGTGGTGGCTTAACCAATCGAATTCAAATTATTTCTTTCCACATTTGCTTTTAACAGCAAAAAAGTAATGCAGTCCTGGAGAAGGCAAATCTTGAGGAAAATGTTTTCCCAAGACTACGTGCCTCATCTGTTTCCAAACACAGTCTCCACAGGCCCCATATATATTTTTAATGTAATTTACACTCCCCATCTAAACAAGGCAGTCTAAAAAGGGCACTATTCTGTATTATAGATTTTGGTCTTGATTTCCAGCCATCAATGGAATTAACAACATTTTGGCCTTGGAGAGGTTGCATTCCTGATTCTCTCTGCCATCTCACTTATAAAGGCAGAGGAGGGAAGCAGGATGCCAGGGAGAAGGCATCAGCTTGGCATCTGTGGCATAGCCACTCAGAAATTCCATTCTCTGCAAAATCCACATCTCCTTCCTGTAGGTCCTGTGGCTGGGGCCCACAATTAGGACAGAGGCCACACAGCTGCTCTCCCTTTAGCCCCTTTTCCTACCCCCATCAAGGGCAGAAAGATGCTGATGCCCAGACATCCAAGGGGACAGGGACTTTGTCCTCTTGAATCTCCTTCCCTGAGGACTTTAAGAATAAGAAAAACTTTTCTTTGTTGGGACTAAATCCTGAATACACAAGCTCTTCTTTGCCATTCCAAGTAGGTGGTTTTTTGAGAGGTTGAGCTTAGAGCCACTTCAATTGCCAGGGTCTTCCACTGGGGCAGTGGTTTTTAAATATTTCTTAGCTATGAAACACTTTCTTTCTTTCTTTCTTTCTTTTTTTTTTTTGAGATGGAATTTCGCTCTTGTTGCCCAGGCTGGAGTACAATGGCGCGATCTCGGCTTACTGCAACCTCCACCTCCCAGGTTCAAGCAATTCTCCTGCTTCAGCCTCCCAAGTAGCTGGGATTACAGGCATGCGCCACCATGCCTGGCTAATTTTTTTTTGTATTTTTAGTAGAGATGGGGTTTCTCCATGTTGTTCAGGCTGGTCTCAAACTCCTGACCTCAGGTGATCTGCCCACCTCGGCCTCCCAAAGTGCTGGGATTACAGGCTGAGCCACTGCGCCCAGCCTTAGCTATGAAACACTTTCTAAAAATGAAACAATATATAAAATAGACAAAAAGTGTCACTACTCTGGTAAAGTAAGGGAGATTACCTAGACCTCTGACAGCTTTCTCTCCTTATATCAGCCTCTGAACACTCTCCATGTCTGGCTTACTGACCTGTGTATCCCCGCTCTTTATTCAAAGCCTAGTACATAGCGGGAAATCATGGTCATGTATTGAATGAATAGTGGGTGTCAGCGATTTGTGGCAGCTGCTGTTGTTACATGGCTTGTCCTCCTGTGATGTGTGTCTGCCTGTGTATGTGCACTGAAAGAAAGAGGCACTAAAAACTGAAGACTGGAGTGCATTGGAGCTGAGTAGCCAAGTCTTTGATGATGAGCTTGCAACAGTTGCAGTCTGAACAGGAGATAAATGGTGAATGGCTCAGCAGGCTGCTAAGTCCTGCAGATTTGCAGGCAAAGCTGGTTCATTTACTTCATTCACTTGTTAAACCATTTCTGAGTAGCTGCTATGTGGTAGGCTAGCTCTTCTAAGAGATAAAGATGACTAAAACACAATCCCAATCCCTGCTCTCAAGAGGCTCATGGTCTAGTGCAGGAGATGGATATGAAAACAAAGCAATGCCAATAAGCAGTGTAATGGCCATAATCTATTTTTAAACAATTAAACTGACATATCGTTTCTTCCCTGGAAGTCTTGATGTCCTAGGTTTCACAGAATCTGTAGGTTTCTACTCTTCAGGGGAGGGTGGATACCAAAAAGT
The DNA here is from genome assembly GCF_007565055.1 of Rhinopithecus roxellana. NCBI lineage: Eukaryota > Metazoa > Chordata > Mammalia > Primates > Cercopithecidae > Rhinopithecus > Rhinopithecus roxellana. The sequence continues at coordinate 97,616,199 of NC_044555.1, read as the reverse complement.
CATTTTTTAGCTTTGACTGACAGATTACATTTTGCTTTTTTAATCTGTAGCTGAGGGTTTAAAAAAAGAGGATCCAAAAGTAAAGTACACAAAGTATGTGATGCATCTTAATTTTCACTAAATTTTTACCAAAAGTTAGCATTTATGTTCATTATGAATGTAGGCAACAACAAAGTAATATTACCCGTACCCATGACTTTGTCACCAATAAAAATGACAGATATTTTATATCAAACTAATATTCCTATAGTTATCTCAAAATATTATTTGCTCTCATCATTACTTCAAAATTATAGTGGTTACTAGTCCTGCCACTAGATCTTATTAATGAACCACAGGTATTATTCTATCATGAAATTGTTTTCATATTTTAATAACTGTATTTCAATATAATTAGCTTTCTTTATAATCCTATATACATTTTTATCTATTTAAAAACAATATTCTGAGAAGGGGTCCAGAGATACCATCAGACTGCTAAAGGAGACTACTATGTCACAAAATGACTATGAACCCTTGTTAGACAAGTTTTAAGAGTGAGGTTTTATCAAGGAAGAGAAGACTTTTCAAATGCCAAAAGCTTCCCTTATATATTCTAAGCAAAGCACAGGGTTTTACTCTAAGCCACAAGAGAAAAGAACTTATTCAACAATGCAGAGGAAGTTCCCACCTGCCTAGGGAGTAAAGACCACTTTTAGGATCTGGGATATGGAACTGTGGAAGAAAGAAGAAAATGAGAGGGGCAAGTAGACAGATACCAGACGGGCCTGATAAAAACCACACAAGCAGTGATGCATGTTCCTCACAGACCAGGAAGAAGTGATGCCTCCTTAGAGAAGTCCTGCATTCATCCTGGTGTTGAAGCAATCTGACACATCCAGGTGGTAAAAAAGCAATAGGGGAGGAAGTTATCTACGAGCATGAATCTGATATAGCACTTCTGTTTCTTCATAGTCTGCCTCTGGCATGCAGAAAATCCAGAGTTTGAAGGAGTAGAAAGGACCAGTGGGTCACTAGAAGCCTAGGTTTGGAATAACAAAACTATAAAATCAGGGAGATTTACATCTAGAAACAAATAGCTAAAACCAGGGATTTCAACAACAGGTGCAACCAATGAAGCCCCTAAAAGACTGAAGGGACCTACTGCACATCACTTTTCACATAGCTGTAAGAATTGTTCCAAACCAGCCCCTCCATAGCAGAGAATAGTGAGCATTCAGAAAAATGAGCATGGATCGAAGGCTCCATTCTCCCTAACCCCACTTCCCCCAGATACGTTATTTTATAGGAGGGGAAATGAAGTTAAAACATGCAAGACTCAACATTTATCCAAAAAGGCAGCTCTTTCCTTTGGCACAATGAATTATTTGTCTGCACTCCCTCCCCTCTACTCTCATGGGTGGAAAGTTCCTAAGGTAGCTTAGTTCAATTCTAGGGAATATTTTTGCTCATCTGATTTGCTGGGTATACATTCCAATCCCACTGTACATATTTTTGTGTCATGATGTAAAAGTCAGTTCAGATTCAAGAGGAAGGCAAAGGGAGAAGTGTTCAGTTCCACGAGAATGTGCGTGGTGAGATAGGTGTGTCAGAAAAGGCAGTACTAAGAAGAGAATGCTTGAGATGGATGTGCCTTGAAAGATGACTATGTTCTCTGGAGGCAGTCAGGTACTTTACTTGCAAAATCAACCTTCTTGGTCAAGAAAATAACTGTTTACATGATATGATTTGAAGGGTATCATAAAGGAAGGACTTCTAATGTCCCCAAAATAGCACCCAGAACACCATCACTCAAGATCTATTCTTTTGATCTTGAATGGTTTCTAAACAAGTGCTTCTCAAACTATAAAGTGCATATGAAAAACTTGCAGATCTTGGTAAGTTGTGGGTTCTGATTTAGTAGGTCTGGGGTGGGACCTGAGAGTCTGCATTTCTAACAGGCTCCCAGAGGATGCTGGTGCTGCTGGTCCATGGACTACATTTTGAGCAGCAAGGTAGTAGAGTACCTTAATATGTGTAGCTAATAACAGCTAACATTTGCTGTGCTTATATGTCAGACATTGTACAAAGCCCTTCCAACACTATCACCTCATTTGATCCTCACCACAACTCTATGAGGAAACAGAATTTACAGTAATCAATTTCAAAAATTTTTCAATAATTTGCAGTTCACTGCTGAGGTGAACCTGGGGTGGAATACTGGCCACCCACCTGTCTTAGACCCTAACACTTAGCTATTGCATCCAAGAAGGTGTATCAACTTACAGTGACAGTTTTTGTTGCACTTGGTGTTTTTTTCTAAAGAAGCTAGACCTTTTTATGGCAGCCAGCATATATAGCAGATATAAGTATTATTGATTTGGTTAGCAGGGCTAAGAAAGCCAAAGCCCAGTTGCTCAGCCACCCACTCATCTCCCATTGTGGCCTTCAAAGTACCACCTCAGACTCCTGGGGCTCTAGTTTACAACCTAGTGATTTGAAATCTTATGAGTTACCCTTCCTGGGGAGATTAGTGGACAATTCATTAAGAGTCAAGTCAGGGTCTGGATGGAGTCTCAATGAGGGGCACTGGAAACAGAGAGGGCACCAAAAGGAGAGAGTGGCTGTTACAAACACAGTCACATCCCTGTTTGCTCAGAATTTGTTCTATATTGGTAATGTCTTCTCTGAAGCTTGTATGAGTTTACCTGGTTTCTCCATTTCTCCTCATCTTTGGCTTGTGCCCCTGAGCCCAAGAACAGAAGTGGCTTCCTGGTTTATTCCTCCTAGCATCTCAGCTAATTGCTACCCTAAAGCCCTGACAACCCTTATGCCCTCCTGGGGTGAGCTTTAGAGCATCTAGTCCCAGGGTTTTAAAACTTTGCTCTGGGAAATGTGGGGCTCCTCTAGACCCTTCAGTCACACTACTGGGTGGATATGAGCAGGAAGGATGAGTAGAGGGGGTCAGCAAGGACAAGTGATTTATCCATCACAGAAGCAGATAATCTGAGAGCCTAAAGAGTTGGGAGTTCCAAAACTGCTGATTTTTGTTTCTGATACAGACCATTGTTGCAGGAAGTCAGGGACCCCAAATAGAGGGATCAGCTGGAGCCACATCAGAGGAACATAAATTGTGAAGATTTCATGGACATTTATCAGTTCCCAAATAATACTCTTATATTTTGCCTGTCTTTACTTTAATCTCTTAATCCTGTTATCTTCATAAGCTGAGAATATATGTCACCTCAGGACCACTATTGTACAAATTGATTGTAGAACATGTGTATTTGAACAATATGAAGTCAGTGCACCTTGAAAAAGAAGCGAGTAACAGCGATTTTCAGCGAACAAGGAAAGACAACCATAAGGTCCGACTGCCTACGGGGTCGGGCAGAATAGAGCCATATTTTTCTTCTTGCAGAGAGCCTATAACTGGACGTGCAAGTAGGAGAGATATCACTGAATTCTTTTCCCAGCAAGGAATATTAATAATTAATACCCTGGGGAAGGAATGCATTCCTGGGGGGAGGTCTATAAATGGCTGATCTAGGAGTGTCTGTCTTAGGCAGTTGAGATAAGGACTGAAATACACCCTGGTCTCCTGCAGTACCCTCAGGTTTACTAGGGTGGGGAAAAACCCCACCCTGGTAAATTTGAGGTCAGACCGGTTCTCTGCTCTCAAACCCTGTTTTCTGTTGTTTAAGATGTTTATCAAGACAATACGTGCACAGCCGAACATACACCCTCATCAGTAATTCTAATTTTGCCCTTTGCCTTGTGATCTTTGCTTTGCCCTTTGCCTTGTGATCTTTATTGCCCTTTAAAGCATGTAATCTTTGTGACCTACTCCCTGTTCGTACACCCCCTCTCCTTTTGAAATCCCTAATGAAAGCTTGCTGGTTTTGCAACTCAGGGAACATCACAGACCTACCAATATATGATGTCACCCCCAGCAGCCCAGCTGTAAAATTCCTCTCTTTGTACTCTTTCTCTTTATTTCTCAGATTGGCTGACAATTAAGGAAACTAGAAAGAACCTATGTTGAAATATTGGTGGTGGGTTCCCCCAATAGACCATCCTGATATAGGCATTCTGAGTCCTCCTCTGCTAACTGTGACCTGATTAATGCTATGTCTCTTGGTTTCTGATGTGGGCTATGGAATGCTTCCCACTGCTTACCTGACTCCAGTCATCTCTCCTTCTGAAGTCGGGGGAGACTTTCTGCCATGAGTCTCAACAGATTCTGAAAATAAACACTAGATAACACTAAATGCATTTCAACCCTAGGATTGTCTCTGATTATGCTCTCATCTCATTCAGCTATCTGTTTCAAATGTCATCTCCTTGGAGGCTTCCTTGATCATCCTATCTAAAGAAGCACTCCCATGCCCTGCTTTGCTTTCTCATAGCACTTATCACTAACTGACTTTGAACTATATTTATTGTCTCTCTCCCTACTAAAATGTAAGCTCCAGCTCACTACAGTTTCCTGCAAAATGTAAATTTTTGCCTAAGACATAATAGATTCTCAATAAACATATGTTCAATGAATGGATAGATGGATGGATAGATGGATGGATGTTTGAATAAATCCAACTCACACTTAACCATAGACTTATTCATTAGATCTGTGGAGCTTCACTTTTCACAGGAGGCATATAACATGAGTTACACATTCCCTAGAACGTAGCAGTGGCTTAATAACTAACTGAATGAAAGAGAGAAATGACTATAAGGAGAGGAGCTTTGCTTAAACGAATGATTTTTGCACTTGTGAGGGCATTGTGAGCACCCACCCTAGGAGGCTATAATATCACAATCAGAATCATTTAAAAAGCACTAAGGCACTTTCTAATATTAAAAATATGTTGTTCAAATTCAAAAATTACTTATAAATTTAAAATATTATAAAGGGAAAATGTGAAAAAAAAAAGATAGTTTTCATGATAAAAACTACAAAAAGGACATGAGCTTTTTGTTCATCAAAAAGTCAGTATACCCTATAATGATTGCAGGCAACACTGGACTGGCAGTCTCTAGGGGCACCTCTCACTTGAAAATTCTATGATTCTAAGCCTAGGCACATCCCATGTCATGTGATCCTGCTGTACAATGTCTCTTTCCTAAGGAGTGCCTCTCATGAAAGAAAATGTTGCTCAAATTGTTTTCCCCATAGAAAAAATAAAAATAAAAAATTACCAAACCACAACTGACCTGTGGTTAAAGCAGTCTTGAATGAGTATTAACAAGAAGAGGATGAAACAAAGACAAATTTTCCCTCTCCTTCCCTCCCCCATGCTGATCACATTCCCTTTTTCAAGACAATGGCAGCTATCCAGCAGCGTTTAATTTATGCAAATCCACAGCAGCTCATAGGTGGAAATGACATAGCAAGGGGCCACAGAAGGCAGACCTTGATGTTCTAATTGAGATTCTATCCTCGGATGACTGTGGAGAATGTAAAATACCTCATATATAATCTGGGCTGCTTCCACTAGTGTCCAAACTTGCTGCCAGAAGAGGCGAATCAAACACTGGCAGGCTTTGACTTTTGAAAATGACTGTTTAAAATTACACAAATAATACTTGGTCATTGAGAAAAAAAGTAGAGCATAAATAAATCAAGAAGTCATAAAAATGATCAGAAACTCAGGGATAACTACTGTTAATATCAATATTCTAGACCTTTTTCCAAGCATACATATACATGTATTTTTCAAATCTTAGAATTATAATGTACATTTTTTTCACTTAGCAATATATTATAAAGATTCTTTCTTTCAAGATATGCAGGTCTACATTATAGTTGCAGTGAACAGACAGTGAATATGTAATTATTGGGATGATTATTCTAAAAGTGGGACTGCAGGGTCAAGGAGTATGTTCATTTTAAGATTTATGATCTTACCTTTTCCTGACATTTAGTATTATCATACAAAAATAACAATAATTATTATTACTACTAAGAGCAGCAATTATTGAGATCTTACAATATGCCAAACATTATTTTAAGCATTCTATGCATATTATCTCCATTTAATCCTGTAAACTAAAAATAAAATCATAAGCCCCCCAACAATTGAACAGATGCCTTCTTGGTCAAGGGGACCCCAGAGAAATCTGAAAAATTGAGTTTTTGATGATGGGAAGGGAGGTCAAACACACCTCATTATACCCCCTCCCTTTTTGTGTCTAGGCACAACTGAGCAGTATTAATGTTAAAATGGAGATGATAAGACTGACAAGACAGAGTCTTCGTGGCAATAAGATGCTTAATTATAAACAAGACCTAAGGCCATGCTAGGGAAGAGTTAAGTCAGACTCATAGTGTTTTCCTGGGTGTGGAGCAGGGAGAGAGGAAGAACAAGAATGGGATGACTACTAATGCTTGCGCAGTTTCTTTTTGGAGATGATGAAAGTGTTCTAAAATTAAACTGTGGTGATGGTTGCACAACTTGGTGAATATGTTTTAAAAACCCTATTGGATTATATAATTAGAATGGGTTAATTTTATGGTATGTATCTTAGAGCTCAGTAATGTTGTTTTTGTAAAAGCTTATATACATAAAAGTGGTTAAGTTCCCCTCACACCACTTTGCCAGCAGTTTTGATCAAATGTGATGGAGTCTTTTTGTGGTCTTAGTAGATGAAGATCAGATCAAAGATCAGTCCCTCTCCTGAGTCGTGTTAACCAGATTGCACCATGGCCCTCTAGGATCTTTGTAATCAAGTTGTCTGTTTTGAGTCTTATTAGTCATGGGAATACTCATTGTCCTGTGGTCTGCCACATTCAGGATAATTTCATGCTGCAAATGAATCATATTAGAAAGCAAAAACCTTGTCTATTCTATTTTCTATTGTATCCACAGTACCTGTATGGCACATATTAGGTGCTCAATAAATATATGATGAATTAATAAATTGATGGATAAATAGACAACAGAATGAGTTGTGGCAAGATTTCGTAACTAGAAAGACCTGAAAATTTGAATCTCACGTCCACTACTTACTAGATATGCAACATCCAGCAAATCACTTAAATTCTCTCAAACCCCATTTCTTGTAAAATAGGGAAAATAATACCTCCTTCATAAGCAGTAAGGTTTAACTGAGGCAATACATGCTATGTGATAACCCAGTAAATGTTAGTTTCCTTCCCTTTTCTTCCACCAATTAGAGAAGCCCTGAGGCACTGCAGAGTTAACTACTGATAAATAGATTTATGTTCAGTCCTGAGGTGGCAGTAAACATGAGCATTGACACTTTCCTAAGCACAAATTTAATGTCATGTGATATCTGTCCTCAATCGTGGAAGCTGGCAGTGAAATTTGAGCCCATAAAATGCCAGAATTGGGAGGGCTCTTTGTAAGAGATCATCTAGTCCAAGCATTATACTTGACAGAGAATTCTCAAATGCCACAACATTAGTGAGCCATTTGGAGACTCTGGCTTAATAAAAATGAGTACGCAAAGAAGTAGCTGGCAAGGTGAATGGCAGACATCTGAGGGACCGTTAGCAAGAAATTCCAGGAATGATTTATTGTCCTCGCCCCTGAAAAAGACCCCTGTGATATTTGACAGCTTAATCACCATGAGTGTATTTATACAGGGTGAGGCAAAGGTCACTGTATAAGAGAGAACCACTAGAGGAACAGGTGTTGATCTTCAACCTTCTAAATATATTAGTCAAAGCCGAATGTCTGCAGCAGGAAAAAAAAAAAAAAAAAAAAAACAAGAAAGAAAAAAACCAGTCAGCATATTTATACAAGATCCTGCTTACACTTAAATTTTAAATTTTAAATTTTAAATTTGAAGAAGGACCAAATTTTAGTTTTATCATTCAATTTTGGACCTCGTTTTCATATGAAGAAACTATCTAAATTTGGTTCCCTGGTGTCCAGTGAAAGGTGGTATAAAACTAAAAGAGATAGATAGTATATTTATTATTAAGGTCCCAAATGGAGAACCAAAATGATAGCTAATGAAAGAAATAATTGCCTCATTTGGAAAGTAAATAAAAAATAATTAATTTACCAACTTGTTTTCCATAGTTAACTTCAAGTGTGACAGATATGTCTATTTTTATTGTGTGGAGAAAATATATGTCACAGAGTCTGTCTTTTTATTTATAAAATACACAGAAGCATCAAGGATGATACTGGAAACCTAAGAGGAAAAACAACACTAGGAGGCAGTAGAGCCTAGTGGTTAGGAGCAAAGGCTTGTTATTCAGTCAAGATCAAAGTCTAGGCTGATGTAGGAAATAATCAAACATTTCATTGACACACACACACACACACCACAAACTCACACATTCTGGATATACAGAAATGTCTTTTTTTTTTTTTTTTTTTTTTTTTTTTTTTTTTTTTTTTTTTTTTTTTTTGAGACAAAGTCTCACTCCATTGCCCAGGCTGGAGTGCAGTGGCGTGATCTCGGCTCACTGTAAGCTCCACCTCCTGGAGGCGGAGCTCACGCCATTCTCCTGCCTCAGCCTCCCCAGTAGCTGGGACTACAGGTGCCTGCCACCACACCCAGCTAATTGTTTGTATTTTTAGTAGAGACGGGGTTTCACCGTGTTAGCTAGGATGGTCTCGATCTCCTGACCTCGTGATCCGCCCGCCTCGGCCTCCCAAAGTGCTGGGATTACAGGCGTGAGCCACTGCGCCCAGCAAGTTTAATACTCTGACTATGGTAAATTTTAAGCTGCCATGACATTACTGGGAAAAGATGCACAACAGCATACCATTATGTAGGATTTCCTCCATTCAGATATAATAGATGTAAATAACCTCAAGAACATAAATACTAGTAAAATGTAGTAAACTAATTAAGGAGTGACAGGTTTGGGTGTGAATTCAGTTTGTTTTTAATATAATTTAATTATAATTTTATAAAATGTAATTTTAATAATAGTTGTCTTAACAGCCAGATGGCAAATTTTCTGACAACATTACAATTGTTCATCGCTAGCTGATAGGAGCTGGCTCCAGCACACCACTGATTAACCCAAAGAATGTGTAAAGAAGGAAATGATAATTAATTTTTTTTTTTTTTTGGAAACGGAGTCTCGCTCTGTTACCCAGGCTGGGGTGCAGTAGCCTGATCTCGGCTCACTGCAAGCTCCGCCTTCCGGGTTCATGCCATTCTCCTGCCTCAGCCTCCCAAGTAGCTGGGACCACAGGCACCCGCCACCACCCGACTAATTTTTTGTATTTTTAGTAGAGACGGGGTTTCACCGTGTTAGCCAGGATGGTCTTGATCTCCTGACCTCGTGATCCGCCCCCCTTGGCCTCCCAAAGTGCTGGGATTACAGGCGTGAGCCACTGCACCCGGCCCTAATAAAATTTTTAAATGGACAAATTATTAGGGGTGATGAACAAAACTAAAAGCTCCTTCTTTGAAAAGATTAATATAATAGTCAAATATGTGTCAAGACCAATGAAGAAAACAGAAAAGATACAAATAAAGCACATTAGGAATGCAAAATGGGACAAATGCATACATACAAAGCAGAAAGTTTTAAATTATTAGAGAATACTATGTATGGCAATGATGTATGCTGATGATTCAGAGGAATGGATAATTTTCTAGAAAAATTTCATTTAACAAAATTGTCTCAAGAAACCAAAAATATGAATATACTAATGACCATTAAAGAAAATAGACTTGAAATTGAAAATATCACTCCAAAAACAGATCTGCCCAGGCAGGTTTTGTGGGTGAATTTTACCAAACCCTCAAGGAAATGATAATGTCATCTTTTAAAAACTCTTCTATGAAATAGAAAAAGATTAAGAGATACCCATATTATTTTATTTGCTGGTATAACTTTGATACTAAAACCGTACAAAAACAGTAAGAAAAGTACACATTGGCCTCCTTTATGAACAGAAACTAAAAAAAAAAAAAAAAAAAAAATCCTAAATAAAATTTAAATAAAACTCACAAATCAAATCAAATCCATCAGTGTATAGACACAACCACCATCTTAACCAAATATATCCAGGAATGCAAGGATAATTCAACATTAGGAAATCTATCAAGTCACTGGATTACCGGAATCACTGAGAATTGGCCATTGCGGTTGCCATGTTGAACAGGTATCTTCACTAGAGCAGATTAACATGGCTTCAGGTACATAGTTTGTGTCCATTGATTCAGAACATGTATTATTTTCTATCCCCTTCGGAAAAAGGTATCAGAAACAGATTGCATTCACATGGAATGGAAAAAAATAAACATTTACAATTTTGCCCCAGGTACATTTTAACTCTTTTGCTTTCTGCCATAATACAGTCTAAAGAGATCTGGACCATATTCACATTTCAGGACATCACATAGATTCATTGCACTTTTGACATCATGCTCATTGGGCAGAATGGGCAAAGAGGTGGCTTAATCACTGGAGGACTTGGCAAGACACACGTGTGCTGCACATGGTGAAAGATAAATCCTACAAAGTTTCAGAGACCTGCCATTTTGTTAAAATTTTTAAGGTTCCAATGGTCAGGGACATGCCGAAATATCCATTCCATAGCAAAAGAATACTTGCAGCATCTTGCATTCCTTACCACAAAGGAGGAACCACAACACCTAATACATCTCTTTGAGTTCTAGAGGTGACACATTCTACAGTGGCCCATATGCTGGATGACAGAGAATGCTGTCAACTTTGAGTGGAACTAGGAGAAAAAGAGGGCTCTGCAACAGATTAAGGTTATGATTCAAGCTGCTCTTCTGTTTGCAGCATATGATTTGAAAGACCCTACAACATGGAGGTTCCAGTGGTGAGAAAAAGATCTACGTAAAATTAATGGCAAATTGTGGTGGAAAAATCACAGTGCTGGTCTCTGAGATTCTGGAGCAAGACCATCGGCAGCAGAAAATTACATACCTTTTAAGAAACACCTCTTGGAATGTTGCTGGGCCCTAATAGAGATGGAGCACTTAACTATGTGACATGAAGTGATAATGAACCCAGAACTGCTTGTTATGGCCTGAGTTTTGTAATACTCACCAAGGCATAAAGTCAGTCTGGCCCAGCAGTAGTCCATCATAAGACAGAAATTGTACTCCAGGATTGAGATCTAAAAGGATCAGAGGACAATAGTAAGCTACAGGAGCAGGTAAACTAGACCCCACCTCCCCCAACCCCACCCACTACCACCACCATGTCACCCATGGTGCGCTAGCACTCTTCCTTCGGCTTGCTCCTATGGCTATATGGGTCACAGGTTGGGTATAGGTACCTAAATAATAAACAGATCACAGTATGTACAACATTTTTATGCAGTGTTTTCTAAAACTTTATTGAAGAACATAAAGTTCTTAAGACATTAGGTCTTAACTTAGTATAAGACCTAAATAAATTGAGAGATAAACCATGACAATTATCTTAAGATTCTTCATAAATGTTAATCAATTCCAAACAAAAATCTCAATAGTGTTTTTTTGGTATAACTTGACAAACTGATTCTAAAATTTGTATGGAAGGATTCAGGTCCAAAAATAGCCCAGAAAATCCTATAATACACAGAAGAGCTTGCCTACCAAATAGCATGGATTTTTATAAAACAATATAGTGATGGCACAGGAATAGTCAAATAGATCGATACAACAGAAAAAAATCCAGTAATAGAATCATATATATATATATATACACATATGTATATATATATAGGAATTTCATGTACGATACAAATAGTTTTATAGATCAGTGGAGAAAGGATAAACTGTTCAGTAATTGGTATTGGGATAATTAACTTTACTTCGTAAGGAAGCAAACTGATTTCCACATTGGCTAAACCATTTTACATGCCCACTAACAAAGTATGAGGTTTCTGATTTTCTCCATACCTTTACCAACAACTTGTCTTAAAAAATTTTTTTTTGCTTACTACAGTCTTCCTAGTAAGTGTGAAGTGATAACTACTTGTGGTTTTAATTTGTATTTCCATAGTGAGTAATTGATAAATGATGTTGGGAATTTTTTTATGTGATTTTTGGCTATCTGTATATCTTCTTTGGAGAAATGTGTCTGTAAGTTCTTTAGCCATTTTTAAATTGGTTGTTTGTCTTTTTGTTGTTTAGTTATAGGAGTTCTTTCTATATTCTGGATATTAAACCATTATCAGATATATGATTTACCAATATTTTCCTCCACTCTACAGATTGCTTTTTCACTTCTTTTATTTGTAATTTGTAATTTTTGTGGGCATACAGTAGATGTATATATTTATGGGTTACATGAGATATTTTGAAACAGGCATGGAATGTGAAATAATCACATCAGGGTAAATGGGGTATCCATAATCTCAAGCATTTATCCTTTGTGTTACAAACCATCTAACTATATACCCTTTTAGTTATTTTTGAATGTACAGTTAAATTATTTTTTACTAGTAAATACTGTTGTGCTAGAAAATACTAAGCCTTATTTGTTTGTTCTATTTTTTGTACTCATTAACCATCCCCAATTACCTCCCACTCCCTCCCCCACTACCCGTTCCTGCCTCTGATAACCATCCTTGTATTCTCTATTTCCACGTGTTCAATTGTTTTGAGTTTTAGCTCCCACAAATAAGTGACAACATGCAACGTATGTCTTTCTATGCCTAGCTTATTTAACTTAGTATAATGACCTCCAGGTTCATCCATGTTTTTGCAACTGACAGGATCTTATTCTTTTTTATGCCTGAACAATATTCCACTGTGTATATGTACCACATTTTCTTTATTCATTCATCTGTTGATGAAGTCTTAGACTGCTTCCAAATAATGGCTATTATAGATATTACCAAAATAAATATGGGAGTGCAGATATCTCTTCGACATACTGATTTTCTTACTTTTACATATATACCCAGGAGTGGGATTACTGGATTGTATGGTAGCTATATTTATAGTTTTTTGAGGAACCTTCAAACTGTAATCCATAGTGGTTGTATTAACTTACATTTCCACCAACAGTGAATGAGGGCTCCCTTTTCTCCACAACCTCCCCAGGCATTTGTTATTGCCCAGTTTTTGAATAAAAGCCATTTTAACTGAGGTGAGATAATATCTCATTGTAATTTTGATTTTCATTTCTCTGATGACCAATGATGTTGAGTACCTTTTCATACCTGTTTGCCATTTGTATGACTTCTTTTGAGAAATATCTACTAAGATTTCCTGCCCATTTTTAATCAGATCATTAGAATTTTTCCTATAGAATTGTTTGAGCTCTTTTCATATTCTGGCTATTAACCACTTGTCAGACAGGTAGTTTGCAAATGTATCCTCCCATTCTGTGGATTGTCTCTTCACTTTGTTAATTGTCTCTTTTGCTGTGCAGAAGCTTTTTTACTTGTGATCCCATTTGTCCATTTTTGCTTTGGTTGCCAGCACTTGTGGAGTATTACTCAAAAGATCTTTTTGTTGTTGTTGTTTTGATTTGGTTTTTTTGTTGTTTTATTTTTGGGTTTTTTTTTTTTTTTTTTTTTTTTTTTTTTTTTTTTTGAGACATGGTCTTACTCTGTCACCCAGACTGGAGTGCAATGGCAGTGGTGTAATCTCCACTCACTGCAACCTCTACTTCCTGGGCTCAAACGATCCTCATGCCTCAGCCCCCCAAGTAGTTGGGACTACAGGCATGTACCACCACACCTGGCTAGTTTTTGTATTTTTTGTGAAGACAGGGTTTCACCATGTTGCCCGGGCTGGTCTTGAACTCCTGGACTCAAAGGATCAACCCACCTCAGCCTCCCAAAGTCCTAGGATTACAGACATGAACCACTGTGCCCAGCCTACTCAAGAAATGTTTGCCCAGTCCAATGTCCTTGAGAGTTTCCCCAGTGTTTTCTTATAGTAGTTTCATAGTTTGAGGTCTTAGATTTAAGTCTTTAATACATTTTGATTTGATTTTTGTATATGGTGAGAAATATGTGTCTAGTTTCATTCCTCTGCATAGGGATATCCAGTTTTTCCAGCACCATTTATTAAAGAGACTATGATTTCCCCAATGTATGTTCTTGGCATCTTTGTTAAAAGTGAGTTTGCTGTAGATGTATGAATTCATTTCTGGGTTCTCCGTTCTGTTCCATTGTCTATGTGTGTGTGTTTATGCCAAAACCATGTTGTTTTGGTTACTACACCTCTGTAGTTTAATTTAAAGACAGGTAATGTGATTCTTCCAGTTTGGTTCTATTTTATTAGAATAGCTTTTGCAATTCTGGGTCTTTTGTGGTTCCCTATAGATTTTAGGACTGTTTTTTTCTATTTCTGGAAAGAATGTCATTGGTATTTTGATAAGGATTGCATTAAGTCTGTGTTTTGCTTTGGTAGTATAAACATTTCAACAATATTCATTCTTCTAATCCATGAACATGGAATTTTCTTTTCCTTTTGTGTGTGTCCTCTTCAATTTCTTGTGTTAATGTTTTATAGGTTTCATTTTAGAGATCTTTCACTTTTTTTTTTTTTTTTTGAGATGGAGTCTTGCTCTGTCACCCAGGCTGGAGTGCAGTGGCGTGATCTTGGCTCACTGCAAGGTCCGCCTCCCGGGTTCACACCATTCTCCTGCCTCAGCCTCCCGAGTAGCTGGTACTACAGGTGCCCGTCACCACACCTGGCTAATTTTTATTTTATTTTTTGTATTTTCAGTAGAGGTGGGATTTCACCATGTTAGCCAGGATGGTTTCAATTTCTGACCTCATGATCTGCCTGCCTCAGCCTCCCAAAGTGCTGGGATTACAGGCATGAGCCACCATGCCTGGCCTCTTTCATTTCTTTAGTTAAAATAATTCCTAGATATTTTATTTTATTTGTAGCTATTGTAAATGGGATTACTTTTTTTATAGTGTTTGCTGATGGCATATAGACATGCTATTAATTTTTGTATGTTGATTTTTGTATCCTATAATTTTATTGTATTTGTTTATCAGTTATAAAAGTTTTCACTGTTGAGTCTTCAGATTTTTCCAAGCGTAAGATCACATCCTCTGCAAAAAAGGATAATTTGACTTTTTTTTTCCATTTTGATGCCCTTTACTTCTTTCTCTTATCTGATTGCTCTGGCTAGGATGTGCACTACTATGTTGAATAACATGAGTGTCAGTGGGCATCCTTATCATGTTCCAGATCTTAGTGGAAAGGCTTTCAGTTTTTCCCTATTCACTATGACATGAGCTGTGGGTCTGTCATATATGACATTTATTATACTGAGTTATGTTTCTTCTATACTCAGGTTTTTCAAGGTTTTTAACATGAAGGGATGTTGAATTTTAACAAATGATTTTTCAGCATCAACTGCAAAGATTATATGATTTTTCTCCTTCATTTTTTTGATATGATGTATTACATTAATTGAATTGCAAAGATTCAGCCATACTTGCATTCCTGGGATAAATCCTACATCGTCATGATGAATAATTTTTTTACTGTGTTGTTGAATTTTGTTTTCTAAAGTTTTGTTGAGGATGTTTGCATCAATACTTATCAGTGATATTGGGCTATCGTTTCATTTGATGTGTTTTTGTCTGGTTCAGTTTCAGGATAATACTGGTATCATAAAATGAGTTTGGAAGTATTCCCTTCTGTCTCCATTTTTGCATCAATATTCACCAGTGATATTGGCCTATAGTTTTCTTTTGTTGGTGTGTCTTTGTTTAATTTTGGTATCAGACCTCACAGAATAACTTTGGAAGTATTTCCTCCTCCCCTATTTTTCAGAATAGTTTGGGTAGGATTGGTATTAGTTCTTCTCTAAATGTTTGGTAGAATATAGTGGTTCAGGGCCAAGATGGCCTACTAAAAACAGTGGCATTCGAGGCTCCCATTGAAAAGAATCGTAATAAGAGTGTGAATCCTTCACTGGCAACTAAGGTATCCAGGTTTTCTTATCAGAACTGACTGGGAGGCTGGTGTGATTCATGGAGAGGGAGGAAGAACAGTGTAGTGTGGTGACCCACCTGAGAGCCACATGGGACAGGGGAGCCCCTTCCCCCGTAACCGACGGAGGCAGTTTTTCCACGGTACTGTGCAACCCAGGGATCAGAAGATCCCACTTACGCACCCACGCCATCAGGTCCTAGTGTCCCAACCGTGGAGCTGTGCAGATTCTCAAATACCTCTCAGCTAGAATCTGCTTAAGTCTACTGAGCTACTGGGGGAAGGGGTTACCAGCACCACAGCTGTGGCAGCCTGCTGTCTATGCCATTTGAGTTCCTTGGGGGAAAGGCAGCAGCCAGCGGTGGGACCCACAACTGTCTAACAAGCTAAGCTCCCTGGGCAGGGGAAGGGAAGCATCCATCTCTATAGCTCCAGGCTGCGTTTTTCCCTTGCTGAAGACAGGGAGGCTGGACGGCTTGGTACCAAGATATGTCACCCACAGCCCAACACACCAGCTGTGGCAGACTGTGACAAGAGTGCCCCTTCAGGCCTGACCCTGACTCATCTTCCTCATTGGGTGGGGCTTCCCTGCAGGAACTCCAGTAACTCCAGCCAGATGCTCAGGGAGAGAACCCAGATTTCCCTGAACCTGAGCTCATAGTGGGAGGGCTGCCCACAGTCTCTGTGGACCAGCAGACTTAACCTTTTCTCCTGGTAGTTCTGAGGAATCTGAGCATCCAGATGAGTGGGTTTTCCCCCAGTGAAGCACACCACCTCCACCAAGTGACACAAAAGAGACTGGAGGCCAATATTTAACATCCTTAAAGAAAATAATTTTCAACCCAGAATTTCATAACCAGCCAAACTAAGCTTCATAAATGAAGGAGAAATAAAATCCTTTACAGACAAGCAAATGCTGAGGGATTATGTCACCACTGGGCCTCCCTTCCAAGGGCTCCTGAAGGCATCACTAAACATGGAAAGAAAAACCCAGTACCAACCCCTGCAAAAACACATGAAAATATGAAGACCAATGGCACTATTAAGCAACTGCATCAACTAGTATGCAAAATAACCAGCTAGCATCATGATGACAAGATCAAATTTACACATAACAATATTGACCTTAAATGTAAATGGCTAAATGTCACAACTAAAAGACACAGACAGGCAAATTGGATAAAGAGTGAAGACCCATCGGTGTGCTGTATTCAGGAGTCCCATCTCATGTGCAAAGACATACATAGGCTCAAAATAAAGGGATGGAGAAAAGTTTACCGAGCAAATAGAAAGAAAAAAAAAAAAGCAGAGGTTGCAATCCTAGTCTCTGACAAAACAGGCTTTAAACCAACAAAGATTCAAAAAATAAAATAAAATAAAAAGACAAAGAAGGTCATTATATAATGGTAAACGGAACAATTCAACAAGAAGAGCTAACTATTCTAAATACACAAGCACCCAATACAGGACCACCCAGATTCATACGAGTTCTTAGAGACCTACAAAGAGACTTAGACACCCACACAATAATAGTGGAAGACTTGGCCGGGCGCGGTGGCTCAAGCCTGTAATCCCAGCACTTTGGGAGGCCGAGACGGGCGGATCATGAGGTCAGGAGATCGAGACCATCCTGGCTAACACGGTGAAACCCCGTCTCTACTAAAAATACAAAAAAAAACTAGCCGGGCGAGGTGGCGGGCGCCTGTAGTCCCAGCTACTCGGAGGCTGAGGCAGGAGACTGGCATAAACCCGGGAGGCGGAGCTTGCAGTGAGCTGAGAACCGGCCACTGCACTCCAGCCCGGGTGACAGAGCGAGACTCCGTCTCAAAAAAAAAAAAAAAAAAAAAAAAAAAAAAAAAAAATAGTGGAAGACTTTAACACCCCACTGTCAATATTAGACAGATCAATGAGACGGAAAATTGACAAGGATATTCAGGACTTGAACTCAGCTCTGGACCAAGAGGACCTAATAGACATTTACAGAACTCTGCACCCACCCCAAATCAACAGAATATACTTTTTTCTCAGCACCACATAGCTCTTATTCTAAAATCATCCACATAATTGAAAATAAAACACTTTTCAGCAAATGTAAAAGAACGAAATCATAACAGTCTCTCAGACCACAGTGCAATCAAATTAAAACTCAGGATTAGGAAACTCACTCAATGATGAGTTAATGGGTGCAGCACACCAACATGGCACATGTATACATATGTAACAAACCTGCACGTTGTGCACGTGTACCCTAGAACTTAAAGTATAATTAAAAGAAAAAAAGAGTTCTTTTAGAAAGAGGAGCAGGATGCTGGGAAAGGAAATGATGAGAAATAGGACAGTTATAACATTATTAAATTTGTGTAAATCTGACTTGGAACAAAAACCTAAAGAAGACCAAATCATGTGAGATTAATATGCTGAAGTATTAAAATGGGACTCTTTTTCTAGCAGTTTACAATTGACAATAGAAATCAACATTCATGTAAAAGTACAACAAACATCTGTACAATAAACTGAGATGTAATAATAGTGGACAAATACAAATATACATCCTTTATGTGATAAGTAAAAAAAAAAAAAAACAACTCACTCAAAACCACACAACTACATGGAAATGGAAAAACCTGCTCCTGAATGATTGGGTAAATAAGAAAAAGGAAGGCAGAAATAAAGATGTTCTTTGAAACCAAAGAGAACAAAGAAACAACGTAACAGAATCTCTGGGACACATTTAAAGCAATGTGTAGAGGGAAATATATATGCCCACAAAAGAAAGCAGAAAAGATCTAAAATTGACACCCTAACATCACAATTAAAAGAACTAGAAAAGCAAGAGCAAACAAATTCAAAAGCTAACAGAAGACAATACATAACTAAGATCAGAGCAGAACTGAAGGAGATAGAGACACAAAAAAATCCTTCAAAAAATCAATGAATCCAGGAGCTGGTTTTTTGAAAAGATCAACAAAATAGATAGACTGCTAGCCAGACTAATAAAGAAGAAAAGAGAGAAGAATCAAATAGATGCAATAAAAAATGATGAAGAGTATATCACCAATGATCCCACAGAAATACGAACTACCATCAGTAAGCACTATACATACCTCTACACAAATAAACTATAAAAGTTAGGAGAAATGGGTAAATTCCTGGACACATACACCCTCCCAAGACTAAACCAGAAAGAAGTTGAACCCCTGAATAGACCAATAACAAGTTCTGAAATTGAGGCAGTAATTAATGACCTACCAACAACAACAAAAAAGTCCAGGACCACAAGGATTCACAGTTGAATTCTACCAGGATACAAAGAGGAGCTGGAACTATTCCTTCTGAAACTATTCCAAACAATAGAAAAAAGAGGGTAACTCATTTTATGAGGCCAGCATCATCCTGATACCAAAACCTGGCAGAGACACAACAACAACAACAAATTTCAGGCCAATATCCCTGATGAACATTGATGCAAAAATTCTCAATAAAATACTGGCAAACTGAACCCAGCAGCACATCAAAAACTAATCCATCACAATCAAGTCAGCTTCATCCCTGGGATGCAAGGCTGGTTCAATATACACAAATCAATAAACATAATCCATCACATAAACAGAACCAACGACAAAAACCACATGATTATCTCAACAGCTGCAGAAAAGGCCTTCAATAAAATTCAACACCCCTTCATGCTAAAAACTCTCAAGAAACTAGGTATTGATGGAATGTATCTCAAAATAGTAAGAGCTATTTATGACAAACCCACAGCCAATATCATACTCAATGGGCAAAAGCTGGAAGCATTCCCTTTGAAAAATCAACACAAGACAAGTATGCCCTCTCTCACCACCCCTATTCAACGTAGTATTGGAAGTTCTGGCTGCGGCAATCAGGCAAGAGAAAGAAATAAAGGACATTCAAAAAGGAAGAGAGGAAGTCAAATCGTCTCTGTTTGCAGATGACGTGATTGTATATTTAGAAAACCCCATCATCTCAGCCAAAAATCTCCTTAAACTGATAAGCAACTTCAGCAAAGTTTCAGGATACAAAATCAATGTGCAAAAATCACAAGCATTCCTACACACCAATAACAGACAAACAGCCAAATCATGAGTGAACTCCCATTCAAAATTACTATAAAGAGAATAAAATACCTGGGAATCCAACTTACAAGGGATGTGAAGGACCTCTTCAAGGAGAACTACAAATCACTGCTCAAGGAAATAAGAGATGACCACAAACAAATGGAAAAACATTCCAACCTCATGGAGAGGAAGAATCAATATTGTGAAAATGGCCATACTGCCCAAAGTATAGATTCAATGCTGTCCCCATTAAGCTACCATTGACTTTCTTCACAGCATTAGAAAATACTACTTTAAATTTCATATGGAACCAAAGAAGAGCCCATATAACCAAGACGATTCTAAGCAAAAAGAGCAAAGCTGAAGATACCATGCTACATGACTTCAAACTATACTACAAGGCTACAGTAACCAAAACAGCATGGTACTGGTACCAGAACAGATATACCGACCAATGAAACAGAACAGAGGCCTGAGAAGTAACGCCACACATCTACAACCATCTGATCTTTGACAAACCTGACAAAAACAAGCAATGGGGAAAGGATTCCCTATTTAATAAATGGTGCTGGGAAAACTGACTAGTCATATGCAGAAGACTGAAACTGGAGCCCTTCCTTACACCTTATACAAAAGTTAACTCAAGATGGATTAAAGGCTTAACCATGAGACCTAAAACCATAAAAATGCTAAAAGAAACCTAGGCAACACCATTGAGGGCATATATATGGGCAAAGACTTCATGATTAAAACACCAAAAGCAATGGCAAACAAAGCCAAAATAGACAAATGGGGTCTAATTAAACTAAACAGCTTCTGCACAGCAAAAGAAACTATCATCAGAGTGAAAAGGCAACCTACAGAATGGAAGAAAAAGTTTGCAATCTATCGATCTAATAAAGGGCTAATATCCAGAATCTACAAGGAACTTAAACAAATTTACAAGAAAAAAACAACCCCATCAAAAAAGTGGATGAAAGATATGAACAGACACTTCTTAAAAGAAGACATTTATGCAGCCCACAAACATACGAAGAAAAGTTCATCATCACTGGTCATTAGAGAACTGCAAATCAAAACCACAATGAGATACCATCTCATGCCAGTTAGAATGGTGATAACTTAAAAATCAGGAAACAACAGATGCTGGAAAGGATTTGGAGAAATAGGAATGCTTTTACACTATTGGTGAAGGTGTAAATTAGTTCAACCATTGTGGAAGAGAGTGTGGTGATCCTCAAGGATCTAGAGCCAGAAATACCACTGGATCCAGCAATTTCATTACTGGGTATATACCCCAAGGATTATAAACCATTCTACTATAAAGACACATGCACATGTATGTTTATTGCAGCACTGTTCACAATAGCAAAGACTTGAAACCAACCCAAATACCCATCAATGATAGACTGGATAAAGAAAATATGGCACATGTATACCATGGAATACTATGTAGCCATAAAAAAAGGATGAGTTCATGTCTTTTGCAGGGACATGGATGAAGCTGGAAACCATCATTGTCAGCAAACTAACACAGGAACAGAAAAACAAACACTGCATGTTCTTATTCATAAGTGGGAGTTGAACAATGAGAACTTATGGACAGGGAGAGGAACATCACACACCAGGGCCTGTCAGAGGGTGGGTGGCTTAGGGCAGGGATAGCATTAGGAAAAATACCTAATGTACTTGACAGGTTGATGGGTGCAGCAAATCACCATGGCACTTGTATACCTATGTAACAAACCTGCACTTTCTGCACATGTATTCCAGAACTTAAAGTATAATAATAAAAAAAGACATGAAGTCCTTGCCCATGCCTGTGTCCTGAATGGTATTGCCTAGATTTTCTTCTAGAGATTTTACAGTTTTACGTATAACATTTAAGTCTCTAATCCATCTTGAATTAATTTTTGTATAAGGTGTAAGGAAGGGATCCAGTTTCAGCTTTCTACATATGGCTAGCCAGTTTTCCCAGCACCATTTATTAAATGGGGAATCCTTTCCCCATTTCTTTTTTTTTTTTTTTTTTTTTTTTGAGACGGAGTCTTGCTCTGCCACCCAGGCTGGAGTGCTGTGGCGGGATCTCAGCTCACTGCAAGCTCTGCCTCCCGGGTTCACGCCATTCTCCTGCCTCAGCCTCCCGAGTAGCTGGGACTACAGGCGCCCGCCACCTCGCCCGGCTAATTTTTTTATATTTTTTAGTAGAGACGGGGTTTCACCGTGTTAGCCAGGATGGTCTCGATCTCCTGACCTTGTGATCCACCCGTCTTGGCCTCCCAAAGTGCTGGGATTACAGGCTTGAGCCACCGCGCCCGGCCCCCATTTCTTGTTTTTGTCAGATTTGTCAAAGATCAGATGGTTGTAGATGTGTGGTACTCTTTCTGAAGGCTCTGTTCTGCTCCATTGGTTTGTATCTCTGTTTTGGTACCAGTACCATGCTGTTTTGGTTACTGCAGCCTTGTAGTATAGTTTGAAGTCAGGTAGCGTGATGCCTCCAGCTTTGTTCTTTTGGCTCAAGATTGTGTTGGCAATGCGGGCTCTTTTTTGGTTCCATATGAACTTTAAAGTAGTTTTTTTCCAATTCTGTGAAGAAAGTCATTGGTAGCTTAATGGGGATGGCATTGAATCTATAAATTACCTTGCACAGTATGGTCATTTTCATGATATTGATTCTTCCTATCCATGAGCATGGAGTGTTCTTCCATTTGTTTGTGTCCTCTTTTATTTCATTGAGCAGTGGTTTATAGTTCTCCTTGAAAAGGTCCTTCATATCCCTTGTAAGTTGGATTCCTAGGCCATCAGAGAAATGCAAATCAAAACCACAATGAGATACCATCTCACACCAGTTAGAATGGTGATCATTAAAAAGTCAGGAAACAACAGGTACTGGAGAGGATATGGAGAAATAGGAACACTTTTACACTGTTGGTGGGATTGTAAACTAGTTCAACCATTGTGGAAGAAAGTGTGGCGATTCCTCAAGGATCTAGAACTAGAAATACCATTTGACTCAGCCATCCTATTACTGGGTATATATCCAAAGGATTATAAATCATGCTACTATAAAGATACATGCACACGTATGTTTGTTGCGGCACTATTCACAATAGCAAAGACTTGGAACCAACCCAAATGTCCATCAATGACAGACTGGATTAAGAAAATGTGGCACATATACACCATGGAATACCAAGCAGCCATAAAAAGAATGAGTTTATCTCCTTTGTAGGGACATGGATAAAGCTGGAAACCATCATTCTGAGCAAACTATTGCAAGCACAGAAAACCAAACACCACATGTTCTCACTCAGGTGGGAACTGATCAATGAGAACACTTGGACACAGGAAGGGGAACATCACACACCGGGGCCTGTCGTGGGATGGGGGGAGGGGGGAGGGATAGCATTAGGAGCTATACCTAATGTAAATGACCGAGTTAATGGGTGCAGTGCACCAACATGGCACATGTATACATATGTAACAAACCTGCACATTGTGCACATATACCCTAGAACTTAAAGTATAATAAAAATAATAATAATAATAAAAGAACAAAAAGTAACATTTCTATGTGCCAACAGTGAACAATATGAAAAAGAAATTAAAAAGTAATCCCATTTCCAATAGCTGTAAATAAAATAAAATATCTAGTAATTAATCAAATGCAAAAGATCTCTACAGTGAATACCATCAAACATGGATGCAAAAAATTGAAGAGGACGCACACAAAAATGGAAAGATATTCCATGCCCATGTGTTGGAAGAATAAATATTGTTAAAATGTCCATGCTACTGAAAGCAATCTATAAATTAATTGTAATTCCTATGAAAATACCTATGATGTTTTTCACAAAAATAGAAAAAAAACCTCTAAAATCTATGTTGAACCACAAAAGACCCAGAATACCCATAACTATCGTGAGCAAAAAAAGAAAAAGAAAACTGAAGGAATCATATTACCTGACTTTAAATTATACTACAGAGGTATAATAACCAAACAGCACAGTAGTGGCAGAAAAACAGACACATAGACTAGACCCATGATACAGAGTAGAGAACCCAGAAACAAATCCATACATCTACGGTGAACTCACTTTTGACAAAGATGCCTAGGACATACATGGGGTAACAAACAGTCTCTCCAATACTGACAGAAAAACTGGATACTAAGAAAACTGGATACTCATATGCAGAAGAAGGAACTAGACCCCTATCTCTTGCCATATACAGAAATCAAATCAAAATGAACTAAAGACTTTAATCTAAAACTTCAAACTATGAAACTACTACAAGAACACATTGGAGAAACTCTCCAGGGCACTGAACGTGGCAAAGATTTCTTCAGTAATACCCCACAAGCACAGGCAACCAAAGAAAAAATGAACAAATGGGATTGCATCAAGTTAAAAAGCTTCTGCACAGTAAAGGAAACAATCCGTCAATAAAGTGAAGAGACAACCCACAGAATGAGAGAAAATATTAGCAAACTACTCATTTGTCAAGAGATTAATAACCAGAATATGTAAGGAACTCAAACACTTACATAGGAAAAAAATCTAATAATCCAATTAAAAAATGATCCCAAGATCTGAATAGACATTTCTCAAAAGAAGACATACAAATGGCAAATGGCTATATGGAAAGGTGCTCAACATCATTGATCAGCAGAGAAATGCAAATCAAAACTACAATGAGATATCATCTCACCTCAGTTAAAATGGCTTTTATCCAAAATTTGGACAATAACAAATACCTGGGGAGGATGTGGAGAAAAGCGAACCCTTGTACACTGCTGGTGGAAATGTAAGTTAGTAAAACCACTATAGATTACAGCTTGGAGGTTCCTCAAAAAACTATAAATATAGCTACCGTACAATCCAGTAATTCCACTCCTAGGTGTATATGTAAAAGTAAAGAAATTGGTATATCAAAGAGATCTGCATTCTCATGTTTATTGAAGCACTATTTACAACTGCCATGATTTGAAAGCAATCTAAGTGTCCATCAGCAGATGAATGAATAAAGAAAATGTGGTACATATACACAGTGGAGACCTATGTAGCCATAAAAAGAATGAGATCCAGTCATTTGTAACAACATGGATGGAAGTGGAAGTCATTATGTTAAGTGAAATAAGTCAGGCACAGAAAGGCAAACATTGCATATTCTCACTGATTTGTGAGGGCTAAAAATTAAAACAGTTGAACTCATGGAGATAGAGGGTAGAAGGCTAAGAAAGGAAGTCAGTGGGTGGAGGGGAATTCAAGAGGTTAATGGGTACAAAAAGTAATATAAAGAATGAATAAGACCTAGTATTTGCTAGCACATCAGGGTGACTATAGCCAAAAATAATTTAGTTGTACATTTAAAGATCAGTAAAAGTATAATTGGATTGTTTGTTACACAAAGGATAGATGTGTGAGGTAATGGGAACCCCATTTAGCCTGATGTGATTATTATGCATTGCATAGCTGTATCAAAATACCTCATGTAACCCATAGACATATGCACCTACTATGTACCCAGAAAAAGTTAAAATTAAAAATTTTAAAAACCCAGTTACACAGAAATCATACACAAAATGTGCATACTATGTGATTCCATTGATACCTACTGCTGAAACAGGCTAAAGTGATCTAAGATGATAGCGGTCAGAACAGTTGCCTGTTCTGAAATGGGAAGTTATTGACGAGGAAGAGGATAAGGGAACTTTTTGGAATGTTGGAAATGTTTGATACCTTGTTCTGGCTAGTAGTTAAAAAGTGTATACATATGTAAAATTTTATCAAAATAAAATGAAAGCTAGAAAAAGCAATGGTAGTCAGTACTTTGTTTTCCACCCATCTGCTATGTACCTTCCCATACAGGGCTTTCCTAAATTCGCCAATTTCAATATTTATAGCAGAATAAATACCAACAAGTTTTGTGTGTGCTCTAACAACTTGGTTTCCCTCTTGTCCCTGAGCTGCCCAGACAAGGAAATAACCTGGGTACTTGTTGAAACACTTGTAATCAATTTCAGCAAAGTTTAAAAAAAAATCAAAAACTGACCATATAGGCCTCCCCAGTATACAGAGCTTTATGTGCTGTGCCTGGACTATGTAAAGAAAATTAAAACTGGATTTGTAACAAAAGAGCCAAAGTGTCAAACCACTAAAAGCAGAAAATTCCCATTGCAACACAATGCCAACTCTCACACTGGTTTATGATGAGAGAAAGTGAAGATTTACAATATACTTCTTATAAAGTTTTGACAGTCACTGAACTCGGACCTCAGGGGGCCAGCTCAGAGGTTCTACATCATTTACTACAGAGAGAGGGCGCAGAGAGAGACTGCTTAGTCACAGAACAGTCTTTGTCTTTACAGGACTCTCACACCTCGACTTCTTGAGCTCTGTGACTTGGGCTTTTCAGTATTTATACCAGAATCAAAGCGAGAAGTGAGTTGAACCCTCAGTCCAAGCTCAGAGTTGTCATGTACTGTGTTAGTCCATTCTTGCATTGCTATAAAGACATACCCGAAACTGGGGGTAATTTATACAGGAAAGATGTTTAATCGACTCACAGTTCCACATTGCTGGGCAGGTCTTAGGAAACTTATAGTCACGGCAGAAGGTGAGAGAGAAGCAAAGATATGTCTTAAATGGCAGCAGGTGAGAGAGAGTGACAGAGTGAAGGGTACGAGCCCCTTCTAAAACCATCAGATTTCATGAGATCTCACTCACTATGAGAACAGCATGGGAGAAACCATCCCCATGATCCAATCATCTCCCACCAGGTCCCGCCCTCGACACATGGTGATTATGGGGATTACAATTCAAGATGAGATTTGGGTGGAGCACTGAACCTAACCAACTGCAGATGAACTGCTTATAATCACTCTTCTGGTATCCCTGAAAGTTTTATAAGCTAGGTTATACTTCAGTAAGAAGCAATCTCAAAATTCCAGTGGCTTGTAATAAATGTTTGTTTCTTGCCATACTACATGTCCAAAATAGGTTGGTAAAAGGGCAGTGTAGATGGTTCTGCTCATAGTAGATCTTAGTTGACCTCACTCTGGGACCCTAGTCAATAGAAAAGGAACCATCTGGGATGTTGCCAGTCAACAAAGCATATGGAAAAAGGAATGTGGCAAAGCAAGCCCTGTTTCTTTAAGCTTCCACCTAGAAGTGACATATGTCACTTCTGCTCATAGTTCATTGACTGAAGCAAGTCGTATGTCTAAGCCTGATTTTTGAAGGAGTAGGGAAGTATAACCCTTTTAAAGGCAGAGATACTACAGCGAGGGACACTGAATATGGATAAACAATGTAATAATCTACCAGATAAGTCATGATAAATATGTGTTAAATCTTGAATAAATTACATAATAGATACTCTCTGAACATGAATCTCTAGCCAGCTCATGAAAATACCCACTGCCAACTAGCTGGCTGCTTATGGTGCCTCAGAAACCACGTGTGACACAAAATTCATTGTGTGGGGCTTAAAATATTGCACTTACCAGAAGTCTTTGGCTACCAGAGAGCAAAACACCTGGGTGAGCAAGCTAACAAATCCCTGGGGTAGTGACTGCACATTAACCTGTATCAAATTAGTATAATATTCAGATTCATTGTCCTACAATGTGCTGTTATCATTGAAAGCAGACAGCACAACCTTAGACATTTTATTTAATGCTTACTATATGCCAGGCACTATGTAGGCTATTTCATAGCTATACCTTTCTTTCTTCTCTTGCCAATTCCAATTTAAACATAATACAAAAGGTTATGAGTTGACACTAACTCTAGGACTGGGGTTCACATCTAGCCCTGTGTCCCAGCCTCAGACAGGTATTTGCTTCTGAGCCTTTCCTATTCCCTTTGCCTGTAGCAAGACGTCACTTTTCTACAGCTACCAAAAGGCTAGACTGCCACTGCTGCTACTCCTGGCTGTGGCAGAAAGACAATGCTGTCACACCAAAGAAAAAACCTGTGACCTGGTAGAGAAAAAGGTAAACAGTCAGGGAACAAGTTGGTTCCACTGAAGTGGCTGAAACCAGTGTTTAACAAAAGCTTTGAGAGCACTGTGGGCCAGGGCCCAGATATATACATATACATGTTCAGGGCATGCTGGGAAGCTAAGAATCACATATCTGGGGCAGGCCTGGTGCCGATCAATAAAAGTAACAGGAAGGAGGTAGGCAGACCCAACCAGACTCACGTCTTCAATGGAAGTAATTGAATCATGCTGATCTATAAAGAGGGTGATGAATACAACAACCACTGTAGCCAGAAGCAGCATTGTCATGCAGCAGTGATGATAGGAGTAAAGACTATCAACACACTCTAGTGGACAATTTTAACCCTGTGTCTGAAGAGGAAGACAAAGTCCAAGATTGTTTCTACCTCTTTGAGAAGGATAGGAGCCTGGTCTATTCCCCAGAGATCTCCCACCTCGGGATGGGTTGTGTCTTATATTTGCATCACTGATTGCTGTCTATGTCATTGGGGGTTCCTATTCCAGCAACTGATGGTGGGAGCCAATGGAATTGAGCAGATTCCCTCACTTAGCCTTCTGGCAAGTTCTTCACAACATTGTAAAAGATGGTTATTATTTGGTGTGTCATTCTTAGCCCTGAAATGTGCCTGCTGTATATGGTGGTGTGAGAAATGACCAGCTGGGGAAGGAGTCAGAAGAAAAGGATGTTCATTTATCACCAATGGGATTGCACTTTAAATATCTAGGCTCTTCTTCAATTTCCCAAACCAGAGCATACTCTGACATATTTCTCAAGCATCTCCACTTCAGTCTCTCATCACACCCTTAATATTCCTCTTGCTTTCCAGTTTGCTTTTTATTTGCATCCTCCTATTTTCTTTCTTTTTTTTTTTTTTTTTTTTTTTGTCTAGAGAGGTACAGTTTAGAATAGAGCTAATATAATAGGGCCTATAAAAACAGAGCCTACTTTACCATCTCTTGGTATCAGTAGGTACATGTAGGAGAGTTATAGTGGGCAAAATGGTGTGGCAGGCTCCCTGGCCCTGTTTTTTAAATATATTTTCACAAGTTTTTGAAACACTGGATTTCTTTAATTTAAAAGAAAAATTGTCATGTACTGCCCATAGTCACAAAGCTAGCCCAATAAGTCATAATAAGTGCAGGGGAAGAGCAGCACTTACGATGCCACCTGAAGAGGGAAATTTAGAGGGACAGCAGCAAGACATCGGGTGCTTGGGGTGAGGGGTGGTATGCACTTCATAAGGCGGAAGAAACCTGCCCAAAGAAAAAAATCCCAACAATAGATTTGGCTACTTTATACTTCTTCCTAGAACCACCTCTTCTTAATCTGCACGTGGGATTGAGTGGTGTTTTATTTCTTTTTTTTTTTTTTAATGTGAGGGAAATAACCAACCCGATTATCCAGAGGGGTCCTTTGCAGAATCGCCTCCAGGGAGCTGTGGAAATTTCTTTCAGAAGACAACTGTCATGGAGTCCAGCCTGCCAATCAATCAGCTTTCTGCCAGTGGCTACTGGCACACTTGCATGATTATGCATTTATTGAATTATAAAGCCTGCCAGAGTGGTTTTAGCCCTGTCTACCATATAGTAGATAATTCAGCAGGAAAATGAAGTTTAAAAGTCATGTATGGTAGGTCACACCTGGTCATGACACCTTCCCCTCCAGAAAGAAGAAAAAAATAGAATATGGATTGCAAAGTTAATGAAGATTAACAAGAGGATTTCTCTCCAAAAGGGCAGCACCAGTGGGGTCCTCAGGTGTTTAGCAAATCCGCTCCACACCACACATGCATTCTTCTTATTCATTTATTCATTCATTCAACATATATTTATTGAGCATCTGTTATGTTCCAGGCATTGCGTTAGGTGCTAGAGAGAAAACAATAGACAAAATAGATTTGACCCCCACCTTCATCAGGCTTACAGTCTAGTGGAAATTTGCTACAGACATAACAAATGCACAAATAGATACATCATCACAAATTAGGGTGAGTGCTGTGAAGAAATTTGACAGGGTTGCAATTAAAAGCAAAACAGGGAGACCCATTTTAGAGATGGTCAAGGAAGACATCTTTGAGGATGTGACATTTCGGCTGAGACAGGAAGGATACAAAGCACCCAACATGATAAGCAGCTA
Organism: Rhinopithecus roxellana; assembly: GCF_007565055.1. NCBI lineage: Eukaryota > Metazoa > Chordata > Mammalia > Primates > Cercopithecidae > Rhinopithecus > Rhinopithecus roxellana. Next base: position 97,586,124 of record NC_044555.1, on the reverse strand, counting down.
AATGTTTACACAGTCTTAAGGTGTCCCTCCACAGATTGCATACTAATAGCTAACGAAAAAGTAGTAAATTTGTAATGGAGAAACCAGATAACCTCTTGACCAGAAGATCAAAATTAATATCATACCAATAAGGACCAGATGAATATTGTGTGCCTTCATATGTTATATCCCAAGATGAACACAACATCACTTATATAGCATTCTGGCATAACCTGAATTTAATAGAGAGAAATAACAAACAAAACCAAAATGAGAAGCTTTTTATTTTTAAAGTGGGTGCTGGAGGAGGTATTAGTTTGCTCAGGTGCCATAACAAAATACCAGAGACTGGGTGGGTTGAATAACAGATATTTATTTCTCACAATTCTGAAGGCTGAAAGTCCAAGATCAAGGTGCCATCAGGGTTGGTTCTTAGTAGGCCTCTTTTCCTGGCTAGTAGGTGGCCACCTTCTTTCTATATCCTCATACGCCTTTCCTATGTTCTCTCACAAAGAGAGAGAGAGAGAGAGAGATCTGATGTATCTTGCTCTTCTTATAAAGACATCAGTCTTTTTGGATTAAGGCCTTACCCTTAAGATCTCCTTTAATCTTAATTAACTTCCTGAAGGCCCGATCTCCAATATAATCACATGAGGGTTAAGAATTTAACATATGGGCCGGGCGCGGTGGCTCAAGCCTGTAATCCCAGCACTCTGGGAGGCCGAGACGGGCGGATCACAAGGTCAGGAGATCGAGACCATCCTGGCTAACACGGTGAAACCCCGTCTCTACTAAAATAATATAAAAAACTAGCCGGGCGAGGTGGCGGGCGCTTGTAGTCCCAGCTACTCGGGAGGCTGAGGCAGGAGAATGGCGTAAACCCGGGAGGCGGAGCTTGCAGTGAGCTGAGATCCGGCCACTGCACTCCAGCCTGGGCGACAGAGCAAGACTCCGTCTCAACAAAAAAAAAAAAAAAAAAAAGAATTTAACATATGAATTTTGAGGGGGAGGACACAATTCAGTTCATAACAAGAGGACTCTATTCTTCAAAGTTGTCAATATCATTAAAGACAAGGAAAGCCTGGGAAACTGTTCCAGAGTAAAGAAGGCTAAAGGGACATGGCAGTGAATTGATATGTGATTATAGATTGGATCTTCTGCTGAAGGAGGAAAATGCTATAAAGGACATTGGGTCAACTGACAAATTCAAGTACAAACAGCAAGTTGGATAAAATGATTGCATCAATGTCAAATTCTTGTGATTGATAACTGTACTGTGATTATGTAGGAGAGTATCTCTATATATAGAAAATACATGGTAGACCGGGCACAGTGGCTCATGCCTGTAATCCCAGCACTTTGGGAGGCCGAGGTGGGTGGATCACCTGAGGTCAGGAGTTCAAGACAAGCCTGACCAACATGGAGAAACCCCATCTCAACTAAAAATACAAAAAGTTAGCCATGCGTGGTGGCACATGCCTATAATCTCAGCTACTCAGGAGGCTGAGGCAGGAGAATCGCTTTAACCTGGGAGGCAGAGGTTGTGATGAGCTGAGATGGCGCCATTGCGCTCCAGCATGTGCAACTTATTCTCCACTGATTTTTAAAATGCATATATAAAGAAAGTAAATAATAAAACAAATGGGGAGGTGAAATGTCAATATTAGATGAATCTGGATAAAAGGTATGCCATTTTATAAATTTGAAATTATTTTCTTTTTTTTTTTTTTTTTTTTTTTTTTTTTTTTTTTTTTTTTTGTCACACTACCTGATGTAGCTTTTTTTTTTTTTTTTTTTTTTTTTTTTTTTTTTTTTTTTTTTAATTATACTTTAAGTTCTAGGGTACATGTGCATAACGTGCAGGTTTGTTACATATGTATACTTATGCCATGTTGGTGTGCTGCACCCATCAACTCGTCAGCACCCATCAATTCATCATTTATATCATGTATAACTCCCCAATGCAATCCCTCCCTCCTCCCCCCTCCCCCCTCCCCATGATAGACCCCAGTGTGTGATGTTCCCCTTCCCGAGTCCAAGTGATCTCATTGTTCAGTTCCCACCTATGAGTGAGAACATGCGGTGTTTGGTTTTCTGTTCTTGTGATAGTTTGCTAAGAATGATGGTTTCCAGCTGCATCCATGTCCCTACAAAGGACGCAAACTCATCCTTTTTTATGGCTGCATAGTATTCCATGGTGTATATGTGCCACATTTTCTTAATCCAGTCTGTCACAGATGGACATTTGGGTTGATTCCAAGTCTTTGCTATTGTGAATAGTGCCGCAATAAACATACGTGTACATGTGTCTTTGTAGTAGACTAATTTATAATCCTTTGGGTATATACCCAGTAGTGGGATGGCTGGGTCATATGGTACATCTAGTTCTAGATCCTTGAGGAATTGCCATACTGTTTTCCATAATGGTTGAACTAGTTTACAATCCCACCAACAGTGTAAAAGTGTTCCTATTTCTCCACATCCTCTCCAACACCTGTTGTTTCCTGACTTCTTAATGATTGCCATTCTAACTGGTGTGAGATGGTATCTCATTGTGGTTTTGATTTGCATTTCTCTGATGGCCAGTGATGATGAGCATTTTTTCATGTGTCTGTTGGCTGTATGAATATCTTCTTTTGAGAAATGTCTGTTCATATCCTTTCCCCACTTTTTGATGGGGTTGTTTGTTTTTTTCTCGTATATTTGTTTGAGTTCTTTGTAGATTCTGGATATTAGCCCTTTGTCAGATGAGTAGGTTGCAAAAATTTTCTCCCATTCTGTAGGTTGCCTGTTCACTCTGATGGTAGTTTCTTTTGCTGTGCAAAAGCTCTTTAGTTTAATGAGATCCCATTTGTCAATTTTGGCTTTTGCTGCCGTTGCTTTTGGTGTTTTAGACATGAAGTCCTTGCCCATGCCTATGTCCTGAATGGTACTACCTAGATTTTCTTCTAGGGTTTTTATGGTATTAGGTCTAACATTTAAGTCTCTAATCCATCTTGAATTAATCTTCGTATAAGGGGTAAGGAAAGGATCCAGTTTCAGCTTTCTACTTATGGCTAGCCAATTTTCCCAGCACCATTTATTAAATAGGGAATCCTTTCCCCATTTCTTGTTTCTCTCAGGTTTGTCAAAGATCAGATGGCTGTAGATGTGCGGTATTATTTCTGAGGACTCTGTTCTGTTCCATTGGTCTATATCTCTGTTTTGGTACCAGTACCATGCTGTTTTGGTTACTGTAGCCTTGTAGTATAGTTTGAAGTCAGGTAGCGTGACGCCTCCAGCTTTGTCCTTTTGACTTAGGATTGTCTTGGCAATGCGGGCTCTTTTTTGGTTCCATATGAACTTTAAAGCAGTTTTTTTCCAATTCTGTGAAGAAAGTCATTGGTAGCTTGATGGGGATGGCATTGAATCTATAAATAACCTTGGGGAGTATGGCCATTTTCACGATATTGATTCTTCCTATCCATGAGCATGGTATGTTCTTCCATTTGTTTGTGTCCTCTTTGATTTCACTGAGCAGTGGTTTGTAGTTCTCCTTGAAGAGGTCCTTTACATCCCTTGTAAGCTGGATTCCTAGGTATTTTATTCTCTTTGAAGCAATTGTGAATGGAAGTTCATTCCTGATTTGGCTCTCTGCTTGTCTGTTGCTGGTGTATAAGAATGCTTGTGATTTTTGCACATTAATTTTGTATCCTGAGACTTTGCTGAAGTTGCTTATCAGCTTAAGGAGATTTTGGGCTGAGACGATGAATAATAAGGTTGCAAATTGTAATGCCAAACAGAGGCAAGAACAAAAAAAAGCACTGAGCAAAATATTTGTTTACCTATCTAGAGGCTACTGCAATAGTCCAGGCAAGATAGAGATAGATAATAGTGACTTGGGTTAGGGTGAAGATAAGAGAAAATGGGAAGAGAGAGAAGGAAAGGGATTTGTGAGTGATTTTGGAGGTCATCTTAATCTATTTTGTAGTGGTATAGCAGAATACATGAGCCTGGGCGATTTATGAAGAACAGAAATGTGTTTTTCACAGTTCTGGAGATTGTAAAGTCCAAGTTCAAGTCACCAGCATCTGGTGAGAGCCTTCTTGTTCCATCCTCACATGATGAAAGGTGAAATGCAAAAGAGGATGAAAGCTGTGTCCTCACATAGCGGAAGAGTGAAAGACAGCAAACCCACCACAGAATGCCTTTTTGATAGAGGCATTAACCCATTCATGAGGGCAGAGCCCTCATGACCTAACCACCATCACCTCCAAACACTGTTATATTGGGGATTAAGTTTTCAGCACAAGAATTGTGAGGGACACATTCAGACCACAGCAGAGATAAATGTGTTGGGCACAAAGATATGCCCCCCTTTCCTGCACAGCAACTAAGGAAGTTTGATAGCATCTGGGGCTGTAGGGAGAGGTTGGATTGACTATGTCAGGAACTTTTTAAAAAGCCCCTTTTCTTACTCTCAACCTATTGAATTTGAATTTCTGGTTTATATTTTTTTGGGTTGAAGGAGATAAATAAGCATTTTGGCTGAATTGCAGGACTCATAAGGGACTAAAAGGAAGCAAAAACTAGTAAACAGTGTTCATGAAGTGCTTCATTATCTACTAACTGTGCCTAATTATTTCACTGTAATTTGGATATTCCATTTGAGGATAACTGAGAGTTGACTGTACCTGCAATGAATACATTGGCTCAATAATGTGGTGAAGGGGCCCTTGTAGCCCTGCAAGCCTTAACCATGCAGCCTCCGAAATGCATAAAGGAGAAAGCATTCCCTTTGTCCTCCTTTTATATCTCCCAAGGTAGCCATGCTGGTGTTAGTCCTACGAGCAATCACCCATTCACTGCTATAGTCAGGATCCTGGTGAAATGATGCCCATGCAAATGGTTTTCTTGGTGCCATGCTGGCTACAGTAAACAAACCTGCAAAGAGGCCAAATCCAGGGCCAATGGTTAGATGGACCTGAGCCTTAGCCCAGGAGAAAAAAATCCATCAGTCAAACGTTAATAAATATTTGTTGAATACCTCCTACATACTAGCAAGACACATAGTTATGGTTCTCAAAAGTGGACAATATTCAGTACTTCCCTCAAAAGACAGCTGGAAATTTATAGAGGCTTTTGGTTGTTGTTGTTTAATGAAGAAGAGGTGATGATGCTACTATAATTTAGTGGGTGGGAAGCAGGAAAGCTAAGCATTCTGCAATGTGTGAGGCAATCTACTAGAAGTGCCCTGCATAAAATGTCCATAGTACTCTTATGGAGAAACACTGTGCCAGATTGAGGTACAGTGAGTAACCCAATGTGAGGAGGACATACCCTATCCCTGCCTCAAGAGTTAACTGCTACCAGAGAGCAACTGATGCCTTTCTGCTTACACCCTTCCTCCTTATTCTTTCCTTGGGAAGAATGAATTATAACTTCCATTTTAAAGATAAGGAAAAAGATAGACTTGCCAGAGGTCAGAACAGTTAACAAGTGGCAAAGCTGGGGCTCAATGGCTTGACTCCACAATTCCCTCTGAGGAATTCATAGAGTCCACTAATGAACAAACATAAAAGAGAAACTTTTATGCTTAAACTTTCAACACAAGTCAGCTCTCAATTCAACTCTCCACTCTGGAGCAGACCAGAAATGTAGATTTGGGTGACAGGGTTGCTTATAAAAGAAATAATATCAATATTCATAAATTTTAGCTTTTAATTGAAATTTTTGAGATAATCGTAGACTTGAATACAGTTATAAGAAGTAATGCAGAAAGATCACATATACCCTTTACCCAATTTTCCCCAAAGGTAACATCTGAGAAAACTATAGTACAAAAATCACAACCAGGATATTGACATTGACATAATCCACCTATATTATTCATATTTTCCTTTATTTGTGTATGTGTGTTAAGTTCTATACAATTTTAGCACATATAGTGGTTTGTGTATCCATCATCACAGTCAAGATACAAAATAGTGCCAACACCACAAGGATCTCTCTTTTTACCCATTTACAACCATACTCACTAGCCCCCACCAACTATGCCTTCTTCTCCCTAACCCCCTGAAACCCCTAATTTGTCCTCCATTTCTAAAAGTCATCATATAAAAATATCATATAAATGGAATCATACAGTATGTAGCCTTCTGGAAGTGGCTTTTAAAATTCAGCATATATGATGAGGTTGCAGAGAAAAAGGAATGCTTATACAATGTTGGTGGGAGTGTAAATTAGTTCAAGCATCGCAGAAGACAGTGTGGCAATTCCTCAAAGACCTAAAGACAGAAATGCCATTTGACCTAACAACCCATTACTAGGTATATACTCAAAGCAATATAAATCATTCTATTATAAAGACACATGCATGTACATGTTCATTGTGCCACTATTCACAAAAGCAAAGACATGGAATCAACCTAAATGCCCATCAATGATAGACTGGATAAACAAAATGTGATACACATACACCATGGAATAGCATGCAGCCATAAAAAACATAACAAGATAATGTCTTTTGCAGGAACGTGGATGGAGCTGGAGGCCATTATCCTTAGCAAACTAATGCAGGAACAGAAAGTCCAATACTGTATTTTTTGCTTACAAGTGGGAACTAAATGATGAGAACACATGGACACGTAGAGGGGAACAAAACACACGGGATCTTTCAGAAGATGGAGGGAAGGAGGATGGAGAGGATCAGGAAAAATAATTTACAGGTATTAGGGAGGACGGAGAGGGTCAGGAAAAATAACTGATTAGTACCTGGGTGATGAAATAATCTGTACAACAAACCCCCATAACACAAGTTTACCTATGTAACAAACTTGCATCTGTACCCCTGAACTTAAAAGTCAAAAAAAAAAAAAAAAAGTAGGCCAGATGCAGTGGCTCATGCCTGTAATCCCAGCACTTTAGGAGGCCAGGCCAGGAGGATCGTGACGTCAGGAGTTCGAGACCAGCCTGGCCAACATGGTGAAACCCCGTCTCTACTAAAAATACAAAAATTAGCAGGGCACGGTGGTGCGTGCCTGTAATCCCAGCTACTGGGGAAGCTGAGCCAGGAGAATGGCTTGAACCCAGGAGGTGGAGGTTGCAGTGAGCCAAGATTGTGCCACCGCACTCCAGCCTGGGTGACAGAGCAAGACTCCATCTCAATAAATAAACAATAAACTAAAATTAAATAAAATTTAGTATATATCAATAATTTGTTCCTTTTTATTGCTGATTAGTAGTCCACAGCATAAATGTACCACAGTTTGTTTAACCATTCGCCCATTAAAGGTCTCTTGGATGGTTCTAGTTTTGATCTATTAAGAACAAATATGCTGTAAACATTTATTTACAGGTTTTGGTGTGAACATGTGTTTTTATTTCCCTGGGATAAGTGCCCAATATCACAATTGCTGTGTCATATAGTAATTGCATGTTGGGTTTTGTAAGAAACTGAAAAACTGTTTTCCAGACTGTACCATTTTACGTTCTCATCTGCAAAGAATGAGTGACTCAGTTTTTCTACATCATCACCAAAATTTGTTTATTCCACTACTTTTTATTTCAACCATTCTTGTAGATTTTTATAATGATATCTTACTGTTTTAGTTTGTATTTTCCAATGCGTGTTGATGTTGGAACATCTTTGTATGCGTTTAGTTGACATCAGTATTTCCTTTTTTCTAAAATATTTCATTTTTCTCCATTTCTTTCTTTCTTTTTTTTTTTTTTTTTTTTTTTTTTTTTGGTCTGAGCCTAGGTTTAGGGAGGAATCGATTTCAAGGGGTGTTCAGGAACTTTCAGGAATGGCAACCCATGAAAAAGTGCCAAAGGATATGAACAGACACTTCTCAAAGGAAGACATTTAGGGGCGGTTCCAAGATGGCCAAATACTAACAGCTCCAGTCTACAGCTCCCAGCGTGAGCCACACAGAAGATGGGTGATTTCTGCATTTGCAACTGAGGTACAACGTTCATCTCATGGGGGCTTGTCAGGCAGTAGGGACAGGAGAGTGGATGCAGCCCACCGAGCATGAGCCGAAGCAGGGCGAGGCATTGCCTCACCCAGGAAGCTCAAGGGATCAGACAGGTACACTCGCTGTTCAGCAATATTCTATCTTCTGCAACCTCTGCTGCTGATACCCAGGCAAACAGGGTCTGGAGTGGACTTCAAGCAATCTCCAACAGACCTACAGCTGAGGGTCCTGACTACTAGAAGGAAAACTATCAAACAGGAAGAACACATATACCAAAACCCGATCAGTACGTCACCATCATCAAAGACCAGAGGCACATAAAACCACAAAGATGGGGAAGAAGCAGGGCAGAAAAGCTGGAAATTCAAAACATAAGAGCGCATCTCCCCCTGCAAAGGAGCGCAGCTCATCACCAGCAACGGATCAAAGCTGGTCAGAGAATGACTTTGACGAGATGAGAGAAGAAGGCTTCAGTCCATCAAACTTCTCAGAGCTAAAGGAGGAATTACGTACCCAGCGCAAAGAAACTAAAAATCTTGAAAAAAGAGTGGAAGAATTGATAGCTAGAATAATTAATGCAGAGAAGGTCATAAACGAAATGACAGAGATGAAAACCATGACACGAGAAATACATGACAAATGCACAAGCTTCAGTAACCGACTCGATCAACTGGAAGAAAGAGTATCAGCGATTGAGGATCAAATGAATGAAATGAAGCGAGAAGAGAAACCAAAAGAAAAAAGAAGAAAAAGAAATGAACAAAGCCTGCAACAAGTATGGGATTATGTAAAAAGACCAAATCTACGTCTGATTGGGGTGCCTGAAAGTGAGGGGGAAAATGGAACCAAGTTGGAGAACACTCTTCAGGATATCATCCAGGAGAACTTCCCCAACCTAGTAGGGCAGGCCAACATTCAAATTCAGGAAATACAGAGAACGCCACAAAGATACTCCTCCAGAAGAGCAACTCCAAGACACATAATTGCCAGATTCACCAAAGTTGAAATGAAGGAAAAAATCTTAAGGGCAGCCAGAGAGAAAGGTCAGGTTACCCACAAAGGGAAGCCCATCAGGCTAACAGCAGACCTCTCGGCAGAAACTCTACAAGCCAGAAGAGAGTGGGGGCCAATATTCAACATTCTTAAAGAAAAGAATTTTCAACCCAGAATTTCATATCCAGCCAAACTAAGTTTCATAAGTGAAGGAGAAATAAAATCCTTTACAGATAAGCAAATGCTTAGAGATTTTGTCATCACCAGGCCTGCCTTACAAGAGACCCTGAAGGAAGCACTAAACATGGAAAGGAACAACCGGTACCAGCCGTTGCAAAAACATGCCAAAATGTAAAGACCATCAAAGCTAGGAAGAAACTGCATCAACTAACGAGCAAAATAACCAGTTAATATCATAATGGCAGGATCAAGTTCACACATAACAATATTAACCTTAAATGTTAATGGACTAAATGCTCCAATTAAAAGACACAGACTGGCAAACTGGTTAAAGAGTCAAGACCCATCAGTCTGCTGTATTCAGGAGACCCATCTCACATGCAGAGACATACATAGGCTCAAAATAAAGGGATGGAGGAAGATCTACCAAGCAAATGGAGAACAAAAAAAAGCAGGGGTTGCAATCCTAGTCTCTGATAAAACAGACTTTAAACCATCAAAGATCAAAAGAGACAAAGAAGGCCACTACATAATGGTAAAGGGATCAATTCAACAGAAAGAGCTAACTATCCTAAATATATATGCAACCAATACAGGAGCACCCAAATTCATAAAGCAAATCCTTAGAGACTTACAAACAGACTTAGACTCCCATACAATAATAATGGGAGACTTCAACACTCCACTGTCAACATTAGACAGATCAACGAGACAGAAAGTTAACAAGGATATCCAGGAATTGAACTCATCTCTGCACCAAGCAGACCTAATAGACATCTATAGAACTCTCCACCCCAAATCAACAGAATATACATTCTACTCAGCACCACCTCTCAGCACTTATTCCAAAATTGACCACATAATTGGAAGTAAAGCACTCCTCAGCAAATGGAAAAGAACAGAAATTATAACAAACTGTCTCTCAGACCACAGTGCAATCAAACTAGAACTCAGGACTAAGAAACTCAATCAAAACTGCTCAACTACATGGAAACTGAACAACCTGCTCCTGAATGACTACTGGGTACATAACAAAATGAAGACAGAAATAAAGATGTTCTTTGAAACCAATGAGAACAAAGATACAACATACCAGAATCTCTGAGACACATTTAAAGCAGTGTGTAGAGGGAAATTTATAGCACTAAATGCCCACAAGAGAAAGCAGGAAAGATCTAAAATTGACACTCTAACACCACAATTAAAAGAACTGGAGAAGCAAGAGCAAACACATCCAAAAGCTAGCAGAAGGCAAGAAATAACTAAGATCAGAGCAGAACTGAAGGAGATAGAGACACAAAAAACCCTCCAAAATTCAATGAATCCAGGAGTTGGTTTTTTGAAAAAATCAACAAAATTGACAGACCGCTAGCAAGACTAATAAAGAAGAAAAGAGAGAAGAATCAAATAGATGCAATAAAAAATGATAAAGGGGATATCACCACGGACCCCACAGAAATACAAGCTACCGTCAGAGAATACTATAAACACCTCTACGCAAATAAACTAGAAAATCTAGAAGAAATGGATAATTTCCTGGACACTTACACTCTTCCAAGACTAAACCAGGAAGAAGTTGAATCCCTGAATAGACCAATAGCAGGCTCTGAAATTGAGGAAATAATTAATAGCCTACCAACCAAAAAAAGTCCAGGACCAGATGGATGCACAGCTGGTCTACCAGAGGTACAAAGAGGAGCTGGTACCATTCCTTCTGAAACTATTCCAATCAATAGAAAAAGAGGGAATCCTCCCTAACTCATTTTATGAGGCCAACATCATCCTGATACCAAAGCCTGGCAGAGACACAACAAAAAAAGAAAATTTTGGGGGCGGAGCAAGATGGCCCAACAGGAACATCTCCAGTCTCCAACTCCCAGCGCGAGCGACACAGAAGCCCGGTGATTTCTGCATTTTCAACTGAGGTACTGGGGTCATCTCACTAGGGAGTGCCGGACAATCGGTGCTGGTCAGCTGCTGCAGCCTGACCAGCGAGAGCTGAAGCAGGGCGAGGCATCGCCTCACCTGGAAGCGCAAGGGGGAAGGGAATCCATTTTCCTAGCCAGGGGAACTGAGACACACAACACCTGGAAAATCGGGTAACTCCCACCCCAATACTGCGCTTTAAGCAAACAGGCACACCAGGAGAATATATCCCACACCTGGCCGTGAGGGTCCCACGCCCACGGAGCCTCCCTCACTGCTAACACAGCAGTCTGCGGCGATCTAACCGCAAGGCAGCAGTGAGGCTGGGGGAGGGGCACCCGCCATTGCTGAGGCTTAAGTAGGTAAACAAAGCCGCTGGGAAGCTCGAACTGGGTGGAGCTCACAGCAGCTCAAGGAAGCCTGCCTGTCTCTGTAGTCTCCACCTCTGGGGACAGCGCACAGCTGAAGACCAACAGGGGAAGCAGCGGGGGCCAGTGCAGACGCAAACGACTCTGTCTGACAGCTTTGGGGAGAGCCGTGGATCTCCCAACACGTAGGTTGAGATCTGAGAATGGACAGACTGACTGCTCAGGTGGGTCCCTGACCCCTGAGTAGCCTAGCTGGGAGAAATCCCCCACTAGGGGCAGTCTGACACCCCACACCACACAGGGTGGAACACACCCCTGAGAGGAAACTTCCAAAGGAAGAATCAGACAGGTACACTCGCTGTTCAGCAATATTCTATCTTTGGCAACCTCTGCTGCTGATACCCAGGAAAACAGGGTCTGGAGTGGACCTCAAGCAATCTCCAACAGACCAACAGACAGTCCTTCGGACTGTCAGAAGGAAAACTATCAAACAGGAAGGACACCTATACCAAAACTCCATCAGTACGTCACCATCATCAAAGACCAGAGACAGATAAAACCACAAAGATGGGGAAAAAGCAGGGCAGAAAAGCTGGAAATTCAAAACATAAGAGCGCATCTCCCCCTGCAAAGGAGCGCAGCCCATCGCCAGCAACGGATCAAAGCTGGTCAGAGAATGACTTTGATGAGATGAGAGAAGAAGGCTTCAGTCCATCAAACTTCTCAGAGCTAAAGGAGGAATTACGTACCCAGCGCAAAGAAACTAAAAATCTTGAAAAAAGAGTGGAAGAATTGATAGCTAGAATAATTAATGCAGAGAAGATCATAAACGAAATGACAGAGATGAAAACCATGACACGAGAAATACGTGACAAATGCACAAGCTTCAGTAACCGACTCGATCAACTGGAAGAAAGAGTATCAGCGCTTGAAGATCAAATGAATGAAATGAAGCAAGAAGAGAAACCAAAAGAAAAAAGAAGAAAAAGAAATGAACAAAGCCTGCAAGAAGTATGGGATTACGTAAAAAGACCAAATCTACGTCTGATTGGGGTGCCTGAAAGTGAGGGGGAAAATAGAACCAAGTTGGAAAACACTCTTCAGGATATCATCCAGGAGAACTTCCCCAACCTAGTAGGGCAGGCCAACATTCAAATTCAGGAAATACAGAGAACGCCACAAAGATACTCCTCCAGAAGAGCAACTCCAAGACACATAATTGCCAGATTCACCAAAGTTGAAATGAAGGAAAAAATCTTAAGGGCAGCCAGAGAGAAAGGTCAGGTTACCCACAAAGGGAAGCCCATCAGACTAACAGCAGATCTCTCAGCAGAAACTCTACAAGCCAGAAGAGAGTGGGGGCCAATATTCAACATTCTTAAAGAAAAGAATTTTCAACCCAGAATTTCATATCCAGCCAAACTAAGTTTCATAAGTGAAGGAGAAATAAAATCCTTTACAGATAAGCAAATGCTTAGAGATTTTGTCATCACCAGGCCTGCCTTACAAGAGACCCTGAAGGAAGCCCTAAACATGGAAAGGAACAACCGGTACCAGCCATTGCAAAAACATGCCAAAATGTAAAGACCATTGAGGCTAGGAAGAAACTGCATCAACTAACGAGCAAAATAACCAGTTAATATCATAATGACAGGATCAAGTTCACACATAACAATATTAACCTTAAATGTAAATGGACTAAATGCTCCAATTAAAAGTCACAGACTGGCAAACTGGATAAAGAGCCAAGACCCATCAGTCTGCTGTATTCAGGAGACCCATCTCACATGCAGAGACATACATAGGCTCAAAATAAAGGGATGGAGGAAGATCTGCCAAGCAAATGGAGAACAAAAAAAAGCAGGGGTTGCAATCCTAGTCTCTGATAAAACAGACTTTAAACCATCAAAGATCAAAAGAGACAAAGAAGGCCATTACATAATGGTAAAGGGATCAATTCAACAGGAAGAGCTAACTCTCCTAAATATATATGCACCCAATATATATATGCACCCAGATTCATAAAGCAAGTCCTTAGAGACTTACAAAGAGACTTAGACTCCCATACAATAATAATGGGAGACTTCAACACTCCACTGTCAACATTAGACAGATCAACGAGACAGAAAGTTAACAAGGATATCCAGGAATTGAACTCATCTCTGCACCAAGTGGACCTAATAGACATCTATAGAACTCTCCACCCCAAATCAACAGAATATACATTCTTCTCAGCACCACATCGCACTTATTCCAAAATTGACCACATAATTGGAAGTAAAGCACTCCTCAGCAAATGGAAAAGAACAGAAATTATAACAAACTGTCTCTCAGACCACAGTGCAATCAAACTAGAACTCAGGACTAAGAAACTCAATCAAAACCGCTCAACTACATGGAAACTGAACAACCTGCTCCTGAATGACTACTGGGTACATAATGAAATGAAAGCAGAAATAAAGATGTTCTTTGAAACCAATGAGAACAAAGATACAACATACCAGAATCTCTGGGACACATTTAAAGCACTGTGTAGAGGGAAATTTATAGCACTAAATGCCCACAAGAGAAAGCAGGAAAGTTCTAAAATGGACACTCTAACATCACAATTAAAAGAACTAGAGAGGCAAGAGCAAACACATTCAAAAGCTAGCAGAAGGCAAGAAATAACTAAGATCAGAGCAGAACTGAAGGAGATAGAGACACAAAAAACCCTCCAAAAAATCAATGAATCCAGGAGTTGGTTTTTTGAAAAGATCAACAAAATTGACAGACCGCTAGCAAGGCTAATAAAGAAGAAAACAGAGAGGAATCAAATAGATGCAATAAAAAATGATAAAGGGGATATCACCACTGACCCCACAGAAATACAAACAACCATCAGAGAATACTATAAATGCCTCTACGCAAATCAACTAGAAAATCTAGAAGAAATGGATAATTTCCTGGACACTTACACTCTCCCAAGGCTAAACCAGGAAGAAGTTGAATCCCTGAATAGACCAATAGCAGGCTCTGAAATTGAGGCAACAATTAATAGCCTACCCACCAAAAAAAGTCCAGGACCAGATGGATTCACAGCTGAATTCTACCAGAGGTACAAGGAGGAGCTGGTACCATTCCTTCTGAAACTATTCCAATCAATAGAAAAAGAGGGAATCCTCCCTAACTCATTTTATGAGACCAACATCATCCTGATACCAAAGCCTGGCAGAGACACAACAAAAAAAGAGAATTTTAGACCAATATCCCTGATGAACATCGATGCAAAAATTCTCAATAAAATACTGGCAAACCGGATTCAGCAGCACATCAAAAACCTTATCCACCATGATCAAGTGGGCTTCATCCCTGGGATGCAAGACTGGTTCAACATTCGCAAATCAATAAACGTAATCCAGCATATAAACAGAACCAAAGACAAGAACCACATGATTATCTCAATAGATGCAGAAAAGGCTTTTGACAAAATTCAACAGCCCTTCATGCTAAAAACGCTCAATACATTCGGTATTGATGGAACGTACCTCAAAATAATAAGAGCTATTTATGACAAACCCGCAGCTAATATCATACTGAATGGGCAAAAACTGGAAAAAATCCCTTTGAAAACTGGCACAAGACAGGGATGCCCTCTCTCACCACTCCTATTCAACATAGTGTTGGAAGTTCTGGCTAGGGCAATCAGGCAAGAGAAAGAAATAAAGGGTATCCAGTTAGGAAAAGAAGAAGTCAAACTGTCCCTGTTTGCAGATGACCTGATTGTATATTTAGAAAACACCATGGTCTCAGCCCAAAATCTCCTTAAGCTGATAAGCAACTTTAGCAAAGTCTCAGGATACAAAATTAATGTGCAAAAATCACAAGCATTCTTATACACCAGTAACAGACAAACAGAGAGCCAAATCAGGAATGAACTTCCATTCACAATTGCTTCAAAGAGAATAAAATACCTAGGAATCCAACTTACAAGGGATGTAAAGGACCTCTTCAAGGAGAACTACAAACCACTGCTCAGTGAAATCAAAGAGGACACTAACAAATGGAAGAACACACCATGCTCATGGATAGGAAGAATCAATATCATGAAAATGGCCATACTGCCCAAGGTTATTTATAGATTCAATGCCATCCCCATCAAGCTACCAATGAATTTCCTCACAGAATTCGAAAAAACGGCTTTAAAGTTCACATGGAACCAAAAAAGAGCCCGCATTGCTGAGACAATCCTAAGTCAAAAGAACAAAGCTGGAGGCATCACGCTACCTGACTTCAAACTATACTACAAGGCTACAGTAGCCAAAACAGCATGGTACTGGTACCAAAACAGAGATACAGACCAATGGAACAGAACAGAGTCCTCAGAAATAATACCACACATCTACAGCCATCTGATCTTTGACAAATCTGAGAGAAACAAGAAATGGGGAAAGGACTCCCTATTGAATAAATGGTACTGGGAAAATTGGCTACCCATAAGTAGAAAGCTGAAACTGGATCCTCTCCTTACTCCTTATATGAAAATTAATTCAAGATGGATTAGAGACTTAAATATTAGACCTAATACGATAAAAACCCTAGAAGAAAACCTAGGTAGTACCATTCAGGGCATAGGCATGGGCAAGGACTTCATGTCTAAAACACCAAAAGCAATGGCAGCAAAAGCCAAAATTGACAAATGGGATCTAATTAAACTAAAGAGCTTCTGCACAGCAAAAGAAACTACCATGAGAGTGAACAGACAACCTATAGAATGGGAGAAAATTTTTGCAATCTACTCATCTGACAAAGGGCTAATATCCAGAACATACAAAGAACTCAAACAAATTTACAAGAAAAAAGCAAACAACCCCATCAAAAAGTGGGCAAAGGATATGAACAGACATTTCTCAAAAGAAGACATTCATACAGCCAACAGACACATGAAAAAATGCTCATCATCACTGGCCATCAGAGAAATGCAAATCAAAACCACAATGAGATACCATCTCACACCAGTTAGAATGGCAATCATTAAAAAGTCAGGAAACAACAGGTGTTGGAGAGGATGTGGAGAAATAGGAACACTTTTACACTGTTGGTGGGATTGTAAACTAGTTCAACCATTATGGAAAACAGTATGGCAATTCCTCAAGGATCTAGATCTAGATGTACCATATGACCCAGCCATCCCATTACTGAGTATATACCCAAAGGATTATAAATCATGCTGCTATAAAGACACATGCACACATATGTTTATTGCGGCACTATTCACAATAGCAAAGACTTGGAATCAACCCAAATGTCCATCTGTGACAGACCGGATTAAGAAAATGTGGCACATATACACCATGGAATATTATGCAGCCATAAAAAAGGATGAGTTTGCGTCCTTTGTAGGGACATGGATGCAGCTGGAAACCATCATTCTTAGCAAACTATCACAAGAAGAGAAAACCAAACACTGCATGTTCTCACTCATAGGTGGGAACTGAACAATGACATCACTTGGACTCGGGAAGGGGAACATCACACATCGGGGCCTATCATGGGGAGGGGGGAGGAGGGAGGGATTGCATTGGGAGCTATACCTGATATAAATGATGAATTGATGGGTGCTGACGAGTTGATGGGTGCAGCACACCAACATGGCACAAGTATACATATGTAACAAACCTTCACGTTATGCACATGTACCCTAGAACTTAAAGTATAATAATAAAAAAAAGAAAAATTCGGGTCACTCCCACCCTAATACTGCACTTTTCCAATGGTCTTCGCAAACAGCAAACCAGGAGATTATATCCCACACCTGACTCAGAGGGTCCCATGCCCACAGAGCCTTGCTCATTGCTAGCACAGCAGTCAGATCAAACTGCAAGGCAGAAGGGAGCCTCGGGGAGGGGCTCCCACCATTGCTGAGGCTTGAGTATGTAAACAAAGCGGCCTGGAAGCTCAAACTTGGTGGAGCCCACTGCAGCTCAAGGAGGTCTTTCCTGCCTCTATAGACTCCACCTCTGGAGGCAGGGCATAGCTAAACAAAGGGCAGCAGAAACCTCTGCAGACTTAAATGTCCCTGTCTGACAGCTTTGAAGAGAGTAGTGGTTCTCCAAGTATGGAGTTTGAGATCTGAGAACGGACAGATTGCCTCCTCAAGTGGGTCCCTGA
The DNA here is from genome assembly GCF_007565055.1 of Rhinopithecus roxellana. NCBI lineage: Eukaryota > Metazoa > Chordata > Mammalia > Primates > Cercopithecidae > Rhinopithecus > Rhinopithecus roxellana. The sequence goes on along the minus strand of NC_044555.1, from coordinate 97,568,570 downwards.
CCCCCGAGTAGCCTAAATGGGAGGCACCCTCCAGTAGGGGCAGACTGACACCTCACATGGCTGGGTACCTCTCTGAGATGAAGCTTCCAGAGGAACGATCAGGCAGCAGCACTTGCTGTTCAGCAGCATTTGCTGTTCCGCAGCCTCCACTGCTGATACCCAGGCAAACAGGGTCTGGAGTGGACCTCCAGCAAACTCCAACAGACCTGCAGCTAAGGGATCTGACTGTTAGAAGGAAAACTAACAAATGGAAAGAATATCCACACCAAAACCCCATCAGTACGTCACCATCATCAAAGACCAAAGGTAGATAAAACCACAAAGATGGGGAAAAAACAGAGCAGGAAAGCTGAAAATTCTAAAAATCAGAGCACCTCTCCCCCTCCAAAGGAATACAGATCCTTGCCAGCAACGGAACAAAGCTGGAGGGAGAATGACTTTGATGAGTTGAGGGAAGAAGACTTCAGGCAATCAACCTCTCCGAGCTAAAGGAGGACGTTTGAACCCATCACAGAGAAGCTAAAAACCTTGAAAAAAGATGAGACGAATGGCTAACTAGAATAACCATGTAAAGAAGTCCTTAAAGGACCTGATGGAACTGAAAACCATGGCACGAAAACTACATGATGAATGCACAAGCTTCAGTAGCCAATTCGATCAACTGGAAGAAAGGGTATCAGTGATTGAAGATCAAATGAATGAAATGAAGCAAGAAGAGAAGCTTAGAGAAAAAAAGTAAAAAGCAACAAACAAAGCCTCCAAGAAATATTGGACTATGTGAAAAGACCAAATCTACGTCTGACTGGTGTACTTGAAAGTGGCAGGGAGAATGGAACCAAGTTGTAAAACACTCTGCAGGATGTTATCCAGGAGAACATTCCCAACCTAGTAGGGCAGGCCAACATTCAAATTCAGGAAATACAGAGAACGCCACAAAGATACTCCTCCAGAAGAGCAACTCCAAGACACATAATTGCCAGATTCACCAAAGTTGAAATGAAGGAAAAAATCTTAAGGGCAGCCAGAGAGAAAGGTCGGGTTACCCACAAAGGGAAGCCCATCAGACTAACAGCAGATCTCTCAGCAGAAACTCTACAAGCCAGAAGAGAGTGGGGGCCAATATTCAACATTCTTAAAGAAAAGAATTTTCAACCCAGAATTTCATATCCAGCCAAACTAAGTTTCATAAGTGAAGGAGAAATAAAATCCTTTACAGACAAGCAAATGCTGAGAGATTTTGTCACCACCAGGCCTGCCCTACAAGAGCTCCTGAAGGAAACACTGAACATGGAAAGGAACAACCGGTACCAGCTACTGCAAATACATGCCAAATTGTAAAGATCATCGATGCTAGGAAGAAACTGCATCAACTAACGGGCAAAATAGCTAACATCAAAATGACAGGATCAAGTTCACACATAACAATATCAACCTTAAATGTAAATGGGATAAATGCCCCAATTAAAAGACACAGACTGGCAAATTGGATAAAGACCCATCAGTGTGATGTATTCAGGAGACACATCTCAGGTGCAGAGACACACATAGGCTCAAAATAAAGGGATGGAGGAATATCTACCAAACAAATGAAAAACAAAACAAAGGAAGGGTTGCAATCCTAGTCTCTGATAAAGCAGACTTTAAACCAACAAAGATCAAAAGAGACAAAGAAGGCCATTACATAATGGTAAAGGGATCAATGGGACAGGAAGAGCTAACTATCTTAAATATATATGCACCCAATACAGGAGCACCCAGATTCATAAAGCAAGTCCTTAGAGACCTACAAAGAGACTTAGACTCCTACACAATAATAATGGGAGACTTTAACACCCCACTGTCAACGTTAGGCAGATCAACGAGACAGAAAGTTAACAAGGATATCCAGGAATTGAACTCATCTCTGCACCAAGTGGACCTAATAGACATCTACAGAACTCTCCACCCCAAAGCAACAGAATATACATTCTTCTCAGCACCACATCACACTTATTCCAAAATGGACCACATAGTTGGAAGTAAAGCACTCCTCAGCAAATGTACAAGAACAAAAATTATAACAAACTGTCTCTCAGACCACAGTGCAATCAAGCTACAACTCAGGATTAAGAAACTCAGTCAAAACCACTCAACTACATGGAAACTGAACAATCTGCTCCTGAATGACTACTGGATACATAACGAAATGAAGGCAGAAATAAAGATGTTCTTTGAAACCAATGAGAACAAAGATACAACATACCAGAATCTCTGGGACACATTTAAAGCAGTGTGTAGAGTGAAATATATAGCACTAAATGCCCACAAGAGAAAGCAGGAAAGATCTAAAATTGACACCTTAACATCACAATTAAAAGAACTAGAGAAGCAAGAGCAAACACATTCAAAAGCTAGCAGAAGGCAAGAAATGATGAAGATCAGAGCAGAACTGAAGGAGATAGAGATACAAAAAACCCTTCAAAAAATCAATGAGTCCAGGAGCTGTTTTTTTGAAAAGATCAACAAAATTGATAGACCACTAGCAAGACTAACAAAGAAGAAAAAAGAATCAAATAGATGCAATAAACAATGATAAAGGGGATATCAGTACCGATCACACAGAAATACAAACTACCATCAGAGAATACTATAAACACCTCTATGTAAATAAACTAGAAAATCTAGAAGAAATGGATAAATTCCTAGACACATACACTCTCCCAAGACTAAACCAGGAAGAAGCTGAATCCCTGAATAGACCAATAGCAGGCTCTGAAACTGAGGCAATAATTAGTAGCCTACCAACCAAAAAAAGTCCAGGACCAGATGGATTCACAGCCAAATTCTACCAGAGGTACAAGGAGAAGCTGGTACCATTTCTTCTGAAACTATCCCAATTAATAGAAAAAGAGGGAATCCTCCCTAACTCATTTTATGAGGCCAGCGTCATCCTGATACCAAAGCCTGGCAGAGACACAACAAAAAAGGGGAATCTTAGACCAATATCCCTGATTAACATCGATGCAAAAATCCTCAATAAAATACTGGCAAACCGAATCCAGCAGCACATGAAAAAGCTTATCCACCATGATCAAGTGGGCTTCATCCCTGGGATGCAAGGCTGGTTCAACATATGCAAATCAATAAACTTAATCCAGCATATAAACAGAACCAAAGACAAAAACCACATGATTATCTCAATAGATGCAGAAAAGGCCTTTGACAAAATTCAACAGCCCTTCATGCTAAAAACTCTCAATAAATTAGGTATTGAAGGGACATATCTCAAAACAATAAGAGCTATTTATGACAAACCCACAGCCAATATCATACTGAATGGGCAAAAACTGGAAGCATTCCCTTTGAAAACTGGCACAAGACAGGGATGCCCTTTCTCACCACTCCTATTCAACATAGCGTTGGAAGTTCTGGCCAGAGCAATTAGGCAGGATAAAGAAATAAAGCGTTTTCAGTTAGGAAAAGAGGAAGTCAAAGAGAATAAAATACCTAGGAATCCAACATGCAAGGCATGTGAAGGACCTCTTCAAGGACAATTACAAAATACTGCTCAACGAAATACAAGAGGACTCAAACAAATGGAATAACATTCCATGCTCATCGATAGGAACAATCAATATCATGAAAATGGCCATACTGCCCAAGGTAATTTATATTCAATGCCATCTTCATCAAGCTACCAATGACTTTCTTCACAGAAGTGGAAAAAAAAAACTACTTTACAGTTCATATGGCATCAAAAAAGAGCCTCCATTGCCAACACAAACCTAAGCCAAAAGAACAAAGCTGGAGGCATCACACTACCTGACTTCAAACTATACTACAAGGCTACAGTAACCAAAACAGCATGGTACTGGTACCAAAACAGAGATACAAACCAATGGAACAGAACAGAGCCCTCAGAAATAATACCACACATCTACAACCATCTGATCTTTGACAAACCTGAGAAAAACAAGAAATGCGGAAAGGATTCCCTATTTAATAAATGGTGCTGGGAAAACTGGCTAGCCATATGTAGAAAGCTGAAATTGGATACCTTCCTTAAACCTTTTATGAAAATTAATTCAAGATGGACTGAAGACATAAATGTTAGACCTAAAACCATAAAAACCCTAGAAGAAAACCTAGGGAATACCATTCAGGACATAGGCATGGGCAAGGACTTCATGTCTAAAACACCAAAAGCAACAGCAACAAAAGCCAAAATTGACAAATGGGATCTAATTAAACTAAAGAGCTTCTGCACAGCAAAAGAAACTACCATGAGAGTGAACAGGCAACCTACAGAATGGGAGAAAATTTTTGCAATCTACTCATCTGGCAAAGGGCTAATATCCAGAATCTACAAAGAACTCAAACAAATTTACAAGAAAAAAGCAAACAACCCCATCAAAAAGTGGGCAAAGGATATGAACAGACATTTCTCAAAAGAATACATGCATACAGGCAACAGATACATGAAAAAATGCTCATCATCACTGGCCATCAGAGAAATGCAAATTAAAACCACAATGAGATACCATCTCACACCAGTTAGAATGACAATCATTAAAAAGTCAGGAAACAACAGGTGCTAGAGAGGATGTGGAGAAATAGGAACACTTTACACTATTGGTGGGATTGTAAACTAGTTCAACCATTGTGGAAGAATGTGTGGCGATTTCCCAAGGATCTAGAACTAGAAATACCATTTGACTCAGCCATCCTATTACTGGGTATATACCCAAAGGATTATAAATCATGCTGCTATAAAGACACAGGCACACGTATGTTTGTTGCGGCACTATTCACAATAGCAAAGACTTGGAACCAACCCAAATGTCCATCAATGACAAACTGGATTAAGAAAATGTGGCACATATACACCATGGAATACTATGCATCCATTAAAAAGGATGAGTTCATGTCCTTTGTAGGAACATGGATGAAGCTGGAAACCATCATTCTCAGCCAACTATTGCAAGGACAAAAAACCAAACACTGCATGTTCTCACTCATAGGTGGGAATTGATCAATGAGAACACTTAGACACAGGAAGGGGAACATCACACACTGGGGCCTGTCATGGGGTGGGGGGAGGGGGGAGGGATAGCATTAGGAGATATACCTCATGTAATTGATGAGTTAATGGGTGCAGCACACCAACATGGCACATGTATACATATATAACAAACCTGCATATTGTGCACATATACTCTAGAACTTAAAGTATAATAAAAAAAAATAGAAGACATTTATGCAGCCAACAAGTACATGAAAAAAGCTCAACATCACTGGTCATTAGAGAAATGCAAATGAAAACAACAATTAAATACCAACTTATGCCAGTTAGAATGGTGATCACTAAAAAGTCAGGAAACAACAGATGCTGGAGAGGATGTGGAGAATTACAAGCGCTTTTACACTGTTGGTGGGAGTGTAAATTAGTGGAAGACAGTGTGGCGATCCCTCAAGGATCTAGAACTAGAAATACCATTTAACCAAGCAATCCCATTACTGGGTATATACCCAAAGGATTATAATCACTCTATTATAAAGACACATGCACATATATGTTTATTGCAGCACTGTTCACAATAGCAAAGACTTGGAACCAACCATTTCTAATTACATTGTTTGATTTTTTACCATTGAGTTTTAAGAGTTCTTTATATATTCTAGATACTAGTTCTTTTCGGCACACATAGTTTAGAAATATCTTCTACCAGTCTGTAGTTTGCCTTTTCATCCTCTTCATGTAGACTTTACATAACAAATGCTTTTAATTTTGATGAGGTCCAATTCATCAGTTTTTCCTTTATGGAATATGTTTTGGTGTGAAATCTAAAAACTCTCTGCCCAGTCCTAGATCCCAAAAATTTCTTCTCTGTTTTTTTCTAAAAGTTTTATAGTTTTAAACCCTGAAAGACAACTGGGCAATCCCATTCAGGAGATAGGCATGGGCTAAGATTTCATGACGAAGACACCAAAAGCAATTGCAGCAAAAGCAAAAATTGACAAATAGAGTCTAATTAAACTAAAGAGCTTCTGTGCAGCAAAAGAAACTATCAACAGAGTAAAGAGGCAGCCTACAGAATGGGAGAAAACATGTACAATCTATACATCTGACAAAGGCCTAACATCCATTATCTATAAGGAATTTTAACAAATTTATAAGAAAACAACCCCATTAAAAATGGGTAAATGACATGAGCAGACACTTTTCAAAAGAAGACATACGTGCAGCCAGCAATTATATGAAAAAAAAAAGCTCAATATCACTGATTAGAGAAAGGTAATTCAAAACCACAATGAGACACCATCTCACACCAGTCAGAATGACTATTATTATATAATACTTATTATATATAATATTATTATTTAATACTTATTATATATAATTTTATTGTATAATAAATGACTATTATTAAGAAGTCAAAAAATAACACATGCTAGTGAGGTTGTGGAGAAAAAGGAACTCTTATACACTGTTGGTGGGAGTGTAAATTAGTTCAACCATTGTGGAAGAGAGTGTGCTGATTCCTCAAAGACAGAGCTACTATTTGACCCAGCAATGCTGTTACTGGGTATATACCCAAAGGAATATAAATCAATCTATTGTAAAGACACATGCATGCACATGTTCATTGCAGCACTATTCACAATAGCAAAGACATGGAATCAACGTAAAGGCCCATCAGTGATAGACTGGATAAAGAAAATGTAGTACATATACACCATGGAATACTAGGCAGCCATTAAAAAATATCTTTTGCAGGGATATGGATGGAGCTGGAGGCCATTATCTTTAGCGAACTAATGCAGGAACAGAAAACCTTAATGTTCTCCCTTATAAGTGGAAGCTAAATAATGAAAACACATGGACACATAGAGGGGAACAACACATACTGGGGCTTATCAGAGCATTGGGAGTGGGAGGAGGGAGAGGATCAGGAAAAATAACTAATGGATACTAGGCTTACTACCTGGGTGATGAAATAATCTGTGCATCAAACCCCCATGACGCCTGCGTAACAATCCTGAACTTGTACCCCTGAACTTAAAAGTTTAAAAAATAGAAGTTTTATAGGTTTATGTTTTACATTTATAGTCTATGATCCATTTTGAGTGAATTTTTAATATATTAACCATTTTTTTATATTGGGTACCCACAGATATAAAGATGGGACCAACAGGCACTGGAGATTCCAAAAGGGAGGATCGAGGGTGCTACGGGTTGAATAACTACCTATTGGGTACTGTGTACACTACTTGGGTGATGAGATAAATAGAAGCCCAAACCTCAGCATCATGTAATATACTCATGAAACAAAACTGCACATGCATACCCTGAATCTAAATTAAAAAATAAAACTAAAAATGAATTTAAAATAAACAATTTTAAAAATAATTATATCAATTTTTGTAACTTTTTGAGGATGAGGTTTTTATTTTTCGCTTATGGATTTCTAGTTGCTCTGACTCTTTTTATGGAAAAGGCCGTCTTACTTCTATTGAACTGCTTTTGCAACTTCATCAACAATATAATTGTGTGTGTTGCTATTCTATTCCATTATCTATATGCCACCTACCTATGTATCAATACCACACTATCTTGATTATTTTAACCATAGAGAAGGAGTTAATATTACAGTAATTTATCCCACTTTATTCTATTTTACAAGATTGTTTTAGCTATTTTAGGACCTGTGCCTTTCTATGTAAATTTTAAAATAAACCTGTCAATGTCTACAAAATAAATACCTTGCTAGGATTGTGATAAGAATTGTATTAAACCTAAATATTAATTTGATGATAATTGACATTTTTACTATGCTGAGTCTTCTGATCCATGAAGACACTATGTCTTTCCATTTAATTAGGTCTTCCCTGATTTCTTTAATCAGTGTTTTATAATTTAAGCATTCCGATCCTATGTGTTTTGTTATGTTCATACTTACATATTCCATTTATTTCAAAGTAACTGTAAATAGTTTGTGTTTTCAATTTTATTTCCTGTATGTTCTTTTTTTAGTATACAGAAATGCAATTTATTTTTGAGTTTTGATCTTATATCCTGTGACCTTGCTAAATTCATTTGTTAGTTCTTAGGAAATTTTTTGTAGATTATTTGGGGTGTTCTACATAGACAGTTCTGCCATCTGTAAATGAGAACATTTTATTTCTTCTTTTCCAACAGGTATGCCTTTTATTTCTTGTTCTTGCCTTATTGCAGTGGCTAGAACTTCCAGTATGATGTAAAATAAGAGTAATGAGATGAAAATCCTGGCCTTTTCCTCAATCTTAGGAAAAAGAGGATTCAAAATTTCACTATTAAATATGACATTAGCTGTACTTTTTTTGTAGATGCTCTTTATCAGGTGTAGGTAGTTATTCTTTGTTCTTTGTCCTAAGTTGCCGAGAGTTTTTATCATGAATTGGTGCTAGATTTTTGCCAAATGCTTTTTGCACATCAATTGATATGATCATATGATTCTCCTTCTTGAACTTGTTGACATGTTGGATTACATTGACTGAATTTTTAATGTAATTTTTATAATTATTATAAGTAGTAACTACCGAACGCTGATAGTCTTATCCCATTTATACCTAGCAATAGTCATGTGAGATGGGTACTATTATTGTCAGCCTAATTGTACAAAGGAAAAAAATAAACTCAGGTTAGGGAACTTGTGTAACATCAAACAGTCAATAAAGGGCAAATTTTGGAAGCGAACCCTGGACTGGTTTACATCATTTACTTTGCCTTCCCACTCTGTTAGCCTTCTTTCAAGTGCTTATCAGAAGTTCTTTAGTATGGGAGCTTCTACTATTGCGTAAATAAACAAGGAACTTGACTATACTAATTTTGGCTCTTCACAAAGATTAGGAACCTCTCCTTTCTTGTTCTTGAACTTGAACAACAATCCGTTTCCTGGAAATCATTAAAACTGTTGCTGAGTCAGAGCCACAGCTCTTGAAAATATCTTCTTGAGAACTGTGGATGGGTGGGGGTCACAGAGGCAGTGATGATTAAGCTCAATTATTCCAATTTCAGGATTAGCTTGAGTGGCTGACTGAGCCTCCCATCCTAGAGATAATACTGTCTTATCAAGCTGCCCTTAAAAAGGATTCATATGTGTGCAAAATCCGCCATTCTCCTTTAGCAACATACTGGAATTATGGACCCTCTGATGACTCAGAAGGGGACTTTCAAAGCAGAGTAGGAAAAGCTACTTCATGTAATTATTTTCCCCAAATGATTAAATTAAGCTTATTTCTCTGCTGATGGAATTTTCTTCATTTTTTCAAATAAACAACCGCAGGAATTTTTTTCCCTCTAGTTTGCTGAATACTATACTTACAGACAAAAGAGATGTTTGACATAAACATTTTGGTAGCAGAATTTACAGTGTTTATTAGATTTCCCTTTGTTTTCTTGATTAATCCAAATAAACATTTCCCTCCTCTTTTAAAGGAAAAAAGTATTTGGGGCCAACTCTTTGAGATCATTTTTCTCTCCCTCTCGCTCTTGCCCTTGCTCTCACTCTTGCTCTTGTTCTCTCTCACTCTCTTTGTTTCTTTGTAACCCATGACCCCACCCTCTGTATCTCACATGTATCTCTTTCTTCACAAGCTCTCCTCCCTAACTCAGTTTTTTTTCTTTTACTTTCAGATAGAAATTTCAAAGAAAGACCTGTGTCCCAGCTTCTTTAGTTTTTATTCCTCCAAAAATGGCTTCAATGACTATGTCTCATAGTATTTTGCTCAGTGGACTTGAGTTTTGCACTTACCTCCCTACCCCTTAAAAGCTATGACGCCCACTGCGGATCACAAAGTCAGGAGATCGAGACCATCCTGGCTAACACGGTGAAACCCGGTCTCTACTAAAATACAAAAAATCAACTGGGTGTGGTGGCAGGCGTCTGTGGTCCCAGCTACTTAGGAGGCTGAGGCAGGAGAATGGTGTGAACCTGGGGGGCGGAGCTTGCAGTGCCACTGCACTCCAGCCTGGGTGACAGAGCAAGACTCTGTCTCAAAAGAAGAGAAAAAAAAGTTATGACCCCCACCAGTCCATGGGCAGCCGGGAGCCATTTCGCCCTCAAGGTATCAGAAAAGGGGCTCACTTCTTGACTTCCCTCCAGTGAGTCCAAAGCCTGAGGGATTTCTTTTATTTGGTTTCCTGGGCTCATTTATACTATCTCCTCATTTTCCATCTCTGTCTGAGAACCTTAGTCAATTGAACAAGCTCTCATACGCTCATCTAAAGCAGAAGTAAAGAAAAAGAAAAGCAAAATGAAACACTGCATCCAGTTGTTTGTGATCCAGATTCTGTGGAGGTGAAAGAACCCCTTTCTAGAAAAATAATTGGGCCAGCCAAGAGCTGCCATTTAGTACTGGCAAAGTGGACAGCTGCCTCCTGAGGACTAATAACCAACTTCCCTACTTACTTAGAGTCAGACCTTTAGATCTCTTTCTGTCCCAGTCACAGAGGGCCTGACAGGGCAGATATAAGGAAGGGTAGAGGCACATTGGCTGTCATCTTCCTAGAGAGGGAAATTACCTGAGCAGGTGCAGCCATAGGAAGTAGGATTGAGAGCTGAGGGGTACAGTGTCGCAGGCCCTTGTAGGCAGTGGATGAAAAATCACACTGCAGCACGACGAAGGCCTCAGGAAGAGTGAGCTGAGGTTTCTCTAAGCTAACAGTAGCAATATTGCAAACTTGCTCTTGGCTCACTCTAGCCAAGGTCTAACCCCAAATCTTGTGTTTTCCTTGGCTAAATAATGTTCCCTGTCATGTCCAGGTGATTCCCCAAGGCCTCTTCAGAAGTATTTGTGTGTCCTGGCCATCCGACCTGCTGCATTTTTTTTTTTTTTTTTTTTTTTTGAGACAGAGTCTCACTCTGTCACCCAGGCTGGAGTGCAGTGGCACAATCATAACCTTTACATTCTGTAACCTTTAACTTCTGGCTGTAATCATATCAACCTTTAACTTGACTGTAACCTTTAACTTCTGAGCTCAAGACATCCTCCTACCTCAGACTCCCAAGAAAGTGAGACTACATATGTATGCTACCATGCCTGGCTCATTTTTAAAAATGCTTTGTAGAGACAGAGTCTCACTATGTTGCCCAGGCTGGTCTTGAACTCCTGGGCTTATGTGATCCTCCCACCCTGGCTTCCCAAAGTGTTTGGATTACAGGTAAGAGCCACGATGCCTGGCCTCCAAAGTCTTTTTCTCTCACAGAGAAGAATTCCATAAGGAATAGTAATGTGTGGCTGAGTGAATCTTTAGCTGGTAAGATATTCTGGATTCTGACAGCTGCAGGATAAGAACACATTTCTTGGCCACCATTAATGAATGTGTTTGTGGCTCCAGCAATGCATCTCCAAAAAAATATATGCTGATTGGCTAAACCACAGAAGTTAGTTTGGCCTGGGCTGGACTGGACCAGGTTAGAGCAGAGGCAAGCATTGTGAGATATTCATAATATTGACATTGGCTGGGATATAAGCATCTTCCCTGCCTCATCACCCCCATCCCTCCAATTATAAAAATAATGGGACAGAAGGTAGCTAAAGACAGTGTGAAAACTGAAGTTGCAAAATTGAGGTCATTCTTGTGGAGAAGGGGAGAGAACGGAGATGGAATCAGATAAGCCTTTACATAGAAAGAAGCTCAGAACTCTCTGGCTAGGCAGGAATTGACAGTTAGGTTTCAAGAAGTCTGAGGAGCAGATAATTCTGGTGATTGGATAAAGTTAGGTCAAAGACCAAGGGATCAGGGGTGTTCTGGTGGTTAGAAAAGCCAGTCCAACCAGGGGCTACTTACTAGGGAATGAGTTGCCCTTAGGAGGTGTTATACCAAATTTTTTTCTGGAATAGGAACACCTCCTGGATACACCAATTGCAATAATGACCAATCAACATTTATTGAGCCCAAGGTATGTACCTGTGCTTGATCAGGGTTTAAGACACTAGACCATGAGTTCACAGCCCAGTGGTGGAATTTCCATCACAATCCAAGGTGCTCACCACCTCCTGATTGCTGGGCTCCGTCTTGGGGATTCAGCAGTGAACAAAGCAGTGTGGCCTCTAGAGACAGACTTGTTTGCCAAAATATTTTTCTTCTTTTTCCCAAGCACATGATTAGACTACATTCCCCAGCCTTTTTTTGAAGTTAGATGTGGTTATGTGATTGCGTTCCAACGAACAGAAGAGAACAGAGGTGATGTGTGCCACTTATAGACCTTGCCCATAAAAACACCTAAGGTGCATGATCTTGTCTACTTTCTCCCATTAGTGGGCTAATGGACGGGGACTTTGAAAGCCACATGTGAAAGAAGTTAGCTCCCCATCACCTCTGTCCTAAATGACTTCACGGAGCAGAACACAACACTGCCACCTACCCTTGCTATCACCAACTATGTGTGAGTGAAAAATAAACTTTACTTTGTTAAACCATTGAGATTGAGATTTGGGGATTTTTCTCTTCCTGGAGCTAGCATTATCTTTTTAAGTGTAAGTTTTTAAAAGTTTTTTTTTTGTTTGTTTGTTTGTTTGTTTGTTTGTTTGTTTGTTTTGAGACAGAGTCTTGCTCTGTCGCCCGGGCTGGAGTGCAGTGACTGGATCTCAGCTCACTGCAAGCTACGCCTCCCGGGTTTATGCCATTCTCCTGCCTCAGCCTCCCGAGTAGCTGGGACTACAGGCGCCTGCCACCTCGCCCGGCTAGTTTTTTTGTATTTTTTAGTAGAGGCGGGGTTTCACCATGTTAGCCAGGATGGTCTCGATCTCCTGACCTCGTGATCCGCCCGTCTCGGCCTCCCAAAGTGCTGGGATTACAGGCTTGAGCCACCGCGCCCGGCCTTAAAAGTTTTTTAATTGACAAATAATAATTGTAAATATTTATGGGGTACATAGTGGTGTTTTAACACATATAATGTATCATAACCAGATCAGGGTCATTAGTGTATCCATCATCTCAAATATTTATCATTTCTTTGTTAGGAACATCCAATATCCTCCTTCTAGCTACTTGAAACTATATGACACGTTATTGCTAACAATATCTTAACTCCAAAATCAGTGGTCCTTGCTCTCATGGAGCTTGCCATATAGTGGGTATAAAGTAGAAGAGTTTCTAGAGTCCTGTGGAAACATAAAGGAGGAAGCAATCAGCTTGGCATGGGGCAATAGCAGAAGACTTCTCATAGACTGTAACATTTGAGATAAGTCTTAAAGGAGAAAAATATTCCCCATAAGAGATAGTAAGTCAGGCTGAGGGCAGCATATGCAAAGGCTCCAAGATTAGAGAGCTCAATGAGACTATGGCTGAAGAGCAGAAGGTGGTGGGGTTGAATGAGGCCCATCAGGGTTCAAGCACTGATGAGAAATGAAAAACTGCCAGTCCACTGTGGGGATATATGCCTAAGTGACCCCAGGCATCAGTGTATTTAGAAACATCTGGAGGCTGGGTGGAGGCCAGCATGAGACAGTCTCTTTCATGACGTCAATCCAAGTGAATCCCCAGACAAGAAGACCACGGGCCAAGAAATAAAGGCTGTGACCTTGGTTCTTGCTCTTGGTAAGTCTGGATTTTCTGACCCCTACACTGTACCCTTTCCTTCAACACTTTCACCCCTATTTTTACTGGGAAAGGAGTTCAATTAGTGGTCTTGCCCTAACCCCTCCCATTTACAGAGAATGTTCTTCTAGGCAACAATCCACAGGCTGTGTTCTGCAGCTGTGGCCTGTGAACACCTTCCAGGAGGCAGAATCCTAGGAGGCAAAAAGTCGAAAGAAAAGAGCAGCCACCTGCATGTCTTGTTGTGTCTGATTAATTTCAAACAAATATTCTAATGTTTCAGATGTTCCTGGACAGCTCTCCAACATCCTGCAATTAACCTAAATCGATATGCTCCATACAGGAAGATGGAATGAAGGTGACTTCAATCTCAGGGATGAAAATAAATAAGTAAAACCATAGGCTGAACTGGAAGGGAGCTTTGAGATCACCCCAGTTGAAATGCCTTGTGTAAAAGATGAGAAAACTGAGGTTCAGGAAGGGGTCATAGCTTGTCTTATGTCAGAGTGAGTCAGTAGCACAGACTGGGCCTCCAGGTCTCAATTCCCAGCCCAGTGCTCTTTCCACTATACTAATCAAGCATCTAGACCAGTTGGAAGAAGCATGCTGAAAGCTACTGATGAAGGGAATAGTGGGTGGTTCCAAGGCAGGAAAGTTTAATATCCAGCCAAAATGTTACAGACAAGAGTCAGTCACATGCTTTCTGTTTATAGTCTTTCCACTGGGCTGTGTGTGTCTGAGAACAACAGGCAGAGGAAAAATTAATTTAATTCAAGCCTGTGCCTGGTCTAGTTTGTAGAGGAAGAAAACAGTCATCTCTCTGATATAACTTGAGGGGTGCTGATGAGCCTCTCCTGGCCCAGATGGTCTTCCCCATCAACCTACTATTTCAGGTATGTATTAATTCTCCTATAGGCTGCCTTTAAAAGAGCCTTGGAAAGAAAACACTGAATGCTGTTTCCAGTGACTAAAATCTTGTGAATTAGATCACTATTTGATTTTCAGGGATTCTATAAATCCACACCGAGGAAAGTAGCAAATGATGTAAGCCAGGAATCTGACCAATAGATCATGGAGTGCTTGGATTTCCTTAGAACTCTCCTGTCCATCTAGAGAAAGTGCCTGCTTTGGAGACTAACAGCAGTGAGAAAAGGCCTAGAGAAATGGATGGGGCATAGAAATCCAGACAGCCTCACACTGCAAGTCCCAGGGAGCTCTGCTTTGCGCCCATTTCAGTTGTGTTCAAAGTCATCCTGAGGTCTCGCTGACCACACCCTTGAATTCACCACACAAGAAGTCCTTTTTTCACCCCTTCTTGCACCTGGATTCACCATGATCATTCCTACTTCTGATCCCTGATGTTAGTATAGTGTGTGATAGCTTATAAAACTCTCTCTCCCTGTATCTTACAAGGCAGATAACACAGGTAGTCTCATGCTCACAATTTTACAAATAGGAAACCCATGGCTCAGAGAGATTTTGTGACTTGAACAAAGTCAAAAAATAAATAGAAGTCATTTTCAAGTCAACCTGGAACCTAAGTGTTCTTTCTGTCTCCAAATCACACCTTCTTTCTCTACACCAGAACTTCCCAAAGTGTTCTTCACAGAGCACAAGTTTATGGAGAATTATATTGGCAGAAAGAGAGATTCCATGATCTAATAAGCATTTGCTTATTTTTCTAACCTCTTTGTGTTGATACACTAGGCATATCAGCATATCAAAGGATCCGAGAAGTTAACCTGTATAATCTAGATTGTTCAAAAGTTACTTATGAATAAAAACAGCTCACATTAATCAGGCAGTTACTGTGCCAGGCCCTGTGCTAAGAATTTTACTTGCATTATCTTATTCTGTTCTTCACACAATCTTATGGTCTTCATACTGTGTTTATCCCCATTTTACCAATAATGAAACTGAGGCTCTGAGAGATAAGGTGATTTTCCCAAGTTAGCACAGTGAGAACAAGACGAGAAGGGTTCCCAAAACCAGCAGACTATTATAATGTTTACCCACAGAAACTTTCTACCCATAAACTCTGTTTACATCCCTCAGAATTAGCCTCTTGCAAAGGCAATTTTGAGAAATACAGTCCCACTTTCACCAACTTCTTACCTATAACCTTGACTTGTTCCTACTGCCTCATCTTTCAACACCCAGAGTCACCCAAAAATGATGTTACTTTCAACCACTGATCAGTGAACCCACAGGCTGGAGCATAAGACAGATATTTGGCTACTGGGGGAAACAAAAGGTACGGAGAGCATGAGCACTGTGCCAGGAAAGTAGCCAAAGAGTAAGGCCTTGATAGATGAGACAGAAGGGCATCACCAATCAAACATGCCTGTTTCACAGTTTTGTTTGTTCTGTATGTTCTGAGGCCAAAACAGAACAGAATTTCCAGTTGAATCTATCAAGCCCATCTTCTCTCTACTCATCACAGTAACTGGGGTGATATATATCCACTGTGATGTCTGCTGCTGGTTGCAATGCCAGGTAAATTGACCAAGGTTGCTTGGTTCAATCAAAAGTAGTGATTGAAACCACTGTATAATGATCCCACCACTGGGCGTGGGCACACACACACATACACACAAACACACACACACACACTCACACACACACACAGAAATTCACAGGGCCAAGAAGACTGGCTGGTGAGGTGGATTCAGTCAAACAACTAGTCAATATAGTGGAGAGAAAAAAAGTAGTAAGTCAAAGGAAATGCCTGACTAAACTGATCTGTCAATTCAGCCCACTCACTCAGTCATCAGAAAAGCTCCAAAAGACACAGTTCAGTTGTCCTTAGACATATGGAGAGAGATAATGAGACAGAACTCAGAGGGGAAAAGGTGAATTGCAACACAAAATATTTAGGTTAAATGTAAGAAAAAGTTTTTTGACACACTTGTGAGTGAGAACGAGCTATACTTCTTTAACCTTCAATTCCATCCATTTTGCTGCAAAAGGCATAATTTTATTCTTTTTATGGCTGAAATAGTATTCTATTGCATATATATACCACATTTTCTTTAATCAACAATTGATGGGCACTTATGTTGATTCCATATTTTATCTGTTGTTAATAGTATTGCAATAAACATATGAGTGCAGGTGTCTTTTTCATATATTGATTTCTTTCCTTTTGGGTTGATACCCAGTAGTGGGACTGCTGAATTCATTGGTAGTTCTATTTTTAGTTATTTGAGAAATTTCCATACTGTTTTTCATAAAGGTTGTACTAATTTACATTTCCACCAACAGTGTATGGAAAATTTACTTTACTCTGCATCCTCACCAACATCTGTTGGGTTTTTGTTTTTCTGGTTTTTTTTTTTTTCTTTTGTCTTTTTAATCATAGCTATTCTAACTGGAGTAAGATGATATCTCATTGTGGTTTTGATTTGCATTTCTCTAGTGATTAGTGATGTTCAGCATTTTTTCATATACGGGTTGGTAATTTGTCTTCTTCTGAAAAATGTCTGTTCATGTCCTTTGCCCACTTTTAAATGGGATTATCTGTGTGGTTTTTGCTGTTCTTGTTGAGCTGTTTGAGTTCCTTGTACATTCTGGATATCAATCTCCTGTTGAATGAATAGTTTGCAAATATTTTCTCAAATTCTGCAGGCTGTCTGTTCACTCTGTTGATAATTTCTTTTGCTGTGCAGAAGCTTCTGAGTTTAACAAAGTCCCATTTGTCTATCTTTTTGTTTCTGTTGCCTGTGCTTTTGAGGTTCTTTGCCAAGACCAATGTCCAGAAGAGTTTTCCCTAGGTTTTCTTCTATTTTTTATGGTTTTGAGTCTTATGTTTAAGTCTTTAATCCATCTTGTGTTCATTTTTGTACATGGTAAGAGATAGGGTTCCAGTTTCATTCTTCTGCATATGGCAACATAATTTTCCCAGCACAATTTATTGAAGAGAATGTTCTTTTCCCAGTATATGCTTTTGACGGCTTTGTCAAAGATCAATGGGCTGTAAATATATTGCTTTATTTCTGGGTTATCTATTCTATTCCATTGATCTATGTGTCTTTTTATACCAGTACCATGCTGTTTTGGTTACTATAGCCTTGTAATATAATTTGAAGTCAGATAATGTGATGCCTCCAGCTTTATTCTTTTTGCTCAGGATTGCTTTGGTTATTTGGACTTTTTTTTTGTTGTTGCATATGAATTTTAGAATTACTTTTTCTAATTCGGTGAAAAGTTAACATGGGTATTTTTATAGGGATTACATTACATGTGTAGATTGCTTTGGACAGTGTGGTCATTTTCACAAAAATAATAAAGCAAAGTTAGGATCAGTGTCTTGACTTTTAGACTTTTAGGCATGTTGAGATGATTTTTTTTTTCTTTTTCTTTTTCTTTTTTTTTTTTAATCTCTGCTCACTGAAAGCTCCACCTCCTGGGTTCATGCCATTCTCCTGCCTCAGCCTCCCAAGTAGCTGGGACTACAGGCACCCACCACCACGCCCGGCTAATTTTTTGTTTTTTTAGTAGAGATGAGGTTTCACCGTGTTGGCCAGGATGTTCTTGATCTCCTGGCCTCTTGATCTGCCCACCTTGGCCTCCCAAAGTGCTGGGATTACAGGTGTGAGCCACCGTGCCCGGCCTGAGATGCTCTCTTTCTAACAAAGCCAACTGGGATCCTGAAAAAGCTGTCTTCTTGCTGCCAGACAAGTCTAGCTGATTCTCATATCAATCAGATATTAACCTAATATTAATTGACACTAGTTAGATTTTTTTTTTTTTGCCATTTTATCATGCATTACTTTATTGTACTTCATAGTAATATTGTGTGTGTGTGTGTGTGTTTTAGCAAATTGAAAGTTTGTGGCAGTCTTGCATTAAGCAAAGCTTTGGTGCCATTTTTTCTTTTTTTTTTCTTTTTTTTTCATTTTTTTTATTATACTTTAAGTTCTAGGGTACATGTGCATAACGTGCAGGTTTGTTACATATGTATATTTGTGCCATGTTGGTGTGCTGCACCCATCAACTCGTCAGCACCCATCAATTCATCATTTATATCATGTATAACTCCCCAATGCAATCCCTCCCTCCTCCCCCCTCCCCATGATAGGCCCCGATGTGTGATGTTCCCCTTCCCGAGTCCAAGTGATGTCATTGTTCAGTTCCCACCTATGAGTGAGAACATGCGGTGTTTGGTTTTCTGTTCTTGTGATAGTTTGCTAAGAATGATGGTTTCCCTGCCCCGGGAGGCTACAGAGCAGGAGATTCGCTCACTCTTCGAGCAGTATGGGAAGGTGCTGGAATGTGACATCATTAAGAATTACGGCTTTGTGCACATAGAAGATAAAACTGCAGCTGAAGATGCCATACGCAACCTGCACCATTACAAGCTTCATGGGGTGAACATCAACGTGGAAGCCAGCAAGAATAAGAGCAAAACCTCAACAAAGTTGCATGTGGGCAACATCAGTCCCACTTGCACCAATAAGGAGCTTCGAGCCAAGTTTGAGGAGTATGGTCCGGTCATCGAATGTGACATCGTGAAAGATTATGCCTTCGTACACATGGAGCGGGCAGAGGATGCAGTGGAGGCCATCAGGGGCCTTGATAACACAGAGTTTCAAGGCAAACGAATGCACGTGCAGTTGTCCACCAGCCGGCTTAGGACTGCGCCCGGGATGGGAGACCAGAGCGGCTGCTATCGGTGCGGGAAAGAGGGGCACTGGTCCAAAGAGTGTCCGATAGATCGTTCAGGCCGCGTGGCAGACTTGACCGAGCAATATAATGAGCAATACGGAGCAGTGCGTACGCCTTACACCATGAGCTATGGGGATTCATTGTATTACAACAACGCGTACGGAGCGCTCGATGCCTACTACAAGCGCTGCCGTGCTGCCCGGTCCTATGAGGCAGTGGCGGCTGCAGCTGCCTCCGTGTATAATTATGCAGAGCAGACCCTGTCCCAGCTGCCACAAGTCCAGAATACAGCCATGGCCAGTCACCTCACCTCCACCTCTCTTGATCCCTACGATAGACACCTGTTGCCGACCTCAGGAGCTGCTGCCACAGCTGCTGCTGCAGCAGCAGCCGCTGCTGCTGTTACTGCAGCTTCCACTTCATATTACGGGCGGGATCGGAGCCCCCTGCGTCGCGCTACAGCCCCAGTCCCCACTGTTGGAGAGGGCTACGGTTACGGGCATGAGAGTGAGTTGTCCCAAGCTTCAGCAGCTGCGCGGAATTCTCTGTACGACATGGCCCGGTATGAGCGGGAGCAGTATGCCGATCGGGCGCGGTACTCAGCCTTTTAAAGCTTGAGGTGGGATGTGTGTGGGCTGAAATTCCGAGCTGCGGTTGTGCATGAGAATACACCCTTCGTGGTACCCCATCTCCGGGACGTTCTCGGCTCTGTGCGTTCAGTCCCTCAGGAACCATGGACCTTAATTTACCTTGCTAAGTTCAGACCTTCTCTTCCTTTCCTTTCCTTTCCTTTCCTCTCCTGCCCATTTTCCTGTTCTTCTGTCCTTCAAAACTTCTGTAGCTTCCCATTCATGTTCTGTACTCCCAGCAGGCCTCATTGTGTGCAGAAACTGTGGTGGGGGCTGTGCTGTCTCCTCCCTGCCTCCTGCCTCCTGCGGCTGTTGGATTTGGGAATGACCTTGGTGAGAGTCTCACTGCTCCAGGGTCTCTCTTTGGTCCAAAGGCTAGACCTATAGAGTTGGATCACTTTTTTTCTTTCCAGTGAAATAAATGGTTTTTCAACTTAAAAAAAAAAAAAGAATGATGGTTTCCAGCTGCATCCATGTCCCTACAAAGGGCACAAACTATTCCTTTTTTATGGCTGCATAGTATTCCATGGTGTATATGTGCCACCTTTTCTTAATCCGGTCTGTCACAGATGGACATTTGGGTTGATTCCAAGTCTTTGCTATTGTGAATAGTGCCGCAATAAACATACGTGTGCATGTCTTTATAGCAGCATGATTTATAATCCTTTGGGTATATACCCAGTAGTGGGATGGCTGTGTCACATGGTACATCAGGGATATTGGTCTAAAATTCTCTTTTTTTGTTGTGTCTCTGCCAGGCTTTGGTATCAGGATGATGTTGGTCTCATAAAATGAGTTAGGGAGGATTCCCTCTTTTTCTATTGATTGGAATAGTTTCAGAAGGAATGGTACCAGCTCCTCTTTGTACCTCTGGTAGAATTCAGCTGTGAATCCATCTGGTCCTGGACTTTTTTTGGTGGGTAGGCTATTAATTGTTGCCTCAATTTCAGAGCCTGCTATTGGTCTATTCAGGGATTCAACTTCTTCCTGGTTTAGCCTTGGGAGAGTGTAAGTGTCCAGGAAATTATCCATTTCTTCTAGATTTTCTAGTTGATTTGCGTAGAGGTGTTTATAGTATTCTCTGATGGTAGTTTGCATTTCTGTGGGGTCGGTGGTGATATCCCCTTTATCATTTTTTATTGCATCTATTTGATTCCTCTCTCTTTTCTTCTTTATTAGTCTTGCTAGCGGTCTGTCAATTTTGTTGATCTTTTCAAAAACCCAACTCCTGGATTCATTGATTTTTTGGAGGGTTTTTTGTGTCTCTATCTCCTTCAGTTCTGCTCTGATCTTAGTTATTTCTTGCCTTCTGCTAGCTTTTGAATGTGTTTGCTCTTGCCTTTCTAGTTCTTTTGTGATGTTAGAGTGTCCATTTTAGAACTTTCCTGCTTTCTCTTGTGGGCATTTAGTGCTATAAATTTCCCTCTACACACTGCTTTAAATGTGTCCCAGAGATTCTGGTATGTTGTATCTTTGTTCTCATTGGTTTCAAAGAACATATTTATTTCTGCCTTCATTTCATTATGTACCCAGTAGTCATTCAGGAGCAGGTTGTTCAGTTTCCATGTAGTTGAGCAGTTTTGAGTGAATTTCTTAGTCCTGAGTTCTAGTTTGATTGCACTGTGGTCTGAGAGACAGTTTGTTATAATTTCTGTTCTTTTACATTTGCTGAGGAGTGCTTTACTTCCAATTATGTGGTCAATTTTGGAATAAGTGCGATGTGGTGCTGAGAAGAATGTATATTCTGTTGATTTGGGGTGGAGAGTTCTATAGATGTCTATTAGGTCCACTTGGTGCAGAGATGAGTTCAATTCCTGGATATCCTTGTTAACTTTCTGTCTCGTTGATCTGTCTAATGTTGACACTGGAGTGTTGAAGTCTCCCATTATTATTGTATGGGAGTCTAAGTCTCTTTGTAAGTCTCTAAGGACTTGCTTTATGAATCTGGGTGCTCCTGTATTGGGTGCATATATATTTAGGAGAGTTAGCTCTTCCTCTTGAATTGATCCCTTTACCATTATGTAATGGCCTTCTTTGTCTCTTTTGATCTTTGATGGTTTAAAGTCTGTTTTATCAGAGACTAGGATTGCAACCCCTGCTTTTTTTTGTTCTCCATTTGCTTGGTAGATCTTCCTCCATCCCTTTATTTTGAGCCTATGTGTGTCTCTGCATGTGAGATGGGTCTCCTGAATACAGCAGACTGATGGGTCTTGACTCTTTATCCAGTTTGCCAGTCTGTGTCTTTTAATTGGAGCATTTAGTCCATTGACATTTAAGGTTAATATTGTTATGTGTGAACTTGATCCTGCCATTATGATATTAACTGGTTATTTTGCTCATTAGTTGATGCAGTTTCTTCCTAGCCTCGATGGTCTTTACATTTTGGCATGTTTTTGCAATGGCTGGTACCGGTTGTTCCTTTCCATGTTTAGTGCTTCCTTCAGGGTCTCTTGTAAGGCAGGCCTGGTGGTGACAAAATCTCTAAGCATTTGCTTATCTGTAAAGGATTTTATTTCTCCCTCACTTATGAAACTTAATTTGGCTGGATATGAAATTCTGGGTTGAAAATTCTTTTCTTTAAGAACATTGAATATTGGCCCCCACTCTCTTCTGGCTTGTAGAGTTTCTGCCAAGAGATCTGCTGTTAGTCTGATGGGCTTCCCTTTGTGGGTAACCCGACCTTTCTCTCTGGCTGCCCTTAAGATTTTTTCCTTCATTTCAACTTTGGTGAATCTGGCAATTATGTGTCTTGGAGTTGCTCTTCTGGAGGAGTATCTTTGTGGTGTTCTCTGTATTTCCTGAATTTGAATGTTGGCCTGCCCTACTAGGTTGGGGAAGTTCTCCTGGATGATATCCTGAAGAGTGTTTTCCAACTTGGTTCCATTTTCCCCCTCACTTTCAGGCACCCCAATCAGACGTAGATTTGGTCTTTTTACATAATCCCATACTTCTTGTAGGCTTTGTTCATTTCTTTTTCTTCTTTTTTCTTTTGGTTTCTCTTCTCGCTTCATTTCATTCATTTGATCCTCAATCGCTGATACTCTTTCTTCCAGTTGATCGAGTCGGTTACTGAAACTTGTGCATTTGTCACGTATTTCTCATGTCATGGTTTTCATCTCTGTCATTTCGTTTATGACCTTCTCTGCATTAATTAGTCTAGCTGTCAATTCTTCCACTCTTTTTTCAAGATTTTTAGTTTCTTTGCACTGGGTACGTAATTCCTCCTTTAGCTCTGAGAAGTTTGATGGACTGCAGCCTTCTTCTCTCATCTCGTCAAAGTCATTCTCTGACCAGCTTCGATCCATTGCTGGAGATGGGCTGCGCTCCTTTGTAGGGGGAGATGCGCTCTTATGTTTTGAATTTCCAGCTTTTCTGCCCTGCTTTTTCCCCATCTTTGTGGTTTTATCTGTCTCTGGTCTTTGATGATGGTGACGTACTGATGGGGATTTGGTATAGGTGTCCTTCCTGTTTGATAGTTTTCCTTCTTACAGTCAGGACCCTCAGCTATAGGTCTGTTGGAGATTGCTTGAGGTCCACTCCAGACCCTGTTTGCCTGGGTATCAGCAGCAGAGGTTGCAGAAGATAGAATATTGCTGAACAGCGAGTGTACCTGTCTGATTCTTACTTTGGAAGCTTCCTCTCAGAGGTGTCAGACTGCCCCTAGTGGGGGATGTCTCCCAGTTAGGCTACTCAGTGGTCAGTGACCCACTTGAGCAGGCAGTCTGTCTGTTCTCAGATCTCAACCTCCGTGTTGGGAGATCCACTGCTCTCTTCAAAGCTGTCAGACAGAGTCGTTCGTGTCTGCTCAGGCCTCTGCTGTTTCCCCTGTTGTTTTTTAGCTGAGCCCTGCCCCCAGAGGTGGAGTCTATAGAGACAGGCAGGTTTCCTTGAGCTGCTGTGAGCTCCACCCTGTTCGAGCTTCCCAGCGGCTTTGTTTACCTACTTAAGCCTCAGCAATGGCGGGTGCCCCTCCCCCAGCCTCGCTGCTGCCTTGCGGTTAGATCGCTGCAGACTGCTGTGTTAACAATGAGGGAGGCTCCGTGGGCGTGGGACCCTCCCGGCCAGGTGAGGGATATATTCTTCTGGTGTGCCCGTTGCTTAAAGCGTGGTATTGGGGTGGGAGTTACCCGATTTTCCAGGTGTTGTGTGTCTCAGTTCCCCTGGCTAGGAAAAGGGATTCCCTTCCCGCTTGCACTTCCCAGGTGAGGCAATGCCTCGCCCTGCTTCAGCTCTCGCTGGTCAGGCTGCAGCAGCTGACCAGCACCGATTGTCCGGCACTCCCTAGTGAGATGTCCCCAGTACCTCAGTTGAAAATGCAGAAATCACTGGTCTTCTGTGTCGCTCGCGCTGGGAGTTGGAGACTGGAGCTGTTCCTATTTGGCCATCTTGCTCTGCCCCCGACACTAGTTAGATATTAATCCAATCTATAAGCACGGGATTTTTTTCCATTTGTTTGTGTCATCTCTGATTTCTTTAATCAGTATTGTGTAGTTTTCCTTGTAGACATCTCTCAAATCCTTGGTTAAATTTATTCCTAGATATTTTTTTGGGTAGCTGTTATAAATGAGATTGCCTCCTACATTTCTTTCTCAGCTAGATCATTATTGGTGTATAACACTACTAAATTTTGTACTTTGATTTTGCATCCTGCAACTTTAATGAATTTTTTTATTAAATCTAATATTTTTTGGGTGGAATCTTTAGGTTTTTCTAGATATAAAATTGTATCATTGACAAGGATAATTTGACTTCCTCTTTTCCAATTTGAATGCCTTTTATTTCTTTCTCTTACCTAATTATTCTGGCTAGGACTTCCAGTAATATGTTGAATAGAAGTGATGAAAGTGGGCATCCTTGTCCTGTTCCAGTTATTAGAGAAAAGGCTTTCAACATTTCCCCATTCAGTATAATGTTAGCTCTGCATTTCTTGTATATGGTCTTTATTATTTTGAGGTATGTTCATTCTGCACCTAGTTTGTTGAGAGTTTTTATTATGAAGCTATATTGAATTTTATCAAATGATTTTTTGCATTTATTGAATTGATCATATGATTTTTGCCCTTGATTCTGTTTATATAATGTATCACATAATTGATTGCATATGTTGAACCATCCTTGCATTCCTGGTATAAAACCCACCTGATCAAGGTGTATTATCTTTTTGACATGCTGTTGGTTTCAGTTAACTAGTATTTTGTTAAGAAATTTTACATCTATGTTCATCAGAGATATTGGTTCAACAGAGACATTTCCTTTTGTTGTTATGTTCTATCCTGCTTTTGGTATTAGCATGATAATGGCTTCATAAAATGATTTAAGGAGGATTCCATCTTTCTCCATCTTGTGCAATAGTGCCAAAAGGATTAGTACCAATTCTAATTTGAATGTCTGGTAGAGTTCAGCTCTGAATCTGTCTGGTCCTGGACTTTTTCATTGGTAATATTTTTATTGCAATTTCAATCTTGCTGCTTGTTATTGGTCTGTTCAGGGTTTCTATTTCTTCCTGATTTAAGCTAGGAGGGTTGTATCTTTCCAGGAATTTATCCGTCTCCTCTAGGTTTTCTAGCGATGTTTGGGATACTATATGAGGAACAGCCAGACCTGCCTGGCAGCAAGAAGAAGACAGCTGTTTCAGATTCAGGGATAGCTTTGTCAAAAAGAGACCATCTCAAGGTGTCTAAAGGTCAAATCACTGATCCTGACTTTGCTTTGTTATTTTTGTTAGAATGTAGAAAGTATGAGATATAAGAAGGCCCCTTTATTTTAAAAAAAGAGGGTGAAAAGAGCCACATGAAAAAAAAACACAACCTTCCTTTTTCATTTTTTCTAAAAAAAAAAAAAAGGTGAAAAATTTTTAAGTTCCTAAAATTACTATGTCATGGTTACTTGTTAGATAATTTCACTAATGCAATTAGAAATAAAAGCAAAGCACTTGATATTCCAACTAGGCCAAGGCCATAAGAGAATGGAAGTTGCTTGAGTTGCTTGACATATGCAGATGGAATGGTGGGTCAGCTTTTTAACATCTGATGTGTGTGAGAAATATTCTCTATCCAAGATCTTTTGGCAAGATCATGGTATTTCAGATGTATTTCATGGTATTTCAGCTATAGTTCTAAAGCTGGGTGCACACAATCACCAACCATAGTGATATGTATTTATACATTTTCCTCTTTGAGCTATTTCTTTATTAAAATGGTTCATCTGCTCATAACTGTTATACCTGTGGACTGTCATTGTATACCTGAGTGTTCATGCTTGCAAAAATATGTATGTTGTTATTGCCTATTTTGTTGCATAAAGTGGCCTATGAAGTATTCTATCCTGTTTGTATGTTTCTCAAATAAATCTCTCTTTTTAAGATGTAAGTAAATATCTTTTAAAGTATTTCAACTTATTTTTTCTAGAATTATATTTGCAGGATTTTGATTTTTGGAATTCTAGAATTCAAGAATTTTTAACTTTTGGGATTTCAACATTTGGGATTATGGTGTTTGGGATTATGTCTTTCAAGATTATGATCACCTCCCTCTGAAAATTACCACCTAAGAGATCAGCAATTAAAATTTTTCACGGGTGCTGAAAGGTAAAAAGGGAACCAGCTATATTCTGCCAGCAGTAAGTCAGTTGGCACCAGCTTTATCTGTGAAGAATGAGACACCATCCACCCCTAAAATAAAGCAAATCAAAAACGAACAATGACTTGGAATCCACAGTTGATGTGGAAAACTTTTTGTTTATCGAATGCATCAAGGGATCTACTCTTGGGGAACTCACTAACTTAATTGGATTTACAGCTCCATTCCCTCAGGGCTCATTTTGCCATTCTGAAACAAGAATGGAGGAAATAGCCAACACGTACCAGTTATCTGTTGCTGTATCACAAACCACCGCCAAATTTAGTGATTTAAAACAACCACCAGTTATTTGGCTCATGTTCTGTTGTCCCCCAGGGCCAGGATTACAGGGAGCTGAAGTGAGCTTCCTAGGGCACAAAACTGAAGGAAACATTCACTCTTATGGTCATGCTGGCAACCCTGTACTTGCATGACCCTCAAAGTGAGTGCCTCTTCTCATTTTTTGCTTTGAGTGCCTCACTTGTCTCACCACAGTCCCAGCCCTGATGGTTCTTGTCTAAACCAGGTAGGGTAATCACTGCTGGAGTCTCTTTTTCCCTTTTCTCTTGAGAGAAACTTATTTTTTCACCCTGAAAAATCTTTTTTTGTTTGTTTTTGCCAAGTAATTTTAGCCCTACTCACTCTATGTGTTTTGCAGGCCATACAAAGACTCTATTTGCCTATGGCTTATTTGTAATACAGTTGACCCTTGAACAACACCGGATTAAGAGTGCTGACCTCCACCCACAAGCAGTGAAAGACTTGTGTATAACTTTTGACTCCCCAAAAGCTTAACTTCTAATAGCCTACTGTTGACTGGAAGCCTTACCAATAATATAAACAGTCAATTAACATATATTTTGTATGTTATACCTAGTATATACTGTATCCTTATAATAAAGTAAGATGGAAAAGAGTTTGCTATTAAGAAAATCATAAGGAAGATAAAACATATTTACTATTCATTAAGCGGAAGTGGCTCATCATAAAGGTCTTCATCTTTATCATGTTCATGCTGAGTAGGCTGAGGAAAAGGAGGAGTTGGTCTTAATATCTCTGGAGTGGCAGAGGCAGAAGAAAACTTGTGTATAAGTAAACCTACTCAGTTCAAACTCATGTTATCCAGTGGTCGACTGTATTCTGATTTTTACCAATTTCTTCATTTTCTTTCTATAATAACTGAAGTGAGTTATAAACCCAGTTGAAATGATAGAAATTAGGCAGTACTTTAGAGTGCCTATTTGATTTATTGGTTAAAAGAATTGGTACAGTTTAATTAAACTACAATGTAATCTACCCCATGTCTGGGGGAACATTGGAACTACTTGACAGTTCTTTCATATTCACATCTCCTCCTGGAAAAAGTAATGATTTTATAATAAAGTCTTATGCAAACACAATGTATCCTGAAAAATGTTAATGATATTTTTTATAATTGGTCAAATGGGGGAAAATCTCTATTGGTATTAAGTAGACATATTAATGTTATTCACTCCACTGCTAAAAAAGGTAACAACACTACAAAGACTTTTCATATCCAAGTTTTAAATCAACTTAATATTATAGACTATTAATTTTCCCTGGGAACCAACAGATGAATAATTTGAAAATGGACACTATAATGGTGCATATATAAAAAGAAAACTATAAAGCATTTTAAAATATCAACTCTGAGTTTTATGGGTCATTGGCTCTCCAATTCCACTGGGTTCTTTTATGCTCTTGTAACCAGCTTGCCAGTCAGCTAGTGGCTAAATGATCAAAAATAGTCTCACTCACTTATCCAGCATTTCTTAGGCTATTGGCAGAAGCAATAAGGGTGACTGGACCACAGATCTGTCTTTATTCAGCAGGTTACAACAAGTTTCTTCACTTGTGTCCTTCACAGGATTTCTATAAACAATGAAAGAGAACAAGTCCCAATGTGCAAATAATTTTCAAATGTCTGTTTACATGTTCTATATAGTCCCATGGTCAAGGAAAGTCACACAGTCAAACCCAGATTCAGTAGAGACAGGGATTATACAAGGATATGGAGCAGAGAAATATGAACACATTTGTAGTCATTGCTATACCAATCTACTACAAGGCCCAAAGGTGAATTACAGAAATAGAAGAGAATGGCTCTGGTGAATGCATCAACCAAATAAGTAACTAAATTTTAATCAACAGAGGACCAGAGAAGGATTTTCTCCAGACTGCATCAGCCACACAAGAAGGAACTTCCTCACTGAAGAAATGAAGTTGGATTGATGTTGCATATATATCCCTCAGAGGTTCACACGTAGAATTTCAAAGAACCTGTCTCATGTGTGAATTGTTCCCTAAATCACTCCCTGGCCAGAACCCTGAGAAGGATATCTCCAACACTCCCACAGGGGATACATCACAGAAGGGCTTAGGGATTCTACCTATTGCAATTCCTCCTCTCCACTAGGTTGAGAATCCTTGTTTTAGAGGAAAAGCAACCTTAACTCTTACCCCTAAATATATAAATACCATTTCGCCATTGGATGTAAGCACTACTTCTGTCTGAAACTCAACCACTCTCCAAATCTGCATCCAGTTGCATAAAAAAAGGGAAGTTACGTTTTTCTTAATTGGTTCCAGATAGAATTTGACATATAAACCAATAAAAGAAATACCTAAATATTTTCTCCTCCTTCTAACCTCATCTCCTATTTAGTTAACTCCTATTTAACTCTTAATCTCCTATTTAACTCCCATATCTATCTGGAATTTGGAACCAGATACAGTGAACCACATTGCCCCAAATGTGTCTCCAAGCAACTCTGTGGCTATTTTGATGGTGATAAAAGATGTTTTATCCCTTCTTTGGAACTCTGAAGAGCATTTTCCTTGCCTGCTAGGTGTTTTCAATCAAACATTGACAACACTGTTATATGTAAATGGGGAGACAAAGGAACAATTGGATCGCTATAGAATCAGTCACTTTACCTTATATGGTGTGAAAGCTTATCCCAAAACAAATCACTTGGAGCAATTGTCAAAGACATCAAGGGTTTATTCTGAAAGTGTCAGCAGTTTCAGTCCCTCATTCTTCCCTGGAAATCATTCCAGATGAAGAGGATCTGAGCAGTTCATTTTCATGTGGTAGGACCAGAAAGCACATTATTCACTGACGAGATGAGCTGACTGTATTTTATCCATCAACAGTTATTCCCCAGGCAGATTATCAGAATGCAGCTGTTGAAGTAATCATGGAAAAATGTATTCCCACACACATAAGATAGGTCATCTTCAGATGAAAGACCTTGCAACTGAGGCAGGGCTTATTTGAGAATAAGCTCTTGGAGCCCAGTTTTAAGAAAACTCCTATATTGTTTGCTTAACAAAGGATCTGAAGTGGTAATGGGGGCACCAGGGAAAAAGTTACCCCAGACATTACAGCACATACAGCTTGCCAGAGATGGATCAATTCCAGCAAGAGCCAGCACATTCTCTAAAATAGTGGGTATTTTCCTGCCATTGTGTAGTAGCAACTTTTCCCTTTCACCAAATTTTGACTGTAAATGAGAAAGAAAGAGGCCCTTTCGAAACTGAAGGCAATTAATTCCTGCAAGCAAAGTTTCCAAAACTGTTTCCATGACCTTCCCTATGAGCCCTAACAACATTGCTCATTCTAGAAAAAAAAAAAAAGTCATTTAAGGACCAATGTTTTCCATCTGCTATTTGAGTTCTCACACTGATTTAATAGGCGTTGGTAGAGTTACCACTAAATTTTTGAAACACAATTAATTTTGATCATTTCCCACATGTGTGAAGGAAGGTATCCCACTAGGATGTTGGACTTAATCAGGATAATGGTCTTTGGCCTATTCTTTGGGAAGAAGAAAAGTCATTGGATTGTATCATGACTATATGAGACAGGTAAAGTAGGGTTTGAACGCTAGCCAAAGGAGTTTGGGCTGAGCTTACCCCTCCACAGACATACTTTCTGATTCACTTATACTGATTGTCTTGTTGCCCTTCTAACTTTTATGCTTCTAATTCCTATGTTTCCTGTGTTGTTTCTCTACTTGGAATTATTTTCCTGTTTCCTTTGCCTATGAACATCCTAATATATTTCAAAACCTAGATCAAGTTATCTGTCTCCTGAAAAACCTTCCTTGACTGCCTCAGACTAAGGCCATCTCTCTCCGTAATCAATAATACCCACACTAGCATTTAGCTGTATACATCTTGTATTGCTCTATGCTGGTTTCTTAAGTCTTAGCTTTGCCCCCCTAATTTGATTCCAACGTCCTCAATGGCAGGAACGATATATGTTATGTTGTTCATTAAATACTTTTCCTTCTACACACACATACACACACACACACACACACACACACGAGTGTCTTCACATAGGTGAAAATAAATGTTAATTATCTAATGTGTCAGTAAGGGATCATTGAAGGCTCTTCTGTAGGTAGATAGGATTTTAACGAGAGTGAAAATCTCAGAATTATTTTGAAACAAATTTAAGGAAACATAAAATATATCATATTGCTTTCCAAACTGATAAATCATATCCCAGCACAATTAGTTAAATTGATTCATCCTACATGGAAAATTTGTACAGATGTGTCTACTTTGAGGAAGGGTGATAATTTCTGTTTTCTTTGTTCGCATGTACATGTAGTCATTTTGGTTGGATAGTCAATCAGTTAAGTGACTGTGATTTACGGGCCACTATTTCCTTCTTTTCAACCAGTGGTTATAATGTCAGACATATATAAAATCTGTGTGGTGAAAGTGCCTGCCATAAGAGCCAAGCTAGCCCAGTGATATAAGCGGTGTCACCACAGTCGGGATGGCAGCATAGGTAATAAAATAATTCTGAACTGGAGAATCAGGAAAGTCAAGTTCAAGTTTAGTCCCTGATATAGCTAGGTGATTAATTAATTAATCACTTCACCTCTCTGTGTCTGTTTACTTATCTGTAAAGAGAGGATCAACAGCTCAAAAAAGCCAAGATGATAAAGAGTCACTGCACCTTAAATCTGGCTGAGATGATGTCTGAACAGACAGAAGGAAATTTTTTTCCACCAG
Source organism: Rhinopithecus roxellana (assembly GCF_007565055.1). Lineage (NCBI taxonomy): Eukaryota > Metazoa > Chordata > Mammalia > Primates > Cercopithecidae > Rhinopithecus > Rhinopithecus roxellana. The sequence continues at coordinate 97,537,038 of NC_044555.1, read as the reverse complement.
CTCTGGGCTGTACCACAGCTACAACATACTAGGTATAGCTGATAGGCATGAGAAACAGTGCACTACCGTGAGGTTCATCCATCTGGCAGACTGGCACATTGTGCCTTATGAACTCGAGCTATGTTGAAAACACAAGCTAGTTTTAACTTATTACTGTCTTAGTTCACCCTCATGTCATCTGAGTCTTTATGGGAAGGGATGTCCTCTAGAGCAGGGAATTTTATTGAATGCCGTAAATATGAGCTGTCACCTCATGTCAAAGTTTTCAGCTTTGGTACGGCTTAAAACAATTCTCTTTTAGGAAGAAATTCAAATGTTTAATTGCACAGGCTGTGTTTTATCACTGTGTGTTGGGGAAATAGAGGGATAAAGATTAATTACGTTGGTCAGATGAGTATTGTACCTCCCCCCACCCTGAAAAATAAAAAAAACACTGCTAACAAAAACCTACAGATGTTAACTGGAAGAATGGGCTAAACCAGTATTTAAAAATTTTATACAATTATTCCTTCATTTAACAGATGCTTTCCTGAGTACATAATCTACATCAGGAATTGTGCTAACTACTGCTTTATTAAAAGACAAAATATGATTCTTGTTCTCCATCCAGGGTTCTGTCTCCTGTTCCTACTGCCTTTTCTGGATACCACGGTGAAGATTCTGGGGATATTAGGGCTGTAGGTTGACCTCTTTGGGCTTCCAAGTTAAAACCCTACTACTCATGCAAGGGTTAACCCATCTGAGAGGGTAAACCTCATGCAGAAGTCTTCACCCTATTTCTCAGTTATCAGAGTCAAAGTGCACAAATATCAAAAAAAGACAAGTTAAAAGAAAGGGAGAAAAGAAAGCAAAAATTGTACTAAGAATGTAAACAGAAGAAATTTTTAAATAGCCATGAAAATCATGTTAGTCAGCCACAAAAAGGTCAGATGAGTCAAAGTTTCTCTGAGCTTTCATGGACTATATGATACTTCTTTCCTCAGCCAAGGCTGGTGTTCTTGGATCTCCAAGGTTCTCATCCACTGTGGGGAGACCCAGAGATATCCATTAGGGACATAAAAGTCCCAAATATTGACTCATTGTTGGCTTCTAAGAATGAGAGAGCAAAAATGAGAGCAAAAACCTCATTCTTCAGGGCCTCAACAACCATTTGTTTAATGTTCCAGTAGTTGGCATTGAGGGATAGAAAATGAAATAACGGGTATCCCCATGGCTGAACAGAACAGAGCAACTGGTTATCCACAGGTGAGAGACATTTGAAAATCTAGGTAGAAAGTCAATATCCAGGCAATATGTTGGCAAATAGCAGGGCCCCAACCACTGGGCAATGTGTATATGACAGGATTCCTATGCCAAGAGGACACAGACAAAGTGTAACTGGGCACTAGATAGTTAAGACAAAATGAACAATCAGGAAACAAGACTGAAGGGAAGATAACAGAGCTGGAACACAAAGTCAGGTCTCACCTAAAACAAGATTAACCTAATACCCTTTTCCAGAATATTAGACAAGGTGACTGTTAGTCCTTTCTGACCATAGTCAGGATTGGTCCTAGAGAATGGGTCGAGCCAAAGCCTGCCAGAAGGAGTCAAGCAGCTTCAGTTCTGGGAAGGGGAGACAACACAAGCTTGAAAGCAAACAGCATGTGATACTCAGAGTCCTGCCCTCTAACAGGAAGCTAATAAAAAGAATCAAGCCAAGGTATTATTGGCTAACTCTGTCAACCTTTTCCAGAGCACTCTTACATTTTAATCTAACAAAAGAAATAGCTATGTAAATATATGTAAATGTATTTCTGGATAGATTTGAGGGGAAGGTGCAGAAAGTAAGAAAAAGCCTGAGTGTTACCAAGTCTAGGAGTCCAGAGATACAAACTACCTACTTTGTGTAATGTGAATGTTTTGCCTAGATTGCAATTTGAGACTATATTCTGGGAATATGGATTTCTACAGAATTGAAACTGCCTGCTCATCCTAACCTCTGAGAGAAAACAAAGATATGGAGCAGTGGGTGAGGCTCACCTGCAGCATTGAAAACAGCCACCTGAAACCCATCTGGATTTGGATTTGCTATTTTAGGAGTCAGAAACTGTTTATCAGAAACCGTGACACAAAAAAATTCTAAATTTTACAACTTGGCTCCATGTTTGCTATTTGTGCTGGCCCATGTCTGTTCTCCTGCAGTGATTTGCCTTCCTATGCCCCTGCTTATTCTCCTGTAGTGATTAGCCTTCAAACCTCTAGAGCGAGGATCAGCAAACTTTCTGTTAAGTGGCAAAAAGTAAATATTTCAGACATTGTAGACCATCAAAGTCTTTATTACAACTGCTCACCTCTGCCATTATAATGCAAAAGCAATCATAGACAGAAAATAAACCAATGAGTGTGGCTGCATTCTAATAAAACTTTATTTGCAAAATAAGTAGTGGCCTCAAATTTGGACAGTGAGGTGTAATTCACTGACCTCTGCTCTGGACTCCCAAATGGACTATAGACTTATCATTAGAAACGCAGCAGGGTGAGGCACCAGGAAGATTGCAAGCCACTCTGCAATCAAGTTTGGGCGGAAAGAGTCTGAGTAAGTCAGCTATGGAAGAAACAGAAGCAGTCAGAAACTTTGGGCCCTGCTACTGCAAAGAAAGAAAGGATCTCAGAAAGTAGGTCTGGCTCTTACAATGAGTTTGAGGTTGATCAGTTGGAAAACCTTGTGTGGGACTTTCTGGTCAGTGCCTCACATGGTACTTCTGAAATTATAGCAGAAAATTACTTCCTTTACTTATCCATAGGGCCAATTCTGGAAGGAAAAAATTTAGGTGAAAGAAAAGTAAAGAAGGAAAATTAGCTCAAGGAAGCTTGGAAACAAAGTCTGACTTCCCTTTATTGAAAGAACTTGGGCAAGAAGATATCTGAGAGTATCTGGGACCCTGGCACAGCCCTGTGGCTCTGAGGCCTACAGGGAGATTTGAAAATGCAGATTATAGTTATAACAGCCAAAGCAGTAATTAGCAGTCATTAAAAGAACTCCTTTTGAGGTGTGAATTAAACTGTTGAGTTTTTCTTAAACTTCTGTGGTTGTACAAATGTTACGTTTTGTTCTTCAGGGTTCTTAGGGACTAATAAGTATGCAGACAACCCTAAACCACACTTAAAATACAAAATAGATGTATATGGGTGAAGAAATATGTACATATGCTTAGAGATTTTTCTATTGAGACATATTTTCAACTGTGCCCTACAAATAACAACTGGATCCTAGACATGCAGCCAAAGTTTGTAGAATCCAACTCTAGTTCCCGTGAAAACAAAAACTTCTGTTTCTCACTGTCTTCTGATATCCTAGCAAACACTCAAAGGTGAGGGCTCTTAGGAGACAAAGGATTTGCTATCCCATGGAGAAAGAGTTACAATGGGAGAACAACCCAAACTTTAGTCTCCCTCAAGTCAAAATGATCTGACCCTGTTACTACTTAACTCTCTCCAGAAAGAGAAAGGCACACCCAAGAGGACCGTTCCAACTTAGTCACAATCATGGGGTAAGCCAGCTAAGTAACTTAGGGATGGAGGGGAAGGGAAGTTTACAAAAACACACCCTCAAGCATGTGCATGTACTCTACAGCCAAAATGAATCTGAAGAAGAAACAACTCCTCATTTTCCACATAGTTTTCATTAGGTTTTCTCTCTTTTGTTGTGTGAGCAGAAGACAGTCTTCTTGGTAAATAAGGAAGGCTTGAAACAGAATCTAGACAGAGCTCATGAATCAGACATGATGGAAAATTGGTGACTATAATTCATTAACCCAAGCCCATGACCTCTCAATGGCAGAGAACTAGAAATTCAACTCTCTTGGTTTATGGAGCCATCTGCATAAGCTGGGACAACTTAGAAACACTAAGACATTTCAAATACACTCAATTTAATCATGTGCCTGTAGATTAGGCCTTAATATAAAGAGACTCCATCTATTGCAAACTCGTTTGCACAATCAAAGGCATGCTCATATATGTTATGAACAGTGCTTCAAATATGGCTCTCCTTATACCAAGACCATGTTCACAAAAAAATAGTCAAGTATATTGACTGAATAAACCAGAAACAATTTAAGATTTATTCTACTTGCTAGCCAGGTATTAACTAGTGGAATGCTTGGAAATTACTATAAAGACTATATGATTTATTATACATTAAATACCTCATTATTCTGTGAGAGAAAATGAGCCTAATTTGTGGCAACAGAGATGTGGTCTTGACAACAAAAAGTCCTTCTGATAGGGTTTGGCTCTGTGTTTTGGCCCCACCCAAACCTCATCTTGAATTGTAATCCCCATGTATGGAAGTAGGGACCTGTAATCCCCACTTCTCAAGGGAGGGAGGTGATTAGATCATGGAGGCAGTTTCCCCCATGCTGTTCTCATGATAGTGAGTGAGTTCTCATGAGATCTGATGCTTTTATAAGTGTTTGGCAAGTTCCTCCTTTGCTTGCTTCTCTCTCCTGACACCTTATGAAGAGGTACCTGCTTCCACTTCACCTTCCACTGTGATTGTAAGTTTCCTGAGGCCTCCCCAGCCATATGGAACTGTGAGTCAATTAAACCTCTTTTGTTTATTATCTACCCAGTCTCAGGTAACGTCTTTAGAGCAGTGTGAGAATGGACTAATACAATGCCATAGTGTTTACTCATTAAAATAAGTTAGCCATTGACTTGAAAGTGGATGGGCACACTTGAGTTCTACCCTAGATCTACTACTTGTTTTCTTATGTAAACCTAGGCATGTCACTTAGCCCTCTGATCTGCAGTTCCTCACCTGTAAAGTGGAATACTGATACCTATTTTGCATGGTTGTGGCAAAGATTGAAGGGAAATGAGACCATTGCATTGACTGTAACTGAAAGCATGCTTCAATTTAAACAGTGTTTATTGAAAGGCTACCATGTGCCAGACACTGGGAGTTACAAAGATGTAGACAAGAGCTCTTGGGGTAGTGAATGAAATATCCACATACACGATATGGTAGAGTGCCGTGAAAGCCCAGGAAGAAAGAGGAACTAATGTGTGGGGAAGTTTGAGGTTGACTTTGATAATTTTGCCTCTAAATAGGAAGAGGCGTGCAGTGGGCTACTCTTAAGAGGGTGGTGGTTGTCTAGGGAGAGTATTCCAAACAAGCAACACACTGTGAAGCAGGGCAAGGTCTAAATAAAATCTTCAATGACACGAAGCACTTGAAAATCATACAGTGCCCATAATGCCCCTACTCCATAAGTAATTCAAAATCGAAATTATGTATAAGGTACTACAACTAGGTTCTGAATTTATCCAAGGAAATAATAAGCAATTATATAATGCTTACAGCATTCCAGGCATTGTGGTAGGCATTTTACATTTGCTAACTTGTCTTATCTTTATAACAATTCTATGAGACAGATATCATTACTGTCCCCCATTTTACAGATGAAAAAATGGGTTACATAGAGATCAATTAACTTTCCCAAGGTCACATTTTTGATAAGCATCAGAGACAGGATTTGAACCAAGTTTATGTTCTTAATTGCCATGTTATTGAGCCACTTTGAGCTCTCTCTCTCTCTCTCTGTCTCTCTCCTCTCTCACCCTCCTCTCTCCCTCCCTCCCTCCCTCCCTTCCTTCCTTCCTGCTTGCCTGCCTGTCTTCCTTCCCTTCCTTCCTGTCTTTTGAGAAATCAAATATCAGCAATTTGGCCCTTACAGCTGCTTTTCTTAAACAACTTTAGACATCATGGAAATGTATTCATGCTTCTCAAACTGTGACTTGTGTGATTGTATGATGACAGAATATAAAGTCAGAGACTAAACAAGGCTCATCTTCATGGAACATCGATTTTAGCGAAGCATATAATGGAGCTAAAATTTACCGAGTATTTAATATAAATCAGTCATTTAGGCTTCAATACAACCCCATGTAGTTGGTAATATGATTATGTCCACTTTAATGATGAGAAACTGAGACTTACAGAGACTAAGTAACTTGTCCAAGGTAACATAGTTAATAAGCAATAGAGGTAGCCTAACTTGAATCCTAACTTGAAGCCTGACAACTGATGCCAAATATTCTTAACTACTATGCTCCATATCTTTAAAGCATAGATAGATAGTAGAAAACAAAATGCACATACATAACAGTTGGAAGAAATGTCCAACTTGTAACCAACTTGTTCAGGCAATAACCTCAGATCCCAAATATAGAGCAAAAATACTGTCTTGTGAGCATCAAATTCTGGTTCCCTGTGTTAGTTAGGGTCCCAAAAAGAAACTGACGACACATTCAGGTTAGGAGAATTTCAGGGGAGTTGCAATAAGAGATTATATGAAAGTAAATGAAACATAGGGGACACACAATGGATAGTGCAATAACTCAGAGCTATTAGCAAAGCTGTTATCAGACCTAGATCTGAAGAGACAACAGGGAAGAACAGTTACTAAAGTTAGAAGAAAGTGGTGCAGAGAAGGCTGCCTTGAGAGAAGTGGTGACCTTTGGTTGAGGGACACAGGCATCCCAAGGAACACTCATAGCAAGAGAACCAAAGGAATCAATACCCTGAACTCATTCTCATCCTTCCCTCTGACCTCCTGCAGCAGCATCCCGTTAGCCAAACTCAGCCAGATGCCAGAGGGCAAGGGAGCTGGTTGATGTAATGGTGTAGTTCAGATTATGGAGGCCAGAGAGCAGGAAAGAAAGAGGAAAAGACTGGATTTGGAAATGGCAAATAGAAGATAACCAGCACAGTTTGCTTGTGAGGCTGTGAGACCTACCAAAATGTAGTTACCACATTCTCAGTCTGTTAATACAATGGAGACTCAACATAAGTGACCTCCAGGTCATCATTCCAGCTCACAAACACTAAAATTCACAGTGTGTTAAGATATCACTAGTTGCTCTAATAAGCTCAAAACTCTCAGTGTCATAACACAGTAAAAGTATTTCACAGTTCAATGTGAATGTTTCTGGATACGAAGGGCTTCCACATCGACATCAAGAACCCAAATCCTTCCATCTCATGCCTCTGCCCTCCTGGGAGAGCTTGGAATTTTCTCTATTCAGCCAGCAGATGAAGAAATAGACTAAAGTCACTGCTTCTTAACTACTTTGGTGTAAAATAACACAAAGCAATTCCTCTAAAGTTCAATTAGAATTAGTGATATGGTGTTTTAGACATGAAGTCCTTGCCCATGCCTATGTCCTGAATGGTACTACCTAGATTTTCTTCTAGGGTTTTTATGGTATTAGGTCTAACATTTAAGTCTCTAATCCATCTTGAATTAATCTTCGTATAAGGGGTAAGGAAAGGATCCAGTTTCAGCTTTCTACTTATGGCTAGCCAATTTTCCCAGCACCATTTATTAAATAGGGAATCCTTTCCCCATTTCTTGTTTCTCTCAGGTTTGTCAAAGATCAGATGGCTGTAGATGTGCGGTATTATTTCTGAGGACTCTGTTCTGTTCCATTGGTCTATATCTCTGTTTTGGTACCAGTACCATGCTGTTTTGGTTACTGTAGCCTTGTAGTATAGTTTGAAGTCAGGTAGCGTGACGCCTCCAGCTTTGTCCTTTTGACTTAGGATTGTCTTGGCAATGCGGGCTCTTTTTTGGTTCCATATGAACTTCAAAGCAGTTTTTTCCAATTCTGTGAAGAAACTCATTGGTAGCTTGATGGGGATGGCATTGAATCTATAAATAACCTTGGGGAGTATGGCCATTTTCACGATATTGATTCTTCCTATCCATGAGCATGGTATGTTCTTCCATTTGTTTGTGTCCTCTTTGATTTCACTGAGCAGTGGTTTGTAGTTCTCCTTGAAGAGGTCCTTTACATCCCTTGTAAGCTGGATTCCTAGGTATTTTATTCTCTTTGAAGCAATTGTGAATGGAAGTTCATTCCTGATTTGGCTCTCTGCTTGTCTGTTACTGGTGTATAAGAATGCTTGTGATTTTTGCACATTAATTTTGTATCCTGAGACTTTGCTGAAGTTGCTTATCAGCTTAAGGAGATTTTGGGCTGAGACGATGGGGTTTTCTAAATATACAATCATGTCATCTGCAAACAGGGACAATTTGACTTCTTCTTTTCCTAACTGGATACCCTTGATTTCTTTCTCTTGCCTGATTGCCCTAGCCAGAACTTCCAACACTATGTTGAATAGGAGTGGTGAGAGAGGGCATCCCTGTCTTGTGCCAGTTTTCAAAGGGAATTTTTCCAGTTTTTGCCCATTCAGTATGATATTAGCTGTGGGTTTGTCATAAATGGCTCTTATTATTTTGAGATACGTTTCATCAATACCGAATTTATTGAGCGTTTTTAGCATGAAGGGCTGTTGAATTTTGTCAAAAGCCTTTTCTGCATCTATTGAGACAATCATGTGGTTCTTGTCTTTGGTTCTGTTTATATCCTGGATTACGTTTATTGATTTGCGAATGTTGAACCAGCCTTGCATCCCAGGGATGAAGCCCACTTGATCATGGTGGATAAGCTTTTTGATGTGCTGCTGAATCCGGTTTGCCAGTATTTTATTGAGAATTTTTTGCAACCTACTCATCTGACAAAGGGCTAATATCCAGAATCTACAAAGAACTCAAACAAATATACGAGAAAAAAACAAACAACCCCATCAAAAAGTGGGGAAAGGATATGAACAGAGATTTCTCAAAAGAAGATATTCATACAGCCAGCAGACACATGAAAAAATGCTCATCGTCACTCGCCATCAGAGAAATGCAAATCAAAACCACAATGAGATACCATCTCACACCAGTTAGAATGGCAATCATTAAGAAGTCAGGAAACAACAGGTGTTGGAGAGGATGTGGAGAAATAGGAACACTTTTACACTGTTGGTGGGATTGTAAACTAGTTCAACCATTATGGAAAACAGTATGGCAATTCCTCAAGGATCTAGAACTAGATGTACCATATGACCCAGCCATCCCACTACTGGGTATATACCCAAAGGATTATAAATTATTCTACTACAAAGACACATGCACACGTATGTTTATTGCGGCACTATTCACAATAGCAAAGACTTGGAATCAACCCAAATGTCCATCTGTGACAGACTGGATTAAGAAAATGTGGCACATATACACCATGGAATACTATGCAGCCATAAAAAAGGATGAGTTTGCGTCCTTTGTAGGGACATGGATGCAGCTGGAAACCATCATTCTTAGCAAACTATCACAAGAAGAGAAAACCAAACACCGCATGTTCTCACTCATAGGTGGGAACTGAACAATGAGATCACTGGGACTCGGGAAGGGGAACATCACGCACTGGGGCCTATCATGGGGAGGGGGGAGGGGGGAGGAGGGAGGGATTGCATTGGGGAGTTATACATGATATAAATGATGAATTGATGGGTGCTGACGAGTTGATGGGTGCAGCACAGCAACATGGCATAAGTATACATATGTAACAAACCTGCACGTTATGCACATGTACCCTAGAACTTAAAGTATAATAAAAAAAAAAAAAAATTAGTGATATGGCCCCATCTAAATGTGAAGGGGGCTGGGATATGCAGTTCCTGGCTAGATAGCTGCTATTCAACAGCAACCCTCCAATGTGAAATGGCAGCAGGAATCTTTGGGGGTCAGTAAGGCATCTTTGTCACAGGTAGCTTTTCAGACTGATATAAATGTAAATTATTTATACAGACTAACAACATCCTACCAACCATTTAATCAAGCAGTTATTGCAGGACGCTATAATGGTAGACATTGTGTGGAAGAGAAAGGAAGTGTCCAAGCGTAGTAACTATCATTAAAAGATTTACAATGTTTGCAGGTAAAATATCTAAAATTGAATCAGTTATTCAGTTGTTTTCCAGTTCCTGATGCTTGGGTACCATGGAAATATAAACATACGAATGGTTGATTCAACTAATTGTTTTTTTTTTTTTTCATTTAGGTGTTTGCAGGCTTTCTACACAAACTCAAATAATTCTCTTTCTGATTAACATTGATCCATCAGTTTTGTTAAGCTACCAGTAACTTATTTGTTTACTCAGAAAATATAGTCAAGCATTTTGTCTGTAGCTGTAGCAACAGAGTTGGGTCCCATAATCACTACAGATTAGCCCCCTTAGTATTTTAAGGCCATTCATTTAATCCCAAGAAATAGTTACTAAGGAGCCTAATTTTATTATCTCATAAAAAGAAAAGAATTCCAATCATTTAAATGTAATTTTACCCCCAAGTTTTCAACCTCTAATTCAATTTTTATTGATTTAGGGTTTTTCTTTTTTCCTTCCATAGATCCTCTAAGGGCACCTTAGTTATTTTATTCTTGGAGCTTGAATTTTGTGAAAAAGAGCAGTGACACACAGATCAGGTTTGGTTTGTAAAAGTCAAAAGCTGCCTGGCAGAACAATTAGTAAGGAGACTGTGAGAAAGACTGGAATCCACAGATACAGACAAACATCTGCATTCCTGGCATGCCAGTCTCATGTTTTGTTGGAGGAAATATTACACTTCTAATGATGTGAATATGTGATGCTTGTTTTTCTTCTTTAGATCAATAAAAGGCCATAGTAAGTTTTAAAATAAATAAACCAGCAGCTACTGCGGGCTGCCACTGAGGACATGGCACAAAATCTATGGAGGCTCCATTCAGAGCTTGGATAATTGAAGTTTGCAGTTACTTTAAATTTAAAATTAGCCTGCCAAACTTTCAGCCTCCCCATGTACCACCCAAGAGTTGCTCACAAGAAGCAAGACCAGCTCCTGCAAATTGCAGCTGCTTTTCCTGGTCTTTCCTTAAGAGATATTAATTAGCAGTGAAAGGGTTGTAGATCTATGATAGAAGGAAGAGGAGCTCAAAGTCTAGTAAAAGCCCTACATCATGGAGAGATTACCATTGCTACCATACAACGCAGATCAGAAGAAATTAAAATAAACTATCTGACAGAATTCACTGAATATGGGGCTCTGCTGACTGGCTACACTTCCTCTAGCACAGCCTTTTCACCATTTCAATGTAAATGAAAAAGGGCCTTAAGATATTGTACACTGGAGAGGAACCAGTCCAACAGCCAGTCTTGTGCTTAGACAGAACAAGTGGCCATTATGAACTGTTGTTTTGGTGTTCCAGAAAGATCTTCCTGCCCAAAATAGCTATTCTTCCTCACTTCTGTGCCTAAATTCCTTTCAAGAAAACCAAAGCTCTTTCTTTCACAAATTGAAATAAAATGAAAATATTAATCTTATCAGGGTGCCTGGGGCTCTGATGCTTGCCCAAACATTTGGCCAAACATTGTTCCAGGTGTTTCCAGATGAGGTTAATATTAGAATAGACGAATTCAGTAAAGCAGATTGCCCTCCTTAATGTGGGTGAATTCATCCAATCATTTGTGGGCCTGAATAGAACAAAAAGGCTGAGCAAGAGGGAACTCCTCTGACTGACTTCTTGAGTTGCGACATCAGGTTTTTCCCTGCCTTCAGACTAAAAATTGAAACATGGGTTCTTCCTGGATCCCAAGCCTGCCAGACTTTGGACTGGAATGACTGTATCTCCAGCTTGCCAACTACAGATCTTGGGACTTGTCAGCCTCCATAATTGTGTGAATTAATTCAATGTGTGTGTGTGTGTCTGTGTGTGTGTATGTGTGTGTAATCTACCCATCCTACCCATCCTATTGGTCTATTTCTCTGGATAACCCTGACTAATTCAACAAATGCAACTTATCATTTCAAAAAATTTATGGTTATTACTTTTTGTGTATCTAAAGAAACCTTTATCAACTGCAAGATCTTGAAGACTTTCTTGTATATTTTATTCTATAATTTCTACATTTGACTTTTACATTTAGGTCCATGATCCACTTTAAGTTAATTTTGTGTATGAAGTGAGGTATGAACTGAAGTTCTCTTTCTCTCTTTAAAGTAGTTGTGCCTCAAATCCTTTTTCAAAAAATAATTAACTTCATTTTTTAGAGCAATTTTAGGTTCACATGGAAATACTAGGAGGCCGAGGTGGGTGGATCACCTTAGGTCAGGAGTTCAAGACCAGCCTGGCCAACATGGCAAAACCCTGTCTCTACTAAAAATACAAAAATTAGCTGGGCGTGGTGGTGCGTGCCTGTAATCCCAGCTACTCGGGAGGCTGAGGCAGGAGAATCATTTGAATCCGGGAGGCAGAGGTTGCAGTGAGCCAAGATCACACCACTGCTCTCCAACCTGGGCGACAGAGTGAGATTCTGTCTCAAAAATAAAATATAATAAAATAGAAACGAAGAAAATTGTGTGGAAAGTACACAGATATCTCACTCCCTCCTCTAACCTCCCCAGCATCAATATCGTTTGCTACAACCAATGAACCTACACTGAGAACATCATTATCAACACAAATCCATAGTTTGCATTGTTTCACTCTTTGTGTTGTAGTGTATGAGTTTTGACAAATGTATATTGACATATATTTATAATTATGGCATCATACAGAATAGTTTCATTGCCCTAAAACTTCTTTGTGCCCCACTTTTTATCCCTTCATCCTCTCAAGTCACTGGCAACCACCAATCTTTTTACTGTCCTTATAGTTCTGACTTTTCCAGAATGTCATATAGTTAGACTCATAGAATATGTATGTAGCCTTTTCAGATTGGCTTCTTTCACTTAGTAATATACATTCAAGTTTTTTCCATGTCTTTTCTTGGCTGGGCAGCTCATTTATTTTAAGTGTTAAATAATATTCTATTGTCTGGAAGTATCACAGTTTACTTAATCCATTCACCTACTGAAGTTTTGGTAATTATGAATAAAACTGTTACAAATATTTGTTTGCGGGTTGTCACATGCACATACATTTTCAACTTTTGTATTTAACTTTGTATGAAATTTCCAAACTGCCTTCCAAAATGAGGGTACCATTTTGCACGCCCACCAGCAGTGAATGAGAATTACTGTTACCCCACATGTTCACAAGCATTTGGTGGTGTCAGTGTTTTGGATTTTGACCACTCTAATATGCATGTAGTGGTATCTCACTTTGTTTTAATTTGCAATTTCCTAGTGAAATTTGATTTTGAGCACCTTTTCATAAGTTTAATTTGCCATCAGTATATCTTCTTTGATGAGGTGTCTGTTTAGACCTTTTGACCATTTCTTAATTGGATTTTTCATTTTCTTATTGTTTAGTTTTATGGGTTCTTTGTACATTTAAAGTAACAATCTTCTATCAAATATGTATTTGCAATTTTTTTTCAGTCTGTGCCTTATCTTCTCACTCTCTTCCTAGCGTCTTTCACAGAGCAGAACTTTTTAATTTTAATGAAAATCTAACATCAACTTTTTTCAAAGATATTTTATCAAAGGCACAATCAATGAGAGTCATCACCAGATCCAAGGTTATCCAAGGTTATCGAGGTTATCAAGGTTATCTATGTTATCTTCTAGGAGTTTTACAGTTTTGTGTAAAAACCTATGATTCATTTTGAGTTAATTTTTCTGAAAGGTGTAAGGTCTATATCTGGATTTTTTCGTGTGCATGTTTGATATCCAGTTGTTCCCAAACCATTTAGTCTCTTTGGACTATCCTTTCCCCCATTAGATTGTCTTCACTCCTTTGTCAAAGATTTGTTGACTATATTTGTGTAAGTCTCTGTGTGGGCTTTTTATTATGTTCCATTGATCCATTTGTCTATTCTCTCACCAAAACCCACTGTCTTATTGCTGTAGCTTTACAGTAAGTCTTGAAGTTGGGTAGTGCCAGCCCTCCAACTTTGCTCTTCTCCTTCAATATTGTGTTAGCCGATATAGATCTTTTTGCCTTTCCATAGAAACATTAGAATCAGTTCATCAATATGCACAAAATAACACTGGGATTTGACTGGGATTGCATTGACTCTATAGCCAAGTTTGGGAAAGTTGACATCTAACCAATATTGAGTATTCCTTTTTATGAATGTGAAATACCTTTCCAGTTATTTGTATCTTCTTTTATTTCTTTCATCAGAGTTTTCTAATTTTTTCATAGATCTTGTACATATTTTTGTTAGATTTATTCCTAAGTATTTCATTTTTCTCATGTTAATTAAATAGTCTAAGTGTTTCTAATTTCAAATCTCAATTGTTCATTGCTAGTATATAGGAAAGCAACTGATTTTTCTATATTAACCTTGTATCCTGCGACCTTGCTGTAATCATTTATTATTTCTGGGAGGTTTATTTGTTTGTTTTTGTCAATTCTTTGAGATTTTCTACATAGACAATCATGTCATCTGTGAATACTGACAGTTTTATTTCTTCCTTCTCAATCTGTATATCATTTCTTTTCTTATTGCATTAGTTAGGAGTTTCAATACAGTGTTGAATAGGAGTGGTGAGATGGGACATTTTTGCCTTGATCCTGATCTTAGAGGGAAAGCATCCAGTTTCTCATGACTAAGTATGATGTCAGCTGCAGGTTTTTTATAGATGATCTTTATCAAATTGGGGAAGTTTCCTTTTCTTCCTAGTTTTCTGAGAGTTTTTATCATGAATTGAAGTTAGATTATCAAATGCATTTTCTGTATCTATTGATATGATCATGGGATTTTTCTTCTTTAGCTTGTTGATGTGATGAATTACTTTAATTTCTTTTTGAATGTTGAACTAGCCTTTCATAATTGGAATCAACCCCTGTTAGTCATGGTATATAATTCTTTTTATATATTGTTGTATTCTATTTGCTAATATTTTGTTAAGGATGTTTGAAACTATATCCATGAAAAGTATTAGTCTGCAGTTTTCATTTCTTGCAATGTTTTTGTCTGCCATTGGTTCTAGGGTAATGCTAGCCTTATAGAATGAGTTAGAAATATTCCTTCTGCTTCTACCTTCTTCGCCTATCCCAAGATAATAAAGACTTTCTTTTATATTTCCTGCTAGAATTTTTATATTTAGCATTTATATTTTATATTTGGGTCCACGATTCACTTTAAGTTATTTATTTTTCTTTTTGTATGAAATGAGGTATGAGGCCGGGTGCAGTCGCTAACGCCTATAATCCCAGCACTTTGGGAGGCCAAAGCAGGTGTTCAAGAAGTCAGGAGTTCAAGAGCAGTTTGGCCAACATGGCGAAACTCCATCTCTACCAAAAATACAAAAATTTGCCAGGACTGGTGATGCATGCCTGTAATCCCAGATACTCGGGAGGCTGAGGCAGTAGAACTGCTTGAACCTTTGAGGCAGAGGTTGCAGTGAGCCAAGATCCTACCACTGCACTCTATCCTGAAGGCGATGGAGTAAGACTCTGTACAGAAAGGAAAGGGAAGGGAAAGGGAAAGGGAAAGGGAAAGGGAAAGGGAAAGGGAAAGGGAAAGGGGAAGGGAAGGGAAGGGAAGGGAAGGGAAGAAAGTAAAGGAGGAAGGGGGAAGGGAAGAGAAGGGAAGAGGAGGAGGGAAGAGAAGGGAAGAGAAGGGAAGGGAAGGGAAGAGAAGGGAAGAGGAGGAGGGAAGAGAAGGGAAGAGAAGGGAAGGGAAGGGAAGAGAAGGAGAAGGGAGGGGAAGGGAAGGGAAGGG
The DNA here is from genome assembly GCF_007565055.1 of Rhinopithecus roxellana. Classification (NCBI taxonomy): domain Eukaryota; kingdom Metazoa; phylum Chordata; class Mammalia; order Primates; family Cercopithecidae; genus Rhinopithecus; species Rhinopithecus roxellana. The sequence continues at coordinate 97,521,509 of NC_044555.1, read as the reverse complement.
CAAAGGAAAGAAAGGGGAAAGGAAAGGAGAAAGAAAAGGAAAGGGGAAAGGAAAGAAGAAAGAAGAGGAAAGGGGAAAGGAAATGAGAAAGAAAAGAAAAGGAACGAGGTATGAGTTGAGGTTAATTTTCTTTTTCTTTCATCATTGGATATTCATTTGTCTCAGCAACATTTATTGTGTGGCTCCATTTCTGGACTCTAGTCTGTTTCATTAATATGTGTGCCTATGTTTATACTGATAGCATGTTTACTTGACTACTATAACATTATATACAGTCTTGAAACAGTATCAATTACCCAACTTTGTTCTTATTCAAAATTATTTTGGATATTCTAGGTTCTTTGCATTTCCATATGAATTTCAAAATCACTTTGTCATTTTCTCCAAAACACTGCTGAATTTTTTCTTGAGATTACATTGAATCTATGGTTCCATTAGGGAAAATGAACATCTTAGCAATATTGAGTCTTCTGACACATTCAAATAATGTGTCCCTCTGTTTATTTAAGTCCTCTTTGGTTTGTCTCAGCTATGTTTTCTACTTTTCATTGTCCAGATCTTACATGTATTTTGTTAAATTTATCCTTAAGTATTTCATAATTTTTATACTATAATAAATGGTACTGTTTTATTTAATTACAATTTACAAATTTTGTTCATGGCATACAATTGATTTTCATATATTGACTTTGTATCTTGCATCCGTGTAAAATGTATCCATTAATTTTAGTAGTCTTTCTGTAGATTCTTTAGGATTCCCTATGAACATAATCATGTTGCCTAGGAATAAAGATATTTTCATATCTTTCTCCTTAATATTTATTGCTTTTATTTCTATTTTGCTTCATTGCACTGCCTATAACCTATAATAAAATCTTACTTTATTCATAAATTTAGTGAGAAAGCATTCACTATATCACCATTTTGTAGGACATTAACTGTCTTTTTTGTGTAGAAGGCCTTTATCAAATTGAGGAATTTACTTCCTTTTCATAATTTGTGTGTGTGTATATATAAATATATATATTCATAAGCAAACATTGGTTTTTACCAAATGATTGTTCTTCATTGAGTTTATTGTAAGTTTTTTATCCTTTGGTCTTTAATGTACCGAGTCACATTGATATTTTAATGTTAAAGCAATTTCGCATTTCTGGGGTAAACCCCACTTGGTGATGATGTATTATCCATTTTATATATTACTGCATTTGATTTGCTAATATTGTCTTAAGGATTTTTATGCCTATGATTATGAAGTATATTGGTCTGTAATTTTCTTCACATATTAATCTAATTTTGATGTCAGGGTTATGATGGTCTCTGTTTTCTGACAGTATTTGTATGAGAGTGTTATGATTTCTTCTATAAATACTTAATAAAATTCACTATCTGGGCTTGGCGTTCTCTTTGAAGAAAGGTTTTTCATTATGAATTCAATGTATTTAATAGATATCTATTTGAATTTTTCTATTTATCCTTGGATTAGTTTTTAGCAAGTTGCTTATTTTAAGGAATTTGCCCATTTCATCTATGTTGTCAAATTTATTGGCCTAAACTTGTTTACAATTTCCCTTATTATCATTTTAATGTTTGTAGATTATTTAGTGACAAAGATTGCTCCAATTTGTATTTTCTCTTTTCCTAACTGGTCTTGCTATGGGTTTATAATTTTATTAATCATTTCAAAGAGCAAACATTTTGCTTTATTAATTTTTTATTATTTATCTAATTTTTACATCATTGGTTTCTGCTCTAACCTTTATTATTTTTTAAATTTTACTTACTTCAAGTTTAATTGGCTCTTCTTGGGTTTTGCTCTAGCAAGCAGTTAATTCATTGCCAGCTATTCTTGACGCTGTCAAGGATTGGTTTTAGGCTTTATTAAGGTGAAGCTAGATTGGTGATTACTCTAAAAGGTGGTCCTTACTCCTAAGTTGTGTTTTTTCTTGAGCCCCAGCTAAATGCCCAGGATATCAATGAGGTCTCTCCACTCTGACTGGTCCAATTCTTCAACACTCCCCAGGACTGTGCTACCTCTACTATCTTCATTCAACTCTCAAACTTGCTGTAGCTTAGTCTTATGGAGTCTTACTCTATACATGTAAAAACAAAACTTTTGCCAAAGACACACATGGAAACACCTCTCAATAAATTTATGGGAACTCTTTCTGTGCAGCTCATTCCTCTTTGGTACTCTACTCTGCAATTTTCATCTGCCTCAATAACCCCAAAATTTAATCTCTGCCTCATCAGCTCAAGAGTATTGTTATATTCCATTTGGGATCCACTTTCCTGTGCTGTGTTCAGGAAATTGTCCCCAGATAAGTAACCAGAGTGACCATGGGACTCGTCCTATTATAAGTTTCCGTTTTCTTGGAGATCACTCTCTTACACTCCTTATTAGCTGATACCTGGAAACAATTACCTCATACATTTGTCCACTTTCCCAGCTGTGTACAGTAGATGCACAAGTCTGGTACTAGTTTCTCTACAATGCCTAGAAGCAAAAATCCTCAATGACTTGTCTTCATTTCCAATATTTCTACTTGATCCTTAACAAAAAAATCTTACCAATATTCATTCATAGTATCCTGTTCCTATTTAATGGACTCTATTCCTTCACCAATTTTAACATTATAAACGTTCTTATTTTACATCCTCATTCAGAATATCCTACTATATCTATTTATTCAAGTATGAATTTCCCTTTGATCAGTGTCTGGAGTGTTTGGCCTCAGATATTTTCATATGTTTTATAATTTTTGTTTGCAAGGTCATCTTTAGTAGAAGTTATATTTTTAGAAGTCCTTCATGTGCCTCTGTGCTAGGTTCCCAGTGGGACCATTTTGTTTGCCTCTGCCAAGAACATATGAAATTCATAGTTTCAAACTAGATTTTAGGTTAACTTTTGATTCAGTGATTCCCCATCATGTGTGCAGTGCCAATTAGGATCTCACACCCACGTAGGCCCAAATACCATTCATGGATGATGCAAAGCTTTTTCAGCACCAAGTTCTAAGCAGGAAGGCCAGTTTTAGCTCTCTGGCGTGTACTGCACACCCTATACTCCCATGTGAATATTTAAAATCTCAGTCCTTTAGGCCTATGTTCATTCCTTTTGCCCTCACAGCCTCCCTTATGGCTCCATGATTTCTCTTTCTTTACGATACTTAGAAGATCACTTTGTTGTTTTTAAACTTAACTATGTATTTTTAATATTTATTGCCGTAATTCTATATGCTTAGAATAGAAGTGGCAGACCATCAGTTTTAGTTCTTTACTTGAGCTGCCTATACGCAGAACCTTGTCTGGCCCCTACGTCTGCCTTCGCAATTGCAACATCTTGCCTGCAAGCCTAATAATAGCTAATTTAAATAATTTCTTCTCCTTCTTCTTCTTCTCTCTCTCCTTTTTTTTTTTTTTTTTTTGAGACAGAGTCTAGCTCTGTCACCCAGACTGTAGTGCAGTGGTGTAATCTGGGCTCACTGCAACCTCCACCTCCCAGGTTCACGCGATTCTCCTGCCTCAGCCTCCTGAGTAGCTGGGATTACAGGTGCACGCCACCACGCCTGGCTAATTTTAGTATTTTTAGTAGAGACAGCGTTTCACCATGTTGGTCAGGCTGGTCTCGAACTCCTGACCTCATGATCGGCCCACCTCAGCCTCCCAAACTGCTGAGATTACAGACCTCAGCCACCACACCCAGCCTAATTTAAATAATTTCTAACAAGTATTAAGCACCTATTGTATGCCAAGCATTGAGCTTGATGCAATATTATTAGTTCAGTTAATCATCACAGCTACTCCTTGAGGTAGGTTCTAATACTATGCAAATTTTATACACATGAGGAATTTAAACATCAAAGATGTTGTGACCCTTATACAGATATTAAATGGTAGAACCAGATTTAAGTATGTGCCTACAACAACTATGCTATATGGTCTTAACTAGTGAACTCTCAAGATTGAACTTTTAGGGTGACCAACTATGCCCAGAACTGTCCTGGTTTTAGCACTGTAAGTTCTACATCCTAGGAAACCCCTGAGTCCTGAGTACCTGGATAATTGGTCACCTTTGTTTGTCTGACAGTAATCTACTAGTCACAGCCTATATGGTTTTTGCCTTCCAAGAAATGACTGGTAACAATAAATTCAGAATTCACTTACTATGGTGATACCTGAGACCAATCTAATTACCTTTCAGTGAAACTATCAACTCTGGTTCATCTAAAAGGTGGAACAATCACAAGAACATGGCAGGATTATTTACTGTGCCTCACAGATATATTTGAGGAAAAAAAAAAATGCCACCATAAGTGAAGACACAGGCCCAAGTTTTTCCATCACCCTGTCATTCTTGAAGTTCACTGCAATTAACGCTGTTTACCATATTCCTTTGACATCCTACCTAATTGGAACCTACTAACTAGATTAGACTATGTCAAATGGCCTCTTCAATTTAGAAGTGACAATAGGGTACTGGCAATTTTCTGGTATATTTGATCAGTGTAGGCAATCAACCCACATAGATTGGTGCATTCAAGTGGACTTTAAGAGGCTAGAGTTATTTGCTTTACTTGTCTTCACATTAGACACAATCTCAGCTAGCTAACTGCAAATCTTCTTTTAATGTTGAGTAAGCCCAAGCTAAATGGCCTTTCTCATAACTCTGTCAGGCCCTCAGCCCCTAAAATCCCAAGGAGAGTGTTTGGGTTTAAGGAATAGGACCAAAAGTGACACTTGAGAAGTTCAAAAATGTACTCAACCAAATTGGCAATATCTATCTACCTGGAAGAAGATTTTTAGTGAATTAGATGAATCATATTTCTCTACACTTATGCAATAAATTGTCACTAGCGGGCTGACTGTACATCTTTGCTTTCTGATGTATCTAACTTACTACTAAAAAGGCACTAAGGGAAATTGGAGCCCAGCATTTCTTAAGCTTCCTCAAGATGAAAGGTCTTATACAAGGACATTGTATCAGTATGGTCTTTAAAATAGCATAAGCTATTTCTAAAACTCTCAAAGCTACCTGCAATTTTGCCTGTAATTCCTTCTGACTCTAAAAGCCAGAATTACAAGCATGATTTTAAAGCTTTTCTTGATGCCCAACTGGTAAGCATTTTGTTTGGCTCTCTTGGTTTCTTTTAATTCACTTTGGTTGCTCTGAGTTTCTCAGTGGTTTCAAACATACAATGTAATTGAACTTACTGGTATCTCTTTCTTTGATTGCATTTGGCTGCCTGGAAAATCAGGTATTTTTCAAAACTAAGATCTAAAACTGTTCCTCTATTCTACTGTTATGAAACCAGAATGTGGTAATATTTTCAAAAGCTGTGTAAATAACTGAACTTAATTCAAGTTTACAGAGTATCCAAATAAGCAAAAGTAGACTTTTAAAAATGAATTTTTAAAATTGAATCTGCCTATTAGAGGGAATTTTTATTAAATTAGTGTTGAATACCAAATTGTTAGCTGTTGTCCAACTCATTGCACAGGGAAAACCTTACCCATTTCCTTCCTATAGTGCAGACCCTCCAAATATACTCTTGTTCTCTTTTCAACTTGATCCTCGGAAACAACACAACTCTTTCTTTGGCAGCCCTTGCACAGTGTCTTCTCTGGGTCCTAAACAAATATTTTTCTTATCTAAACTATATAGCTAAAACACTGGAAAGTGAAGAATGGAGAAAAACTGAACTCAAAATGTTATCATCATTAAGACTGTAAGTATTGGTGGGTCATGAATATGAATAGAGGAGCAGGAATTGGGTACATTACCATGGGAGGTAGGGCTTGGAGCTAGTGTGAAAGATGAGCTGGGTTTCAGGAGTCAGGTGCGCAAACACATACCACAGGTTAGTATATAGAAGTTGCACAATGTCTAGGCACCATTCAAAAACTATTTATTGAGCAACAACTATGTACCAAGGACTATTCTAGGTGCTTGGGATACAGCAGTGAATATGACAGACAAAAATCCCTGCTGTACTAGAACTTGTATTCTAATGCCATTAAGATGTCACTTCCTGCCAAATTGAGCATCCAAATGCTTTGACTTTGTCCTTTCATCTCCATTCCCACTACCACAACCCCAGTTTTGTCCTAAATTTCCTCCTGTCCAATTAACGATCACCTCCTAACTAGTTTCCTAATCTCCAAGTTAACATCCCTGAAACCCACCCACCTAATTGCCAACAAATTAATTCTTCCAAAGCACATCTTTAAGTATATTACTCTCCTGCTCCAGAACCTTCAATAGTTTCCCATTATTTTGAATTAATCCTAAAACTCTTTAATATGGCATTTGGGGCCATTCACAAAATGGCCCCAAACTACCTTCCCAGCCTTATATCACACCACTGACCTACCCCTACATTTCAGCTATTCTGTACCTTCTCAGCTTCATTTATTTCCCTACCTTATTCCCTTTCACTTGAATTCTGTTCTCCCCACAAACAATCCCACATGTCCAAATCATACTTGTCCTTCACAGTCTATCTGGTAGCTTAAAGTGGATAATCACCGACAGTCTGTATATGTGATCTCCTTCTCATCCATATGACCTCCTCATCCATACAGTGATTTTCTCAGCTTGCTTTTTCCCAGCTTTCTCCCAAGAATCAAATCCTAGTCCAGGAGCTGGGGACCTTACAGCATGTGGACAGAACTACTCCATGATGACCTAACTGATTGAGTTGAGTAATGTAATTAAGTGCCGCCTGCCCTAGGTATCCTGCACTGTCCTGGTGAACAGACTTGTCCTGGGTCCTGGCTCCCTCTTCCTTGTCTGCCACATGTGGCACTACGTTCTGAATGTTTGTGTCCCCTTGAAATTCATCTGTTGAACTCTTAGCCTCCAAGATGATGTTATTAGCAGGTGGTGGGGTCTTTGGGACCCCATCAGAGTGGAACCTTCACAAATGGGATGAGTGCTTTTGTAAAAGAGACCTGAGAGGCAACCCCTCACCACTTCCACCATGTGGGGACACAGCAAGGTGTCATCTATGAGAAAGTGGGCCCTCCACAGACACCACCGGCACCTTGATCTTGGACTCCCCAGACTCAAAACTGTAAAAAATAATTTCTGTTGTTTATAATTTACTCAGTCTAAGATATTTTGTTGTAGCAGTTCAAATGGATTAAGACATGTAGTACTAAGAAACTTCATATCTTGTGACCAAGACCTCAAATGACAATGATGGTTTCACTTCGTCTACCAACTCCATGACTTTTCCTTCATTGGCTACTTGCTAAAATCATTAAGTGTGAGGAATTACACTCAGGTAATTCTCTCTATAAACAGGTAATAGTATAGTAGTCTATATGCAGAGCTCACCTTCAGTGCCAAAATTTAAAAATTTCAGATAATCTGCCTTCCCCTCCCCATTTTGCCCATTGTCCAGGCTGTCCAGAATCCAGAAAGCTATTCAGGATCCACTGCATCCTATAGTTACTGGTGTCAGCATTCATATGGGCAGCCCCATAAAAGTGATTCATGATTGTTGCTTATGAACTAACACTCACCCCAATTCCCCCAAAAAATATTTTCAACCAAAGCCCTTTGTTTGGTGACTCTCTAAAACAACAATAGTTTTGACTAGAAAATATAAAATACTCATAATATAATAAATTATGAGAAGACTCACAACATTATAATGATGATGATAATAATAGGTAAAATCCATTAAGTCTTCAGTATATGCCAGGCACTGTGCCAAGTACTTTGCCTGTATTATCTCAATTCTTACAATGCTAGGAGGTAGCCACTATACTATTTTTGTCTCCATTTTACAGATGAGAGAACTGAAGCACACAGAGATAATAGTAACTTGTAAAATGTCACACAGCTACAAAGTAGCAGTAACCTTGACATCTGCTGATTGTGTTCCTATAGTCATTGCTCCCTGGGATGTCAACTTCAAACCCCTTTCTCTGGCTTTCAGGGCCCTTGACTAACAACAGTCCTCTTATTCTAATTTCTGAGTACTGCTGAATAAGGACTCTTCCCTTTAGCTAAGCTAATTATCCCCACTCTGGAGAATGGTATTTCTTCAATTTGGGAGGTCTTTCTTTTATTTTCCCCTGTTCTCTGGCCTTCTTCCTTTTCAAAGCACACTTCCAAACACACCTCTAGGAAGGCTTACATTAATCAACTCCATCTCTACTATTTAGCCTAGAAAATCTATTAAGAAATGTAGGAGCATTAAAACATCACCAACCAGTTCACAATGCTATTCAAAGAGCTGTCCTGCCCTGCCCTTGGCCTCTAGGTTAAGAACAACTCTGACTTCATTTACTCAAAAAAATATTTACTAGGAGCCTATACTATATGTGAGACATAATTTTAGGCTTTGAGGATACCACAGTGAGCAATTCTTGCCTTGGTGGGCTTACATCCTGGTTGGGGAGACAATGAACCAAATAAATAGGTCAATGTCATAGTATGTTAGATAGCAGTGAGTACTAAGGAGAAGAATAAAGAGGGAAACATAGTAGGGGGTGTTTTGTAAAGGTGAGGGTTGCAATTTTTAATAGAGTGGGTAACGTAAACCTCACTGAGAAGATGATGTTTGACACAATTCATGTAAAGACCAGAAATGACCCACCTAACATCCACTTCTAAACACTTGATTTTTCAGCCTCCACCAGGAAAATTAGTTCAAATGTGGTTCCATGTTGAAAGAGGATTTTAAAATAGTTATTTTTCATGTTCAACTGTATGTGGCAGTGGCCAAAAATTGCAGAAAAACAAATCAATAAGGCAGCTGGGGGAATTACAATAACAAACTGCTGCAACTGAGAATGTTGCTTCAATAGCTATTTACTAATATGAACAGATTCTCTTTAGGGAGAAGAGCAAGCCTTCAGCAAAGCTGGAAGTGAGTGCCATTTCAGCATATGACTTAATGCCGGAGGTATTCTGAATCAATAAAGATGCATTGCCTATTTAACTTGAATATAACTTTTCTGTTTTGCTGACAATTATTTGTGGGTGGAAAATGCATCAAAAATATGTGTTTGAGATAACAAGAGACATAGCTTAATTTCAAACATATAAACAAATATGTTTTGAAGTTCAATGAAAACAAATTTGTTTTAGAGTCAACACCTAATATTTTACATTACAGCCTAAAGTCTAGTTTTTTGTTTGTTTGTTTGTTTGTTTGTTTTGTTTTGTTTTAGATGGATCCTCACTCTGTCACCCAGACTGGAGTGCAGTGGCACCATCTCGGCTCACTGCAACCTCTGCCTCCTGAGTTCAAGCGATTCTTCTGCCTCAGCCTCCCTAGTAGCTGGAAATACAGGTGCGAGCCACCACTCTAATTTTTGTATTTTTAGTAGAGACAGGGTGTCACCATATTGGCCAGGCTGGTCTCTAACTCCTAGATCTCATGATCCGCCCTCCTCGGCCTCCCGAAGTGCTGGGATTACAGGCGTGAGCCACCGCGCCTGGCCCTAACGTCTAGTTTTTAAGCCAAATAATAAACCCATTAAGATAGAAGTACAGAACAGAAATATTGACACATTCTTCACACTGAGAAAATGCATAATCCCAAATTAATGCAATTTGAGTCCTGCATTTCCATAATTTTTTTATGTATTTGCCACACTGCTTAAATGCTTTTCAAAAGGATTTTTTAAAAGTTGGTGGAGGAAAGAAAGAAATTGACCTAGATATTGAATCCTGGCCTTGGCCAATTCAGCTACTCTTCACCAACGTTAAGTGTACATACATACTGAAAGGTCAGACTACATCCTAATTACTGCATTCTTCTAGGAAATGAGGAAAAAAGCCTTGTTCTTTAGCATTCCTTTCATGAAGCATGAACATTTCATTGACCTTCTACCATTTGAGTCTTCTCTTCTTCTGAGATACTCGTAGTAATTTGTCTTCCATAGATTCTTCCAGCAGAATCTTGATTTTCTTTGGCTTGCTTCAGTCCCAGTCATCCACAAAGGAATAGTTGGAGGGCAATAACACTTTTGAAGAGAATAGTATAATCTTTGTGTTTTCATGTGGTTTTCATTCTGTGTTAGATTTCTTGTCTACACCATGGTGTCTCACTACATATATTCTTTTCCCCAATCTGCCCACTCTTGGTATCTGTATTATTCTTCTTCGAGAAGCTCTTCTCCCAAGTATCTAATCCTTCATCATGGTTCTCCCAGCCATCAGCTTTTCTTCTCTTCATATTCGCCCATATACATGACTCCCAACTCTGGCTCTAGCAGAAATCTCTCCCTGGGACTACAGTCCTATTTCTCCAGCTCTATATGGCCCGTGTCAGTGGTCCTTGGTCACCTCAAAATCAAGCTTATTTCAATATAAACCCATGATTTTCTCAAAAAATTGTTCCTTTTTTTTTTGTCTCCCCAGTCATCAAAGCTTGAAATCTTGGAGTGAATCATTTTTGACTCTTTCTTCATCTTCTTGTGTCATAGTCAAGCAGCATTCAAGTCCTCTAGTCTTAGTTCTTACTACTGACCATATGATTTAGTGAATGGCCCCTTCAACCTCCATGTCCCATGTAAGTAAATTCATCAATATGATCGTATTTAGCCCCATGGGTTAATTTTGTTGATACCTCTGATATACACTCCTTACTCATACTTTCTATTCATCACACCAACATCATAGTTTAGGATTTCATCACTTAAGACAATATGGTCACTTTGGGGAGACTCTTGTGTCCTCTCTAAATGTGATACTTTGCCTGTTTAATCTCAGAGATGAGCAGAATAACTATTCAATTAGTGTAGTGATGTTTAGTCTTAAGTGTCATAACAAAATACTAAAAAACCACAGAGCAATACCACATCTACAGTATTATATGCATGAAAGAATGATGCATATAAGTTAACAATGACAAATCATAAAAAGTTAATGGACTTTATAACTATAATGAAATAAATCAAAGAGTATCAAAACTAAGGGCAAAAGAAAAAAGTACTGCTATGTAATCAATGGTCTTAAAGTTCAGGCTTGATACAGCAGATACAGGGTCAAGAGTCACCTCAGTAGACTCTGGTGCCAGGCAGATCCCTGCAGACTGAAGTTCCAGGACAACCCCCTCAGGACACAGGTTCCAACTAAAATACATATATAAATAAAAATAATTAAATGAAAATTGTTTTTCAAAAAAGGGTTATAAAAGAGTATTGTGAATAATTGTATGAAAAATTCTGCTAGAACAACCCAAGTAGATAACAAAGATATAATGGACAAATTCTTAGAAACGCACAACCAACAAAGATTGCATCATGAAGAAATAGATAATCTGAATAGACCTATAACTGGTAAGCAGATTGAATCAGTAATCAAAAACCTCCAAATGAAGAAAAACTCAAGACCAGATGGCTTCACAGATGAATTCTACCAACATGAAAGAGTAATTAACACCAATTTTTCTCAAACTCTTCCGAAAACTTCAAGATGAGAAGATGCTTTCTAATTCATTCTATGAGGCCAGCATTATTACCCTGATACCAAAGCTAGAGAAAGACTGCAAGAAAAGGAAACTACGAACCAATATACTTCATGGATATTGACACAGAAATCCTCAATAAAATACTAGCAAACAGAATTCAACAACATATAAAAAGGATTTTAGACCATGACCACATGGGATTTATGCCTGCAATACAAGGATGGTTCAGCATATTAAAATCAAAGCAATATATGACATAAACAGAATGAAGGGCAAGAAGGTATATGATCATCTCAATTGATACAGTAGAAGCATTTCACAAATATTCAATATTTTTTCATAATAAAAAGAAAACTCTGGACTAACTAGGAATAAAATAAAACTACCTCAACATATGAAAGGCCATATATGCAAAACCCACAGCTAAAATCATGCTCAACGGTGAGAGACAAAGCTTTTCTTCTAAGATCAGCAACAAGACAGTGGTGCCCTTTCTCATCACTTTTATTTAACATAGTATTGGAAGCCCCAGCCAGAGCAATTCGGCAAGGAAGGAAAGAAGGAAGGAAGGAAGGAAGGAAGGAAGGAAGGAAGGAAGGAAGGAAGGAAGGAAGGAAGGAAGGAGAAAAAGAAAGAAAGAAAGAAAGAGCAAGAAAGAAAGAGAGAGAGAAAGAAAGAGAGAGAAAGCAAGAAAGAAAGAAGAAAAGAGAAATAAATGCTACCCAAATTGAAAAGAAAAAAATAAATTTTTTTTTTCAAAAATAACATGATCTTATGTGCAGAAAATACTAAAGATTCCCCAAGGAAACTGTTAGAACTAATAAACTAATTCAACAAAATTGCAGGACACAAAATCAACACAGAAAAATTAGTTGCTTTAACAATGAATGATTAGAAAAGAAAATTAAGAAAACAATTTCATTCATAATTGCATCAAAAAGAATAAAATGCTTAGGAATAAACTTAACCAAAGAGGTGAAAGAATTTTTCACTGAAAACTGCAAAATATTGCTGAAAAATAATTTTTAAAACCCCCAAAATCGGAAAGACATCCCATCCCATGTTCACAATTGGAAGACTCAATATCGTTAAGATATCAGAGGGGATTAAGATGGCGGATAGGAGGCAGGACTAGCTTGCAGCCCCCACCTGGACAGAGAAAGCAGTATGTGCAGACTTACATCATTAACTTTTGCTCCAAGAACTACCACAGGAACGTACCAGAAAAGCCGAGATAATCCACAGACCCTTTTAAGGACAGGATCACTGCTGCAGGTTCCCTGAGATGCCAAAAACCTGTAAATCTGCTTGCTTTCTCAGCGGGGAGGCTGGTGGTCTGGGGCAAGTTCTCAGCCCTGGTCACCAGCTGCCTGGAAATAGACTCAATGCTGTTGAGGGGGCATAGTGGGAGTGAAACTGGACTTTAGGACTGTGAGCTGCATGGGAGTGGGATGAGGACTGTGACTGCCGGCTTTCCCCCATTTCCCTGGCAACCCATATGACTCGGCAGAGGCAGCCATAATCCCCCTGGGAACATAACTCTATTGGATTAGGAAACACAGCCCCATTCCCCACAGCAGCTGCAGGAAGCCCAGCCCAAAGAAAGGCTGAGCTCAGACATGCCTATCCCTGCCCCCACCTGGTGGTCTTTCTATACCTGCCCTGGTAAATCTCTTGGGAGCTCTATGACCCTGCCCACCACCTGAGAAACCTGAATGCTTAACCAGGTATCCCTAGGACAAGTTTGCCTCCTCCCTATAGGACCACAACTGATGTACTCTTGAAAGTACCTAGGTCCTGGCTGGAGGCCAACCAACACAAAACCAGCCCACTAAACAAAAACACAAGCAAGGACCCTCACAGAGTCTACTTCACTCCCCTGCTACCTCTACTGGAGTAGGTGCTGGTATCCATGGCTGCAAGACCTGAAGATGGATCACATCACAGGACTCTTTGCAGATACTCCCAGTACCAGCCTGGAGCCCAGGAGCTCTGCTGGGTGGCTAGACCCAGAAGAGCAAAACAATCACTACAGTTCAGCTCTCAGGAAGCCACATCCCTGGGGGAAGGGGGCTAGCACTACATCAGTGGAGCACCCCGTGGGACAAAAGAGTCTGAATAGCACTGCTTGAATCCTAGATCTTCCCTCTGACATAGTCTACTCAAATGAAAAGGAAACAGAAAAGCAATTCTGGTAATATAATCAAATGAGATTCTTTAACCACCTCCACCCACCCAAAAGATCATATCAGCTCACCAGCAATGGACCCAAGACAAAATCTCTGAATTGCCAGAAAAAGAAATCAGAAGGTTGATTATTAAGCTAATCTGGGAGGCACCAGAGAAAGGTGAAGTCCAACCAATAGAAATAAAAAATATGATACAGAATATGAAAGGAAAATTCTTCAGTGAAGTAGATGGCATAAATAAAACACAATCACAACTTCTGGAAATCAAGGACACACTTAGAGAAATGCAAAATGTACTGGAAAGTCTCAGCAATAGAATGGAACAAGCAGAAGAAAAACTTCAGAGCTCAAAGACAAGGCTTTTGAATTAACCCAATCCATCAGATGAAGAAAAAAGAATTTTTAAAAATGAATGAAACCTCAAAGAAGTTTGGGAATATCGAGTGGGCCCAAGATGGCTGAATAGGAACAGCTCCAGCCTCCAACTCCCAACGTGAACAACACAGAAGACGGGTAATTTCTGCATTTTCAACTGAGGTACCAGGTTCATCTCACTGGGGGTGGGTCGGACAGTTGATACTGGTCCGCAGGTGCAGCCCAATAAGTGAGAGCTGAAACAGGGCGAGGCATCACCTCACCTGGGAAGCACAAGGGGGAAGGGAATTCCTTTTCCTAGCCAAGGGAAATTGAGACACACAACACCTGGAAAATTGGGTAACTCCCACCCTAATACTGCGCTTTACCAAGGGTCGTAGCAAACGGCACACCAGGAGATTATATCCCACACCTGGCCTGGAGAGTCCCATGCCCATGGAGCCTTCCTCATTGCTAGCACAGCAGTCAGAGATCTAACTGCAAGGAGGCAGCAAGGCTGGGGGAGGAGCGCCCACCATTGATGAGGCTTAAGTAGATAAACAAAGCCACCAGGAAGCTCGAATTGGGTGGAACCCACCGCAGCTCAAGGAGGCCTGCCTGCCTCTGTAGACTCCACCTCTGGGGACAGGGCATAGCTAAACAAAAAGCAGCAGAAACCTCTGCAGATGTAAAAGTCCCTGTCTGATATTTTTGAAGAGAGCAGTGGTTCTCCCACCACAGAGGTTGAGATCTGAGAATGGACAGACTGCCTACTCAAGTGGGTCCCTGACCCCTGAGTAGCCTAACTGGGAGATATCCCCCACTAGGTGCAGACCGGCACATCACACCTCACACGGCTAGGTGCACCCTGAGATGAAGCTTTCAGAGCAAGAATCAGACAGCAACACTTGCTGTTCAGCAACATTCTATCTTCTGCAGCCTCCGCTCCTGATACCCAGGCAAACAGGGTCTGGAGTGGACCTGAAGCAAACTCCAACAGACCTACAGCTGAGGGTCCTGACTGTTGGAAGGAAAACTAACAAACAGAAAGGGCACCCACACCAAAACTCCATCAGTATGTCACCAGCATCAAAGACCAAAGGCAGACAAAACCACAAAGATGGGGAAAAAGTAGTGCAGAAAAGCTGGAAATTCAAAAAATCAGAGTGGATCACCCCCTCCAAAGGAATGCAGCTCATTGCCAGCAATGGAACAAAGCTGGACAGAGAATGACTTTGATGAGTTGAGAGAAGAAGGCTTCACTTGATCAAACCTTTCAGAGCTAAAGGAGGAACTATACAAACAGTGCAAAGAAACTAAAAATCTTGAAAAAAGAATGGATGAATGGATAACTAGAATAATCAATGCAGAGAAGACCTTAAAAGAACTGATAGAGATGAAAACCATGACATGAGAACTGCGTGACAAAAGCACAACCTTCAGTAATTGACTCAATCAACTGGAAGAAAGATTATCAGTGATTGAAGATCAAATGAAAGAAATGAAGTGAGAAGAGCAATGTAGAGAAAAAAGAGTAAAAAGAAATGAACAAAGCCTCCAAGAAATATGGGATTATGTGAAAAGACCAAATCTACATCTGATTGGTGTGCCTGAAAGTGATGGGGAAAATGGAACCAAGTTGGAAAACACTCTGCAGAATATCATCCAGGAGAACTTCCCCAACTTAGTAAGGCAGGCCAACATTCAAATTCAGGAAATGCAGAGAACGCCACAAAGATACCCCTCGAGAAGAGCAGCTCCAAGACACATAATTGTCAGATTCAGCAAAGTTGAAATT
Source organism: Rhinopithecus roxellana (assembly GCF_007565055.1). NCBI lineage: Eukaryota > Metazoa > Chordata > Mammalia > Primates > Cercopithecidae > Rhinopithecus > Rhinopithecus roxellana. The sequence continues at coordinate 97,505,733 of NC_044555.1, read as the reverse complement.
AAGGAAAAAATGTTAAGGGCAGCCAGAGAGAAAGGTCAGGTTACCCACAAAGGGAAGCCCATCAGACTAACAGAAGATCTCTCAGCAGAAACTCTCCAAGCTAGAAGAGAGGGGGGCCAATATTCAACATTCTTAAAGGAAAGAATTTTCAACCCAGAATTTCATATCCAGCCAAACTAAGTTTCATCAGTGAAGGAGAAATAAAATCCTTTACAGATAAGCAAATGCTTAGAGATTTTGTCACCACCAGGCCTGCCTTACAAGAGACCCTGAAGGAAGCACTAAACATGGAAAGGAACAACCGGTACCAGCCATTGCAAAAACATGCCAAAATGTAAAGACCATCAAGGCTAGGAAGAAACTGCATCAACTAATGAGCAAAATAACCAGCTAATATCATAATGGCAGGATCAAGTTCACACATAACAATATTAACCTTAAATGTAAATGAACTAAATGGTCCAATTAAAAGACACACACTGGCAAATTGGATAAAGAGTCAAGATCCATCAGTTTGCTATATTAAGGAGACCCATCTCACATGCAGAGACACACATAGGCTCAAAATAAAGGGATGGAGGAAGACCTACCAAGCAAATGGAAAACAAAGAAAAGCAGGGGTTGCAATCCTAGTCTCTGATAAAACAGACTTTAAACCATTAAAGATCAAAAGAGACAAAGAAGGCCATTACATAATGGTAAAGGGATCAATTCATCAGGAAGAGCTAACTATCCTAAACATATATACACCCAATACAGGAGCACCCAGATTCATAAAACAAGTCCTTAGAGACTTACAAAGAGACTAAGACTCCCATACAATAATAATGAGAGACTTTAACACCCCACTGTCAACATTAGACAGATCAACAAGACAGAAAGTTAACAAGGATATCCAGGAATTGAACTCAACTCTGCACCAAGTGGACCTAATAGACATCTACAGAACTCTCCACCCAAATCAAGAGAATATACATTCTTCTCAGCACCACATTGCACTTATTCCAAAATTGACCACATAGTTGGAAGTAAAGCACTCGTCAGCAAATGTGAAAGAACAGAAATTATAACAAACTGTCTCTCAGACCACAGTGCAATCAAACTAGAACTCAGAACTAAAAAACTCAATCAAAACCACTAATTACATGAAAACTGAACAACCTGCTCCTGAATGATTACGGGGTACATAACGAAATGAAGGCAGAAATAAAGATGTTCTTTGAAACCAATGAGAACAAAGATACAATATACAAGAATCTCTGGGACACATTTAAAGCAGTGTGTAGAGAGAAATTTATAGCATTAAATGCCCACTAGAGAAAGCAGGAAAGATCTAAAATAGACACCCTAGCATCACAATTAAAAGAACTAGAGAAGCAAGAGCAAACACATTCAAAAGCTAGCAGAAGGCAAGAAATAACCAAGATCAAGCAGAACTGAAGGAGATAGAGACACAAAAAACCCTCCAAAAACTCAATGAATCCAGAAGCTGGTGTTTTGAAAAGATCAACAAAATTGATAGACCACTAGCAAGATTTATAAAGGAGAAAAGAGAGAAAAATCAAATAGAAGCAATAAAAAATGATAAAGGGGATATCACCACCGACCCCACAGAAATGCAAACTACCATCAGAGAATACTATAAACGCCTCTATGCAAACAAACTAGAAAACCTAGAAGAAATGGATAATTTCCTGGACACTTACACTCTCCCAAGACTAAACTAGGAAGAAGCTGAATCCCAAAATAGACCAATAGCAGGCTCTGAAATTGAGGCAATAATTAATAGCCTACCAACCAAAAAAAGTCCAGGACCAGATAGATTCACAGCTGAATTCTACCAGAGGTACAAGGAGGGGCTGGCACCATTCCTTCTGAAACTATTCCAATCAATAGAAAAAGAGGGAATCCTCCCGAACTCATTTTAAGAGGCCAACGTCATCCTGATACCAAAACCTGGCAGAGACACAAGAAAAAAGAGAATTTTAGACCAATATCCCTGATGAACATCGATGCAAAAATCCTCAATAAAATACTGGCAAACCAAATCCAGCAGCACATCAAAAAGCTTATTCACCATGATCAAGTGGGCTTCATCCCTGGGATGCAAGGCTGGTTCAACATATGCAAATCAATAAATGTAATCCAGCATATAAACAGAGCCAAAGAAAAAAGCCACATGATTATCTCAATAGATGCAGAAAAGGTCTTTGACAAAATTCATCAGCTCTTCATGCTAAAAACTCTCAATAAATTCGGTATTGATGGAACGTATCTCAAAATAATAAGAGCTATTTATGACAAACCCACAGCCAATATCATATTGAATGGGTAAAAACTGGAAGCATTCCGTTTGAACACTGACACAAGACAGGGATGTCCTCTCTCACCACTCCTATTCAACATAGTGTTGGAAGTTCTGGCTAGGGCAATCAGGCAAGAGAAAGAAATCAAGGGTATTCAGTTAGGAAAAGCAGAAGTCAAATTGTCCTTGTTTGCAGATGACATGATTGCATATTTAGAAAACCCCATCATGTCAACCCAAAATCTCCTCAAGCTGATAAGCAACTTCAGCAAAGTCTCAGGATACAAAATCAATATGCAAAAATCACAAGCATTCTTATACACCAGTAACAGACAAACAGAGAGCCAAATCATGAATGAACTCTCATTCACAATAGCTTCAAAGAGAATAAAATCCCTAGGAATCCAGCTTACAAGGGATGTAAAAGACCTCTTCAAGGAGAACTGCAAACCACTGCTCAGTGAAATAAAAGAGGACACAAACAAATGGAAGAACATACCGTGCTCATGGATAGGAAGAATCAGTATTGTGAAAATGGCCATACTGCCCAAGGTAATTTATAGATTCAATGCCATCCCCATCAAGCTACTAATGACTTTCTTCACAGAATTGGAAAAAACTGCTTTAAAGTTCATGTGAAATCAAAAAAGACCCCACATTGCCAAGACAATCCTAAACCAAAAGAACAAAGCTGGAGGCATCACACTACCTGACTTCAAACTATACTACAAGGCTACAGTAACCAAAACAGCATGGTACTGGTACCAAAACAGAGATATAGACCAATGGAACAGAACAGAGCCCTCTGAAATAATACCACACATAAACAGTCATCTGATCTTTGACAAACCTGACAAAAACAAGAAATGGGGAAAGGATTCCCTATTTAATAAATGGTGCTGGGAAAATTGGCTAGCCATAAGTAGAAAGCTGAAACTGGAACCTTTCCTTACTCCTTATATGAAAGTTAATTCAAGATGGATTAGAGACTTAAATGTTAGACCTAAAACCATAAAAACCCTAGAAGAAAACCTAGGTGATACCATTCAGGACATAGACATGGGCAAAGACTTCATGTCTAAAACACCAAAAGCAACAGCAACAAAAGCCAAAATTGACAAATGGGATCTAACTAAACTAAAGAGCTTCTGCACAGCAAAAGAAACTACCATCAGAGTCAACAGGCAACCTACAGAATGGGAGAAAATTATTGCAATCTACTCATCTGACAAAAGGCTAATATCCAGGACCTATAAAGAACTCAATCAAATTTACGAGAAAAAACAAACAACCCCATCAAAAAGTGGGCAAAGGATATGAACAGACATTTCTCAAAAGAAGACATTCATACAGCCAACAGACACATGAAAAAATGCTCATCATCACTCGCCATCAGAGAAATGCAAATCAAAACCACAATGAGATACCATCTCACACCAGTTAGAATGGCAATCATTAAAAAATCAGGAAACAACAGGTGCTGGAGAAGATGTGGAGAAATAGCAACACTTTTACACTGTTGGTGGGACTGTAAACTAGTTCAACCATTGTGGAAAATAGTGTGGCAATTCCTCAAGGATCTAGAACTAGAAATACCATTTGACCCAGCCATCTCATTACTGGAGATATACCCAAAGGATTATAAATCATGCTGCTATAAAGGCACATGCACACATATGTTTATTGCAGCACTGTTCACAATAGCAAAGACTTGGAATCAACCCAAATGTCCATCAGTGACAGACTGGATTAAGAAAATGTGGCACATATACACCACGGAATACTATGCAGCCATAAAAAAGGATGAGTTTGCGTCCTTTGTAGGGACATGGATGCAGCTGGAAACCATCATTCTTAGCAAACTACCACAAGAAGAGAAAACCAAACACCGCATGTTCTCACTCATTGGTGGGAACTGAACAATGAGATCACTTGGACGCGGGAAGGGGAACATCACACACTGGGGCCTATCATGGGGAGGGGGGAGGAGGGAGGGATTGTATTGGGGAGTTATACATGATATAAATGATGAATTGATGGGTGCTGACGAGTTGATGGGTGCAGCACACCAACATGGCATAAGTATACATATGTAACAAACCTGCACGTTATGCACATGTACCCTAGAACTTAAAGTATAATAAAATAAATAAATAAATAAATAAATAAACAAATAAATAAATAAATAAAATGTGGCACAGATACACTATGGAATACTATGCAGCCATAAAAGGATGAGTTCGTGTCCTTTGTAGGGACATGGGTGTAGCTGGAAACCATCATTCTCAGCAAACTATCGCAAGAACAGAAAACCAACAGCATGTTCTCACTCATAGGTGGGAATTGAATAGTGAGATCACTTGGACACAGGAAGGGGAACATCACACACCGGGTCCTATTGTGGGGAGGGGATGGGGAGAAGGATAGCATTAGGAGATATACCTAATGTAAATGACGAGTTAATGGGTACAGCACACCAACATGGTACATGTATACATATGTAACAAACCTGCACATTGTGCACATGTACCCTAGAACTTAAAGTATAATAATTTTAAAAAAATAAAAATAAATTAATTAAAATAAATTAGAAAAATAAAAATAAATAAATTATCAGGCTGGAGAGACACTAAAATGAGACTGTAATCACATCTTACTTCCCGCTGAAGCTATGGATTCATCTCCAGAACCAGCTTGCTATTGCCACAAGCAGCTATAAATTAATCTAATAATGCCACACCAGACACTATAACTTAATGTATAGCCAATAACTAATCAATGCTATTTCTGTAAGCCAACAAGAATTCCTGGCACATCACTTTACATCAGCCCACTTCCTATCTCCTTTTTGCCTTTAAAAGTCCACTTGTAACTGCTGTTAATCAGAGTGCATATTCAGGACATCTTCAGTCTATGCTCCTGGGCTACAATCCTCAAGTTTGGCTCAAATAAACTCCACTTGCCTTTAAAAAAAAAAAGAAGAAGTTTGGGACTATCTTAAATATCCAAACTTAAGAATAATTGGTGTTCCCGAGGTAGAAAAGAAATATAAAATTTGAAAAACTTTTTCAGGGAATAATTGGGGAAAACTTCCCCAGCCTTGCTAAAGATCTAGACATCCAAATACAAGAAGTTCAAAGAACACCTGGGAAATTAATCACAAAAAGATCATCACCTAGGCACATAGTCATCAAGTTATCTAAAGTCAAGACAAAGGAAAGAATCTTAAGAGCTGTGAGGCAAAAGCATCACATAACCTATAAAGGAAAACCTATCAGATTAACAGATTTCTCAGCAGAAACCATTCAAGCTAGAAAAAATTGGGGTCCTATTTTTAGCCTCCTTAAACAAAACAACTATCAGCCAATAATTTTTTATCCAGAGAAACTAAGCTTCATAAATGAAGGAAAGATAGTCTTTTCCAGACAAACAAATGCTGAGCAAATTCACCACTACCAGGCCAGCACTACAAGAACTGCTAAAAGGAGCTCTAAATCTTGAAAGAATTCCTAGAAATACACCAAAATAGAACCTCCTTAAAGCATAAATCTCACAGGACCTATAAAACAAAAACAATAAAAAAAAATTGGAAAGACATCCCATCCCATGTTCACAACTGGAAGACTCAATATCGTTAAGATATCAGAGGGGATTAAGATGGCAGATAGGAGGCAGGACTAACTGGAAAAAAAAAAAAAACCACCAAGGTACTTAAGCAATGACTAGCATGATGAATAGAACAGTACCTCACATCTCAATACTAACATTGAGGCTCATGCCTATAATCCCAGAACTTTGGGAGACCAAGGCAGACAGATCACCTGAAGTCAAAAGTTCGAGAACAGCCTGGCCAATATGGTGAAAACCCCGTCTCTAATAAAAATACAAAAAAATTACCCTTGTATGGTGACACATGCCTGTAGTCCCAGCTACTTGGGAGGCTGAGGCATGAGAATTGTTTGAACCCAGGTGGCAGAGGTTGGCAGTGAGCCAAGATCACACCACTGCACTCCAGCTTGGTCAACAGAGCAAGACTCCATCTCAATAAAAATATAAAAAAATAAAAAATACTAACATTGAATATAAACAGTCTAAATGCTCCACTTTAAAAATACAGAATGGCAGAATGGGTAAGAATTCACCAACCAAGTTTCTCCTGTCTTCAAGAGACTCACTAACACATAAGAACTCACTTAAACATAAAGTAACGGGGTGGAAAAAGATATTCCATGCAAATGGACACCAAAAGTGAGCAGGAGTAGCTATTCTTACATCAGACAAAACAAACTTTAAAGCAATGGCAGCTTAAAAAGACAAAGAGGGACATTATATAATGATAAAAGGACTAGTCCAACAGGAAAATATTACAGTTCTAAATATACATGCACCCAACACTGAAGCTCCCAAATTTATAAAACAATTACTACTAGACCTAAGAAATGAGATTGATGACAACACAATAATAGTGGGGGACTTTAATACTCCACTGACAGCACTAGGCAGGTCATCAAGACAGAAAGTCAACAAAGAAACTATGGATTTAAAATATACCCTAGGACAAATTGACTTAACAGATATTATAGAACATTCTATCCAACAACCACAGAATATACACTCTATTCATCAGCACATAGAACATTCTCCAAGATAGACCATATGATAGGCTACAAAACAAGTCTCAGTAAATTTAAGAAAATCAAAATTATGTCAAATATTCAGACCACAGTGGATTAAAATTTGATATCAACTCCAGAAGGAAGCCTCAAAACCAGGCAAATACATGGAAATTAAGTACCTGTTCCTGAATGATCATTGGGTCAACAATAAAATCAAGACAGAAATTAAAAAGTTATTTGAACTGAATGATAATAGTGACACAACCTATCAAAACTCTGGGATACAGTAAAAGTGGTGCTAAAAGGATAGTTGATAGCATTAAATGCCTTCATCAAAAAGTCTGAAAGAGCACAAAGAGACGATCTAAGGTCATACCTCATGGAACTGGAGAAACAAGAACAATCCAAACTCAAACCCAGCAGAAAAAAAGAAATAACAAAGATCAGAGCAGAACTAAATGAAATTGAAACAAAAAAATGCAAAAGATAAATGAAACAAAAAGATGATTCTTCGAAAAAATGAATAAAATTGATAGACCATTAGCAAGATTAACCAAGAAAGGAAGAGAGAAGATCCACATAAGCTGGATTAGAAATGAAACAGGAGATATTACAACTGATACCACAGAAATACAAAAGATTATTCAAGGCTACTGTGAACACCTGGATGCTCATAAACTAGAAAACCTAGAGGAGATGGATAAACTCCTGGAAATATACAGTCTTCCTAGATTAATCCAGGAAAATATAGAATCTCTGAATAGATCAATAACAAGCAACAAAATTGAAATGGTAATTTAAAAATTGGCAACAAAAAATTAGCCCAGGATTAGACGGATTTACAGCTGAATTCTATCAGACATTCAAATAAGTATTGGTACTAATCTTATTGACAACTATTCTAAAAGACAGAGAAATAGGGACTCCTCCCTAAATCATTCTATGAATCCAGTATCACCCTAATACCAAAACCAGGGGAGGACGTGACAAAAAAAGAAAACTAAAACTAAAGACCAATATCCATGATGAATACAGATGCAAAAATGTACAACAAAATACTAGCAAGCTGAGTCCAACAGCATATCAAAAAGATAACCCACTGTCATCAACTGGGTTTCATACCAGGAATGCAGGGATGGTTTAACATCCTCATAAGTCAATAAATGTGATATATCATATAAGCAGAATTTAAAACAAAAATCACATGATCATTCCATAGACACAGAAAATGCATTTGACAAAATCCAGCATCCCTATGAAAACACTCAGCAAAATTAGCATAGAAGGGACTTATCTTAAGGTAATAAAAGCCATCTACGACAAACCCACAGGCAACATTATACTGAAAGGGAAAAAGTTGAAAAAGAATTTTCCCTGAGAAATGAAACAAGACAAGGATGCCCACTTTCACCACTTCCATTCAAAATAGTACTGTAAGTCCTAACCAGAGCAGTCAGATAAGGGAAAGAAATAGAGGGCATCCAAATCAGTAGAGAGGAAGTCAAACTGTCACTGTTTGCTGATGATATGATTGTAGACCTAGAAAACCCTAAAGACTCATCCAAAAAGCTCCTAGAGCTAGTCAATGAATTCAGCAAAGTTTCAGGATACAAAATTAATGTACACAAATCAGTAGCTCTACTATACACCAACAGCGACCAAGCTGAGAATCAAGCAAGAAGTCAACCCCTTTCCCAATAGTTGCAAAAAAAAAAAAAGAAAGAAAGAAAGAAAAAGAAAAGAAATCATGGATGACACAAACAAATGGAAACACATCCCATGCTCATGGACGAGTAGAATCAATATTGTGAAAATGACCACACTGCCAAAAGCAATCTACAAATTCAATGCAATTCCCATTAAAATACCATCATTCTTCACAGAACTAGAAAAAAATCCTAAAATTCATATGGAACCAAAAAAGAGCCTGCATACTTGAAGCAAGACTAAGCAAAGGAACAAATCTAGAGGCATCACAATACCCATCTTCAAATTATATTATAAGGCCATAGTCACCAAAACAGCATGGTACTGGTATAAAAATAGGCACATAGCCCAATGGAACATAATAGAGAACCCAGAAACAAAGCCAAATACTTACAGCCAACTGATCTTCGACAAAGTAAACAAAAACATGAAGTGTAGAAAGGACACTCTATTCAAAAGTGTCAGGTGCTGGGATAGCTGGCAAGCCACATGTAGGAGAATGAAACTGGATCATCATCTCTCGCTTTATAGAAAAATCAACCCAAGATGGTTCAAAGACTCAAATATAAGACCTGAAACCATACCAGAAGATAACATCAGCAAAACTCTTCTAGACATTGGCTTAGACAAAGACTTCATGACCAAGAACCAAAAAGTAAATGCAACAAAAACAAAGATAAATAGATGGGACTCAATTAAAGTAAAAAATTTCTGCACAGCAAAATAAATAATCAGCAGAGTTAACATACAGCCCACAGAATGGGAGAAAATCTTCACAATCTATACATCCAACAAAGGACTAATATCCAGAATCTACAAAGAAATCAAACAAATCAGCAAAAACAAAACAAAACAAAACAAAAATTCCCATAAAAAAAATAGTCTAAGGACATGGATAGCCAATTCTCAAAAGAAGATATACAAATGGTCAACATGCATATGGGAAAACGTTCAACTAATTATCAGGGAAATACAAATCAAAATCACAATGCCACACCACCTCCCTCCTGCAAGAATGGCCGTAATCAGAAAATAAAAGATGTTCGTGTGGATGTGGTGAAAAGGGAACACTTTTACACTGTTGGTGGGAATGTAAACTAGTACAAGCACTATGGAAAACAATGTGGAGATTCCTTAAAGAACTAAAAGTAGATCTACCATTTGATCCAGCAATCTCACTACTAGGTATCCACCCAAAGGAAAATAAGTCATTGTACAAAAATTATGCTTGCACATGCCTGTAATCCCAACACTTTTGGGAGGCCATGGCAGGTGGATTACCTGAGGTTAGGCGCTCAAGACCAGCCTGGCCAACACGGTGAAACCCCATCTCTACTAATAATACAAAAATTTGCCGTGCATGGTGGTGTGTGCCTGTAATCCCAGCTACTCAGGAGGCTGAAGCAAAAGAATCTCTTGAACCTGGTATGCAGGGAGGCGGAGGTTGCAGTGAGCCGACATTGCGCACTGCACTCCACCCTGGGCGACAGATCAAGACTGTCTCAAAAAAAAAAAAAAAAAAAAGATATTAATGCTTCCCAAAGCAACCTGTACATTCACTGCCATCCCTATAAATATCCCAAGTATTTTTTTTTTTTGCAGAAATAGAAAAAACCCATTCTAAAATGTATATGGTATCTCAAGAAACCCTGAATAATCAAGACAATCTTAAACAAGAGCAAAGTTGGAGGTCTCATATTTCCTGATTTTAAAACTTACTACAAAGCTATAATAATGAAAATAATGTGGTATTAGAACAAAAACAGACATATAGACCAGTGGAATAAAATAGAGTCCCCAAAAATAAGTCCTAGAATATATGATGATCAAAGATTTTCTAGAAGAGTGCCAGGATCATTTAATGGGGGAAAGGAAAGTTTCTTCAACAAACGGTATTGGAAATTTGGATATCTACATATGAAAGAACAAAGTTAGACCCTTACCTTACACCATATACAAAAGTTAACTCAAAATGGACCAAAGACCTAAATGTAAAAGCTAAAAATATAAACACTTAGAAGAAAACACAGGAGAAAAGTTACATGACATTCAATTGGTAATGATTTATTAGCTGTGACACCAAAAACACAGGCAACAAAACAAAAAATAAATCAGACTTTATCAAAATTAAAAACGTTTGTGCCTCAAATGTCATTATTGGCAGACTGAAAACATAAACCAGTGAATGGAAGAAAATATTTGCAAACCATATATCTGATAAGAAGTTAATATCCAGAATATGTAAAGAAACCTGAAATTCAACAACAACAAAAGACAACCCAATTTAAAACTAGACAAAGGATTTGAGTAGATATTTCTCCAAAGAAGTTATACAGATGGCCAGCGAACCATGAAAATACACTCAACACCAGTAATTATTAGAAAACTGCAAATTGAAATGGCATGAAGGTACCATTTCATACCCTTTAGGATGGCTATTTAAAAAAAAAAAAAAGAAAATAACAAGTGTTGGCAATGATGTGAAAAAATTGGAATCCTTGTGCATTGCTGGTGGGAATGTAGAATGGTGTATCCACTATGGAAACCAGCATGGTGTTTCCTCAAAAAGTTAAACATAGAATTACCATATGATCCAGCAATTCCACTTCTGGATATATATCTAAAATAATTAAAAGCATGGACTAATAAGATATATGTACACCAATATTTATAGAAGCATTGTATGATTTCACTTATATGAGGGATCTAGAGCATTCACATTTATAGAGACAGAAAATTGGTGGTGGTTGTCAGAAGGTGGGGAAAGGTAGAAGTAGGTACTTCATGTTTAATGGGTACAGAATTTCAGTTTAGGAAGATGAGACATTTCTGGAGATGGATGGTGATGATCGTTGAACAATATAAATGTACTTAATACCACTGAAGTATACACTTAAAATGACAAAAATGGCAAATCTTGTTATGTACATTTTTTACCAGAATAAAAACACTCAGTAACAAGAGACAAGCTGAGCTGAAAAAGAACAGTAAAAGGGTGATAGGAATCAAAATTTGTGAAACAGCTTAAGAGATAAAGTTGGAGACTAGGGGAAGAGTTTGGATTTTTATTTAGGCAAATCAGAATCAACAAGCAGTTTTCAAGCAGAGAACTAATAGACTGAGATATAATCAGAATAAATGTTTTTTAAATCAACTTTTATTTAAATTCCAAGGTACATGTGTAGGATGCACAGGTTTGTTACGTAGGTAAATGTGTGCCATGGTAGTTTGCTGCACAGATGACCTCATCACCTAGATATTAAGCCCAGCACCCATTAGCTGTTCTTCCTGATGCTCTCCCCCCCCCACAACCCCCCGACAGGTCTCAGTGTGTGTTGTCCCCCCACCCCGCATGTGTTTATGTGTTCTCATTATTCAGCTCCCACTTATAAGTGAGAACATGTGGTGTTTGGCTTTCTGTTCCTGGGTTACTTTGCTGAGGATACCACTTCCAGCTCCATCCATGTCCCTGCAAAGGGCATGATCTTGTTCCTTTTTATGACTGCATAGTATTCCATGGTGTATATGTATCACATTTTCTTTATCCAGTCTATCATTGAGGGGCATTTGGGTTGATTCCATGTCTTTGTTATCGTGAATAGTGCTGCAATGAACATATGCATGCATATATCTTTATAATAGGAGGATTTATATTCCTTTGGGTATATACCCAGTAATGGGATTACTGGGTCAAATGGTTTTTCTGCTTCTAGATCTTTGAAGGACCACCGCACTGTCTTCCACAATGGTTGAACTAGTTTATATTCCTACCAACAGTGTAAAAGCATTCCTTTTTCTCCACAACCCCTCCAGCATCTGTTGTTACTTGACTTTTTAACACTCTCCGCTCCTACTGGTGTGAGATGGTGTCTCACTGTGGTTTTGATTTGCATTTCTCTAATGATCAATGATGTTGAGGTTTTTTTCATATATTTGTTGGCAACATGAAGGTCTTCTTTTGAAAAGTATCTATTCATGTCCTTTGCCCACTTTTTAATGGGATTCTTTGCTTTTTTTATTATACTTTAATTCAGGGGTATATGTGCAGAACGTGCAGGTTTGTTACATAGGTATACCTGTGCCATGGTGGTTTGATGCACTCATCAATCCGTCATCTACACTAGGTATTTCTCCTAATGCTATCCCTCCCCTAGTCCCCCACCCACTGACAGGCCCTGGTGTGTGATGTTCCCCTCCCTGTGTCCATGTGTTCTTATTGTTCAACTCCCACTTATGAGCGAAAACATGTGATGTTTGGTTTTCTGTTCCTGTGTGTTTCCTGAGAATGATGGTTTCCAGCTTCATCCATGTTCCTGCAAAGGACATAAACTCATCCCTTTTTACAACTGCATGGTATTCCATGGTGTATATGTTCCACATTTTCTTTATCCAGTCTACCATTGATGGGTATTTGGATTGGTTCCAAGTCTTTGCTATGCTGAGCAGTGCTGCAACAAACATATGTGTGCATGAGTCTTTACAGTAGAATGATTTATAATCTTTGGGGTACCCAGTAATGGGATTGCTGGGTCAAATGGTAGTTCTGGTTCTAGATTCTTGAGGAATAACCACACTGTCTTCCACAATGGTTGAACTAATTTACACTCTCAAAAACGGTGTAAAAGTGTTCCTATTTTTCCACATTCTCTCCAGCATCTGTTGTTTCCTGACCTTTTTTTTTTTTTTTTTTTTTTTGAGATGGAGTCTCACTCTGTCACCTGGCCCAGGCTGGAGTGCAGTGGCCCAATCTCTACTCACTGCAAGCTCCACCTCCTGGGTTCACACTGAGAGGTGACAACATGCTAGCAGCCCTCGCTCTCAGCACCTCCTCGGTTTCGGTGTCCACTCTGGCGGTGCCTGGGGAGCCCTTCAGCCCACCACAGCACTGTGGGAGCCCCTCTCTGGGCTGGCCAAGACCAGAGCCAGCTCCCTCTGCTTGCAGGGAGTTGTGGAGGGAGAGGCACAGGTGGGAACCCAGGCTGCGCAGGAGACTCACAGGCCAGCACAAGTTCCGGGTGGGCATGGGCTCTGTGGGCCCCACACTCGGAGCGGCTGGCCAGCGCCACAGGCCCTGGGCAGTGAGGGGCTTAGCACCTGGGCCCAGCAGCAGCTGCAGATGGTGTGCCGGGTCCCCCAGCAGTGCCAGCCTGCTGGCACTGCACTCAAATTCTCACTGGGCCTCAGCTGCCTCCCCACGGGACAGAGCTCAGGACCTGCAGTTCGCTATGCCCAAGCCTCACCCTGCCGCCATGGGCTCCTGCACAGCCCAAGCCTCCCTAACGAGCGCCACCCCATGTGCCATGGGGTGTCCAGTCCCATCTACCACCCAAAGGCTGAGGAGAGCGGGCACATGGCATGGGACTAGCGGGCAGCTCCGCCTGCAGCCCCAGTGCAGGATCCCCTAGGTGAAACCAGCTGGGCTCCTGAGTCTAGCAGGGACTTGGAGAACCTTTACGTCTAGCTAAGGCATTGTACATACACCAATCAGCACCCTGTATTTGCCTCAAGGTTTGTAAATACACCAATCAGTACTCTGTATCTAGCTAACCTAGTGGGGACTTGGAGAACTTTTCTATCTAGCACTCTGTATCTAGCTAAAGGATTGTTAAGGCACCAGTCAGCACTCTGTGTCTAGCTCAGGGTTTGTAAATACACCAATCAGTACTCTGTAACTAGCTAACCTAGTAGAGACTTGGAGAACATTTCTGTCTAGCACTGTGTCTAGCTAAAGGATTGTAAACGCAACAATCAGCAGTCTGTGTCTAGTTCAGGAATTGTAAATGCACCAATCAGCACTCTGTCAAAATGGACCAATCAGCTCTCTGTAAAATGGACCAATCAGCTCTCTGTAAAATAGACCAATCAGCTCTCTGTAAAATGGACCAACCAGCAGGATGTGGGTGGGGTCAGATAAGGGAATAAAAGCAGGCTGCCTGAGCCAACCAGCCAGAAGCCACTCAGGTCCTCTTCCACACTGTGGAAGGTTTGTTCTTTCACTCTTCACAATAAATCTTGCTGCTGCTTACTCTTTGGGTCCACATTGTCTTTATGAGCTGTAACACTCACCGCAAAGGTCTGCAGCTTCACTCCTGAGCCCAGCGAGACCATGAACCCACCAGAAGGAAGAAACTCCGGACGTGTCTGAACATCAGAAGGAACAAACTCCAAACACACCATCTTTAAGAACTGTAACACCGCAAGGGGCTGCAGCTTCATTCTTGAAGTCAGTGAGACCAAGAACCCACCAATTCCGTACACAATGCCATTCTCCTGCCTCAGCCACTTCAGCAGCTGGGACTACAGGCGCTCGCCACCAGGCCCAGCTAATTTTTTGTATTTTTTTAGTAGAGACGGGGTTTCACCGTGTTAGCCAGGATGGTCTCAATCTCCTGACCTTGTGATCCACCCGCCTCAGCCTCCGAAAGTGCTGGGATTACAGGCCTGAGCCACCATGCCCTGCCGTTTCCTGACTCTTTAATGATCACCATTCTAACTGGCATGAGATAGTATCTCATTGTGGTTTTGATTTGCAGTTTTCTAATGACCAGTGATGATGAGCTTTTTTTTTCATATGTTTGTTGGCCACATAAATGTCTTCTTTTAAGAAGTGTCTGTTCATATCTTTCACCCATTTTTCGATGGGGTTGTTTTTTTCTTGTAAATTTGTTTAAGTTCCTTTTAGATTCTGGATATTAGCCCTTTGTCAGATGGATAGATTGCAAACATTTTCTCCCATTCTGTAGGTTTCCTGTTCACTCTGATGAGAGTTTATTTTGCTGTGCAGAAGCTCTTTAGTTTTAGATCCCATTTCTTAACTTTTGCTTTTTTTGTAATTGCTTTTGGTGTTTTCATCATGAAATCTTTGCCCATGCCTATGTCCTGAGTGGTATTGCCTAGATTTTCTTCTAAGGCTTTTATAGATTTGGGTTTTACATTTAAGTCTTTATTCCCTCTTGAGTTAATTTTTGTGTTAGGTGTAAGAAAGGGTTCCACTTTCAATTTTCTGCCTATGGCTAGCCAGTTCTGCCAGCACCATTTATTAAATAGGGAATCCTTTCCCTATTGCTTGTTTTTGTCAGGTTTGTCAAAGATCAGATGGTTGTAAATGTGAGGTGTTATTTCTGAGTTCTCCATTGTGTTCCATTGGTCTATGAGTCTGTTTTTGTACCAGTACCATGCTGCTTTGGTTACTGTAGCCTTGTTGCTTCAGGAAAAATTTTCTGAATTAATTGGAACATGAAGATAGCGTAGCAGGGGTGTAGTAAGGAGTACTGTAGTGCTAGTAGTTAAAATCTTGAGAGTGAATGAACCCCTGAGTCAGTAACAACAGAGGGCAAAAGATAAGATCAATCTTTCTTCTGCTCCTGAGAGAAACCAAGTATGCTCCTCTATCAGGACCTTTGCACCTGCTGCTCCCTCAGCCTAACTTCCCCACTGCCAACTAACTACATTGTTCATACCATTATTTTACTCAGGGGTCTGCTTAAATGTCACCTTATAAATAAAAGCATCACATTTATAATACCATTTTCCCTATCCCATAACTCTCTGTTCACTAACCCTGTATTATTTTTCTTCCTTGCTGTATGTGCAGTCCATATAACACATTTGTTTGTTTATTACCAGTTCCTCCAGACTACAATGTAAGCTCAATAAAGGAGAAAATTTGTCTGATTTGTTGATCTCTGTATCACCAGTATCTTTTATAATGCATAGAATATAGGAGGTACGCAATGAATATTTGCTTAAAGAATGAAAATAAATGTTTTGTTCATTTATCTGGCTGGTGGATGAATGATAGGAAGAAGAGAAACCTGTAAGAGAGGCAGAGTATTCAGAGAAAGGCAGGAAAACGTTGCATTGTGCAAGTTGCAAGGCAATAGTTAAAATATTTGCTGCAAGCCTCCAATAGCCAAGATGTGGATTAGGATAAGGGTGATCAACCAGCTCAGTTTTTCAGAGATAGTCCTGCCTTCAGGACTGAAATTACAGTATCCCTAAAATTCCTTAGTTTTGCACAAACCTGCACAATCGATCACCCTAGTTGGTAGTTAGTTTTAAAAAGAAGCAACCCAGTCTCAAACTATGCAAGGCAAGTCACAAGGGACCAGGGTTCTTGTGGGGGTGGCATGAGAACCTGACATTTGAGATATCTGAGCCGGCAGAGGGAGCTACCTGGAGAGTTAGCAGGGACAGGACTACAGCCTGCATGGAGCCCAGAGGGTTTGGTGCAGGAACAGCTGCAGGGAAGCACAGACAGGGACACCCATCCTTGAAGGCTTGCCATGCCTTCTAGGTGGCTTTGGCCTTTGGTGACTGTTGGACTTGAACAGAACAGGGCTATCTTCTCTGTGGGATGAGGCCAGTCTAATATGAGCACCCGTATGCCGGCCTGTCCCAGAGTCCCGATCTGGCCACATCCACTTGCGGCTCACCCTCAGATGCCCAACTGGCCACCATAAAACAACTTAAATACAAAGACCACTGACACTATAAAACAACTACACAATCAAGTCTACATAACAACCAGCTAACAACACCATGACAGGATCAGATCCACATGTATCAATATTAACCTTGAATATAAAGGGGTTAAATGCCCCCATTTAAAAGTCACAGAGTGGCAAGTTGGATAAAGAATCAGTACCCAACTGCATAGTGTCTTCAAGACACCCATCTGTCATGCAATGACACCCATGGGCTCAAGGTAAAGGGATGGAGAAAAATTTATCAAGCAAATGGAAAACAAAAAAGAGCAGGGGTTGCTATTCTTATTTCGGGCAGAACAGACTGTAAGCCAACAATGATCAAAAAGGACAAAGTGAAGTCCTAGCCAGAGCAATGAGGCAAGAGAAAGAAATAAAATGCATCCAAATAGGAAGAGAGGAAGTCAAACTATCTCTCTTCACAGATGATATTATTATATACCTAGAAAACCCCAAAGTCTCTACTCAGTGGCTCTTAGATCTGATAAACAACTTCAGAAAAGTTTCAGGATACAAAACCAATGTACAAAAATTGGTAGCATTTCTATACACCAATAACGACCAAGCTGAAACCCAAATCAAGAATGCAATGCCATTCACAATAGCAACAAACAGGATAACATACCTAGGAATACAGATAACCAGGGATGTGAAAGATCTCTACAACAAGAATTACAAAACACTGCTGAAAAAAATCAGAGATTACACAAACAAATGGAAAAACATTCCATGCTCATTGATAGGAAAAATCAATATTGTTAAAATGGCCATACTGCCCAAAGCAATGTCTGGATTCAGTGCTATTCCTATCAATCTACTAACAATGTCTATCACAGAATTTGAAAAAAAAAACTATTCTAAAATTCATGTGGAACCAAAAAAAGAGCCCAAATAGGAAAAGCAATCCTAAGCAAAAAGAAGAAAATTGGAGGCATCAAACTACCCAACTTCAAGCTATATTACAATGCTACGGTAACAAAAACAGCATGGTACTGGTACAAAAACAGACTAATAGAACAATGGAACAGGTTAGAGAACCAAGGAATAAAGCCACACACCTAAAACCACCTGATCTTTGACAAAGTTGAAAATGACAAGCAGTGGGGAAAGAACTTCCTATTTGATAAATGATACTGGGATAACTGGCTAGCCATATGCAGAAGATTGAAGCTGAATGCCTTCTTTTCACCATATAAACAAATCAATGCAAGATGGATTAAAGACTTAAATGTAAAACTTAAAATTATAAAAACCCTAGAATAAAATCAAAGAAATTCCATTCTGGACATAGGCCCTGGAAAAGACTTCAAGACAAAGACTCCAAAAGCAATTGCAACAATAACAAAAATTGAGGGGCCAGGCGCGGTGGCTCAAGCCTGTAATCCCAGCACTTTGGGAGGCCGAGACGGGCGGATCACGAGGTCAGGAGATCGAGACCATCCTGGCTAATACGGTGAAACCCTGTCTCTACTTAAAAATACAAAAAACTAGCCGGGCGACGAGGCGGGTGCCTGTAGTCCCAGCTACTCGGGAGGCTGAGGCAGGAGAATGGCGTAAACCCAGGAGGCGGAGCTTGCAGTGAGCTGAGATCCGGCCACTGCACTCCAGCCTGGGTGGCAGAGCAAGACTCCGTCTCAAAAAAAAAAAAAAAACCAAAATTGAAAAGCCGGACCTAATTAAAGTAAAGAGCTTCTGCACAGCAAAAGAAGGAATAAACAGAGTAAACAGACAAATGGGAGAAAATATTTGTGAACTGTGCATCTGACAAAGGCCTAATATCCAGAATCTATAAGGAACTTAAACCAACAAGCAAAATAATAAACAAGCCCATTAAAAATGTGCAAAAGATACGAACAGATACTTCTCAAAAGAAGACATACATGACGCCAACAAGCATATGAAAAAGTGCTCATCATTAATAATCAGAGAAATGCAAATCAAAACCACAATGAGATACCATCCCATACCAGTCAGAATGGCTATTATTAAAAAGTCAAAAAATAACAGATACTGGCAAGTTTACAGAGAAAGAGGAATGCTTACACACTGTTGATGGGAATGTAAATTAGTTCAGCCACTGTGGAAAGCAGTTTGGAGGTCTCTCAAAAGACTTAGAATTACCATTCAACCCAGCAATTCCATTACTGGGCATATACCCAAATAAATATAAATCATCCTACCATAAAGATACATACACATATATGTTTATCATAGCACCATTCACCATAACAAAGACATGGAATCAATCTAGAGGCCCGTCCAAGACTCCTTCTGCTTGAGAAAAGCAGAGGATAAAGTAAATGGGACTTTGTCTTGCACCAGCTCAGCCACAGTGGGGTAGAGCAGCAAGCATGCTCTTGAGGTTCCTGATTGCAGGACATGGCTCTTGGACGACATTTCTGGACCTGCCCTGGTTCATAGGGGATCCCACTGCCCTGAAGGATGAGTCCCAGGCCAGGCAGCATTTACCACAAGCTGACTGAAGAGCCCTTGGGCCTTAGGGGAATATCAGTGGTAGTCTGGAAGTACGTCCTGTGGGCCTGTGGTGGCAGTGGCCACAGGGTGAGGATACTGCCCCTGTGAAAGTGGGAGGGAAGCGTGGAAAGACTGTGTCTTGTGGTTTGAGTGCCAGCTCAGCTGAAGTACAATAGAACACCAAGTAGATTTCTAAGGTTTTCTACTCTAGTCCGTGGCTCCCAGACAGCACCTCAGGACCCAGGCCTGGGGGAACTCACCACCCTGAAGGGAAGGACACAGGCCTGGCTAGCTTTGTCACCTGCTGATTGTAGAGCCCCAGGGTTTTGAGTGAACATAGACAGTAGCCAGGGATTGGTTACAGCAGTTCTTGGACAAGACCTCGTGCGGCACTGGCTTCAGGTCTGACTCAGTGCAGTCCTAGTGGTGGTGGCCTCAGGGGTGCTTATGTCACTCCACCCCGAGCTTCAGGTGGCTCAGAACAGAGAGAGAGATTTTGTTCATTTGGGAGAAAGTAAGGGAAGAGTACAAGAGTCTCTGCCTGGTAATCCAGAGAATTCTCCCAGATCTTGTTCAAGACCATCAAGACAATACCTCTACAAGTCTGCAAGAACCACAGCATCACTGGGCTTGGGGTTCCCCCTAAACCAGATACAGCTTAGATCACAACACCCAAGTCCTTTCAAATATCTGGAAAGCTTTCCCAAGGAGGATGGGTACAAACAAGCCCAGACTACAATGACTATAATAAATACCTAACTATTCAATGCCCAGACATAGACAAACATCTACAGGTATTAAGGCAATCCAGGAAAATATGACTTCACCAAATGAACTAAACAAAGTACCAATCCTGGAAAAACAGGGATATGTAGCAACCTAGATGACCATCAGTGGTGAACTGGATAAAGAAAATGTAGGACATATACACTGTGGAATACTATGCAGCCATTAACAAGAATGAAATTATAATTATGTCCCTTGCAGCAACACAGATGCAGCTGGAGGCCACTATCTTAAATGAATTAATGCAGGAAAAAAAAACCAAATACTACAGGTTCTTACTTATAAGCGGGAGCTAAACACTGAATACACATGGACACAAAGAAGGGAACAATAGACATCAGGGCCTACTTGAGGGTGGGAGGTGGGAGAAGGGTGAGGGTCAATAAACTACTTATTAGATACTATGCTCACTACTGGAGTAACAAAATAAGTGCTACACTCAACCCCAGCAATACACAATTTACTCATATAACAAACCTGAACATGTACCCATGAAGCTAAAACAAAAGTTGGAAGGAAAATGAATTTGTCCATTTCACCTATGTTATCGAATTTATTGGCATATAATTGTTCATAGCATTCCTTTATAATCCTTTTTTATTTCTGTAAGATTGTTAATAACGTCATCTCTTTTATTTATGATTCTAATAATTTGAGTCATCTTTTTTCCTTGTGCAATCCACCTAAGGATTTGTCAACTGTGTTAATCCTTTCAAAGAACCATCTTGTGTTTTTGTTGATTCTCCCTGTTGTCTTTCTATTCCTGTATCATTTATTTCCACTCTAGCATTTATTATTTCATTCCTTCTGTTTACTTTAGGTTTAGTTTGTTCTTCTTTTTCTAGTGTCTTAAGGTGTAAGATTAGGTTACTAATTTAAGATCTTTTTTTAATTAGAGCTATAAATTTCTCTCTAAGAACAGTTTTACTGTATCCCACAAGTTTTAGTATATGTGTCTTCATTTTCATTAATCTCAAAGCATTTTCTAATTACTTAAGAATATGTTGCTTAATTTTCACACATTAGTAACAGCTCAAAGAAAGCTTCTTACCCCATCCATACCATCTCCTTCCCAATTGGTTGCCTTCATTCCTGTCCATAGCAATAACTGATGGTAACATAAGCAGAGTGCAAGTGTCCTCATGCCCCGCTTTTTATTCTTCTTTCTCTACTACAGATTGACATTGTTAAAGAGGGTCTTTCCTCTATCAGCTGACTGTGTGTTTCTTAGGAAAAAGCCTAAAATATATTTTGTTTTTGCCAAGTGCCTCTGAAGCCTCAGATGCTACCTTAAAGTGTTGCCCAGGATGGTTTTATATTCCTGAGCTCAAGCAATCTGCCCACCTTGGCCTTCCGAAGTGCTGGGAATACTGATGTGAGACACAGCGCCTGGCCCAACAATTACAATTTTTTGGAAATAAGGCTTTATGGGGGAACTTCAAACCCATTTTGCCTCCTCATGACTGCCTGGCTTCTGGTTCTCTCAACAGCCATAGTTGTGAAGCTGTTGATTTTCAAGGCTACCTCTGTGCTGGAGTGAGAGACATGGAAATAGAACAAGTTTAAATGCCACAAACCTCACTATTCTTGTCAAGATTTATTGATTTTTCCTGAATGAATAGTTGTCACAACTTTGGTTAATTTCCAGAGTTTTTTAAAAGGTTGATTTTAATATTTTTTCCTAGTTAGTTGTTGCTTTTATGAAGGAGTGGATTTTTGGAAGTCCTTACTCTACCAATCCAGAAATACTCTTATAGCAGTGCTTTAATCATAAAATGTTTGTTATTTTATGAACAAGGTCCAAGTACCCCCAAACCTGTTATACATATATACCACTCACACCCACATATATCACATTAATAGCTACACACACACAAAGAGGGGGAGAGAAAAGAGTTTTCATTCCATTCAATCAACAGCCAAGTGGATTGAGGTAAAGGAGGGAGATGCTTCAAAAGTCAGCTTTTCTCTTGCCTTCATTCTATGAATACCTCAAACACCCCATGCATGTAGATAACTATCTAAACCATGGAAACCGTTACTGACCCATGTACCTCAGATCTTAAAGAAATCATTGTTGGCTTAATGAAAATAGTCAGTAGTCTAAAAAGGAGCTGCTAGGGAAAGATTTTTAATATACTTAACCTCCTCTCTGTTTCTTTTATATTTATTGTTATGGCTTCTATGTTTGACATAACTTTATAGAATATAGTTTCAAGCAACATAAATATGTAACTACTCTTCTTAATTGTATAATTCTTTCCAATGCCTACTTAATTTAGGGTGAATTTTTTTTCTTCCTGCCTTGAGTAGAATTCTTATTTCAATTCACTTTGGGAAACATTCTGAGGTAGCATCTGAAGCTTCAGAGGCACTTGGCAAAAACAAAATATATTTAAGGCTTTTTCCTAAGATACATATAGTCAACTGATAAAGGCAAGACCCTCTTTAACAGTTTCAATCTGTAGTAGAGAAAGAAGGATAAAAGTGGGGACATGAGGACACTTGTGTTCTGCTTATTTTACCATTAGTTACTGCTATGGAGAGGAATGAAGGCAACCAATTGGGAAGGAGAATGGTATGAATGGAGTAAGAAGCCTTCTTTGAGCTATTATAAAACATTTCCCCTTACACTGGTTTTGAACCCTTATCAATGCTAAGACCTCTTTAAATTCTTCTAAGCCTATCAATTATATATTCACAAAATCAAAAATAACTCAGGTTGGAAGAGACCTTAGATTTCATAAAGTCCAGTCCCCATACTATCTAATACTTCAAATTCATCTACAACACACCTGCCTAGTGAGCTTTCAACTTCTGTTTGCTCACTTCCAGTGATGGGAGAGCTCATTACCTCTTGAGGCAATTTATTTCTTCTTTAAATTGTGCTGCACATTAATAAATTATTTTTTATATTGAATTAAGAGCAGTTGCCATGGAATACCCCCTGCCACATACACATGTGTACAGTGTTATGAATTACCATTTAGAGAAATAAAGATGACATCTAATCCCTCTTCCCATATAGCACAATGATTTCCACCCAAGTCTTCTCTTCTCCAAGTAAAACATTCCTCATTCTTTTATCACACCTCTCAGACCCAGCTTGTTTTACTGTATATTAAGTTCCAATGTGTTGGTAAATGTTTAACAACTGCCTTTCTGGGGGAGGAAAGATGAGGGTGGATGGGTGTTGAGTTGTAGTATTTGCCAATTTCTGTAGTGTAAATACTTCCATCATGGCTGATTTTAAGCTACCAAAATGATGTCGCTGAAAGCAGTTAGGAAGAGATGCACATAATTAGTGCTACTCAACTGCTGCAAGTCAGCCTCGGCACACTGGTCTTGGTCCCTTTATCCCTACTCAGGCCTTTGGAGTCAACTCTACAGCAAGTATTTGATCTACATAAGACCAGACATTAACCCAGGGTACATGGGATACATGTTCCACTCCCTTGAATGAAAGTAGGCTTTCTACATTCTTCACGCTCTGCTCTCCATGAATGTATGGAAATTCATCAGCTCCTTGCCAAATCAGAAAACAGAGTCAATTGGGGATCTACAATGTCTTTCTCAATAGATTGGCAATTCAATGTCATGTTTTCTAGTGGTCAGAAAGAGTTAATATGACTCTTTGTACCCATATTGTCTATATGTCAAGGCCAATCTGCCAGAGTAAATAAATTCTTCCTGAATCAAGAGAAGGGATTAGGTTCAGAGTACAATCAGCCCTCCATATCTACATGTTCAACCAACTGCAGATAGAAAATAATTGAAAATAATAATAAAAATAACAATACAACAACAAAAATGCAAATTTTAAAAATACAGTAAAACAACTATTTACATAGTGTTTACATTTTATTAGGTATTGTAAGCAATCTAGAAATGATTTAAAGTATACAGGAGGATGCATAGGTTATATGCACCGTATTATATAAGGGACTTGGGCATCCACAGATTTTGTTATCTATGGGGATCCTAGAATCAATCCCTCATGGATGTAGAGGGGATGTCTATATAATTCATTCCTTCTAAAGGCACAGTTAATCTCATATACAGCCTATTCTTCAGTCCTCATTCATCAGAAAAAAAAACTCTCAGACTTACTTTATCTATATCCAAAACTCTAAACTCCAACTGGCTGGTACTAGTGAGTTATGGTTCACACTGCTTTCTGGTGAGTGATGAATTTACTTGGTTGGGCATTCAATTGACTTTACTGTCTCACATGGAAGTCTTGATAGGTCACCTTTAAAATTCAGTTGGCAACATTTGTCCATTTTCCAATGACTTTTAGGTGTCATACTGAAGATAAAACAAATGGTATTTTATATAGAAATACATACTCAGACATTTAGAAGAGGCTCAATCTGCCAAAACAGAAACTTGGGGCAAGCATCCGGCCATGTTTACCTTTCACGCCAATTGTTTGGGAAGCTGTATTAAGCTCTTCTTTCTGGGCCTCATGGTCCAGAGATTCTGGAGCTTTTGTCTCTTTTCACTTTTCCTTGTCCTGCTGGAAGACAAACTGGTAGAAATAGGCAAGAAGAGATTATTCTCAGCCAAATGAGATTTTCACTGTTAAAATATAGTGATACAAAAATTTTATTTAGTCCAGTGGTCTTCAATCCTATTCTACATTGGAATTACCTGTGGAGCTTTAAAAAAAAAAAAAATCTTATGCCTGAGGCTACCCCCAGAGTTTCTGACTGATCTGGGAAGTAACCTGAGCATCAGGAGTTTCAAAGCTCTGCTGTTGTTGCACCATCAAAATCGGGAACCATTGATTTAGACAACTGATTTGTGTACTTTTTTACTACTGCTTTTGTAACCAATTAATGCTTACTTAGTGATTTAAAACAGCACAAATTTATTACCTTATAGTTCTGGAAGTCAGAAATCTGAAATGGGTCTCACTGGGCTAAAATCAAGGGATAAGCAGAACTGTATTCCTTCTGGAGGTTCTAGGGGATAATCTACTTTCTTACCTTTTCCAGCTTCTAGAGGCCACCTGTATTCCTTGCATCATGGTCCTCCTCCTCTATCTTCAAGGCCAGTAACATCAAGTCGAGTTCTTCTTTTCTCATGCTACGTCATTCTGGTTCTCCCTCTTCTGCCTCTCTCTTCCTCTTATAAAGGCACTTGTGATTACACTGGGCCCACACATATAATCCAGGCTAACCTCTCAATCTCAAGACCAGCTAATTTGCTACCTTAATTCCCATTTGACATTTAACATAACATATCCATAGTTTCCAAGAAATAGGATATGGATATCTTTGTGGAGTCATTGACCTGTCTATCATACTTGGGTCTCTCCCGGATCATCCATAACAATTCTTCTTCGGAAGGCAAAGGGATTAGGTGGAGAAATGCATAACAAAGAGAAAATAGCTAAATCAATTTTGCTTACCTTCAGAGCACCTGAAGAGAGACACAGTCACACATTTGTGTTTAGATGCTCATTTAGCGATATATGTAGTCAATAAACACTTATGATTGAGGCAAATATACACTAGTCACTCAATAAATGCCCAATGAATGAATGAATGAATGGCTGATTATATGTTTCTGAATGTGAATTTCCTCAAGTTTTCTACACATCTCTGTCTTGAATTATCTGTGCCCCAGATTTTTTTTTTTTTTAACAAAAGAGCATCACTGTCCTGTCAAGATCAAACCTTCACTACAACACAGTTTGGGCAAAGAGAAATATTAGAGGCTGAGGTGTCCATGATAGAGATAGAATCCTCAATAGCAAGGCCAAGTGAAAGCAACAGCAGCAGCAGGAATAGTGGTCAACGACTTCTGGGCCTCATTACTGCCTTTGGTGGCACATGACCTCCTCTTCCTCGTGTCAGAAATGAAGATAGTATTTGATATTCTGTACCACCTTGAAGTCTTATTAGTTCAACAAGCCAAATGGTATAAAACAAAATCCCTGAAAATTAATAACATGAAGCAGTTACTTTGGTAGATAACGCTATCAGCATTTGGCTCTATAATACTCAAGAACTGTAGCTCTGAATCCTTACAATCCCATTTCTGCCTGGGCCAGTTTTCATCCAACGTTTGTCTCTCCAGTGAATTTGGCTTTTCCACATGGTTCATACATTCATGCACCTTGGATCCTGAGAATGTGGCCATTTTAATTAGGGTCTAGAAACCCTGATGCTAATTCAAATGCTCCTGTCTGAGCACCTAATTGTATTCTCATTTCAGAATTTGGGCTGGGGTAATGTCTGCAAAAGCCTGCTAGAGTGCTAAAGGGAAAAATGGCAGACGCCAAATGGTTTCTGACTGTATTCTTCGTGCATACCTATGAGGCATCCTCCAGAACACTCAGAAAAACCTTTTCAGGTTTTAGAGACCAGAGTCAGCAAAATGTGGTTTATTCTTCATAGTTCACAACTCACTTTGCCATTCTGAGATTCAACTCCATTGCCTCCCTAACAGAGTTTTGCTGGGTACCCCTGTATTTGCTGGCCACTGTCACCTCTTCTAGGTACTGCTTCTGTTTCCGTGGGCTGCCACTTGGAGTCCTCAAGGCATCAAAGCTTCATGGAGTTCTGTGGCGAAGTGAAAGGAATGAGTCTCTCATTTTATTTACACTCTGTCAAAGGAGGGATGAGTTACAAACACATCTAAGTGACATAAAACAGTGTTTTCCAGATTGATCCTTCTCTCCCCAACTAAGGCTGTGTAATTGGAGCCTGCCAACCTGGTTCCTGTCCAGTTAGAATAAATTCTTTCCTGGATGCTTCTCAGACGCTCATGCAGGTAGAGTTGCATGCAAGGATATATCTAAGTCCCAAACACAGGCACAATTTAAACTCAGAATGGGACTTCTTGCTATATAAGGTTGATCTTTTTGGTCCTTCCCGAAGTATTGGCTAAGAGGTTAATGGTCTTCTCTCCAGAGGGAAATTAAAAGCTTGAGTCAAGGCCATGAGAAGAGTTGAGATCTTGGTCTTGTTAATACTTGGATTCCTTCCCTAAATAACATCTACAACTTTTTCTGCAGCCATCACCAGGAGTTCCTCATAGGGTCAAGTGTTTTTATCAAAGATCATGTATCTCAATTATTTTAATGTATCCAGTGAATTTTCTAATCAGGATTCTGGGGAAAAAAGTATTTGAATTGAGGTGAGTAAAGGAAGGAGAATTTTGTCAAAGAGCGCAGATACATGGAAATACAAATACCTCTTTTGGCCACATCTGAAGTTGTGGAGTCCCAAAGCATTTCTGAGGAAAGAAGGTGGTGGTGGTAAATCAAATAACTGATTTTAGAATTTTAAACCACTAGCTAATAATTTTGCAATTAAGCAGTTGTTTACATTGAATTATTGGCTCTTAAAAATATCCAACTACTTGAACACATTGAACTGCCGTTTGTTTATTTTCCCCCACCAAACCTGTTGGAGTATAGTGAAAACAAAGTGTAAATTCATTTTCTAAAAATTGGGAAAAATTAGTGGACTCAGAGCAACTAGTAGAGTATAATGTAGAAATGTAAGGACAGAGTCAGTTGGAAAAGGAAGATGGAAATCAAAACTGCAAAAGAGAACTCTGAACATCATTACAGTCATGTCAGAATTCCTGACTATGAACCACATATACAAAAATGAAGTCCGGAGCAAGGGCATTGCTAGAACACAGCTTTCCCAGTACTTCTACTTTGAAATGTCTAGTTGGAGGCCATGAGATAGATTAGCTGAGTTTCAATTTGTTTTAAAGAAGGAAATATTTTTCTTTTAAAAATCAGAAGAGAACTACCTTTTTATAAGAAGGCATAGTAATTAAGAGAACAACCTGTGAATTTAGACAGACCTGTTTTTAAATCTACTCTCCCCCACTTAACAGCTGTGTAAACTTGCAACATTTCTGAGCATTCCTGATAAGAGAAAGATAGTAGTCCACCAAAATTTGTACTCCCCCTTCCTTAGAGTACAATTGTTACAGGGAAGTGGCTGCCCAGAAAAAAACTACATTTTCCTGTTCTCCTTGCATCTAGATGACGCCATGTGATTAGTTTTCACTAATGAAATAGAATCTGAGGCCCTACTGTATAGTCAAGGCACAGCATGGAAGGAGCCAGTGTTTCCTGAAACACTTTATGGAGAAAGCTACCCACGAATCAAGAACACCAACACTGGATTATTATATGAGTGAGAAGTAAACTTCTATTGTGTTAAGCAACTGAAACTTTCAGGTTCATTTGTGGCAGTAGTTATAGAACTCTAATATAGATTCTGAATCCCCACTCTAAAATGAGACTATGGATGTGTGCATACAGCAGTTGTGTGTGTCACCAGATTTACTATCTAAGAGGTTGTCAGAGAGAGCTGTGTCAGTAGAATGAGGACTGACATAGAGGACTGATATGGTTTGGCTTTGTGTTCCCACCCAAAACTCATCTCAAATTGTAATCCCTAGGAGTTTAAGGAGGAGCCTGGTGGGAGGTGATTGGTTCATGGGAGTGGTTTCCCTCATGCTGTTCAGATGATAGTCAGTATGTTCTCATGAGATCTGATGATTTTATAAGTGTTTGGCAAGTTCCTCCTCTGCTCACTTGACTCTCTCCTGCCACCCTGTGAAGAAGGTGCCTGCTTCCCTTTCCACTATGATTGTAAGTTTCCTGAGGCTTCCCGAGCCACGCGGAACTGTGAGTCAAGTAAACCTCATTCCTTCATAAATTATCCAATCTCTGGCAGTCCTTTATAGCAGTGTGAAAACAGACTAATACAAGGACACAGAGGACTTTGGTTTTATGACAAGGGCTAGTAGATAGGCAGGTGTTAGAAATATTTGATTGTGAAAGTCCTTTTTTTAGGAGTGTTATCTGGCGTAAATCCTGTTCCCAGTGAAGAATCCGTAAAAGGAGAGCACTTTTCTAAACCTAATGAGCTCCGAAAAATGTTGGATAGGAGGCAGGGCTAACTTGCAACTCCCACTCAGATGGACAGAGCAGCGTGTGGAAACTCACAACAGCACTAATGATCAGGGAAATGCAAATCAAAACCACAATGAGATACCACCGTACTCCTACAAGAATGGCCATAATCAAAAAAAAATAAAACATAATAGATTTTGGCATGGATGTGGTGAAAAGGGAACACTTTTACACTGTTGGTGGGAATGTAAACTAGTACAACCACTATGGCAAACTGTGTGGAGATTCCTTAAATAAATAAAAGTAGATCTACCGCTTGATCCAGCAATCTCACCAATAGGTATCTACTCAGAGGAAAAGAAGTCATTATACGAAAAAGATATTTTCACACACATGTTTATAGCAGCACAATTTGCAATTGCAAAAATATGGAACCAGCCCAAATGCTCATTGATCAACAAGTGGATAAAGAAAATGTGATATATACATATACATATACATATATATATATGTATATGTATATGTGATATACATATATATATATGTATATGTATATGTGATATACATATACAAACAGCCAAGGTTGTTTCAATATGTATATATGTATATATGTATATTGGAGACTATTATATGTAATTGGAGACTATTATTCTAAGTGAAGTAACTCAGAATGTAAAACCAAACATCGTATGTTCTCACTCATAAGTGGGAGCTAAGCTATGAGGACACAAGGCGTAAGAATGATACAGTGGACTTTGGAGACTCAGGAGAAGGAGTGGCAGGGTGAGGTGTAAAAGACTATACATTGGGTACAGTGTACACTGATCAGGTGATGGGTGCACCAAAATCTCAGAAATCACCACTGAAGAATTTATTCATGTAACCAAACACCACCTGTTCCACAAAAACCTATTGAAATTTTTTAAAAATTTAAAAATAAAAAAAGAAAGCTACTGAGCTCCAAGCTGTAGAAGTCTACACTATGCTCACATCTCTCAAAGGGAAGGTCTTATTTATCTTTACACCCCTATTGCTTACCTCTTATGCTAGCACACTGTAAGTAAGCAATAAAATCTTGTTAACTCAACCAAAACATCAACTGGTGAATAAATATATAAATGTGGCATGTGATATATGATGGAATGTTATTTGGCAATAAAAAAAGAAGTCTGGAGTGGCTGGCAAGATGGCTGAATAAGAATAGCTCCAGTCTGCAGGCCAATATCGCCAATGAACATTGATACAAAAATCCTCAATAAAATACTGGCAAACCGAATCCAGCAGGACATCAAAAAGCTTACCCACCACAATCAAATTGGGCTTTATCCCTGGGAGCCAAGGCTGTTTCAACATACATAAATCAATAAACGTAATCCATCACATAAACAGAACCAATGACAAGAACCACATGATTATCTCAATAGCTGCAGAAAAGGCCTTTGATAAAATTCAACACCCTTTCATGCTAAAAACTTTCAATAAACTAGGTATTCGTGGAATGTATCTCAAAATAATAAGAGCTATTTATGACAAACCCACAGCCAATATCATACTGAATGGGCAAAAGCTGGAAGCATTCACTTTGAAAAACCTGCACAAGACAAGGATGCCCTCTCTCACCACTCTTTTTCAACATAGGAGTTCTGGCCAGGGCAGTCAGGCAAGAGAAAGAAATAAAGCACATTCAAATAGGAAGAGAGGAAGTCAAATTGTCTTTCTCTGCAAATGACATGATTGTATATTTAGAAAACCCCACTGTCTCAGATGAAAATCTCTTTTAGCTGATAAGCAACTTCAGCAAAGTCTCAGGATACAAAATCAACGTGCAAAAATCACAAGCATTCCTATACACTAGTAGTAGACAAACAGAAATCCAAATCATGAGTTAACTCCCATTCACAATTGCTACAAAAAGAATAAAATACCTAGGAATACAACTTGCAAGGGATGTGAAGGACCTCATCAAGGAGAACTGCAAACCACTGCTCAAGGAAATAAGAGAGAACACAAACAAATAGAAAATCATTCCATGCTCATGGATAGGAGTAATCAATATAGTGAAAACGGCCATATTGCCTAAATTAATTTACAGATTATATGCTATCCCCATCAAGCTACCATTGACTTTTTTCACAGAATCAGAATAAACTACTTTAAATTTCATATGGAACCAAAAAAGAGCCCATATCACCAAGATAATCATAAGCAAAAAGAACAAAGCTGGAGGCATCATGCTACCTGACTTCAAACTATACTACAAGGCTACAGTAACCAAAACAGCATGGTACTGGTACCAAAACAGATATATAGACCAATGGAACAGAACAGAGGCCTCAAATAACACTACATGTCTACAACCATCTGATCTTTGACAAACCTGACAAAAACAAGAAATAGGGAAAGGAGTCCCTATTTAATAAATGGTGTTGGGAAAACTGGCTGGCCATATGCATAAAATTGAAACTGGACCTCTTCCTTACACCTTATACAAAAATTAACTCAAGATGGATTAAAGACTTAAACGTAAGACCTAAAACCATAAAAACCCTAGAAGAAAACCTAGGCAATACCACTCAAGACATAGGCATGGGCAAAGACATCATGACTAAACGACCTAAAGCAATGGCAACAAAAGCCAGAATCAACAAATGAGATATAATTAAACTAAAGAACTTCTGCACAGCAAAAGAAACTCTCATCAGTGTGAACAGGCAACCTACAGAATGGGAGAAAATGTTTGCAATCTATCCATCTGACAAAGGGCTAGTATCCTGAATCTACAAAGAACTTAAACAAATTTACAAGAAAAAACAAACAACCCCATCAAAAAGTGGGCAAAGGATATGAACAGACACTTCTCAAAAGAAGACATTTATGCAGCCAACAGAAAGATGAAAAAATGCTCATCATCACTGGTCGTTAGAGAAATGCAAATCAAAATCACAATGAGATACCATCTCGCACCAGTTAGAATGGTGATCACTACAAAGTCAGGAAACAACAGGTGCTGGAGAGGATGTGGAGAAATAGGAATGCTTTACACTGTTGGTGAGAGTGTAAATTAGTTCAACCATTGTGGAAGACAGTGTGGCAATTCCTCAAGGATCTAGAACCAGAAACACCATTTGACCCAGCAATCCCATTACTGGGTATATACCCAAAGGATTATAAATCATTCTACTGTAAAGACACATGCACGCTTATGTTTATTGCAGCACAGTTCACAATAGCAAAGACTTGGAACCAATCCAAATGCCCATCAATGATAGACTGGATAAAGAAAATGTGACACATATACACCATGGAATACTATGCAGCCATAAAAAAAAAGGATGAGTTCATGTCTTTTGCAGGGACATGGATGAAACTGGGAACCATCATTCTCAGCAAACTAACACAAGAGCAGAAAACAAAACACACCATGTTCTCACTCATAAGTGGGAGTTGAACAATGAGAACACATGGACACAGGGAGGGGAACATCACACATACATTGCCTGTCGGGAGTTGGGAGGCTAGGGGAAGGATAGCATTAGGAGAAAGACCTAATGTAGATGACAGGTTGATGAGTGCAGCAAACCACCATGACACGTTTATACCTATGTAACAAACCTGCACTTTCTGCACATGTATCTCAGGACTTAAATTATAATTTAAAATTTTTTTCTAAAAAGTAAAAAAAAAAAAAGTCCTGATACATGCTACAACATGGACAGATATTGAAGAAAATGCTCAGTAAAAGAAGCCAGCCCTAAAAGTATGATGTCATTTGTATGTAATGTCCATAATAGGCAAATCTATACAGGCAAGAAGGTAGATTAGTGGTTTCAGGAGGCTAGGGAGGTGGTGGGGAATGGGGAGTGATTGCTAATGGGTACAGGCCTTCTTTTGTGGGGGTGATAAAAACATTCCAAAATTGATTGTGGTATTGATTGCACAACTCTGTGAATATACTAAAAACCATTGAATTGTTCATTGCAAATGAGTGGATTATGTAATATGTCAACTATATCTCAATAAAACTGTTATACAAAGAGAAAAAGAAAAAAAGGAAGATTTGATTGTGAAAGAAATGGAATGCTTCAGGAAATGCCTAGGTCAGCAGGCAGACTGAGAGTAGTTTCTGCATCCAAATCTAAGCTCTAACACTTTACCAGCTGTGACCTTGGACAAATCACTTCGCTTCTCTGTACTTTTGTCTTATCTTTATTATTATAATCATTACGATTTACATGTGTAGAAATGGAGATGCCATTAAGACAGCATGCCCAACAGGAAAATCAGGCTCACAGCCAAATGGTCTAAGCACATCCAGGCTTCACCTCTGTCAGCTTTGTCATCAGAACTATTTGTCATTTCTGGTTCTCAGTTTTCACATCTCTAAATTGGGAATAGGACATACTTTATCTACGGGGTTGTTGGTGATGTTCAAGAGAAATAATTTTTGAAAGAGTTTTTTAAAGCATAAAATGATATTGTAGAAGTTGGATTCCCCAATAGTCAAACTGCTTTTAGCGATTATCCTCTTAGTCTACCAATGAATGCCACTGTAATAAACAAGTCTGCAACTTCTCTTGGGGAGAGAATAAAACCAGCGCCATTGCTTTACATTCATACCTCTTGTTTTTAACCACACTTAGTATTGCTCAGCTTGAGCATACATCATTCACTAGACGGGATTCTTAAAGATTTCTGAACATTTCCAAAATCAAATCTACCTTCAAAGCAAGAAGATCTGCTAAGGGTATTGGGTGAATGTGTCTTGGCAACAAAGGCAGTTCTAAAGGAGGCACTGCACAGCTGTTTTTTGCATTTTAATCCAATCTGTAAAATAGTACTTTGCATATTAAAGGATTCTCACAATAGTTTTTCCATGGGTATCATCAATGACCCTGGTAAGTAGGGTTCATACTGTTCTCAATTTAGAGATGTGCACACTGAGTACCAGACAAACTACAACTACATGACTTAACTCTGGTCATATGCATTATGAGTGGCAGAACCTGGGCATAATTCAAACTATCTTGCTTGCAAATGGGTATATGCCTTCCCAAATGCCTATCTTGAAGGAAGAAACAGTCATTTGGTTGTCATATGCTTATTTTAATGTCACTTGCCAATGATTGCAAATGACTGAGATGACAGTGACTGAACTAACAGAGTAGTGGATATATTAAGGACAAAGAAAAGTGGGTGGAGGTAAAATCAATGGAACTTTTTTTATCATTGGCTGTGGGAGCTGGAGGGTTAAAAAAAAGCATTTAGAATGATTCTGAATTAGAGGATACGTCTTGCTTTATCCACCCAGCAGCCTCCTCTATTCTTCTGGGAATTGTCTCTCTGCCCACTCCAATTTTCTGTCCCAGCAGGAGCTGCGATGTTCCCACATGACCCTCT
Organism: Rhinopithecus roxellana; assembly: GCF_007565055.1. Taxonomy (NCBI): domain Eukaryota; kingdom Metazoa; phylum Chordata; class Mammalia; order Primates; family Cercopithecidae; genus Rhinopithecus; species Rhinopithecus roxellana. The sequence goes on along the minus strand of NC_044555.1, from coordinate 97,471,065 downwards.
CCCTTGGGCCATAAAGAAATGCTCTAAGGAGTGAACATTTGGCTCAACTTCACCAGTAAGGCCCATTTTGCTCACTTTTTGTGCTGTGGTCCCAGAGAACTCAATCAATCACTCCCCAAGTAGCTATAAGTTGTAACATAGTAGAGCTACGCTGTCCAATAGAAACATAACGTGAGCCAAGTATGTAATTTTAAATTTTCTAATTGCCACATTCAAAAAGAAACATGTGAAGTTAATTTTAATAATATATTTTACTTAGCACAGTACATCCAATATGTTATCACCTTAACATGCAATCAATGTTTTCTTAATTAATGAGTTTTTTTGCATTCTTTGTTTTTCTACCTTCAAAATCCAGCGAATGCTTTCCACTTATAGTCAGTGTATCTCAATTTGAACTAGTCACATTTCAAGTGCTCAATATACACATGTGACTAGTGGTTGCCATATTCGTGTAGGACTAGAGGCCTAAATGGTCCACCATGTGGAGAAAGTCAACCTACAGAATGAAAAGATGTCGATGTTCAGAGAGATGCAGAGATGCGAAGCAGGAAGAAAAAACAAGAATGCTGGTGGCATTCAACTGCCTGATTCTAGGAGTTCTTGAGGATCAGCTGTACACTCCCCACCCCCAGGACCAGTCATTGCCTGGATAGTCTATGAGGTATCCCAGGTTTTCAAAAATCATGTATGTTGTTTTTATATATATTATTTATTATTATCATTATTAATAATAAATTAAAACTACTTGCATGACTTTACCTTAAGGATGGCAATTTTTAAAATTTATACACCCACACCCTTGTTCTTAGCAGACATTAGTAATTAATTGCTTGCTTGCACTTTCTTATGGATAGTAAATGTGACCTGAGAATACTTCTGAACAATGCTCTACCATTACCAAGTAATTGGAGTACATGTTAAGTGAAAATGTATCTGCCCCCCTGCTTATAGTTGCAATGTGTATATTTTCTTCTTTCCCTTGATGAATGATGATAGACCTGTCATTAGGAGCACATTACATGTGAGGCAACCCCTGCCTCTCCTAGAAATAGTATGTGTGCACACTGAGGTTGAGGGAGCATGACTTCAGAGGGTGACTGAAGAATCTGCAATAGCCAAAGGAGACAGAGCTAGAAATACATGGTTTGAACAGTTTTTGTGGCCATACAGAAACTTATGGACTGTAAAATATGGCAAGTAATCAAAAGATTTAATTGGGAACCTCTGAAATTATTATTATTATATGTGTGTGTGTGTGTGTGTGTATATATATATATATATATATTTTTTTTTTTTTTTTTTTTGAGACAGAGTCTCCCTCCATTGCCCAGGCTGGAGTGCAGTGGTGTGCTCTCAGCTCACTGCAAGCTCCGCCTCCCAGGTTCAAGCCATTCTCCTGCCTCAGTCTCCCAAGTAACTGGAATTACAAGCATGCGCTACCACACCCATCTACTTTTTGCATGTTTCGTACAGACAGGGTTTCACCATATTGGCCAGGCTGGTCTTAAAATCCTGACCTCAAGTGGTCAACCCGCCTCGGCATCCCAAAATTCTAGAATTACAGGTGTGAGTCACCGCACCTGGCCTGGATAATTATTTATAACAAACCAATTTCCTAAATATTCCATTATTGAACTGTAATAAATATAAGCCAAGGAAGGAAGAGCCTGAAAATAATAAATGCCCTGATAAGAAATTTTGTCACTGAACCTGTGAAGCAAACCTCTGGAAGAGATTTCCAGTGAACCTGAGCATTTCCCTGGTGATGCTGGTGGAAATTTCCAAGAGGAAAATATATTTGTACAACTGTATTCAAAGGAGACCAAAATCAAATAGGTTTGATTAGAAATAAAAGTATAAAATTTTTATTTTTCCGCCTTAAATTTGTTAACGGAAAATGAAATCTGCAGGGGGCCAGAAGCACTCTTCTTCTGGTTTCTCTACAGTTTTTCAGAAATTACCTGCCCTTTGTAAGAATGCCACTTATGGAAGAGGTAGAAACTATATTTTTAAATTAAAGAATCCTGAGCCAGTCACACCCCAGACAGCATTATTAGAATAATTATTGAAACAATGCTGCCCTCTAGCAATGGCTCAGCGTGGACTTCCCCCAGCAATCTGCTCCCTAGGCCACTTAGACACCTTCCTACACCTGATGCATGTCCAAAGGGGAAGGGAATTATCACCTGGTCTGGCTCCCAAATGAGAGTCAAACAATGGTAAAGATGACATAACTGAGGCCCAGAACAGTCAAGTAACGTCCCGCAAAGTGACACAGGTTGTCACTGGCACAGTTGGAATTTGGAACCCAGATTTTTAAGTCATTTTATTATTCTCCCGACTCCCATCTTCCCCTCTCTTTCCTTCTTCCTCTTCCTCCCTTCCCTCTCAGAGTGGAAGTGGTTAACTTTGGGGGATTAAGTTATGGAGAAACTCTGAGGGGTGTCAGAATAAAAAAGGGTCCTATTCCAATCAGTGACCACAGTAATGAATTCTGTGTTTAGGTTATTTTAGATTTTGGTGGAAGAAGAATCTGCAAGAGAGAGGCCACATTTCCCTGGGAATTCTCTTTTCAGTTCAGGTTCCTGGGCCTCCAGCAAACCTTAAAATATTAATATAAGTCCACACTCACCTTTGCTCTCAGGTAATTGCTGTTGCACAAGGCAGCAGTTGAAAGTTGTTATGGGTCTAAGCAGGGCCAGGAGTATCTGCCTGTAAACTCACTCCAACATCCTAAAGTGGTTTGGGGCAATAGCATATATAAGGGTGGGCTAGAGAGCAAGGAGTACCATGGCTTCTCCCAGCATATTCTCCAAAGTGGAGCCTCCCAACAATATTCATGGCAATATGTTGCAGGATGGTTATCTTTGTAATAAAAACGTATCAGAGGAAAGCTCGACATCATTATCCATCACAGAAATGCAATTCAAAACCACAGAGAGATACCACTTCACACCCACTGGGGTAGCTATAATCAAAAAGTCAGATAATAACAAGTGTTGACAAGGATGTGGAGAACTTAGAATGGTTACATACTGTTTGTGGGAATGTAACATAGTGCAACTGCTTTGGAAAACAGTCTGGCAGTTCCTCAAAAGGTGAAATATAAAGTTATCATATGCTCCAGCAATTCTACTCCTAGATATCTACCCAACAGAAATTAAAACATATGTTCACACAAAAACTTGTACACGAATGTTCCTAGCAGCAACATTCATAACAGCCAAAAGGTACAAACAGCCAAATGTCCACCAACTGAGTAACATATACACAAATGTGGTATGTACATACAAGGACATATTATTTAGCTAGAAAAAGGAATGAAGTGATGATACGTGCTACAATACAGATGAACCTTGAAAACACTATGCTAAGTGAAAGAAGCCAATCACAAAAGATCACATGAAATATGATTCCATTTATATGAAATATGCAGAATAAGTAAATCTATAGAGACAGAAAATAGATTAGTGGCTTCCAGGGGCTGAGGAGAGGGGGGAGAATGAGAAGTCACTGTTAAAAAGTATAGGGTTGCTTTTTGGGGTGATGAAAATGTTCTGAAATTAGATTATGTTGATGGTCGTGCAACTATGTGCATACACCAAAAAACATTGAGCTATACACTTTACTTTTTATTTATTTATTTTCTTAGAGATAGGGTATCACTCTGTTACCCAGGCTGGAGTACAGTGGTGCAGTGACGGCTCACTGCAGCCTCAAACTCTTGGTCTCAAGCAATCTTCCTGCCTCAGCCTCCCAAGTAGCTAGGACTACAGGCATGTGCCACCACACTTGGCTAATTTAAATTTTGTTTTCTAGAGACAGGATCTCACTATGTTGCCCGGGCTTGTCTCAAACTTCTCGCCTCAAGTGATCCTCCCTACTAGGCCTCCCAAAGTGCTGAGATTACAGGTGCGAACCACTCCACTCAGCCTGAACTACACATTTTAAATGGGTGACGTATATGGAATGTGAGTTATGTCTTAATAAAGCTGTTACCAAAATATAATAAATTTTTAAAAAGCTATTAGAGGAAATTGTGGGAAAACAAGGGTCAGTCTGTTTAATATCCACTTACACATCAGTGCTTAAACCAGTGAAATTTTCAGCAAAGTTTGTCAAAGGGCAGGGGCTTCTTTTTTTAAAATTTTGTCAGCTTTCCCAGGCCCAGCCTAGTTCAACGTACAGCACGTTTTTTAATGGCGAATTGTCTCAGTTTTGTCAGAAAATGTTTTTGTTTCATTCTTATTCTTGCATGATAGTTGAGCAGAGCAGAGTGTATGGAATTTAGAGGTCCAGAGTTTTGCTCCTCAAACACTGTATGTAGTTAGCCTAGATCTCTTCTCACTCCACTACACAAGCCTTAGAGAGCTCAACAGCTTGTTGTTCTGTTGTTAAGATCCCTCGTTGTTTGTTGTCCCTGGGGGTGTTCCTTCTTTATGTCAGGCTCAGTTGTGAGTTTTTTCTCACACTTCACCCAACATTTCTCTGAGTCTCCAATGGGAAAAACCACTCTAGGTTATCTCTACCAAGTTGCCAAAACCAGAAACGTCTGGTGCCTTTTTAGTGTGTGTATTCCCCCTCAATGTTGAAACTAGGTTAACCTTCCTTGGGAGGGGGGTGCTGTTGGAAGGCAGCGATATGGAGTATCTAAAGGACTAATCATTTTTCTCCCTTACCCACATTTCCCCTTTCCTGAGGGAGAAGTGAAAAGGAGGGAGAAATAAGTGATGAGAAAGAAGTGTCAGTTATTGGTGTAACCATAAAAATGCCTTCCACCTTCAGAATCCTATACCCTTCCACACAGAATCTGGGTCCAAGACGTGTATCTGCTCAAAGGGAAGATGTTTAAGAAAGAATCTTATCCTCCTTCTTAGGCCAGAGCTCAGAACAGAGGCTACTGCACTCTGAGGCTACAGTGAGATCCTTGGCAGAATCTCTTGAGCTCAATAGAATTCTGCAACTCTTGATTCTTTTCCTTGAATATTGAAGACATTCCCCCAAATACCTCCAGGAAGATTCACATCTGGATCTAAGACAGAGAAAGAGAAAAGCAGGGCCATTTTTGCTCAGACCTCCAACTTTATGAACTTCAAATATCAGTTGCTGTTCAGTGGCAAATTTGTTCAGGAGAAGAGGGTGAATGCTCACAGGAGCCATCTGGCTCTGAATAACGAAGCTGTACATACAGTGGAGCATTGCATGTGTAGGCTCTAGGGTCAGATTGCGCGTGCTCAAATCCCAGCTCTGTTGCCTCTTAGCTCTGTAGCCTTGGGCCAGTTACTTAGCCTTTCTGTGACTCAGATTCCTGGTCTGTAAAATAGGATTAACCATCCCCTTCTCAGGCTTGTTGTAAAGATTACATGAGATAATCTAGATAATTTAATTAGTCCAGCACTTGAGCCTGTGTTAAGTGCTCAATAGTTAAGTGCTCCATAGGTGCTAATATTAAACTGTGGCTTTTGCCAGTTTTCTGTGTTGGATTTACTTTTAAACCTGCCCTCACAGTTTAAATAGAACCCCTAAAGAGATTGGATTCTGAATATGTCCCAACTAGTCCTATCCTAACCCATGCACTTCCCAACACCCTCATGGCCAAGCAAATGTAAGAGAGGAAACATTCTTTTCCTCTGTCTTCTTAGTTCTGTAATTGGGACCTGAAAATCACACTAATAAAGGACAGATTTTAACAAGAGGAAAGAAATGCAAATTTTGTTTGATATTAATATTTCATTGTTACATGCACAGGGGCTTTCAGAGAAAAGAACTGAAGATGCAAAGAAGTGGTAAGATTTGGAGGCTTATATGCCATTTTAACAAAGGGTGATAATTTATGGAGAAGTGACAAGACAAAGGAAAAGAGGTTTGGGCTTCTAGGAGAAGTATATTGTGGGAAGGTAAATATGAGTGTCTTGGGTGACAGGTGCACTAAAATCTCAGTCTTCATCACTATACAATTCATCCATGTAACTAAAAACCACTTGTACCCTCAAAAACTATATATAATATAAAATACATATAATACATAATATATGTATTATATATTATATATATGAAACTAATAGAAGATACAGGTTGTTTTAGAAAAGTTTGTTTATACAGACCTATGTTCGTGCTGACTTTCTGTCTCTAGTGATGATGGTTGTTTTTTCATGGTACAGGAGAGGAGAGGAGAAACATCTTCACAAAGGGAAATTTACATCCTACTTTAATGCATATAGGGGTGCAAAGAACTCTTTCTGCATTTGCTACTCCTTAATTGCACTTCTTAATTGCCCTCAGCTCAAAATAATCACAATGCTAAAGTGACACATTTGGGAGTGGCATAGTCTGATCCCCCTCAACAGACAATAACAAGCTCTTATATTTGTATGTCTTGCATTTGATTTTTCCAAGCACTATCACAAATCTTTACCCCACAATGCTGCGAGGTTTGCAGAACAATTATTACTCCTATTTTAGAGAAGAGGAAACTGAGGTCTCAAGAGATAGTGTCCTGCCTGTTTAAAACTATCCAGCTTATTAGAGGGAGAGACAGAAGTACTCAAAGTCAAGTCTTGGATGGGCGTGGTAGCTCACATCTGTAATCCCAGCACTTCAGGAGACCAAGGCAGACACATCACTGGAGGTCAGGAGTTCGAGACCAGCCTTGTCAACATGGCAAAACCCTGTCTCTACTAAAAATAACAAAAATTAGCCAGGCATGGTGGCAGGCACCTGTAATCCCAGCTACTCGGGAGGCTGAGGCACCAGAATCACTTGAACTCACGAGGCAGAGGTTGCCATGAGCTGACATTGCACCACTGCACTCCAGCCTGGGCAGCAGAGCAAGATTTTGTCTAAAAAAATTTAAAAATTAAAAAAAAAAAGAAAAAGAAAAGTCTCCCCATCCAGTGTCATTTCAAACTACTACAGTATCTATTCTATAAATCTTCCCTTTGGTCATAAGAGATCTAGCAGCTTGCTTCCCCATCCCACAATTGTTCAAGTTGCTTTCAGACCATGTGAGGAGGAAGAAAACACACAGTCCGTAGGGGGGCTAGTCTCTCCATAGCATGAGTTATTTTATCTGTAATATTCTGATTGGAGAATGAGGTTGAAAGTGCCTCAATGTCTGAAGCAATGGTGTATTGGAAGAAACGGAGGGGAAGGGCCCCTCATTTGATCTGATCAAAGTAGTCCAGTGTAGTCCAGTAGTCCAGTGGACTGAGCCTGGCTGAGCCCAAAGTGAAACTCAGAAATGACTGGAAACTGTCTGAGGCATTCATCATTCAGCAGCAGCCTGAGCCTGAGCCTGTACTTGTATGGGAATAGTGGTCTTTAAGAGAAAGTTCTCTATGCTGTTCCCTGAGGAGCAGAAACAGAGACAAGGTTGGGGGGTGACAGGATGGCAGAAGGATGAAGAAAGAGGAAAGGTTGACATTTGGTCTCCCGCTGTGCCCCAAAGATTGGTTGTGTGGAGAGGGTTCCTGGCATTTCATCACCTGGAACAAAGTGATTTGGAAGAAATCTGGATTTACAGCACCTTGGGTGAGTCTCTACTCAGCAGGAGTAGAGATCAGGTAGAAGAACACAGAAATGGGGACTGAAGCGTGGGTCTGGATAGAGGACCTGAGGACCTTTGTTCTTGGCATAGGAACCAAGTCTGAACGTTTGAGCAAGGGCAGGGAGATGTTGCTGCAGGTAGAAGCTGAAGCTGTTTCTCTTATGCAGGCCTCACTGAGACGCGTGGTAGAAGCAGGTTTTTTTTGGTGTCCAGGTGTGGCACAGAATTCCAAGAGGCATTTCCACCCTTCTGGGGGAGCCATCAGTTCCGTCAGCCAAGGCTACCAAAGAGAAGGCAGCACCACTTAGGCTCCACTCAGGTGTGCAGCTGTGAGCACTCCAGAATCCACGTCTCCTCTGAGGAGGGGTTTCTGTGTTCTCACAGCCAGAAGCACCTGCCAGTATCTGGGTGGGGTGTAGTGGCTCCCCTCAAGTGGCAATGTGGGCAGCTGACTCCCATGGGACAGGGTAGGAGTCAAAGAACAACAGGAGAGGACTGTCTCAGAGCATGTGAAACTTATGAAATCTGCCACAAATAATTGGGGGAAACCTTCAAGGGATTGAGATCCTGTAACACAGGTGGTGACAGTGGTCCATCACATCCAAGATTTTCCTGCTTATGGGACATTATTTTTACCTGTGGACCAGTGAGGCCTGGAGAAACTTGAAACCCCATTTTATAGCAGATGAAATGGTGTCAAGTACTTTGGCCTATAGTAGCCCAGCTCCATGTAGATACTGAGGAACTCTTGAAACATTTCTAAATAAAACCTTTAGGATGGGTAGAAGAACAGGCACTGAGCTCTGGCAGGGTACGATTGGGCTTCATTTGTTCCATTTATCTCTAGTGATGTTAGCTTGAAGGAGAGGACAGCAAAAACAATAAGAAGAAGAATGGCTAGGGAGAAAAATAAATAAAAGAATTGCCATTCTTCTCCATTAGCATGGCTATAAGAAAATCAGGTTCATTTTTAGGACATTGTCCTTTCTGTATACATTTTCCAGGCATAAGTTGCGAATTCTATATTATCCATTTCTTTTTCAGCAGAGAGAAAACTCGACAGTGCTTTTCGTAGCTAAGAGCAATCCTGGCAGAAAAAGGACGTCCAAACTCCACTTGGTCTTGGACTGGGCTAGGTGTGAGCCAACAGACCCAGAGAAGAGGGGGAAAGCTGGGTCGCCAGTGGCCAGCCATCTCTCTGGAATTCGTATTTCCTGACTTATCGCACCTTCTTTATCCTGAGGCAAAAGCATTGGTGATTGAGGCAGCTGCAGGCAACCCACACGGCCAGATTCTTATGTACAGTATCAAGGGGCTGCCAATTTGTCTGGCAATCTGTCTTTCCTGAGTATCATTTTCCTCTTCCTGAAATCAGACCCAAAGTTAAGGGTAATGGAGCAGTGGACTTGAGTCCTGGAGCAGTGGACTTGAGTCCTCAGAGAAGGTTAGGTCTCTGTCCATGAATTACCATCTCCGCTGCCACCACCCTAGATTAAGTCACCCAGCCAGTCAGTTACGTGGACTGTTGAAGTAGAGGGCTCAGCTGCTCTCTGATCCCTTCCTCCATCCTGTCTCCAAACTGTTGCCAATTTAACTATCTAAAATAAGTTTCTAATCATGTCTCTCCTACTGTTGTTGAAAGATTATTGAGTAACTCAATTATATGGACTACTATTGAATACATAAATTGGTCCTATTTGCATCAAATTCCCCATTGTCCTGATTTCTTCTCTTCACAGCCTTCACAATTCCAATCTAAGTTCGGTGTGTTCTTGTTCTCCCCACTCCATTGGAATGGAATGTTCATATCAGCAGGATTCTTATCTGTCTGTCCCCCAAACAGTAGCTGACATAAGTTACATAACTAATATTGGTGGAATAAAGGACACAGTAAATCAAATTCTAGGAGCCACAATGAACTCTTTTTTCATAAATGAAGTTTATTTACTTTTATAATTACAAATGTAATACATGCTTACTGTAGAGAATCTGAAAAGTATAGAGAAGTAGAAAGAAGAAAATAAAAACTACCCATAACCCCACCACCTGAAGGCAAACACTGCTCACATTATGTTCTAACTATCTATGCCTGTTTATAGACCAAGACCCTCATCAAGAGTGCTGGCCATGAAGCACAACAGCCAAGGGGAGTGAGAGCAATCAACAACTGAGGGGGTCACCCAGAGGTCAGAGCTGGAGAACGCGCACTGAGGGACACGACAAAGGCCATAAACAACAGATCAAGAGATCAGAAGCTGACAACACAAGAACAAGTTGTATTACTGTAAGAATGTAGTGAGATGGTGTTTGTCAAGAGTTTAGCCCAATGCCTGTCACATGATAGATACATTATCAATAACTGGTAGCCATCATACTATCACTATAATTATTATTATGGGTCAAAACGAATGGTTCAGGATGGATACTATAAACAGGGCAAGGACCCTGGAGACCCATTTTAGGTGCTATGAGTTGGGGCATACAGGGCAAGTCTACTGGGTTACAAGGGTGGTATAGGAGTGGGCATCGCTCTCCTTATAGGCTCCCCTGCCAGGTGAAATAGAACCAGGGATTCCTCAAGTTTGCCTGTTGACACATGGCAAGATACACTAAGGGGTTTTGAGGTAAGATATGATTTATCCTGCCTAGACTTCTCCCTGGACCAAGAACTAGTACTGGCCTCAGTGGTGATGGGAGTTCAAAACCTCATACACCATACACTCTTGTGGTCCACACTCTGATTGTCAGGGCAGGTCATAGGCATGTGGGTGAAAGAGAAGGTCAAATCAGCCAAGTGAGAGGTAAGGTGGGATGTGCCTGGAGCGGGAGGCTGAAGGGTGAAGGCAACAAGGTTTATGATGTAGTTGAATGGAATGGGTCCAGGAACCAGTCCTCCAGTTAGCAGTCGAGTCAGATATCACAGGAGAAGATTCCATGGAGTTTTACTTGTTGGTATGGGCCTTCTGATGATGGCCTGTGCTCTGTCCAAGGTGGTCATGAAGACCTTCTTGGGGGTCTCCATGCTCTTTCAGGTAGTAACAGCGTTTGGGAACATGCTGGTGCTGGGAGTGAGAAAAAGACAACAGAGGTAAGAGCCACACTTACTATGACAAGGGGTGTTCTGCCTGGATAAGTTCTGTAACCTAGCAGATCAAGGCACTTTGCTAATTTGTCTGACTTGCATACAGTGTGACCAAGAAGTAGGCTATTCTAATTCCTTAGTGACCTGACTCCACAACACCTGTTGCTGTAGATGGGCCCCAGCTCCCAAAAGACCCATTTATTAGAATTGGACTTGGAACAAGGGGAGAATTGGAACTGAGCCCAGCCAGTTCCCTCATAATGAGAAGAATTCGTACTTCAACTATCCCACGTCCTCAGTAACTTGGGCAGGACATTGCTCCTCAAAGTAGTTAATATACCCAAAATAACTGCAGAGCCATGCTCACTTGATGAAACTTCAGCTTAGGGTTTAATGGTCTAGGAGCTCCATGCCTCCCCCTTGCCTCTTCCCGATTCTACCAAGGAAGCAGGATGTATTCCTTGTCGTGACCTCCTCATTTCTCTGCTCAAAAACTTTCAGTGGATTTCCCCCTCATTACCTCCTCAGTCTGCTGCTGAGAGCTCAGTTCATTCTCCATGGCCTCCTCATTATTCCGCTTACAGGCTGTTGGCAGAACCTGGCTTGAGTTGCCCGGGGAATCCTTCTCTTCAGCCAGCTGGCACTCGGTGTACAGAGACCTGTCTATCAGCTCCTTTAGGCTGCCAGCCACCTTCAGGAAGATCCGACCCATTTTGGTGGTAACAGCTTCTGAGAGTCCTTCCAGAAATCTGGTCCGTAGAATGGCATCAGACCAAGACAAATGTCGGGCCAGCAGCAGGAAGTCAGTGGCATACTGCCTGACTGACTTTTGGCCCTGTTTGGGATGGCAAAGAACAGCACTGAGGATGTCTATCTCAGATAGGGAGTCATATACGCCCTGGGATCTTCTCAGGAAAGACTTATTTTCATCTGAGAGAGGTTCTCCTACCTCCATCTGCAAGATGAACCACCTCTCTGCTGCTCCCAGATGAAGAGACACCAGAAATGCCATTCTCTCTGAATCGTCCAAAAACCCCTTCATTTGCTTCTCCTCATCAATCTCCATCTCTTCCTCCACAGAGCATGAGCCCCGGGCTGCTTCCTGCTCTTCTAAGAGGTAACAGAGTGCTGGGGTCAACATTCCGAAGGATGGCACTTCCTTTGGTGGTGGTTTCGTAGTTTCAGGAGTTGTGGTAGTCATGTGTGGTGTGGGCTTTGATCCAGAGGCTGTGATGTTACTGTGAGAGATGGAAGCCTCTCCAGAGTCTGTGGTTTTGTTTTCCAGAGTGGACGTCACTCCAAAGGCTGTCTGTGGTGTGGACATTGTTCCGGGGCCTGAGGCCCTCATTAGTGGTGTGGACCTCCCTCTAGAGTCTGTGGCTGTCATTTGTGGCATGGACATCCCCATGCCACATCCAGAGGCTGTGGCTCTCGGTAGTGGCATGGGCATCGATCCAGAAATTGAGGATCTCATAAATGATGTGGACATTGCTCCAGAAGCAGAGGCTCTAATTGGCACTGTGGCCATCCCTCCAGACACTGTGTATGTTGTTTGTGGCAAGGACGTAGATCTAGAGTTCGCAACACTGGTTTGCAATGTGGACATTGCTCCAGAGGCCATGGTTTCCATTAGCGGCATAGACATCTCTCCAGAATCCATGGCTGACATTAAAGACATGGGCATTGTTCCAGAGGCCGGGGCTCTCGTTAATGGCTTGGACATCCCTCCAGAGACCATGGCTGTTGTTTGTGCAGTGGACATATGTCCAGAGGCTGAAGCTCTCATTAACTCTGTGGACACAGTTTCACAGGCTGAGGGTCTCCTTAGTGGTATGGACATAGTTCCAGAGGCTGGAGCTCTTACTAGTGGTGGGGACATCCCTCCAGAGGCTGGGGCTCGCACTGGTAATGTGCACATGTCTCCAGAAGCTGTGGGCATCATTTGTGATGTGGATGTCACTCTAGAGTCTGGGGCTCTCATCAGTGGCATGGACATCCCTCCAGAGGCTGTGGATCTTGTTAGTGGCATGGACATTGCTCCAGAGATGGGAGCCTTCACTTGTGGCATGGACATCATTCCAGAGGCTGTGGTTGTCATTTGTGGAGCAGACATGGCTCCATAAGCTGAGGATCTCAGAGACGTGGGTAACTCTCCAGAAGCTGGAGTTCTCATTAGTGGTAGGGACATCTCTCCAGAGGATGGAGCTCTTGTGAGCAGTGAGGGCCTCTCTCCAGAGTCTGAGGTTCTCATTAGTGGTGTGGACATTGTTTCAGAGGTCCAGGCTCTCATTGTTGGTGTGGACATCACATCAGAGTTTGGGGCACTCATTTGCATCCCTCCAGCAGTCATGGATCTCATGGGAGACATGGACATCCCTCCAGGATCTTGGGTGCTCATTGGCTGACCGAGCATCTTTCCAGAGGCTTTGGCTCTCATTAGTGAGGCAGGCGTTACTCCCGGGTCTTGAGCTCTCATTAGTGGCATGGACATCCCTCCAGAGACTGTGGCTGTCATTTGTGATGTGGTCATTGCTCCAGAAGCTGTGTCTCTCATTAGCAGTGCAGACAACCCTCCAGAGACTGTGTCTGTCATTTGCGGCATGGACAGAGCTCCAGAAACTGTGTCTCTCATTAGCAGTGTGGGCATTGCTTCAGAAGCTGTGGTTGCCATTTGTTCCGTGAACATCGTTCCTGAGGCTTTGGGTGTCATTAGTGGCTTGGACAATGCTCCAGAGGCCAGAGCTCTCATTTGTGGACAGGACATCACTCCTGAGGCTGTGTCTCTCATTAACAGGGTGGATGTTGATCCAGAGGTTTGGGCTGTCATTAGTGGGGTGGACATTGCTCCAGAAGTCATGGCTCTCATCTGTGCTGCAGATGTCAATCCTGAGGCCATGGTTCTCATTTGTGGCATGGACATTGCTTCAGAGACAGGGGCTCTCATTTGCAGCACGGACATTGATCCAGAGGCTGGGACTGTCAATTGTGGCACGGACATTGTTTCAGAGGCTGTGTCAATAACTGGTTGGGTGGACATTGCTCCAGAAGCTGGAGCTCTCCTCAGTGGCGTGGACATCTTTCCAGAGGCTGTGGCTCTCATGTGTTGTTTTGCCACAGCTTTCATAGAGCCTGTGGGCATTGCTCCAGAAGTTTTGGCCATTGTTAACTGTGCGGACATTACTCTAGAGGCTGTGGTTGACATTTGCTCTGTGGACATCACTCCAGAGCTTGGGACTGTCATCAGTGAGGTGGTCATGGCTCCAGAGGCTGGAACTGTCTTTTGCAATGTAGACATATTTCCAGAGGCTGGGGCTCCCATTAGTGGTGTGGACATTGCTCCAGAGTCTAAAGCTCTTACTGGTGGTGCAGGCATCTCCCCAGAGGCTGTTGCTCTCATTGGCAGGGAAGACATGATTTCAGAGTCTATATTTTGTGTTGACCATGGGGACATCACTCCAGAGCCTGGGGCTGGCATCGTTTGGGTGGGCATCACTCCAGAGGCTAGAGCTGTCATTACTGCTGGGGACATTGCTTCAGCATCTGGAGCTGGCTTTGGTAATGTGGACATTTCTCCAGCATCTGGGACTGACAGTAGCAGTGTGGACGTTACTTCAGAACCTGGAGTTGACATTAAAAGTGAAGACATTATTCCAGAGTCTAGATCTGACATGAGAGGGGTAGGTATTCCCCCAGAGTTTTGGGTGCTTGTTGGCTGGGGTGACGTTCCTCCAGAAGCTAGGGCTGACATTATCAGTGAGGATATTGCTTCAGAGTCTGTGCCTGACATTAGCAGCGAAGATATCTCTCCAGAGGCTAGAGCAGTCATTAGCACTTTGGACATTGCTTCGGTGTCTTCATCTGTAATTTGCAATGGGGACATTGCCTCAGAGCTGGGAGCTGGCACTGGCTGTGTAGACATCACTCCAGGATTCATATCTTGCATTAGAATTGGGGATATCTCTCCAGAATCTGGGGCTAGCATTAATGGTGTGGACATTGCCTCGGAGGATGAAGTGCTCATTATAGGTGTAGACATCGCTCCAGAGGATGAAGCTGGCATTGCCAATGGTGATATCTCTGCAGAATCTGGTGCTGCCATTAGTGTTGTGGACATCATTCCAAAGTCAGGAATTGTCATCATTCCTGGGGACATTACCCCATACTCTGAAGTGGACAGCAATGGGGACAATGTTCCAGAATCTAAGGTTGGCATTAGCAATGGGGACAGTGCCCCAGGGTCTGAGGCTGGCATTAGCAATGGGGAAAGTGTCCCAGAGTCTGAGGCTGGCATTAGGGGTGGGGATAATTCTCCAGAGTTTGGTACTCCCATTAGAGGTGCAGACATGGTGTCAAAGGCTGGAGATGTCATCAACTGTGTGGATGTCCCTCCAGGGTCTGAGGCTGAAGTTGAGACTATAGGCAACTGTACATGAGAATGCAGAATCTGTACGTCTGCTCTGGTCTCTGTCATTGGTCCAGAGAAGGCCATCCGCTTGTTTTGGGGCTCAACATTTTCCTCCCTCATTGTATTGTTGAATCGCAGTGAATGTAAGGGTATTGACATATCTGCCACAGCCACAGGACAGTGTGGAGGGAGCCCAAGCGGCAAGAAAATCTGTAAATAAGAAACAAGTTTAGAGGTCAAAAGTCAGTATCAAGAAGACTGGGAAATAGACAAATTGCTCATGGAGACCTGTTTTTATGCGTTCTCAGGTATACGGCATTGAAGGTGAGGCTATCAGATTAAAGAAGCTGTGAAGCAATGAACAACTTTGGAGTTGGAGCAAATATCCCTTCTGCCTCTATTCTTTTCAAACCAACCCACAGCCTCTCAGCTTGTAAATGCTATAAACGCCAGCAACCTCCGCAGCCAGGAGCCTGAGCAGTCCTGACTCAAATAAAGCAGCAGCACCACCTTCTGGCCAAGTGTGAGAAATGCAGGTTCCTGGCCTGTATTCTATCCCACCGCAGTACTCACAAGCCAGCCAAGGTACTGGCAGGCCTGAATGAGAAAGTCCTTTGCCCCAGGATAATCATTAGTTCCTGGAGCTCATTGAATTCTGCCAATGGTTTAATCCTCATTTTACTACTCTGATGGCCCTGAATGTTCTCCTCAGGAAAAGGGAGACATTTATCTGATCAATGACTGAGAGCAACATTCCATGAACTGAAAATTCTGCTTATTGTTTTCATTATTCTTATTAATAACAGCAACCACCACCCCATTACTACTATTTATTTATTGCTTCACATAGTATGTGCCAGGCACTGTACTTTAGACAACTGTTCACAACTTCCTATAACATGAGGGCCTTTGTAAGCATTATCCCATTTGGTTCTTGCAATCTCCTGGGCAATAGATACTATTATCCCCATTTTACCAGCTTTCTCAGATTAGCCAGGGTCAAGGCTAAAATAGGGTCACTGCAACAGTAACAAACTGTATATCATTGACTGTGACCCCCTCCTGGGGGTTGCCTAGTGTTTGGCATCCCTGAGCTTGCATTCAATTATTTCTCTGACGTCCTAGACCATGGGTCACTTAAAGCCCAGTCTCTAGCATGTCCAAGTTTCAAGTTTCTCTGATGACATGGGGGTGGGTGATCCAGAGCCTCACCCCTCCAGTCTGCTCCAATAGGCAGCCCCAGAAGGGGCTTTTGGACACACAGCTTGGAAGCCAATGCGAATATTACACAATGTTGACATGTCCCCACAGCCTGCTCATGCCAAAAGCAGAAAACTTGCTACTTTGGGACAATGTCACAAAGCCATCAACCTCATGGAATTGTGATTCCATAATAATGAGAAAACTTGCAACAGAAATGCTAACAGTGAACATTTCTTTAGCATGCACTGACTGGCAAACACTCTGCTAGGCACTTTACATGTATCATCTCATGTGGTCCCCATAGCAACACTAAGAGATTTCAGTGGTACTCTTCCTTTATCTTACAAATAAGAAAATTCAGACCCAGAGAAGCTTAATAATTTGCCTGCGGTCACATAGATTCCTGGCTCCATCCACAGAGCCCCCTACTCTTCACCACTGTGCTATAAAGATGCACCTCTCCCCCTTACTCAGTCACACTACCGAGTCCCCTGCCTCTGTCTCCAGCCTGGACAACCCCAAGATGGTTGTCACAAAAGAAATGCGGGCCTTCTGCTGACACCCTGGTTATTGTAATAATTGGTGCAATGGGAAAGATGAGTCAAAAGAGCAGCCATAGACCTCCACCTCCCATCTTCAGAAAAATTTCTGAACATGCCACAGTTTCCCACCAGGCAAAACCCAGAAAGATCTTACCTTGCCAGTGACAGAGAAGAGGGAAAGAGTATCCTTTGCACCCCTAGCTCTTTTACTATGGCCAATTAACTTATACCTCGTGCCCAGCCAGTTCATTAAAGTAAGACCCAGTACCAACAGCTGTTCTCTGCAATCTCCCTTTGCTATCCCCTGCCACGCCCCCCTGCCCGCCAGCCAGCCTGCCCGCCCACCCGCCCCACTGCTCCTGACTTGCTACTGCTTGCTCTGTCTCTCTGGTCCCAGATTCCTGCCTCTATATAGGCTCTGACATTTGCCTCTGGCCGCCTTTCACTTGACAGTCCTCCAGAAGCTCCGCTTTAGCACTTGGCCTATGCAACTCCACCCCTCTTCCCTGTCACCCCAAACAGTCCCACCAGCCTATGCCCCACCCCACTCTGCCCAAAGAAAAGAGGAGACTGACACAATTAAAAAGATGCGATGAAAAGGGTCCCTGCCAGGAAACAAGATATGTGCCCTCTGCGGTTGAGTAGACACAGGAGTCGTGGGACCCAGACACTGCAACTGATATGACATGGAAGCACAGGCAGAGGGCTCGAGGGAAAGAAACTGAGGCTGGAGACTGAGTAGAACAGCATCAGAAACATTCAAAGAGGTTCAGGTGCAGGGAAAGAGGGTTTGGGAGGATGGACAGTGGGGGCTGGCAAGCAAACACCTTAATAGAGCCCTGTAATGGTGATCATAACAAAGGCAATTTACCCCAGGGTCAGAGACACAGAGAAAAATCCAGCGACCGGATCCCTGCCACAGGACTAGGATTCAACAGAAAGCCTCCATGGATTTCAGACAGCTAGCAAGAAAAACAGACCAGCCTTGAGCATACCAGGTGAGGGCTTGTTCATACAAATAGGGCTACAGCCTGCTTTTTAGAACTGGGGCACAAGGTCAGAGTAGAGCTAGCAGAAAGGTTTACCGGAGTACTCCAGTTTTCCTGAATTGGTGCACTCAGTCTAAGGGGAGAAACCCTCAGTCTAAGGAGAATCGGTCCCTGAGCCTTGGATAGGGCAAAGCCTCCAGGTGAAGTTCAAGCAGCGCAGGTATAGGGATATAGAGTTCGACAAGGGAGGCATTCAGGTCGTTATAAACCTCATAATTAGCAACCAACAACAACTGAGCACTTGGGCTAAGCACTACACATGCATTATGTAATTCCGACCTCCCAGCAACACCCGTAAGGTAGGCATTGAGGTCATTCCCATTTTATACATGAGGAAATGGGCTTGGAGAAGGCTATGTGACCACGGTCACATAAAATAATAATAATAATAATAATTTTTTAAAAGCCCAGATTTCAGCCCTGGCCATTCTGTTTCCAAAATAATTTTATCTCTTTGTAATCAGACAAGTGATTAGAAACTCGGAGTACTCTACTCACTGCCATCGCCCCCACATCCCCACACCACAAAGCAAGGAAACTTTCTTACTACAAATAGTTGAATCCTTGTAGTAATAATAACAACAACAGCAACAACTGATATTCCTTGAACTCTTCCCATATGCCAAGAATGGGGCTGAGGGCTTCACCAGCATTATCTCATTTGATCTTTACAATTACCCTGTGAGCTAGATCCTTTAAATTCTCAGTACACAGGTAAGGAAACTGAGCCTCCGTGAGATGAATTGACATGACCAAAAGCACACAGCTCTGTGTGATTCCAGACCTCACTATAGTATACTACTCAAAAGAAAAATTCCAGTCACTCTCCTCTCCCCTCAAAGAAAAAAATTAAATACATAAAAGTCACAGAATAGGCATTCTATTAACAATGGCCTCACAACAACTATTATTATTATTATTAACACACCTAACAATAAAAGCTAACATTTACTGTGCCAGGCCCTGTGCTAAGTACTTTACCTACATGATCTCATTTGACACTTACAACATACTACGAGGTAGGTTCTATTAGCACCTTCATTTTCCAGATGAGAAACCAGAGAAACAGAGAGGTTAACTAGCTTTCCCAGTGTCACACAGCTGCAGGGCACTGTTTATGTTCTAATGCAACAATTTTGGAAATAACCTAAGTGTCTAACGTTAGGACACGACTCATTTAATGATTAAATGAATCATGGTGCAATTGTAGCAGCCATTATTACAGCCATTGAAAATATATTCTAATGTGTACATGAGGATCTGATTATCATAAAGATAAATATGTAGACTTTTGCATAGAAAAAAATAAAATCTGGAAAGATATATACCAAACATCAACAGTGACCATAGTTGAATGATGGGATTAGAGGGGATTTTTTATTTTTATTTTCCTTATCTGTATTTTCTCATTGGTCTATAATGGACCCATAATACGAAAAGAGAAAAACTAATAAAAGTTAATTTTTTTTTTAAAGATATGTTTCCCTAGGGTTCTTTCTCAAGCCCTTTTCACTCCATTCCTTGCAAGCTCTCTCTAGGAATCCCCAACATCCACCCCCCACCCAAGCAACCTTTCTACCCCAACAAGCTTAATGGTTGTACCATTTTATTTTGTGTTTTATTTTTAGTTTGTTTTTAAAAATAATTTCTTCTTTCTCTAACTTTTATTTATGTTTAATAATTACATAAGTAATCTAGGAATATAGTCTTAGGATAAAGACTTGAAATCCTCCATACTTTGGATAAAGCTAAAGTCCTGAAAATGCCCCACCCCACCAGCCCCCCATCCTCCGCAAGTCCCATTCCTCTGTCTGTTCACAGTTGGGTGTGTCTCCTTCTAAACTTTCTCTAGCTGCAATGGCATTCAGAGTTCATATCATTCAATTGCTTGCAAAACCCAGTGTGTGCAAAGAGCTGCAGTTAGAAAACCATCCTGGCACTGGTCACTCCAGGGTTCCAAGTTCTGGCCCATTGTGACTATTTTCATCAGCCTGCTTCTAAGGAGGCTACTGAGAGAGGATTCTTGCTTGCTCAGCCCATGTGAGGCATAGACTTCTGTTCTATTAAAGCCAGAGTCTCTAGGAACACAGAGAAGAGAGGCCTTCTAAGGAAGGAAAAGCCCAGAATTTGCTGCTTAGCATCTCTCAGGTCCCTCACGTCCCACCCAGTCTGCACTGATCAATACGGCTAGGAGGTGTCATGCTCCTGCCGCCTCACAAAAGGTAATTGAGTTTAGGGGATTGCATGGCTAGCTGCTCGGGGAAATAAGAATAAACAAGAGCCGGTTCAATATGTCAACAAATAGCTTTCCAGCTGTTGAAAATAAGCCTTTGCCTAGATTCTCAACAATATTCTCTCCCCAAGCCCTAGCAAATAGGCAACCAGATAACTGAAAACAGACAACCTAAGGGTAAAGAAATACCTGGTCTACTTTAGGATCTTCTGCCTTCCTTGATCATTCAGGGAAGTAGAAACCCTCCCCACTTCCTTCCTCCCCCACAGCCCTGACACTTAAAATGCCCATCGGCTCTTTATAAATAAAGAGGGGGAAATAGCTAACATTTACTGAGTGCTTACTATGCCAGGCACTATGTTAAACACTTTACATACCTCATCTTATTTATTGAACGATAAACCAATAAAGTGGTTTTTTTACTCCCATTTTCTAAATCAGCTAAAGAACTGAACTACAGAGAAATTAAAATGAAGTAACTTACCTTGGCTCTCACCGCTGAGAGGGAGTGAAGCTGGTCTTGTCACTCGGGTCTGTCTGACTCAGCCAGTGCTCTTAACTCACAGGAGAGTCACACACTGTCTTCAAGTCTCTGAAGGGCTGTCATATGGAAGAGAGGGTAGGTGTGTTCTGGGTAGCTCCAAAGAAAAGGATTTGACTGTTAGTTGGGAATTATGCTTTCATTGGATGTGCTGCAAATTCCCCAAACAACATGTATATGCATGTCCAACTCTATAGGGAAAAGAACATTATAAGAAGAGCAAACGGAACTGCCTTGCATTAGGTGCCGGCCTGAAGGATCTGTGGAATCAAAGAGAACAGGAGGGATACCAGAGGACTGCAAATGGGCAGTGTCCCAATTTTCTTAAATAAGGAAACTACAGACCAGTATACCGTAAACTCCAGAGCTGTAAGCTTGATGTCAGTCCTCGGAGAGATTCTGCTGCAGATTACGAAGCAGGTAATTTATAAGCACTTAGAACATAAGTGGCAATAGGAGGTACCTAAAGGTGTTAGCAGAACACTCAAAATTAGACCAGTTCCCAGACTTGCAGCTAATGCAACCCAAAATTTGAGAGGCTGATATTGAACTTCCAGATTTTTATTTTCCCAAGTAAAAGCATTAAGGAACAAAACAACCACAAATCATCATTTTCTAAGAAGAAAGAGCTTCAATATCAAAAGAGAAGGAAATAACCTCAGAATAAAGAATAATACATCAAATAGATTTCTCTTCTCTGCGAAACATTTTCTACCTAGTCCTCAGGCTTTCTCATTGCACGGTGGACTGCTGCACTTTTCCTGGAGGATGGGCACTTGTCCAAGGACCTGCTTTAGGGAATCACTCAGAGTTAAAATATCAACACAGATAAGATCATATACCTGTAAAACAGGAAGTCTTTCTGGCCGAAGAGAGAAGAACAGAGTTTGACCTTAGCCTAAATGAGGACATTAACACAGATAAAGTATCCACAGGAATGGACAGAGAGAAATAAACGTTGCCAAGTGTGGATTCAAGCCCTGCTGAGGCGGGACTTGGCCATCACATTTGACCTGTGCCACCCCTTGGACCACATGTCTCTCTTGTAGGAATATGTGTCTGATGCCATTAAGCATTTGGACCACAAATCAGTTTCTGGCTTGAGACTCTCCAAGCAAACTTCAGACCACTAGTCTTCCCAGGGAGAGTTCTTAAAGCAGAAAAATTCAAAACCAGTTGAATACCATTGCCAGAGTGGGAGTTCTGCAACAACCTAGAAGGAGGTCCCTAGTCTTAATCCTCTTCTGATTAGCATTTTTAATCAATGGTGTAAATAAAGGCATGGACGGGCTTCTTACACAAATTCTCTAGGGCTGAGAAGAACCTCTATGATCAGCCTAGCAAGTAGGTTTACATTTTAAGCTCCATGGTTTACAATATGTCTATCTGCATTTGGTAATTTTCTCTCATGTTCTTTGTTGCCAGAGCCCTGAGTTTCTACAGTTTACGCACCTCATGGAAAATGCTTAGTGAATATATGCTAGCTCTGCACCCACCCTGAAGTGCAGATCTGATCATGTTTACAACTACTGGGCATTCATCTCAATCGTATCTTCTCTCAAATAACTGGTAACAATGTAGACTTCCTTGATGAGAGAAGAGAACAAACTAATGTCCTCTTCTTTACATAATTGGCCCCATTTCCAAAAGACTTTAAATTGGAATTTAACCACATCTGTTGACATTGACCTTCATTCTGTAGGTAAAGGTAGCACAGTACATAGTACTTGCCATACCCTCTGAAACTGCATTTCTCAAAATAAAAGTGTGGTGGGGAAACCCTGCATCAAGTGCTCCCTGGGAAAACTGCTAAAACACAGATTTGTAAGGGGAGGGAGGCTCCATCCTCAAAGAGCAGATTCAATATAGGTCTGGGGTGACGCCAAGGAACCTGCATTTAACCCAAGTGATTCTGAAACACTAGAGTTTCAGAACCACTGGCTTTGAGGTTCCTACACTCTGATTTTAACTTCAAACAGGCCTGGGCTTGAACCCCAATACTTCAAGTTATTTCACCTCAGTTTCCTCATCTGTAAAACAGGCATAATAACAGTACCTACCTCGCATGCTCTTTGAATGTTTTAAACAAAACAACGTGTAAAGAATCTGGCACATAGCTGAAGTTCAGTAATCTCTCCTGGTCCTGCTTATCCGGGGTCCCTGCTGCCTGCCTTCTCTGTGTTCAGCTTCTGTCCCTGCTGCCAATTGCTCACTCTTTCTAGGTCTGGTATTCAAACTCCCCAAGAGAGAGACTCTCATTGGTCTAAATTCAGTAACTGTACTTGCTGGGCAAAGTTCTCATCCCAGGTTCCTTCATAGGCTATTTGCCAGCCTATAGAGTGACTGCTCATGGATCAGATGCCCTCTCCTGGCTCAAGTGGCTATTGCTAGGGGGAAGCAGGATCACGTGGTACCAAGCATAGTCACCTATTCATAAGAAACTGCTACTTCCCTCAGCTAGGGTCTGTGGATGGAAACTCCTTAGAAGGGGCTTGTGGGTGTGGCAGGAATTCTGAGGCTTAGTCCATCCAGTACACCTAGGCCTCTCATTTATCCAGCCTGCCAAAGGAATGAAGTACTGAAGTTCACTGAAGTCTCTATTTAATTCTGACTTTTCATCTCCATCAGGCCGGGAACACAAGTTTTTTAAAAACTAGACCACAGTCAAGGAAAAAACAAGATATAACCCTAAAATTAGACTCTTCTGTTTCTAGAGCACGTTTTTAAGTTTCCAAAGCACTTTCACATCTATTTACTCATTGCAGAGCTTGAAAACTGGCAGCTACAGGCTAAATCCAGACTGCAGACAGATTTTATTTGACCCGTACAATGTTTTTAACATTTTTAAAAATTAGTTGCCAACATTTAAAAGTCAGGAAATTTCAGATAGAAAGCTAGATTCCTGGCTTCTCTGAAACACACACACACACACACACACACACACACACACACACACACACACAGAAAGACTTCGATCCAAATTCCAATATAGCAACAATCAGCCAGAGCTGAACAACCTGCTCCCTGTAGGTGAGGCATGTGCTCACCAGTTTGCCTCAGTACCCATAGGTCCACCTTTACTTTTTCAGTGACCTGCTCGGCCCCTGTAGGCATTTAAAGCCTCAATTTAACCCCATGGATTAGGCAGAGAAGGTGGATAAGAGCGGAAATGTGTGGGTTGGAATCCCAGTATTGCTCCTAACTGGCTTTGGGACCCTGGGCAAGTGATTTAACCTCTGAATCTCAGTTTTCTCATCTATGAAATGGGGATGATAATAATAATACTTCTTACCTCATAGGCTTATTGGGCCAGTTAAATGAGATAATGCATAGTTAG
Source organism: Rhinopithecus roxellana (assembly GCF_007565055.1). NCBI lineage: Eukaryota > Metazoa > Chordata > Mammalia > Primates > Cercopithecidae > Rhinopithecus > Rhinopithecus roxellana. The sequence continues at coordinate 97,447,124 of NC_044555.1, read as the reverse complement.
AATAATGCCTGGTACATTACATGCACAAAATAAGTATTAACTTCTTTCATCGTCCACAATTTCCTATGTGCCTCTCTGATATCCCAAAGCTTCTGAAAACTGAAATTTTGTGGCAAGCTCATTTGGTGGCAAAACTAGGCCTGAATTGACATGAGGCTATTCATTTATCCCATTTAGAAATATTAATGAGTTTGATGACAGGGTATAATCTTGGATCTCATTAAGGTGTGATATATATGTTATATGTACCACATTACTTTTCTAAAATCCAAATATTTTGAACTCTAAAACATGTCTAGCTCCAACAGTTTCAGATAAGGGATTGTGGACCTGTATTATTACTACTTTGTATACCCACTTGACAGATGGGAAAACTGAGCTGCTAAGCATTGAGCTACTTGCCAAAAGTCCCACAACTTGAAAGTGGAAACTATTTAGACTCTTAGACGTGAAGCTCATAGTGCCTAGAACTGTGGGATGTCTTGGGCTCACTATAGGCATGTGGACCAATCAGGGACTTTGAAGAACTGAAAAATGTCACCACTTACTGAAAGTGCCAAACCATGCCCTTTGTAGCATTCTTTCAACTCTTTGAGTTACTCTTTACACCATTTGGGTTAGAATTAGGAAGAAGATTATTGTCTTCAGTTTACAGAAGAGGAAACTGAGGTCCAGAGAAGAGAAGTGACTCGCCCAAATTCATACAGCAAAAGACAGGCAGAGTTGGGGTTCGAAACCAAATTCTGGGCTTTTTCTTCTTAAACCCCAGGGCCAGTCCAAGAATGACATATGCTGACCTTTCCACATACCGAACCACACTCTCTGCAGACAATCCTAAGGTTTTTGACATACCTGATGAAAGGAGAGGGTCCCAAGATCTCAGCAAATATAAAAATGAGACAGCATGTCTGGGTGGACCTCATCCTTCCCAGGACCACAGGCAGCAATGTACAGACACGATCCAGTCAGAAGCTAGGGAGGGGAGATTTCTCAAATCCCAAGAAAATCACAGAGACCCTACTGTTTGCTCTTCTCTGTTGATTTTTAAGAAGCTGACATTTACTTATGCCAAAGGCCAAAAGAAATGAAAAATCTACTGAAAAGGGAATTTCATCAGTCATGGAGCAATAACCTAAAGAAACCTTTGCATAGTATCAGTTCCTTTGTTTGAAATGCAGAAAACAGAGCACTGCTATTTCATATTGTTAGCGCATCAGAGACCTGGGCATGAAAACAGCATCCTTAGGACCTCTTTCCAAACCCCTGCCTCACCACAGAGGAGCTCTCTGACACTGCCACCAACTTCAGCAAGTTGGAAACAAGAAGGCAGGCCACGACCCAAGTGACCTCATGTCACTCCTAAGCTCATGGCTTGAGTTCCTCCTACCAACAAATCTGCACTTTGATCACACACCCACAGCGACCCAGATCTTTAAATTCAGCAATTCTTTCTCAGGTTTCAGCAAGGCATTGGCAGCCTGAGCTATTTTGGGACACTTTCTCTGCTGTGGATGCCACTTTCGGAATACGCCAGGAACATGCTAAGGACCTGGAGCTCTCTACCCTGGACCCGTTTTCGGGTTTGCTTGCTCTCTCTCTCTCTTTCTCTGGGCTAATCGTTTAGAGGACAGTCGCTCCTGCCAACCTAATCCCATGAGCCTGACTACCTTGCCGGGCCACAGGCTCAAAGAGGCAGTGTGGCTGCCAGCACCCTCACGGGAAGGGGCATGGAGGCACCAGGCAGTCTGGCAGGATGAAAGACATCCTGGGGGTGGTCTGAGTTTGGATGTGGGCTGAGAAGACAAAGCAGGGGTCTTTCGGGGGACAAGATTTTCCAAACATCTTATTCTTAGGATCATCACTTCCTAATCTGATGCAACTGACTCGGCAGGCATTCGGGAGCCTGTAAGCTCCATTTTCCTGTTCCAAATTCTTCTGCACCTGTAAGTACCGGGCTTACTCATGCTCATGCTGTCTTTTGGGGAGGGGGAGAAGAAAGCAGGGCCTGGGGAAGGTCATCATTATCTGACTCAGGTGTGGGCAGGTCCATGGCGTTAGAAGAATTTCTGACATCCCCACCTCTCCCCTTCACCCGAAACTGCTTCTTAGTTTGGAAAATGAAAATGCCTGTTCGTTCTTTCCCAAGCTCACCACCCCACCACCCCCCACCACAGCATACCAGAAACTCCACCCGTCCTTTGGGGTCTTCTGTTCATCAATGTTGTGCACACCTGATTTCTTATGTTGGACTTAATGGGAGAAGTGCACCCTTGGCATTTGAATGTCTTAAATGCAACCACAGCTATTATTGTGGGCACAGCCCCTGCTGGCTTCTCCATCTTTTATGCTGTCATTTGCTGAAACAGTGAAAGATGTTGTAAGCGGTAGGGTATAAATAAAAATCTAGAAACTCCTCCATGGTAAAAAGGAAGAGCAATGTGGTTAATTCTCAATGCAGTTAGAAATACTGCCACAATGGGGAGGCTCCATGCTGTGCCACGAATGGTCCCTTTCAATGCTTTCCTATTTTAATGGAAAGAGAGGCCAAAATAACTAAGGGCTCCCCAGGAAAGGAGCATTTCTGATGTTTTTACTGCTTTCCTGAGAGAGGACATTGTCTCTGGCCCGCTTGTCAGTCCCTGAAGCAGCTCCAGTGGCTGCTCACAAAGGGAGAATCAGCCTTTCTTTTCCTTCTGCTAGGGACTGCTGAAGTCCCCTCAAAATAGCCCAGGATGACAAAGCCAGGCCCTGCTACCTACCCTCTTCCCCTAACACTGACACCAAATCATTCTTAGGGATACATAACTTGTTTGGAGGGGAGGGGAATATCTTGGCTAAGAAGCCTTCTGGAAAACCTGCCACGACCCATACTAAAAACTGTGCTCTTCTCTGAACTTTCATATGACCCTCAACCATGAATAAGAATAAAAGAAGGCAAGCATATTTTGCCCTTTTATTTCCACAGAGCACAATAGAAGGAACATTGTCCTTAGCAAAGGCAAAGGATAAGATGTTCCTTTGGCCAAGGCTGGCTGCCTTTAGTTTCTCCGATTGGCAAAATAAACAGCTTCTAATTTGTGTTCTAAAAGGGCTGGTTCTGAAGAGGATTTGAGAAGAATAATGTTAATATCAGTGCTAAAAAAATCAAGACAGGAATTCCACCTTATGTCTGGTGAAGACTGGATTTGTTTTCAGGCTATAGGACAAAACTAGTCTCAGGAGGAATTTGTTTCTGACATCACTACCGCCTGTTTGCTTGGTCCTTGGTAATTCATGAAGTTTCTTAGCTCTCCTCCTTCTAAGGAGCTCTGAGAAAATGATGCTTGGATCATAGAGGTTCATTGTCTGGAAGACTTTTGATCAAAGCCCTGAGTGCTGGGGTGGGGGCAGATTACGGATTCTGATTATAACCAAAATAATCCAAGTCCTGTCTTGGCGGAAGCCTGAATTTTATGTCCACCTTGCGGCATTCCAGGAGCATTAAGAATGTTCCATCGGCCTTTCCAATCTCTCCATCCGCTCCCAAGGGCTTGAACATTTTTAAGTATATAATTATTTTGACTCAGGGCTTTGGCATCAGTTAAAATGCCAACCTCTTGGAGGATCAGTCTCTTAAATCACCCACCCTGAAAGCAGGTTCTGATAGAGGGACAAAGAGAGAGGAGGAACATGAAATCATTCTAGGTACAAACATGAGCCTCAGAACAGGAGTCTGCAAGCATGACCCAGGCAAGGCCAAAGTTCCAAGAAGCTCTGTTGGCAGAAAGGGAAGATTCTATTCTTGCTAAAATGGAGTACAGGCAACTTATTGGGGCAGAGACTCAGGATTTGGGGAATAAGAAAAGACCCACTTAATGTAACCGGGGTATAATAAGGAGGAAGAATCTCACGTACTAACATAGGATAAGAGATAGGGGAACTCCCTGCAAAGGTACCCTCAGGCTGAATTGCCTGAGTCACTGAACAAGGGCTCCAAAAATGTTATGAGGCCTCAGTACATGGAACAAATAGATCTAACAATCTGCTGCCCCTACAATCCTGGCATTTCTTCAGCCCAGAGTGGGTAGGTCAAAGGAGGGGACCACACTCAGATTTAGACTTTTGAGACCCTCCTCCCACCCTTTCCTTCCTCTGACACCAGCATTGAACTCATTCCCAAGGAGATTCATGGTAGATACAGTGATTCACTTCATTTACCAAGAGCTATAAGGTATGAAGAGGGGTTGCCCATGTACAGCCACAGGTCAAGGATGCAGCATCCCCACAGCTCTATGTTAAGCTCCTTGCTAAGGCCTAGTGGACACGGTTTGGATTAAAACCACTTGGGTGCAAATTCTGGCTCAGCCACTTACTAGTTGTGTGGCCTTGGGCGAGTGGTATAATCTATCTAAACCTCATCTGTAAAATGGGCACAGTAATAGGAGCTATCATATAATGTTGTGAAGACTGAATGTGATGATGCCTGTACAGCCCAGTACAGTGCCTAGTACAAGGGAAATGCTTAACAAAAATCAGCAATGATTAACATTCCTGGCTCTCTGCTTATGCTTCATTGCCTGAGGATAGGTTATAACAGCAGATCATCCCACTCCGTGCGAGTCTCACAACTGCAGGGGTCAGGGGCTCACCATCTCCTTCAGTTAATGTCACCCTCTCACCTTTTCCTCCAAGTCCCACTAGAGAGCATTCCTAAGCCTTTCCTCCTGCTAGTTCTGATCTGCTCCATCCCCCACCTAACTAAATAGATGGATTCACTGCTAAAGATTCATGAAATCATTTCCTTGGCTTTCCCCAACCACAGACTGAGCTTTGCTACCCACCTCCTAGTGGTGAAATGGAATCACTTCTGGGAGAGCAGGGTCCAGAAGGATTCAACTCCTGAAGCACTAACAAAGCAAAAGGAGCCCTACAGAAAACGTTGGGTCTCTGGTTCCTCTACAGCTCACTGCAGCTATGGCATCACTCTGAAGCCAGGGTCACTCCCACTGTGACCCTCAGCTCCTGAGGCTGCTGGCCCATAGCTGCTCTCCTCCTCCAATAGCCCCACTCTCTACCTCCCTCAGGGGACTCCCTTGTCTGGGCGCCAGGGTACTAAGGCTTCCAGAGGCTTTCCATAGCTTCCTCTCTCTGTCCCTCCCCATCCTCTCCTGGGGATACAGACTTCACTCTTTCAAGGGATGTGGTGACAAGCAGCTCAGCTTTCTGTACAGGCATGCCCTCAGCGTGTTCTCTGCGTTCTAGTCTTCCCTGCTTCTCTGCTCAGCAGGAAAGAGGAGTGGGAAGCACCCCTAGTTAGGCTTATGGTACTTCTAGAACCAGAAGACAAGCCTATATGCTGTCAAAGTAGACTTTGATGGTTCTCAAAGTAATTCAGCCTGAGAGTTTACTAAAATGCATATTCCAGCAGCTACCTCTATAGAGATGCAGAGTGGGTTTGGGCTTCAGCCCTAGAATCTGCATGTTTAAAGAGCTCTCCTTAAGCCACACCTTAAGAAACAGTGCACTCTATCTTGGGGAATGTGGGTAAGGGGTGGGGAGGAAAGTCACACAGCTGGGTCCCATAATGAACCCCAGCCTACATCCTGACTCTCCAGGAGCACATGGAAATGCCTTCGAAGTGCTGACCCTGTCTTGTCCAAGCAGCAGCTCCTAAGCTACTTCACAAAGACCCTGAGTAGTTTCAGTTATCTAGACTCCAGACCTAAATCAGCGATGCTAGCAGTCTGAGGTGCAAAACACACAGCGATTCTTCATTTAGAACCATTTTGAGCTAGTTGGGGCTATAGACGACGTTACTGGTTAATAGCACAGTGGAGCCACACTGGCAGGCTTTAACTCTCAGTCTAAGCCTCTTATAGGCTGTGTGACCTTGAACAACTTACTCAATCTCTCTGTGATTTGCTCTTCACCTGTAAAATGGAGACAGTAATGATACCTCATAGTACTGTTCGTGTGGAATTATAAATTACTTCATGTAACCTGTTTAGAACCATGCCTCGCCTCAGCAAAATGTCTGCTATTCTTTTTACTATAAATATTATACATATATATAAACAGGGTTTATAATATTTGTGAGGAATAAATGAGATGATGAGTGTAAAATGTTCAGAACTATTATTGGTATGGTTCCAGAGATTTAATAGAGAAATCAGTAGAAGTCCTCAAGGTGTCAGAGACCAAGGCCGTCCTGGATAAATACTTCTGATAATGGGATTAGTCAAGGGTCATTCAGAGACTCAGAAAGAAAGTGGCAGTTAGGGTTCTCTTACATCCAGAGTGTAACTAAAACTCTCATGCCTAACTTGTTGCTATAGATTTTGGGATTATGGGATTTTGTTCTGGGACCTGCTAGGTCTAATTAAAGTGTTAGGACTCCTAGGAGACCGGCTGTGGTTTGCACAGACAGGAGCTTGAAAAATGCTGTCATGAATGTGCTCCCAGCTCTGCAAAAGTGGAGACGCAGTCAGTAGCACTGAGTGCTCCAGGGGTCACTGTAGACTTGTGGTCTTTGTCCTTGCTGCCCCAAATCCACAGCTGTTAATTTATTAGGTTTTGTTAGAAGACACTCCCACACTAAAGAACTCCAGAGCTGAAGTGACTGTCCTGTCTTTGCTTCATGGCACCTGTGCGGGCATCAGTTCTGTGCACAGAGCTCCTTCCTTCTTCCCTCTCTCCCTCCCTCCTTCTTCCGCCCCTTCTTCCCCCCTCCCTCCCTCTTTCCTCCCCTTCTTTCCTCCCTTCCTCCCTACCTCCCTCCCTCCATCCCTCCCTTCCTTCTATCACTAGCCTGAGTGCAGCCCTGGAACAAGGACCATGATCATGAGGGGAAGGGGATGATGTTTCTGGGAAGGTCCAAAGAAGGCTATCTCCTCACTCCGGGCTGGTGTCCCCCACCACCTCCCTCATTAAATACTGGGGTTCACCTGGCTCTGTCCCTAGCCCTAGCCCTTGCCTTGGAGGAGTAAAATGGGAGAGGAGAAACCGCATCCAGTCCCATGAGGTCAACTAATACCCCTTGACCGTGGTGGCCGTCCAGCCCCCATGTCTCACCTGGGCTCAAAGCCAAGATTCCCAGTTTCTTGCTGGACATGTCCACTATCTAGCATCCCAAACCAAACAAGTCCAAACGGACCTTGTCACCTGTCTCCCCTCACTCTCCCTCTCTACTAACAGTCTTGTGTTCCTTGACTCAGTTGACAGTATCACCACAGACCCAAGCTGGAACCTCAGGATCCTTGTCACCTTTTCCCTCTCCTTGACCCCATGACAGCCAGCCCTGACATTTCTACCTATTGGCATGTGCCTTGAGCCATCCCCTCCTCTCGGTTCTCACTGCCAGTCATGGTTCAGAGCCTGTTCCGCTTCTTGCCCAGACCCTGGAGATGGTCTCCCAATTGGTCTGCCTGCAGCTGGCCTCTCTTCCCTCCAATCCTTCCACACCCTGGTGTGGCAAGGACTGTCTTCCTAGTCTGTCCCGAATCTACCTTAATGAAAAGCTCCAGTGGCTCCCTCTTGCTCACAGAACAAAACCATCAACTTGGCCAACGGGGCTCTGAATAGCTGACCCCAAACACTCGTCTACTTCCCTCCTGCTGCTGCCAGTGGTGCACCCAGCTACAATTGTCCTGCCCTTTGAAACATGCACTAGGCCCTGTCACGTAAATACTGCTCGCTTTGCCTGGAATGTCTTCCCCTGCCTCCACTGTTCCTCCTGACATAACCTGCCATCCCTCAAGATGCTGCTCAATCCTCCTTCATCTGTGGAGCCTTCCTCAACTTCCGCAGATAAGTTCCTCTACCACAGCACCCTTGGACCATGAGGGCTTATGTGTGCCTCGGTCCCTCCCACTAGATAGGGAAAGCCCCAAAGTTTGCCTAGAACCATACTGAATTCTTCTTTATGTTCTCAGTACCCACAAGCTTGGATAAAATAAGGTACTGGTTTCCTCATTTGTAAACTGGAAATAAAAAGAATAGTTGCTACGCCCTGTAGTTAGAAGAAAGAAATGAGATAATTCCTATAATATGCCGATAATGACAATGAAAATGATGATGATAAGAAGAAAGGCTAGTTAACACTCATTCAGTGCTTTCTAGGTGTCACTGTCCTAAGCTCTTTTCATGATTGAGAGTGAGCCAAATAGATGAGTCAATCCCTGGAAAGTGATTGTGTATGTGTTTGTGTGTCTATGTTCACGTACATATGTGATACGCATAATACGAATGATCTATGTATAACATATAAACTTCACAATGTGCCTGGTGTTTATTAGGAGCTCCAGTTTTTCCCTTTCTTCCCCCATCTCTCTGCCCTTCCTCATTACCCTTCCTAGTCATCCTCACATCCCCTTCTACCCCAGGGCTGCGATAAGAGAGATGAATTCAGAAGGGTGTCCCTGTGTCATTGTCGCTGACAGGAGACTGCTTAGTGGAAGAGAGAGAAGTCCTTGGAATGGCCTTTGGACTTGGTATCTAAGAGTTGTCTCCCCATTCAAGTTATCACTTCTTTGAGGACAGGGGCTATGCAATACCCCTGTTGTGTCTCCCATAAGCACCAGCACAGTGGTGGGCACATAACAAGTACTCAGTAAACTGTCTGAGGTCAGGCTCGGCTTGAGGGTCCTGGTTTTCAGCACTCTCAGCGTTTTCAGCAATCACTGAGGCAGGTCTTGGAGCCACAGCTGACAGGTTCTCACGAGCTCATAGACAGCAGCAGCTGGAGCCACCCGGGAGCAGCCCTCTTGGCAGTGCTCTGCTGGGGATGGGCCACCAGGCCAGGAGGTCGAGGACTTGCTTCCCGGACACAAGTCTGCCACTAACTGTCTGGGTTAGCCTGTGCAAATCTCTCCACCTCCCTGAACCACAGGGTCCTCACCTATAAAATGCTGCTCCTAGAAGCGTCTGAGGATGCATGACATGGCAGCTGTGAAAGCTCTTTGCCAAAAGGCTGTGCAGAAGTGAGGTGTTGCTAATTTCAAGTGCTGGGACTTCACTCACTTGGAAACATTCAGGAAGCGGGGGTGGGGAAAGAGAGAGCAGGGACTTGCATATCCAGGACATATGGGGGCCTATATTTGTTGTCCTCCTGCTTAATAGCATTAGTGATTCAAGCTGGTGCTGTCTGTTGAACACTCTGTCTTTTGGGATCCTCAGGGACAGGAGGGGTTTCAGAGCAGCAAGGCTGCAGCCAGTGCACAATACACTGAAAAATAGAGTGATAGCAATGAGGCGCCACGCTCACAGGTTCATACACATGCATTTGCACTCCTGACGGCCCCCAACGCTGCCTCGCAACAGCAGCTGGGGCTAATTACAGCCAGACAGACAGCGCCTTCTCCAGCTCACCCTTGGGGATTGCCTGATCTCTCAGAAGGGGTGCTGCTGATGCCACAGCTAAGTGCCTAGAAAGAACCCGGTGGGGGGTGGAGTGGTACAAGAGAGTAGGAAGCCGCCATGTGGCTCCCCGTCTTGTGAGTGTGGGTAGAGAGGAGGAGATGAAATGGAAGAGAGCTGGCTGAGATACAGATGCAGCTTTGTGTTAGCAGATGTGCTCTCCTGGCAAGAGGGAGCCTAGGCACTTAGCCCCTCCCTTCTCCTTCAGCTGGATCCACCCAGGGATCCCCTCTTAACTCTTCTCCCTCTTAAATCCCCAGCTTCCTCTTCAACTCAGCATCTGGCATAAAGCTCAAGAAATGTTGAATAAATGAATGGGCAAATAAACACACAAACCCTCCCCAAACCGTTAGTATTCCCAAACCCTGTTCCCACCTCACAGGCTGTAATGACTCCACAAGCCCTTTCCTCTGCTTTTCTTTCTATATACTCCCTTTGGACAGTGTCAACTCTCACCTAATATGCTTTTAACTCCCAAATCTCTCCTGGTAGCCCAGGCCTTGCCAGCTGCCCAAATGTTCCCCATGCTCCTCAAACCTAACGTGCCCCACATTAGAATCTTCAGCAATGACTTCCCCTGGGGTTTTCTAGCAGTGAGTCCTGGTCTGTCAAGGGCATATGAGAAAGAAGGGCCTGCTGTATGCCCCCTCCCCCCACCAGCAGGACAGGGGCAATGAGCACACTGGCAAAGTCATCAGGGCAAACTTCTGATCCCAGGGTCTGTCTTTACACCAGGATACCAAAGTTCTTCCCATCAACCTTTTAACTGTCAGCCCTCCCTCCCACCCATAAGGAAAGCCAAATTAAGAATGAACTGCCAAATTGGAGCTAACTGCCCAATGTAGGCTTCTAATTTGGAACCAAGCAAATTGTTTATATAAAGAAAAACCCTTGAAAAGAAGCCCATGTGAACTGGTGAAGTTATTTCTTCTTCAACATGCACTCTCTCTCCCAATCCCACTCTCACTGCTTTAGAATACTGGTATTCCTCCCACCTTCATCCCTCAGCCAGCACACACACACACACACACACACACACACACACACAGCCTTCCCCTCATTTTCCTTCTCATGAACCTTCACTTCATGTTGGAGCCCTGTCCCTATGATCACTGCAAACCCCCAAGTAAATATTGAACCAAGATTGGTGAAAACTGGAGATATTATTTCACCAAAGCAGTGTTAGAGGGAAGGCCCCCAGAATGTTTACTGAGGGTTCACAAATTATTTCCTGATCTTGGCAAAGATAGAAAATAAAGTCCCCCTTTCCTCCAGGTCCTCCTAGATTTGGAGAGCAGCCAAAGGAATAGATTACAAACACAGTGGCCCTTGGTTTCTGACTGCCTCAGGGCCTATGAAGGCAAAATCCAAGTTTCTTCATTCCTTTTCTCAGGGAGTCTTGAGTATTATACACTAGTACAAATGCAAGGTGTCATTATAACCAGCTATGTTATGACCACATCTAGGGATTTTTAGTTTTTAACACAAGGTGAAAGATGTCTCACCAATTTCAGTTTGACATGCAAGATGCAAAGTAATTTATTCAAAGCACTCCTGTGTTTCAAAACAGTCATTTATTCACTAAGCAAATCTCTGTTGAGCATTCAAAGAGCTGTAATTCATGGTTCCTGCTTTCAAACTACTCCTTTTCTAGCTGGGAAATGAAAACCCTACATACAAGGGTTAACTGACAACACAAGACCATGCCAAGTTCCTTCTCATGCCTGGTGTGGCCTATATGGCTCCTGTAGTTTTGGCAGTACTGAAAATTTCCACTCTATTGCTTCTGTCACTACTGTTGATCTCTTCTCCAATACAGGATGGTGAGTAAATGTGTCTCTAGGGTGCCTGAGTTCATATCTGTGTTCTGCCATTCACTAACTATGTGACCTTGGCCGAGTTATTCAGCGTGTCTGAGTCTGGTGCCTCCTCTGCAATGTGAAGATAATAATAGTAACCTACCTCACAGCATCATAGTGAGAATTAAATGAGTTAATACACACAAAGCACTTAGAATGATATCTGACACATAATAGTGGCTCAATAAATGCTAGTAATTATTATTTTCCTGATGTGCCTACTGTTCTTTAATACCAGAGGTCACAGTTCTTATTGGGCTTCAAGAGAAGCTGGTAAAGTATTCATTCATGCACTCAATCAACAAATATATGTTGAGCATCTACAAGTCCTTGAGTTAAGCCCTGGGGTCATATACACAAAGAAGACATGGCCCTTGCCTTTGGGACTAAACAATTCACTGGAAGAAGTCCTGGATTAATAGTGCCCTGATGCACCTAGAAGAACCAAACATAAATCCTCCCTGGAAGAACATGCCCACAACCCAGTTTTCATAGGATTACCAAGGATAAAGTCAGATTGAACATGAACTCATAATCCAAAATTGCAAAGAACATGATGAAGCCAGAAACAATGAAAACAGAATCAGGTCTTCGAAGACCTCAGGTATTGCAATTAGGTGATATAAAATATAAAATAAGTTTTACATGTATTAAAAAACAAAAGATTTTGAAAACATTACCAAAGAACAAGATACTAACAAAAAATAACTTTTTCTGGCCAGGCGTGATGGCTCATGCCTGTAATCCCAGCACTTTGGGAGGCCGAGGCGGGTGGATCACTTGAGGTCAGGAGTTCAAGACCAGCCTGGCCAATATGGTGAAACCCCATCTCTACTAACAATACAAAACTAGCTGGGCATGGTGGCATGTGCCCGTAATCCCAGCTACTTGGGAGGCTGAGGCAGAAGAATCACTTGAACCCAGGAGGCGGAGGTTGCAGTGAGCCGAGATCGCATGCCACTGCACTCCTACCTGGGCAACAGAGGGAGACTCTGTCAAAAAAAAAGAAAAACAACTTTTTCCTCTAAGTATCATCTTTTTATAGATGGCAAAGTTAGGGCTCAGAGAAGTGAGGTGACTCCTTCAATGTTACATAGCTAATAATGAGGGATTTAAATCAGGTTTTCAGTGTCTACTGGTTTTTGGCAAATTCAATGACTGGAGTTGTATTATTTCTTCCCTGAGTCATTCAACAAGTGAGATGATTACAAAGTGCTATGCTAAGTCTATAAAAACAAAAACAAAAAAACATAAAGATGAACAAAATAGAGTCCTTGCCCTCAAGTAGCTTAAAATTCAGTAGAGAGGCAATACTATAAACATATAAAAATAATTATTAATAGCAGGCTGTGTGGTAGAAACTACTGTGGTCTGGAACAGTAGGAGATGAGACTTGAGCAATTCTTGAAGAACAGGGTGGATCTACAGGGAAGACAAGCTTTGAATTGGCCAGTGGGGTAGAAGAGATGGAACAGCCTGACAAAAGCCATGGAGAAAGTGAACCTACAGAGCAGTTGAAGAAGGAGCAAGTGCATTTGGCCAGTGTGCTGGATATATGTAGGGGCAGACTTGTGCCGTCGCCTAGGACCCTGCACTCAGAAGTGCCCCACGCTTGGTTTAATGCTCTGCTTTGCCGCTATCTTGAAATCCTTGATTATTTTTAACACAGGGTTCCACATTTTCATTTTGCACCAGGACCCACAGATGATGTAGCTGGTCTTCCATAGGGGAATCGGGGGTAGGTATGGTTGGGAAGGCAGACCACTCTGGGGAAGGAAGGATCTGGAATTCCACTTTGATATTTGCCCTGCAGACACTGAGGAATGACTGAAAGTGTTTGAGCAGGGGAGGGATAGGGTGACTACAGTTTTAGAAAGCCACATCTTGGAGAGCAGGGAGTGTTCAGATGGCATCAGAGAAAGGAGAGATGGGAAATAGTCAGAAGGCTATTGCAATAAAGCAACGGGGGCCTGGACAGAAATAGTGGCTGAAGATATGGAGAAGAGGAAAAGGTCATCATTGATTCAGTTATTCATTCTGCAGATGGTTATGGCTACTGAGCACCTATAATGTGTTAGTCATTGGGCTAGGAGCTGGGATACAGGAATGTACAAGGCACTATCCCTAACCTCAAGTTACTTACAGTTCAGTGAGGGAGGCAGATAAGTAAACAAGCTATGGTAGCCTGATAGCCCCGTGCGCTAAGGGCTAGGATCAGATTACATTTAGATTGTTGTGGGAGCCTAGAGAAAGGATCCAGACAGAGAATTCTGAGATTCCCAAGAAGTAATATCTGAGTTGCATCCTAAAGGCCACAGACAAGGCACAGAAGGTCACTCCAAAAACAGGGAACAGGAAGTACAGAATCATGGAACATCTACTGTGTGCCAGGCTGGGGATCCTAGCTCTCAGACTGCTAGAGAAAGCAGACAACTAACCAGAGAAGAACAAGAGAATGTGTCCATTGCTATGATGGGGACACTGTGGGAGTACAGAGGAGGGGCATCTAACCCGGACTGGACGGCAGGGAAAACTGTTCCTTTGAGGTGTCTTCTGAGTTATGTGTTGTAGATGAGATGGTGTTAGCTGGGTGAAGGGAGGGAGGAAGGGATGGGCACAGCAGTGGGAGTTATGTGTGCAAATGCACAGAGGTAAGAGACCGTGCGTGGCTCTAAGAGAATTGTAAATGACTCCCTGTGATTCAATTCTAGAATGAACAAGCGAGAGCATGGGAGTGGGGGTTGTTATGACCAAAGAGGTAGGCCTTAAATGCCAAGCTAAAGAGTTTGGACTTCATCCTATAGAGCAGTAGTTCTCAGCCTTGACTCTATATTAGAAGCACCTGGGGAACTTTTAAAAAATACTTATACTGGATCCCACCCCTAGAAAATGATTTAATTAGTCTGCAGGAGAGGCATTAGAACTTTTAAAAGCTCCCTCCATTTATCTGAATGTGCAGCCAGGATTGAGAACCGTGGCTCTAGGGGGCCAGTTCTCAAATTTGAGTGGTCATCAGATTCACCTGGAGGGCTGTTAAACACAGAGTGGGTGAGCACTCTCAGAGTTTCTGATTCAGTAGGTACTCTAATGAGTACGTACTCTAACAAGTTGCCAGAGATGCTGGCGTTGCTGGCCCCAGGACCCACATTTTGAGAGCCTCAAGTCTCAGGTGTTGTGAGGCTATTTGCAAGTGTTAAGTGGAGGGGGTGGAGGTGTGAAATTATTTGATTTGCATGTTTGAAAGATCACTCAGGCCACTTTGGGGAGAATGGTCACAGAGGAGAAAGGAGAGAAGGTGAGAAAACATTAAGGTATTGTAGGAATCAAGACAAGAGATATCTGGAGGTGGGAGGAGTCCTGACCTAAAGCCCTGGCAGTAGGAATGGTGAAAATGGGTGACATTCAAGCAATGCTTAGGAAATACACTTAGCAGGGCTTAGTGACTGACTGAATGTAGAGGTGAGAAATAAAGATGAGTGAACTACAACTCTTGGGTTTTTGCCTTGGGCAACCAGTAACTCCAGTTTTACTAGGCATGGTAGTTACTGTAACAAAAAGTAAAATGTGTTACCAGGCTTAGGGTAGGACATGGGACAGGGGGGCATTTCTGCCCTCAAATCTCATAGCAATAGTCCCAGGGAATTCAACAGGCATCTCTCATTGTCCACTCAATCCCTATTTTCAGCACCATGAGTCCTCGCCTTGACCCTAATCAACTTGGGATTTTCCTCAAAGTACTTAGAAAGGAAGAGGAAGACGGTGACTACCCTGACATGATGGCCACCTACCCAAGCTCCAGGTATGAAGCCTGCTCCTCTGGAATTACTCTAGGTATGTTTACTTTATTCTTTCGTCATTTTAACAAATATGTATAGGGCTGCTGCCTAGAGGAATTTAAAAATATTCAGACGCCATGTCTCACACATAGGTAAGGAATTCATATCTCCTCTTACATAACCAACAAAGCAAATGCAGCTTAAGGACAGCCTGAAAAATAATTCATTCTACATAGATTTAAAATGTCTATAAATGAGCAGTTTTCCAGCGCATCATTGGTCGTGACTATTTGTAAGTCTCCTCCGTGGGCAAGTAGACTACCAGCAATCAACAAGACCAGCAGGAATGATGGATGGGATAATTATCCATTAGGGTACAGATAACTTTTGTATCGTAGGAGGGTTCGACAAGATAGAGACATGATAGATGGAGGAAGAGTTAGCTAATATAATAGGAGTTGCAGCTCCATTTCTGGTAGTAACTATTCTCTGGCTGAATCAATGATTAATCAAAGACACATTCTCATTTGAAACGCTTTGCTCACCGGTGCACAACCCCCGCTTTAGGTTAAATTTAATAGCATCATTAAAAACTGCTGTTCGAGACATTCAAATTACTTCTCTCCAGAAGAAATCAAGCCACAATAGAGAATGCTTTTGTGAACCCCTGGAGGGCAAGGGCCATGCAGGGTGTTTGTGTGTGTGTGTGTGTGTGTGTGTGTGTGTGTGTGTGTGTGTGCGCGCGCATGCGCACGCGTGCTAAACTTATAAATCCTCAATGCCTAGCACAGGAGCTGACACAGAGCAATCAATAAATGTTTGTTCAAGTGAAGTGAAATGAATACATTTGTCTATTCATTCATCTGTTTATTCCTTCGACAGACATTCATTAAATATAGGAATTAAAGAGCTCAGGTCCTGGACCTAGATGCTTCAGGCTTCAAATTCCAGCTCCAACCAGCTATATGATCTTGAGCAAATGACTTAGCTTCTCTCAGCCTGATGCCTGCTCTGTAATGTGGGGGAAATAATAGTACTTGCTCCTGTAGGGCTGCGTGAGGATTAAATGAATTAGTGAGTGTTTAGCACAGGCCCTGGCCCATAGTAAGTACTCATTATAGGGCAACTGTTATTGTTGTTGTATATATTAGGCTAGGCCTTTCTCAAGTAACTAGGTCATTAGAAGAAGCACAGAACCTCTTAAGAAATGACAAGGCTTTTGGCCAAAGCTGGTTTTCATTAAAGTGGTTATTTATGGTTCCCAGCCCAGAGCCCCACTGCCCTAGGCCTGCCATTCCTGGCCTGGTGCCCTCCTGTGGCAGCACAGGCTTTCTTTAGGTGGGTTGTGCTCTCTAGAAAAGCCTGAGAAATCGCGGAGTGGGAAGGTGAAGGAAGAAGGTAAGAGCTGGCCAGGATTCAATCACCCATCAACATGCAACCCCTGCCACACCCCCATCATTAACTCCCTTGGTTGCCTTTCTATGCTTTTGTATAGCTCTTCCTGGCAACATTTCTACCTACTGATTGCTATTTCTAATGTTTATCCTCTTGGCTCAGTTGAACAAGATTATCCTTGATTTTAATTTTAATTTTCAGGTGACATAGTAGAGAAAACTTGACTTGGGAGTTGGGTCAGGAGACAAGGGAGGCAATACAACTCAGTGATTTTAAGAGGATTCTGACATAGAAACAAGTGGTCACTGAAGAGCTGTGTGACCTAGACATTACCTAATGTCTCTGAGCCTCAGCTGTAGAAAAGAGAAAGTGACAATACTGGTTGTCAAGACTAAATGAAAACCACCTAGCATACTGCCTGGTTAACAGTAAAGTACTCAATAAATGGTGACTATGACTATTATTTTGAGGTCCTTGATCTGGAAACAGAAGCCCAGAGAGATTAAGGGGACAACACTCATGTTGTTATTTGGTGGCAGAGCCTTGTTGCTCCTTGGTCTCACTACTAAACCAGGCCTGCCTCTTTCAAACCTTTTACAGAACCCCATTTACACATACTCTGATATACTATTTATAATTACATGCATGGTTTTTTTGCATGTAGATTTAATAAATTCAAATGTATTCATCCCATAGTTGTCTGCCTGGAAGTTCTTATGAACAACTCCAGGGCAGGATCCATAGGTTGCTCATCGAATATGTGCTCAATAAATGATTGGTGAGTGAATGTTAAGCTTGCAGTCAATTACCTACCTGAGTTATGGATGTCCCTTACCTCCTGTGTTACATTACAAGCAGTGCAGAAAAGTAGAATGGGTGCAATGGACTCATGCAGGCCTGGGTTTAAACTCTATAACTGATAACTGGGTTCAAAGAACCTAGGAGTGCTGGAAAAATGCAGTTCTGGATAAATAGAGGAGGAGAAACAGTAGCAGTAGTAGTAATAGTAGTAGCCGCAGCAACAGCAGCAGTAGTAACTATCAACAAAAAGTGGAGTAAGGAAACTTTTCTAAGAATGAATTTTGCCCTCAAGAGCTGTGACAGGCCCACAGTTTGCTATGTGGAGGAAGTATAGTGTAAGTGAGTCAGATAAACCTGGGTTTGAAGCCTAGCTCTCAACTTATTAACTGAGTGTGACTTTGCATTATGTTTCCTGAGCCTCAGTCTCTTGACTGTAAAATTAAGATAAGGATAGTATCTACCTCACAGCTTTGTGGTGAAGATGAAATAAGATATGGTATATAAAGCATATCATAGCACAACACCTCACTCATAATAATGTCTCAAAAAAGCTATTTGATGAATTAATGAAAGTGTATCTTTAGCAAAATGCCATTAAAAAAAAACTACAGACACCCTTTAGCATCTGCCTGAGAGGAGAAGGAGGAAGAGACAATTCCAAATAAGAACTGTCTCAATACTTAACCACCTGTTTCTTACCATGCAACATCTAACATTGAAAGCACTGGAAAAAATAGCGTGATCAGTACAAACCATTCCCAGTGAATGCATAGAGAGAAACTGCTGTTTCACATCATAGCCACACAGTTGCTGGACCTGAGCGAGTCCCTCAGAGTGTGAATAAGTGTTTGAAAAGACAAATACAGGGCCTGACACATATGGAATAGTTGATCAGCTTAGTTCCTTTCCTACCCTTCTCCCAAATGGGTAGAAACAAACACACCACTAACCAACAAAGCAGCAACAGAAAAACTGAGTTAAAGTGGTTGAGAACTGATTATGGCGGTGACCTTACTGAATGGACCCTTCACTCTTGGCTCTAGTGTGGCCTGCCAGCCTGGAGAGCCTCTGAGGCTGAGCAATTAACCCTAGCAGAAAAGCCATGATGCCACCACATCTTCTCCTTCTCCTCTCTTCTCCCTTCTCCCTTCTCTCTTCTCTCTTCTCTTGTCCTCTCCTCTCCTCTTTCTTCTTCTTCTTCTTCTTCTTCTTCGTCATTGTCTTCGTCTTTGTCTTCTTCGTCTTTGTCTTCTTCCTCTTTCTTTTTCTGTTTTTTTTTTTTTTTTTTTTTGAGACCAAGTCTCACTCTGTTGCCTAAGCTGGAGTGCAATGGCACAATCTCAGCTCACTGCAACCTCCGCCTTCCAGGTTCAAGCAATTCCCCTGCTTCCACCTCCCGAGGAGCTGGGATTACAGGCATGTGCTACCACGCCCAGCTAATTTTTATATTTTTAGTAGGGACAGGGTTTCGCCATGTTGGCCAGGCTGGTCTCCAACACCTGACCTCAGGTGATCCGCCTGCCTTGGCCACCCAAAGTGCTGGGATTACAGGCATGAGACACTGTGCCCAGCCTCCTCTTTCTTCTTTATGAGTGTGGAGGGTACAGGACATGATGGGGTGGGATCAACTCATGGCCTAGGCTACAAAAGCTGTCTTTTCTCCTCTTTCTGTTCTTTGCCCCTCAGCCCCCAGTTCTTGTTTGGACATGCACTGAGAATAGCATTTAGGATTCCTGCATTCTCTATCTCTTTTCTAATGTTTGGATTGGCTGTTCGCCAAGGCAACTGAATAGTATTTTCAAGGAGCAAGTGAGTTTGGGGAAGATCTCTTATCTTTTCCAATATATTAACTCTATGTGAATTAAAGCCATCAGAGACCCTCTTGGAAAGAGCATATAAGTTCTCCCGGGGCTTCCAAATTAAAGTCCCTACAGGAGACCCAACAAGGTTGTCATTTTTTTTTTTTTTTTTTTGAGGCGGAGTCTTGCTCTGTCGCCCAGGCTGGAGTGCAGTGGCCGGATCTCAGCTCACTGCAAGCTCCGCCTCCCGGGTTCCCGCCATTCTCCTGCCTCAGCCTCCGGAGTAGCTGGGACTACAGGCGTCCGCCACCTCGCCCGGCTAGTTTTTTGCATTTTTTAGTAGAGACGGGGTTTCACCGTGTTAGCCAGGACGGTCTCGATCTCCTGACCTCGTGATCCGCCCGTCTCGGTTGTCATTTTTAAGGGAAAAATACCCAGGCATGGTAGTTGCTGCTAGGAAATTTGAGAAGTGACCAGCAGGTTACATTTCTGAGGTGAAAACCACTTTGTGTTCTTTGTAAGCAACTGTTTGATGTGTGGCATTGCAGTCATGGGTGTGAAACATCTGGTTTTAACCAGAATGTGGGTGATTTGCTCACAACTGGGGAGGACAGGCAAATATGGCTTTGCCTCCTGGTCTCGTGTCTGGCCCAGACGTGCAAATTCCAATCTGCAAACTCATTCTTCTCTGCCAGGATTCAATAGGTTAATGTCAGCAACTGGCAGAGGTCTGCCTGTGGTTATAGTGAGTGGCACATGGCAACAGGTAAGGACAACAAAAGGCTGCCAGAAAAGGGAGCCCAGCTTGTCTGAGGGCCAGGTAATCTGACTTGCCAGTCAGGGGAGGGAAGACGTCCTGGTTCTGGGCCAATACTGGAGGTACAGGGAACAGAACCAGAAGAAACCTGGACAGGGAAAAAGAGACGACAGGTGCGATTTGTTGAGCACTTACTCTGTGCCAGGCACTATGCCAAGTCTGGGTGTGTTCTCTCATTTGATCCCAGCAAGAGCCCCATTTTCCAGAAAGGGAAGCTGCAGCCATGAGGCAAAAACAGATCAAAACTGGGAACTTAGAACAACACGAATACCAAAGCACCAAGAAGGCAAAGCAGTTGGAGCTAGTTGCCAAGGAAACTTCAGGAATCTGTGTTCCTTATAGCCATGGCCACTGGGATTTGGTGATTTGCATCTAAGCCACTGCATCCCTTCAGCTGACTCCCTTATTGAGTCAGCTTTTCCTGTCATACCTCAAGGTGGTTGGCAAAGGCACAGAGCTGGTTTGGCAAGGACCGGGACCAGAAGAGGGATGAACAGGTGTCTGCAACAGATTCCTCTGAAGAATACTTTAATGGCCATATGCCATAAAACTCAGGCTAGCATGCCAGTAGAAGAGGATCGATGAGTTGCAATAGACAAATTGGCGCATGAATTTGAGCTTTGTTTACACTTCTATAACCAATGTTACTCATTGCCTTATGTGGAAATAAGATTTTCTGCCATCAGTAATACCTGTCGATAAATGCAAATATGCTTGAATTTACTTAGCAGAGACCCCTGCTTAAGCATAGTGACAATTGCAATGAAAGCACAAGTCCCACTGAAACTAGCACACAACACAAGTCGCAACACAACTCTGACCCATGGCTTATCTACATAGTCTTCCCTCACAGACATTAGGTCTCATTTGTTCTTAAGCCAAAATTGTCCTTGGCTCTGATCAGCAGTTAGTGAACAAATGACACTGTATTGCAGCATCCTGCCACTAGGGTGTACAACTCCCACACGCATGAAAAGCAAGCATCTCTCACCTTCAGACTGCTGTGCCTACAAGCAGCAAAGTCCAAGTGCATGAAAAGAGTTAAATCCTGCTTAGTCCCTTGAAGGGCTAGAAAGCATTTTAAAGGTGACATACATCAGAGCGATCCATTTACACTGGCTGGGCTGTGCAACAAAGTCAGAGGGGCTGGATGAGAACCTTAAACAATGACAACACAACTGCATTCCCAGCTGTGTTAAATGACCAGCATATCATGATTGCCTTTTCACGCAAATATCAATGACATAATGCTAACAGGCTTGCAGCTCTCTCGCTGGTGTAATAAAACAATGACCCAATTATTTTCAAGGGCTGAGGCAGCAGATGCAATGACTGGGTATGTTGTGCAGGGCGCCGTGTGTGATGGACGGGGCACAGTAGGGCAGCAAACTGTGTGCTGAGGATCGGAAACCTGCTTCCCGAGCCAAAACTCCTGCCATTCATCTGGTCGGAATAAAAATAAAGCCATTCAGTATGAAAGTTCCCACTTGTTCTCACGACGGAGGCCAGTTGGGAAAATGTGGTGCAGCAATGACTGAAGCAAATTCTGTTTTAAAAACCAGCCGGTTTGTGGGTATTTGTTTATTTATAACTGCCCCACCACCACCTCCCCACACCCTGCCTCATTCTGCAAAGGATTTGAGATGGGATTGGAACACTGAAAGTTTGTTTAAGTCCTAAACAGGTCCAGCTACTTTTTAGACTGATGACAAAATGAAACCTTTGGGATCAAGCGCCTTGCTCTGTGGAACACTGCTTTGGTTTTCCCAGTCAGAGCTAGTCCTCCTTGTACCCTGTGGTGAGAGGGACCTCTTGCACCAGAATACCCTTGTGCCCAGTGTTATAAGCTTGACCAGGGAAATACACATGAGCCCATAAGCCCGAAGCCTGAAAATTATTGAGGAATATGGATCCACTTACTCCCTCACTAATTTGCTCATTCAACGAATATTCCTTGGTAGCTATTCCAGAACAAGCTCTCTTCCAGGCACAGGGGAAGCAAAAATGAAGAAGATCCAGTCTCTGCACTTGAGAATCTCCTCGTAGGAAGGACAGACAAGTAAACAAACCCCTGTTCTGTAATGTGGCCAGTGCTGTAGTAGAATCGTGCCTGGGGGTGGCATGGGAGGTGTGGGGTAACATGAAGTGGGGGCTGCAGGTGACATGGATGATTTAGTTTGTGGACTTGGACTCAGACTGCCTTGGGTTAACTTTTGGTTCTGCCTCTTGCTAGCTGTGTGACCTTGGGCACTTTACTTAACATCCCAGAGCCTCAATTCCTTCATCTGTTAAATGGAGCTAATAATAGAGTTGACGTCATTGGGTTATTATGAGGATTAAATGAGATAATCTGTGTAGAACACTTAGAACAGTTCCTGGCACATAGTAAATACCCAATAAAAACTTAGCTTTTATGCTTTTTATTTCTTTGTTTAATTTCATAAGACTGTGTCTGGCGATGAGACTCGAAGGACTGGTTTCTAAAACAGAGCTGTTTTCAACAAACTCTTCCCTTTTAGCCTGAATTTTTTTCCTATGGAATGACACAGTTCTGCCATAATTTTTCCATCAGCAACCATATGTCTGGCAAGAACCTCAGGAAGAAAATATTTTCCAGATGGTTTTGCTTATGTCAGCCTACTATGTGCCAAGCACCACTCTAGAGGAGAGGGACACATTGCTGAGTGACACAGACAAGGTCCCTGTCCTCTTGGAGCTTACATTCCAGTGGGAGAGACATACCATAAAAAGACAAATATAAATAGACATAATTACCCAGAGCAGTAAGTGGGGTTAAGGAAGCATTGCTAATAAAAGACATGTAAGGGAGGAACAGGAGGCATCTAACTGTGGGTGGTCAGAGAAGGCTCATCTCAGGAGGTAACATTAAGCTGAGACTGAAAGGTTAGGAAGGAGCCTCCCATGCCAAAAGCAAGAGGAAGGGCAGTCCAGGCAGGAGCACATGCAAAGGCCCTGGGGCAGGAAAAGACTTTCAGAATGCTCCAGAAATGGAAAGACCAGTGTGGCTAAGACACACAGCCCTGGGAGGGAGGTAAAGCCAGCAGGATTAGTACATGCATTTTGAAGCTGAGGAAATGGAAAGCCCAGAGAGATGAATGGACTTACCCACAATGCCTTGCACAAGGTAGGCGCTCCATATGTTGTAGAATTCACAGTCGGTAGGGCGGGGCTGAGGCCCTTTGCCTTCCAAATCGGACTGAGATTTCCCACCACAACTAGGAATCAGCTACCCAGGGAGACTGAAACATACAGTCGTTTTTGTTGGTGAGTCATAGGCAATGCACATTAGAGTATGGGGTCGAGTGGCCCCAGCTGCTGCCTGTGTGTATAAAGGGCGGGGGTGGGCTCAGGCCGTGGCTGAAGCTTTTTAGCATGTTTATGATGAGCTGAAAGAACTCACTGCTTAATTTAAAATACGGCTCACACATACACATACAATTCAGCAGCTGGAGGAGCTGCCAGGAAATGAGACTAAGTGTAGAAAATTGGAGGATCAGGAATATCAGGTACTCGGCTCGGTTTCCCAGCTCCCATGGGCTGTCTCTGATCCCATAAGGTCCCATCTTCCCTAACAAACTCTAGGAGGTCAAGACATGGTTGGGGACCGCGGCAGTTTGGGGAAGGGAAGCCTCGCCAGAGCCCTTGACGCCAGCTACGCTGATTGCCCCACCCAGCCTTAAGCTTGCCTGCCTTCCTCTCGTTCATGTTCCTTGAAATCTGAGGCTGGGAAAACTCATTTGGCCCTCATCGCAAGCTGCCTGTGCTAGCTGCTGCTTTTCCTGATTGTGTGTATCTTGCCTCCTCAACCACACGGGGGCCTTCGGCACACACTTGAGGAATTGAGTTGTTTTCTTTTGTATTCACTTCAGCTCTCAGCGCAGTAGTATTTACACAGTGAGAGTCTCGAGCGTGTTTGCTCGTGGGTTGCAAGATAGTATCATTTAAAAGCCTTTGGGGCAGAGTACCTGCTCTTAATAAGAACCTCAACTTGACAAAAATGTGGAAGACCATCAGGTGTATCTCTGGTTTCCTTCACATTGTTCCTCTACACACAGAGTCCCCAGCCTGCATGCTGGATGAACCTACAACCTCTCAATCAAAATGCTCCACAGGTCATCTCTTTGGGTTCTTTGCTCAGATTATCCCTTCTGACTGGGATACCCTCTCTCCCAGCTGTACCAAGCATAACCCCATCTCACCTTTCAAGGCCAAATGTAAATGCCATCTCTGGCATGAAGCCTTTCCAGGCACAATTCATTGCTCTTGCCCCTGAACATAGCACCCCGTGTCAACCTCTTTTATGGTACAGGCTGGTGGACTGGAATGACCTCTTTTCAAATTCCAACTCCATCACTTCCCAAGGCTACCTCCATTTTCTCTTCTAGAAAAAGGGATAACAACATCAGCCTCAATGGGATGTTGGAAGTCGCCAATAAAATAATATCTGCAGCCCACATAGCACAAGACTCGGCCTCCAGAGCTCAGTAAGTGTTTTTTGTCATCATCATAATCTTCATCATCTCTGGGAAGCAGAAGAATGTAATAGTTCCAGAACTGGTTTGGTCACTTCTTAACCATGTGACCTTGGGCCAGTCTCTTCCTCTCTGAGGCTCTGTTTCCTCATGTGTGTCAAATGAAGGGATAATAGTTTACCCACCTCCATCACAAAACCTGCTGGGAAGATGCAAAGACATAATAATATAGGCAAGGCAAACTACTAAGCACAGGGCTTATCACATTTAAAAAATGCTCATTTGGGTCTACACACCCCTACAACCTAGAAAACTCCTTTAAAGGCACAGACAGTATTTTACTTATCTTTACAACTCTTGCTGCCTAGCCTAGCCCAGAACCTCTGCAGCTGGCAGACTCACAATAAATCATTGTTGAATTGAATTGAAAACCCAAACCAGATGTGCCTCCTCCCCTGTCAAATGAAGCTTTCAAGCTGGTGGGTTGGGCCTGCTGCCTCTTCATCCCCCCTCCCTCCGAGCTGAGCAGCCACCATTGTCTAGGCCTGGCTCTGGGGAATGAGGCAGCACCGAGAGGAGGGACTCAGAGTAGGGAAGGATAGATGGGACTAGGTGGGATGAGTGCGGTAGGGAAGAGCACTCTGTCTGTTCCTGGTGACCCCAAACAGACTGCCTTTGAAGGGTGCTATCCTGAAGTATCTGTTGAATGAAAAGTGGTGACAGTCCAAAAGCCCTTCGCCACCAGCACCTAGCTGTGGAGGAAACCCAGCTCTCCCCACAAAACCGAAAACTGGAAGTAAATGAAGATATCGGGAGAAAGCTTCCTCTTCCTTTAGCAAAGATAGTGATACAGACGTTCAGAGAGGTTCAGCTCTGAAATAATGAGGCCAGGATTTGAAGGTGAGTTCAGCTGGCACCATGGGCATGCTTTAACCACTGAGCAACCTTGCCTCTAAGCTACTCTTGCTGTAGGACAGGAGTATGTATTCACTCTTCTCACCAGCCCCACAGGACCCTTAGAAGCAGAAAGTAGAGCTTTAATGGTGGACAATACTTTAAAAAGTATAAATCTGTTACAAAACCACAAAAAGAGGCCCATGTCTTCAGTGTTTCTGAGCCAGAGCTATGTAGACAGGGCACAGGGGGTAGCATGCTAACCAGCACAGAGTCAAGGTAATGGGCCACACACCTGAACATGGCCACTTGGATTGTAACTCTGGCTTTGTCACATGCTAGCCTGACTGACCGCAGGCAAGTGATTTAACACCCCTGTGCCCCATTTTCTCACCTGTCATATGATATTAATAATAGCACCTCCTCACAGGGTTGTCTATGAGGAGTAAATAATCTAACATTTGTAAAGCAGTTACCATGTGCCCAAGACATGGTAAACACTAAACAACTGTTTGTTAAGTCAAAATAAATACATACCTCTGTCCCTTTGTAGCCAGACTAGTCTAGAGGCACTGTTGCCAAATGGTTAGCACATGCCCATGGAACCAGCTGAACTTGGCTTCAAATCCTGGTCTCATGATTTCAGAGTTGAGCCTCTATGAAACTCAGTTTGACCATCTCTACCATGCGAACAATAACAGTCCCTTCCCCACAGGCTGTTGAAAGATTTAAATGAGATATCTCCAAAGTCCAGAACATAGTGCCTTGCCACGGCAGAGTGAGTAAGCACCCAATTAAGGCAGAGTATTCATCATCTGAGTCTGCTTCCCATTTTTTGCCTCTTCTGGGTTAACACACAATATATAGTTTCGGAAATCTTGCAGCAGTAAGGGAACAATGTCATCATTTTGCCAATGAAATTCCTAAACATTTTATTCAAGAGCCAGAAAAGGCAAACATTTTTGGTCATTTCTAAACCACCGAAGTATGGACAATCAGTTTCCCCACTCAGCAAACCTGACTCCCAAAGCTGTAGAAGTCACTTTGCAGGACAAAACTGAAGGAATGAGTATTTTACTGCAAACAAAAGCCATCTTTGTTTGCGGCCCAGCTTTGGGAGAAAATAAATACCTCAACCCAGGAGCTTGGAAAATTCTTGAAAGTTCTCATTTTATTCCAGCAAATCCAACCTAATTGGCAAGATTCCTGACCATGCAAACCTGAGTCAGAATGAGTCACCTTTACCCACCCGTCTCCCCACAGCACCCAGAAACCAGCAGAGTACGTTGGACATCAATACATATTGGTTGTCGGTTCTTCCATGGGAGCCCCAGATTCCATTTCTACAATGTCTGCTACATTGCCAAAACAATCCAAAAGCAGTACTAAAGAACATTTTGAAAATGGGGAAAAAAAGCATCCATCACTCACCACTCTAACACAACTCTTAATTTTGTGTGGAAAGTTCTCTTCCAGTCTTTATCCACGTGCAGACATATTTTTATAGCACTGTAGTCATAGGGAAAAACTGCAGCAGCTTCAGCCAAGAATCAGATACCATACAGCTCATGTCACTAAACTTTCCAAGTGAGAGCTTTTTCTTCTCTCATTCACTCCATTCATTCATTCATTCATTCAGTCATTCAGCTAACATAGATTTAACCATGGCTCTGGTGCTACAGCCCTGGGGAGTACAGAGATGACTAAGGCACAATCCCAGTTCTCAAGCTGCTTCCAGTTTAATGGGGGAAACAGACAAAACAGCAGGAAATTATAACACACTGAGATAAACATGAATGCTGAGAAAGCACAGAAGAGGAGTATTTAAGGTGCACAGGAAAGGGTGTGGAGGATAGGGAGGCAGAATATATATATATATGTATATATATGCTTTCTTCTTTCTTCAGAAGAAAGCAAGGTGTCATCAGGTGACCAAAAATAGTTCTGTGTGACTGCATGGGCAAGTGGTAGTGGATGCAGTGAGAAAGGAAGGAGGGGGCCAAATCATTAAGATCAAAGGTTTCTGTTTCATTCTGAAGACTGAGGGGAAGCTCTGGAAGGACTTTAAGCAGAGTAGTAGCACAGTCAAGTGTGCATTTTAGAAAGATTGTCCCAGCAACAGAATGGAAGGTAGATTGTAGGGCGTGAGATAGGTAACAGTGGAGCCATTTAGCAGCTTGTCACAATAATTCATCAAGATAAGGAAGGTCTAAACGAATGAGATGGCTTCTCCACGTACAAATTGTGTCACGTTAGTGAGTGACTTAACCTGTCTGTGCCTCAGCTTCCTCCTCTATAAAGCAAAAATAACAAGAGTATTGACCTTGCAGAGCTGCTGGCAGGATTAAATGAAATACTGCATGCAAAGCACCTGGCACAGTGGCTGGTACCTAGAAGACACTCAGTACATGTCACTTCCCCTTTCCCCTCATCCTTTTTCCTCCACTTCACCCTTTCTTAAAGGCTGGCATGGTATGGATCATGGATGTGGCCAAGGCAGACTCTAACTCAGACAGTCTGACTCCAGAGGGCTATGGAGAAAGTTTGCAAGTGCTATTGTCAGGACAGTTAGTTAGAAGGATTGTTTAGCTGAGTCGAGGGCCCCGCTGAGGTTGGAAACTATGACTTTCTGGTGGGACTAACCAACAAAGTGATGGGATTTTCTCCAGCAATGTTCCTCCATCTGGGCATAAGCACAGAGGAGGAAACTGTCAGTTAAATTTATCCAGACTTGGGATTTTGCCTCATGGATGCAGCAGAAAGACACAGGGCAAGGGAGCTGGGGATATACACAAGATTCTGAAAGCAAACAGACTTTACTTCAAATCTCATCTGTGCTGTGGGACTTTGGGTAAGTCATTCAACCTCTCTGAGCCTCAGTCGCCTCATTAAAAGGAAAACCACAAGAGTACCTTCCTCATAAAGTTATTGTGAGGATAACATGAGATTATTGAAATGATGTCATAAGATGGGTAGTATATGCCTGGCATATACATATTCGTTGTTATTCTTATCATCATCATTTTCGAGGATGGAAAGGGAAGGTAGTAAGGTGAAAGGGGCTGATGGGATGGAAGAAATGGATGGAGGGGTCTCAGAAACCTGGAGAGCCTCCTGAGGTAAAAAGAAGAGCGTTGAGGCCAGCCAGCAAGGTGTAGATGGTAGGGGGTTCTGACTGATGATGAAGCATGGTAAGGCTAGGATGAGAGTGTGTCCTGTACATGGATCACGGATGTCCAACTCACCCAGAATGATGTCAGGACTTGGGGTGGAGAAGAAGACAGTGAGCCAGATGTCGAACTCTTCTTTGAATGTGGGGGTAGGGGGGCTGACCAGGAAGGGATGGTTATAAAGAAGCGTCAACGAGGAGAGAAGTAGCCAGATGGCATGAGAAGGAGGAGTTCTTGGCTGAGGACGGAGGACTAACAGCCTGGAAGCAAACAGGGGAAGCTAGAGCACAGACCCCACCTCCCAGCCCTAGGGTGCCTGTAGTGTGGGAGTGTGGACAGTGTCCACTAGAGGGCGCTGGTGGCAAAGCCGTGAGATCCGCCGTGGAGACTCAGGTTTCAGCACTTCCAGGCCCGGAGGTACACAATAGTGTTCTGTAAAATTTATCCAGGGTGTAGGGGGAATTGTTTACTGCAAGGTGGAGGCTTCCAGAGGGTACTGAAAAGAGTGAGAGAGGGCGGTAGTGGGGAGGGGGATGAGTCGGGGTGGCGGGGATGGGAGCACTGAGCAGTATGAGGATGGTATGGGAGAGGACAGATGACGAGCAGGGAGGCTTAACGTTTGGGCTGTGGCCAAGAACTGGGGGATGTGAAGCCTGGTGGGATTAACTGTCCTCGGAATTCCAAATGGAGCTTTTTTTCCCCTTTACATCTTTTGTTTATTATAAAAGTAACACATGCTTGTTTCAAACAACTCTAATTATTGCTCAAGGGAAAATCTACCTCTCCTATTCTACTCCGCAGTGTTGACAGTCTGTCTATCCTTCCAGTCTTTTCCTGTATGTGTAACGTATAATACCCTTAACAAAAATCAGATCCTACTATACTTACTCTTCTGCAACTTGCTTTTATCACAATACTATATTGGAGATGTCATTGCCCATCAGTATTTAAAGACCTAGCTTGTCTTTATTTGGGGCTACATCGTCATTGTCGTCATTATACTAGTAGTTGGAATAGTAATGGGTAGCAATTATTAAATGCTCTGTGCCAGGTCCTATCTGAATATTTCACATGAATTATCTCATTTACTCTTCACAACTTCATGAATGGTTATTTTTCCCATTTTACAGATGAGAAAAGGCACAGAGAGGTTAGAAACTTGGTCGAGGTCGCATAGCTCATAAAAGCTCGAGGAGGAAGTCAAACCTAGGCAGTCTAACCAAGGCTCAAACTCTTAATCATTAGCATAGTAATGCTTAGTATGTCATTATTGGGATGTGTTATAGATGATTTAACCAGTCCTTCACCGAGGTCATTTAGTTTTTTCAATTTGTTCCTATTTACAAATAATGTTTAAATGAACATCCTTATACATGAAGCATTTTGCAAAGATAAACTCCTAAGAGAGGACCTGCTGACTCAAATAACATTTCCAGTTGTCCTCCAGGTGTGCATCAAGAGTGAATGAGTGTGCCTGTTTCACCACATTCTCACAAACTCTGGGTTTTCGTGACCTTTTAAATGTTTGCCAATTTGAGAGGTAAAAACTGACATTTCAATCATCTCAATATTGTTTTAATTTGCATTTCTTAATTATTACTGATTGGTATTCCTTTTAATAGGGCATAGGCCCTTTGGGTTTCCTCTGTGAATTGCCTGTTCATTATTCTTTGAGCATTTTGCTAGTAAATTGTTCATCATTTTCTCACTGATCTATAGAAGCTCATTTATTCATTCCTTCAACAAGTATTTACTGAGTATCTACTGTATGCCAGGCACCAGTCTAGCACTAGAAATATAATAGTGAGTAAGCAAAGCCTGAGCTTTCATGAAGCTAATATGTAAGCAGAGGAAATAACAGAAAAGCAAATCGCTAAATCATGTCATTGCAAATCATGGTAAGTACTGTAAAGAAAATAACGCACCTCTTACAAATGGAGCTGTTGGAGTATTCTGAATAATAAACCATTGTCTTCCTTCTATGTTGTGACTTTATCCTGGTTTATATGTTGTCTTTCCACTTTGCATGAGATATCTTTCACCATACTCAAGTTGTTAAAATTTTGCATAGTCAAATCTGTCATTCAGTTTCTTGTTGCTTTGCAAAGACTCCCTACCTCAATATTCTCTTATGCCTTCTTCTAATCTTTCAATGGTTCTCTTTTTAACATCTAAATCTGACCTAATTGGATTATATTTTGGAATAAGGAGTGAGATAAAGATTCAGCTTTATATTTTGATGGCAGGCTGGTTGTCACAGTAAATGGCACCATGCATTAAATTGTGCATCCTTTTCCCCAGAAATGTTGAGGCTAAGGCCCAAGAAGGGGCAACTCTTGCCCAGGGTCATGTAGCAAATTAGTGGTGACCAAACTCTTCCTAGATCTTGGGACTGCTGACTTCCATGCCAGTGATACACAACTGAACTCATTACAGCTCCATTCTCTGGTGCACTTGAACTGTCTTCCCTAACCCACGCCAAGGTTCACTGTCGGAGGCCACAGCATTTTTCCTTTCCAATGGGCCCCCTGACTTCTCTTGCTCAGAGATACAAGTGCAGTGACCCATGGCAGCTCTGTTGCTTATAAATAGGCAGACACTTGCTGATTGCTGCTGAAATACCTCACATTAAGGCAGCTTTGGACACAGAAGACTGGAGGCAGAGACCAGATAAATTTGCCATTTAGGAACCAAAATAGGAAGTGTCTAATTTTAAATAAAGAGATTTGGCATTGTTTTCATCCAGTTGCTAATGGAGCAGCTGCCATCGTGGAGCCTTTCAAGGAGGCTGCCTTGAATTATGCCAAAATGATAAGCTTGTGGCTTGGAGGCTGCCGGGACTTGTCCCAAGGCCCCAGCTACAACAGATCTAGGATCCAAAAGGTTATCTTGAAAGGACAGGTGACTACATCAAAACCAACGCAGCTTGACCTGACATCCCATTTCACTTAATGTTTCCCTTCTCCCTCCATACTTCCCAAAGCTGTCAACATTTTGTCTGTGGAAAGCTGCTACCCCCAGGAGACAGGCATCTGGGAGAGCATCTCCACAGAAAAAGAAAAGTGAAGTGGGAGTTGATGTCATTCAGCCTACTTGAGACAACAATTTTTAAAAGCTCCTATTTTCCCTCAGTTACCAGGAGATTTTCGGTCAAAGTGTTCGAACAAAATAGGTGGATAATTACCTCCATTATTTCACTTGGCTTTCCATGGATAGACATCGTCAAAGATATTGGCGAGTTCTTCTTGTCCTACTCATCTTGATGGGTATTTTGTTGATTCACTTCCAAACTCTGAAGTAAATGTACTGCTTATTATAAGGAGAAACAACCTTTAAGATGCCCTCTATCCTCTACCTCTAGGCAGAGTGAGCAGCAGCTTGTACAGTGAAATTTAAGGTCCTTCTTCCCACACTAATAATGTCAGATCGTCCCACCACCAATACAGCGGAGAAAAAACTCCGAGTTCCATTTCCAATTCTGCCATGACTTGCTATGTGACCCGGGGCAAGTCATCATCCCTTCGGTGACTCAGCTGGCTACCCATAAAATGAGGAAGTCAGTTTGAGTGGTTTCCCTAACTAGGTTCCTCATCAAAATCACCAGTGATACTGTTAATAATATGCAGATAATTAAGTCCTCATCTCAGACTTACTGAATCAGACTCTGAGGATTAGGAGCCACACTGTATCTGTATTTCAACAGTATTCCTGGTAATTCCATTGTACAGCCAGGTTTGGGATCTAGTGAACCAGATGACCTCAGGGTCCCTTCTGCTCCTGACAACAGGCGGTTCAATACCTCCCTCTGTACTTATGCATCATATCTCTAAGTGAGGTGCTGCCCCCTGCCCTTCATGCTAAGTGGGAGCCCATTCTCTCATCAGGAGCCCTGAAGGCTTTAGCGATTCATTTGTCAGATATTTAGCAGTTACCTTTGAGGACAGGACCCAGAAGGAAGGAGTACACATATTATTGATGGGATCAGGGGAGTGGGAAAAAAAAAAAAAAAAAAAACAGCAGCAGCAACAACAGAAAAATAGGGGGGCTGGATCTGCCTGAAGGCCAAGACAGCCTGAGATCTTAATGGGGGCATGAAGGGCATTGACAGATTATACATACAATACTCGAGCCTCATTTTCCCTGGTATCCTCTCTGTCTTGGTCAGACAAAACAATGCAAAGAGGTACAGCCAAGCTGGAAAACAGCCCTCTTTTTAGGCAGTGAGGTCTTTGGGCCCCTATGATTGATACCAGCAAGTGAGAATGTAAACACAACTCTTCACCACTGGGACCATCTGACGTCAGTCCCTTGGCTCCAGCATGTCTCGAGATAAGAGGACTGTAAGAAGCCCTGGGCCTTGACATTAGGACGCTCTAGCTTTGAAGCAAACTCTGAACTACAGTTTCTCTTCTGATAACTGGGATCCTGCCCTCTTTTGGTGATCAAAAGTCCCCATCTCCTGCCAGTGTTATATACCCTGACTATGCTGACCTACATGCCTGACTCCAGCTGTGTGCTTGCATCCACATTCATTATTCATTATTTATAAGCACCTCAGTTAATTAGGCCAAACGGAAGCAAAACAGACATGGTCCTGACCCTCACGAAGCCATCAGGCTAGCACAGTGGTGTTCAACCTTATCAGACTTAACATCCTCTTTTTTATAATAAATCTGCTTTTGCTTCACCCCTTTACTATCCTGAAATTAAACTTCTAGGTACTATAATCTACCTACACACATAAGTTCAAAAAGATAGATATATGTCCTGCCATATAAAGAGAAAATAAAGCAATCCATAATAAAACACTATGTATTTAATTATGTAAATGCTCACACAGGACTACATTGAAAGATTAAATGAAGTGGTCAGAAGCTTGTGCCTTTATATAGAATCCCCATGAATGCAACAGTTATGGACACAAACTGATATGCTGTATTGATTAATTCCAAAAGCAACATCACAATTGTTGACATGATTTCCTGAAATGGTGAATGAATGAGTCTGTGTGAACCTCTGTAACCATGTAATACTCCATATCTTTACAGAATAGTTCATTAAAACTGTCAGGTCGGGGCGGGGGAAGCAAAACCCTTTGTACTTAGGTATAAAACATTTATAGTAAAAGTTTAGATCATTAGAAAAGCAGTTTTCAGCTCCATAGAAGTCCAGCAGAACATTCAAAAATCATTCGGGATGCTACA
Organism: Rhinopithecus roxellana; assembly: GCF_007565055.1. Lineage (NCBI taxonomy): Eukaryota > Metazoa > Chordata > Mammalia > Primates > Cercopithecidae > Rhinopithecus > Rhinopithecus roxellana. The sequence continues at coordinate 97,413,523 of NC_044555.1, read as the reverse complement.
CTATTTTTCATTTTGCAAGTCTGTTGTGGGCATTTGAGAACATCTAGCATCCCCATTTCCAGTCCTCTGAATATCTTCTTGCATTTTCCAAAAGTCCCCTAGGGGGCAGTATTGTCTCAGTTGAGCGCCACCAGTCTAGTCATTCAGTTTCTGTGGGACTGGGGTTTTGTCTGGTTCTTCTCAGGCTCCGAACTCCTTCACCCTTGCCTCCAAGGACTAGAGTCCCATCCTTGCTACTAGCACCTGGCAGGATTCCTAAGTCTCACCTACTCCTGCTCAGTTCAGCTAGGCTGGGCAGGACTTCTGCTTTCACCAAAGTCAAGAGCTTCTCTAAATTGGTATCTGTTGTGGCCACTCTCTTTGGGTGCCCCCACTAAACTCAGCTGCAGTTGAGTTTCCTGCTCCATCCCAAGAGGGTGCATTTTGCGGCATATGCCAGCTCTTCCACTCTGAACCTCCAATCTCCAGCCCCCCGACACTATCATCACCCACAGACCCAGGTTGTTGATAGTCAGTAGAACAGGTGCAACTACAGCAAGGTTTGAACTTGTGCCTCACCAGAACCCTGTGACCTTTTGCCTTCAACTAGATCCCCTTCTGATATTGAAACAGGGAATAATTATCTTCTGCAAATAGAAAGAAAATGAGAGTCAGACCTTCTGTTAGGGCCCTCTTCTACCAGCCTTTAAATAGTTTTCTTGTCAGCCTCACGCAGATAGCCCCAAACCATTTGAGAAGCCAGCACAGTTCCCTGCAAAGCACTGTAGCAAAAAGACTATGTACTCTGGAATCAGTCGGACCTGAGTTCAAGTCCAGGGTCTATCTCATACTGCTTAAAGACAAAGAAATTCACTTAGACTCTCTGAGCTGCAGTTTGCTCACCTGGAAAAATGGCAACAACAATGAATGTCTGTAAGATGCTTAACACAGTACCTGCCACGTAGTAATCTGCTAGTAAATGGTTGTTATCTTTATTATTCTAGCAATCACATGGTATGTGCTGAAAACTGGCTTCTGCTGACCTTATCTGTCCTATCCTATATATTTCCACTGTATCTTCTAGACCAAGGCAGAGGTTCCTGTGAGGCTCACTAGGATGAATCTGCATCCTGGGTTGAAGTTCCAACAGTGAGAAATACCAAGCTGGTAAAATCTTAAGGACTCTCTTCTCTCAGCCATCAAGAATGTATTTTTATTTTTTCTATTCTGTCTCATTCCACAAAGAAAATCTGCTATGTAGCATTGAGAAAACCAGGATGGGGAAGCAGAATTAACTAGAAACTATACTTAAACAGGTTTCCACTTTCCTATAAAATTCAAGAATTATCTGCAAAGGTGGCTGGTGAAATTGGCAGCATTGTTAATCACCTAAAGCAGCATCTGCACAATACCAGAGTTTCCGAGGAAAAGGAGAAAACACAATCAATCATCCAGGTGCCAAAGAAGGCATTCAGCTGCTGTGCAGAGATGATATTAAAAAGTTATCTCAGTGCAAGCAGCTAGATTAAGACAACAGACATCTTGAAGGTTCTAACCTATTTGCTTAGCATTAAGAAATGGTGTTGAACAACCCAAAAACTATTGCATGGAACATCCACACATTCATCAATCAGTCAACATTTATGGAGTACACACTGTATGCCAGGTCCTATGAGAACTATAGAAAGCAGAGGATCATAAGACTTTCCAGAACCAAAAAGAGGAACGCTTTTACACTGTTGGTGGGAGTGTAAATTAGTTCAACTATTGTGGAAGACACTGTAGTGATTCCTCAAGGATCTAGAACTAGAAATACCATTTGACCCAACAATCGCATTACTGGGCATATACACAAAGGATTACAAATCATTCTACGATAAAGACACATGCACACATATGTTTATTGCAGCACTGTTCACAATAGCAAGACTTGGAACCAACCCAAATGTCCATCAATGATAGACTGGATAAAGAAAATGTGGCACATATACACCATGGAATATTATGCAGCCATAAAAAGGAATGAGTTCACGTCCTTTGCAGGGACATGGATGAAGCTGGAAACCACCATTCTCAGCAAACTATCACAAGATCAGAAAACCAAACACCGCATGTTCTCACTCATAAGTGGGAGTTGAACAATGAGAACACATGGAAACAAGGAAGGGCCTGTGGGGTGTGGGGGGCTAGGGGAGAGATAACATTAGGAGAAATACCTAATGTAGGTGATGGGTTGATGGGTGCAGCAAACCACCATGGCACGCGTATACCTAAGTAACAAAACTGCAAGTTCTGCACATGTAACCCAGAACTTAAAGAAAAAAAAAAAAACACTTTCCAGAACCTTCCTTAAAGAACTTACTATCCAATTTGGGGAGTAGGGGGTGGAGGTGGAGTGAAAAGAACAAATCTCTAAACAAAGCAATAGAAAGCCCTTCAGCTAGGGTTTTCAGAGTAGGCTAACATCCTTTTCGTTGCTGTAATTACAGTCTCATAAAATTAAGCAGACCAGATGTTCTGCGATTTGGTAAAAAAGAAAATACAGTCAAGCTTATTAAAGGGGCTGTTTGACTTTACAGGGACTTGCACACCGTGGTTCAGAACCAGGTGTTGGTGTCAGGTGGATCTGGGTTTAAGTTCTGGCTCCTCCACTTACTAGCTGGGTGACCTTGCCCATGTTGTCCATCTTCTCTGAGCCAGTTTCCTCCTATGAAAATTGAAGGTAATAGCAATACCTTTTTGGAAGGATCATCGTGAAGATTAATAGAGATACCTTATATAAAACACTTAGCATAGAGCCTATCACACAGTTAATGTTCCCTTAAAAAGCAGCTTATTATAATCATTAAAAGAGAGAGAATGACTATCGCTAGCATTTGCCAGGGACATCTGGAAACTCTGAAAGAAAATTCCAACCTCTTCTATTAGCAATGGGGACAGGTTTCCCTCCCTTCTGGAGCACTAACATTCTTGGAGAAACAGCCAGCTGGACGTGGTAAGACGGTGAGGTAAACAAAGTGTTTCTACAAAAGTTCCATACCTTCTCCTCCCAGGTTAATTTGGCTTTATGCTGCCACCCACTTGCCCAGGAGGGCTCCTTTCAGCCATTGAGGCCTTCTCTGGGAGCTCTTGGTCATCCAATTTTAATGTTCCCCTCTTTACAAGCTCCCTTTGCAATTTGGCATTCTACATCTTCTTGCCTGAGGGATAACAACACAAGAAAGGATAGAAAAATTGCAATTTGACCTTTTTAAAAAGAATGACCTGTATGCAAAATCCCAAAAGCGCCTCTTAGAAAATACATTTACACAAAACCCCACAAAAGGCTCTGACTCATGCTTGGGGGAAGCAACAAGCACACTGGAATATATTTTTCGAATTTAACTGACAGAAATGTATCTCTGAATCTCCATCACAGTATGTATAGTTTCCACCCCAAAAGTAAACACTTTAGGCTATTAGGAGAAATGACAATGGCAGTTTCAACAGAATGCGGATGATAGAATTTGCTTCCGAAAATGCTACTATGTATATTTTGTTGTTTCCTGGTTATTAATATAATACATTTTGCTTCTGAGTCAAATGTTTTTACTTATGCCAAGAAAAATTGTGAGTTACAGGAAGTCTAACAGGCTTAATTAGTGAGTTTAACTTAATCCGGTGATTTTGCAGCAACCCTGACAGTCAGGTTCACTCCCTGAATTTAATGGGAAGTGGTCAGAAATGGCCTTTAGGAACCTTATTAGAGAAAAGGCACATGATGCGCACAAACAAGGCTGATTCTCCCAAGGTAAAAATAATAGGCTGAGGTACCGTAATTATCAACAGTGGTTTTTGTATGCAGGTGCCTATTGCAGGTGTTACCTGTTGCTTTCGGCTTTCGTAATTACAGTTTCTTACGATCAGACAGTGCTGTTTTCCCTTCCTATTACCAACCAGCATGCTCAGGAGAAAGTCATTCATGCCCCTGGAGTTTGTCCTGCAAGTGTATTTTTAAAGGCAAAGCTTCTTAGCCCAGCCAAATGAAACTGATTGGAAAAGCACCATAGAAACCAGAGGCCTATTATGTGTAATAGCCAGGCTCTTTGCAACCCTATCCTAAGCACTAGGCCACAATTTCGGAAGGAAAGAACCTGTAAAGACTTCAGAAGACAGCAAGGAAGATGATTAAGGGATTGGAAAAGAGGATCTAGGGGAAAAGGTTAAAGGTATTAGGATTATAAGGACGATTTAGCCTCAAGAGGGAAAAAATGAAGGAGCCTGACCAACTGTTCTTCCTCGCTATTGATGGCACAGAATAAACGAATGGTAGCATGACGTACTTTAGTTTAGATGTAAGAAAGAACATGACAACAAGTCTCCTGAATCACTAAAGACTGTTCGTTCTTCATTCCTAAAACATTAGTCGAGCTTCCACCCCATGCTGGACTGTGTACTGAGCACCGGAGAAGAAGTTCACAGGCTAATGAGGGAGACATGCCAAACAGATCATTATAAGACAGTGGGAGGCATAGTATAATTGAAGAGATTCAGAATGCTTTGGACTTTTAAAAGGCGATAGGGTGTATATAGCACATGTATATCACCTCCAGTGAGGTCTGAGGCAGTACCCAGTAATCACGTACATTGATATTTCTGAAGCAAAAACACATGAATATTCACACAGGGTGTGAAAAATAAAGACTATAAATAACCTCATGCCAGTTCAAGTTGCGCTGCCAAATGAGTTTGTCATAAACTTACAAAGGCTCTCAGTTTCCAGAGCTTTTGGGTTTTTGGAATGATAGCTATGAGACTATGAGTCTGGGTAAGGGGAGTCTGGCCCAGCACCAGGATCTAGGAATGACAGGGAGCTTCAGAATGCGGGCAGAGCCTGTGTCTCTAATGTGCCCCAATTCTGCTGCCCTGGTATCACGGACATGTTTGGAGAATCCGGGCGTGTGCATGTGTGTGTGTGTGTGTGTATGTCTGTGTGTGTCCGTGTATACAGTAGGAGGAAGCTCCTTGCTGCTCCTCAGGTCAAGTCCACTTTCAGTGGCTCCTAGCAACATGCTTTGAAAGAATGAGGTCTTTATCAACCAAATAATCAGTAAATGGGTTTTGTTATTGTTTTCAAATTATTTAGCTCCATAGTCCCTATGAATATGCCCACAAATTTTGTAGAATAAGCATCCTCTGTGAGGTTTGCAATGTGTGGTGGAATCCCTGGGGTTGGGGGGTGTCACATCTCTGGCCTTCCTTTTTCAGCTGTGTTCTGTGAAGAGCAGGGGCAGGGAAAGCCTGGCCTCCCAACTCCCTCTCTCATAGCTACTCCCAAGGATGGCAGGTCCTGCCTAGCAAGTGATAAAGAAAGCTGAAAAGCCTACAGGGAGGGGCACCTGAGCTTCTGCTTATCTGGATTGGGGAACACCCAATTATCCTCTACCAGCCAAGCAGCTTCACATAGGGGCTAACCTCCCTTAAAGGGGAACACCCACTGAACCCTGTCACACCCTCAGAAGTTGTTTGCTTCCTGAAGGAAAGGGGGAAGTCCTTGAGCTCATTCTTCTGTTCCTAATCATGAAAGGAGACACCCCCCTTTCAGGAACTATTTTCTTTTGTCACTTACCCCCAACCATCACCTATACCTAAGCTCAAAAAAATAACTAAAGCCCTCTTTTTGTCTTTAGACCTCCCTCTAAAAGCATGTCCTCCTCTCTGGACTGGTCCTCCTCTCCACCCTCTGGGAATCCAAGCCCACATATTTCAGGATGAGATCAGCCTCCAGCCACTCCCTCTGAGGCCTGGCTTCCCAACCTTGGTGACTCCAAAGCACACATCTGTTGCAACACACAGGGCCCACCCCTAGGCAAAATGGAGCTGGGGACACAGCTCTCAGTCAGCTGAGCTCCCACACTCACATGCCCCACCCATGCTAGCACAACCTTCCTCTTCCTTGGGCAGTAGCCTCCCTGGAACCCCTCCGTCTCCTCTCCCTGACAGGAAAGGCTCTGATCAAGGAATTTGCACTCAGATATAAATAATAACCCTGCCTTACCAAGGCAACCCTGACAGACAAACCTTGCAATTTGACTCAAAGGAAGTGTGTGCCGACCATGACGGTTTCTGGCATCACTCATAGGCAAAAAAGAAAAATTTATAGGCAAGGTGAGCCTTCTTAGTGCTCATCAGATTATGATGTAGGGCCACCACGTCAGCTCTTGTCTTCTTGATCTAAGATAGACCATAGCAACATTCCTCAGAGGAAGGGACTCTGTTTCACTCTGTTTTCTGATTCAAATCAGGTCATGCAGTTGGATATCAAGACAGATTATCTGGAATTGGGATTGAGCTGGAGAGTGTGGGGCAGAGGGTTGCCAAAGGTTGAGCATACTGGAGGAAGGAGTTGGGAAAGGAAAGGGAGACTTTGAAGAAAGATACTTGTTGGTCAGAAGAGGAAAAGAGAAATAAAGAAGCAAAGAGAGCCCTGGGTGGTTATGGGGGTGAGGCAGAAGACTAGTAAAAATGAATTTAAGGGAACAGTTAACATTTTTACATGCTTATTTTGTACTGGACACCGTAACTGTGTTATCTCATGTCATCCTCACAACACATCTAGGAGATGAGAACTATTATTGGATCCATTTTACAGGAGAGGAAACAAAGGCTCACGAAGATTAACTGTGGGAAATCACGCGATCAGTGAATGGCAGAGCCAAGATTAAAATGCTCATTGATCTGACACCAGGGCCCTCAGCCATCTGAGAAAGGGGCCAAACACCTTTTGGTTGTAGGAGGAGCCTCCCTGGTGTATCTTGATAGAGGCCCCCAGACAACCCCTTCCCCTTACCACAACACAGAAACACCTACATGCCTCCCATGGGAGCTGCCTGCTCTTAAGCTAAAGACTGCTTTCTGGGAGGGCATCAATAAATGTAATATATGCTCTGGTAAAGGTTAGGTTAAGGCAGTTTACCTTCAGAAAACACAAACCAGAGGTCAAGGTCTTAAAGGAGTTGGGAAGGAGAAGCTCTCAGCAGGATGGGCTGTAGGAGCTGTAGTAGGTGTTGCAGTGTGTAGGTGGCACTGTAGCACCGATTCCCCGAGACAGACTGGGAGTCTGAAGACACTAAAGACAAACTTGTGGCTGCATAGTATTCCATGGTGTATATGTGCCACATTTTCTTAATCCAGTCTGCCACAGATGGACATTTGGGTTGATTCCAAGTCTTTGCTATTGTGAATAGTGCCGCAATAAACATACGTGTGCATGTGTCTTTATAGCAGCATGATTTATAATCCTTTGGGTATATACCCAGTAGTGGGATGGCTGGGTCATATGGTACATCTAGTTCTAGATCCTTGAGGAATTACCATACTCTTTTCCATAATGGTTGAACTAGTTTACAATCCCACCAACAGTGTAAAAGTGTTCCTATTTCTCCACATCCTCTCCAACACCTGTTGTTTCCTGACTTTTTAATGATTGCCATTCTAACTGGTGTGAGATGGTATCTCATTGTGGTTTTGATTTGCATTTCTCTGATGGCCAGTGATGATGAGCATTTTTTCATGTGTCTGTTGGCTGTATGAATGTCTTCTTTTGAGAAATGTCTGTTCATATCCTTTGCCCACTTTTTGATGGGGTTGTTTGTTTTTTTCTTGTATCTTTGTTTGAGTTCTTTGTAGATTCTGGATATTAGCCCTTTGTCAGATGAGTAGATTGCAAAAATTTTCTCCCATTCTGTAGGTTGCCTGTTCACTCTCATGGTAGTTTCTTTTGCTGTGCAGAAGCTCTTTAGTTTAATTAGATCCCATTTGTCAATTTTGGCTTTTGCTGCTGTTGCTTTTGGTGTTTTAGACATGAAGTCCTTGCCCATGCCTATGTTCTGAATGGTATTACCTAGGTTTTCTTCTAGGGTTTTTATGGTATTAGGTCTAACATTTAAGTCTCTAATCCATCTTGAATTAATCTTCGTATAAGGAGTAAGGAAAGGATCCAGTTTCAGCTTTCTACTTATGGCTAGCCAATTTTCCCAGCACCATTTATTAAATAGGGAATCCTTTCCCCATTTCTTGATTCTCTCAGGTTTGTCAAAGATCAGATGGCTGTAGATGTGTGGTATTATTTCTGAGGACTCTGTTCTGTTCCATTGGTCTATATCTCTGTTTTGGTACCAGTAGCATGCTGTTTTGGTTACTGTAGCCTTGTAGTATAGTTTGAAGTCAGGTAGCGTGATGCCTCCAGCTTTGTCCTTTTGACTTAGGATTGTCTTGGCAATGTGGGCTCTTTTTTGGTTCCATATGAACTTTAAAGCAGTTTTTTCCAATTCTATGAAAAAACTCATTGGTAGCTTGATGGGGATGGCATTGAATCTATAAATAACCTTTCACGATATTGATTCTTCCTATCCATGAGCATGGTATGTTCTTCCATTTGTTTGTGTGAGTTTGCGTCCTTTGTAGGGACATGGATGCAGCTGGAAACCATCATTCTTAGCAAACTATCACAGGAACAGAAAACCAAACACCGCATGTTCTCACTCATAGGTGGGAACTGAACAATGAGATCACTTGGACTCGGGAAGGGGAACATCACACACCGGGGCCTATCATGGGGAGGGGGGAAGAGGGAGGGATTGCATTGGGAGTTATACCTGATATAAATGATGAATTGATGGGTGCTGACGAGTTGATGGGTGCAGCACACCAACATGGCACAAGTATACATATGTAACAAACCTGCACATTATACACATGTACCCTAGAACTTAAAGTATAATTAAAAAAAAAAATTAAAAAAAAAAAAAAGACAAACTTGGCTTATTTCACCATTTTGCCCAGAGCTGACTCTGCTCACCATACACACAAGCGAGGGAGGAGTGCACAGTACAAGGGAGCTGATGCAGGTGTTGGAGCCTAGGTTCAAATCCTAGCTTTGTAGCCTACTTGCTATGTATCTTTGTTTCTCCTCTGAATGTGGCAAGTGACTGGTCTGAATTTTCCACTTTCATCTGTAAAACGAGGATGAAAATAAAAACATCGACTTGAGATGTAAGATTGTTTGTGTAAATGGCTCAGCACAATGTCTGGTACTTAAAAGAAATTCATTAAATATCATGTCCATCTACCCTGCTCTTCACCACCTCTTGGAAGAAAAGGGAGTCCAAATTTAAAAGCCCTGGAAGTAGCCTCTAAAGATGACGAAGAACTGGGAACATTCATTGATTCATTTACCACATAAGCCCTGAATCCCTCTTTTGTGCCCTAGAGACTCAGACATAAGTAAAATAGTCCCTGTTCTCAAGGAGCTGACATTCAAGTGGGCAAAGATCCAACAAACTCTTGCCATACAATATAAAACATTATAATAGAGATAAATTTAGGAGGGATCTGAGGGTACCAAAGGGCACTGAGAAAGCTTCACAGAGAAAATATTTGCGAGATAAGCGGCAATTGTTAGGCAGACAAGAAAAGAGACTGTATTCCAAGTAAAGGGAATACCATATGTTAAGGGACAAAACATGACAGATTTAAGTGGAGCTGGAACATCAGTTCAGGATGTAGTGAGGACTGGTGAGAGATTACACTGGAGGAGGAGTCAGAAGAGGTAGGGTATTACTGAGCGACACCTCTGAGCAGAGAAAAGATGACATTCAAAATTTATGATAACCAATATGGCATGGGCATTAACCAATTAGAAAGGACTCAGAACAGTAAGGAAAGCCATATTGGGGCCTCTAAGGAAGGGATTCCTTATATTTAGAATAGTTTTGACAACTGAAGTGAATATAGGTAGATAAATAATAGATTGGCTATCACTGAGGCTTCCATGTTGTTTGAACATTTAGCCTAACAGGAACAGTAATATCTGGCATACAAGATATATACTCAGTGGCACATAATACTATTTTGCGGAAACAGTTTTAGAAATTGCACCCAAATCTGTGTGTAAGAGATTCTTCACTGCACTGCCAAAACTTGGGTATCTATTCAGTAGAATGTCAGGGAAGAAGATTACAGCATCTCAATAGCTCCTCTAAGCACACAGAGCACAGCCACACACATAACATGTCCCTAATCAATGTTATATTGCTATAATGAAGTCGGTTGAATCGACTGTCTTTCCTTTGAAATGTGATCCCTGTCAATTTCTTTGAAATGTTGTATCTCATAATTCTAATTAACTCACCTCTTCCCCTTATCTTATTCATTGCCTTTGCTAATAATGTCAGATATTCTTAGGATAGAGAAGGAACATTTTTTAATTATCTTCAAACTCCATAGAACTCCCTCTTAGTTAATTATCTTCTTATTCTCCCTGACTCATCCATGGTCATCCCACACTATAGTCTTATGCTAGCAAGGATTTTATTGTCTGTTGTTTTTCTGAGCCTCCCAAGTGAGAGAATCAGTAATGCAGACTAGCCACACAATGAGATTATATTAATCATTTATTTGTAAGTGAACCAGGTCGCCTTTCACATCAGCTCTCCTAACATGTCAATTTTTATCACATCTAATATGAAACAGCCCAAAGGAATCAGTTCCATCTAAGTAATGACCTGTGAACAAATCTTTTAAAGAAAATTGGTAAGCACAAAAAAGATTTTTTTCACTCCAGTTTAGTCTTAATCAAAGCAATGGGACCAAGGTCATCTCCACCTACTGTGAGGGCAAATTCAACATTGTGTTTGCAGGAAGTGAGACCACAAGGTTTAGGCTTTGGAGGCAGACCAGCCTACGTTTAAATTCCAGTTTTACCACTTGCTCACTGTGGACCTTAGGTAAGTTTTAAAAATTCACTTAGCCTAGACTTCTGCATTTCTAAGTTTGGGGATAAACGTACCTACCTTGAAGGGTTGTTGTGAGAATTAAAAGTAAGGTACAGAAAGTAGAATATGCTTAGGAGAGTACCCGGCAGTGAGTAGACACTCATTAGGTGATACACTGTATTATATTATTATTGTTATTGTGAGTCCATTGTAAACCAGAAAGAACAAGAGACCATGAGTCAGGAGCCTGAGTTCTGTTCTTAGCTGTACCACTAATGAGGCAGAGACATTCACTGAGAGATGGCTAATAAGTAACACGAGTTCCACCACTCTCCTAGTCAACATCTATGGCAGGCATCAGTAATCAATCATAGCACTTTTTTCCTAATGAGCAAAGACATGGATTTAGAATCATTCTCAGCACTGGATTCCAAACAGCCTCTACTGCTCAATTAAAGTTGGCAAATGAAATGAAACTTATTTGCCTTCCCTAGATTAAATGGTCTTAGATGTACCTTTTAGTGTTCACATACTATGGATCTATGAGAGAAATCCTCTCTGATAATGTTTACAACCCAACTATGAGGTGAAGTGAAGGGTTCAAGGTTCAGAGAGTGACTTAATATAATGAGTTGGAAACAAATAATTCAACTTGGTGTTGTGATACAGTTAAGATCAACTGGGTTTATGCCTGTTTCTTCTGCTGTGTCCTAGCTCTATGACCTTGGGCAAGTCACTAACCTCTCTGAGCCCCAGTTTATCATTTGTAAAAACAGACATAAGATGATTTTGTAAGATGTTAACATCAGGAGAAACTGAGTGAAGGATACATAGGGATTCTCTGTACTCTCTTTTCAACTGTCCTGTAAATCTAAAATTATTCTAAGATTTAGAAATTTATTTTTTAATGGGCAGAAGGGCATCTGCCTTGAGGAGTTGTGGAGAGTAAACGAAATAAGGTGTGGGGAAGCACATAAATAGTTTGATGTCTTTCTTTTCCCCCTTCCAGCCATCTCCCTTCACCTACACATTCAAACTTGTAGAACACCTGAGGAATCAGGAGATATGTTTTCGGGACTGTGGTGCCAGCAGGTTTACCTGCCTGACAGCATTGCAGTTCAGAGCCTGGCTGCCAAGCTGAAGCCCTGCAGGCAAGAAGGTTGGGTTTACACAGTCCTGGGAGCCAATGAATGCATCACACACTGCCAGAAAGCAAAATGGCCGACTTGCCTTTGTTGGAGTCAGCCTATGCGTGGGAGGAGGAGGGATGGAGCATGCGGGAGGAAGTGAAATAAGAGGACTGGGATAGAATCTGGATGATAAGACTTGCAGGTAGTCAAGGAAGCGGGTTCGTGCTCCACCCACTCCTTTTTCCTTACAACTCTTTCTTGTCAGCTTTAGAATCATTCTGTTGAGTAAATGCACTGTTTCCAAATAGACCCTAACATATCCAAATAAGTTACTTGGGGGGTGGCGGGGAGGAGGAGACCCATGCTGTGTTCAGGCCTGTTTGCCCCCCAAGTCCATTCCTTCCTTTTCACATCTCTGTTCTTGTAGCAGGGAAGCGGTTGGGGCAGGTTGGCCTTTGCAGGCTGTTCCCCAGGCTCTGATGGGTTTGGCCAATGGAAGGCACTGTTAGGATATTAGAAAGCAAAAGGGAGAGAGAAACCAGGGTATTTCTCTCTCCCTCCCCCTCTGCTTCATGTGGTGTCCCCAGCAGTGACTGTGTCTCTTTTTGTGGCTCTGGCTCTGCGATCCGCCCGCCTCGGCCTCCCAAAGTGCAGGGATTACAGGCTTGAGCCACCGCGCCCCGCGGCTCAAGTTTCTACAAAGTGTCCCAGCCCTGAGGTTCTAGCCAAGGAACAGTAGCAGCTCCCTGCTGTGACTAATCTCTAGGTTGCTTCATTGTCCTCTGCTTGGCATCACAGCTTTTCCATCACCTGTGTAATCAATTCCCTGCATTGAATTCCTTTTCCCTTAAATAAATACTCAGTGATTTCTATTTTCCTGGTTGGACTCAGACTGATCAGTCATCCACTAGCCAACAGCAATGATTCCTTCTTTCCACTAGCTAGTTTGTATTTTGGAACACAAGGCTCTGAGAGACTTACTTGGAAAATTCTGGGTGGGGTATCAGGGGAGTGGAAGAGGTCTAGAGAATTAGACATGGAGGTCAAGCTCAGGAGAGCCCAGAACATAAAAGTAAGTCTTTGGAACAAGAAGGAGGCAGGAACAGAAAAGCAGTTAAGCTAGTCCTTCTGCTTCTCACATTTGCCCTGTCCCAGACTGTGGCTGCTCTGGGAGTCATCTGCCTTGGCAGAGAGCTAGTCCAAGCCTAGAAAGAGAGGAGAAATGAGGGCTCTCGAGTCAGCTCCAGGAACATGGAAAAAAGAAGAGAAAAACTCATGGGTGTGGCCAGCCTGCCTGTAGGTGGTTGTTGCAATCCAGTCAGATGGAGGAAAACAAACATAGGAGTCCAACAGATCCCATCAATCAGGCTGTCCTGATGGGCGAAGTGCAATGACTTCAACAGCAACAGAAAACACATGGTACTGTCCCCAGGACACGAGTCTCTTCACTTAATTTCCTTGCAAACTGTGTTTGGGGCTGTATGGACCCAGCCACAGTGCTTGAGTCCCATTTATCAGTCACTAATTGACTGTGTGACCTTGTACAAGGCCCTTAATAGCTCTGTGTCTCCATTCTTCTTTGTAAAACAGGGAGAGGGGAATCTGGCCCCCTGCTTACCTTACTAAAAGGGCACATTTTGAGTACCCAATACACATCAAACTGTAATTCCAGCTCTGAGGAGGTGCAAGAGGAGATGCCTGAGAAATGCTTCCTGTTGGGGACTGGGAAAGAAAGTAGAATGGAGGAACTCCAGTGTAGTGCTCAAGAGCATGGTTTGAAGGGAATTATTGTTAGTTTGGTGATGGGTGGATAATAATTTCGTCATTGTATATAAAAATATCCCTATTTTTGAGTTGCATAATGAAACATATAGGGGTAAAGCATAAAAGGGAAAAAGAAAAAGAGGTAGGTAAAGCTAACATAGAATATCATGATAGATGTTGAATCTGGGTGATGGATACCTAGGGGTTCATTATACTATGTTTTTTACTTTTGTGTATGTATTTGAAAATTTCCATAATAACTTTTTTTCAAGCATGTATTTTAGAGTCAGACCAGGGTTCAGCCCCATTCATTCGGGCAACAAATAGGTATGACTAATACTGGATGCCAGGCCCTGAGCTTTGACTCAGTGGTGGTGGGCGGACGGGGCACAAAACAGGTCAAGTCAGGATTCCAAAGTGAAGAAAAGGCATTTAGATATTAGCTAATCAGACAAAAATTGAAAAGTGCCCACTTCACCTCTCTATGTTCTTTGTAAAGTACTTTCCTGCTTGGAAGGGCAGAGTTTTGTCTGAAAAGTTCTTCCATAAGCCCTGGAGGCAAGAACCACCTCCAGCCTAGAAGGACACTGGAGCTGTCTTTTTCTGGCCTCCAGTGGCCAGCAGCTAGGCAGACCTGAAGCCCTCCACGTTGGAGATCAATGACTTCTGGTGTGGGCTGCATTACCAGTTTCCTGAGCAACTCATGTAGGCCCCCCATCCTCATCTCCAGGAGATTTCAGGGCCTCCTTAGGTCACAAGCAAATTGCCGTCTCACTCTCTCACCTGTCTCTCCCCCTCAAACATGCACAGGATTATGTAATTGAAATACAGAAAAAAAAAAAAAAAGGTTGTCTCAAAAGTTAGACCTGTGTTTCAATCCCCGCTTTACCACTTACTATCAGTGTGACTTTGAGCAAGTCACCTCCAGGCTCTGAACTTTTGTATCCTCTTCTGTTAAATCATGATAAAATGGTACTTTTCTTGTAGGATGACATGAGGATTACCAAGGAAACGCAGGCAAAGTACTTAGCACAGTGCCAGGTAGGTGGTATGTCCTCCAAAATCTGAGCACTGCTATTGTTCAGGGAGAGGAGAGGAAACAGTCTAGCCTCTGCCCTGGTGAAGAGGGGAAAAGACAGGAGTTGAGGTCTCAGAGTCACAGCCCAGTGATGAAGCATGCAATGGTCCCCTTCAATGTGGGCTTTGAGACAAAAGGTCAGATTCATCTCCCCACTAGGCTAGGAAGAGCAGAAGTGGACAACTTCTGGTTTGGGGGCACCCTCGAAATTTAGAGGACACCCAAAAAGGAAAGCCATTTCTGAGCCCATTGCCAAAACGTTTGGCTTCCCACAAAGCAGCCCCTGAAACAACCTACACACACTCCCCACCTTCCATGACAAATACTTTTCCCAAACCCTGGCAGTTATCTAGAAACAGCCCTGAAGCTGAGCAGGTTCTTTGGCCCTGTAACAGTTCCAGATCCCAAAGCTCCAGCTGCTAGCTCAGGATCTGGGAGTATAAGCCTAGGGTTGCCTGAGGCTGGCACACCACTGGCTGAATCACACACAGCCCCACTGTCCCCCATATGCTGACTGGACATATAGAGGGATGGCCTCCTCTTCCTGGAGGCCAAGTAGAATGTTACAGAAGCAACCCTAGTGCCGCAACTTACAGATTCCATTTTCCAGTTGAGGAGGCAGAAGCACGGAGAGGTTAAGTGAGTCATCCACCAGGAGCAGATGCATGCGCAAAAGCAGGCAAGGGGCTCTAGGCCTCCTCGTCCTTCAGCCGGCCTTCTTGCCCTTTGCTCTCTGCTGTCTCTGAGTACAGTAAGTCCTCACTGAACATCCTTGACAGGTTCTTGGGAACTGGACTTTATGTGAAACAATGAATAACAAAACTAATTTTACTGTAGGTTAATTGATATAAACAAGAGTTAAGTACCCACAGCTTATTTCTGGTCACAAAAAATATCACCAAACTTCTAAATAAAGATCCAAACACCAGCCTGGGCAACATGGTGAAACCCTGTCTCTACTAAAAATACAAAACTTTAGCCAGGCATGGTGGCACATGTCTGTAGTCCTAGCTACTCAGGAGGCTGAGGTGGGAGGATCACCTGAATCCTGGGAGGTTGAGGCTGCAGTGAGCTGTGATTGCGCCACTACACTCCAGCCTGGGTGAGAGGAGTGAGACCCTGTCTCAAAAATAAACAAAAAAACCAAATAAACAAAAACCACCCAAATATTTATAATATTAAACATTAATAAGTTAATTAAACATTAACAGTAAGTGTGAGCTACACATACATTTAGGAAAGATTAATAAGAACAAGTAAGAGAATTATTTTCCTAATTTTTGGTGAATCAATGAGTGACAGCAGTTGTAGCGATGGCAGGTCAGGTCAAGGAATAAACATTTGCAAGGCAAAATCATGAGGAGCCCCTCCTGCCACCCAGTAGTTCCAGAAGAATCACAAAAGTGGCGACTCACTGAGCGCTTTCCTATCGTGTCATTTATTATCATGGCTTTGTATGGTCATTGTGTACTTTACAGGTTTTCATTTTCCAGTAATTTGTATTCACTCATTCAGTTATTTTCTAACCCACTTATTCCAGTTCAGGGTCACAGGTGGCCGGAGCCCATCCTGGCAACACAAGGAGCACGAAAGGTGGGAACCACCCTGGACAGGACGCCATCCTGTCCATGGACAGTGGCCCTGGGGAAAACCAAATTTTCCCCATTAACATTATAATTAAAGGGCTTTGAACAAAACAACATTATTCAAGGACCTGCTGTATAGGTTTGTGCCAAGTAGTTCTCAGGCCAGGGTAGGCCAAGAGGCGGATGAAGAGAGAAGAGGGATGAACTCTAGAAGAAGAAACTTTTAGAAGCACCAGTGGGATGATGATATGGCAAATAGCACAGGCCTTAGGAGTGAGGGACAGAGGGGCTTGGAGCCTGGTTTCTGCTCTTCCTGGTTGTGTGACCTTGAGCAGTGTACTTTATCTCACTGAGCTTCAGCCTCCTCACTTGTAAACTGAAGATAATAGTATCTGCCTTGTAGGGCTGTTGTGAGGATCAGAGATGAAAATAAAGCACCTGGTACATAGTAATTGCTCAATAATAATAATGATCAACTAGGGTCTGCTCTCTGCCAGGCTCTGGGATAAGCATTTTACATGCTTTAATTTATTAATTTCTCATAACAACTATGAAGTAAAGACTGTTATTAGCCCTTTGTGTAGATGAGGAAAGTGAGGGTCCTGGAAGTTAACTGGTCCAAAACGACCCAGCTAATTAATGACGGTACCAGGGTTTGAACCCATGTAGTTGGACTTCATAATCAGCTCTCTTAAGTTCTTTACTTCTTGCCTTGTTTTCATGGGAGATGCAGTCTCCGGTGGGAAGCAGGCCCAAGAAGAGGGACAATGTGCAAATTGTGCAAATGTGGTCTTAATCCAGGAAGCAAGGCTTGTTTCTGCACATGTCCTCATAAAGAAGTTTCAGAGGGAAGGCCAAAGCCCAGGCCCTTGCATCTGTTGCACATGTCTTTAGCCATATGCTTTCTAATCCACCCACAAACTCACAACCCCAGCTCAAACACTCAAACTCACATATATATACCATCAAGTCTTTTTATTGCTGTCTCTTTAATGCTTCCCTGCCTTTTTAATTTCATGGAACACAAAGAAAAATATATTTTTCAGGCTTAAAGGGTGTAAATGATCAATATCTTGGTACATCAATTGAGTCACTTTACTGTAACCCGAAGTACAGCACTTTGCTGTAACCCCTCTATATACTCTGGGCACAATGATCTGAATATAAATTTCCTGTCACACACAGGCTCAAAAGGCACTCTTGCGTGAGCCCTTGTAAATGTATTAATGTATGGTATTGGCTTCTTTAAAAATTGTGGTAGAAGGCTGGGCACAGTGACTCGTGCCTATAATCCTAGTCCTTTGGGAGGCCGAAGTGAGAGGACTGCTTGAGGCCAGGAGTTCAAGACCAACCTGGACACCAAAGCAAGGCCTTGTCTCTACAAAAATAAAAATAAAATAAATTGACCAGGCATGATGGCACATGACTGTAAGTTCTAACTACTTGGGAGGCTGAGGTGGGAGGATCACTTGAGCCCCGGAGTTTGAGGCTGCAGTGAGCCATGATTACACCATTGCACACAGACTGGGTGATAGAGTGAGACCTTGTCTCAAAAAACAGAACAAAACAAAACAAAACACCTGTGGTAGAAATGGGAGCATTTAAATCTTTCACTACATTTTGGGTTCTGGACCCATTTTCTCCCATGTACATTTGAAGCTGATAGTTGAATAATTACTTGATACTTAATGCGATGCTGTACATTTTTAGACATGCTATTTTAAATGTCAAATCAATATGAATTTATTTGTCAGTCTTTCCTACAAGCATGGATCATAATAAACTCATCCACGATTCATGAGAATGTAAAATATACTCTCATGGGAACTTTATCTTAATTCAATATTATTGGTCTTTTAAAATGAAGCATTATCTGTTTTCCCTTTTGAACAGAGTTCATTGGCAACTGTTCATCACAGGAGAAGCATAATATTTTTCACACTTTTTAAGTCTTTGGCAAAATCAGGGATGAAATCTGGTTATGTGTTTATGATGCCAAAACATCTGGATGAATTAAAAAAGGGGAAGAGGATGCTGTTCAAGGACTAGGCTGTTCGGTCCAAGTACTACTTGCCAACATCTGGGTGTCTGGCACAAGAGAGTTGACAGTATGTCCTTTCCATCCACATGTTATGGCTTTGTATATATAGATGGTTTCTCACTAAAGACAACTTAGATGCCTCTTTGATTAGGGAATATACCAGAAGTTTAAAGTGGAAGTGGTGGGAGGAAGAGAAAATTACAGCAGAAGACATTCCTAAAACGGTTCTGCCACTGCCATAGAGTCATAGTCTGAGCAAAAGCCAGAAGTAGCAATGTGCAAGATTTCTACATTAAAGTAGTACTGGGAGGCTGCAATAATGTTATAGAAAATTGTGGCTACTATACAAATCATAGAAAGGGGGAAGAGAAATATTTAATGTACCACTTATCAGAAAACTATTTAGTCTAAATCAGCACTTATTAATCCATGTTCACTGTAGACTGATGTGGTGCCCCCAAGCATGATGGTTGGGAAAACAATGATTTGATCATGAATTCAGCAGTCCAGGGCCCATGTGGCAGTCACATGTATTCTTAATACACTATTCAACTGTAGCTCAGAATTGAGTTGGTGGACATTCACAGCCTCAGTGTGAATGTGGGGAAACCAAACAAGGGGACTTTCTTCTATAAAACCAAACCCAAAAAAGCTCAGTAGACACGCTGAAAATCAGCCTGGGAGAAAAGAGCTTTCAGTACACCTTTTAATACTGAAGATCACTAGAAAATAACCTAAAGTTATGGAAGGAAGGAAGGAAACAGGCAAAGAGAAAGAGCTTCAAAATTATTCTCTCCATTCCCAATCCCAGAGTAAATCAGGCACCTTTTGAAGTTGAGGCTATGCCGAATAACCTCAACTTCATATTGCAGCTGACAAAAAAGTGGGTATGAGAAGGTAGCAACCAGCTGCTGTTCACCACTGAAGCTGGTTCAAGAATAAATAATTTTCAACAGTCGTGGGAAAGAAAGGCATACTACAGAAAGGGTTTACAAGGGAGACTCAAGAAACTTCCTTCTTGGAAGTCCTTATGATCAAATTCTAGATGAAAAAACAATTTCACCTTCATGACTGATAAGTTTGTTTGACTTGATTAATTAACTGTTTGTTTAGAGTGACCAGATAATTTTGTCATTACAGCTCAACCCCTCCTGAAACTAAACATGATCTAAGAACTCAGCAGAGCCATCTCTATTTTGCTGGATGACAGCATGTGAGATTTCTATTTGGCCCTCTGCTTTTTGGATCTACAGTAGTGGAGAGTCCCCTGAGATCCTCTGTGGGCATATTCAGTTCACCTAGGTACATGAGATCTGATTTCAAGATAAAATATTTAAAAAAACACTTCTGAGCTGCTACTTCTCAAATATTGTGGTTAAAAGCAGTGTTGATGTTCTCGTCATTCTTTTATGCAATCAAACAGGTAATCAGAGTTATTAAAATATATGTATATATTTCAACGCAATTAAATATTATTTTCACTTTGAAATTTTAAAAAAGGCAGAGAGCTTGTAAACATTTATTTTATTTTTCAACTTGAATTGACCCCTGTGTTTAAAAAAAAATAGGTTTTCATCATGGATCTACAGGGGACTCCATGTTTCATATATTTATGTACCTTGTAGGAATTCAGTAAATATAATTCAGCCTTGAATCCCATCAGTTTCTTTTCAAACATTGTTTAATGTAGGCATGTGTTTTATTTAAACATCAATGTAGATATTTTATGGCATCCTGCCACATATAACTTGCAATGTTTCTCCATTGGATCAAGTTTGTATCTTGTTCAAGTGGAGAAAAACAACTAATGGTTAATTGGGGGACAAACACATTTCACACACTTCCAATAATCTGTGGTAAACAAGCGAGCTGACTCAGTGTCCTTGGTGAAATAAAACTTTCTCCTAGAGCCAGGAATCAAATAAACACAGGATGTATCTATGCTTCTCAGACTTTTGTTTTCAGATGGAATCATGGTCTGCAATGACCCGACTGTCTGACTTCTTATTTTTCCTTCCTTCCTTCTTTCTGCTGTTCCTCATCTCCTCCCTCCCTCCCTTCCTCCCTTCCTCCCTTCCTCCCTTCCTCCCTTCCTCCCTTCCTCCTTTTCTCCCTTTCTACTTTCTCCCTTTCTCCCTTCCTTTCTACCAAACTCTCAGCATAAGGCTTCTCATATTTCTGGCTTTGAAGGTTGAATACCTGTTACACAAGGTAACATGAGAAAAAAAAAAAAAAAAAAAAGAGATTGAATAACCTTAAGGGTATGGTAAACTAGATTTTAAAAAATTGACTGTGTGAGATTTTATTTACTTATTTTGGCTGGAGCTACTGGCTGCTACCATTTGCAAAGGGATGATAAATTTCAGTCATACCCATCTTTTTCATGGTAGCAAGCCAACTTGTGGCAGACCTAAGTGGCAGAGACAGAACAAAATCCCAGATGTTTTGACTCCCAGTCCAGTGCTGTTTCCACTGTTGCAAGCAACCTCATCTATTGATAAAATATTGTGGCATTTCAGGTGTAAACCAATGAGGGTTTCCTAAACAACATTTTACAGAAAAACAGTTAACAAAGGATCTTTTGTCAACTAAGTCTGAATATTCTGCATAAATTAATAAAATAAATACTGCATATTCTGTATTTCCTTGGAGATTTGCAGTGCATTCATTCACATTTTAAAGGCTCCTAGAAGCCATAAAGAACCCTGTTCAATTTTCTTTAACTCAAAATGTTCCAACTTCTTTGACTATGGATCCTTTTTAATCTCATTGCATACCCATTAATATCTTCTAGGGTTCCACAGTGCACATTTTGGGAAACACTAGTAAAATGAATCAGGAATATGTGAATTAAAAAGTACTTATTCTTTGGACACTGCTTAAAAAGATATGATACCCCTGGTACTGGAATCCGACCATTCTGGCTTCCTAGCCAATTCACACTCTCCCCACTGCATACATCACACAGTTTCCTCATGGACTTTTTGCTTCCAGTTGCTAACTGTGCTCTGATTTCTCTAATTAGCTACTCTTGAGCCAATTACCTGGCAGAGCAATGATTCTTAAAGTGTGGTCCCTGGACCAGAAGCATCAGCATCACCTGAGAACTTGTTAGAAATGCATATTTCTGGACCCCACTCACTTCAGACCTACTGAATCAGAAACTCAGGGGTGGGATATAGCAATCTGTGTTTTAAGAAGCCCTCCAGGGGCTTTTGATGCACCCTCACGCCTGAGAACCACTGATCTTCTAAGGCAAGGCTTTAAATCACTTTTCCTATACCTGCTATTATTTCATCCTTCCTCTTACCATTCAGAAAACAGCCAAGACAAAGTAAGGTACATCCTAGCGACATGTGCCTGCATAATGGTCTCCTCCCTGTCCCTTCCCAGTATCTATGACAAGAAGCTACCCCACAAACTCAATGCAAAGCTGAGACTTCTTAAAGGTACCAGACCTTTGTCTCTGAACAATAAACACATTTTAACACACCTAGGTTTGGAAGGATGGTTACATACTGAGTTCTTCACAATCCTATCAATCAATAACAAATATCACCTCAGTGCCTATTTAGTACAAAGCATTGTGCTCCATGTCATGGGCTTTCATAGAAAAACTTGATGTGGGCTCCTCTGCAGTTTGGGATGTTACAATGTCATTTAAGAGAGATAACGATCATATCAAAAATCGTCCAACAACACAAAGCAGTGATTAGGAAGTGCCAGAAGAATGCTACTGAAGAATATGCATCCAGACTGTAAAGACAGATTGTTGAAAGAACATTCCGTTGAGAAGTAGAGAACATGGGTTTTAGCCCTCCCTCTTCCAGTTAACAGCCCTGTGGCCTGCGGCAAGTCAAAATCTCTGCGGGTTTTAGTTGATATTCTAAATCAAGTTGTAAATTAAGAGTAATATTATAATACCATACATCCCCAAAGGCAGGGAATAGAAACAGATGCACTCTTAAGATACCTTTTAGTCTAAGAACTATGATTCTAGGAAGTTAGGAAGTCTCAAACGGAATTCTGCAGATGCAAGCAGGGGTGCCATTGGCCATGGTCCTAGAGAAAGCATGTTCCAATGCAGGGTGGCCAGGTCTTCCGATTTTTCTAGAGAAACTGGAAATTAATATTTTATGTGAAATTTGTCCACTTAAATGTTTTAGCAGCTAGTTATAATATTTTAATTGGGCCAAACCAAACATGTCTGTAAGCCAGATGTGGCTTGTTAACTTTGTTAATTGGTAACCTCTGGACTAGACAGAGGCCACGTAAGTCTTCATTGGAAAGGTGGGACTGTGGGGATTTCTGCAGAGGTTGAAAAGAAATGGTGGTATCAATTTAATCATTAAGATGCCTCATCTCAAAAACAGTCAATATTTTTTTTCTCTTCAAGTCTTTGTTTAGTATTACACAGGCATGGCTGTAGTTAATTATAGACTGCTTAGATCCCTTCTCCTTAAAGCTTTCCCTGACCACCTCAGCCCCAAGTGCTTTCTCCCTCCCTTGAGTTCCCATAGCAATTCTTTTCCATGCAATTCATTTGGAAATTAATCATACAGTGCCCTGTGGCATCTTTTCTGTTGTGGTCCTGAACTGCTATTTAAATATGTTCTAATTATTTAAGTTTCCACATGTTTGCATCTTCTCTTCTGAGTTACAAAGCTCTTTGAGAATAGAGGTTAGGTCTTATTCCCCCACAGTGCCTGGCACAGAGGAGAAGCTTGATCTGTTTTGAATTTAATTTCAAAGGAGTGCAGGAGCAGGGTAGCGTACCATAGGGTACATCAGGTGATTTTAGATCTCATTCTTTCCAATACAATCTGTCCTCTTTATTATATGTGAACTTATAAATGTCTATTTAATAATAATAGCTTCAAGAAAATTCAAAAACAATACACAGAATGATGACAGAATATTCGCAAACATATCTGACAAGATTTGCATGCAGAATATAAGAACTGTTACAGCTCAATAATAAAAAGACAACCCAGTTTTAAAATGGGCAAAGAATTTGTAGGGACATTTCTCTAAAGTAGCCATAAGAATGGCCAATAAGCACATGAAAAGATACTCAACCTCATTAGCCATCACGGAAATGTAAATCAAAACCACAATGAGATACTACTTTACACACAGTAGGATGGCTATAATAATAAAATAAAATAAAATAAAATAAAATAAAATAAAATAAAATAACAAGTGTTGGTGAAGATGTGGAAAAATTTAAACCCTCATTCCCACTACTGGAGGGAATTTTAAATAGTGCAGGCTCTTTGGAAAATAGTTTGGTGGTTCCTCAAACCATTAAACATAGTGTTACCATATGATCCAGCAATTCCACTCCCAGATATATACCCAAGAGATTTAAAAACATACCTTTACACAAAAACTTGTAAATGAATATTCATAGCAGCATTATTCATACTAGCCAAAAGATAGAACCAATCCAAAATGTCAATCAACTGATAAAATGGAAAATAGTGATATATTCATATAATGAACTATTATTCAGCCTTAAAAAGGAAGTAAGCTCTGATACATATACAACATAGATGAACCTTAAAAACATTATGCTATGTTCTCACTTGTAAGTGGAAGCTAAACATTGGGTACACATGGACATAAATATGGGAACGACAGACACTGGAGACTACTAGACGAGGGAGGAAGGGAGCTGGGCAAGGCCTGAAAAACTACCTATTGGATGCTTACTCTCTGTGTGATGGGATCAGCTGCACCCCAAATCTCAGCATCATGCAATATACCCATGTAACAAATCTGGACATGTACACCCTGAATCTAAAATGCAAGTTGAAATTTTTAAAAAGACAGTTATGCTAAGTGAGAGAAGGTAGTCATAGAAGACCACCTATCGTATGAGTTCATTTATATAAAATGTCCAGAAGAGGCAAATCTGTAGAGACAGAAAGTAGGTTAGTGATTATCTGGAGCTGGGAAGGGGGAGAGGGAGCTGCAGGGATGGAAATGGCTGCCAGTGGGTATGAGGTTCCTTTTTGGGGTAATGAATATTTTCTAAAAATTAGATTATGGTGATGGTTATACAACTCGGTGAAATACTAAAAATGACTGAACCGTACACTTCAAATAGGTGAATTTTGTGGTTTTACAGTATGTGAATTATATCTCAATAAAGCTGTTTTTAAAAGCTAATATTTATATAGCACCTACCATGTGCCAGACATTCTTTTAAGTGTTCTGTATGTGTTAACTCATTTAACCCTCACAAAATCCTAAGAGGTAGGTAAGTACTTTTATTGTTTCTCTTTGACAGATGGAGAAATAGAGAGATGCAAATGTTAAGTAATTGTCTGAGGTCTCACAGCTAGTTGGTGGTGGAGCTGGGATTCAAATTCAGGCCATCTGGATCTAGAGTGTTATGTTCTTCAATACAGTGCTACATCGGAACTGAGTAGTCAACACTTGTTATTTTTCTATTATTCTGCTGGAACTATGACAGAGTCTTAGGCTTTCAAAGTGTCTTCTCTGCACAGACTTGGGCTACACTAGATGTGAGTGTGGGGAAAGCTGATTAGCAAATAAACCAAACAAAGGAAAGCGGCAACAGAATAAGAAAGAGGAGTGAATGCATAGCCATTCTGATTCCCCAGGTGTTTTGCACCTCTTTATTTTGCCCATTTCAGGAAGGGTATGCACCTTGCACCTAATATGAAAGATACTATGTCCAATGAGCTATGGTGGGGGGTTGGGCAAATCCTTATAGAAAAGCTCTTATAGTGACTCAGCCAGCCACATCTGTCACCTTCTGGAGGATGGTGACCCAGTTCAGAGTGAGCCATGATACAGAATGGAGATGACTCACATTTTCCTCTGGATTCCTAGGAACAAACAGAGTATCTGCCTGGATTCCCTTGATCCTCAAGTTCCAGAAGATGGCTGGGTTCATTCATTCAAGTAAAAGTATTTATTAAGTTAAATGCAAAGGGATACAAAGTTGGCAATAAAAACCATTTAGTGAGTGCTTACTATGTGCTACGCTTTATATGTACTAAGTTATTTAATTCTTAAAATATCCCTGTGAGGTAGGTACTCTTATTATTACCCTCATTTTATAGATGAGGAAACTGGGGCTGAGGAAAATTGAGATCATACAATTATGAGCAGAATCAAGATCCAAACCCAAATCTCTCAGATTCCGGTGCTTTTTTCACTATAATATACTGACCCCAACAAATGTTTAATGAGCCCATACTTAACACCAGGCACTATGGCGGAGAGAGTAATACAAGGGTTCTGCCCTCAAAACACTTTAAACCAGCTTGGAAGACAAGACACAGACACAACAAAAGTTAAGTAATGCTATAATAGTGCTATATAATAACACATGTATATTACATATACAAGTAGGTTAAATATACGATAACAGTGAAACAATAGAAGAAATGATGATGTATAATATTTACTAACATTTGCAATGTGTCAGGTTCTGTCCTAAAGGCTTTACAAGTATCATCTTATTTACTCTGTTTTATACATGACGAAGCTGAATCAAAGAGAGGCGAAGTAATTGGCTCAACATCACATAGCTTACAAGTGACAGAGTAAGAACTAAAACCCAGGCAGTCTGCCCCCAAAGCCCATCCCTTTAGTTGTTATATTGTTTTGCCATGATAAGGATGGTGCTATCATAGAGACATGGAAAAATGCTATGAGAGCTCAAAGGAGGATTAATTAATTCTATCTGGAACAGTCTGGAAAGAGTTCCCAGAAGAGGCAATAGTTGCGCAGGGTCTTAAAGGAGAGTAGGAATTTACTGGCGAGATAAGAGTAAGGATGTCCTAAGCAGAAGGAACAGCTTGTGCATGAATTTCTGCAAAGGCTTGATTTATCTGAGGAATGTTGGAAAGTTCAGTATGACTGGAGTTTAGGGTATGTCAGGATTGTGAAGGGGTGGGGAGAAGCAGTAAAAGTGGAAGATGAAACTGGAGTGGTAGACTGAGTAATAAGAAAGTGAGGACCTTATATACAGTAGAAGTATTCATTAAAATGAGCTCTAATATGAGTCTACTGTAAGATTCTGCCCCTTTTTATTTACCCCTGATTTGGGAAAAGGCCCCTTTCCTCTCTCCGAGCTTGGGAAACGAATTTTGCTAAGCAAAGATAGGAGTTCTTGAAGGGAGGAGGGTGTGAAATGTATACTCTTTGGAAAGGAGATGGGCCATGGTGGAAAAGAAGACTGTTGTGGGCAAGCCTCCCGGGAAGAAGACCCTCTTATATTCAACTGAGAAAGGGACAAATAACCTTCTCCAATCTACCATCAGGTTGGGTGCAATCTTAAGTAACTCATCTCATATACACGCACTCTGGGAAGAGGGGTGGTTCTGAGATGAGGAGGAAAAAGCTATTAGTTGGCTTTTTGCAAGAGTTTCTGATCCCAGACTTAGCTCCTTAGTCGTCTCTTCATCCATGGGTCTAGGGGAACCCTTTGATTCCGCTCCCACTGCATCATGTAAAACTGAGTGAGTTCTACTGTACCTTATAGGCCACAGGTCACCAAAGAAGGTTTATAAGCCAGAGAGTATAGGAAGCTCAATATTGGGGCAGATTGAAGCCTCAACTAGAGGAAGGAAGAAACTAATCAGAGGCAGGAAGCCTGGTCCAGCTGAGAAATGACATGGAATTTAATTAACACAGTGGCCCCGTGAGTGGAAATGGGGAGAAGGGCTTTGATTCAGGCAACCCTTCTGGGGTAGACTTGTAGGAATGGGTGACAAATTGAATGCAGAGGAAAAGGGAAGGAGAAAAAGAGAGGACTCTAAGAGATAACCCACTAATTTGCCAAACTAATGACCAGTGGGAGGTTTGTTTACAACTCATCTACTTTTAGTGTGGCCTTCTAATGCAGGGAGACGGCCTTGGTTGTCAGACTGGGATGATATATCAAAACCAGCTATGAGTTACACCCTTCCTTCCTATTTCCTTTCTAGTTTTCCTTTTAGTTTAACCCTCAAATCCATGGTTCTCCACTTTATCCTTTTTAGTTTCTCTTCTGCTATTTTAAGAAAGGGACTCAGAAAGTATTAAAGTGCCATTTTCACAAGCTTCGTCCATGTCTCCCAGATCCTGGCTGCCTTTGTTTCTTATTGTTGTCAGTGGTGTTTGGGTTGCTGGGTTTTTTTTGTTTGTTTGTTTCCTGTACAATTAGAACATTGCTTATTCACTCTCTGTTCAATAAAGTTCATCATGACCCATTGTGCTCTTTCTTCCCAGACTTGTATATAATTATCTTGTGTTTGTGTGTGGTTTGTTTCTTCTATGTTTTTTTCCACATGGCCTTCTGAATTTTCACTAAAGTATTGAAAAACAAAGAGAGAATTCTGACTAAAGCATAGGCCTGGAGTGAATAAAGAATTCTTAGGAAAGAATTTTTAAAAATACTATCAACACCGTAGATTCAGACTTAAATCAGATTAATCTGTCTAAAATGCATCTGTTTATTTTTTTTTTTTAATTTTTATTTTCGATTCAGGGGGTACATGTGCAGGTTTATTACAAGGGTATATTGCATGATGCTGAGGTTTGGGCTTCTATTGATTCCATCACCCAGATAGTTTTTGGAGTCCTTAATGTCTATTGTTCTCATCTTTATGTCCATGTGTACCCAAGGTTTAGCTCCCACTTATAAGTGAGAATATGTGATATTTGGATTTTTTTTGCATTAATTTGCTTAGGATAATGGCCTTCAGCACATCCATGTTCCCATAAAGGACATGATTTTGTTAATTTTTATGACTGGGTAGTATTCCATGGTGCAGGTGTACCACATTTTTTTATCCAATCCACTATCGATGGGCACCTATGTTGACTCCATGTCTTTACTATTGTGAATAGTGCTGTGATGAACATACAAGTTTAGGTGTCTTTTTGGTAGAATGATTTATTTTCCTTTGGATATATACCCAGTAAGAGGACTGCTGGATCAAATGGTATTTCTGTTTTTAGATCTTTGAGAAATCTTTAACTGCTTTCCACAGTGGCTGAACTAACTTACATTGCCACCAACAATGTATAAGCATTCCCTTTTCTCTGCAACCTCTTCAGCATCTGCTGTTTTTGACGTTTTGCCATTCTGACTGGTGTGAGATGGTATCTCATTGTGGTTTTGATTTGCATTTCTCTGATAATTAGTAATGATGAGCATTTTTTCATGTTTGTTGGCCACTTGTATGTCTTCTTTTGAAAAGTGTCTGTTCATGTCCTTTGCCCTCTTTTCAATGGGGTTGTTTTTCGCTTGTTGATTTAAGTTCCTTATAGATTCTGGATATTAGTCCTTTCTCAGATGCACAGTTTATGAATATTTTATCCAGTTCTGTAGGGTATCTGTTTACTCTGTCGATAGTTTCTTTTGCTGTGCAGAAGCTCTTTGGTTTAATTAGATCCCACTTGTCAATTTTTGCTTTTGTTGTAACTGCTTTTGATGACTTAGTCATAAATTCTTTGCCTAGCCTGATGTCCAAAGGGTATTTCCTAGGTTTTCTTCTAGAATTTTTATAGTTTGAAGTCTTACATTTAAGTCTTTAATCAATCTTGAGTTAATTTTTGTATATGGTGATAGCTAGAGGTCCAGTTTCAATCTTCTGCATATGGCTAGCCAGTTATCCCAGCACCATTTATTGCATAGAGAGTCCTGTCCCCATTGCTTATTTTTAATCAACTTTGTCAAAGATTAGTTGGTTGTAGGTGTGTGGCTTTGTTTCTGCATTCTCTATCCTGTTCCATTGGTCTATATGTCTTTTTCTGTACCAGCAACATGCTATTTTGGTTCCTATAGCCTTGTAGTATAGTTTGAAGTTGGGTAATGTGATGCCTCCAGCTTTGTTCTTTCGGCTTTGGTTTACTTTGACTATGTGGGCTCTTTTTAAATTCCATATGAATTTTAAAATCTTTCTTTAAATCTGTGAAAAGTGACATTGGTTATTTGATAGGAATAGCGTTGAATCTGTAGATTGCTTTGAGCAGTATGGCCATTTTAACAATATTGATTCTTCTGATTAATGAGTGTGGAATGTTTTTCCACTTATCTGTGTTGTCTCTGATTCCTTTCAGCAGTGTATGGTAATTCTCCGTGTAGAGATCTTTCACCTCTTTGGTTAGATGTATTCTTAGGTATTTAATTTTTTTATGTGACTATTGTAAATGGATTGCATTCTTGATTTGGCTCTCTGATTATGTTGTTGTCCTACTACAAAATCTTTTACTGCCCCTTCAAGACAATGGAAGGAAGTTCAAGTTTCTAATCCTTGTGTGTTCTGTCCCTAACACAATTTTGCGACCTTAATTCCTACTACTGTCCTATGTGTAGCTACATTTTCCCATGTCTGTACCTTTATGCATACTATCTTTCTCACCCTGCCCCATTCCCATCTGTTGAAATACCAACTGTACCAGAATGCCTGGGAAATCTGATGGGGATAAGGAATCAGACCCGTGTTTCAAAGTCAGATTTGCTACTTACTGACTGAGAGATGTTGGGCAAGTCATTTACTCTCACAGAGACTCAGTTTCCTCATCTGTAAATGAGAATTATAATAATCTCTTCTGAAAGTTGTAGTGAGAAATAAATTATATGATATACATAGCTACATCTACCCAGCACTCATCAAATGGTAGATGCTCAATAAATTATTAAATTGATATGTTTAGGGGATTTGAAAAGACCATTCAAAGGCCATCCATGCATTTCAAATCACAAATCCCTGAATTTTAGTTCATCAGTACTGGGAAGTCTGTCTAAATGAAAAATGGTACTTTTTTCCTTCCCCATTTGCCATTGCTTTCCTCATCCCTCAGGAGTATGTTTACATGTGCATGTGTGTCTGAAAGAGGGTATGTATGTATTAGAGAGGGCTGGGTATTTACTTTGGCAGCCACATTTCAGAATGAGATGAAAAAACAAGACTTGTTTTTAAAATACATAAAATCACATGCTTGGGAAGTTGAGTCACTTTAAAGAAGGCCCAGAGTGGATCCAGAAAAGAAAAATAGGACTGAGCAGAAAGCCACGAGAGGCTGCCATGTTCTCTAGTTCTGAAGTCACAACTTGTCACTGAGGGAAGAGTCTCTTAAAATGAAGGTAGCAGCCTAACAGAAGACTTCTGTGACTCAGAATTTCAAAGAATATGAAAAGAATAACTGAAGGCAAGATTTTGTTTGTTTGTTTTTCTCTGTTCCTCATGGAGAAAGAATTAATATCAGATGAAAATCAGAATCTCACCAAACCATTTACTAAGAAAGTAGGCCAAGTAAAGACTCTCCTTGAAAGCTATAATAGAAATGGAAAACAATCAAGAATGGAACACTAGAGAGCAATTGAAAGGTACAATGAAAAGCAGATGGGGGTGGTATGATAACGAGTATCACAAAAGAGCTAGCATGTTCTTAAAAAATCAGGGAAAGGTCTCCAAACTTTATTTGAGTAGTGAGAAAAATGGTGGGACCAGACGGCCAGAGTGAGCAGGCCCCATGGAGAAGCTGTGCTTGCTGTTAGGAGAGGTTAATGTTTCACGAGACTGGCAGAGGCAGCAGTGGGCAGCAGGGGTGGGGGTGGACGGGTGTCCAGCAGGCGCCATTTCAGTATCTTCTCCATGGAGAAGCTGTGTTTGCTGTTAGGAAAGGTTAATGTTTCACAAGACTGGCAGAGCCAGCAGTGGGCAGCGGGAGTCGAGGGTGGACGAGTGTACAGCAGGCGCCATTTCAGTGTCTCTAAGGACCATTCAAATGAAATTGGTGGCATGTGTCTTGGGCATTAAAGAATGAATAGGCTGATGAACAGAGATCTCTGTGGCAGGTAGTTAATTCTAGGTGGAAGAAACACTGGTGCTAGAAAATATAGGGTGTGCTCTGAAAACAAAGAATGGTCGTTTGGCAGAAGCTAAAGCTATGTGCAGACGAGTAATGGGAAAGAAGGTGGAAAAGAAAGATAGGCAAACATATAAACATAGAAAGCTTTGAATACCAGGATAAGGAACTAGTACGTTACTCATTAGGCGAAAGGGAAACTTTAAGGATCTTTTGCCAAAAGCTGTGGTTTAGAGAGATGACTGGTAGCTATGTTTAGGATACTTTGGATATGGGGAGATTGGATGTAGAGTGGCTTCTTAGGAGGCTATCGCAACAGTCAAGGAGAGAGTGGATGAAGAGCTGAACTAGGGTACTGCCCCAAGGGATGGAGTGGAGGGAGAAATGTGAATGAAAATAAACATCTATTAAAATAAGTAATTATTCGATGAACTTCCATGACCTACTTTTTTCCTCCCTCCAACATTAAGGACCTTCCCATACCCAAAGATAAGTTATGATAGAAATATTTCACATTTATAGCACCACAGCTGAGCCTTGTAGCCCAAAAAAATGGGCAGAATAATGCAAGATTTATGTAAGATTTCAAAATGAATGTCCACAAGGAAAGGATCTTGAAGAAAAGGACAAAAGAGGAGAGGTTTTCAAGATGGAGGTAGATATTAAAATTCAAACTCCCTGTACAAATCAAAAATGTGTGCAGATGTATGGCTTATGCAATCTAGTGAAAAGAGAAGTTATGATAGCAGCCCAAGGCCAAATAAAAAGTAATTTTTCAAACAAAAGCAAAAGAAATGTTCCACCAGTCCTGAGTAAGAAAATACTGTGCAGCACATGGACATGGGCGGGGATTAGTACATAATGGTTCCAGCCTTTTCCAAGTTAATTACTAGTTTGATTGAAGTGCTTTTTATTATTAAAAGAAAAAAAGAAAGCCAAGAAATTCAGTGATTTACTGCAATGTTCCCTTAGTTCTCATACCATTCTTTCTACTTTGCGTAAGGGACAATGAAGTTCCTGGAAAACTGTAGGTATCGGTGTTACGCTATTCTGGCCATTTCACAGAATTTTAAAGAGGTGGGATGGTGGGGTTTGCAGACAAATAGAAAGATACTAAGGTTGTTGCTATTCCAAGTGACTAATGCATATAGCTCTACTGGGCAGGAGTGAATTTTATTCTTAGTCCTGATCTCATGAAATGTCCTTGTGGGTAAAACACTCAACTAGCAGGATTCCAAGATTGGACTTGGGCAGTTATCTCCTGTGAGTATCTTCAAGGCTAGGAGAAAAGCTTGAGGGCCCTGTTCTCCTGGAAAGTTTATTGTTATTACTATCTACTAGTGATCCCACTCCACTTTCACCCACTGCCTACCACTACTGCAGTGCTGTAGTTAGCAGCATTAGAGTGGGAAGTGGTTTCCATGCCCCTAGGTGGGTCTGGCAGATTTGGCTATTGGTCCATTAAGTGCTCAAGGAAAGACAAATGATCCAATGTCATACCATCGCCACTCCCAACGGTTTAAAAACACAACCAACAGTTAACATTTATGGAGGGCTTACCCAGTGCCAGACACACTTGACTTGCCTCCTTCCCCACACCCCTGCAAGGCAGGTACTATGATCATACTCTAGATGACCGAACAGTCGCAGGGAGGTTTAAGTGATTTGTTCAAAAGCAAATAGCTAGCTAGTAATTGCCAGATCCAGGATTTGAACCCACGTCTGTCTAATTCTTTTCATTACACTTCACCTTCACTAAAAGAGTTTCTTTTTTGTTTTCTTTTGAGTGTTGGTGCTGCCTCATAGGGCAGAGCATGTTTTCAGTGTCCCAGATGATCATAGCACCATGGCTCTCTCCGAGTCCTCTTATAGAATTCTTTCTCATCTGAAGCCTCTAAGGTCAGCTATCTTGGGATGCTCCCTTAACCCAGTTGGGCTAATAGAATAGAGCCATGGAGTATCAGATGAAGGCCATCTGGTCCTGTGCATCAGCTCATGTTGACACCTCACTCTGACATCCCTGTCTGGAGGCAGGCTAACTTCTGCTTGCAAACTACCAGTCAAGACCAGCTTCCTGGACATAAGGCCATTTCATTTTGCACTGGGCCCTGCAAATTACATAGCGAGCTTCTAGTGATGAGAAACTCATTAGCTCAGGAGGCAGCCCATTCCATCTTTGAATTGCTGTCTCTTAGCAAAGGCATCCTTATGGTGTAAAGAAATCTATTTATCTGCAGTTTTTTCCCACTGGCTTCAGAGACAAAAAGATTTGGGAGAAAATGTCTGGTTCTGCAACCTCCTTACCATGGTTTTAAGCAAGTCATTTAACCTTTCTGAATCTCAGTTTCCACATCACTAAAATGAGAATACTACTACCTTCTTTGAAGGGTTTTCTGTTTTTTTTTAAGGACAGACAGGACATAGCATTATTGTATGTAGTCAGTGAATGGTAACTAGAACTGACATCAATATTAGCCCTACTATGAACACATTGAATGCAAATGACGGAACATGGTTCAGAACACAGATCCTGATGTGTTATTTACCTCACTCAAAATGTCTTATACTTTTCCTTTTCTTCTTACTTTCCATGCTAAGAA
This sequence comes from Rhinopithecus roxellana, assembly GCF_007565055.1. Lineage (NCBI taxonomy): Eukaryota > Metazoa > Chordata > Mammalia > Primates > Cercopithecidae > Rhinopithecus > Rhinopithecus roxellana. The sequence goes on along the minus strand of NC_044555.1, from coordinate 97,379,751 downwards.
AACTTGAAATCATTAGCCCACCTATGATGTCACCCTTAAAGTACTACAAATAGCGTTCTAATTTAATTTAAAAAATAATAATCGTGAGTAGTAGCTATAGTATTTTACCATTGGACAGCTCAGTGTTTTAAGTTCATGTAATATTTCCTCATCCCTGATTTCATTTTAAGTTTATAATAACTCTATGAGGCAGGCAGGGCAGGCTGTAATTGATTGATTCATTCATTCATCTATTCATCCAAAATTTACTGAGCCCCTACTATGTGCTAGGCCCTGTACCAGTGACTAGAGATACAATGATGAACATGGCAGATCTGGTTGCCACCCTCTAGAGTTTGTATTCTAGGTTGTTTGCAGAGAAGGAAACTAGCCTCAGTGTTTAAGTAATCTGCACAAGGTTGTGCGGTTAGTAGGGGTAGAGCTGAGACTAGAACTAAGGGTTCCTGTTGCTCATTCCAGTGTATATTCCACTTTCTCATTCTATCTCTTATTCCCCTGCATCCAGCCTCTTTCCTTCTTATATTTCCCACTCAGCTCTAAAGCATCCTGAATTTGCTAGTAGAGTATTCTGCCTAAATACCATTTTTAGTCTTGCAATTCCAGTTTTATTACACTTAGTTCTCACTAGTCAGGCAGTTTAACATCAAGTCACCGTAGTGTCCCTGAGCTGTTTGTTAAGCTTGACTACTTGCTATATAACTTATCCAGTAATGCAGAAACAGGAGAACTAGGGGCCTACATTGCTTCACCCAGCCTCCTTCCTCCTTCCTGGGTTAGTTAACCTTTCTTTGGCCAGTCAGATAGCACATAATTTCCTTTAAAAAGGCTGAAGGGACTTCCAATTGCCCATGTATAATATCACATGCAGACACTCTCCCTGGCTTCCTAGGCCCTCCATAATCTTGCCCCACCCCTTCCCTTGAACCTTATCTCTTTACTCACCCACCCTCCACATAACCACCCCAAGCTCATTTCCTATCCTATGGTCTATTCATGCACCTTATCACTCTTCTTACCTCCATCCCACAAACATAGAAGCTGTCCTTTGCACCCTCCACTGAAAATAAATTCTACGCAGCCTAAGTCCTACTTCCTTTATGAAACCTTCTTTAACAGCTCTAGCTCTCAATGATCTCACCAATATCTTAATAGCCCTGCTTCTAAGTTTTAAAGATTAATTGCCTAAGTACATGTTAAAGAGGACCTCATTTGATAGCCTTTCATTTGAAAAAATCCTGGGGATTTTAATTGGTCTTATGCTTAATAGAAATCAATAGTGGTGATGCAGTTACAAATATATAAATAAATAGATAGCTGGGGGATCCAATCTCAGGTTGTACTAAAATAAATATATGTCTACATTGAGAGAAATAATACTAGACTCATTAATTCACTCACTCATGCATTTAAAACATACTCACTTTTTTAATGTGCTTGTACCCTGGCCCAGAAATTCCATGTTTAGGAATCTATTCTACAGAAATATTTTGCAGCATTGTTTGTCTATAGTAGGTTTCAAGATTTTCATTTTATCTTTGATGTTCTACAGTTTCACCCTGTTGCATCTACAGGGTATCAATTTGTCTTTACTCTGCTTAGAACTAGGTACATGGTTTTAATCTCAGGACTAATGTCCTGTTCAGTTTTAGAAAATTAACAGCTATTTCTCTTTGAACATTATCTCTTCCTATTTTTTCTGGAGCTTTATTAGATGAATGTGAAGTTTCTTGTTATATCATGTGTGTCTTCTATTTTCCCTTTCATATTTAGCATTTTTATAGTGCCATGCTATATTCTATGATTATCTCAGCTCTATTTGTTATTCCATTTGTTCTCTCTTCACTCATAACATATTTGTAGTTTAAACTGTCAATTGGCTTTTTAAATATTTCATTGGGGCTAGAACTAAAATCTTACAATGCTCATCCCAAATTTTCTATATTCTTCATTTCTGGCCTATTTATTTGGTGTACACACACTGAAGAAAGTAGTGCCCTTGCCTTATGTATTGTGTTCCTGTTTTACATCTTGAAACCTTCAAACATACAACATGAGGGCTATGAAAAGAAGGGAAAAACCCAAAAAATAAAGTCCTTTCAGATTATTGTATTATCTGTAGTTCCTTGGGACATAATTCTCCCATTTCTTGTATATAGCAGCTAACTCATTCCAGTCAGTTTCCTCATGTGCTTTATCATTTTTTTGCATGTGAGCTTACCTTCTGCAGGAACTGTTTTCTGTTAGAACCCTGCTGTAAGAATTGGACTCTGAGTTGTGGAGGTGGGCCTACAGGCGGTTTTTCATTTGCCTGTGCTGGAGTTTCATTGTGTTCCTGCTCTGAGCCAGGTTTTATCTTAAGTTCTCACCCCAGGGTGCCTGCCTTATGTGGGTACTGTGAATTTTGATTTCATACTAGTGTGCAGCTCAGTTTTAAAGTTTTAAATTTCTTATGGGTGAGTTTATTTCCACCTCATCCTAAGGAAGATGACCTACATCCTGTTTGTGGAGAAGCAGTATAGCACATTTACTTACAGGCATGGTCCTAGAGTCAGGATGCCTGAGTCTGAATTTTAGATCTGCCACCTCCTAGCTGGGCAAGTTACTTAAATGTTTTATTCCCTACTTATAAAATGGGGTCTATAATAGTACCTAATATCATAGGGTTTCTGTGATGGTTAAATAAATAAATACATGTAAAACATGTAGAACAATGCTTGGCACATAGTAAGTACTAAATAAGATTTGTTATTATTGTGCCCCTGACTATTTGGGAAATCTGCTTTTGAATAATAAATGGGGTAGCATCCTTCCACTCCTTGTTTTACGCAGGAAGCACAATTCTAACTCAATTCTAAGCCGTACAGAGGACTTATAACCTCATCCTTTAAGGAATATACCTGGTCCCATTTTTCCTGTGAGTGGTGACATTTCAATTTATGTTCATTGCTGTGACTGTGAGTTTTCTCTTGTCTCTGGAATCTGACAGTTTTCCTTTCTTGTTTCTGGAGTTCAGCCATATATTTTTGGACTTAAATTTGATCCAGTATGTCTCTGTGTTTTAAGCTGTGTTGCTTTTAACAGTGAAAATATTAGATAAACTAATAATAGAGAATTCGTTAAATAAATTATGGTAAATTCATCAAATGAAACACAGTGCAGCCATAAAATATAATGAAGTAGGTCTGTATACTTACATGGACTCATATAGAAATACAGCTGTGTTGTTAAGCAAAAAAAAAAAAAAAAAAAGCAAGGAGCAGAAAAACACGTGAGTCTACATTTTACGTACACAAACTTAAGCCTTTATGTGCATAAAAATATACTGGAAGGACGCACAACAAAAACCATTACCACTGTTACTTCTAGCATGGATGTGAAGGGCAGTGCCACTTTTATTACTTGTTTCTTTTCATTTTAATTTTTAAAAAATAATGTGTAGGCATTTCTTTTAAAATCAAATAATTTGAAATAAATAAAAAGCAAATATCCTCCTTCCTTGATTTTATATCCTCCTCACAAAGCAAAAAAGATAACCAATACTCACCAAACATCTACTTGGCCAGGAGTTGAGAAAACAATAATGAATAGGCTTCATTCCCAATGACAAGAAGCCCAAGATCTAAACAGAGGGTGTTGTAAGAAATGTTCTCAAGGAGGTGGGGGAATAGTTAACTTTCTCAGAGGAAATGATATCTAGGAATGCACCACATTGTCCCAGGAGCTGGGACCTTAACAATGGGGAATACACCAAGTACACAAGGGAGTGGAAGGCATTTGTGACAGTAAAGGATCTAGTAGGAAATTGAGGGCATATTCAACAGGGAAGTGAGTGGAGTTTAATGAAGGGACTGTTTATAACAGTGTGAGCATTGTCAAGGGAAAGCAGAAAGGATGGTGAAGCACCCCAGGGAGCGCTTACTACCCTGAGACCTGAAGAGCCAAGGGGAGAGAGCAGTTAACCAGAACCTAGCCATAGCTATACTCACAGCAGATCCTTCTAACAGGCTGAAGCCAAGCTGCACGCACTCCATAAAGAGGGAGCCAGGAGAAGAAATACCCAGACTTTAACCTGTCTCTGATCTCCAATCCCCTGTTAGTGCCTTACACTGGCCATATCCAAGAAGAATGCAGAGGACAAGGAAGCCAATTCATACAGTTATCAGAGGCTGGGAAGGTAGTGGGTGGCTGTGGGGAGTTGGGGATGGGCAATGTGTGCAAAAAATAGAAAGAATGAATAAGATCTACTATTTGATAGCACAACAGGGTGACTATAGCCAGTGATAACTGTACATTTAAAAATAATTTAAGGACTGTAATTGGATTGTTTGCAACTCAATGAGTAAATGCTTCAGGGTATGGATACCCCATTCTTCATGATGTGCTTATTTCACATTGCATGCCTGTATCAGAACATCTCATGTGCCCCAAAAATATATACACCAACTATGTACCCATAATAACTAAAAATAGTTTTCAACGCAGTCTATAAAGGTCAGTCTTGGGAGGTACACAAAGAGGGTGAAGAAGGGTGAAAACTGGATCTTTAGGGGCCATATGGGAACTCTCTGTATGTTCCTCTCAATTTTGCTGTTAACCTAAAACTGCTCTAAAAAATAGTCTATTTTTAAAAGTGGATCTTGAGGGGCAAATAGAGAATATTCCACAAAGGCATTTTATACAGAGAGAGCCATATTGGCAAGGGAATAATAGCAAGGAATCTTAAGGGGTATTTGAGATGCAGGCACTACCTTAGTTTGATTAAATTGTCAGGCCTATGGGGAGGACAAAAGTAATTGATAAAGTGCAGAAGATGTGAAAGGAGTATCAACAAACTGTACGAGGTCCAAATTTTTAGATTTGCAAGCTGCCTGCCCATAGTCCAAAACTGTCCTGAAAATATTTTTTGTTTGATTATGGATGTGTTATATGTGAGTTTGCATGTGAACATCTTCGCCAGGTGGACTCCACAGGTCCCACCACTTGCCATTGTCTCACATTTGATCCACTTCACTTTTTAAAATTATCAACTTGCCCCGATGGCATTTGAGGAAGAAACCCACATTAGAACATGGAGGGAAAGCCTACAGGTTTGGAAACCATGTCAAATTAGGAAAAGTTAAGAAAATTAAGTCATTAACTTTAGAAAAGGGATGACTTAGAAAATGATAGTTTCCTCAGGCTAACCAAAAGCTAACATAAAGAAGAGAGAATAGGCTGGGCACAGTGGCTCACGCTTGTAATCCCAGCACTTTTGGAGGCTGAAGCGGTGGATCACGTGAGGTCAGGAGTTCGTGACCAGCCTGGCCAACATGGTGAAACCCCGTCTCTACTAAAAATACAAAAATTAGCCAGGCATGGTGGCAGGTGCCTGTAATCCTAGCTACTGGGGAGGCTGAGGCAGGAGAATCACTTGAACCTGGGAGTCGAAGTTTGCAGTGAACTGATATTGTGCCATTGCACTCCAGCCTGGGTGACAAGAGTGATACTGTCTTCAAAAAAAAATAAATACATAAAAATTTTTTAAAAAATTAAAAAGAGAGAGAATAGATTCATTTTATGTTGTCCCTTCATCCATTTCACAAGTTACCTGTTGTATGTCCTCCATGTACCAGGTCCTGACAGAACTGCTCCAAAAAGTGGAAATAGGGCTAAAGGGTAGGTGTTTCAGGAAGGCAGATTCAGACTCAATATAGTGGTTCTTATGCATTTTGGGTCTCAGATTCCTTTCAATCTGATCAAAGATATGGGCCTGCTCTGCTAAAAGATGTATACGTACACATGCACACAGGTGTCAACATGCAGTTTCAGGGGATTCATAGACCCAATGAAACCCATACATGAATTCCAGACTCAAACTTCTGTTTCTAAAAAAATTGTGCCTTAATTCCAGTTTAAAAATGCTAGTGGCTTGGAATAAGTTGGTAGTAGCGGGAGGTGGTAGAATATACTTTTCACTACTTGCTCTTTGAACATTTGGCACTTTGTATCATGTATGCCTAATATCTATAAAAGAAATTATGTATCAGAAAAGGACCCTTGGGAAAGAGCTTTCTTTTTCTTTTCTTTCTTTCTTTCTTTCTTTTTTTTGTTTTTGTTTTTGTTTTTGTTTTTGAGACAGAGTCTTGCTCTGTTGCCCAGGCTATAGTGCAGTGGCGCCATCTCTGCTCACTGCAACCTCTGCCCCCTGGATTCAAGCGATTCTCCCACAACAGCCTACCAAGTAGCTGGGACCACAGGCGTGTGCCACCACACCTGGCTCATTTTTTGTATTTTAGTAGAGATGGGGTTTCACTGTGTTAGCCAGGATGGTCTTGATTTCCTGATTTCCTGATCTACCCACCTCAGCCTCCCAAAGTGCTGGGATTACGGGCGTGAGCCACTGCACCCGGCCGCAAAGATCTTTCTAAGAATTAAATAGCTTCAATAATGGAGCACTTTGCTTAAGAATGTATGGAACTTCCTGGAAGTCCTCATGTGAAGATTAACTCACTACCAGACATGCAGTGTCACAGAGTTTGGCACTGGGAGGGGGATTGCTGTAGATGATGAAGGATATCTGTGTCCATCTGAAGACACCAGGAATCTTGGAATTCCTATTGCACTTGGAATCATTCTTTATTATAATAAGTTGAAATGTATTGAGCACCTATTATGTGCTAGCCACTATATTACACACTGGGGATACACGCAACAAAATAAAATTCCTGCCTTCCTGAAGCTTACATTCTTGTGGTGAAGATAGACAATAAACAAGCAAATAATATTATTATATCAGAAAATGACAAGTACTATGGAGAAAAAAATAAAGCAGGGTAAAGTGGTAGGAAGCATACAGAGAGTGGCAATTTTTTAAAAAGATGGTAAAGAAAATATCACTGATAAAGTGTCATTTGCACAGAGATTTGACAGAAGCAAGTGAGTAAGCATGACACTCTATGAGGAAGAAACATCCTAGTTAGAGGGAAAAGCAGTGGACCTCTGGGAGTTTTCTTGGTATGTCTGAGAAACGGTAAGTAAGCCATATGGCTGGTCTCAGTAATCAAAGAGGAGAGTGGCAGAGCATGAGGTCAGAGAGGTAATAGGAATGAAGGTAGCTCATGTAGAATCCTGTAGGTCATTCTAAAGATTTTGGCTTTTATTGTGAACAATATAAAAGGCCACAGAGGGTTTTGAGCAGGAGCATGACATGATCTGATTTACATGTTTAATGGATTTTGTAATGATCCAAGTAAGAAATGATGCTGGCTTGGATTAAGGTTATAGCAGTAGAGAAGTGTTCAGATTCTAAATATACTTTTAGGCCAGGTGCAGTGGTTCACACCCGTAATCCCAACAATTTGAGAGGCTGAGGTGGGAAAATAACTTTAGGCCAGAAGTTCAAGACCAGACTGGGCAACAAAGCAAGAGGTCTGTTTCTACAAAATAATAACAATAACAATAACAATAATAATAATTAGCCAGGTACTGTGGTGAGTACCTGTATTTCCAACCACTGGGAAATCGGAGGTGGGAGGATCCCTTGAGCCCAGGAGCCTGAAGTTATACTGAGCTATGATTGTGCCACTCCATTCCAGCCTGGGTGACAGCGTGAGATGCTATTTCTAAATAAATAAATTTTGAACTATTCAGCTGAAAGTATTGCTGATGGATAGGATCTGGAGTGTGAGAGAAAAAGGGAGTCAAGGCAGACTCCAAGGCTTTGGCCTAAATAACCAGAAGAATGGATAAAGAAGGCTGTGGGAGAAGCAGGTATAAGGAAAATAGTCACTTTGACCTTGGATAATTTCAAGTTGAGATGCCAATCAGACAACCTAGTTATCAGGAAAATGAAGACATACCTCTAAAGGATATTAAGAAATAGTAGCTAGTGAAGTAGAAAGAGAGCCAAGAATTGCATGGTGTCCTGGAAGCCAAGTGGAAGAAAAAAGTGTTTCAAGGAGAGAGTGATAAACTGTGTCAAATGCCGCTGTTGGGTGAAAAAAAAATAAGAACCGTAAAATGACCATTGAATTTAATACTGAGGAGATCTTGTTGACCTTGATATGAATCATTTTGGTGGAGTGATGATGGCAAAAGCCTGACTGGAGAGGATTCAAAAGAAAATGAGAGGAGAGAAATTGGAACTAATGAGCAGAGACAACTCATTCCAGAATTTTTGCTCTGAGGAGGAGAGAAATGGGGCTATGGCTTGGGTGAAGAGAACAGATTTTTTAAACATTGAAGACGTTGTTCAATGAAAGAAAAATTGATGTCATGAGGGAGGAGTGAATGACTTGAGTAATGACCTTAATTAGGCAAAAAGAAATAAAATCTAGTACATAAGTAGAGGAGTCAGCATTCAGTGGAATCCCAGACAGTTCGCCCACAGTGACAAGAGGGAAGGCAAAGTGTGTGGATACAAATACAAATAGGTTGGTGGGAGTTCTTTTCTGACAACTTCTATTTTCTCAGTGAAATAGGAAGCAAGGTAGCAGCTGAAAGGGAAAATGTAGAAAGAAGTGTTGGAAGTTTGAGGAAAGGAAAGATGTAAAACAGTCATCCAGGAGCATTCAGGAATGAATGGATGAAATAACTGTAGTGAAGTTAGCGGATAGTACTAAGGGCCCATTTGAAGTTAGTGGTCATGAATCTAAGCAAGACTGGTTAGCACGGTTATAAGCTTTTATCCAGTCTCATTCAGGTGCTGGGGCAGGTTGGGAATAAAGAGAGTAGGATTTAACAACGATTGGATGTCTGTTATTCAAATCACATGAAAGCAGAGAGAGCCCAGGGAAGCTAGGGTGTATGCTAAATAGTGACTTTAAGGATGGATATAGAATCTAAGCTGAGCAAAGAAGAAAATGGAGACACTAGGGGGTTGAAGGTCAGTACTCTACGGTTTAGCATATAATTGTTCTCTTAACTTCTATCATGTAAGGGCTGCAAAGTGTCCATTCTTGTTAGCAAGTCACTTTGTTAGCAAGTCACTTTATTAGCAAGTCACTAGTCACTTTGGAGTAGTGTTCTCATAATTGCATTTCTCAGAACCACTAGTCCCTCACCACCATCCCTGTGAGTGAGGTCACAAAAATTTTTAAATCTAGTATACCCCATTAGTTTTTGGAGATTCACTTTACCTGTTGACCTATTAAGGACTCTGAATATTCTCGCAGCCAGTAAACCACATTTGATTAATCCAGTGGTTTGTAACATTGCTTGTTCATGGAGCTCTTTACGTAATACTGTCGATACTGATCCTCAGAAACTAGTACTCCATGGAATACATTTTGAGAAATGCTAGCTTAGGAAGCATGTTGGGGATTGGAAGCTGACTTTTAGGACAAAACCTTTGTTGGGCCAGAGTCACAGCAGTTTTTCTCCAAGACAATATGCATGGCAGGAACCAACACATGTCCTCCCCAGGCCATCTCACTATTCCGCAGCTGAGCCAGTCAGCAGAGATTTCGGTTCTATCTCGGTTCTATCTAGTTCCCCTAAGGCCAAATAAACCTAATATTGTCAATACAGCTAATTCCCTAGTTTTCATTCAGCTGAAGTTTCCTGATGTTATATTTTCAATAATTCAAGAGACAGTATTGTCACAATGCACTGGAAGCAGCATGCATATTTACTAACCACTTCCTTGTGTCAGGCACTATGCTTGGCACTTTGCATATATTACTTCACTCACTCTTTGCAATAACATTGTGAGAAGGTATATGTTATTAGAAAACACCCAGAAAGATCATGAGCAACTAGTTTTCTTCAGAAACTTCTTGCCTGGAAGAAGGAAAATAGGTTTAGTCTTTAACAAGCAATGTGTTTTGCACAAACAGATTTGAAACCCTAGGAACATTCTTAGAATCAGAATGTTGGAGCCAAAAGGAACCTCAGAGATCAGTTTAAGATATTAGAGAGAGGTTATTGCATTCTCCCCAAAAGTTATTATGTAAATTGTCTCAGGAGAGCAGGATTAAGAAATCTTGCCATAACTGCCTTTGCTTTCATTTAAATTAAGTCATATGAAATGACATTGTCACATGAACTAAAGCATACAGATCATGCTGCAAGAATGCAATATGGTGAGTGATTATTGGCTGGAATTGCAAATGAACATTTGGAGTTTATTCTGTATTTCAATGTCATGGAAGCCTGATTTCACCAGAAGGCGATGATTCTCAAACTTGAATGTGTATCAGAATTATTCCAGAATCTTGTTTTAAAATACAGGCTCCTGACCCTATCTTCAGATATACTAACTCAGTAGGTCTGCTACAAGGACCAGGAAACTGACATTTTTAACTAGCTCCCCAGGTGTCACTCAGTGGACCCCCACAATAAGCGGCCCACAAACTGATCACAATCTGAGAAAGACATCCCTAGGAATATTCTATTCATAATTAAGGTGTGAGCAGGCCAGTGTCAACTGGTCAGCTAGGGCAATTGCCCTGCAAAGACACTGATGTAGAGGTACAAGAAGTCCCTACTGTTTCTAGATTCCCATTTTTCTACAGAATCCTTGTCTTAATGTAATAATGAACTCCTAGAGACATCTTCCTTGTGACTTGATGCAGGGAGCTGAGGCTCGGGAACAAACACAGTAGGCACTACAGGGAATATTTCTGGATATGATATAAAGGTACATAAAAATTCACCCTGTAAGCTCTTAGATGATTAGACATTGTTCTGTAGACTCAGAATATTGTGCTATGCCATTATATTATGGTCACATATATAGTCAAGAAATTAGTATGGCTGGTAGGCTGTGGGATGCTTATACTCTAAATGGACCTTGATCCTCAGGATCCATTCATCAGCTTCACAGGTTCCAAAACTCAATTTTGTCCATTTTAACCAGGGATTGATCAGGCTGTACGGGACAAATTTCACACAACCTAAACTTATAAGGCAATAATTTGGAAACCAAAATGTCAATTGATTAATTCATCTTGATAAATCCCAGTAGGAAATCTACTTAGGAAACCAAATAAAGACAAAAGGCTGTTTGTTTGGTGGGAGCAGCCTGCTTTAGTTAGTGGAAAGAGCCAGAGTTTTGGAGTCAGATAGGCTAAAGTCCCAGCTAGGCTATATGTAGTGGGTTGAATTGTGTCCCCGCCCCCAAAAGTTACATCCAACTGGAACCACAAAATGTGAACTTATTTAGAATACGACTCTTTGCTGATGTATGTAAGATAAGGATTTCTACATGAGATCATCCTGGATTAGGGTGGGCTCTAAATCCAATGATAAGTGTCCCTATAAGAGACAGGGCACGGACATGAGGGAGAAGCCCATCTGAAGACAGAGGCAGGGATTGGAATGATGCTACCACAAGCCAAGCAACACCTGGAACCGCTAGGAAGAGGCAAGTAACAGAATCTCCCCTAGAGCCTGTGTAGGGAGCATAGCCCTGCCAACACCTTGATTTTGAACTTCTGGCCTCCAGAACTGTGACAGTATAAATATCTGCTGTTTTAAGCCACCAAGTTTGTAGCAATTTGTTATGGCAGTCACAGGAAACTAATATACCACTCATTTCGTTTTATGGGCTTAAGTCACATAACCTCTCTGAGCCTCAGTTCTGTCATTTGAAAATGGAACTAATAATAGAACTCTATGATATCATAGAGTTGCTTTTTTTTTTTTTTTTTTTTTTTTTTTTTTTTTTTTTTTGAGGCGGAGTCTTGCTCTGTCGCCCAGGCTGGAGTGCAGTGGCGCGATCTCCGCTCACTGCAAGCTCCGCCTCCTGGGTTCACGCCATTCTCCTGCCTCAGCCTCCCAAGTAGCTGGGACTACAGGCGCCCGCCACCTCGCCCGGCTAGTTTTTTGTATTTTTAGTAGAGACGGGGTTTCACTGTGTTCGCCAGGATGGTCTCGATCTCCTGACCTTGTGATCCGCCCGTCTCGGCCTCCCAAAGTGCTGGGATTACAGGCTTGAGCCACCGCGCCCGGCCAGAGTTGCTTTGAGGATTAAATAAGATAATTTATGTAAAGTGTTTGGCTCAGTGTAGGCACTAGTTGTATGGTGACTGTTGTTACTGGTGAGTGAAGAGATAGTATATTATGTTGGGTGATCTGAAAAGATGGAGTAATGTAGTTTATTCAGTCTGTTGCATCCATCCATCATCCTATCAGAAAGCCAATAAATGTGTCAGTAGGCCAGGGCACAGAGTAATAAAAGCAACTTCTCTTTCTAATTATTCTTATTTTTCTTTCTATAATGGTCAAATAACTTGTTTGTACATGTCACAATATCATGAACCCCGTCTTAGTTATATGCACTTCCCCAGCCATAGCATTTCCAAGGCTACAGTTGTGTTTTCCACTGATTACATTTTAGAGCATTACTTCTTAATGACATATAGGGAGGTCCCTTATCTATCAGTAAATACTTTTCTGTGGGCAGCCAATCTCATTTCTACAGTGGGCAATTTCTTTGTCAGCTTAAGCCCCTGAGAATGGCATGTCTCTACCCTATCAGTTGACCTTAATTCTAGAGTTGGTGGCCCTATTCGCTCTCAGTCTGTAGCCCTCTGTCCATTTTTCAAAACTCCACAAATTCACAGTGCTGTGTCTATTTTCTCACCCACTTGTTTGTAAACAGAAAATTCCTTAGCTTCTGCATCTGACACTCCATTCCCATCCATATAGCCCCAATTAGTGTTACCTCTGGAAGGCTAAGGAGATCATGCCCTATTCATCCTTGTAGGTACTGCCTAGTGTGCTGCATGGCATATGGTAAATATTTGTGGAAGTGATGAAAAACAATGGATAAATCTCTAGAGTTGGGCAGACCTGGGTTGGAATGCTGACTTCCTTTTCTGCTGGTTGTGGGGCCTTGAGCAAATTACTTCAGCTTTTGGTACCTCAGTTCCTTCATCTATAAAATTATGATAGTATATATCACTTAGGTGTTTTATAAGAATTAAATGAATAAATATATATAAAGCCCCCAGCACAATACCACATACATAGTGAATGTTTGGTAAATGTTAGCAATGTGTGGAAGATCCATCACCTGAAGGACATGAGTATGTCAATATCTGGGTTGTATACAGCATTATGGGCCATTATGAGGGGTTTTGTTGTTACTGAGTGTCAGATGGGAAGCCATTGGAGGAGTTTTGAGCAGAGGAATGACATGATCTGACATTCACATAATAAAATTATCCTGGTTCCAAAAAGCAGTGAGAGAATAATAGACTTAAGTGATGGTGGCAAGAACAGAAGCAAGGAGAACAGTTGGGAGGCTAGTGCAATATAATCCAGGAAGCAGATCATTGTGATATAAACCAGGATAGTAGCAATGAAAAAGTGGTCAGATTCTAGATATATTCTGAAGGTAGAACCAATAAGATTTGCTGATCAAATAAATTTAGGATATGAAAGAGGGAAAAATCAAGATTGATTCCTAGGTCTTCTGCCTGAGCAACTGGAAGAATGAAATTGGTATTTAGGGAGTTGGCGAAGACTGTGAGGAGCAGGTTTTGTGAGTGCAGCAAGTTTTATTGGGGGTGGTGGGCAGGGGCAGTTTTGAACATGGTAAGTTACTATTACTATTAGGTAAGATAGCTGTTAAGCATGCAAGTTGATATGTCCAGCAGGCAGTTGGGCATAAAAGTATGGAGATATAAATTTGTGACTCATCAGCAAATAGATAGTATATTAAGCCATGAAGATCAGAGCATCACTAAGAAGATAAAGGACAGAAGAGATCTTAGGCTTTAAACTTTCCTCTACTTTTTAACTCCAGAAGTTAGTCCATGACAAAATCCTGTCAATTCTTCCTATATAATGTATCTCAATTCACCATTTTCCTTCCATTCCCACTGCTACCATTATAGTCCAGGATCTCACCTTGTCTTACTTGGCTTTTAAAATAGCCTCCTAACTGGTTTCCTTGCCTCCAAATGTCAACTTGAAACTCATCATCTCATTTGTCCTTCCCCTCCAAAAAAATCTTTCTACTTCTCCTGGGCTCTCTATCTTAGAGAATGGCATTGCTATTCATAAGCATTTGCTCAAACTTGAAAATTTGAAATCCTCTTTGTCACCTCCCTTCTACTCTCCATTGTGCAATTCCATTAACAAACTCTGACTTTCTTACCTCCAAAATATAACTCAATTCTGCCCACCATTCTCTGTCTCTGTTACTATCAATCTAGTTCAAGATAACATCACCTCCCACCTAGACAATGGTAATAGCCTCTTGACTACTCTTCTTCCCTCTAGTTAATCTTCCATATGGAAACCAGTGGAATCTTTCTAAAACAGTGCTATGTATATTTTGCCTACCTATTCTGTAGGTCCACATAATAAAATTCAACAGTCCTTCATCATTTGCCCATAACTTTTCTTTCCAATGGTATCTACTATGGCTTCTCTGGAAATTCCCTTCATTTCATCCCTGTGACCTTGTCAGTAGTCTTTAGACCCACCATGACCACAGTGTACCCCAATACCTAGTGCAGACCTTCCCAAACATATTATAAGTGTCTGAGCCTATGAGATTTCTCCTCTCTCCTCAACTGAGCCCAGAGGCAGTGTTGTTGAAACTCCTAGGATGCTTGCCTCTAGATGTCAAACTGCTTCCTCCATTCATCCTAGTGTGCTTTACAAATACTATGCTTTTCTCTGCATGCCATGACATAATAAAGGTTGTGAAGGACTGCTTTAACGCACACCATTCCCACGGTTTGGAAAGTGCTGCTCCACTCTCTTCTCTAAGTTCTAAGTACCCTTCTATGCCAAGTTCAAGTCTCACCTTTCTCATAAAGCGGTCTTTGATGCTACATGTCCAGCATCAAAATTCTTGTATGATGTGACCAGACCACTCATTTGGCACTTAGTATATGTGCTGCCATTTAACTTTTTATGGTGAGACCTTATCTCATTGTGTTGTCTGTTGCTTAAGAGCAACAATTTTTATACCGACTTTTGCAGCCAGTGCCTTAACACACAGTAAGATACTCAGTATATTTTTACAATATTAATGAATAAACAAATTAATTAATGAATAGATAAATTCCATCAGATGATGCAATGGACAAGAACATTAGATTCAGAATCAGAGAATCTGGATTCTAGTCCAATTTGCCACTAGATGGTTGTGTGAGACTTCAGGAAAGTTGCTTGCCTTAGTTGCCTCATTCACAAAATAGGAACAATACTTCCCATTGTGACTTCCCGAGTTGAGATGGGATAATTTATGGAAAAAATATTTGGCAAATGAAAAGAGCATGTCATTCATGAGTGATGCCAAAGGAGGCAGTGTGGAGGATAAAGAATGAGCTCAAAGAAGCTGCAGAAAACATTAGAGGATTCATGGGTGAAAAAAAAAGCCAAAGGGGTAAGGGAAATTTGCTAGCAAAGTAGACTTGCCCAGGAGTGATTGAGAAAGGATGATGAACACAGAAGAAAGAAAAATCAAGTTTCTGTTGAGAAGCAGTATAACAATCCAGACTGCCTAGGTTCAAAGCCTGGCTCTGGCCCTTAACCAGCTGTGTGACCTTGAACAAGTTATTTAACATCTCTGAACCTCAGTTTACTCATACGTATTACGGGGGTAATAATAACGCCTATTTTCAAGGAGGTGTTATAAGATGTAAAGGAGTTAATATTTATAAAGTGCTTAGAGCAGTGCAGACCAGTGCCTAGCATATAGAGCATTATAGAAGAACATGTTAGATATAATAATAATCTCCTTACCAGGCAATACTCCAATCCTCATGGCTGGCACTTTCTCCTGGGACCTGGAGCAGGGCTCACGAAAGTTCTGACTTGCTCTCCAGTGGACACGTCTCCTTTCCACATTCCAGAACCCAGTCCTCTGAGCTTAGCCTATCTCACTGCTCAAAGGACACTATGTTTCCCAGCCTACAAAGTTTCTTTTCAATTCTTCAGCCTTTTTCAAAACCCAATAGAGTTCCTTGTGAGAACAGATAGGAGTGAATTCCATAAGCTCCCAGAAGCAAATACAGACAGTATAATCTAATCTTTTAGAGCAATGGCTTTGTAATCAAGCAAAAGAGAGTTTGAATCAGGGCTCTGTAAATGACCAACTGGGTGACCTTGGACAAATCCAAGGTCTGAGCCTCAGCTTGCTTGTCTTTAAAATGAGGCCTCACAGGTGGTTGTCAGGATCAAATGAGAAAATGGACATGATGCATTCAGTATAGGGCCTGGCATGTGGCAAGCACTCAGAAAGTGTTAGCTCTTATCATTAATAATTCCTAGGATTATGGGTCTCGATTTTCCCAACTCTAGAATGTAATTTAATAGCACTATAGCTCTTATCCACTATTCCTCTGTCATCTCAATTTGACCCTTCCAAACTAAAAAAGTGCAAAAAAATATTCTTGGAGTGATAAGTTGACAACACTCTGCATTTTACACTCCATTTGAGGTTTATGCCCAG
The DNA here is from genome assembly GCF_007565055.1 of Rhinopithecus roxellana. Classification (NCBI taxonomy): domain Eukaryota; kingdom Metazoa; phylum Chordata; class Mammalia; order Primates; family Cercopithecidae; genus Rhinopithecus; species Rhinopithecus roxellana. Next base: position 97,363,355 of record NC_044555.1, on the reverse strand, counting down.
TTCAAAAGAGTTACAGAGAAAGAACCCGCAACTCTAAGTATGCTTCAGATCTCCATATGTCTGTAAATGCCTCAAAGACAGCAGTGGTCCTCTTAGCCTAGGGTGAACATCAAAATCACCTATTTTTATTTTTAATTTCATTAAATATGATTCTTCTGATAAAATGGCAAAGAAATTTTTTTTTTTTCAAAATCCTTGCCTTTACTCTAGAAATGATACTCCTCATGAAGCAAATGTCCAATGGGGAGACAGTGGCCCAGGCAAGTATATTTTGCAAAAGTTATCCAAGTCAGTGTCATAAGCACCCCTGATGTGAGAGTGGGACTGGAACATGCATTTGGAGGATGAAGCCAGGGTCTTGCCTTGAGAAGAAATCCAAGAAGGGTAAGTATAACCATTCTGCCTCCCACACAGTGTGGGTGTGTAGAAGCATGCCCTGCACCCACAGGGAAAAGCATAGTATTTTCTCCTCCATGCATTAATCACAGAGGATTTCCCTCCTGTGATTGATGATACAAGCATCATCCTTGACACATCAGTTAGAGAACTGTACTCAGTGAGAATACAAGATTCATCCAGCTTTGAAAATGTAACTATATCTAACAACTGGATTAAATATATTTCATGCCTAAAGATCTAATACTATTTAATGCCTACAGCAAGGAAGAATGATTACTAAATAATTTAATTATTTTTGGTTTACACATCTGTCATCAAAGCTAATCGTTTGCTGGCAGAAACTGACCATTTGGTCTTGACCATGATCACTAATGAGTGTACTTGCATTTCATATCAAGGAATCAGTCTCTCAAATGCTTCTAATCAAATAAATTAAAAGCTGAAATATTTTTTAAAAAGTGTAAAAAGGCACAATTTGTAAGAGTTATGAAGCGATTACTTTTTCTTTTCTGATTTTATGTATATATATCACTCAACACTTGCTGTGCAACATATTAGATACACCTACATTACTTTGGAGGACCACCAAACACTTGATTTTCCCATGTACTTATCTAAAAATTTTATTAAATTTTCATTTAAATCTTTCAAAAATAGTGTTAAATTTCATGTATATGTGTGATCTATACTAATAGATCTAAGCTAACGTATACATACTCAGTTCTCATTTTTCTATTTGTAAAATTCGAAATAATGAATTGGTTTGAAAAAAGAAGAAAGAAATGAAGAATTTTGAAAAGTAATTCTCAAAAATGCTTAAAAATAGATGCTAAATTCATTGAGCTACTCATTTCAGTATTTTAATATAAGAATGCAAAATTTATAATGTAGTAGTTAGGTACACAGCCTCGAAAATCAGGGAGAAGTGATTCCATTTTCCTTCTGCTCTCTTGCTAACCATGCAACCTCAGGCAAGTAACTTCACTCTCTGAGCTTTAGTTATCCCATCTGTAAAATGAGAATAATAATATTATATGTCATAAGGTTGATGTGGACGTTAAATATAATACATACAAAATATTATTATTTTTCCTCTCAAAATTATTTTTAATTGACAAATGATAAGGTGTATATATATATATATATATGATATAAAATGTGATGTTTCGATCTACATATATATTACAGAAAGATTCAATCAAGCTAATGAACATATCTATCACCTCACTAATTTATCATTCTTTTGTGGTAAGAACACTAAAAAGCTATTCTTTTAGCAATTTTGAAATATACAATACATTATTATTAACTGTGGTTACCATGTAGTGCAATATATCACTAAAAGTTATTCCTCTAGTTGGCCGGGCCTAGTGGCTCATGCTTGTAATCCGAGCACTTTGGAAGGCTGAGGCAGGTGGATCACCTAAGGTCAGGAGTTAGAGACCAGCCTGGCCAACATGGTGAAACCCCATCTCCACTAAAAAAAATACAAAAATCAGCTGGGTGTGGTGGTACATGCCTGTAATCCCATCTACTCAGGGGGCTGTGGCAGGAGACTCGCCTGAACCCAGGAGGCAGAGGCTGTGGCAGGAGACTCGCTTGTGAACCCAGGAGGCAGAGGTTGCAGTTAGCCGAGATCGTGCCACTGCACTCCAGCCTGGGCAACAGAGTAGGACTCCATCTCAAAAACAAAAATTAAAAAAAAAAAAGGTTATGGTCCAGTCTCACTGAAATTTTATATAATTTGATCAACATCTTCCCTTTTCCCAACCCTCCTCCTCCCCACTAACCTCTGGTAACCACCTGTCTGTTCTTTGTTTCTAGAGATCCACTTTTTAAGATTTCACATAGGAGATCACACAATATTTGTCTTTCTGTGCTTGGCTTGTTTCACGTAGCATAATATCCTCCAGTTCCATCCACGTTCTTTTGAATGATAGAATTTTCTTATTTTTTAAGGCCATATAGTATTCCATTGTGTATAGGTACTACATTTTCTTTATCCATTCATCTGTTGATGGACATTTGGTTTGCTTCCACATCTTGACTATTGTGAATAATACTAAAATGAACATAGGAGTGCAGATATCTCTTTGACATACTGATCTTAATTCCTTTGGATTTATACCCAGAAGTGGCATTGCTGTATCATACGGCAATTCTATTTTTAGTTTTTTGAGGAACCTTTATACTATTTTCCAAATGGTTATATGAATTCACCTTCCAATCAACAGTGTGCAGGGGTTCTCTTTTCACCATATTCTCACCAACGCTTATCACTCATCTTTTTGATAATAGACATTTTAACAGATGATACCTCATTGTGGTATCATCTCCATTTACTCTCCATTTCCCTGATGACTATAGATGTTGAGCATTTTTTTTCTTATATTTGTTGGCAATTCACAACTCTTAAGAAATGTCTATCCAAATCCTTTGCCTATGTTTTCAAATTAAAAAAAAATTTTAGAGACAGGGTTTTGCTCTGTTGCCCAGGCTGAAGTGTGGTGGCACAATTACAGCTCATTGCAACCTCCAGCTTCCAGACTCAGGTGATCCTCCCACCTCAGCAACCTGAGTAGCTAGGACTACAGGTGTGCACCACCACATCCTGCTAATTAAAAAACAATGTGTAGAGACAGGGGTCTTGCTTCGTTGCCCAGGCTGGTCTTGAACTCTTGCCTTTCCCATTTTTTAATCAGGCTGTTTTCTTGCGATTGAAATGTTTGATTTCCTTATGTATTTTGGATATTAGTCCCTTGTCAGATGTATGTTTCCCAGTATTTTCTACCAATCTGTGAGCTGTCTCTTCACTGTTAATTGTTTCATTTGCTGTGCAAAAGCTTTTTAGTTTGATGCAATCTCATTTGTCTAATGTTGCTTTTGTCACCTATGTCTGTGCTTTTGTTGCCTCTGCTTTTTCTTGTTGCCAAGAAATCATTGTCCAGACCAATGCTGTGGATCTTTTTCCCTATTTTCTTCTAGTAGGTTTACAGTTTCAGGTCTTATGTTCAAGTTTATTTATTTTGAGTTGGTGAGAGATAGGGGTCTAGGTTCATTCCTCTGCATGTGGATATCCGGTTTTCCCAACACCATTTATTGAAAAGACTGTCCTTTCCCAATTGTATAGTCTTGGTGCCTTTGTTGAAAGTCAATTTATCATAAATACTTGGGTTTCTTTCTAGGTTTCTATCATGTTCCATTGGTTGATATGTCTGTCTTTATGCCAGTATCATGCTGTTTTGATTAAAATAGCTTTATTTAATATACAGTTATCTCTTGGTATCCGTAAGTGATTGGTTCCAAGATGTCCCACAGATAATAAAATCCACAAATGCTCAATTTCCTGATATAAAGTGGAATAGTATTTGTGTATGACCTATGCACATCCTCCTGCATACTTTACATCATCTCTAGATTATTTATAATACCTAATACAATGTAAATGTTATGTGAAGAGTTATTATACTATATTGTTTAAAGGGAATAATAACAAGAAAAAAGTCTGTATATGTACAGTACAGACACTTTTTTGGTAATATTTTTGATCCACAGATGGTCAAATCCACAGGTGCAAAACCCATGGATACAGAGGGCTGACTGTATGCTGAAATCAGGGAGTGTGATGCCTCACCCTTGTTCTTTTTACTCAAAGTTGCTTTGGCTATTAAGAGTTTTTCTGGTTCCATATGAATTTTAAGTTGTTATTTTTGTGAAAAATGACATTGGAATTTTGACAGGAATTTCATTGAATCTGTAGATCACTTTGGGTGGTATGGAAATTTTAATAGTACTAATTATTCCAGTCCATGAGCATGGGATATCTTTCCACATATTTGTGTTTTCTTCAATTTATTTCATCAATATTTTATAGTTTTTACTATACAGATCTTTCACCTACTTGGTTAAAGTTACTTCTAAACATTTTATTTTTTGATGCTATTATAAATAGGATTTTCTTAGTTTCTTTTTTAGATAGTTCGTTGTTAGTATATAGAAATACTACTAATTTTTGCATATTTTGTAACCTGAAACTTTACTGAATTTGTTCATCAGTTCTAACAGATTTTGGTAGGGTCTTTATGGTTTTCTTTCATTCTCAAGTACACATAGAACACTGCATGATAGATCATGTTAGGCCACAAAACATGTCTTTACAAATTTATGATTGAAATTATATTATTTTTTCTGACCACAATGGCATGAAAGTAGAAATCAACGACAGGAGGAACCTTAAAAAACTCATAAACATGTGGAAATTAAACAATATGTTCCTGTACAATCAATGAGTCAAATAAGAAATTCAAAAGGAAATTTTGAAATATGTTGAGATAAACAAGAACGAAATGGAATAAGAACGGAAACATAACATTCCAAAACTTATGGGATGCAGCAAAAGTAGTCGTAGGAGGGAAGTTTATAGCAATAAATGCCTGCATCGTAACAGAGGAAAGCTCTTAAATAAACAATCTAACATTACACCTCAAGGAACTAGAAAAAGAAGATCAAAGTAAGCCCAAACTTAGCAGAAGGAAGGAAATAACAAAGATTAAAGCAGAAATAAACAAAATAGAGACTAAAAAAATTAGAAAACATTAACAAAACTGAAAGTTTGTTTTTAAAAAAGATAAAATTGATAAACTGTTAGCCAGACTAACAAAGAAAAAAAGAGAGAAGACTCAAATAAACAAGATCAGAAATGAAAGAGAAGACATAACAACTAATACCACAGAAATACAAAATATCATAAGATACTACTATGAACAACTATACACAAGTAAATGGGATAACCTAGAACAAATGGATGAATTCCTAGAAAAATGCAACCTACCAAGACTAAATCAGAAGACATATAAAAGTTTTACAACAATGCCTGGCATTGTGGTAAGTGAATAATAAATGCTATAAGCTTTTGTTAATATTTCTACCAGAATGTAAGCTTCATGGTGGCAGTTTTTTTTCCACCTTCTCTGTTTGGTTCCCAGTGGCTAACACAGTGCATGTTCAATAAATATTTGTTGGGTGAATTAATTTCTGTGACAGCTATCTATCTGAATGTCTTAGGGAACTGCTTATTAATTATGCCACTGCTTCTAATCACACTTGGCAGCTGCATGAGTAACTCAAGGTGAAATTTTTAGAGGCTTTATTGAGAAATAATTCACATACCATATGCTCTCTCCATTCAAAGTGTTGAATTAAATGGCTTTTAGTATATTCAAAGACTTGTGTAAACATCACCATAATTAATTTTAGAACATTAACATCACCCCACAAAGAAACTCCATGCCCATCAGTAGTCACTCCCATTACCTGGCAAACCCTCTCTCCACCCCACCCCTAGGGCACCACCAACGACTTCCTGCCAATATAGATTTGCTTATTCTAAACATTTCTTATGCATAGACTCATACAATAGATGGGTTTTGTGACTAGTTTCTTTCATTTAGAATAATATTTTCAAGATTCATTACATGTTATAGAACGTATCAGTATTCCATTCATTTCCATTGTATGGATAGACCACCATTTGTTTATCCATTCATCAGTTGGTGGATATTGGAGCTGTTTCCATTTTTTGGCTATAACGCAACCATGAACATTCATATCCAAGTTTTTGTGTGAACATGTATTTTCATTTATCTTGGGTATATACCTAGGAGTAGAATTTATGGGTCATATAATAACTCTATGTTTAACTCTTTGAGAAAATGCCAGACAATCTTCCACAGAGGCTGTACCATTTAATATTCCCTTTAGGTTCCATTTTCTCCTCATCTTTGCCAATACTTGTTATTATCTCTTTTTAAAAAAAAAAAAATTATAACCACCCTAGAGGGTATGAAGGGGTATCCCATGGTGGTTTGGGTTTGCATTTCTCTAACAATAATGCTGAACATCTTTTTCTTGTGCTGATTGGCTGTTTGTATATCTTCTTTGTAGAAATGTACATTCAGATCTTTTGCTTTGCCTGTTTTTAAATTGGGTTGTCTTTTTTATTGAGTTGTGTAAGAATTATATATTCTGGATACAAGTGCTTATCAAACATGGTTTGCAAACACTTTCACATCTTATTCTCTGGGTTGTCTTTTCATTTCCTTTGATTCATTAAAATTTTTAATTATGATTTAGTCAGTTTATCATTTTTTCTCTTACTGCTTATGCTTTTTGGTGTCCTATTTAAGAAAGTATTGCCTAATTCAAAGCTATGAAGACTTACATTTAAGTTTCCTTTTAATAGTGCTATAATTTTAGCCTTGCATTTGGATCTTTACTCCATTTTGAGTTAATTTTTGTATATAGTGTGAAGAAGGGGTCCAACCTCATTCTTTTGCATGTGAAGATGCAGTTGTCTCAGCACTATTTGTTAAAAATACCCTGTTTTCCTCGTGGAAATGTCTGAGTGCCCTTGATGAAAATCTATCAAACATAAATGTAAGAGTTTATCCCTGGACCCTTCATTCTATTCCATTGAATTGATCTATATGTCTATCCTTATGTCAGTACCATACTGATTGTTGCAGCTTTGTAGTAAGTTTTGAAATTGGGAAGTGTGCATCCTCCAACTAATGTCTTTTTTAAGATTGTTTTGGCTATTCTGGAGCCCTTGCATTTCCGTATGAATTTTAAGATCATCGTGTCAATTTTTGCAAAGAAGCCACTGAGATTTTGATAGGGATTGTGTTGAATCTATAGATCAGTTCGAGTAGTATTGCTATCTTAACAATATTGTCTCCTGCACACAATGAACATGGAATTTCTTTCCATTTACTTATGTTTTCTTCCACTTCTTTCAAAAACGTTTCATAGTTTTCAGTGTACATTCTTATACTTTCTTGGATACATTTATTTCTATTTTATTCTTTTGATGCAATGAAATCCTTTTCTTTTCTTTTTTGAGACAGGGTTTCACTCTGTTGCTCAGGCTGGAGTGTAGCGGTGCGATCATGACTCACTGCAGTCTCAACTGCCCAGGCTCAAGTGATCCTCCTGCCTCAACCTCCTGAGTAGCTGGGATCACAGGATGTGTGCCACCATGCCCAGCTAATTTTTTTATTATTATTTGTGGAGACGGGGGTCTCACTATGCTGCTCAGGCTGTTCTCAAACTCCTGGGCTCAAGCAACAATCCCACTTCAGACTCCCAAAGTGCTGAGATTACAGGCATGAGTCACCATGCCCAACCTGGAATCGTTTTCTTAATTTCATTTTCAGATTGTTCATTGCTAGTGTGTAGAAATACAACTGATTTTTGTATATTTCTCCTGTGAATTGCTGAACTCTTTTATTTACTTTAATAATTATTTTGTGGGTTCTTTAGGGTTGTCTATGTATATGATCAAGCTATCTTCAAATAGATATCATTTGAATTCTTCCTTTCCAAACTGGAGGCCTATTATTTCTTTTTCTTCCCTAATTGCCCTGTTGAGAACTTCCAGTACAGTGTTAGGTAGAAGTGGGGTGAGTGAACATCCTCCTCTGGTTCCTGATCTTAGCAGAAGAGTTTTAGTCTTTCACCATTAAGTATGATATTATCTGTCGGGTCTCTATAGGTACCTTTTATCAGGTTGAGGAGTAAGGTGAACTTTATTTGAAACTAGAAGCCCCTCACCAAAGATGGAAACCTCAGGCCCACTTTTATTTTCTCTCCTCTGGTATGGCACAATTCTTCTGTTTCATATTCTCAAAACAGGGCAAGAATGTCTTAAGGGACAGACCTATACCTTATTCTGGATTTCAAACTGGGGAACATTTCACTTCAGATGGAAGTAGTTTTGAAAGATAGCCTACTGAGAATTGTATAGACACTTAAGAATTCATTTGTAAAACATAAGATGGCAGGCTTTCTTTGAGCTACGACTTTATTTAGCTTGATTAAGTCTGGGTTCTACCAGTATACGTCATCTTTTCCATAATCTCGTTGATTACGGAAGAATGGGAAATGGGAGACACATACAGGACTTTCTTACACATGATCCCTAGAGATGCAGTGGCATGTATGATAAGACTGCCTGGGTTCATTCAAATCCTTGCTCTGCCACTTACACATTTGACAAGTAATGTGTATGTATCTCAGTTTCCTCATTTTGAAAAATTAAGATGATAAAACTGTAATGATAATAATACCTAAATCAGTATTGTTGTGAGGAATAAATTAATTATTAAATCCAAAAAGTACTTAGAACAGTATAAAAATACTAAAAATAGTCCCAGCACCATCGTAAACTCCATTTATGTACTTGCAATTAGGCTATGTTGTTCAGTAATAACAACACAGGTTTAAAAGCCAGATAAATCCATGTTGAAATTCCTGCCCAACTGCTTTTACCAGCTGAATTTGGTATAAAAATACAAATGAACTGAATTTTGTTCTTCTCAAAATTCATATATTGAGGCCCTAATCTCCAATGCGGTAGTATTTAGAGGTTAGACCTTTGAGAGGGCAACTGGGTTTGGGAGGTAACTGGGTTTGCCATGTGAGGAAACTAGGAAGAAGGCCTGCACCACACTGAGCACATTGGCACCTTAATCTCAGTCTTGGACTTCTCAGTCTCCAAAACTGTGAGAAATAAATGTTTGTTGTTTAAGCCACTCAATCTGGGGTATTCTTGATATAGCAGCCTCAACAGGTTAAGAGACCAGCTATGCCGCCTCTGACGAATTAATCTCTCTGAGATTTATTTTTTCATACCTAATCTGGTACAGAATCTACTTTTCAGGGTTACTATAAGGCATGCATTAGATAATTCCTATGAAATATCTAACTCAAGATAATTGTTGAACAAATGGCAACTATTATTGTTGTTATTTCATTTTTTTTTCTTGTTTTAAGGCCAATGAGGTCCTATCACTGAACTTCTTTTGCTCATTTAACAATTCAGGCCTGGGGATGATAACAGCAAATGGCATAAGGGGCTTTTAGTTTTTTTAAAGTAATATATACTTGTGAAAAATTCAAATTTTACAAAAAGTAAAAAGTAAAAACCTGTTTTCACAAGCATTTCCCCACCCATTTTACTTCCCCTTTCTCAGGAATAACAACAACGAAAAGAATTTGACTTATATCCATCCAGACCTTTTTCTATGCATATACATAAATGTGAATTATACATAAGAACACATACACATACATATATATTTCTACATAAATTATACCTTATTATATATTGTTTTGTGATTTTCTAATTTTACTCGACAGTATATTTTTGATATCTTTCCATTTGAGCCCATAAAAATCTACCTCATTCTTCTTAATAGCAATTCAATAACCCAAGAGATGGAAGTATCACTGGTTTACTTTTTAAAAATCTTTAATAATTGCTGCCAAGATAATATCATAAGTCTCTAGTTGCAGTGTACTTTTTCTCTCAAAGCCTGTGTTTAACAATGTAGTATGTAAATGTGTAGTTTAAAGCAAATTCATAGTTTACATGGATCATGAGTGTTTTGTTGAATTCTAGGTTATAGGGACAGAATGGAAAGCTAAGTACTTAGGCAAAAAGGGACTGCTTTAGATAGGTCAGAAGAAAAAGCAAGTCACCTAAATTATTACCAGCTTTTGAATAATTTTTCCTGGTGGGTTCTAGTATCGAAAGAATAAATGAAAAAGAAGACTGAAGTGGAAATCAGTAAGTTCAACAAAGCCTTGAAAAGCTTATTAAATACAAAGTAACTGCTGATCTGGTGGAAAAAGAGCACTGAAGTTACTACAATAATTAATCTTTTGTACTGAGAAGTTGCTATAATAATAATTCTTTTGGATGAGAAACCGGCCAAAATAATTGAGAAATGCCAAAAAAAAGAAAAAAAAAAAGTAACCATGTAGTCAAATGATTACATTTACATAAATAAATTCACAAAAGAGAAATTAAAATTAATGCTTCCAGAATAAGCAAAATACATTGTGTCAATATCCAACAGGTCCAAACTGTCTGTGTGCTACTTAATGGAAGTGTCAGAATTCTGAGCAAGTATTCACAAAGATCAGAAGTGTCATAACACTGAAGCCATGTGATTATAAGAGAAGAAAATCTGTATAGATGGAATTGTGTGTATAGATGGAAATGTCACTCACTGTAGTATCTGAGCAGGAGGTTGTAATCAAAGCAGTTAGCAATTAGAAAGTACAGGGCCCTAACTCCCACAGAATTTTTGGTACAAGCCGCTCTGACAGCACACAGAACTGTTGTAAGATACTTCGTGAGAAAGCTTTGTCAGTGGTAATGCCTGCTTTAATGACATCTGGAAACAGCTGTTTTTCTCCAAAAGGCAGCAATATGTCTAAGCCTGCCAAATACAGATAATAAGGTGCTTACCTATCATTAACAAAATTATGCTTTCCTTATTGACAAAAAAGATCTGTTCACATTGTGAGGAGAATACATTACAGAATTAGCGAAGAACTAACAATTGAAAAGTATCACACAGATGGCTGCCAAGCAGTGATTTCCAGCCCAAAATCTGCAACGCTCTAAGGTGGCTACAATTATCCTGAGGTTCACCATGAGTTTTTTTTTTTAATATCTCAAAACAAAATTATATATGAGGCACTTTAAATACAAATATATATGCCATACAGCATTTCGAAGAAAGGGGAAAGATGGCATGAAAGCAAGCTAACAATAGCAAGACATTGTAAACTTCCACAAGGTTGGGAGCCAACAATAGTAAGATTCAGTAGCAATTTTTGTGAATTCAGAGCATTATGCCAGGGTACGTTGTCAAAATGTCTGAAATTTTATTTTAATGTCAGCAACAAAATTATCCATTCATTGAAGAAATATTTATTGAGGGAATACTATGTGTCAGGTACTAATACACAAATTGCCTGCTAGAAAGTTTGTATCCTCAACGTATAGGAATGCTGGTTTTCCTGAGCCCTTCTAATAGCATCTTAAAAATGATATTTAGCGGCCCCGCTGACCCACGGCCCAGAGCCCACGACCCATCGACCCACCCACCCACGAATCGGCCCGGCCCTTGCATTCACCATATCTGGCTCCTCCAGCATCGCCTCTATGAAGAAAGTGGTTCAACAGCTCCAGCTGGAGGCCGGGCTCAACAGTGTAAAAGTTTCCCAGACAGCTGTAGACTTGAAACAATTCTGTCTGCAGAATGCTCAACATGACCCTCTGCTGACTGGAGTATCTTCAAGTACAAATCCCTTCAGACCCCGGAAAGTCTGTTCCTTTTTGTAGTAAAATGAATCTTTCAAAGGTTTCCCAAACCACTTCTTATGATCCAGTGAATATTTAAGAGAGATACATTTGAAGCCTGTACAAAAACTTGTCCCTGTAACACATGTGCCATAATATACAAAATTCTACTTTTGTCAGTCTTTAACATCTAGCTCTGAATTTTCATGAATTTCTATTTCACAAGGGTAATTGTTTTATATACACTGGCAGCAGCATACAATAAAACTTAGTGTACAAGTTTTAAAAAAATGATATTTAGCAATATCATATTAGTGAAAAATAGTCTTATTGTGGTTTATTATTTCTTTGAATGCTAGTGAGATTTGACACTTTTTCATGTTTATTGATTATATGACCATTTGTAGTTCCTTTTTAAATGATGTACTCATAGCCTATGTCCACTTTTTTTTTTTTTTAACTCATCCATGTTTCTGTTTATATATAGGATAACAAATTCAGGAACAATGGGAAAGTAACATATAAAACCTTAATAGGAAATACAATAGAGATTTCAAAACACTACCATTTGACTTTTTATGCAAATACTTCAATATTCCAATATTTTTTCTCACTTGCTGCATAAAGCACACAACTCGAAATGCTAAATAATTGTGTTACTGTATGTATGATCTTGTTTATTATCTATCATAGACATCAAGATGATCATAGTTAATACCAATTTAAGCTTTACAGAATACTGTTTTAGGCCCAATATTGATCAGAGAATCTTGTATTTATGGCATCAGGTTATAAAGATCTATTCAAAACCATTTTTGTCAAAATTTAAACACTGGAACAAAAGTCAAGTTGTTTCTAAATGAGACACAAAATAATTCTTGCTAATAGTACAAATTTTGTCCCATGGATAATACTATTGTTTTTTGTTTTTTTAAATTATTTCAATTTTTGTTTTAGATTCAGGAACACATGGGCAGGCTTGTTAGCTGGGTATACTGTGTGATGCTGAGGTTTGGGGCATGGATGGTCCTGTCACCCAGGTAGTGAGTAGAGTACCCAGTAGGTAGTTTTTCAGCTCTTGGTCCCCACCCTCCCTCTCCAGTGTCTATTGTTCCCATGTGTCCTCAGGTATTACTATTTTCAAGTTTTTTTCTTTATATGAAACTACTGAAAGCAAAAATATGTCATGCTTACAGGTTACTCTATACATTTATCATTCTATTAATAAATGTCTTAAGTAATTAAGTAGTATATTAAGGCCATAAACCAAGTCATTATCTCATATCAAAGGACTATTGTTATTCAATCATCTAGAAAATTCATTTTAGGCCGAGTGCAGTGGCTCATGCCTGTAATCCCAGCACTTTGGGAGGCCGAGGTGGGCAGATCATCAAGTCAGGAGTTCGAGACCATCCTGACCAACATGGTGAAACCCCGTCTCTACTAAAAATACAAAAATTAGCCAGGCATGGTGGCGTGTGCCTGTAATCCCAGCTACTCAGGAGGCTGAGACAGGAGAATCACTTGAACCTGGGAGGCGGAGGGTGCAGTGAGCTGAGATTGCACCACTGCACTCCAGCCTGGGCGACAGAGTGAGACTCTGTCTCAAAACAAAAGAAAATTCATTTTAATGTATGCCCACTTTTTTAATGGTCTTTTAGTTATTGATTCTAAAAGGCTCTTGATATATTACTTTGTCATCTGTCTGACATTATTACCCCCTAGTGGATGCCTGAAATGGGAAATAGTACTGTACCTTGTATATACTATGTTTTTTCCCGTACATACATATCTACAATAAAGTTTAATTTATAAATTAGGCACTATAGAGATTAATAACAATAGAACAATTATAACAATATATTTTAATAAAAGTTATTTTTTTCTTTACTAAGTTGAGAATATTTAGCTTTTATTTATTTATTTATTTATTTATTTATTTCTGTTTTTTAAAAATGAGACAGGGTCTCGCTCTGTCGCCAGGAATGAGGTGGCATGATCTCAGCTTACTGCAGCCTCGACCTCCCAGGCTCAAGCAATCCTCCCACCTCAGCCCCATAAGCTGCTGGGACTACAGGCCTGTGCCACTATGCCTGACTAATTTTTGTATTTTTTGTAGAGACGAGGTTTCACCATGTGGCCTAGGTTGGTCTCAAACTCATGAACTCAAGCCATCCACCTGCCTTGTCCTCCCAAAGTGTTGGGATTACAGGCGTGAGCCACCATGCCTGGACTACATTTTCATTGAAAGGAAGCACTTTACAGCTTTTCTTTGGCATGTCCAAATTTCCAGCCTCACTACTCTTGCAGTTTGGGGCACTTATTAAGTAAAATAAGAGTTACTTGAACACAAGCACTGTGATAGCACAACAATCGATCTGATAACTGAGATGACTACTAACTGACTAATGGGTGAGTAGTTTAGACTGCATGGTTACCCTGACAAAGGGAAGATTCATGTCTCAGGGGACAGAGCAGGATGGTGCAAGATTTCATCACCCTACTTAAAATCGTCCATAATTTAAAACTTATGAATTGTTTATTTCTGAAATTTTCCATTTAATATTTTCAGACCACAGTTGACTGTGGGTAATTGAAACCACTGAAAGTGAAACCATGTATAAAGGGGGATTATTATATATTTGAGTAAGAGCTTCTAGAGACTGCTAAATTTGCTCCGTAACTATCAGAGTGGAAGTCAGCTAATGCTGTCAAATATTTTTATAAGGCCTGTGAGTATTCTGGAATTATTTTGATGCTGTTCACTTCTCCTGCTTCTGTATTAAATCTAATTTTATGTACACAAAACCAGATTATGTTACAGTCAAACAGATTCCAGGAATGTTCCACAAACAATATTGTTCAGTAGTCAATAGAGGACAAATTGGACTATAATCTTGCCAGTGACTTCAAACAAAGTGAAACAAAACATAAAAAACTAAAACATGTTACTATAGTTGCCGCCATCAACTTCCTCATCATTCTTGAAGTTGGTATTAATAGTAGCATCTTTGGAATATTTCAGCACTTTTTCCGTACTACATTTATGTAGAAAGGTCTGTGCTGGCATTTAAGCCAAACTCTATCACCCTGCTTTAAAAAGTCTTAGCAGGCATACACAATTACATCTTGGAGCTTTATGGATATGACAGCAATATTGACCTTTTCACAAGAAATGGCAGAAGCTAATTTGAGGCAAAGTCAGTGCTGCTCAGAAACTTGAGCCATCATCCTTGACAACATATAAGTATTAAAATCTCCACAGAATTATTTTCTTTCTGTGATACAGGGTCAACAAACAATTGCTGAATGCCTAATATGTGCCAGATGCTTTTCCATACAACCTTTTCCAATCCTCACCACTCATCTATAACATAGGTATCTTCATTTCCATATGAGGAAATTGTAACTCAGAGAGGTTATATGATTTGTTCATGGTCACACTAGTAACTATAAAGTGGCAGAGATGGGACCTGAAGCCAAATTTTCCAGTTCTGAAAATCTAGCGTTCTTTTGATTGTACCACAGTTGCCCTCTTCAGCAAGACTGGATGAGACAGTGTGGATGCCCCAGGCAGGCTTATGTTCTGGTGCCTCTTCACCTGAATGTATTTAAAATATTTGGTCAACATTTACTTAATGAGAGTAGGGAGAGACTGAGTTTCTATTTTAAATAGTGTATGCCTTTTTTCCTTATGTTTGAAATAAAAAATTCACTACCCACACTTATAACAATAATAGCTGTCATTTATTGAGTGTTTACCATATGTCAGGAACTATGCTAACCACTTTACATGCATTATCTCATTTAATCCTAGGAGGCGAGCACTGTTATCGTCATCATCATCATAATCACCACCACCACCATTATCATCCCCATTTAATATGTGAGGCCCAAAGTTTAAGTCACTTAGCCAAGATCACACAGCTAGTAATCTCTGGTAGGCTCACATCTGAGCCTATGAGCTTAACCACTCACTATGTTGCATGTGTGTGTGTGTGTGTGTGTGTGTGTGTGTGTGTGTGTGTGTTTTGCCTTCAACTACAGCAAAAAATCCTAAATTGGCATTTTAGATTACTTATTTATTACTTTCATTTCTTTTGTTTGTCACTCAAAACTAAATATAATGGCAGTAACTTACAGGGATAATTATAAAATCAGGTAACTTACCGGTATATAGTTATAAAATCACATTCAGGCCAGGTGTGGTGGCTCACGCCTGTAATCCCAGCACTTTGGGAAGCTGAGGCTGGCAGATCACCTGAGGTGGGGAGTTCGAGACCAGCCTGACCAACATGGAGAAACCCCATCTCTACTAAAAATACAAAATTAACTGGGTGTGGTGGCGCATCCCTGTAATCCCAACTACTCGGGAGGCTGAGGCAGGAGAATCGCTTGAACCCAGGAGGCAGAGCCTAGGCAACAAGAGCGAAACTCCATCTCCAAAAAAATAATAGTAATAATAAATAAATAAATAAATAAATAAATAAATAAATAAATCACATTCAAAAGACCTTAGAATTCCTCCCCCCCTTTTTTTTCTTTTTGACAACAAACCATTTCCCACTTTTCTGTAGTTTTTATTTTCTCCTCAGTGTCCTTTTGCAATTCTCCAAACCAGGCAACTTTGGGGAATGTATAGTAAAGGATTTAAAATTTGGATAAGGAAATGAACCCTTCGTTCTTGATAAAGAGCATTGCAACATGCAGTATTTTGTTTCTCAATATCAGGTGATCGTGGAGAGTTGCTTACTTTCAGCAACTCCCAGCTTGCTAATCTCACCGTTGGTGGCACACCCTTTAACTTGCACATGCTTGTCACGAAAATGGTGTGGTTGGCACCAGTGAGGACTGGCTTGCTTTTGCTTTTAATTTTTTACTCAAAGGTCCCAGCCTCCTTAGGTGAAAGAAGTGGCCAATTTTCATTTCACCAATTACTTTAGGAAGTACTGGCAGAAACCCAAGGTATGCAGCACCATATTTATGTTTTATTCCAGGGATTTTTAAACATCCCTTTTAAATTGGCACCCCAGGGAGTTCCCTGGCTGACCCATTGCTTAATTCTCCTCTGTCTCAGGAAGGCTGTGGAGGAATTGATGGGTCTAATTAGGTATGCAGAACTAGAGAGTTGATGAAGAAGGATAGGGTTTGGATACATGTATATTGATTCAAATATTAAAGGACAATTTTCTATGAGTTTCAGCTGACCCTGAAAACCCATTGAGTGGATTTACCTCCCCTGCTATTTGTCAACAGGCGAAACCTGATTATAATGAATATCAGAGGGCAGCTGGAGCCTGTAGGTTGAATACTGATGTTAAGGGCTGTGTAATTACAATGCAGTTTTATTACCAGGCATTTCATACGTATAATTATAATGAGGTTTAGATAATGTAGAAAAACAGCTGATCATAAGCAGTGTCAGGCCATCTACAATCTGAGCTTCACCTTTGTGTTAATTAAAGCAAAATCTTCAAGTAGAACTGGAAATGAAGGGGTCACACCCAGTGAAATGTCCCTCCCACCCTGGCTTCTTGTCTGTCCACTTATTGTTTGTACTTCTGTGGAAAACTCAAAATTTCACTGCCTAGTACTTCTGTGTTCAAAGATCACTCTTCTTCCCTTCTCCATTCTTTGTGAGTACAAGTCTGCTTTAGGTCTTCTTTTTTCTCGAATTTCTTATTGTGTTAGAATACGTGAAAGATAAAATGTACCATCTTAACTTTTTACATTTATAGTTCAGTGGTATTAAACACATCATAATGTTGAACAACCATCACCACCATCCATCTCCATAATGCTTTTCATCTTGTACAACTGAAACTTTGTACCCATTAAACAATAACTCCCCATTCTTGCCTTCCCTCTGTCCCTGGCAATCACTGTTCTGTTTTCGTCTCCATGATTTTGACTATTCTAAGGACCTCATATAGGTAGAATCATACAGTATTTGTCTTTTTGTGACTGGCTTATTTCACTTAGCATAATGTCCTCAAGGTTCACCCATGCTGTAGCATATTGCAGAGTTTCCTTCCTTGTTAAGGCTGAATAATGTTTCATTGTATGTATATACCACATTTTGCTTATCCATTCATCTGTTGATGGACACTTGAGTTGCTTCCTGTTTTAGCTATTATGAATAATGCTGCTATGAAAATAAGTGTACAAATATCTCTTCAAGACACTGTTTTCAATTCATTTGGGTATATACCCATAAGCAAAATTGATGGATCATATAATTCTATTTTTTATTTTTTTAGGAACTGCCATACTGTTTCCCACCAACGGTACATGAGGGTTCAATTTTCTCTACATCCTCACCAATACTTGTTATTTTCTGTTTATTGATAGTAACCATCCTATGCTTTGGGTCTTAATAAGATGTCTCTGACTAGGATTGAGATTTTCAAATCAAGTGTAGAAAGTGGAGGCAGTTTTGTGTCTTTATACCTGAAAAAACAAACTCTTCTTAAAATGCTGAAGAAAAATATAGTGATGACATTTTAGAATTTCAAATGAGCACGAATAGTCTAAAAATGGAACAGAATATTTGAAATGGAAACTGCCCCAGAAAACTTGAATAATTAGAGCTATAATGTATTTTGAGTACCTACTATGTGACAGACACCAGGAAAAGCACTTCCCACATATATTATCTCATTTAATCCTTTCAATAACTCTTTTAAGAAATGGGTCCTAGAGTCCCCATCTTTGCAGATGAGGAAACTAAGGTGTAGACAGGTTTAAACTACTTGCCCAAGGTCACATAGGAATTAAATGGCAGAGCTGGAATTCAGATCCAGGAATGACTAACTCTAGAGGCTTTTCACTTATCCACCGAGAGGACCTGCCATTTCCTTAGATGTTTATAGGCTCTAAAATAATTTCTTTGTGGAAGGAATTCAAAGGCAAGAGAGTCAAATCAATATTTCCATCTGTGTATAATCTGCATGATTTTTGACATATCCAAGAATAACATAAATTACAGGAAGGGTATTTGGGCATTCTCTCTCTCATTCCCTGGGGGTGGGGGTGGCAGCCTTCCCTACCTCAGGTTCATCCCATAAGCCTATCCAGGGTCCATTCTTGGCCAACCAAGTTGATCTCTGGAAAGTGACTTGGTGTGGTTCTTCCTACGTTAATTTCATCAAAGCAATAATAATCATGAAATCGTGGGCTGGATATTAGATGTTTTTTGTTTTTAGTTTTTTTTTTTTTTTTTTTTGAGACTTGCTCTGTCACCTACCTGGGTTCACTGCAACCTCCGCCTCCCAGGATCAAGCAATTCTCCTGCCTCAGCCTCCTGAGTAGCTGGGACTACAGAAACATGCGACCACATGTGACTAATTTTTTATTTTTATTTTTATTTTTTTTTTTTAGTAGAGACAGGGTTTCACCATGTTGACCAGGCTGGCCTTGAACTCCTGATCTCAGATGATCCACTTATCTCGGCCTCTCTAAGTGACTTTCTAACCTTGACATGCAATGAAACACCTAACCTCTAAAAACAGCTCAAAAAGCTTGAGACTGGTTTAGGCAGGATGGTAATTTGCCAATCCTTGCTCACTTTCTTCTCCTGCAGTCTCCAGTCTTTGCTTAACTGTTCTCCATTTTTGAGAGATTTTTCATAGCTTTTCAGAAGAAACGGGCACTTCCAAGAGAGCAACCTGCTTTTATTTCTGCAGCTACTGATCTTCATCATCCAACTTAGGTGTTACATCCTTAGAAATGAGGCTCTCTCTGACCTTTTTCTGACCACCTAATCCAAGGTAATCCCCCATAAAGTTTCCCTGTTTTATTTTTCTTATAGAACTAGGTTATCACGATTTGAAATCATCTTATCTGTTTGTTGACTTGCATGCTGCTAGTCTCCCCACTAAACAAGCTCCAGGAGGTTCATGGCATCTAGCATAATGCCTGGCATGTACTAAACACCCAAAGAGTATTTGTCAAATGAATGTACGTGATGAATTAGGGATTCTAAAATTGGGATAGGACTTTGGAGCTGATGAAATAGAGGCAACACAAGGAAAGCTGAACTTGGGTGATGTAAATTTATCCAACTATGGTAAAGTGGAAATTGATATGGTAAAGTACAACACTGTCTGAGGTTCTTACATCACTCATTCTTTCTTGAGCACATGCTATATTCAGGGCATTGTGCTAAACTGTCAGTGGTGGGCTGCTATAGAGCCCTGGGACCTACGCCATAGGCAACCCCTAGTTTGATTCATTTATCTCATGTTTATTGAGTGACTACTACATGTGAAGCACCATTCTAGGCTGGCTATCATAGTAATCAGGACAAAGTTCCTGCCCCGTAGTGAGGAATGTATGTGTCAAATCATAATCAGACATGGTATTTTTTCCCAGATGGCATTTCCTAGTGATCGTTTGACTTTCCACCAAATCCAGATCTTTGCTCCCAAGGTGATCTTGGAATCATTTCTCCACCACCCTCCCCCTGCCCACTGTTACTTTTATATTGATACCAGCTACCAATTATTGGGTATGCACAGTGTTAGGCACTGTGCTGAGGGCTTTACATTCATTATATGATTGAATCTTCCCAATAACCCCACGAAGAAAGTACTATCATTACCCCCATTTTACAAGGCTGAAATTAAATGATGTGTCTAATATCATGTAGTTGTTATGTGGTAGAATGGATTCAAAGCTGAACCAAGTGTCCCCTAGAGTTGTGCAATGTAGTCACTATCCAGAGTCAGTGTCCTTAACCATCAGTGTGCAATGGTGCCTCTTATATATTACAAATGCCCTCCCTTCACTTAGGCAATCTGATTCTGCAGACTCTGGCAACCCAGACACTCTCAGGTTATAGGGTTTGCCCAAGGAGCTGGCAATGAAGCAGGCAGAAATGTTCTAAGGTCTGACTCTGTGGTCCAGAACATGAGGCATCAGCAACTATATGTTATGACGCAGTTGTTACAGTTCATTACACCCTAGGAATAACACTGTCCTCAGTAAAGATCAAATTATTGAAGATGTAGTTCATAATGGAAACTATATATCTGGACTTCTTTCATTTGAAAGCGATTAAACACAAGGAAGTTAAAGAAAAGCTGAGGAAAACAACTAGTGCATTTGTAGAGAAAATATTAAAAACATATCTCAATACAGGCAATCTAGATTAAGACAATAAATATATTTGTGGTATCAGTTTTATCATAATATATCCTTTAGGTTCAATATAGAACTAAAGCTATCAAATATGGTTCTTTTTCACACTGATTTCTGCAATTTACTAACATATATTCATTTGTTTTGTGCCTTTTCAAAGCAATTTTTCTTACCTTATTTAATTTTTGTGCCATAAAAATCTTGTAAGGTAGAGGGAAGGCATTATCTTTGTTTTTAAAAAGTATAAATTTAAGGTACAAAGTGAGCAAGTAAGTGACCAACAACACCGAATTAGAATTGTAGCTGTGAAATTTGGTCCACACAACCAGGGTGCAAAAATGTCACATTTCTTTCTTTTTTTTGGCAATGATTTATTGAATATGGCACCAAAAGCACAAACAACAAAAGAAAAAAGAGGTAAGCTGGACATTATGAAAATTCAAAACTTTTATATATCAAAGAATACCAACAGAGTGATAAGGCAATCCATGAAATAAAAAGAAACATTTTAAAATATTATATCTGATAAGGAATTGATATCCATAATATATAAGGAACTCCTACCACACAACGACAAAAGCAAACAACCTGATTTTATTTTATTTTATTATACTTTAAGTTCTGGGGTACATGTGCAGAACGTGCAGGTTTGTTACATAGGTAGACACGTGCCACGGTGGTTTGCTGTACCCATAACCCTGTTACCTACATTAGGTATTTATCCTAATGCTATCCCTCCCCCCAGCCCCCACCCCCCGAGAGGCCCCAGTGTGTGATAAGCCCTGCCCCTCCATGTCCATGTGTTCTCATTGTTCAACTCTCACTTATGAGTGAGAACATGCAGTGCGTCCTTTTCTGTTCTTGTGTTAGTTTACTGAGAATGATGATTTCCAGCTTCATCCATGTCCCTGCAAAGGACATGAACTCATCCATTTTTATGGTTGCATAATATTCCATGACGTATATGTGCCACATTTTATTTATCCAGTCTATCAATGATAGGCATTTGGGTTGGTTCCAAGTCTTTGCTATTGTGAACAGTGCTGCAATAAACATACATGTGCATGTGTCTTTATATTCATAATCATTTGGTTATATACCCAGTAATGGGATTGCTGGTGTTCCCATTTCTCCACATCCTCTCCAGCACCTGTTGTTTCCTGACTTTTTAATGATCGCCATTTTAACTGGCAAAAAATGTCACATTTCTTTATATTCCTACAACAATCTGCTCGGAAACTTTCACCTTTCCAGCTGGCTAAAAATTCAATCTCATTCACGGTTTTTACCTCCCTCTGTCAAGGTTGTATGAAGACCCTAGCAAATGATACCCAGAACACAACTTTCAGTGTAGGCCCTATGCCCTTTTGTGCGTACCCAACATTGTTGATATGTTTGTCAGGCAAATCCCCTTAAAGTTAGACAGGGTAGCTGCTTCTGTGCCACCCTTGCACATTGGTGGTGATAGTGGGGTGTTGTGGCTGAGGTTGGCATCCTCATGGACTAGTATTCAGACTTTCTTAAGTGTACCATGTCTCCATTCTCTCTTGAGATCTTGTATCTTCTTTAGGAAACTAAAAGGCAGCAAAAGTAGTCCTTGATGCTCATGGAATCTACCATTACTCCCATCTCCTCTCTGGTACTGGAGAAGCTCAACTTCTATGTCAGACAGCTTCTCCCACCTCTACTCAAAAGCATTCACCTGTTAACCCTCTGGGACAAGTCAGCATACTCTTCCTCAATGAACCTAGGCTTCTGAAATCAAAAGCTCTGGATTCAGGTGATCTTCCTGAACTTTCAATTTTGACCTTGCAAGCAAAAGCACCTAAGAAAGGGGAACAGAAGGGCTTGTCTATGTTTTTATTTGTAGGAGGGAAAAAGATCTACAACAAGGGCAAATTATTTAAAAATAATATTTGAATACATAATCCTTCCCCAAGCCCTGCTACATTTCTTAATGGGAGTTTTTAATTTGAGGCATGCTACTAGTAAGCAGCAGTAATAATGGATCTACAGTTTTGCAGTTGATTTCAATATTGCATGTATTTACTAAACACACACAATGCTACTACTGCTGTACTATGTATTGTACGGCATATTTAAGAAGAAAAAGATACATTCTTTTGTCTTTGAGATGTAAAGAAATGAATCCACAATATGCTCTTTGACAGCCTGTTGCTGGTAACTTTCAGATCCCACTACCTAAGGGGCTAAAATTTTCTTTTCTTTAGAATATGAAAAAAATTATTTCATAGATATAATTATTTTATTTAGAGACCGTCCTTTATGGAGAGTATTTTCCTTCTTTATTTTCTACTTCTTGTAGTCACTCAAGAAACATTATATGCTAGTCATGGGGCCAGTGACATAAAGATTCACAACATTGTCCTTGTCCTCAAGGAAGGGAGACTAGGTGGTGGAAGGGAATAGATCTATAATATCAGAGTGGCCTGATAGAGGAGGCAATATTTAATTTAGGACTTAAAGCATGAGTTGAAGTTTATTAGTAAAGAAGTGGGGAGGAACATTCCAAAAAGAGGAAACAGCATGGGCAAAGAAGGGAATAAAATAAATTTCCTAAAATAAAAATAGAGAAGTGAAAATACATAGCATACTCAAGGAACTGCCAATAATCTGATCAGAGTACAAAGTCTGGCGGGGGGGGTGGTTAATGGTGAAAGACAAGGCTAGAGAACTAGTGTGGAGTGTGATTGTAAATGTTCCTATATGCAATGCTAGAAAGTTTGGGGTTCTCCTTATAGGCCATGAGAAATTAACCAAAGGTTTTAAGCAGGAAAATGATAAGATCAGAACAATGTTTTCTGAATATTCCTTCTGACGGAGGTGCCAAAAATAGACTGAACATAGAGAGAGTAGTCATATGGCGCTCGGCAGGAGCTGATGAAATAAGGCAATAGAAGTGGAATGAATTTAAGGTAATGTTGATGGACTTAGTATGAGAATGAGAGATAAGTAAGAGTTAAAGATGACTCCCAGGCCTGGATAATCAGGTAGATAGAGAGGCCATTAACCAAAATAGGGAATACCTAAGAAGGCCAAGGTTGTGTATAATAAGTTTTTGTCTCAGATAAGTTGAATTTCAGGTGTCTTTGGGATATCCATGTGAAACTATCTAGTAAGCCAATTGAAAACTCAGCCTACAGCCTGGTTAGAGAAGTCAGGGTTGGAGTTAAGATATTTGGGATTCATCAGCATACAGATGTTGAGTAAATTGATGGCAATAAATGTAGAGCAAAAGGAAAAAAGTCTGAGGATAGAGGCCTGAAGGACAGGTAGCTGGAGTAAGAGAAGACCCTAAAAGAGAGTTTGGGGTTCTCCTTGTAGACCATGAGAAAGAAAGCAACAATCAGATGAGGGCTATTAGAGAAACATAGAAGAAGAGAGGTCCTCAAAGGAAAGGGTGGTCTTTAGTAAACACAGAGTAGAGGTCTGACAGGACAAGGACTAGAAGGGCCATTATGAATTGGGCAATTTAGACATCACTGGTGGCTTTTGTTGGAGCAGTAGTAGGGGCATAAGCCAAATTGCTGTGGTTTGAGGGTTAAAGAGAAGATGAGGAGGGTGGAAACAGTATATGAGAGTTATTCTTTCAAGAAGGCTGGCAATAAACAGAAAGTGAGAAATAAGTTGGCAACACAGTAGGCAAAGGTAATATGGAAGAATGTCTATGGAGAGTAAGAGTGAAGAAACGAGAGAGAAAAGGGTTAATGCATGGAGTCAAATCTCAGACAAGTTAGTGGAGGATGGGTTTTAGTCCAATACTTCTCAAACTACCTGTGGTGAAGGATCAGGTTTTCAAATTTTCAAGCTGTTGCAATTGGTACTTCTGTAAAATATAATAAAAATGAGTTACTATAAAAAATGTACTACAAAAACAAAGACATTCAAAATATAAACCCCAATTTTTCATTATTAGAGCCAATGAACATAAAATTAATTTATCAAATTGCTATGGAAGTTTCTAAATTCTTACTCTTAATTTCAGTGCTTAGGCTGTTGTAGATAAGTATCAAACAGTTTGAGGATTGGAAGGGGTCCATGACCACACCTTGAGTAACACTATTCTAGACCATAGGTAGAGAGAGCGGGAAAGGAGGTAAGAAAGAACACCGTTTCTTCTAAGAGAGGAGGAAAGCAGGAAAAGGATGAAAAACAGAGAAAACTTCGGAATGAAATGAAGAAGGGTTGAATGGATTCTCACCTGAAAGTCTTTTTTTTGTTGTGAAGTAGGAAGCTTCATTTTCCAAAATGATTAAAAGATGAAGAGGTTGGAGTGGGAGGATTGAAGTGTAGTAACGGGTTGAAACAGCTGCTGTGGGAAATCAGAAAGGGAACTGAATAAAGATGAATTAAAGATTTGTAGAACAATAGAGAAGACCCAGCTGAGGCTGAAAATCAGAAATTTTTTATGGAGCCAATCAGCTCAATTTTGTGATTTATTTTTTCCAACAGTTTTACATCCTCAGAGCAGGGGTGGAGAAAACATATGATAGAATACTGGTACTATGGTGGGCTAGATATACAAACTGTCCCACGGAAAACACTTAAAAATGCTTAAAAGCACTTAAAAACATGAAATTCATTTATGTTTCATATACACCTTAAACACATAGCCTGAAGGTAATTTTATACAATATTTTAAATAATTTTGTGCATGAAACAAAGTTTGTATACATTGAACAAAGCAAACGTGTCATTATTTCAGCAACCCAGGTAGACAATGTGGTTGTTTGGCATCACCATCATTCCTGACTCTGATTTTATATGCTACTGATAAGCAATCATTTTCTTAAAGTTATTCTCACATAAGTACTTAACAGTTTAAAAAATGACATACCATTAATATAGTGAAAAAATTATGTGTTCAGTGTAACGAGGCAGCACAGTGGCATCACCAGGATACCAGGATCAGCAGTTAAACAACAAACAATGGCAGGCTTTCAGTCTCCACCTACAATGCTGTGTTTTGATTAAAAGGTTACTGTACATTGTATTTTATTTTTTTAAGGTGAGAAGACACAGAAACAGTTGAAGGACCAGGAAGTGGGTCCTATAAAGATGAGAAGGCATTCTGCTGGATGGCTTTAAAAAAATATTTCCTCCAAAGTCATCTGCCTGATTAACAATGGATTCTTTCTAAAACAACTCCATCAAAAAGTGGGCGAAGGATATGAACAGACATTTCTCAAAAGAAGACATTTTTGTGGCCAACAAACATATGAAAAAAAGCTCATCATCACTGACCATTAGAGAAATGCAAATCAAAACCACAATGAGATACCATTTCATGCCTCTTAAAATGGCGATCAGTAAAAAGTCAGGAAACAACAGATGCTGGAGAGGATGTGGAGAAATAGGAACTCTTTTACATTGTTGGTGGGAGTGCAAATTAGTTCAACCATCGTGGAAGACAGTGTGGTGATTCCTCAAGGATCTAGAACCAGAAATACCATTTGACTGAGCAATCCCATTACTGGGTATGTACCCAAAGGATTATAAATCATTCTACTATAAAGGTGCATGCACCCATATGTTTACTGCAGCACTATTCACAATAGCAAAGACTTGGAACCAACCCAAATGCCCATCAATGATAGACTGGATAAAGAAAATGTGGCACATACACACCATGGAATACTATGCAGCCATAAAAAAGGAGGAGTTCATGTCCTTTGCAGGGACATGGATGAAGCTGGAAACGATCTTTCTCAGCAAACTAACACAGGAACAGAAAACCAAACACCGCATGTTCTCACTCATAAGTGGGAGCTGAATACTGAGAACTCATGGACACAGGGAGGGGCTCATCACACACCAGGGCCTGTCGGCAGGTCGGGGCTAGGGGAGGGATAGCATTAGGAGAAATACCTAATGTAGATGACGGGTTTATGGGTGCAGCAAACCACCATGGCACGTCTATACCTATGTTACAAACCTGCATGTTCTGCACATGTATCCCAGAACTTAAAGTATAATAATAAAAAAAAGTCAAACACCAAAAAAAAAAAGAAAGAAAGAAAGAAAGAAAGAAAGAAAGAAAGAAAGAAAGAAAGAAAGAAAGAAAGAAAGAAAGAAAAAAGAAATAGACATTTGTTTTACTAAGCCATTATATCTTTGGGTCTACTTGTTAGAACACTTTATTTAGCTGGTACAGGCATTTAAGTTAGACACATTCTTTTATGTAATCTTTATAACCATTTTACGAAGTATGTACTGATATGCAATTTAAGAGATAAGGAAAATGAAGTTAAATTACTTGCTTGAAGTTGTGCAGTAAATGAATGGGTGATATGCTAAAGGCCTAAGAAGATGTTTGCTACAGCCCCAGCCAAGCTATGCTCATAGTAATCACTAGGCCTTGTTGTTGATCTGGGGAGCAAAAGTTTGCTGAAGCAGTAAAAATATCATGACATCAAAATTTTCGCTGGAGCCTCAAGGCTAGTTTATAAAATTAACACCCTTCCTCTTTACCTTTTAACTATTTCCCTCACTCCATAACTCTATAAACAGCATTTTGTTGCCTGTCTTTTCTCTGTGTTCATCATTTCCATCCAGATCGGTTCTTATTCTTTTCTAGTAGGCCCTATTACATTGATCTCCTCATTTATGAGACTAGAAAAGAATAATAATCAATGCTTTGAGGTCTCAGTATTTGCTCTTTTCAGGATAGAAGAGTTTCTGTTCAAGAATTGCTTGTACGTATATTTCACTAAACACTGTAGTGATGACCATCAAAGAAATAATATTAATAATGATAATAACAACTACTTAAAATAATATTTCTAGGAACTATCCCTAATTAAATAAAAACCCTCCTTTGACCTAGTGCTCTTCTACAGCTACCATCTCATTTCTTTGTTCTTCTTCGGAGTCAAGTATTTCAACAGAGTTGTCTATATACGCTATCTACAGCTCCCCACCACCCCATTCACTTTTCAATGCACTCCAGTCTGACTTCTGGCCCTGCCACTCTAATGAAACTACTCATGTTATTGCAACATGCAACATGCATGTTGCCAAATCTAATAGACTCTTCTCTATCCTCATTTTATTTGAAGTCCCTGCAGTATTTAACATCATTAACCATTCTCCCTTCTTAAAAGATTTTCTTGTTTGGATATTGTGACACAACACTCTGCTGGCTTTCCCACTACGTCAGTTGCTACTCTTGTTTAGTCTCATTGGCCAGTTCATCCCAATATTGTGCAGTCTGAGGACTCAATACTGGTTTTCACTTTTTTCTTTATAGTCCTTCTCTATTTTGTGTTGTCCAGACCATGGCTTCTAATACTATCTGTATGCTAACTCCCAAATTTATTTATCTAGTCTTGATTCATGACATGCATATCTGTCTACCTATTTCTTATCTCTATTTGCATATTTAGTGGACACCTTAAACTTATATTGTCAAGAAGTCTTGATATCCCGTGGACCTATTCCTGTCCTTATCTTTTCCATGTCAATATGTCATCACCACTTATTTGTTTTCTCGAACAAGAAATCTAGTCATTATTATAAATTCTTTCCTTTTCCTGACCTCAACAAAATATGTGTCAGTAAGTCTTGTTGACTCTACCTCCAAAATTTACATAGAAATTCTCCCTTCTTTTTATCTTAACTGCCACCACCTAGGTCCAGGCCTATCCTGAATTACCGAAGTCTCCTGACTGATCTCCTTATCTCTGCTCTGTTCTCCTCCATTACATACTCCAAATACCAGCAAAATTGATCTCACTAAACCGTCCAGTGTCTTTCCATTGTTCTTTGAATAAAAGCCAAATTATTTATCATGGCTATGAATGATCCACTCCTGTACCTCAATAAGGAAACAGAAGACTTGAACAACACTATACACCGACTAGAATTAACATATATCCATACAGCATTCCACCTAATAGCAGAATACATAATCTTCTCAAGTGCACATGAAACATTCTTCAGGACAGATCATAAGCTAGGTCATAAAAGAAACCTCAAAAACCTTAAAAGGATTGAAATCATACCAAATATATTATCTACCACCATGGAATGAAATTAGAAATAAAAAACAGAAGGAAATTTGGGAAATTTACAAATATGTAGAAATTGAACAACACACTCCTAAATAACCAACAGGCCAAAAAGTCACAAGGGAAATTAGAAAATACTTTGGGACAAATGTAAACAAACCACAAAATATCAAAACTTACAGGCCAGGCATGGTGGTTCACACCTGTAATCCCAGCACTTTGGGAGGCCAAGGTGGGTGGATCACCGGAGGTCACAAGTTTGAGACCAGCCTGGCCAACGTGGTGAAACCTTGTCTCTACTAAAAATACAAAAAAAATCGACAGGCATGGTGATGCACTCTTGGAATCCCAGCTACTCACAAGGCTGAGGCAGGAGAATCTCTTGAACCCAGGAGGTAGAGGTTGCAGTGAGCTGAGATTGCACTACTGCACTCCAGCCTGGGAGACAGAGCACGACTCCATCTCAAACAAACAAACAAACAAACAAACAAAACAAAACAAAAGAAAAAAAAAAAAGAAGAAAAGGAAAAGAAACTTACAGGATGCAGCTAAAGAAGTGCTTAGAGGCGAAATGATAGCTATAATACCTATATTTAAAAAGAAGAAATAATTCAAATCAATAATCTAACCTGCCATCTAAGAAGCCAGATGAGCAAACAGAAGCAAACAGAAGGAAAGAAATAAAGATTGAAACAGAGATAAATGAAATTCAGAATAGAAAAACAATAGAGAAAAGTAACCAAACCAAAAGTTGGTTCTTTGAAAAGAACAGCAAAATCGACAAGTCTTTAGTTAGAAAAAAAAAGAGAAAAGACTGAAATTACTAAAATCAGAAATGAGAGAACATTACCACAGACCTTACAGAAGTACAGGGAATTATAAGAGAATACTAAGAGCATTTGTATGACAACAAATTAGATAAACCAGATGAAATGAACCAATTCCTAGAAACATACAAACTGTCAAAAGTGACTCAAGGAGAAACAGAAAAATTTAACACACCTATAACAAATAACTAGATTGAGTCAGTAATAACAAATTAGTGGGGATGGTTAATGGCTATAAAAATATAGATGGAATGAATAAGATCTGGTATTTGATAGCACAACACTCAACAATAATTTATTGTACATTTAAAAATAACTAAGAGTATAATTGGAATGTTTGTAATGCAAAGAAATGACAGATGCTTCAGGTGATGCATATCCCATTTTCCTGATGTGATTATTATACACTGTATGCTAGTTTCAAAATATCTCATGTACTCCATAAATATATACACTATGAACACATAAAAAAATTCAAACTAAAAAAATAAATAAATTTTAAAACTACCAACAAAGAAAAGCCCAGGACCAGATAGCCTCACTGGTAAATTCTACCACACATTTAAAGAAGAATAAACACCAAATCCTTCTCAAGCTCTTCCAAAAAATAGAAGAAGAAGGAAACTTCCCAAATCATTTACGAGACCAGTATTTTCCTGATGCCAAAACTAGACAAAAACATCACAAGAAAACTCACACCATTGAATGTAGATGTACTATGAATACAGATGTAAAAATCCTCAAAAATACTAGTAAATGGATCCAGCAACATACAAAAAATAATTACCATGACAAAGTGGGATTCATCTCAGGACTGGAAGGTTGGTTTACTATCCCAAAATTAATATAAACTACTAATTTTGTGGAATGTTAAAGTAATATACCACATCAACAACATAAAGAACAAAAACCACATGATCCTGTCAATAGACACAGTAAAAGCATTTGACAAAAAAAATCCAACCTGTCATGATAAATTAAAAAAAAAAAAAAAAAACTCAACAAACTAGGAGTTGAAGGGACCTTCCTCAACCTAAGGGAAGCTATGAAAAATTCACAGCTAACGTCATACTTAATGCTAGAAGACAGAAAGCTTTCCCCATTATATCTGGAATAAGATAAGGATGCCTGCTTTCATCAATTCTATTCAACATTGTACTAGAGGTTTTAGGCAAAGCAATTAGACAAGAGAAAAAACTATATCCAGATTGGAAAGAAAAAAAAAAAAAAGAAGTAAAACTATCAGATGACACGATCTTGTGTACACAAAATCTTAAGAAATCCAACAAAAAACTAGTAGTAGTAAGAAATGAATTCAGCTAGGTGGCAAGGTACAAGATCTAAATTATATAATGAGGCCAGGCGTGATGGCTCACGCCTGTAATCCCAGCACTTTGGGAGACCGAGGTGGGCAGATCACTTGAGGTCAGGAGTTGGAGACCAGCCTGGCCAATATGGTGAAACCCCGACTCTACTAAAAATACATAAATTAGCTGGGCACTGTGGCGTGCACCTGTAGTCCCAGCTACTTGGGAGGTTGAGGCAGGAGAATTGCTTGAACCTGGGAGGCAGAGGTTGCAGTGAGCCAAGATCATGCCACTGCACTCCAGCCTGGAGCGAGACTCCATCTCAAAAAAAAAAAAAAAAAAAAAAAAAAACTACAATGAACAATCCAAAACTGAAATTAACAAAATTATTCCATCTTCAATAGCATCAAAAAGAATAAAATATTTAGGAATAAATTTAACAAAAAAGTTTAAAATTGTAATCCCAACTTTGACTCTGAAGGTAAGATTCTAAAATGGTACCGTTAATTTGGAAAACAGTCTGTAGTTCCTGAAAAGGTTAAGCACAGAGTTACAATATAACATAATAACTCCACCACTAGGTATATACCCAAGAAAAATGAAAACACACATCTACACACAAACTTGTAAACGAATTTTCTTTGCAGCATTATTTATAACAACCCAAAAGTACAAATACCCAAATGTCAATCAATTGATGAATGGATAAACAAAATGTGGTATATCCATATAACAGTATGTTATTTGGCCATTAAAGGAATGAAGTACTGGTAGATGCTACAACATGGAGGAACCTTGAAAACATTATGTGAACTGAAATAAAGCAGACACAAAAAGGCAAATATTACACAATTCCATCTATATGAAATGCTCAGAATAGGTAAATCTATAGAGACAGAAAGGAGATTAGAGGTTGTCTGGGGCTGAAGAGGAATTGGAAGG
Organism: Rhinopithecus roxellana; assembly: GCF_007565055.1. NCBI lineage: Eukaryota > Metazoa > Chordata > Mammalia > Primates > Cercopithecidae > Rhinopithecus > Rhinopithecus roxellana. The sequence goes on along the minus strand of NC_044555.1, from coordinate 97,331,554 downwards.
AATGGAGAGTAACTGCTAATGAGTAATGGGGTATCTTTTTGGGGGTGATTAAAGTGTCCAAAATTGATTATGTTGAAGGTTGCATAATTACATGAATATTCTAAAAATCATCAAATTGTAAAATGTAAATGGGTGGATGGTATCCTTTGTGAATTATATCTCAATAAAAAGAAGAAAGAAAGAACAAACAAGAGAATTCTGGAGGAAACACAGAGCAGAGTGTAGCATGGGAACTTTCAAGCTCCTTAGAAAAGCCATATGCTACCATGAAGTATCTGCTGTAGAAATAGCAGCTTGAAGTTTTAGAAGACCATCAAGTGGCATGAAAGAAATCTAGAATCCCTTGTGGAATCTCGTGGAGGATGCAGAAGGCAGCTGAGGATTAAGCAGCAGCTTACTTACCAGGCAGTGGCTGTGGCATAAGGTGAACAGCCCCAAAGAAAAGGCTGTACAGTGGATAGCCAACGTCAGGGGCCAGATGGAGGATCTGGATGAAGTTTGGAGGATTAGCTGCACTACTAGGAGCTAGGGTAGGAATCCTGAATAGTAAGTAATGAGAGATGACTGAGCTTCCTGATACAATCATTGTGTGTTACTCATGCTGAGAGAATAAGCCATAAATTGTGAACATTTAAGCAGTGAATAGAGTGAGACAAAATGAGCTACACTTCAACTGGGATCCAGCAGAGGTTATGAGGATCAGATTTCTGCTCCTTGGTTCCATGAGTGAGTTTGAACTTTAAATTGATTATTTGTACAAGAGAGACTTAACTCAGAACAGACTTTTATATTTTAATTGACAATGTTAATCCTCACCCTGCCCAAACTGTGCCTCCAACCAACTGGAATAGGTGCCCCAGAACACAATGAGATTAGTCAAACAGCTATATTTTTATAATTAAATTTTGAGGTGAGGCCCATTGGGTTTCATCATGTACATTTTCAAACCCCAATATATGTACAGAAGCTAGTAGATGAATTCTTTTCAAAAGAGAGAAAAGAGAAAAACAGTCAAGTAAAGACTTTTTCAAACTATAGTAGACACCTTCATGTTTTGATTGTTCACAATTCCTCTAACTTTCCTAAATAACACTCTGTTTGATCATCTTGTTCCTAAGAAGCCTTTTTCTCCAATCTACAACTAGCTAGCTTTATTGATTCTTCCACATTCAGAGTAGATATTAGCATATCTAAATCTCATTAAGGAGTTTATAGAACTTTCTCTAAAGGAAATGGGTAACAAAACAACATTCAATTAGTTTGTACTCAAGTTGACAATAGAAGATGTAAATGAAACAACTAGGAAACAAGGTAGATCATAGTGCTTTCGCTCATAAATGTGTTCATTAGATAAAGAATTTTGGAAGGAAGGATCTGTTTTGTAATCAGAAAAACAAAAACTGATTTACCAATTTGAATCGAAAAGTAGGTAACGAATTTCAGTATTTACTCACGTATTCATTCAAACATAAAAGGGAACTGATTACCATCTCCACCACAACAACCATGTGTTATATGTGTACAAGGTTAGATCAAAGTGGTAGCTAAGAATATTACATTCTGCAGTTGTTCAAGGATGACAGTTGAGAAAGTTTGATGACAGAGGATAAAAATAACACTTGTTTGGGCATAAATGGCAGGTTTTTTTTCAATGAAATATGTGAACGTTCCCCCTTTTACTTACAACCCCAGAAACCTAAGAAAATAATTTTGCAACATTAAGTTCACTACCTCATCAAATTATAATTATTCTTATTTTCTGAAATGAAAAAATAACTATGTTGTAAACACGAGAACAAATTGAGGCAATGATAACATATTAACTATTGGGTTTAATTCAATTACTAGCTTTGCTGCACAGTAAATAATATGCATAACCTCTGTTCAAGTATTTTTTTTCCACAATTGTAAAACAAAGCCTTTGACAGGAGTTAGTTAACAGCAATTTAGAGCTGCCTCTAAATTGCAGAAATAAAAATGCTCACAATTTGAATGTGCTTTGTTGACAAAGAGACTATGGCCTATTTATTTTATTTTTTTAAGTGGAATCTTCAGCTCCCCGACTGACAGTCAGTTACAAAGAGAGGAAGGCACCTTAAAGTTTCTTCTGGAGGGTATATCACTGCACTCCAGTATCAGCAGTGGGTAGAAACCATGTGCTCTATCATACTTTGACCTTTATACTTCAAGCCAAGAGAATCCTGAGCAAGGTCAGTTTTTCTATCCACGCAGTGTGCACTTTGCATAGATGTAAAAAAAATTTTTTTCACAGAATTTGTCCTGTGGATTTCGTTTATGTTTGAATGAAATATGTTTCTTTTTATGCTGGTGACTTTGCAGGAAAACCAGGCCAGGAGAGGCATTTCCTCAAAGGCCTAAAGGAGACATTACCACCACCACCACTACTTGCCAAGGGATTTATAAAGCATCTTGAGGCTCAAGGTTAGTATGGGAGATGAGCCAGGCTCAGGAAAAGTTAACACAAAGATAAAGGTTAGTGTTTTCCCCCGTTTTAGTTAGCCAATACAACAAAGTACTTAGATAGTAACCCCTAGCGGTCAGGTAATGATGTCTTTTCTGCAATTATCACATTTGTGTTTGTCTGTTTTCTTTATGCTAGTGAGGTTTGGAATTGGAATTGAAAATCCTCTAGGGAAAAGCTATTTTTGTAATTCAGCTGGGGTGTCCTTGTCTTTGGGTTTTCCCATTGCATCAGTCCCTTAGCCTGGCAGGATAGCCATGATAGTGCTTTGTCTTTTAGATGAAATGCAGAACTAAGGACATGACTACTGGTGCTTATTAAAGATTCCTTGCTATTTTTCACAAGAGTAGGGGCGTTAGACTCTTGTCTACTGGCCAAATTCTAAATTGGGAGATTACATTCTGCTTTCCTAAATTCCCCTAGCAGAAGCAGCCATCCATGATATCCTACTTTGCTTCCTGTGCTAAACTGTTTTGTGATGTCATTAAATGGCTCTGGATTTTTACTCTAGAAATGATCACTTTAGTGGGATGGGGAGTAAATCGATACCTATTGTCTGATATTATGTTCAATCTAGTTTCAAAAAAATTAAAAGGTAGGCTGTGATAGTTAAGGACAAAGTACAAAACACCCTAACGTACAAAATACTGTAACGTACCAGTTGTTGTGGTGTTTTTTTTTAAAAAAACCAATCTTTGTCTTCTGTAACATAGACAAAATATTAATGCATTTTTTTTTTGCTCCACTAGTAGTTGACAAAGAATTGTTATTTGTTTCAAACATAAGGTTAATTCTAACAGTGATGAAGTTTGAGAGTATGAAATTACATATCACTGACCAATTAAACTATCTCTTTTGTCTTTAGGCTGCACCTAACCATTCCAGACTTTCATTTGTCTATCTCATAAAATCTTTTTGGAAAGAGATTTTTTTACCTTTCCTTGGTAACATATTTCAGTATCTCTCAATCTTTCCATAAAAACTAAGTTCTTATTTCTGTTTAACCTCGGTTGCACCTGCTGGAGTGTAATGTCACTATCTTTTGTACATCAGTAGCCTTATTATCATATATTGTTAGTGAGAGGCAATATAGTATAATGGCATGGTTTTTGGAATCAGACATGCCAACATTCCAATCCTAGCTCTGTTACTTTCTAGCTGTGTGATGTTGGGCAAATTACTTCTGAGGTTTAATAGCCTCATCTGTTAATGAGTAACCTCAGAGCATTGTTGTGAAGATAAAATGAAATAATATCTTATTCTGAAGGATTATGGGGTAGGACGAGGTATGGTACTGGGCACCTAAAAAGCGTTCAGTACATACTATAATAGCTATTTATCTGATTATGTGCATGTATCTGACTTAATTCATAAACTCTTTGAGAGTGGGAGGCATACTTCCTGCGCACGCCCTGGATTTCAACAGAAGTATAGTGTTGTGCACATAGTATGGTGCAGAGGCTCAATATTACTGAATGAATAAATTGTTTTGTTTTTATTCCCTGAGTGGAATGAACAGCCCCCAGCTATCTGCAAGATCCCATGCATGTAGATAAAAGGTGACAAAAATCAATCTGCAGTTTTAAAATATGCAGATACCTGACTTTATCTAGATGTTTTAGCATGGTATAGATACAATGCAAATAACTTACGCTTTCTATTTCTATCAGGTTCATTTCTAGAAATTTTAACATTTATTGTCATTATTTTTATTATTAAGCTACACTTAGGCACCTAGAAAGGGACTGACTCATATGCCTCCTCATCCATCCAAGCATTTGAGAAATTTTAAAAATGAATATTAAGAGCTAATTATATACTTAAACAAAATCTTTCAATTTGTGACTAAGTACATTACCTTCCCTATTTATCTCTAAGATCTGAGCACTACAGATAATATTCCTAATTGCTTTGTACCTAAGCCAAGAAATAAAAACCAAAACCAGAAAAGTCCATCACTGCAAGTCTCAAAGCACAATTAATATCTTTGAGCCAGTGAAGTATTAATTAGGACTTTATTTTTGGCTTTTAAATGTTTACAAAGGGCTAGGAGGGTAAGTTGGGGAAGCAAGTACAAGATACATAGATTCAATCGGACTTGAATATTTCTCCAAAAGGAAAGAGTACCCTGGTGTGTGCTTAGGCTGGAATTAAAAAGAGCAGCGTGGCCATTTCCCCGACTGCTTTATACATACTTAACAGGGGCGGTCTCAGGTATGGAGCTCCAGGCACCTGCTCGCTCACACTCCAACAGTTCAGAAACCCGTGTATTTGAGGCCGGGTGGCTCAGGTTCCACGTAACTGGGCTTAAGTGTCATTAATACTACTTGCAGCGGGGGTCACTGAGCTGTGCTTTGGGACCTGGATGCTTACTTCGGACTTTCTCCTTTCTTCCCCCCTGCCCCCACTAGTTTCCCTTTCCCTCCTTCCTTCCCGGGCGTGCCCACCTCTTCCCTTAGCTCCCACTTTCCACTCTCTGACTCTTGTTTCCTTCACCTTCCTTTCTAATCGGCTTTCTGTCTTCCATCCTCTGCCGGCCGCAGAGATTGAGATTCGGGCTGGGGCTGCGGCTGCGGCTCAGAAGAGGCACAAGTCCGGCGGGACAGGCGCGAGGCGCCCAGCCGCGAAAGCGAGGGGCGCGCACCGAGGCGGGGGCGCGCGCGGGGCAGCCGCGTGGTTAGGCAGACGGGGCCGGGAACGGCGCGCGCGCGCCCCGCCAGCCTCTGGCGCGCCCCCGGCGGCCTGGGCCGCAGCGTGCTCGCCCCCGCCGCCAGCTCGCCTCACTTATGGGTCGGAAACGCTGCGTGGGGGAGACTGTTCCAAGATGGCGGCGGGTTGCTGCGGGGTGAAGAAGCAGAAACTGTCCAGTTCGCCCCCCTCTGGCTCGGGTGGCGGTGGTGGCGCCTCCTCCTCCTCCCACTGCAGCGGAGAGAGCCAGTGCCGAGCTGGGGAGCTGGGACTAGGAGGCGCCGGTACGCGGCTCAACGGGCTGGGAGGTCTAACCGGAGGAGGTAGCGGCAGCGGCTGTACCCTCTCTCCCCCCCAGGGCTGCGGCGGCGGCGGCGGGGGGATCGCCCTGTCGCCACCTCCGAGCTGCGGAGTGGGGACCCTACTTTCTACCCCGGCTGCCGCCACCTCTTCCTCACCCTCCTCATCGTCCGCCGCCTCGTCCTCATCGCCGGGCTCCCGGAAGATGGTGGTGTCAGCAGAGATGTGCTGCTTTTGCTTCGATGTGCTCTACTGTCACCTGTACGGATACCAGCAGCCCCGGACCCCCCGATTCACCAACGAGCCCTAGTGAGTACCGTGCCCTCCGCCGCCCTCTCCCTTGCGCTCGGGATGGGGCTCAGAGTTGAGGCAAAGTGCGAGTCCGCCTCCCGGCCGGCGGATGCCCCTGCCCTCTCGCTGCCCGGGTCCCCGGAGCCACTCAACTGAACTAAGGGCACCCTGCGCTTTTTGCCCTCCGAGGCAGGCACCCCACACTTGGAGCAGGGTGCTGCTGCAAGGGATGGCCCCGTGGCTCCTAGAGGTGTTAGCTTTCTCTTTGCGATGACTTCGAGGAGTTTTGACCCCTTTACTTGTCTTCTTCACCACCCCCACCACCCCTCACCCTGCCCCGGTTTTGGAGATCTGGGTTACTCAAGGTGTTGACCTCTCCTCACATTGGTTTCCGTTACCCCAAGTGAAAGCCCCGCCAGTATTCCCGCCCCGCGTACCTTGCACATGGAGAACTACTATCCCATTGCAGGGCGAAAAATAGCAAGTATCCAACTTCTGTTAGTGATGGAACTTAGCTCTGGAGCTTGTGAGGTTACCCATCTTTTCCTCTGGGTTTCCTTGTGCCCTGGGAAGGGGGGAGGTTTCTTAAAACACATTTTCCCTTACTACTTATTTTTATCCAAATACACCCATTAAAATGTGTTTCTCGTGAAGCGAGCGCACTGCCGGCTTCCTCACATTTGAAGAGTGAGACCTTTTTTTTTTTTTTTTTCCATTCCACTGTCTGGATAATAGCTCATTCAAAGAGAACTGTCCCCACAGAGCCACTGTCAGTTTGTACATTAAGCGTGCATTCGCTTTTGTGTCGATTTCACTTTTTAAGAAATCCATGTTATACTCGATGATTTGAGAACAGTTAAATAGTAAATGTGTAGGAATTGTTATGGTTTCCTTTGGTTTTGTACCTTAAATTATCTTACCCTTCAAGTGTGTGGTTGAAAAATTTTAAAATAGCACTGTTACAGCTAAAAGCCAGGTTAATTCTAATCCCTGTCCATTTGCATGTGTGGGAGATGGGGCATATGGTTTTTTTTTTTAATGTGTAAACTGAATGTAAACTGACTTTTTGAGTTAAATGCTAGACAGAATGTAAAGACCAAGAGAGGGCAGAATGAGAAAAAGTGCAATTGCTTTTATTCGAGTACTTAGCATCAACAAGAAAAATAATACAGGAAAAATTTCAGTAAAACTCGTACTGAAAGGCATCACCCCCTTTTCCAGCTAAAAGTGCCGCTTGTCCCCCATATCATAAATACCTTAATTGATGTTCTTTTAAAACTGCTCCTTTTCATTTTGTGAGATTAGAGGATTGGACTACTATTGTATAAGTATAAACACTTCTGCCTAGACTAAAATATTAAATTAATATGTAAAGTGGAAATTACAATAAAGTGTCCTGGAAATTGTGCATTTGTACTGTTTGTTTTATTTGGCTTTTATTCTTTAAATGTCTTTAATTTTGTATGACTCTTCTGTGGTCTGTGCATTTTCTTTTAGACTTGGTTAATCTTTGGGCATTGGTTCATGAGAAGTGCATGAAAGAGCATCCAGGAGAACACTTTGTCAAACAAATATCTTTATAAATTTCATAGTGTTAATTCTAGAAGCTTAAATCCTAAGTCCACACCTTTATTTAGCCAATTAATTTTTTTGGTTAAGAAGTAAAATTGATTTTGAAAAGACTGCCATGTAAAAAAATCTATGAAATATTTATTAGCTTGAGTCACTTATTTGTGACTTTTCTGCCTTCTCTTGGATGTCTGTGACGTATTAAAGCTAGTCCTGGGATGATACTTAGGTTGGCTCTGCAAAGTCATGGGACTGCAAAAATTCACTCCTGTTTAGTTCTTGAGCTGTTACATGAGTTTGGCAAAGGCTGCTTTAGTATTCACGCTCCATTGCTCCAAAGCATATGAGAACACACTTTCAGGAGGTGCTATTTTCACACATTTTAAAGTGAGTTTGGGTTAACTCAATGACTATAGCAAGAATTTTAAAAGGCAAGTGAGCTTGACCAGTTCATACAGAAAATGCTTTTGAAAATATCATTTTAACAGTAGCCACTTTGCACACATATTTAGATATTATTCTCTTCAAACACCCCAGCCCCTGGATTTCTTTTTTCATGGAATTAAGCAGATGATAGGACACACTTTTGACCGCTGTGGATATGTTGAAACGGTGGTGGAAGAATAATAACTATTATCATTTAGCAGACCTTGAATGTGTCAAGTATTCTATAAAATAACTAATGTAGAGTAGACACTGAAGATGACCAAGTGGAGAATGAAAGTTCACTTAAGTGGAAAATGGACTGTCTTATTTCCATATATCTTCAACTCATTTTTGAGGTGTACTGTGGAAAATTCAGGAAAGCTTCCTCATTATGGGAGGGAAATAACTAAGCATTTCAACAGTGCCTTAGTAAGTACCACACATTTGTCTTTCTGTTTTACATATTTAACAGCATTGTGTACTTATTAGTGTTGCTTTATCCTAAGTGCCATAAGACATAAACAGACATACTGGGATTTTTTTTTTTCTCCTAGTTATTATCATGTCATGAGCAGTGTGTTTGCCCACCAGATGTGCTTTTGACAATTTTAACTTCTCATACGTAAATGCACACTTTTCATCCCTTCCCAGGACTTTTCTCTCAGAATGTCTGTAACTGGTGAAATCCTCGTTTTATGGGTTTAGAAGCTCTAGATCCATCAGTTAGTTATCCTTCCACTCAGTATTGAGGGGATGTCAACATATGAACAGGCTGTCTGGATACAAATTCTTCACTGTTGCTCCCATTTTTTGATTACCTACCCAATTGCAGAAAGCATTGTACAGGCAAGTTTGTGCACAGATATCTGGTTAAAGACATGAGGAAAACTTAACTTTACTGCATTTTGATATTCAAAATCAGCAGTCTTGGATTTATGTCAGGGAGCCCAGATAGCTGTTTTATAGGAACCTGTTTGCTACTATAAAGGGATCCACTGTGCCAGGTGTTGAGCTAGTTAGACTCCAGAGCAGTCATTCTTAACTTTGGCTGCACATTGGAATCACTGGGAAGTTATTAAAAATATTGATGCCTGAGCCCCAACTCCAGAGATTCTGACTTAATTGGTCTTGGATGGGGCCTGGGAATCAGGATTAGTAAAAGCTCACCAGGTGAGTTTAATGTGCAGCTAAGGTGGCGAACAACTGATTATATTCTACTGCATCTTTCTCTTGCGATTTCTATAATTTGGGCTAGGGTAGTGCCTTGGAATCTGTATTTTATGAGCACCCTAAATTTCAGTAAACAACCGATTTGAGAAACTCTTGCATTGTGGTCTGCAGAAGACATCACCCGGGAAATCATTACAAATGTAAGCTCTCAGGCCCCGCCTCAGACCTGCTGAATTAGAGTCTGCATTTTAACAAGCTTCTCAGGTGATTCTTATGCACATTAAAGTTTGAGAAGGACTAGTTCTCAAACTTTGTAGTACATCATAATCTATGGTGCTTGTTAAAACACAAATTGTTGGGCCTCATTCCCAGAGTTTCTGATTCAGTTGGTGTGGGGTGGGGCTGTGAATCTGCATTTCTAACAAGTTCCCTGGTGATGCTGATGCTACAGTTCCAGGGCCACAGGTTAAGAACCTAGGGAGAGAGAAGTGAGGACCTGAATAAATACTTGAACGACTGTAATGGAATGGCAATTTTCAAGGCCAGTTTTCAGTATAAAACTTCCTGCTTCTGTGTCACTATGCTTTAGCATGTTCATTCTAACTTAGCACCCAGGAGATTGAGTGCTGCCGAGAGTGTAAGAGTCTGAGGTTCTCGGGATGGTTTTAGTTGAGGGGTGAGGGCAACTCTTGGAAACCTGTGGTATGATTTTAGGTCCTTTTTCAGAAATTGTTAAATGTAAGAGATACATTTTAGGAATTAAAAACATTACAAATATGATACCTTAAGGTGAATTGTATTGATTTTAATAAGTAAAGCCCCCTTTGTTCCTATAAAATGCTCTTATGATTCTTTCACTAACATATTGTGAAAAGATTTTAAAAGCTTTTATTTATGCTTATGGTTGCTGGATTTCATTTTAAGACCCCCTCTGTAACAAAAATATGAATTGATTCTGCTAAAGCACTGGGATTGTTCAGTCTTATATCTTTAATGCTGCTGCGTGTCATGTTACTTGAACTTTTTATTTTAATCATCTTACCACCTTTGAAGTTAATGCAATACTACATTTTTTATGGACCATAGCACATAGAAGATTCTTTATTATTAAAGTACATCAGTAAGTGTGGTTTTAAATTGCAATTAATTAAATGTATTTTTTAAAAAATCCACTCCCAGATATGCAGATTGTGAGACTCTGAAGAGGTGTTTGAACAGTTAACTCTTTCTCATCTTGCCACCGTAGTCAAGTTACTGTTTTTCAGTGTGCATGGGAGGAATTGGGTTGTGTTGGGGAGTAGGCATTTTGTTTCGACAGAACTGTAGCAGTCCTATTGCACTATCAAAAAAGATGATTTGATAGAGCAGCTCAGGTTAAAGTGATATTAAATTTGCATTTTTAAACATGAGCCATTATATTTCTATGTTTTCTGATGAAGATTGACCAGAATAGCCAGAAGATGTATCTGTCTATCACAGATGATGCCATGAGGCCATGACAGATTTCCCTTATCCACACTAACATAATGGTACTAACTTGCATTCTCTGGTCATAATGTATAGTTTTTCTTGTAAAAGAAAAACACTGTCTGAAAAATTGTTGAGTCTTTTTGAAGGTGTAACTTTTTTTTTTTTTTTAAACAATGTTGATTTCCATTGAAAGACAATCTGATGTCATATCTTACAGATAGAAAAGAAGGCAGGCATCTCCCCAGTTGTCAGTTGTTCTGTAAAAGCCATCAGTGACTGAGCTAGAAGGATGGAGACATATAAATCACAAAATTGTTTTTATATTCATGCATAAAGGTGTATGTGAGACAAGGTATATTTAGTTAAAAAGAAAATGCTTATTTTGCTTTCTCCCCCATTTGGCCAAACGGAGTGATAATTTAGCCCATAATTTTTCTTATGAATTATGTTTGTGCTGCACTCAGGTTTCAGTTAGCGGGTGGCAGCCAAGTAGGAATCTTTGCTGAAATCTCTCAGTCCAATAGAAAGAAAGACCACTACCGAAAAAGTAAAAAATGGTCTGTTAACCCATGCATGAATTGTTTTTCTAAGTATGTGTTTCTCAGGCACATGTTAACATTTGTGGTGTTGTCTTTTTAAAAACTGTATGCTTTTTGAAACCAAATTTGTGTCATAAATACTAAAACCTTTAGCTACAGTGGATTATATTTTTGAAGTGAGTTGCATTTCCTATTTATAGATAATTTTACTTTTTGAGAATTTATGTGTGAAACACTAAAACTTGTGTAATGAGATTAGTTAGTTCCCAAGTTTTCCTGATTTCAATAGGCATTATTCTGTACTCTCGATGTCACACATGCTTGGCTCTTATAAAGCAGCACAATGACCAGGGCTTTTACATTTAAATTTTGTTAAATAGTCTCTTTTTCAAACTTGTGTAATAATGTCTCTTTTTGATACTGTTCTGAATCAATTAAGCTAAGTAAGTGAGGACCAGCAGTAAAACCCAGCATCTGCCAAGAATGGACCCTCAATGTCTAAGCTGTCTTTCCACAATCAGTAATTGGGCAGTTGCTCACAGGACACTGGAGACAGTGTGGGAAACCAGTGGTTGTGTAGGTGGGAAGAGTAGATTCCCAACAGTAAGCTTATTTAGAGTTTAGCTTCTGTAGTTAGTGTTGCTAAGAGCAAAAATGACCCACAGCTTATGTAGTATAAAGAAAATAACCCAAAGGAAGAAGTACAGTGTAATAGTAGAGTTGGTTGGGTGGAGCATATTTTATGTTCAGTCCAAATATAAGTGGCATCTTTTGTATCAAGTGTGGGTGTATTTTCTACAGCTCTTAATGTTTCAGTCATTGAAACTTGCTCAAAGTTAAAAATGTTAGTGTTGAATAGCTGAGTGGAAATTATATGTCACTGGAGGAAAAACACCCTGTTTTTGTAAAAAAGCATGTACATTTTCCTGAGTTCCATGGTTGGAAACCAGAAAAATAGAAGAACTAGTTTTATCCTCACAAAGTTTACAGTCCTGTTCAAGATATGATACTATTATCAAAGTTGCTTGAAATACTTACAAAGCAATATATCCATGATTGTAGATTAATAAAATACACATAAAATACCTACACATGGAAATGACATGGAATAAAGGAGTGGTCAGGGAGAAGGCTATAGGGAGGGAATAACTGGAACCAAGTTTTGAAATGGAGGAGGTACAGACATTATTGGTAGAGTCTGTTTGACCAGTAGATCTTGAAGTCTTACTTGGTCGTTCTTAAACCCATTGCTGTCACCACCACACCCCTTGCCACAGGACTTGGGGATTCCCAGCAGCTGTCTTCAGTCAGCAACTTTCACTCTCAGCATTCTTCATATCACTCCCCTTGCTCTGGTCTCTAAGATCATAAAACTTCAAGGAAATTAAAAGTAGCCTTTGTGTTGAGAATCCTCTGGGGAGGCTGGATAAGAGATCTTGCATCTGCTTGTAGTTTCTTGTATTAGGAAGAGAACAGGATTTGCAGAAGAGTCCTCTAGAGTATCAGATGAATTGGGAGAAGAGTCTCAAGATAGGGGAGACTAACTAGGCTTAAGGTTATGAGGGCAGTAGGAAAACTGGCATTGGAAAGTGGGAAAGCCACCCCAGGGGCAGAGTTTGTGAATATAGGAATGTTGCAAAATTAAGAATTGGAAGAAGTTATCAGCATATGCAAGGGCTGGTACTCTAGGGCCAGGTTTTGTGTAGGAGTGGAAAGATTGTAGCTCACCTGTTTTTGGCTTCCATCATTGCCTCTTCTTTTCTTGGCTCTGTGCCTAGCTATTCTTGTGCTCAGAAAAAGTTTGTTAAACAGCTCTGTTGAAATGGCTATGAAATTTGATCACAGGTGTAAGAACTCTCCTCCCCTTTCCCTCTTCACCTATTCCCAACTGTATCTAATTTGGGAGAAAGGATGAGAGGACACATCGGTTTATAGAATTTGTATCAAATATAAAGATAGCTGGAATAGCTTTTGGATGAAGACCTGTGATTAGGTGACTACACGTGCATAGAGAGGCACTGCAGGGAAAACAAAACAAAACAAAACAAGTTCTGGTTGCTTGGCAGAAGTGAAAGAAGAGAGGCTTTGAACATAATTCAGAGTTCATAAGCCTGGGGAACCATGAGGATGGTGGTGCCATTAAAAAAACATAGGGGGAATATGGAAAGAAATAAATGGTTGGGCAGGTGAAATAGATTTCTTACTATGTGTAGTTCCAAGTGTTGGCAATTATCAAATGTTATTTCTTTTTGAATTACCAGAACCACAGAGCAGCAACAGAGCTATTGTGATGTTTTGGTTGGTCCCTTGGGATCACTCCCCCACTTTGTGACTTTGAATGGCTCAGATAAGTAGATATCAGTGATAGTTTTCAGCTTTGTACTGCTAGTAAAAATACCTGGCAGAATTTTGGGTTTCTTTCATGTAGGTTTTTACATTTTCTTAGTCTTCAGGCTTATCAATTTGTAAGCAGGCAGTGATCCTTTTATTTCCTTATGTGTATATCATAGCACAGCCTTGAGCAAAATAAAGCCTCGTGGCAGGCCATCTTAGGAACTCATAATTTCAGAACTAAAAGGAAATTTTTGAAGGACTAGAAGTGCCTTTTGGTGCAAGATTCTAGGTTGTGTGTCCTAAAGCTTAGAAAGTAAAATAGATGGAATCAAGCTGGATCTGTTTTGAGGCTTTGCTCAATGATGAAGGATGGATGTTATGAACCAATGGGATCAGCCATATTACTTTAGAATCTTTGCAATCTTCAGTGGATGGGCAAAAGTGAAAAATTCTGCTTAAATAAAGGCCTACTAATATTAGTTTCTTTCAATAAGGTCTGTGATAGTCTTGATGATTCTTGCCTTTTCCCTGTCTGTTTCATACAGATAATCCACATTGTTACCCAAAGCCACATGCAATGCTGGGAGAGCACAGTTGACTGTGTTATGCAATATCCTGCCAGAAGATGCTGACCAGTTCTCTAGTAATAGAAAGTAGTGAGATTGAATTAAGAGCCTATATACTTCACCTTGCCATTCCACATACTTTCACTGTGATCTGTAAGCATATTACATACAACTTTAGTAACATATTTTCTATTGAGATCTTGGATTGCTGCAAGGTGGTAACATCAGATTCTCTGCTTTGCTTCAGGTGTTAGTGGATCTTTGAGTCATTCTTATAGAATGGAATATCTGAAAAAATCGATTTTGATGCTGTTAGCTTAGGGGTCCCACAGCAGTGTATCTGCCTCAAATAAATGCTTATGTGCTAGTTACATTAGTGTGTTTCTTTTCTGTGACATCATTATTGCTTATAGTAGCCTAGCAGCCACACGGTTAGGTTTAGGTACTTTGGGGTGCAAATAAATTATATAGCTTGTAAAACCTGGGCTTCAGTACATAATTCATTGTAGCAAGGCAAATACTTTGTGCTGATTTTGAACAACAGTGAAGTGTTTAGATTGACGGGTGCTTTTTACATCCTTTTTTATATGGTAAGTAGAAGATGGCATTGGTGATTTATTCAATAAAGAAGAATCTCATGAAGTCTTTGCCCTTTTTCCATGTTACTGTAGGTGTTCTCAACACAGTTCATGAGTTTCCCTATGATAATGACAAAAACAAATAAAAAAATTGCCACAGCTTCTTTCACATTAAAACAAGCCAATAAAAAACTTGCCACTAGCTTGCTGGGTACTTGATTTTGTGGAATAGGTCTTTGATGTTAGGAGTATTAAAACTTTTTGTTGAGTTCACAGATCCATCTACCCCCACACTCTTCTACTTGTCCATTCAAAATACCCTCACAAGAACAAAAAGGAATAATATTCTATTTTTCTGACACTAATGAGGTGGGTGATATGTGGTTTGTGGTATACTTTACTCCACAAACTCCTCCAACTATTGTCCTGTCTGGCAAATTGTTTTGTGGAAATTGACTCTCCCACATTGTAGGCATTGGCTGTGTGGAGAAAGAGAGTCACATGTGGCTTGAGGCAGGGACAGAGGGCTTATGGGAATCAGGGAGGGAGTAAAATGAATTGTATTAAAGTGAAGTGAAGCATGGATTCAGGGCAGAAAAGGGAGACTGAGCACCTGATCTGGAGCAGGAGTGCTTTTTATGTTTTGCGTCATAAAACTTAGATGTCCCTCCTTTAGGACCAATGGCCACGGCATTCTTGTTAAAAAATAATTATTCTGGGCCGGTGTGGTGGGTCATGCCTGTAATCCCAGCACTTTGGGAGGCTGAGGTAAGCGGATCATGGGGTCAGGAGATCGAGACCATTCTGGCTAACACAGTGAAACCCCGTCTCTACTAAAAATACAAAGAATTAGCCAGGTGTGGTGGTGGGCGCCTGTAGTCCCAGCTACTCGGGAGGCTGAGGCAGGAGAATGGCGTGAACCCGGGTGGCAGAGCTTGCAGTGAGCCAAGATCGTGCCACTGCACTCCAGCCTGGGCGACAGAGCGAGACTCCGTCTCAAAAAAAAAAAAAAAAAAAAAAAAAAAAGTAATAATTATTCTGGCTAGGTGCCGTGGCTCACGCCTGTAATCCCAACACTTTGAGAGGCCGAGGCAGGAGGATTGCTTGACCCAGGAGTTCCAGACCAGCCTAGACAACATAGTGAGACCCCCATCTCTACAAATTATATATTTGAAAAACTTAGCTGAGCATGATGGCATGCGCCTGTAGTCCCAGCTACTCGGGAGGCTGAGGCGGGAGGATTGCTTGAACCCAGGAGGTCGAGGGTACAGTGAGCTGTGATCATACCACTGCACACCAGCCTGGGTGACAGAGTCAGACCATGTCTCCAAAAAAAAAAAAAAAAAAAGAAAAAAAGTTTCTATCATAAAAAAATGCATATCATGAAGTTTCATAATATGAAGACCTGCTCTGGGTCCTTTTAATACTTCTAGGAGACCACATTGAAAACCATTTGTACGGTGTCTTCAGAGTGAGGCCTCTACATAACTCTGGAAGCTGTAGGACAAGTAGCTTTACCCAAAAGAGCATGAATGTAACCACTCTCCTGTAATTATCCTTACTTATTTTTCTTGACTTGTCTATGCAAATAGTTATAAATCCTCGGGTATTCAGACATACCTTCTTTTTAGGCCTGTATATTTATATTAATAGCCTCTACTTAGATGTGTGAAGTTTGTTTCATATAGTTTGCTCACAGTTATTATCTATAACAAAGATTATGGAACAGACACTATTAAGTGATAGACCTAGGTATAACTTCTGACTGGCTGCAGAATACAGTCATACAAAGGTACATACTTATCTCTTTTGTACTTTATCTTAGAAGGACCTACTATGGTCAATTTAATTTGTAAATTACATTCTCACAGATAACTGGAGTGTCAGCAATTTTTTGTTTATCAGTTTATCTTTTACATATAGGCTGCTTTTACTTTACCTTTTTTTTTTTTGAGACAGAATCTTGCTCTGTCACCCAGGCTAGAGTACAATGGCATGATCTCGGCTCACTGCAACCTCCGCCTCCCGGGTTCAAGTGATTCTCCCGCGTCAGCCTCCCAAGTAGCTGGGATTACAGGCACCTGCCATCATGCCCAGATAATTTTTGTATTTTTGTAGAGATGTTTTCCAGGCTGGTCTTGAACTCCTGACCTCAGGTGATCCGCCCGCCTCAGCCTTCTGAAGTGCTGAGATTACAAGCATGAGCCACCGCGCCCAGCCACTTATTTTTTATGGTTGTAAAAAAGATGAGATTTTACCCTCTTAGTAAATGTTTAAGTGTATAGTAATGTTAACTGTAAGCACTAGGCTTAGCTTAATTTTTAAAGGCACATAATAGTGGCTTTACCTAAAGCAACTCATTTCTTACAGGAATTTTGGGAATCCTTCACAAATTAATCTTATAAACTTACTGGAGGGGCCAGGCGCAGTGGCTCATGGCTGTTATCCCAGCACTTTGGGAGGCCTAGGCAGCGGATCACCTGAGGTAGGGAGTTTGAGACCAGCCTGACCAACATGTAGAAACCCCGTCTCTACTAAAAATACAAAATTAGCTGGGTGTGGTGGTGCGTGCCTGTAATCCCAGCTACTCTGGAGGCTGAGGCAGGAGAATCGCTTGAACCCGGGAGGTGAAGGTTGCTGTGAGCTGAGATCACGCCATTGCACTCCAGCCCAGGCAACAAGACTGAAACTCCGTCTCAAAAAAAAAAAAAAAGTACTAGAGGTGCACAAATCCTTTTTATAAGAGAGCCTAATTTAGGCTTTGAGGTATTTATTTTTCCAAACCTATTGAAAATTACGAATAAACTAAAGGAATTAAAATCAGAAGTAACTTTTTTTTTTTTTTTTTTTTCCAAGATGGAGTCTTGCTCTGTCACCCAGGCTGGAGTGCAGTGGTGTGATCTCGGCTCACTGTAACCTCCACCTCCCAGGTTCGAGTGATTCTCCTGTCTCAGCCTCCCGAGTTGCTGTGATTACAGGTGTGCGCCACCATGCCTGGCTGATTTTCTTTTTTAATTTTTAGTAGAGATGGGGTTTCTGAGGAAATGTGTTTTCTAGAGAGATGGAAAATTGGAAGATAAATTGCATAAGGGGATATTATGAGTAAAGCCTTTAAGTCTATATGTGTATATATAGACTATATAACCATTTCAGTTAAGCACTTCTTGAAATTGCTTCTTATAGCATACACGCTTGTTTCTAATGAAAAACTTACATCTAAATGTGACGGTGGTGGCATCTGTGAAATAATAGATATGGTCAAGTTGCAAGTCTCAAAATTTGTTTGTTTGCCCTGTTTTTGTACAACCAGTATGAGGCTCTCTATCATTAGCTGGCATGTAGACATTTTAAAAATAATATCACTGAATTGTAATGTATCAATTTGGGTTTTGGAGCAGTATCTAACTTGTTCCATTTAGAGATGGCTTTGCAGTTCTAAACAAGAAAGTAGAATTTTTACTATGATTATCCCTTTGCTTACAGACTTTTAAAATGAATATTTGTTGAAGTCTCAAGTCTTTTTTGCCAGTATTATCTTAAGACTGTGTTTGACATCAATACCTATCTCTTATGCTATGCAAGTACTCCTCTTAATATTATGACTGGTTCTAATATTTCATTTCAACAAGTAATACAGCTGTTCTGGGTAGAACACTATGCTAGACCCCTTTATGAGTATGGGTGAGATGTCTATAAAATAGGCATAAACCATGCTTCATGTCCTTAAAAAGCTTGCAGTCATACTGAAAAGACAGGATTCATGAAACAAATAATGATGTCACATATGATTCAACAGCTAAATGAGTGATGGAGACAATGATGTCTGTAGGACTCATTGTTTGGGTAGACTAATGTGGGTTAAGATTGTACAGGAAGGCTTTACAGACAAAATAGGATTTCAGCTAGGTAGAACTTTCATAGATGGAAAAAGCAGTCTAGGCAGAGAAACATCTTAGATACAGGTCAGGATGAGCATTATACAGTGGTCAATGGGTACCAATCAAAAGTAGGTTGAAGTGGGGGCGAACCTAGAAAGAAAGGTGACCTGTAAGGAGACTAGCCATAACAAGCATTGGGAAATGAAGGTCTAACAGTTGACAGTTTTAAACTTTTAATGGCCTGTGAGTGGCCTCTTTCCTGGTAAAATTTCTCTTTGTCCATTTAATTATGTCTCACCAGCACCTTTAATGTTGTGAATGTCATGAAGCCTGGACAAGAGACTAGGAAATAACACAAGCAGGTGTCTGCTCTGTAGACAAAGTGCTTTCATTCTTCAGTACGCATTCAGCTTAAGTCACTTAGATTAACATTGGTTATGTCACACTGCCTGAGTGCCTTCTATGTTCAGTGATCTTTTTTCTTCTGAACTTCAGTGTCTCAAACATGAAGTTAGAAAAATTGTCTAGCTACAAAGTTATGTAGTTTAAAAATACCATAATTATGATACAATTAAATGGTTTGATCACTTTCTTTCCTCTTAATGAATAAATTTTACTTGGATATTGCAAATTTAACTGAGATAATTTAGGTACTAGGGATTATAATAATTTTAGGAAGATTGTGAATGATGACAGTCTTCTTTATGAAATTAGTTTAAACATAGATTAGTGTAATGGGAATGTTCTTTATGGTTCTTCACATGAGCTTTAAGAATGCTACAACTCTAAGAAACAATCTATATAAGCAAACTTGTAAAGGTTTTATACTATTATTTAGAAACAAAATTCTAAAATAGTTTCCTGAATTACAATGAGCAGCATATTTTTAGTTTATGTTGAGGAATTATTATGCTTTGAAGGAAAAAACAAGCAAAATTCTCGGTATTTTAGCTGACGATGTGTCTTTAAGACATAAGTTTAGAACTTAAACTTCTTTTTCGGTGATCACTGTAAAATTCTATTTTAGTAACTCCCTTCTGTTATTCCCAGAATATGTTTTAGAATATAAGAAAATTATTTTCCAAATATGGGACTAATCTCTGACAGATTGTAAAGCATGAGCATTTTATCAGTGTACTCAGGAAACAGAAAACAACACTAGCATGATGCTCACTAACAGTGTTCTCTATGTAGTCAGTTTATGTCTATAAGTAAATGAACTCTCCCTCTTATAGTCGAATATGCAATTTGAATTATATACTATTACACTGAGGAGAAAAAATACCAGATATTAACAGAAAATAGTGGTAGTACA
Source organism: Rhinopithecus roxellana (assembly GCF_007565055.1). NCBI lineage: Eukaryota > Metazoa > Chordata > Mammalia > Primates > Cercopithecidae > Rhinopithecus > Rhinopithecus roxellana. Next base: position 97,311,948 of record NC_044555.1, on the reverse strand, counting down.
ATATTTTTGAATTAAAAGTTGTTGAAGAAGAGTTGGATGTTGACCCTATGTAATAATCATAGACTCCTGCCGCATAATGGGATACGAGGCCAAATGGAATCCAGTGGTTTTCAGTACAGACCACACAGAGGTTCCTGATCACTTTTAATATCCATAAATCTTTATTAACAAAGGTGGATGCCCTCATCAGGGGAGTGGGAGGCAATTTTGTTTTATAGAGGGTTGAACTATTTAGATTTCAACTTCATTTTTCACAGACTTCAAACAACGTGCATCTTAAATAGGCACCTCCATAGTGTAGAGCACAATTGGGGGAAAAAGTCAGGGCTTTTCTGTTTTGACTGTGGCAAGAGAACATGCAAACCCATTTTAAAGTGAAAAAAATGGATGTAGGTCCAATGGACGCCGATTCCTGTCTCCATTGGGCTACACATAGAACCTTTGCTTCTGTTTATTTCTGCTCAGTCTAGAGAAATTCAGATCAGTTCTTACAGAAGAGGAGTGCTTTAGTCTTGAAGGTTTCTTTCACTTTCATTAAGTTATATTCACCATCTCATAATAACCCTTCATTAACTCTTAACTAATTTAAATAATTTGTATCAGTCCAGCACGGCCTCAGGTCCATTCATTTTCTCAGAATTGTTATATTTATTTAAACACTTTTTACTTCAATCTCTCACATCCCAGATTTGAAGTATACATTTAGGAAAATCAGTCAATCTCTCTCTCTTTTTTGTGGTTTTTGTTTTGTTTTGTTTTGTTTTGTTTTGGGAGACAAAGTCTTGCTCTGTCGCCCAGACTGGTGTGCAATGGCGCGATCTCGGCTCACTGCAACCTCTGCCTCCTGGGTTCAAGCAATTCTCCTGCTTCAGCCTCCCAAGTAGGTGGGGATTATAGGTGACTGCCACCACGCCTGGCTAATTTTTGTATTTTTAGTAGAGATGGGATTTCACCATATTGGACAGGCTGGTCTTGAAGTCTTGACCTCAGGTGATCCACCCACTTCGGCCTTCCAGGCTGGTCTTGAAGTCTTGACCTCAGGTGATCCACCCACTTCAGCCTTCCAAAGTGCTGGGATTATGGTTGTGAGTCACCGTGCCTGGCCTAGGAAAATTCTCCTCTTACCCGTTCTTCAACATAGTTTCTCGCTGGAGCTTTGCCATTTTCAAGAGCAGTAATCTTGAATATTTGAAAGCTTGGTAGCACCTTCATTATAGAACTTTTACTATGTAAATTCTAGCAGTGTTTACCACTAGCAAAGTTCTTTACTGGTCCTGCTGGTTTTCCGTGTTGGGGAGGTGGTAGAATGATGGGAATGGGGAGGTGTAAATTTATGACTTCCAGGTTTTTTTCAGTCATTGGATTTGAGTATCTACAGCAGTGTATAGACACTGTCTAACTGAGGGAATTTTGGAATCAGGGCAGTACAAGTCTAAAAAGTTTCTAGAATTTTTTCTAGGGTGATTTTAAAGCAGAGAATAAATGAGATGTCCCATTGTACCCCTTCCTCCTGTGCCTTACCTGAAAGTAGGTATCTTTTTCTCTTATGCTTATAACTAAAACCATAAGATCATTGTGGATTTATTTGATTTTGTTTGTTAGTTAGAGACTGACCTGGTTATATGTAGCTGTATTCAAGATGGTAGGACTTCATGTTTATGGTTTTCGGTGAAGTATGGCACAGGCTTATCTTTTACTCTATGATTCCATTCCTATGGAAGATTGGAATGCTTGGAAAATTATTTGGCACTATTTATTTCTTCTTTTTCTACTGTTTAAATTGTAGGTTTCAAAATATTTAAATAACAGTTTTTTTCTAATATGTTTAAAGTCATGGGTTTTTGATTTAGTGTCTAAGAATGGATTTTAGGGGGGTTGGCAGACATAATGAAATTTTATGCAAAAATTTGTATAAGTGCATTTTTCTGATTAGAAGTTTCATATCTTTCATCAGGTTTCTATAGAAGCTTCCTATAGTGCTGGCTTCTTAAGAATATTCAAGGAGTATCAACTAACTTTGGCTGGGAAAGTACAAGTCGGCTTCACAACACCCCTGAAATCTATCCCTGGACTCCAGGACCTCCTAATGAACTCTAGATTAAGACCCCCTGCAAGTTCCTCAAATATCTTTTCCCCAGATAATTGTCACTATTTGACCTGTCTGGCAGCTCCTTGGGAAGGCCCCATTCATGAGGCTTGTCTTTATTTGATCTGACTCAGTGGAAAAGCCCTATCCTCAGGATATTTGTTGAAAACAAGGAGCAGCAATCGTTTAATACTATATCTGCCTGAGGTGGCTGACTTTTAGACCCTGTGAAAGCAGGAAGTGAAGGCTATGGCAGAACTGTAAACTCTCAGAGCATTGAAGGCATACCCAACACAGGGCTTTTTGGCAAAGGATGAAAGATCTGTTGGTTCAAAACATTTTAGAAAATATGTCGGTCATTAGCTGACCACTAGGTAGCTGAACAGATACTTCAATGGGCACACATGACAGGGAATACAGGCTTTACAGAACTAGTCCAGGAAAGTCACTAAACAAACAGTAACAACAAACCTTAGGGGAGAAGAGATCTGATTTCCAAACTTTCTACTTTATATTGTTTAAAATGTCTAGTTTTCAACCAAAAAAACTAAAATACAACCAACAGTAAACTGTGGCACTTAATTCAGGGACATAAGCAGTCAACAAAACTGTCACTGAGGAATCCTAGATGTGCTTACTAGATGAAACTTTAGATCAGTTATCGTAAACGTCTTCAAAGAACTGAAGGAAGTCATGGCTAAATAATTAAAAGACAGTATGAGAATATTAGACGTATTAGGAAAGGAAGAAGCATTTATCTAAACATAATGGAAACTATAGCTATGTGGTGGTGTGCTAGAGGATAAATGAAGCCACAGGGTAAACTTGATGTCTCTTCTTGGAATGTCAGTTTTCCAGAGTTAAAACTGAGAGCATAAATTTGATATTGAAACAAATATAGGTATGTTATATTGTAGAATGTAAAATTCACAAAAATAAAGCATTACGAAATTTGCCATTTGTAATGAGCCACTTATGGCAACTCTCAATTCCTACTCATTTCACACCTTTAATTTATTTTGCCTATGGTGTAAGTCAGTTGAAAAGTTTGAGAAGTCTAATGTAATGACCTGTTGATTCAGTGATTGTGGACCAACGACAATCCTATGTTAGAAACAGATGGGCATGTCACAGGTAAGAGATAACTGTAATAGAAAACCGATTTCCACAGTATACTCACTAATTGACCATTGTGTTATTTTCACACTTGGAATATCCTACCTTTGATGAACAAAAGGAATACCTTTATACCTGAATTGACATTTCTCCAAAAAAGACATGCAAATAGCTAATAGGTACAGGAAAAGGTGCTCAACATCACTAATCATCAGGGAAATGCAAATCAAAACCAAAATAAGCTATCACCTCACACATGTTAAGGATGGCTGTTATCAAAAAGACAAGAGATAACAAGTGTTGGCAAGGATATGGACAAAAGGGAACCTTTGTACACTGTTGGTTGGAATGTAAATTGGTTGTCGGTTGGAATGTAAATTGGTATAGCCATTATGGAAAACAGTATAGAGGTTCCTCAAAAAATTGAAAATAGAACTACTATATGATCAGTCCAGCAATCCCACTTCTGCATATATATCCAAAGGAAGAAAATAGTGTATTAAAGAGATATCTGTGCTCCCATGTTCATTGCAGCATTATTCACAGTAGCCAAGATAACAACCTAAGTGTCCATTGACAGAAAATTGATAAATAAATATACACAATGGAATATTAAGCAGCCATAAAAGAAGGAAATCCTGCCATTTGCAAAACATGAGTGAACCTGGAAAACATTATGCTAAGTGAAATAAGCCGACAGAAAGACAAATACTGTATGATCTCACTTTTTATGTGAAGTCTAAAAAGGTTAAACTCATAGAAACAGTTATATGATGATTGCCAAGGTCTGAGGGATGAGGGAACTGGGGAGATACTGAGCAAGGGTACAAACTTTCAATTATAAGATGAACAAGTTCTTAGGATCTTATATAGAGCATGGGTGGTGATGGGTGTGATAATTTGATTGTGATAATACACAGTGTGTATACATATAACAGTGTTGTACACCTTGATCTATAAACTCTTTACTTTTCAATTAAATATTTTTGAAAGGGAATACCTTTCTTGTTTTGAAAATGCTTGATGTGGCTTTTCTCACATTAATGTAATTTAGATGAAGAAAAACAGATTTGAAGAAGCCTGAGCCAAGGGATTATAAGTTATCATTGAAAGCACAAATACTATTTATCATGCAGTTTCCCTCATGAAATGTTTTATGACAGACCTGTTTATCTCATAGATCTGAGTCAAAGCTGAACTTAACACATTAGACTTTAACTTATCCAAAATTAATATCTTTTGTCTAAGAACCAGCACTAAAATATTTCCTTATGTTAATCACCAACACTAGAAATTTGCTTTATTTCTTTTTCAAAAACAAAATTTTTTATCACTTCTTGAGTTGCTGCATAGCTTGTAATGCAAAGAAAACATCCAAGCTTAGTGAAATGATAGGATAATTACTAACTTAGCAATTCATTCACACATATTAGCTTTAAAGTACACAAGATTCAAATTCTTCAAATTAATTTCTCAAATGAAATACAATAAAATATAAATAAAATAATTAAATGAAAATTAAGGACCTTAATGGTTGCTTATAAATTCCTGAAATTGCAGATTTTATGTCCATGGAGTCTGAAGATCTATAGTAATGAAAACGTATCATGTTATATACATTTATAGTCTGCTTATACTGTTTTTAAAAATATGTATAGAACATTGAACTCCATATAATTGATAGCATCATAAATATCATTGAGACGACTGTTGTTGATTTTCATGAGTGATTTCCTCTATATTATCTGCTCTATTTAAGTTGATTTTCCAAGCAGAGGTCTTAATGACTTTGTAATCACTCTTATAGTGTTTTATTCATTGTGGTTGACTATCAGTATTTTTCCTCTTGCAGCCTGACTCCCAAACCCAGAGTCTCATATATAATTGTAGGTGCTACATTAAGAGAGACAGGGCAGTTATATGGAAAGTATTATGATGTATTCTTTCTTTTTCCTTGCTCTTCTCTCTCTCTCCTCCACCAGCCACACGCAAAGGCATAAGGTTGTTTTCATATCATACCTGTAACTAAACTCATTCAGGATCCCCAGAACTCTCTAAATGGGAAACCACTTGTAATAGGTTTAACATCTCCTAATCTAGTATTAGGATAATGCTACCATTGTTGTAAAAGTTTCTCATATCTTGTAATTTGCTTTGGCATCATTATAATGAATAATCAATTGTATGATATAAAATAGTAAGTGTTCTAATAAAATGCATTTTTAAAATGTTTGATTCCTTATAAAACTTAGACCTTATAATGACCATTTTCTCATTTGATCAAAGAAATACCTTAGTAACCTTCCTTCTGTTTAGTTATGACTTCACGCATTGAACTAGATGCTGTGCAGTCAGTCCTACCATGACTAGGATTGTTTATAGTTTCTCATGTTCTTTTATTTAAAATTAAAGTATGTGAATCTTTAAAAAAAGCAATATTTTAAAAATACTTGAAATATAGCCAAACATTTATAACAATAAATGCTTTTTTAGTGCATCTGTTATTAAAAATACATTTATTTCCCTGTAGACACCAAAGGTAAAATAGAATATAAATCAAAGCTGATCATATTTTCTCTCTTCTAATTTTATAGATGTTTATGAACTTTACCTAGCAGCTTATGTGTACATACCACCAGGGATCCCACATATTTTGTTGGGCAATTTTAAGAGCTGATGCCTGTTAAGAAGACATCAATACCAGAATGATTTTCAAACTCAAGTAAAGAGGGAATTTCTGGAATATTGGAGTAAGGACTTCAGAAAATCTACTCCTCTATAAAAGCAATGTCTGGCAACAGTTGTTAAAAACAAGTTTTTCAGAATTCTAAAAATTAACCAAAAGCTTCCAGCAACCTGAGGAGTATTTATTCAATAAAATAGCTGATTTTTGATTAAAAGAAAGTTAGATTTGTTGTATTTTAACTTGCCCTATTCCAACCAACCTTTCCCCAGACCCAAAATATTTCTGGAAACTAGTAACCTTGCATCCATGGTAGCTGTGAAAACCTGTAGCTACTGGAGAGGTACAAGCTCCTCAAATATCTTATCCCCAGATAATTGTCACTATTTGACCTGTCTGGCAGCTCTTTGGGAAGGCCCCATTCACGAGGCTTGTCTTTATTTGATCTGACTCAGTGGAAAAGCCCTATCCTTAGGACATTTGTTGAAAACAAGCAGCAGCAATTGTTTAATACTGTATCTGCCTGAGGTGGCTGACTTTTAGACCCTGTGAAAGCAGGAAGTGAAGGCTATGGCAGAACTGTAAACTCTCAGAGCATTGAAGGCATACCCAACACAGGGCTTTTTGGCAAAGGATGAAAGATCTGTTGGTTCAAAACATTTTAGAAAATATGTCGGTCATTAGCTGACCACTAGGTAGCTGAACAGATACTTCAATGGACACATTTGACAGGGAATATAGGCTTTACAGAACTAGTCTAGGAAAGTCACTAAACAAACAGTAACAACAAACCTTAGGGGAGAAGAGATCTGTTTTCCAAACTTTCTACTTTATATTGTTTAAAATTTCTAGTTTTCAACCAAAAAAAAATTAAAACCAACAGTAAACTATGGCACTTAATTCAGGGAGGTAAGCAGTCAATAAAAACTGTCACTGAGGAAGCCTAGATGTGCTTACTAGATGAGATTTTAAATCTGTTATTGTAAACCTGTTCAAAGAATGGAAGGAAACTGTGGGTAAAGAATTAAAGGAAAGTAAGAGAATGATGTCTCACCAAATAGCAAATATCAACAGAGAAAGAGAGACGTTATAAAGAACCAAATAGAAAATCTGGAGTTGGAAATTACAATAGATAAAATGAAAAAATAATTATTAAAAGGGTTCACCAGCAGATTTGAGCTGACAGAAGAATCAAGAAACTAGAAGATAGGCCGGGCGCGGTGGCTCAAGCCTGTAATCCCAGCACTTTGGGAGGCCGAGACGGGCGGATCACGAGGTCAGGAGATCGAGACCATCCTGGCTAATACGGTGAAACCCCATCTCTACTAAAAAAATACAAAAAACTAGCCGGGCGACGAGGCGGGCGCCTGTAGTCCCAGCTACTCGGGAGGCTGAGGCAGGAGAATGGCGTGAACCCGGGAGGCGGAGCTTGCAGTGAGCTGAGAGCTGGCCACTGCACTCCAGCCTGGGCGGCAGAGCAAGACTCCGTCTCAAAAAAAAAAAAAAAAAAAGAAACTAGAAGATAGGTTAACTGAGATTATCATATGTGGAAAAAAAGAAAAAGGTAGCAAAGCCTAAGAGACCTGTGGGACACCATGAAGTATACCAATGTACACATAGTGGAGTCCCTGAAGGGAGTAAAAGAACATTTGAAGGAATAACAGCTGAAAACTTCCCAAATTTGATGAAAATACTAAGTATAACATCCAAGAAGCTCCATGTACTCAAAGTAGGATAAACTCAAAAGGATTCACACCCAGACACAATGATACTGAAATTGTTGAGCGACAAAAAGAATCTTAAAAGCAGCAAGAGAGAAGAGACTCACAAGGGATCTTCAATAAGCTTAATAGCTAATTTCTCATCAGAAACTGGGCCGGAAGGGCAGTGGGATGAAATATTCAAAACGTTAGAAAGTAAGACTGTCAATCAAGAATTCTATATCTAGCAAAACTATATTTTATAAAGGAAAGATAATTAGGGCATTCCCAGATAAACAAACAAATGATTTGTTGCTGAAGACCTGTTTTGGAAGAAGTACGAAAGGTAATCCTGCAGCGTGAAATGAAAGGAAACTATTAACTTGAATGTGCAGGAATAAAGAGTACCGGTAAAGGTAACTACACAGGTAAACATAAAAGAGAGTATAAGGGTATGTTTGTTTATAACTTCTATCTGATTTAAAAGACAGGAACTACATAAAAACTAATTATAAAACTGTTGATGGGCATATTTCATATAAAGATGTAATTTGAATGACAGTAATAGCACATGGAGGGAGGGAACAGAGCTATACGGGAACAGAGTTTTTGTATGTTATTGACACTGATTGTTATTAATCTGAACTAGATTGCTTTAGGTTAAGATGTTAATTTTAATTCTTAAGGCAGCCATTAAGAAAATGACTCAATCTAGGGTAAAGAATTGGTAGTTAGCTTTAGAAATTTCAGTGCTTTGGCATGCAGGTTAGATTCTGAAAGTGAGGTTATGGATTATTTCCAAACTTAAGCTTTAGTTGACAATTTCATATATTGTAAACATGTACAAGTATATTGCCTAAGTAGAATATTTGGTACCTTTTTAGATAAACTATAACAAAATACAGAGAAAAATTATAATAATTAATTCTCGGAACATTTTCATGAGTTAAGAATTGATTATTGCTCCAGTTTTTGATATGAGAAAACTATACCAAAGAGATTTTAAACTTGCCTGCCTCTTCCAGGTATGATTTCTAATGTGGTGAGAGTTGCAGTATTCAAGCATGGTTTAGTAACATATCCCTCCACTCTCCTAAAAGTGCTTAATGATATTTTTGATATCAAAAGTAGTATCTTTAATGATTTCATGACACTTCTCAAGAAACTGAAGTTTAAAAATCTCTTTGAGCTTCTCTGCCTTTCTTTCAGAACAATTTCAAGAGACCTTCAGTCTGATGTGAAGTATATATCACTTAATGTGTGCATCTATTGCCCAGAAAGTTGTTTTTAGCTCAGGTGGAGTCTCTAAATAGACCGTGGAAAATTGTTTTCTGAAATAATTATGACACATCAATAAAACTGTTGAGTCTTTTATTATTATTATTTTTATTTTTGTATTTTTTTTAATACTTTAAGTTCTAGGGTACATGTGCACAACATGCAGGTTTGTTACATATGTAGCTTCAAAGAGAATAAAATACCTAGGAATCCAACTTACAACGGATGTAAAGGACCTCTTCAAGGAGAACTACAAACCACTTCTCAGTGAAATAAAAGAGGACACAAACAAATGGAAGAACATACCATGCTCATGGATAGGAAGAATCAGTATTGTGAAAATGGCCATACTGCCCAAGGTAATTTATAGATTCAATGCCATTCCCATTAAGCTACCAATGACTTTCTTCACAGAATTGGAAAAAGCTGCTTTAAAGTTCATATGGAACCAAAAACGACCCTGCATTGCCAAGACAATCCTAAGCCAAAAGAACAAAGCTGGAGGCATCATGCTACCTGACTTCAAACTATACTACAAGGCTACAGTAACCAAAACAGCGTGGTACTGGTACCAAAACAGAGATATAGACCAGTGGAACAGAACAGAGCCCCCAGAAATAATACCACACATCTACAGCCATCTGATCTTTGAGAAACCTGACAAAAACAAGAAATGGGGAAAGGATTCCCTATTTAATAAATGGTGCTGGGAAAACTGGCTAGCCATATGTAGAAAGCTGAAATTGGATACCTTCCTTAAACCTTTTACAAAAATTAATTCAAGATGGATTAGAGACTTAAATGTTAGACCTAAAACCATAAAAACCCTAGAAGAAAACCTAGGTAGTACCATTCAGGACATAGGCATGGGCAAGGACTTCATATCTAAAACACCAAAAGCAATGGCAAGAAAAGCCAAAATTGACAAATGGAATCTAATTAAGAGCTTCTAACCTATAAAGAACTCAATCAAATTTACAGGAAAAAAACAACCCCATCAAAAAGTGGGCAAAGGATATGAACAGACACTTCTCAAAAGAAGACATTCATATAGCCAACAGACACATGAAAAAATGCTCATCATCACTCCCCATCAGAGTAATGCAAATCAAAACCACAATGAGATGCCATCTCACACCAGTTAGAATGGCAATCATTAAAAAGTCAGGAAACAACAGGTGCTGGAGAGAATGTGGAGAAATAGGAACACTTTTACACTATTGGTGGGACTGTAAACTAGTTCAACCATTGTGGAAAACAGTGTGGCGATTCCTCAAGGATCTAGAACTAGAGATACCATTTGACCCAGCCATCCCATTACTGGGGATATACCCAAAAGATTATCAGTCATGCTGCTATAGAGACACATGCACACGTATGTTTATTGCGGCACTATTCACAATAGCAAAGACTTGGAATCAACCCAAATGTCCATCAGTGACAGACTAGATTAAGAAAATGTGGCACATATACACCATGGAATACTATGCAGCCATAAAAAAAGATGAGTTCATGTCATTTGTAGGGACATGGATGCAGCTGGAAACCATCATTCTCAGCAAACTATCACAAGAACAGAAAACCAAATACCGCATGTTCTCACTCATAGGTGGAAATTGAACGATGAGATCACTTGGACGCAGGAAGGGGAACATCACACACCAGGTCCTATTGTGGGGAGGGGGGAGGAGGGAGGGATAGCATTAGGAGATATACCTAATGTAAATGATGAGTTAATGGGTGCGGCACACTAACATGGCACATGAGTCTTTTTTTTAAATAGAGGTTTCTGAATTTTAGAATTTAGTTATCTATTAATGAGCAGATTAAATGCATCCTTGAAAAAGTTAATTCAAGTATTTTTTTTAAGTTTACTATATCTAAGGCAGTGTAGGAGATTCAAAGATAGAAGAGATGTGATTTCTGCCCTCATTAAGACTTCCTGTTAGGTTGGTGCAAAAGTAATTGCATATTTTGCCATTAAGGACAAGTGTAAAGAGTTGTAATATGAAAATGGATTACCTTTTATAATCAAGTTTAAGCATAATGTATCTCACCTAATGACTTACAGAATTACAAAGTTCAGTATCATTACCATTATAACTTACATTATAGTATAGATTTGTTCCTCTGGGGAGAAAGTCAGCTCTCCTTTTGACTTGGTTTGAATTCTGTTTATTTGAGAAAGAACTAATGTGGCAAACCAAATGAATAAAAGCTCTCAACAGTTTTTAATGCATCTTGAACCATCTGCTATTAGCACCAAGCCAGTACTGCAGTGTTTCTGGAGCTGGCTGTCAGGGTTAGGGATGTCCAGTAGACAAAACAAGATTCCTTGTGTAGGAAGCTATTGAACTGGTACTCTCAGAAGTGACTACCATCTTCTTCCCTCTCCCCACTAGGGATCTTAGTCTCCTTATTTAGCATTTGTTTACCACGTTTCAAAAGAGTAGCTTAGCAATTTTTTAGACATGTTTCAGCTTAGATGTAAGCTATACATGATTGAGGAAGGGAGAAAGGACACGGTGCTAGTATATAGATAGAAAAAGTGCTGATCTCATCTCCATGAAGTCAGAGCAACATCCTCAAGGGATGAGGCTTGGTCTAGTTATGGTAGCGTAATTTCTTTCTATAATATGCTTGGAAAAATATTTACCCTCAGAGCAAATCCACTGTACTATTTTAAGCAAATTAGTTTGGTTTTAAATCATCTTTTAAAAGTTACTTAATTTTTAAATTATGAAATTTTAATTAAATGAACTGTCTTCAGAGATGATTGACCTAAATACAAGTAACTATGGGAATACTGTGATAGATAAGGCTTCCTTGCCCTTAAGAAGTTTATACTCTAGTAAGAGAGCGGTAAATACCCAGGAGCATGATTGCTGGAGTGTATGGTAAAAGTATGTTTAGTTTTGTAAGAAACTGTCAAACTGTCTTCCAAAGTGGTTGTACCATTTTGCATTCCCACCAACAAACAAGAGCTGCTATTGCTGCACATCCTTGGAGATGCTTTTGTATCAGCGCACCTGCGACTTCCTGGTTCTCTTCTTTTTAAAAACTATTTATTTTGAAATAATTACAAGCTCACAAGAAGTTGCAAAAATAGTGCAACGAAATCCTGTGTACCCATCACTCAGCTTCCCACTGGTGATATCTTGTATAATTATAGTGTATTATCAATACTAAAAAATTGATTGTCACAATATAATCAACTAGACTGCAGTACCTGTTTCTTTTTAATGCCTGCAAGACATTCCATTCCTTGGGTGTTTTATTTAATCAGTCCTTTATTGATGGGCATTAAAATTGTAGTATTATTGCTGGTATAGGGAAAAATAGGAGAATATGTCTGTGTATTCAGGGCCACTGCTGGCATTTACATTGCTTTTGTGTGAATTAGAAAAGAGTGCCCTCTCTGGGTGGAGGTAGTAGTCCCATAGGCAGATGGCTTGGGAAACTAGAATATAACCTAGATAACTGTTTTTTAGCATGTCTGCATGTATATCTCTTTGAACTTAAGTGGGAATACATATGCAGGATAATGGAGTGTCATTTAAATTCTGCAATACGACATCAGTGTTCCAATGTGAAACTTCAAAGCTGTCCCTTTCAGATTTAGCATGTGCTCCCATCCTCCTACCTGTAACCCTCATCACCTCTCCCAAGTATCTTAGGTCTTGTATATTTTCTATTATTATTATTATTATTATTATTATTATTATTATTACAGAGTCTCCCTCTGTTGCCCAGGCTGGAGTGCAGTGGTGTGATCTGGGCTCACTGCAACCTCTGCCTTCCAGGTTCAAGCGATTCTCCTGCCTCAGCCTCCCAAGTAGCTAGGACTACAGGTAGAGGCGCACCACCACGCCTAGCTAATTTTTTAAAAATATTTTTACTAGAGATGGGGTTTCACCATGTTGGCCAGGCTGGTCTTGAACTCCTGACCACAAGTGATCTGCCCACCTCAACCTCCCCATGTATTGGGATTACCGGCATGAGCCACCCGCCGGGCTGGTATTTTCTATTATTTATGTACGTGTTTACCTACCACATTGGATAGTAAGCTTCTGTCTTCATCTTTGTATTTTCTTTCCCTTCTCTTTCCCACTCCACTATTACCAATCTACATAGAACATTGTTTCTTATAAACGTGTTAAGTGAATTTTTGTTTAAAATTTTTATTAAGGTGAGGAAGTTAAGAACAGTGAATTTTTAAATCTGCCTCTCAATACTTCAAGAGGTGTCATGAAATTTTTAAAACAAAATTATTTTCAATTAAAATACCCACACACTCCATACTCATAGGAGAGAAAAAGAGTGTGTTATTAAGTCAACCAACTAATGATGGGGTGCTGCAGTTTCAAAAACATTAATAAGCATTGTAGTATTGAAGAAAATAGGGTAGTGGAACTTGTGACATTGCAAGCAGGGAAGTATTTTATATGTATTGTATACTCATGTTCAATAAGTAGAATTCTGAGAAGTTGCATAAGTCTTGTACCCTAAAAATTCCTCATTTCATCAGATCTTAAATTCTATATGCCATTGATTTAGGAGGGAAGTTGTCCATTTTTAACACTGGCCTTTTCATTACTGTTAAGCACCAGAAATATTTTATAAAATTTTAATAATATTAAATATTTCATTAAAACTTACATCATTGGAATCATATGTGGTACATATCAGGACTGCTACAAACACATGAGAATGGAAACGTACTTTTTTAAAAAAAAGTGTTTTCTATTATGTAGACTTTATATTAGCAATGTAACTAAAATTAGCAGAGTAAGCCTAATCAGCACATAAATCTTATACAAGTGACAAGTTAAAATAGTTAATAGTAGTTGCAAAAGTAGCTTGACATCAGTATCAGGTGGTCATGTTTGCTTGTATATACTATTTAAGGAGGTAAGCATTGGGGAAGTTGGGCTGAATAAAACGCGGGACACAAGAGTGAGAAATGCTCTTTAGATCTAATGTTCACAGTGGATCATCAAGTGAGAATTGCTTTGCTAGCAACACATAAATATTTTTTCATTATAGGGAATGACTGTTACTGGGAAAGCATTGAAGTAAATATTTGTTTTCCTTGATTATTTGCTGTAAATAATTTTTTTTAACCAAATCAACAAAGTACTATGGGTTCACTATAGGATATTACATTGTTATATAGAAGTTCCTGTTTTCCTGATGTTAACTATAATGGGTTTCTACCTGTATTCCAGGAAATAAAGCAAGTTGGGTTGATTCCAGTATGTTTTATTTTTTAGCTTTAGTGCTAAAATCAGATTGTGTGCAACTCTGAATCATGGTTCTATAAATTCTTGGCTATACTAAGTAAATTACAGTATATCTTCCAGTACAATTATAAGAATGCTGTAACATGCAAGATGTTTTCTTGAGTGTTTTTATGATTAAAGATTAATTTCTTCCTGAATTTGGCTTGACAGATTTGTATTGAAGAGCATTGTCAACTACTATTTGAATACCATCTGTGTATCTGACAGTATACTGTGGACTAATAGGAATTTAATGAATAAAATAGTGCATTTTTGGTTTTGCAGGATTTCTTACAGGGATGAATAGGCTGGGCACATTTGCCTTGTAAGTATATGTGTTTATGTACATACATGTTTCATAATATGCTTTGGCCTGTAAACTTCCAGTATAAATAGAATAATTTACCAACTTGTTCTTCCACTGGGACATATGTAAGTAAACTATCTTTTCTAGCTAACTAAGCAGGTGGCTATTTCTATGACTGGTTATGTTTCAAATTTTAATATACATTGATGTAATTAAATATTGTGTGTGCCTGTGTGTGTAATCATCTCTCATTATCTCTGCTTCTGTGAGGGATCCTAATGTAAATAGTGTAAAATAGTAATATCCTTGCCTCCTTTTATTGGCTTTTTCCCTCGTTCTGTGAACTGGCTTTATGTGCCTTCTCTCCCTTGCTCCAGTGCCTTAAGTGGTCACATGTGGGTGACTAAAAGAGGTAGAAATAGCCACATGTGAATAATGGGGAGTTGGATATTTATGATAATACATGGGAATGAGGGAGGCATATTAATCATTTTGAAGTTAATGGACTTATTTGTTGGGGGAAGGATTCATGGACAGTTTTGAATTACGTTTCAAATAAGGATTTAGAATTTACGGGGAGAGGACTAGACATTCTAGTCAGTGAGGATCGTAAACAGAGCTGAGTGAGTAGTTTTGTTTAGAAAGCTGTTGGGAAATAAGTCTATTTGAGAATTCTTGAATCAAGAGAGGGAAGAGTGGAGTGGCTTAAAATTAAAGCATCTGTTCATTCATTTTGACTTGATTTTCTAACCTATGTGGGAATGCTGTAGAAGTTGTATGGTTGAATAAGTGAGGGATTAGTCACATTTAAATCAGAGTCATTACTGAAGAAAATATAAGAATAGTTTAGTCCAGAGTGGACTCTAGTCTGCATAAGAATTAGCTGTGAAATTAGATTTGTGAGGAAAGAATAACTACAAATAACAGTACAGGAAAGAAATGGTATAGTTTGGCATTTAACTGAATAATGTGGGTGGTGATCTAGAGGCTCATGTTAGGCTAGCATTGTTCATCCAAAGAGAAGGGCTGTATCATTTCTAATGAATTTGGAGAGCTCTGTCAGCCATACATTGATGAAGCCCTGCAGTAATGTCTATGATTTTGCTTGCAGGTATACTTTGAAGATCTCCAGTATTCTGTCAAATTCTGAGAGCACACAATCTGACTCTTGAAATTCTGGTAGAGCTTGTGAGGAGAAATCAAGAGAAATTGCTGAGAACCTATTATGTGGTGTGCATCCTTCTGGATGTTTAACATACCTGCTTTGCTTCCCTGTTTTTCCACCAAATCAAATCTTCTGTAGGGGTATATGAGGGTGGGTAGGTAAATGGGCATCGTGCTGAGGGAGAACTCTCCACTCTTTAAAATTTTTGCCACCTAAAAAATGCCAAAAGCCATGGTGCTATTTCAGCTCTTTGGGAGATTTCTAGTCTGCCTTCTTCCTTTTACCCTTTTTGATGTATGCTATCTGATGGCTCCAAGTCACAGATACCAAGCTAAAGTACTTTTTCCAGTCATGGTCCTCTTTCTTGCTTCCCTGAGCTCCCAAAACTGGGTGTCTCTCCTCTGTGTCCCATAATTCCTCATTCATAACTATTTTCTTATCATTTACTGCTTTATATTAAATTCTATTCATGTATTTCTCTCCGTCACTTATTAGAGTATAAGCTCCTGAAGAGTGAGGATGGTCTTTTTCCTTTCTTATCCCCAGTGCATGGCAAAAATAGTAGAGAAGGTGGTTAATAATGGTTTCTTGTACTAAATTGACCCCATCAACCGCAGTTTGGTTTCTCACCTTGTTTATCCTTGTGGGATGGCCTTGTACACTGTCTAAACCATTCTCTCTATTGTGAAAGAATGGGGCAAGGAAACTTCTTAACTTTCTTTTTAGTCTCTTTTATTCTGGACCACTCTATGCTTTGAATATCTAGTTTTGACTTGCTTCCAGGTAATGGACTAAGTCTTTCAGGGGTATAGTATTCACAACTCTACCTTGAACTAGACAGTGTCAAGTAGATTAGTATCTTGGAAGATTAAGGTGTAACAAATGGTTGAGGTCAGGTATTCTGAGCATCAGTATGCACACTGATTTATTCCCCAGAATGGTGATACTCAGGAAACCAGGGAGCCCCTGGTTACATAAAGAAGTGTGAACTGCTCCAGATAGAAATTGGAACAAGACATCCTCATTACTGTAACTCTGAGGTCTAATAGATATCCTCCCTACAACTACAAGGTGGTCTGTGTTTTCCAGAATTGGAGAGGAAACCAAAACAATTTGAAAGTTTTTGTCAACTAAGTCTGGAGGCACTTCCCTGAAGTAAAAAGATCCTCTGATTCAACAACTCCTCCTCAGTCTCAGTCACATTAGGTGACTACACCAGTTAGTGTGTCTCTGCATTTTGGTTCTATTTGAGAAAAATGTTTCTGTATGGGAAAGTAACACAATAGTAAGAGATAATTTATCCTTCATCCCCTCTTTTGACACCCTACTCTTCAATTCTGATAACTGGAGTTCTTTTATCTTTCTTAAACCTACTACTTTCACAAGAAGGCAAATTGTTTAAACTCACCTATCTCTCACATGATAGTAGCTGGTCTCATAATTGACAGACTCATTGGCAGTAAGACCATTATCTCTTTTAGCCAATGGTTGTAAATTCTACTTAGTTGTCCATTGAATCTCAAGAAACTATTAACTTATGAACATAATTTAGTATTGAAGCACCTTGTGGGCCTCCTGGCTGTCAAAGGTAATCAGATAGTCCAAAAGGACCCTTGAACTGGTATCAAAATTCAGTAGTAACTAATGTAGGATACTAGGCATTAGCCTCATGATTTTTTTTTTAACTAAGGTCTCCAGATGGCCAATGAATTTATGAAACCAGAAGGAGCTGGTGGAATGGGAGGACAGAGAAGATGATGCTAAGTAAATTTTCATACATGCTCTAATTTTTATTTATTTATTTATTTATTTATTTATTTATTTATTTATTTATTTATTTATTTTTTTCAGACAGGGTCTCACTCTGCCACCCAGGCTGGAGGGCAGTGGTGCAATCACAGCTCACTGCAGCCTCAACCTCCCAGGCTCAGGTGATCTTCCCACCTCAGCCTCCCAAGTACCTAGGACTACAGGCATGCAACACCATGCCTGGCTAATTTTTGTAAATTTTTTATAGAGACGAGTTTTTGCTATGTTACCCTGGGTGGTCTCAAACTCCTGGGCTCAAGTGATCCGGCTGCCTGGGCCTCCCAAAGTGATAGGATTACAGGAGTGAGCCACTATGCCTGGCCTATGCTCTAATTTTTTTAATGGTCATGTGCCCATTCAGCATTCATCATTCAGGTGAGTCATAACTGGAGACTGTATAAGGGTATTGTGAAACTCTATGCAGTTCTTTAGTCATGCTGGGGTTGGGTTCTTTTAAAAATAGACCATTTCCAGATAGTAGCCATATATTCTGGATTTCCCAGGACAGCCCTGTTTCATTTTGTCCCATTGTGTCCATAAGTATACTTACATTCATTAGACTTTATGCCAGTTTTTGGCTTGGAAAATATGGACATCAGGCATATAAGGACTTCCTTCTTGCCAACTGGTAACAGTTCATCACAGCGTAGCCTTGCTCTTTCAACCCTGCCATCCTAACTGCCAGCAGTCTCTGATTTTGCTCCCATCTTGTATCCCCCGCCCCTTACTTTAACCCTTTGTGAGTTAATGTATCTCTTTTTCTTTGGTGTCTCCTTGCCTCTGGAGACACCAGCAAATTGTGTATCCTTATACTCTAACAGAGCTACTTGTATCCTAGCATTTTGGTAATAGGATGTACTCTTTTGAAAAATGGGACACTTTCTTTTTTCCCAGGGTGCTCTTAGGGGTTGAAAATTGTTCTGTGAGATACTTATCTTCAGAGGCCTCCGGAAACATGTTCAGTATGAAGCAATACTACTACTACCATTTATTGAGTGTTTACTATATATGAGAAGTTGGGTAATATATTTTAAAAATCTCATTTAATCCTAACCACCTGTGAGGTTGGTAGTGTTCCCTTTTCACAGATAAGGAAATATACTTAGAGAGTTTAGGTGAGTTTTTCAAGGTCCTACATTTGGAAATCCTTGCTACATTCCAATAAGATATTAGTTGTACACATACCAGACTTAGAATTGTGGATGAACTGACCAATGATTCTTACCCCATTATAGAAGAGAACTTTTACCTTTTTACTTGATACCACCAGGAAATAAGTATTTCTGTACTCTTGGTAGATGAATTTTTATACATTCTTCTTGTATACCAGTGGTCTTCAAACTTGAGAATGCATGAAAACCACCTGAAGGGCTTGTTACTCCCAGTTTCTGATTCAGTAAGTGTGAGAATTAAGTGTGTAAAATTAATCTTGAGACTTAATTTCTAGTAAGTTCCCAGTGATGCCAATGTTGCTTGTCCAGGGACCACACTTTGAGTCATTGTTACATACTAATTATTTTTTATTCATTAAATCATTATTCAGTACTTATAGTGTTCTAGGCACAGTTCTAAGCACTGTGGGTATAATAATGAAAAGGTTAGGCAGGGTCTTTGTTTTCATAAAGCTTATAGTCTAGTGGGACAGATGACTAATTTTATTGGGATAAGTGAACAGGAATTGCCGTAGAGAACAACAGAGTTGCTATCCTCTACTTTAGATGGGTTGAGAACCCTGTCTAAAGGATGGTATTTGGGTCTCTTTGAGGAGGTGATAGTCCAAGACCTAAGGATATGAAGAGCTCATATGGCTTTCACACTTGAATTTTCTTAGCTCCAACTTCTGTTGCCATCACTGGTGATGACTACCTTGGGAGAACTCCATGAATTTCAGAGTGACCTCTGTGTAATTCATTCTTTGGTACTTTGTGTGGCCTCAACCAAGCTTGATTGCATAGTTCCTTTATGATTGTTTACCCCCTCTCCACCCCAACCTTCCCCCACCATCCAGTGTAGATACAGAAGTCAGAGGAATTTTAAGAGTGGGCTACTTTTGTCTTCTGGCTTCATCTAGATCACATTCTTTGGTATATGATGGCTTGAGAAGAATATACACTAAGGAATTGTGCCTGTGAACCTGCCATTCATAGCCACTGCCCTTACCTTATAACTATCAATGATACCTTAAGATTCTGTCTTAATTGCCAGTTTGCAAATTTGCCTCAAAAGGGGTGACAGTGTGGGAATCCACACAATTCCTTAGCTACCCTGATGTTAGGTTTTTCTAGGGAAGATTTCTAGATTCTTGCAGCCTGAGAAGGTGCTGTCAGAGCAACACAAAACCAAACTTTCCTTCCAGTTGTGGTGACTAAAGCTGGAAAAATTCTAGATATTTGAAGGAGACTTTCTACCGAACTGTCATGATTTCTTGCCTTCAGAGTTTTAGTTCAGAAGTTTGATGTCTTACTCTTTCCCCTCCCCGGTTCTGTCCTGCCATGACTTAACTAGCTTTTGCTTCAAATCCCTCCTGCCTCTGGAGCCATTTCCTTGCTGTCTAGTTTTGTTTTATTTTTTATTTTTATTTTTATTTTTGAGACGGAGTCTCGCTCTGTCACCCAGGCTGGAGTACAGTGGCAAGATTGCAGCTCACCACAACTGCTGCCTCCCGGGTTCATGCGATTCTCCTGCCTCAGCCTCCCAAGTAGCTGCGATTACAGGCCTGCGCCACCACACCCAGCTAATTTTTGTATTTTTAGTAGAGATGGTTCCTGATGGTATACAGCAGATCAGCATTTTTTTTTGTTAACCCATATGTCAACCATAAGAATGACTGAAATAAAAAAGGAAATGGTATGCCAGCTCACTCATAGCTGGAGACGATAAACCTTTTCTGTTGCTTTAGAGTCAGATATCCCTGGTTGGTAGTGTAAAGTCTGCTCCATATTAAGTGTCTTGGGCAAGTAAACCAATCTTGCCAAGAAGAATAAAATGCACATGAAACCACGTAATAGTACTTGATTCATAATATGCTCTCACTGAATGTTAACGCTTGCTTTCCTCCTTGATGTTCTTAAAGCCCTGAAACACGATTGAGCAAGGCATAATCTCTCATGGTGTACCCCATCAGCACCAGAATCTTATGTTTCCTAGATATGGAATCCATTTAAGAACTACCTGCTAAATTATATTTATTATAAAAAATGATAATCTCAGAGTATCCCTACTTCAAGGTATCCAAGAAAGGAAATTAACAATTTTGGGGGTCTACCTAGTAGAGGTCTTATTGACCCAAAATGATGATAGCATTAATAATTATACCTTTACTGACAGCATTATAATACTTAGCAGTTTCCAGGAACTTTTTAATGGATAGCGTCCTTGGATTCCTGTAGCAGTTCATCAAGTAAGCAGTCCCCATCTTGCATATCTGTGTCCAGGGATGAAGGGAATTGGATGATTCCTTCATGGTCTTTTGACTGATGGATGGTGGAGTTGAGCTTTGGACTTAAGTCTTCTGACACCCCTCCTTTCCCTGCCCTATTCCAGCACTTTATCCTACTATGCCACTTTTTTTTTTTTTTTTTTTTAATCTGAGGTTCTGGTACATGATTTATCAAATCACTAGAATTCTAAGACAAAATATTTCTTAGGTTTCCCCTAATTTTATCTCTGAGATGTTTATCTTCCTAAGAGATAGTTCTTACGTGTGGGAGTTTTAAACTCTACCTAGAGGTCAGAGAAAGCTGTTTATGCCTTTGATGTAAATTTTGTGCACCATACTTAGACTAGACTACACATTCCAAAACAGTATTTCTTGGGCCTAGATTTGTAACAAAACTCTCTAGTGTGATGTATTCTCATTTGCTCTTTTATATTAACCTATTTTATTCTTTCAGCAAACATATTTAGCCCTTACTATGTGTCAGGGGATAGGAATAGGACAGGGCAAAAGACAACCTCTGTTTTCTTGGAGCTTACACTGTAGTGGGTAGGAAATAAGCAAATGGGTAGTGGTGTGTACTGTGAAGAAAAATAAAGCACTTTAAAATTTTCACTCAAGCCATGAGATTACTAAATTGTGGTATTTATCAGTGACCCCTCATAGACCCTCTAAAAAGTTAGTTATTGAGAAGATGGCCTCAGCAAAGGAACATTGTCTCTGACATCCCTGTGCAGTTTCTACCTTCTTTTCCATTATTTGGACTAAGATCTTGCTTTCTTGTATGGTTGTGAGCAACCCTGATCGGGCGGAGTGTGAGGGCATGGCCAAACATAGACAGGTTGGAGAGGAGGGCTGTTAGGAATAAAGCACCTTTGGAGAAACAGTCTCACAACAAATACTATTAGAGTTGTATTTGTCACTTATCCTTTAAAGGTAATGTCTTGCCTTATAGAGTGTCACATCAAGGACACTGAAAACAGATGTATTTCAAAATATATATTTAGCTATACTGTGTTCAACAGAACATAGCATAAAAAGCAGCCTCCTCAAATGCTTCTAGTTTTATGGTGTACTACTGTAGAAAAAGTTCTTTTGACTTAAGTGTTTTAAAAGTTTTGAAGAACCAGGGAGTCTGCAAGTTGGAAAGAAGCCATTCTTACCATGAGGCAAATATACTTGAGTTTAATTTTTAAACTATAACTGCTGTTTGACCTTAAATTAAGACAGTCTGTTTTCATTGTGGTGTTTTACTGGTTTAACAATGAGAACATTTAAAGCAGCTGCCACCAATTAAAATGATTCATAAATGCTGGTTGTAAATAAATATTCTTGAAATTTTAACTCAGTGAAGTCAGTCTTTTTAGTGGCACTTTCTTTCTGGAAAGCAATTTGGTAAAATGCATCAAGAGCTATAAAAATGTTCATACGGAGAGGGGGAGGTTCAAAGATGGCCGAATAGGAACAGCTCCAGTCTATAGCTCCCAGTGTGAGTGATGCAAAAGACGGGTGATTTCTGCATTTCCAACTGAGGTACCGGGTTCATCTCAGTGGGGCTTGTTGGACAGTGGGTGCAGGACAGTGGGTGCAGTGCACCGAGCATGAGCCAAAGCAGGGCGAGGCATCACCTCACCTGGGAAGCGCAAGGGGTCAGGGAATTCCCTTTCCTAGCCAAGCGAAGCTGTGACAGATGGCACCTGGAAAATCGGGTCACTCCTTCCCTAATACTGCGCTTTTCCAATGGTTTTAGCAAACACCACACCAGGAGATTATATCCCGTGCCTGGCTCAGAGGGTCCCATGCTCATGGAGCCTTGCTAATTGCTAGCACAGCAGTCTGAGATGGAACTGCAAGGCAGCAGCGAGGCTGGAGGAGGGGAGCCCACCATTGCTGAGGCTTGAGTAGGTAAACAAAGTGGCCAGGAAGCTCAAACTGGGTGGAGCCCACCACAGTTCAAGGAGGCCTGTCTGCCTCTGTAGACTCCACCTCTTGGGGCAGGACATAGTCAAACAAAAGGCAGCAGAAACCTCTGCAGACTTAAATGTCCCTGTCTGACAGCTTTGAAGAGAGTAGTGGTTCTCCCAGCACGGAGTTTGAGATCTGAGAATGGACAGACTGCCACCTCAAGTGGGTCCCTGACCCCCAAGTAACCTAACTAGGAGGCACCCTCCAGTAGGGGCAGACTGACACATCAAACAGCAGGTACCCCTCTGAGACGAAACTTCCAGAGGAATGATCAGGCAGCAACATTTGCTGTTCAGCAGTATTTGCTGTTCTGCAGCCTCTGCTGCAGATACCCAGGCAAACAAGGTCTGGAGTGGACCTCCAGCAAACTCCAACAGACCTGCAGCTGAGGGTGCTGACTGTTAGAAAGAAAACTAACAAACAGAAAGGACATACACACCAAAACCTCATCTGTACATCAGCATCATCAAAGACCAAAGGTAGATAAAACCACAAAGATAGGGAAAAAACACAGCAGAAACGCTGAAAATTCTAAATATCAGAGCATCTCCCCATCTCCAAAGGAACACAGCTCCTTGCCAGCAACAGAACAAAGCTGGATGGAGAATGACTTTGATGAGTTGAGAGAAGACGGCTTCAGACGATCAAAATTCTCAGAGCTTAAGGAGGAAGTTCGAACCCATCGCAAACAAGCTAAAAACCTTGAAAAAGATTAGATGAATGGCTAACTAGAATAACCAATGTAGAGAAGTCCTTAAATGACCCGATGGAGCTGAAAACCATGGCACAAGAACTACGTGACGAATGCGCAAGCTTCAGGAACCAATTTGATCAGCTGGAAGAAAGGGTATCAGTGATTGAAGATCAAATGAATGAAGTCAAGCAAGAAGAGAAGTTTAGAGAAAAAAGAGTAAAAGGAAATGAACAAAACCTTCAAGAAATATGGGACTATGTGAACAGACCAAATCTATGTCTGATTGGTGTACCTGAAAGTGACAGGGAGAATGGAACCAAGTTGGAAAATACTCTGCAGCATATTATCCAGGAGAACTTCCCCAACCTAGCAAGGCAGGCCAACATTCAAATTCAGGAAATACAGAGAATGCCACAAAGATACTCCTCGAGAAGAGCAACTCCAAGACACATAATTGTCAGATTCAGCAAAGTTGAAATTAAGGAAAAAATGTTAAGGGCAGCCAGAGAGAAAGGTCGGGTTACCCACAAAGGGAAGCCCATCAGACTAACAGCAGATCTCTCGGCAGAAACTCTACAAGCCAGAAGAGAGTGAGGGCCAGTATTCAACATTCTTAAAGAATTTTCAACCCAGAATTTCATATCCAGCCAAACTAAGCATCATAAGTGAAGGAGAAATAAAATCCTTTACAGACAAGCAAAGGCTGAGAGATTTTGTCACCACCAGGCCTGCCCTGCAAGAGCTCCTGAAGGAAGCACTAAACATGGAAAGGAACAGCCAGTGCCAACCAGTGCAAAATCATGCAAAATTATAAAGACCATAGATGCTAGGAAGAAACTGCATCAACTAACGAGCAAAATAACCAGCTGACATCATAATGACAGGATCAAATTCACACATAACAATATTAACATTAAATGTAAATGGGCTAACTGCTCCAATTAAAAGACACAGACTGGCAAATTGGATAAAGAGACAAGACCCATCAGTGTGCTGTATTCAGGAGACCCATCTCATGTGCAGAGACACACATAGGCTCAAAATAAAGGGATGGAGGAAGATCTACCAAGCAAATGAAAACAAAAAAAGGCAGGTGTTGCAATCCTAGTCTCTGATAAAACAGACTTTAAACAAATAAAGATCAAAAGAGACAAGGCCATTACATAATGGTAAAGGGATCAATTCAACAAGAAGAGCTAACTATCCTAAATATAAATGCACCCAATACAGGAGCACCCAGATTCATAAAGCAAGTCCTTAGGGACCTGCAAAGAGACTTAGACTCCCACACAATAATAATGGGAGACTTTAACACCCCACTGTCAACATTAGACAGATCAACAAGACAGAAAGTTAACAAGGATATCCAGGAATTGAACTCAGCTCTGAACCAAGCGGACCTAATAGACATCTACAAAACTGTCTACCCCAAATCAACAGAATATACATTCTTCTCAGCACCACATCACACTTATTCCAAAATTGACCACATAGTTGGAAGTAAAGCACTCCTCAGCAAATGTAAAAGAACAGAAATTATAATAAACTGTCTCTCAGACCACAGTGCAATGAAACTAGAATTCAGGATTAAGAAACTCACTCAAAATCGCTCAACTACATGGAAACTGAACAACCTGCTCCTGAATGACTACTGGGTACATAACAAAATGAAGGCAGAAATAAAGATGTTCTTTGAAACCAATGAGAACAAAGACACAACGTACCAGAATCTCTGGGATGCATTTAAAGCAATGTGTAGAGGGAAACTGATAGCACTGAATGCCCACAAGAGAAAGCAGGAAAGATCTAAAATTGAAACCCTAACATCACAATTAAAAGAACTAGAGAAGCAAGAGCAAACACATTCAAAAGCTAGGAGAAGGCAAGAAATAACTAAGATCAGAGCAGAACTGAAGGAGATAGAGACACAAAAAACCCTTCAAAAAATAAATGAATCCAGGAGCTGGTGTTTTGAAAAGATCAACAAAATTGATAGACTGCTAGCAAGACCAATAAAGAAGAAAAGAGAGAGGAATCAAATAGACACAATAAAAAATGATTAAGGGGATATCCCCACCGATCCCACAGAAATACAAACTACCATCAGAGAATACTATAAACACCTCTATGCAAATAAACTAGAAAATCTAGAAGAAATGGACAAATTCCTGGACACACACACCCTCCCAAGACTAAACCAGGAAGAAGTTGAATCTCTGAATAGACCAATAACAGGCTCTGAAATTGAGGCAATAATTAATAACTTACCAACCAAAAAAAGTCCAGGACCAGACAGATTCACAGTCGAATTCTACCAGAGTTACAAGGAGGAGCTGGTACCATTCCTTCTGAAACTATTCCAATCAACAGAAAAAGATGGAATCCTCCCTAACTCATTTTATGAGTCCAGCATCATCCTGATACCAAAGCCTGGCAGAGACACAACAAAAAAAGAGAATTTTAGGCCAATATCCCTGATGAATATTGATGCAAAAATCTTCAATAATTACTGGCAAACTAAATCCAGCAGCACATCAAAAAGCTTATCCACCATGGTCAAGTGGGCTTCATCCCTGGGATGCAAGACTGGTTCAACATATGCAAATCAATAAACGTAATCCAGCATATAAACAGAACCAAAGACAAAAATCACATGATTATCTCAATAGATGCAGAAAAGGCCTTTGACAAAATTCAGCAGCCCTTCATGCTAAAAACTCTCAATAAATTAGGTATTGATGGGACATATCTCAAAATAATAAGAGCTATTTATGACAAACCCACAGCCAATATCATACTGAATGAGCAAAAACTGGAATCATTCCCTTTGAAAACTGGCACAAGACAGGGATGCCCTCTCTCACCACTCCTATTCAACATAGTGTTGGAAGTTCTGGACTGGGCAATCAGGCAGGAGAAAGAAAGGGTATTCAATTAGGAAAAGAGGAACTCAAATTGTCCCTGTTTGCAGATGACCTGATTGTATATCTAGAAAACCCCGTCTTCTCAGCCCAAAATCTCCTTAAGGTGATAAGCAACTTCAGCAAAGTCTCAGGATACAAAATCAATGTGCAAAAATCACAAGCATTCCTATACACCAACAACAGACAAACAGCCAAATCGTGAGTGAACTCTCATTCACAATAGCTTCAAAGAGAATAAAATACCTAGGAATCCAGCTTACAGGGGAGAACTACAAACCGCTGCTCAACGAAATAAAAGAGGACACAAACAAATGGAAGAACATTTCATACTCATGTATAGGAAGAATCAATATCGTGAAAATGGCCGTACTGCCCAAGGTAATTCATAGATTCAATGCCATCCCCATCAAGCTACCAATGACTTTCTTCACAGAATTGGAAAAAACTACTTTAAAGTTCATATGGAACCAAAAAAGAGCCCGCATTGCCAAGTCAATCCTAAGCCAAAAGAACAAAACTGGAGGCATCACACTACCTGACTTCAAACTATACTACAAGGCTACAGTAACCAAAATAGCATGGTACTGGTACCAAAACAGAGATATAGACCAATGGAATAGAACAGAGCCCTCAGAAATAATACCACACATCTACAACCATCTGATCTTTGAGAAACCTGACAAAAACAAGAAATGGGGAAAGGATTTCCTATTTAATAAATGGTGCTGGGAAAACTGGCTAGCCATATGTAGAAAGCTGAAACTGGATCCCTTCCTTACACCTTATACAAAAATTAATTCAAGATGGATTAGAGACTTAAATGTTAGACCTAAAACCATACAAACCCTAGAAGAAAACCTAGGCAATACCATTCAGGACACAGGCATGGGCAAGGACTTCATGTCTAAAACACCAAAAGCAATGGCAACAAAAGCCAAAATTGACAAATGGGATCTAATTAAACTAAAGAGCTTCTGCACAGCAAAGGAACTACCATCAGAGTGAACAGGCAACCTACAGAATGGGAAAAAATTTTTGCAACCTACCCATCTGACAAAGGGCTAATATCAAGAATCTACAAAGAACGCAAACAACTTTACAAGAGAAAAACAACCCCATCAAAAAGTGGGCGAAGGATATGAACAGACACTTCTCAAAAGAAGACATTTATGGAGCCAACAGACACGTGGAAAAATGCTCATCATCACTGGCCATGAGAGAAATGCAAATCAAAACCACAATGAGATACCATCTCACACCAGTTAGAATGGCAATCATTAAAAAGTCAGGAAACAACAGGTGCTGGAGAGGATGTGGAGAAATAGGAACACGTTTATACTGTTGGTGGAACTGTAAACTAGTTCAACCATTGTGGAAGACAGTGTGGTGATTCCTCAAGGATCTAGAAGTAGAAATACTATTTGACCCAGCCATCCCATTACTTGGTATATATCCAAAGGATTATAAATCATGCTGCTATAAAGACACATGCACACATATGTTTATTGCGGCACTATTCACAATAGCAAAGACTTGGAACCAACCCAAATGTCCATCAATGATAGACTGGATTAAGAAAATGTGGCACATATACACCATGGAATACTATGCAGCTATAAAAAAGATGAGTTCATGTCCTTTGTAGGGACATGGATGCAGCTGGAAACCATCATTCTCAGCAAACTATCACAAGGACAAAAAACCAAACACCGCATGTTCTCACTCATAGGTGGGAATTGAACAATGAGAACACTTGGACACAGGAAGAGGAACATCACACACTGGGGCCTGTCGTGGTGTTAGGGGAGTGGGGAGGCATAGCATTAGGAGATATGCCTAAGGTAAGTGACGAGTTAATGGGTGCAGCATACCAACATGGCACATGTATACATATGTAACAAACCTGCACGTTTGTGCACATGTACCCTAGAACTTAAAGTATAATAATAATAAAATAAAGTTCATACGCTTTGGTACAGTAATTCAGTTTCTTAAATATCCTTAGAAAATAAATCTGAGATCTGGATAAACTTTAATAAATAAAGATGTCCCTCACAGTTTATCAAGGAAACAGTTGCCTAAATTATGGTCTAACTATATGATTTACCATGGGGCCATTAAAATATTTTTGAAGAGTATTAACCATGTAGGAAAATGTGTATGCAATTCAGTTGAAAAACAAAACTATACAAAACCATACAGTATGATCTTAAAAATGTGAAAATATTTCCATAGAAAGAGTGTCAGGAAACATAAAATTTCGTTTTCTTTGGGTTTGAGATTGTGTATGATATTTATTTTCTCCTTCCTACTTTTCTGTATTGTCTAGAATTTTTTATAGTGAACATTTATTGAATTTATAGTGAATAAAAATGTTATATAAGTATTTTGATCCTTTCAATAAGGATGCCTTTTATGAATATCCAGTCCATTTATATTATTATGACATAATTTTTTCCACATTTTCAGCTTTAGAACATTTTTTTGGTGAATTTTTGTTTTTAATGTTTTAATGTTTATTTTTATGACACATAATGTCAACAATTTTACCTCTGCTTGCTCTAATTTCTAGGTATTCTTCTTTAAAGGCAATAATTCAGTTCTTTGTTGGGATATTATTTTTCAGGTGGTTTACATCAAACAGCACACACATTCATAGTATGTGGTACACACACATTCATAGTATATGATAAAGAGAGTTGGCTCTGGAGCCACAATGCCTGGGTCCAGATCTTGGCCCTACCACTTAGCAGCTATGTGACCACTGACAAGTTAATGGCACTCTCTAATTCTCAGTTTCCCTATCTTTAAAATAGGGAATAATAATAGTATCTACCTCATAGGGTTGTTATAAGCATTTCAAAGAGTTATTACATATAAGTACTTATTTTTAAAAGGCCTGATATATAGTAAATATTCAATAAAAATTGTTTTTCGTAGTGTTTGTGCATATATGCACACATATACACATATTTATTTTCATGATAATTTGAAAAATGACCTTTTATATCTGCCTTTTATACAATTTTAATTTTAAAATGAAGGGTTTTATCTTATTTTCAGATAAAATTAGTTTTCCTTATATGCTTTGAAATTATTTCAAAAAATTTTCAGCAGTAGAAACTTGGTTTGTTTTCAATCATATTTTTTCCATATTTGGAACTGATCGTTCATGTGCGCTGGATGGACTAAAGATCAGCTTCATTCTAGGTATAAAAGAACTTTTATTTACATACACAAAGTTGATATATTCATAACCAGCTACTCTCATCTATTATTTACCTCATTTATTAAAGTACTACTTTAATAGAGAAGGAGGGGGATGGGTAGGTGTCAGTGTACTTCCAAAATAATAAAACTACATTTGTTTCTTTTAAAACTTTTTAATCCAGCTTTATCTAATCAAATGGATATTCCCAGACAGATTTGGAGGGGGGGAAGAGAGCTACCTTTTATTGAATCACGTGTTGGGTTAGACCCTTACATGTATTATATAATTCTGTAGTCCGATATGAAAACTATTTTAAGTAAAGCAATCATTTGGCAATTTTACTGTCCTAGATTACAGAATCACAAATGTGTTCCTGTAGACAACAATTTGGATTTAACTGATTAACTGTTTATTAAATAACTAATTGCAATAGTTTTTCCATTATTCAGTTTTATTTTTTTTGAAACAGAGGTGTTTCTGTGGTATGTTTGCATTGGCAGAATAAAGAAAGAATCTGGGCAAGTTTGAAAGGATGAAACTAGTCACTGAAAGTTTCTTTTCAAGTACAAAGGTTTTTTTTTTAATCAATCTAGTAATATTCAACAGAGACACATATAGATAATCCAGATATCTTTATCTTTAGCTGGATATTTGGTTAGTGTTTAATGCCAAGAAAGAGTGTGAGAAGTAGTCGCTATGGGAAATTATATTTTCTTTGGTCTTTGGTTCTACAGCTATGTAGAAATTCTGGATTGAGTATGAAGTTCATTTATACATGTAAATGTACATTTATCTGTGGGATTTATCTAAGAAGCAGTGGTTTGGGGTATCGTTCTTGCTGGTGAAAGAAGAGGACAGGGTGGAACTCTAGAGAAAGATTAGCTTTTAGGGATGATGAGTATGTTCAATAGCTCAGGTGGCAAATTTTGCTTTATTGTATTGATGTGATAAGCTGAGTGGGTCACTGCCATTTCCAGACCATATACACCACCTTTGGCTAATTTGTCTTCTGTCATGTACCTAGCAGTTCAGCTGGAGGCTTTTTAAACCAAAGTATTTAAATATACGTAGGAAGTTGTTGTACTGGTGCTTATTGGTGGCTACTGTGTTCTTTCTTATCTTCCTAGGGAGTTTGGTCCCTTTGTTTAGCTTCTGTTTCATTTGTTTACAGAGTTATAGGCTTTGAAGTGGGCAGTTATTTAGGATTGCCTAAAGAGATGTGTAAAGCAGGAAGTCTCCTTTATAGGTAAGCAATTATCCTTATTTCACTGCCTTATTATCTCAGTTTCTCAGCCAGTGTCTTTCACAAATTTGGCTTTTCTCATAGGCTTGACATTGGCTTACTTACTGCTATCCTAATTTTTTTGTGGAAACTTAATTTTGTGTCTCCCAGATTAGATGCTGGCTCAGTTTACTTTCTGAACATTTAACTATCAAAGCTTTGTCTGATGTGTTAGTGAGGAATTTTTTAAAAATAATTTTTGATAATTTAATGATACATATCACATTATTTTTTCTATTTGTTCCATCATAAAAGAAATTTTCATATCTGGTTTCCTTAATGTAGGGTTCCTGTCCTTAGGTGACTGTCCTTCTATAGATATGGGATTGTTATTACAAGATTTGTACTGGTAAGACTATGATGAATTTAGTGTTTTCTAGGACAGTAGTGAGGTAAATAGCTGTGCTGTAAGACTGTTTACATCAACATAGCTGAAAAAATGGGCCTTTAAAAATAGCAATAACAGAGTACACATACATTAGACATAATGCATGATTATTAATGACTTCCTCAAGATTTTTTAGGAGTTATGAATAAGGTCGTTCAGATTGCACTTTTTTTAAACTCATGGAGGGAGTATAAGAGGAGTGAGCTATTTTTGGCATGGGCTTAAAGAAGGAAATATCAGCGTGACTGGTAACTGACATGTTTGTCAAGTTCTGTTTCTACCTGACTGCTTTAAATTTTTTAAAATTTCATTACTTTGGACTTCAGAGTTCTCAGTATGAAATTTTTTAAGAGTGACTTGTCTAACCTTTGGGTTCTGAGTAGTGTGTTGCCCCTGAAATTGGTTGAGTCATTTCATATTCTTCTAAGAGTTCACCACCTGTCAAAGCTGAAGAGATCTGTCCCTTTTGCTTTTTACTTCCTGAACCATTTTTCTTTTTTTTTTTTATTATTATACTTTAAGTTCTAGGGTACATGTGCACAATGTGCAGGTTTGTTACATATGTATACATGTGCCATGTTGGTGTGCTGCACCCATTAACTCATCATTTACATTAGGTGTATCTCCTAATGCCATCCCTCCCCCTTCCCCCCTCCCCATGACAGGCCCCAGTGTGTGATGTTCCTCATCCTGTGTCCAAGTGTTCTCATTGTTCAATTCCCACCTATGAGTGAGAACGTGCGGTGTTTGGTTTTTTGTCCTTGCGATAGTTTGCTCAGAATGATGTTCCTGAACCATTTTTCTGCTGGCACTAGTCTTCTCTTATTTGTGATAGGTTTTCCCACATTTAATATGTAAAACCTACCACAGAGTTTTAACCAATAGTTTCACATTTAATATGTGAAACCTACCACAGAGTTTGAACCTTAATGTGACTTAGGGTTAAAGTGCTTTGAGACTTTACTTTTGTCCCCGAAGAAGTAACTGGTGCAAGACTTGCTCCTTTCCACCTCACATCTCCCATAAACAACTAGAAACCAGACAAAATACACGAAACAACTGTTTTTAGACATCAGGCAACAGACAGCACAGGACTATGGTCATTGAGAGAAAGGGAACAGACGAAGTGAGCTCTACCATCACCCTGACTTTTTGTCAGCAGGCAGTTTCTAGACCACAGCATTGTGAGGGGGAACCCAAGCAGAATTGCAATCTTGCTGAATTGGTGAGACAGAGATAGGAACTCAGGGAGGCCTAAGTGGCAGAAATTTATGGAGCAGAGTACTGGAGAGGGGAAGCTACTCAGAGACATAGCTCCAGAAATCTGCATAGATATTCCCTTTATCTCTGACTGAATATGAATCTGTGCATGTATCAAGGGCAACACTATGAGGCTGGGCAGAAAACAACTGCTCAGGAGCTATAAGCTGAAAACTTACCAGAGCTCATACAGACCTGAGAGACATGAGTTCCTACAGCAAGAGTTGTGAGCCCTTGTTGAACACCCAGGGCATTCCATAGAGACCCCAGAAGGGTCATACTTTAGTAGTAAAGGCTACTTTAAAGTAAAGGACTTTAAATAATTATCCACAAATGATTTAACTGCATGACAAAACAAACTTCAACACTGTTTGAAGGGAGGACAGCAAATTCCAAACACTCAACAATACGATGATTATAATATCTGGCATACAAAAAATTACTAGACATTTCAAGAGGCACTACAGTGTGACCCATAACCAGGAGGAAGCCAGTCAGTGGAAACAGAACCAGAAATGATGGTTATAGAATTAGCAGACAAGGACTTTAAAACAGCTATTAAAATGTGTTGAAGGATTGAAAGAAAAACATGAGTATAGTGAGTAAAGAAATGGAAGACATATAAAGAACCAAATGGAACTTCTGGAGCTGAAAAGTATATTATAAGAAATGAAAAATTCATTGATGAAATGAATAGCAAATTAGATGCTGCAGAGGAAAATATCAGTGAATTTCTATACATAACAGTAGAAATTATCCAGTATGAAACAGAATAGAAAAAATGGAAGGAAAAAAGTCTCAGTGAACTGTGAGACCATATCAAGCAGATTAACATACTTGCAACTGGAGTCCCGTAAGGAAAGGAGAGCGAGAAATAGGCAGAAAAAAAAAATTGAAGAAATAATGGCTAGAAATTTTCCAAATATGGTGAAAATGTAAATCCATAAATCCAACAAGCTCAATGTATCCAAAACAGAAAAACCACACTAAAGCAATTATAATTAAATTGTTGAAAACTAGTGATAGAGCATTTTGAAAGCCACTAGGAAAAAGAAGGACACATTACAGAGGAACAAAGAGAAGAACTGTATACTTCTCATTAGAAACAATGGAAGCTTCCAGAAGACAATGGAATGACATCTTTAAAGTGCTGAAAAAAAAATACTGCCAATCTCAAATTTGATTCCAATGAAAATACCCTTTAAAAATGAAGACAAAAAGAAATGAAGGTGAAATATATATATTTTTCAGACAAAAATGAAAAGAATTATCACTAGCAAACCTTAACTGCAAGAAATTTAAAGGCAACTGTCCAGGCTGAAGGAAAATGATAACAGATGGAAACTTGGATCTCTACAAAGTAATGAAGAGTGCCAGATAAGTGTGGCAAGTGTAGGGTAAATATAAAAGACATTTTCCCCTTATTAAAAATTTTCTTTAAAAGTTATCATTTAAAGGAAAATTAATAATCTATTATAGGTTTATATGGTATATAGAAGTTAAAGGTATAACAGTAGCCTCAAAGTATGGGAGGGGTGAAATGGATGCATACTGTTAAGGTCTTTACATTGCTTTTTTAGTGATATAATATTAGCTGAAAGTACCTTGCAATAACATAAAGATGCATCGATACAACCTAGAAAAATTACTTAAAAGGGCATAACTAATAAGCTAATAATGGTGATAAAATTAAATACTAAAGTATACTCATTTAATTTTAAAGACAGTAAAAGAGAAGTGGAGAACAAATGGGAAATACAGAAAACAAATATTAGATATAAAGATGGTAGACTTAAACCCAACTCTGTCAGCAGTTATATTAAATGTAAGTAGTCTAACCACTCCAATTAAAAGGCTGCATAAAAAATACAAGACCTAACCATATACTGTATATAAGAAATCCACTTTAAGGATAAAGACACAGGTATGTTAAAAGCAAAAAGACAGAAAAAGATATACAAACATTCATAAGAATGCTAGAGTTACTATGCCAATAAGAGATGAATTGGACTTCAGGATAGGCAGTGTTAGCAGGAATGAGGGCCATGTCATAATGATAAAGTGGTTAACTCAAGAAGACAAAATACTAAATGTGTATGATCCTCAAAATACATGAAAAAAAAAAAACATACACATAAAAGGATAAGTAGACAAAACTACAATTAGAGTTGGATATTTCAGCATTATTAATTCAGTAATTGTTAGAGCAAGTAGACAAAAATCAGTGAGGAGATAGAAAACATGACCAATACTACCAACCAACTGGACCTAATTGACACTTATAAAACACTGGACCTAACATTACCAGAATACATTTTCTTTTCAAATTCACAAGGTGTATTCACTAAGAGAATACATTTTCTTTTCAAATTCACAAGGTATATTCACTAAGATAGACCATATTCTGAGTCATAAAACAAGCCTTCAATATATTTAGAAGAACTGAAGTAATATGCAGTATGTTTTCTGACTCAAATGGAATTAAATTAGAAATCAGTGACAAAAAGGTGTCTGTAAAATTCCCAAACATTAGGAAATTATATAAAATTATACCCCTAAATAAATCATAGGTCAAGGAAGAAATCATAAGGGCAATTAAAAGTATTTTGAACTGAATGATAATGAAAAGATAACATTAAAATTTATGAGCTGCAACTAACAGTGCTGAGAGGGAAAGTTATAGCTTTTCAAGAAGGAAGATTGAAATCAATAAGCTTCTACCTTAAGAGGCTAGAAAAAGAGCAAATTAAACCCCAATTAAGTAACAGAAATAATAGAAGTGTAGAAATCAGGAAAATAGAAAACAAAAAATGGGGAAAATCAATAAAAGCAAAAACCTGCTCTTTAAAAAGACCAATAAAATTGTAAAGATTAAAAAGAGAGAAAAGTCACAAATTAAAACAAATTACCAATACTACAATGAAAGAATAGACATACGGATCCTACAGACATTAAAAGGATGATATGGGAATATTCTGAATGACTTTATGTCAATAAATTCTACAACTTCGATGAAATGGAAAAATTCCTTGAAAGACACAATTTAACAAAGTGACTCAGAAATACTAGAAAATCTGAATAGCCTTATGTCTATTAAATGAGTTAAATTTGTAGTTTAAAAACATCCCGTAATTAAAACTCTAGTGTCCAATGAATTCAATGGTAAAGTCTATCAAATATTTAAGGAACAAATAAACCAAACTCATAGAAAATAGAGGATAGAATTCTTCCCAACTCAAACTGTGAGGCTAGAAAAATTGGAACTTTTGTACACTGCTGGTGGGAATGTAAAATGGTGCAGCAGCTACGTAAAACAGCATTGAAGTTCCTAAAAATATAAGATAAAACTACCATAAAGCAATCCTACTTTTGGGTATATATCCAAAAGAATTGAAATCAGGATCTTGAAGAGATTATCTCAGATCCCATGTTCATTGCAGCATTATTCACAGTAGCCAAGATAGAGAACAACCCAAGTATCTATTAATAGACAAATGATAAAGAATATATGGTATATACGTACAACAGAATATTATCTAGCCTTTAAAAAGAAGGAAATTATTGTAGTAGTTGTTGTTTGCAACAAGTGGCTCAACCTAAAGAACATTATGCTAAGTGAAATAAGCCAGTCACAGAAGGACAAATGCCACATATTTCCACTTTTATGAGATATATACTAGTCAAACAAATAGAAGTGTAGACTATATTCATGGTTACCAGGGGGTTGGGGGAAGGGAGAATGAGGATTTGTTCAACAGTTATAAAGTTGCAGTTGTGCTAACTCATCAAATTGTACACTTTAAATATGTGCAGTTCTGTTTATATAAATTATACTCAACAAAGCTACTTTTTAAAAAGGCCTTGAACACAAGTTTCATGGTGGCTTTATTTATAATAGGCCCAAAGTGGAAGCAACCCTAGAAGCCATCAACAGTTGAGTGGAAAAAAAACTGATATATCCATTCAATGGTATATTAATCAGCAATAAAAAAAGACAACATAAATGAATATCAGAAGCATTATGCTAAGTGAAGTTTGACACAAAAGATTGTATATTGGATGATTCCATTTATTTATTTATTTATTTATTTATTTATTTATTTATTTATTTTTTTTGAGGCGGAGTCTCGCTCTGTCGCCCGGACTGGAGTGCAGTGGCCAGATCTCAGCTCACTGCAAGCTCCGCCTCCCGGGTTTACGCCATTCTCCTGCCTCAGCCTCCCGAGTAGCTGGGACTACAGGCGCCCGCCACCTCGCCCGGCTAGTTTTTGTATTTTTAGTAGAGACGGGGTTTCACCGTGTTAGCCAGGATGGTCTCGATCTCCTGACCTCGTGATCCGCCCGTCTCGGCCTCCCAAAGTGCTGGGATTACAGGCTTGAGCCACCGCGCCCGGCCTTGGATGATTCCATTTATATGAAATTCTACAAAATGCAAAACTATAGTGACAGCAGGTTAGTGTTTGCCCCAGGGTCCAGGACTGTGGGGATGGGATTGATTGCAAAGTGATGCAAGGGAAATCTTTGGGGTGATGGAAATATTTTATACCCTGGTCGTGGTTTAGGTTACATATATGTATACGTTTGCCAAAATTCATTAAACTTTACACTTAAAATGGGTGCTTTTATTATATGTAAACTATATTTTAATAAAGTTGGTTTTTAAAAAGAAGCACTTTGGAGGCAAGGATATCAGTTTCATCTAAAAATGCATCAACCTCTTGAATATTTCCTAGTAGAGGTTCTCAAGAGGCAGAACTGTTTTCTGAACGGTAAAGGAAGGGGCGGCAGAAGCAAAAGCAACATACACAGCTCTGACACAAAATATGGTCTCAAGTTGTTGGTGACTTATTCCTCGATCTTGCCTTTCTTCTCGCTACAGTGAGGAGGGCTTGCTATAAAGCTGTCTTTCCAGCTCTTTTCTTTCATGAGAGTGAGTAATCCAATACAAGGATCTTAAATTCATTAACAGTTACCTTTCTAAATCCAGAAAACATGTGAAAAACAAATACATCACAGTTTTACTGCAAGTCTTACTTATTAAGCTAGCATCAGATGTCTTTGGAGTGGAAAACAACATAAAAACCTGGAATG
This sequence comes from Rhinopithecus roxellana, assembly GCF_007565055.1. Lineage (NCBI taxonomy): Eukaryota > Metazoa > Chordata > Mammalia > Primates > Cercopithecidae > Rhinopithecus > Rhinopithecus roxellana. The sequence continues at coordinate 97,274,271 of NC_044555.1, read as the reverse complement.
AAGAAGATGGATAGGTTTCTAGCTCTTTTAATATTTATGTTTAAATCAATCAGTATATTTACTTTCCTTCTACTCTATTTCTGCTAATTGAGTGATGGGTTCTGGGGAAGACAAGATGGTAGAAGATAGGTCATTAGCTGGTAGTGGGAATATATAGGTACAAAACCCAGAACAAGTAACAACATCACTTCATGATAAAAACCCTCAGCAAATAAGGCATCGAAGGTACATAATCTCAAAGTAACAAAAGCCATCTATGACAGACCCACAACCAACATTATACTGAATAGGGAAAATTTGAAAACATTCCCCCTAAGAACAAGAACAACGATGTCCACTTATCACTCCTATTCAACATAGTACTGAAGTACTAGCGAGAGCAATCAGGCAAGAGAAAGAAATGGCATACAAACTGGAAAAAGAAAGTCAAATTATCTCTGTTCGTCGATGACATGATTGTATACCTAGAAAACACAAATGACTCCTTGAAGACTCCTAGACTTCGTAAGTGACTTCAGTTAAGTTTCAGGATACAAAATCAGTGTACAGAAATCAGCATTTCTGTACATAGTGTTCAAGCTGAGAACCAAATAAAGAAGTCAATCCTATTTAAAATAGCCGCTCAAAAAATAAAATATATAGGAATACATTTAACCAAGTAGGCAAAAGATCTCTGTAAGGAGAACTACAAAACACTGATGAAAAATCATAGATGATATTAACAAATGGAAAAACATCCCATGCTAATGGACTAGAAGAATCAATATTGTTAAAATGACCATACTGCCCAAAGCAATCTACAGATTCCACACAATCACTATCAAACTACCAATGTCGTTTTTCATGGAATTAGAAAAACAATCCTAAATTTCACATGGAACAAAAAAAGATCCCGAATAGCCAAAGCAATCTTAAAGCAAAAAGACCAAGTTGAGAGTCATCACACCGCCTGACTTCAAATTACGCTATAAGGCTATAGTAACTAAAACTAAAACAGCATTATACTGGTACAAAAATAGACAAACAGATCAGTGGAACACAATCGTGAACTGGATATAAAACCACATACCTACAACCAACTGATCTTCAACAAAGTAGAGAAAAATAAACAATGGGGAAAGAGTTCCTATTCAATAAATGGTGCTAGGAAAATTGACAAGCTATGTGCAGAAGAATGAAACTGGACCCCTATCTCTCACCATATACAAAAGTTAAGATGGATTAAAGACTTAAATGTAAGACCTGAAACTATAACAATCCTAGAGGAAAACTTAGGAAAAACTCTTCTGGACATTTTCCTAGGTGAAGAATTTATGATGAAAACTCCAAAAGCAAATGCAACAAAAACAGACAAATGAAACTTAAACTAAAAAGCTTCTGCACAGCAAAATAATCAACAGAGTAAACAGAGAACCTACAGAACAGGAGAAAATACTTGCAAATTATGCTTCTAACAAAGGACTAACATCCAGTATCTACAAGGAAGTCAGACAACTCAACAAGAGGGGAAAAAACCTGTTAAAAGCTGGGCAAAGGACATGAACAGAAATTTCTCAAAAGAAGACATACACGCAGCCAGCAAGCACATGAAAAAACATTCAACATCGCAAATCCTCAGAGAAATGCAAATTGAAACCACACTGAGGTATCATCTCACACCAGTCAGAATGGCTACTATTAAAAAATCAAAAAACAACAGATGTTGGTTTGGATGTGGAGAAAAGGGAACGCTTATACATTGTTGGAGGGTATGTAAATTAGTTCAACTTTTGTGGAAAACAGGATGGCCATTTCACTAAGAACTAAAAATAGAACTACTGGTTGACCCACCAATCCCACTACTGGGTGTCTACCAAAAGGAAAAGAAATCATTACATTAAAAAGACACCTGTACTCATGTGTTCATTGCAGCACTATTCACAATAGCAAAGTCATGGAACCAATGTAAGTGTCCATCAACAGTTGACTAGATAAAGAATATGTGGTGTGTCATGCACCATGAAATACAGTGCAGCCATAAAAAAAAGAATGGAATTGTGTCCTTTGCAACAGCATGGATGGAGCTGGAGGTCATTATCCTAAGTAAACTAAGAAACAGCCAAATACCATGTATTCTCACTTGTAAATGGGAGCTAAACAGTGAGTACACATGGACATAAAGATGGAAAGAGTAATAGACACTGGAGACTCCAAAAGTGGGAAGAGTGAGAGGGGAGTGAGAGTTGAAAAATTACCTATCCAGTTCAGTGTTCACTATTTGGGTAATGGGTACACTAGAAACCAAGTCCTCACCGGTATGCAGTATACCCATGTAACAACAAGCACGTGTAAACCCTAAACCTAAAAGAAAATAAAGACAAATAAGAAACCCCTAACTGTTTTCATTGTTTTGTTTGAAGTGTTATGAATTCCCTGACCATCCTGCATACACAGTCAAATGGAAATACCAAAACAAAGTTCCATACAAGTTTTTAACGGCATAAAATATAGGAGTTGACTGTATCAATTAATATTCATTCTAAAATTTCTGGACATAGTTTTTCTGTTATTCTTAGTTTTGCTTAACATTTAGCATAGGAATTGGAAGACTTCAATAGAAGCTCCTTTTTGCCTGATTTGTTTCATATTAAAATAATTTTTTCTTTTTTTTTTTGAGACGGAGTCTCGCTCTGCTGCCCAGGCTGGAGTGACTGGCATGATCTCGGTTCACTGCAAGCTCTGCCTCCCGTGTTCATGCCATTCTCCCACCTCAGCCTCCCAAATAGCTGGGACTACAGGCGCCCACCACCATGCCCTGCTAATTTTTTGTATTTTTAGTAGAGACAGGGTTTCACCGTTTTAACCAGGATGGTCTCGATCTCCTGACCTCGTGATCCGCCCGCCTTGGCCTCCCAAAGTGCTGGGATTACAGGCGTGAGCCACCGTGCCCAGCCTAAAATAATTAATTTTTTTAATAGTAAAGACTAAGTCTCAAACCTTAAAGCCCTTTGAACAAATGGGTTCAGAATAGGACTTCCAAATAGAAATCACTTCATTTTTGAAATCTATAGCAAAATGTCATTTAAAATTAAGTTGGATTTTCAGGTAATAGAGATTTGTGGTGTGGTCCTATTATCAGGAAAAAAAAAAACCCACAGCTATTTTTCCCTTGAAATGTTACTATATATGAAATTTAATACCCAACTGCAGTGTAAACTAAGAAAATATGTGCAAAAATACTATTTTTTTCCAATTAAGGTAGTCTTTCTCATCTAATTTATGGCTCTAAAAAACTATAAGATTGTTTCAGCATATCAAGTCTGGGACTAATTTTTTTTTTTTGTTTGCTGAAAATTGTTGATTTGCTCTCGTTAAAGGAAGAAATGGTTCTTTCAGTTCAAAAATTGGCAGAATCAAGCTAATCCCTTAAAGTATGCTTGTGCTTTGGCTGATTGTATGTCTGTGGTGATTACACTTGATTAACAACAGCAAAAAATTCTACCTTCCCAATCATCTGTTAAGACTTTAGTCTGCATCCCTTCCTCTGGCATTTGCCAGTTAAATTAGAATTACATAAATGGGAGAAAGACAATATAATGCTGCTATGATAGAATTTCTTGGAACACCAGGCAAAGTAAAGTATTGAAAGATTGGTAATTCCTGATCCCCACTTTCAGATATTTGTGGTCTCCTATACTAATTTATGCTGTTTATCTAAGCAATGTGACCTTATTTTCCTGAGCCCTATGGGATACAGGCTATTTATTATACAAAGGTTGGAGGGAGGAGTGTGGTATAAGGATACAGTGGTGATTTAGTGCATTTTATCTACAGCAAATGGTTGGATGAGAAATGCATCTGAATCTTACTTCTCGACTCTGCTTCAGATTAGCCCCCACCTATTTCTCTCCATTCCTCTCAATTTGAATTTCAAATTATCTGGAGGAGTCTCATTCATTCTATAATATGAACTACTTAATCAAATAATCAGATCAATACCTAGCTGATGAGTTGTTAACCAATGGTATAATAAATGGAAATTTAGATTTGGAAGAAATTTGTATTTAACAGAGTACCTGGGTTTGATGAAGTCCAGCTAGACAACAGAAAAAAATGAAGTGAGAAGGCTGAGGGAGATCAGAAAAAGTGTTGGGAAGCCATCAAGCACAAAATGGTAGGCTTTGCTGTGGGCTTCTTATGTGATAATGTAGAAACTTATAAATCAGGGCTAGTGTTTCCAGGCTGATGCAGCATTTCTAGTTTGTCCTGGTATCTTTTCAGCTAATCTTTCTGTCTCCCCTACTGGGAGGAACAGGAGGAAGAGGAGATTTGTGCTTATGTTCACATATGTAGTATTCGTAGAATTTTCCTATTCTTTGGTCTTTTAGAAGACACCTAGGTTTGCCACTCACATTTTTTTTTTTTCCTGTAGTGGGGGAAAAAAACCCCATATTAAACCAGTAGTAAGAAAATTTGGAGGACTTGCCAGGTTCTAACACTAACCAATTTGGTGATTCTGCACTGTCTGCCTGGATCTCTTTTTGTATTTCACCTGTAAAATGAAAGGCAAATGGATTATCTCTTAAAGACTCTTTCAGTGAATGAGCTTAGATACATTGTTATATACACTTTAAACTATGTACTAAAGTTTGGGTTAGGGATTTGTAATGGACTGAATTGTAACCCACCCCCCGAACCTCTACATTCATATGTCCAAGCCCTAACCCCTAATGTGACTGTTTGATAAGGCCTACAAGAAATTAATTAAGGTTTAGTGAAGTCATGAAGATGGGGGCCTGATCCAATAGGATTAGTGTCCTTATAAGAGACACTTGGAGAGCTCGTGCTCTCCCTCTCCCTGCACACACTCAGAGGAGACTATGTGAGTACAAAGTGGCCGTATAGCAGCCTTAAAGCCTAGTAAAGGAAGAGAGCCTTTACCAGGAACTGAACTCTGCCAGTATCTTAATCTTGGGCTTTCTATCCCCCATAACAGTGAGGAAATAAATCTCTGTTGTTTATGCCACCTAGTGTACAGTATTTTATTATGGCATCCCTATTACATGATTTAACCTTATTAGGTATGTTTTTATGAATTGAATCTGTAGTTTATATGATTTAGAAATGAAATGTAAAGCTTCTTTTTGTTGAAATAGGAAGTGAAAGGTTTTTACCTGGTGGTGGAAAGAAGACACCGTCATTTCTGTACTTCTGTAAGCTGCTAGATCCTGGGGAATTATGGTATTTTTAGCTGGATGTTATGAGGAATATAGTTGTATTTTTGAGCTAAATTGCTGAGAAACCTGAATGCAGTTGAGAAACAATCATTATTTGATGGCAGAAGAACAGAATAAGTTACAGGGCTTCTCTCTTTTCCTATATCCCCCCTCCAATATAAATAACCTTGTTGAGTACCCTGTTTTATTAATTATTATTGCATTGGTAGAGATTGATGTTATTTTGTTAATGCTGACTGCTATAAATCTCTTTCTAAATAATCTTATTCTAAAGAAGAGCAAATTGCCAGAGTCTAAGACTTTTTTGTAACCTCTATTTTGCCTTGATATGGCAGGCGAGATAGGGTTTAAGGTAAAATAGTATTAAGTAAATACACCTTTTTCGTTGTATCACTTAATTGTATTCTGCTCCTGCAAACATATTTCTAATTTGTTCTGGCTCACATCAATAGATGGGGAGTGTCCTTTCAGATTTACATTGCTTTTCGTACTTTTGCTGATTGTACGCAACTACATTTCCCTAGAGCTACTGTTGACCTGACAGTATTGGCTGCTAGTTGGCAGGGAGGATTCGTCTAGATTAAATGGTTACTTCCTGTTCCTGTCTACAGACATGAAAAAATGGAGTGTTTACTTTTCTGCAAAGGTTTCTCAGAATTAGGAAAATTACTTTAAAAGCTTTGTCTGGTTACCTTCAGAGAAACATTTCCATTAATATTTCATCTCATTTTGAGCTCTCTTCTAGTTTGTAGTATTTTTTCAATGTATGTAGGTGGCCTCAAACCATATGGCAAAAGCATTTTCCCAAAACATCCAATCTTTGTCTTACTATGAACTGGTTTTCTGTATTTTTTTCTCACTGAGCAGCTCCTCTCAACAGACTCAAAACCCTTTTTCTATTTTGATCTACCTCTGATTATGCTGATGTATTAGGTCCTTTTTGGAACTCATACATGTTTTAATAGCACATTTAAAAATGAAATTGCCTATTCCTTCCCTCTGTGTTGCGTGAAGAAAAAAATTTGTTCCTATTTTTAGATAATATGTATTGAATGTTCTCGTAGTCATTGCCCTGTACAACGTGGTTATCGCACACAAGATCCAATCTCTTGTGCTCAGTGATGTTTATTATGTTTCTGTCTACTTTAAAATGCTTAAATGTTTATTATGTTTCTGTCTACTTTAAAATGCTTAAATTCCTAGGTTCTTTCCCCCATTAAATGTTGCTTTTAGGTATTTTAGTTGTTTTAATTCCGTACACATGTACTTTATAAACGATGTTGGATGAGGATTTGTAATGAGAAATTAGAGTCCCAGATTTTTAATGAATAGTTTTATTCTGTCTACTAAAAGTCTGACTACTTCCATCTTCAGGCATCTGTCCTAAACACAGTAGCACTCCCTCCCATCTTTGACACACATACTTCCCCGAAATCCCAACTCCCAAAGTGGATGTTGCCAGGGGCAGGTAAGGATCAGGGAGAGTGCAATTAGTTTTGCCTTATTCAGAAACCATAATGGTATTTTAAAAACATGCTATTATCTATATTACATTGTGATTCACTTCATTCTGAAGCTGCCAAAAGACCTGTCTTACATAGAGATACTTTGTATAACCATTGTTATAGAAGAGGATTGATACATTTCTGTATTTCTAATTTCTTAATTTATGATCATATGCTACTTCTGTGATCAAAAAATAAACTTTTTTGTTTTTGTTTTTTTTTCAAAGAAGAGACAGGATGACAATCATTAAAAAGTCAGCAAACAACAGATCCTGGAGAGGATGTGGAGAAACAGGAACGCTTTTACACTGTTGGGAGTGTAAATTAGTTCAACCATTGTGGAAGACCGTGTGGCGATTCCTTATGGATATAGAACTAGAAATACCATTTGACCCAGCCATCCCATTACTGGGTATATGCTGAAAAGATTATAAATCATTCTACTATAAAGACACATGCACACATATGTTTATTGCAACACTATTCCCAATAGCAAAGACTTCAAGCCAACCCAAATGTCCATCAATGATAGACTGGATAAAGAAAATATAGCACATCTACACCATGGAATACTATACAGCCATAAAAAGGATGAGTTCATGTCCTTTGTAGGGACATGGATGAAGCTGGAAACCATCATTCTCAGCAAACTAACACAAGAACAGAAAATCAAACACCGCATGTTCTCACTCATAAGTGGGAGTTGAACAATGAGAACACATGGACACAGGGAGGGGAACATCACACATGGAGGCCTGTCGGGGAGTAGAGGGCTAGGGGAGGGATAGCATTAGGAGAAATACCTAATGTAGGTGACGGATTGATGGGTGCAGCAAACCACCATGGCACCTGTATACCTATGTAACAGACCTGCACGTTCTGCACATGTAACCCAGAACTTAAAGTATTAAAAAAAAGAGAGAGAGAGAGAGAGACAGGCTGGGCGTGGTGGCTCACGCCTGTAATCCCAGCACTTTGGGAGGCTCAGCTGGGTAGATCACGAGGTCAGAAGTTTGAGACCAGCCTGACCAACATGGTGAAACCCCATCTCTACTAAAAATACAAAAATTAGCCAGGCATGGTGGTGCACACCTGTAATCCCAGCTACTTAGGAGGCTGAGGCAGGAGAATTGCTTGACCCCGGGAGGTGGAGGTTGTAGTGAGCCGAGATCGCACCACTGCACTCAGCCTGGCAGCAGAGCAAGACTCCATCTCAAAACAAAACAAAACAAAACAAAAAAATGGTTGCTGATGTTGACTATGCCAAGTTAGAAACTGAAAAATGAAGAGGTGAATTTCATCCTTAAAGATAAGGTTTAAATTTTAAGATACTGGTATTTATGTGAGTAATGAAAGAATTGGTGAGAAAGTAATCCCATCTAATTCTTGTCTTCCTGATCAGTGGTTAGTCAAGAACAATTGGAGAAAAATTTCCAAATGGAGCATTAGAATCTTGTCTCAAGTTATAACAGGTTTATTACATATGATATAGAAAGCAAAAAACCTGGCTTTTACCTTTTGTTTGTTATTTTAATACCTTTAGTGTAGGTCGTCTTTCACTTGAATGCTAATGTTGACAGTAACTTGACCTTATACTTTAGTCATCTTTTTGAATGCCACTGGACATTTGGCTCTTGGAAGATGGTAACTCTTAGTACTTCTCCCTGGTTTGTATATATTACTTATTTGAGAACCTGTCTGCCATTGTGGCTGTCAGAGCTCAGCATAATTTAAATGTTTAAGGTGGGTGATTGAAGTACTTGAATGAGATATCTTTTCATCCATCTGCTGATGACTCACTAAAGAGTATTTTAAAGAAAGGATGTTCTCCAACTCACCAGTGTGTTAGAGGAAAAATGACATATGGTATATCCTCTTAAAATTTAAGTTTTTAGAAAGCAGAAATGCATTATTCCAGTATTACTGTGAATACTCATATTACCATAGATCATCCCCAATTGTAAGGTATTTATCTTTTTACAAAATGTCCTAAAATGGGTAAATTATTTCATAAAAACTGGCATACAAAGTTGCTCTAATTAGAATGTAATTGTTTTTAGACTTAACCATTAATTGAGGCTGTCAGTAGTTTGCAGCAGAATCCAAACATCTACTGTATTAAACTTCATCTAAAACCACATTATTCTTGATGACATTTTGTTATAATTGATACGTTGTTCTTTGATGCTTGAGAGATTGTATTTGCAGGTAATACTTTTATCTAAAAATTAAAATAAATTTTCTGGTTTCAGAGTATTATTTTGTTAATGTCTGCTGTCGCCCTTCACCTCTCTGAACCCTACTGATTTTTCTAGGTGAAGCTAAAGAATGTCAAGCTTGATGAAGTTTTCTTCTATCCCAATAGCTTAAATTATGGCATTTGGACATGGTTTATAGTATCTATTTCCTTTTTCCTTGTATTAGTTAGCTGTGTAACAGTTATGCCTCCCTCTTATACTGGCTCCTAGAGAGCAATGACTGTGTTTTAGGCATCCTTGTAGCACCTTTCACAGTACATATCCCCTATGTTTTCAGGAAGTATTTATGAAAATCATTGTTTTTTTATCCCAGATTTTCCAAATTAAACTTACATATAAGTCAGTTATTTGAGGTTTAAATGAGTAATTATGCAGTTAGCCATAATGGTTAAGGCTCTATAGTTAAGATTGCCCATGTTTGAGTGCCTACTTCATTATGTATCAACTGTGAGACTCCCTCATATAGGAATGTTAGTATCAGCCTCCTAGAGTTGTTGATGAAGATTAACATAATTTGTTTAAAACATTTATTGAGATGCCTAACATATAGGATACACTAAATATAATGTAGTAGTAGTATAACATAACTTTTGCTAAATGTAGTCCTATTGGGCTGGCCTCTGAGCCCCTTGAAGGCCTGTCTTTTGGTCTTTATGTCTCAGGCACCTAACCTAGCAGACAGTCAATACTCAATAAATACATGTTTGAATTGAATTGATTGATTTACCCTATTTTTATCTTCCATTACAGCCCACTGTTTGTAACATGGAAGATTGGTCGAGACAAAAGATTACGTGGATGCATAGGTACTTTTTCTGCCATGAATTTGCATTCAGGACTCAGGGAGTACACACTTACCAGGTGAAGACCAATTTTTGTTACCTCTGCTTTTACATTTAAAAAAAAAAAAAAAACTTATGAAACTTGAATCTGATACTTTAACTCCTTTTCTTTTACTGAATTGTCAACGTTCTTGTTTTCCTTCATGTCAGGTTTTTCCTTGTCTTTGACCATTTACCTTCTCTCTGGTAAAATATTATTCATATATATTATCATAATATAAAATACTAGGATTAATGTATTCTGCCATCGATGTTTTGAAGTGTTTTTTTCTTCCAGTGGCCAGCTTATTTTGTATAACTTGAAAACCAATGACCAAATGTCCATGGGTTGCCAAAATATGTGATTTCTATAGTAACAGTCATTATTTCTTCCCTGTTATGTTTTTTGAAAATAGTTGTTGTCTCTTTCATCTTACACATTTTGTTACACTTTTAAGTACTTTTGAAATTGAAAGGAGAGCCTAGGAAGAAAGTGATGCTATAGCCTAGCAGTATAATCATTCACATTCACACTTCACCCGGAATTAATTGTAGCTTGCTTATTTTCTTTTATGTAACCCAAGGACAAAGCAATTCCTCATTACAGTTGTTTAAAACTTTGTTCTTAATTTCTGAATTCACAAAAAGCTATCTAGCACACAATGTGAGTTTTTTGGTTCAAGTTTAGATTTCAAGCAAATTGTGACCCAAAATTATTTCAGAAGAAGAAAATTCCTTAGATAATAAGCTATTAGTAAAGGAATTTCCTGTTTTTGTTCACATTTTAGGGTGATTATCTGATACAGTTTCTATAGTTGTAACATGCACAGTGTCTGTCCAACAAGAAATTGCTCCCTGCTGACTATTGGTGCTTGGGGCATGTTGCTCAACCTCCAGAGGTAAAATAGTCATTACAGTATTTTGTTCTGTATACTTAATAGAGGTGTTAGGAGAATGAAGTAATAATCACTATTTTACTTCAGGATTAATGTGGAACATTAATTATTTTACTGTAGAACTGCATAAATGCAGGCTCATAGCACCAGTTAATAAAATGCTGTAACTGAGTTTAGTATTCTCATATTTAAAGGTATGCAGTAGCTCACAGCTGCAGGGTTTTCTCAGCTTACAGTGAAGCCCAGAAAAAAAAACAAAAAAACAAAAAAACAAAAAAAAACAATGGCTTGGAGGATCATATTCATTTTTTAGCTTTTCGTAGGTATAAGAAACTGGGTGTTTGGATTTGATTAAATAACATACAGGCTGTAAGGGTTGAAACACATATTCTGGAAATAAATTCAACTTGTTAAAGATAATATAAGTACCAGTCTAGGCATGTTAGATTTTTTTTTTCTGACATAAAATACAATGGGCTCATTTTTGGGACTTTAGCAAATTCTGCCAATGGCTACCTTTTTGGGACAGGTACATATTAAATTACACATTTAATACTAATCAATGGCAATTTATTGTACACTTCCCAAAATAAGTTGTTATGAGGAACACTGCTTCCTTTGCGCTACCTGAAGAAAAGAATTCTGTGACCAGATAAGTTTGGGAAACACTGGTTAAAAACAGCTCTGCTCACTGTAGGACTTCTCAGAACCTTTTATGTTAATAGTGTTATGTATATCTAAGAGAGAGAAATAGAATGTAGCATTTTCCAGGCTTATTTGACTACTGGACCCTTTTATCCTCCCATCCCAAAGTCTGAGTGTTCCAAGGAACACATTTTTGGAAACACAAGTCTGTTTTCAAAACAGAATATTACTTTATATTTGGGTAGTAAGAGTTGGTAGTATAGAACCCCTTTGTGCTTTCTAGTGAAATTGTAGCAGAAATCCCATTATCAAACATTATATACCTTAGAAATCTTTCGTAGTAGTAACTGTGGTAGCAATTGGGTTTTGTTTAAAGAAAAAAATAATTTTGCTTATGTTGGCAAGGGGTGAAAATATCCAACTTTTCTGGACTTGTCCATTTATATCCTAGGGTAATGACCAGAAGAATTATAGTATAATTTTCTGACAGTAATGTGATTCTGAATGAATTGTTCAAATACTTGAACTTGGAAATTTGCCTACATTTGTATACCTTGTTACCCTTATTGCAATCTATAGCTCTTCCTGTTTACTTTTCAACTTTTTTCTCATGTTTCTATACAGCTTCCTCAAATTGTATATATCACATTACAGAGACGTGTGTGTGTGTGTACATGTGTTTGTGTGTGTATACACACATGCACATACATGGTTTTACTTCTCATTTACTTCTCATTGGCTTAATTTCCTTTGTTTAACAAGATATTAACAATCATACTATTTGGAAAAGATGAACAAAAGAAAATGTATCTTACAAAATACAAGTAATCTTTTTTCTTGGATTCATTTCAGCATCAAAATTTATAAGGAGTCATTTTTTAAAAGTTGGAATATAATATTCTTCTGTCCAGTAGTGTGCTTATCATTTTTACATATTATGTTATTATGATTATTTTTGTTAATGGCTGCCATTTATTAAGAATTTACTACATCAGACATTGTTGAGGAGCTTTACATGCATAGTCCTTGTAATAATTCTTAGGTACTAATATCTACATTTTCAAAATGAGGAAACTGAGAATTAGGTAATTTAAATAATTTACCCACTCACACATCTATTAAGTGATAGAACCAGGATTCAAACCCAGAGCTTGTGTCTACAAAATCCATCCCCTGAGACAAAATTTTCTGATTATTTATGTTTTGAAGCTTTGTCATGAAAATAATGAACTTGAAAACAAGTTACTATACATTTTATAAATCATAGATCAGTAATCCTTCAAAAATTCTAGTAGGGGGTTAAGACTGAAATTTTGCAACATTATTTAAAATTCCAGAAAATCCATAGATAGTATTATGGAAAGTATACAACTCAGAGTTGTATAGACCAGGCCGAAGAAAATTGACTTGAGCTAATATTGTATTAAGGATAAAGCTTTTTACAAAAAAATACTACTGTAGGATAGGAAATTGCATTCTTTAGCTATATGGACTTGACTTTAAGAATACAATTTTTTTTTTTAACATAAAAATTGGTGATTCTTGGCCTCTGGTCGTCCCACCTTAAAACCCATAACTCACAAAATGAATAAATAGAATTAAATGAACTTAGGGGGTAGGGGCATAAAGGGGGGAGAAAGCAAAACAAAAACAAAACAAAACAAAACAAAAAATAAACAGTGAAATTAAAGGCATTCTAGGCATAGGCATCTTTTTAAAAATTAGAATAACCGGTTCATCTGTGATTAGGTAGACTTGTTTGATTTTCAGAATGTTACTCAATTATATCTCTTCTTTTTTTTTTATTGTAGGAAAATATATGTAACATAAAATTTACCATTTTAACCATTTTTAAATGTATAGTCCTGTGGCCTTAAGCACAACCACATTGTCGTACAGTCATCACCACCATCCATCTCCAGAACGTTTTTCGTCTTCCCCAACTGAAACTCTGTACCCATTAAACATGAACTCCACATTCTTCCTCCTCCAGGCCATGGCAACCACCACTCTTTTTTGTGTTGCTATGAATTTGACTACTCTAGGTACCTCATATCAGTGGAATCATATGATAGTCATTTTGTGACTAGCTTATTTCACTTAGCATAATGTCTTCAAGGTTCATCCATGGGGTAGCGTGTGTCAGTGTACCTTCTTTTTAAGGCTGAATATTCCATTGTATGTATATACCACATTTTGTTTATCCTTTCATCCATTGGTGGATGTTTGGGTGGGTGGCTTCTACCTTTTGGCTGTTGTGAATAATGCTGCAATGAACATAGGTGTACAAAATATCTGTTTGAGTACCCTTTTTCCTCTTAAAAGTTAACCAGTTTATAGAAGACAATAATCTAGCTTATGTGTAGTCCCTTAACTCTAAAACCTTTCTTAAAAATATCACCAGGTATTTTAAAAATGAAATGCCTTTCCTGAATTAAGTTTTTATTTATAAATAAAATTATAAACTTTTAATTTTAATAAAATTATTAAAACTTTTAAAATTAAAGTACTTATCATTAAAGTACTTGTCATAGTCACATTGTATGTTCAAATATGACCAGGTATTTTTTAAATGAAATGCCTATCCTGAATTATGTTTTTTAAATATATATATATATAAACATAATCTTTTAAATGTAAAGTACTTGTCATAGTCAAGTTATATGTTCTCCTAATTGAAATTTTGATTTTAGATTGAAATAAAATCTTATAAAGAGGCTGAGGATTTCTTCTCAATTGTGAAAAAACATAGTATCTGTGTAGGTAATGCAAAGTTTGTGAGAAGTACATGGAACTATTATAAATAGACTATTCTTTCCCTGACCTTGAAGGATCTGGGTAAAAGCAGGAAAGATTATAGAAAATACGAAGCAGGATGGAGAGCTCAGAATTATTGATAAAAGTCTATCCATAGAATTTGGTGATAAAGTCCACAAATTACCCTATTTATCATTGCTGAAGACTTCAAAGTAGAAATATTCTTTGTCTGAGCTGAAGGAGATAATTTCCAGTATTGTGTTTATGGCTTTTATACATTAGAAAGCAGAGGCAGATTTATTTCCCCAATTTTAGTACTTAGAAAACATACTTTTATAAAGAGGAGAATTAACACTAATACAGATGAATATAAACATCTCAGTCAAAAAAGATTCCTTAAAATTTTGTCTAATAAATTTCCCAGCAAAATGCAGATCTATTTCTTTATGTAAATTCAAGTTGGCAGTAATTTTTCTAGAATACATAAGTAATTAATAGATGTATTCTTATTCAGCAAAACAGGAATGTGGCCTGTCACCACACTTAAAAAAAGACTTTTTTTCTCCTTTACTTTGTTGTACTTAGACCTCTTGGCAGTGAAATAATTATGCAGGTGCTGGCAGTTCTAGAGCTTGATTGTGAACTATGCCACTTTCGTTGAACTACTTAATTCTGAGAAATTAGCAATGACAGTTTAGCCCTTTCTAGGGAACAGTATGATCACATTAAAGATGATGTGCTGTGTTTTGTTTTGGAGTTTTATTTTGTTCTGTGTGGGTTAGTGGGGTTGTTCTGTGTGGGTTGGGGGGGATTGATTGCTTGCATGATACAGATGTTCACTTTCCATTAGATTTTTTGAGATATTGAAAATAGCTAACAAACCTACTTTATTACTTTCAAGGGTCCTAGCTAGATTGGGTACTTGTGGGTGACTAGATTCATTGTAAACTGGATTTGCTTTTATATTTTGGTGTCGTAATCTGGCATTTTTCTAAAGCAGTATGAGTTTAAAGCCATTATAAGCAGCATAATATTTTCCCCTGTCATGGTAGACCGTCTTGTGATCATTTTTATTCTTGATTATTTGGGTAACCACTCTAGGCTCATTGTGAATAATTAGATTAAACAAGTTCCTCCTCCCTCTCATTTAATATTAGTCTTTATGGTAGCATCACCCAGATTGATTTTTCTTATGAAAAGAAAAGCTGTACGAATCACCTCTGACTGTACATTATTGTTATGGAAGCTCATTCTGGAGATGTTAAGGCCAAACAATTTTTGGCAAGTGATTGTGGCAAGACTCCTGGCTAAAGTATGCATTTTGGGGAAATAAATTAAGTGTATCACAAACAATGCAAAATTAATTAGTTTAATTTACAACCTACATTTTTTGCCTTTTTATAGAACAGATGATGGCCTGAGTCCTAAAACTTATACCTAATTTGATAGTTTCAGTATATGAATTACAAAATGAGAAACATTTGTCATATTTTATAGGCACTTAATTTAAGGTACAGTTTGGAACCTAGGTTGTTGTATGCTCTTTACTCAAAATCATCCATAGGGAAGCATGGTGAAATATCTGCACAAATCTGGAATCCTCATTTTAGCCATGAGGTTAATGCACTCCTTCATTATCCCAAGATTGTGCTAATGTGCAGAGATGTAGCCACAAAATTCCCAGCAGAATGGAAACTAAACAGCAGGAACCATTTGCAGAATGGGTAATGGCTCCTGAATTGTAGAGAATTGTTTGAATTCATATAGCACCTACTGCCATAGGAATTAAGTGTAGTGAGTATATCAGATTCTAATTCCTTATCACATCTTTCAAATCTTCAGAGTTTGCAGTTGGAATCTCCCTCCTGCTTTGATTACGAGCCACAGGCAAAATGCCTGGGGCAGAAAAGGCCATCTGTGAAAAGGTGGTGTTGAGAGAAGCTGAAAATGGGCTTTTTCAGCGCCAGGGCTCTTGGTTCTTAAATTTGATAGGGAGAGAGTGAACTGCAAGAAATTTACCCTGTTCTTACATCTGTCTGTAAAGTTTAATACCTCTCCGATCCTTCGAGGCTGTTTCCCCTTTTAATCATGTTTGAACAGTTCATTCTGCAAATCTTGTCTTAATTTTGCCTTAGTAGTTTATTATATATTAGGAGAGATAATAAGTTATCGAAATAATTGTAGTCCTAGGTAGAAAATAGTTTTTCTCAAGAAGCAGAGGAGGTGATACTGGATGATTACTACTCTGTATCTGTTATAAAAGCTAAAATGTATTTAAAGATAACTATGAAATTATTTTATTTGGTTCATCCCTAGTTCACTTTGTATAAAAGCAAAACAATATGTACCATTTTCTGGCTTGTTTTTATCCTACATGGGCCAAAAGGGTCAAATTTACAGGGATGTGTATAAATCATTATTATCAAAGCAACCATATACAAGGTGTTGGGTACTTATATTTTAAGAAATTTGTAATACATATTTTAAAGGGGAAAATGATCTTGTCATAGAAGAAAAAGCCTTTGAAATAGAGGACTCTTAAAAGAGCGTGCATGCACATGCACACACACACACGGAATTTACCAAACATTAGCTAGAACCAAGTTGGATTATAGCTCTGATGCTTGGCAAATGAAGAAAATTAAAAGTTATTTCACTTTCCTCTCGTCTTGTTAAAGTGAATTCATATTTTGTTTTAGTACAGTAAACTGATATCTCTCTCCTTTCCTGAGAGTCATTGTCTGCAATAGTCTTCATTTTTTCAGATGAACGACTGAAATGGTAAAGCTAAGTTAGAACACAAATATTGTATGAAATTGTTACATTAGATGTGGCCTAAAATTATACTATAGACATTAAAAATATATTTCTTTTGTCTGAATATTTACATAATAAATATTGGGCTTACTTATAAGTGTCTAAAGTATTTGAGTCATTAGGACCTGAATGAACAGGAGGACAGATTTATTATCTTAGTGTTCTGGAAAAACAAGATGGTTATGCTTTGATGTAACTCAAGGTGATTATCATGCAAATCGTATGCTTTTACCACTTTTATGGGGACAATGTTAGGAATTTAAGTACTTTAAAATAATTGAAAGTTGAGGTTTTGGTGTAGCAATTGAATATTAAAATTTTAGTTATGATCTTATGAGCATGAGAAATACTTTTTAAAAGTAGAAGGCAAAAGAAATGAAGCCCTTCTCTGTGATCTTTCCCCTTCTCTCAAACTTTATACTGCCTTAAATGTGGTTATCCAAAGTAGCAGTCTTTGGAAAAAACTTACTTTTCATCATTGATAATAATTTGTTGATCTTTAAATGCTGAACACTTATTGCATCATAAGTCCTTTATCTTGCATCATAAATATATTTTTCTTTTTTTTTTTTTAAGACGGAGTCTCGCTCTGTCGCCCTGGGCTGGAGTGCAGTGGCCGGATCTCAGCTCACTGCAAAGCTCCGCCTCCCGGGTTTACGCCATTCTCCTGCCTCAGCCTCCGGAATAGCTGGGACTACAGGCGCCCGCCACCTTGCCCGGCTAATTTTTTGTATTTTTTTTTTTTTGGTAGAGACGGGGTTTCACCATGTTAGCCAGGATGGTCTCGATCTCCTGACCTTGTGATCCGCCCGTCTTGGCCTCCCAAAGTGCTGGGATTACAGGCTTGAGCCACCGTGCCCAGCATACATTTTTCTTAGAAACAACTCTAGTTTTTCTTATATGCTCTCTCAATTTTTAAATAAAGAACAAACTTGCAACATAAAAGTCCTGTCCTAAAGAACTACGTTATCTGATTTACTTCTTGTTAACAAAAGAAATAAAATCTATCTATATTTATATAACAAAATAGACATGGACAAATTGTAACATTTAAACAATTTTCTATTGGAATAGAATTTCACAGATGCTAGGAAATTCTAAAGATGGAAAACAATATAGTCATGTACCGCATAATGACGTTTTGGTCAACAGTGGACTGCATATACAGCAGTGGTCCCATAAAATTATAATACTGTAATTTTACTCTACCGTTTCTATATTTAGGTGCACAAATACTTAACGATTGTATTACAGTTGCCTACATTACACAGTATAGTAACATGCTGTACAGCTTTGTAGCCTAGGAGCAATAGGCTATATCATATAGACTATACCATCTAGGTTTGTGTAAGTATACGCTATGATGTTCACACAACAATGAAATTTTTAATGATGCATTTCTCAGAATGAATCCCTACCGTTAAGCAATACATGACTGTATTTAATATATTCTTTAGAGAATGAAGCTCTAATTATTGTTAATATCAAATGTGCAGTGTACTTTTCAGTATATTTAAAATCTAAAAGTGAAGAAAATACATTTGGATTCATAAGGTACAGATTTATACTTGGTCTCATGTTCAGAAAACTCATTTTTATTAATTTTACTTCAGCTCAAAAAATTATCCTGTAAATATACACACTGAAACTACAGACTTGTTCAAATTAGATTAGCATGTTATTGTCTCCATTTTTAACACTCCGCTTTTTTATTTCTACATGGAAGTGCTAACTTTTGTATCCTTGCTAGTAGTGACAGAGAAAGTTAGAAAAGGCCATAAAATAAATTCTTAGAAGCTTTAATTAAAGGGATTGCCCAGAACTCAACTTCTTGTTGCTATACCCAACTACCTTCAGGACTACTTTATATGTTCTACAAAGCTGATTTAAAAGGTTCCAACTGTAGCCACTTCACTGAGGATGGCAGGAAAGAGAATCTCTTTTAAGTTCTGCAGGCTGCTTTTAACCTAAACCATTCTTCTAAGATGACCATTAGTTGCCTCCTAGCTAAGCCTGGAGAAGTATTCTAAGCCTTTGAAATAAGTGGAGCTGTGTTGCATATGAAGAACAGTAAACAACTGTACACTGCTGGTTAGACTTGTACTGCTAATGAGATCATGGGTTCAATCCCTATTTGGACCAGTTCTCTTTGTTTTGTTCCACATCAAAGACTGTACCCTGGATCCCAGGCGCTGATTACAGTGGGGCTCAGACAGAGCATGTGGGCGAATCAGTACCAAACCCAAGTTTTAGCATCATTTCAGCATATGAAATGTGCTACATTAAAAGTACCCAAAACAATGTGGTCTTAAAATGTGATATGCACAAACCCTTTGAAAGTAGCAAGACAGACATGCCCTTTTTCTAAAATTGACAAATCCTGAAGAGGAAGAAAAGAGTTGGGACAATAAAACACTGGTTCTGGAATCTGGAATGTTGCTTTAAGTCCAGGCCAGCAGTGACAAAAGTTATTGTAATGACCTCTGAACAGACAGACACTGCCGTTGAGCAGGCCTCTGGTATAGAAAACATGGTACATTTGGGAGCTGTGAATATAGCTCCAGGTGTGCTCCTGAATCAGTTCACGGTAGATTATGCTTAACAACATTGAGATGTTATTGGAGGTGTGGATGAGGAAGTTTGTTGTTGCAGTCCTTCTTTGCACCTTATTTTAAAGATTAAATGAAACATTTTTCTAATTGCCTTCTTAAAAATTTTAAATGGAAGGGAAGTTTACTTCTGATGCTTCAGTGTTGTAAATTCAACTTATAGACTGACAACCTAAATTCATGGCATAACACAGTTCTTTTCTTTTTTTTTGTATCTGTTCAATGAAAATAAGGTACAACCCAGGTTTTTACATAGTCTGACTAGAAGTATTCCACTTCAAGATCTGAGAGTAGCATTTTCTCAAACTTTCACCTTAAAAAACAGCATCACCAAATAAAAACTATCACACAGGATGGATAGGAAGTTTTATAGATCTTTTTGGTGATGAACTATGACATGAGCCTTATAGATTGTAAAATATAGTTGAAACTATATACATAACTAAAATTTTTAAACTTTATTTGCTGTTAAATTCTGTGAAATTTTAGTTATTTAAAATAAACATGCAAAAATATGAAATGTAATGTTTCAGATTGCAAGGTAATATGTAATGTAGTGTAATGTAGTGTTTGTAAGATACTCTTATCTAATACTAACTAGTACTGTTTTGATTTGTACAGTCATAATTTGTTAAAATGACTTCATTTAAACATGTACCGATATAGATTAATAATGTAAGTTCTGATTTAAAGAATGGTGACAAAATGGTGCATGTAATCCTTTTGCAAGTGTTGGGGAGATCAGTATGTTTTGAAAAGAGTAGTTTAACTTTTGGGTGCCAGGAAATGGGTTATCTCAAAGACCATTGCTGGCAGTGGGCAGGCCTGGTAATACTGGCACAGAGCATTAACCATAACACCTTATTAACGGTGAGGTGAATAACTTTGAAATAAAGTTTTAGGGAAAAAAAGAGACTACCCAAAACGTAGCTATCTCATGAATTGTTAATTATAATAATAATTGCTTTGAATCGAAAAGAAAAAAGAATATTTTTAGATGCTAATTTTTCTTCACAAACTCTCTGAAGAGTGTCATTGTGACATTAGAGAAAAGGTCTTTGGAGTGGCGGTAGAACTGACAACACAGGTTGGACTTCAGCAGGCCTGAAAATGGTATGGTCAAAAGGGAAGCTTTCTTTCTGCCTCTAATAAAGAGTAGTGGCTAGGAATAGGAGTCATCTCAGATGATACTGGATTTCAGCTGAAGCAACTCTTAAATATTTCAGTGGTAAAAGGATGACTATGTTAAATTCATGGGTTTGTAAATACCTGTTATAAAATGTAATTGTTCTTTTAAAAGTACATATTTTTTAAAAAGGCTACATTTTAAATTTGTCATCTATTGTGTATTGAGATGTTCCTGTGCCTCACAGATCAGCTCACTATGTGGTAGCTATTGTCTAAAAATATGTACCCTCTCATACTGTTGCAGCTTCCTCTTCATAGGCTTTATGATTGCCCAGAGCAGCACATTTACCCCATTAGCCATAATGGCACAAACACACCCACTGGCATGACTGAACTCTCCTCAGTGGGTGTCAATCCTTATATCTGAGATGAGAAGCTTTCCTGTGTCTACCTTTGTCACCTAGAATAAAAGCCAAAGTATTTAAAAAACATATATTTCACTCAGAGGAAAGTTAATGTTCTGCAATGAATGCCACCATGCTTAACTTGCCCCTCTCACCTCATCTCCTACTTCCCTCTTCCCACCTCCATTCATTCTCTTGGCCTTAGCCAGGCCGGTTTCCTTGTTTCCCTTTGAACCCACCAAGCATGGTCCCCCGCTAGGGCCTTTGCACTTGAATTTTCTTTGCTTGCAACAGTCTTCTACTAGATAGATATGTAGCTTGGCTTCCTCACTCCCTTCAGGTCTCTATTCAAATGATACCATTATCAGTGACACGTATGTAAAATAGCAAGGCCTACATTTGATATCTGGCTCTCCCTGCCTGTTTACCCTGCTTCATTTTTCTCCATAGCACTTGTCACCACCTGGCATACTGTAAATTTACTTGTATATTTGTGAGTCTCTCTTAATGCGAATGTAAGTTCCATGAGGGCAAGGACTGCTGTAATATTCCCCAAAGCCTACAACAGTGTGTGGTACATAGTAGGCATTCAGAAAATATTATTTTTAAAAGTCTTGTTTTTATCAGCATTTAGGAATAGTGGATTATAAAGTATGATTCTTTGTCTTACTACTTTACCTAGATGTGAAATTATTTGGTCTTTTTGTGGCTGGTTTCTTACAGTTTTCATTGAGTGCATATTAAATGTATTTTTGTGTGTGAGTGGTTTGACATTAAAATTCCCTTTTAAAACTCATTTTATCATGAACACTTTTAAATACTCACAAAAATAGACTATTATAATGATGCAGTCATTTTTATAATAGTGATATTTTTCTCTTTTCTTTTTGTGGGGAACAGAGTCTCACTATGTTACGCAGGCTAGTCATGAACTCCTGAGCTCAAACGATCCTCCCGCCTCTGCTTCCCTAAGTGTTGGGATTACAGGTGTGAGCCACCACACCTGGCTGCTTTTTCATTTTACTTATTTTTGTTTTGATACTTGCTTTTTAAGTACAGAGGCAGTATGAGGTTGTAGAAAGAGCATGGGCTTTAGAGGTAGCCATATCTGGGTTCTAGTTGTGAATCCCTCAATTCTTAGCTTTGTGACCCAAGGGAAGCTATTGAAGTTCTGCCATGCCTTGGTTTTCTCATCTGTAAAATGGGTATAATTCTAAACTGGTAAGTTTGTTGTGAGGATTAGGATATATATGTATATGAAGTATCTTATACATACTAGGTATGTAGTAAATACTTATATTGTAGTACATGTATAGTAAATATTTATATTTCTACTTCAGGAAGAAATTAAGTAGTGAGAATGGCCAAGAAATGAAATTTTAAATATATTTATAGCAATTTCAATTTTTCTTTTCCTCATGGACACATGTAGGTAGGCAGGAATTTTCATAATATGAGAAGAAACAAGCATCATCAGTAAATAAACCAGTGACCCCATAATCAGTCACCATCACATATCTGTTTATGTAATTCTTTAAAAAATACACACATACATGTGAGTGATCATTGAGCAAAACGCTATCAGTCTATATTTCCTGTTGGTTCTGCCCCACAGATATCTCTTGAATCCACCCCATCCTCTTCAGCCTCACTGCCACTGCCTTTGTCTGGGTTCTTATTCTGGCTCACTGGTTTCCCTGCTTTCCTTTGAAGCCATTCTACACCAATCACCAGAATTATCTTTCTTGACAAAAATCTATCTCACTCTCCTTAAAACAGTGCCTGTTATTCCTTATTACCAGAAAGGAAAACCCGTTTTTATTAAGAAGCATAGCACTTAAGGACCTAACCTCACACTCCAGCTATACACAATTATTCACCACTTCCCAAATATATTCTTTCTTGTCTCTCTGGCTTCACATTTTTTTATTTGCCTCTCCCCATTTCTACCCAGTCAATTCCTACTCATCCTTCAAGACTCAACTTGCTCATTGCTTCCTCTATGAGATTTCCTTGACAGTCCCCAGGAAAATTGGTCAGTCTCTGAGTTCACACGGCACTTAGTTCAGGCCTCTATTATAACACTTAACATACTGGATTATAATTATTAATTTTATGTTTGTCTCTCCCTTTTGAAATTGCGCTCCACAGTAGTTTACCAAGCAACATCAAAGCAAACTAACAAAAACCGGTCTCATTGCTTTGTAGCAACTTTGCTTGATCCTGATAACCATTCTATTCTCTTTCTTTTTTTGTTTGCGTATGTTAGCTTACATTTGTCACCTTTTCTTGCTGCCAGCATACTTGAGCCAGTAAGAGTTACCAGTGTTGATTGATACTGCAAAGGGTAGCTTAAGACCACTTGGAATTAGACTGAGCCAGAGGACAGGGATCTTTATACAGAACACTTTAGAAAGCAAATTGACATGAGGTTGATCTCATTATAAGTGATTGAAGATGCACTATGTGAATTGATTCCTGCCATGGAACCATAGAGCTAGAAGAGATTCCTTTAAGTCATCTAGTCCAACCCCTATCAGATACTTTAATCTCTCTTAAAAATCTCCTGAGTAATGAGCATCTAGCTTCTACCTGAACATCTCTGTAGACTTGGAAGTCACTTCCAGTTAAGTAGCCCATTTCATTTTCAAACACCTCTGAACTCTACTGCCATAACTCCAGTTACCACATAGTTTTAGTCGAAGGTCTAGAAGTCAAAGATTGCCTGCAATTAGTACTTTATTCTTTATAGAAAGCTGCATTAACCAGCAGTGGTTAAACTTAACCCTCCGGTAATGAGTCTTTAGGAGTTTAGGAGTAGTAAGATAACACAGCTTTACAATTGAGTCCCATCCACCCACCCATACAAATTTTAACTCTTCCTTATTATTGAAACCTTTGAAGCTACTGCTGCACAACTTCTCTCACAGTCTGCCTTAGACTTCTAGAGTTGGCTGAACCCTAGAGCCCAAGATTCCAAGATAGACCTGGTGCTAGATCTTTTAGTGATCCCAACAATGACACAGAGTTGGAACTAGAGTTAGAACACAGGTCTCCTGACATTGCCTTGGACTATTTTTACAAATTCCAGAATAGAAAGTACCCATATTATATGTGACTTGATGCTTAAAAAATGAAAAAGTACCCGTAAAAGTATATGAATTTATTAGTTTTAGTTAAGAAGCATACAATTTCAAGGAACCCTGTAATGAAATAATGATTTTGTAATGTAAAGATTTATTCTTGAGTTATCTGCCTTGTGTCAAGTTTAGGCACACTTCCATAAAATGAAGAATACCCTTAGAACTATTCAACTGCAAGAATAACAGAATATCAGAGTTAGAGAAACTCAAAGCAAAACTTTATTATCTTAGATTTCCCCCTTCTCTTCTCTTCTCTTCTCTTCTCTTCTCTTCTCTTCTCTTCTCTTCTCTCTTCTCTTCTCTTCTTTTCTTTTCTTTTCTTTTCTTAACAGAGTCTCACTCTGTCACCAGGCTGGAGTGCAGTGGCACGATCTCGGCTCACTGCAACCTCCGCCTCCCAGGTTCAAGCAATTCTCCTGCCTCAGCCTCCCAAGTAGCTGGGACTACAGGCGTGCACCACCATGCCCAGCTAATTTTTGTATTTTCAGTGGAGACAGGGTTTCACAATGTTGGCAAGGATGGTCTCGATCTTTTGACCTCATGATCCGCCCACCTTGGCCTCCCAAAGTGCTAAGATTACAGGTATGAGCCATCGCGCCCAGCCAGATTTCCCTTTTCTTTAAACATATCTCTGCTTGTTATGTGTCCCAATCATACTTGTAACTTCTGTTTTGTGTGTGTGTGCTGGAACTCTCATAAGTATTTTATATAAGTTACCTCGTCTAATATTTCCAACAACCTTGTGAAGGTGACAGTATTTCACTTATATTGCAGTTAGGGAAAACAAGGTCTTAGATGGTTAAGTAATTTGCTGAATGACAGCTAATACATAACCTGATTCTATCTAACTCCAAAGCCTGTGCTCCCAACCACTGTGCGATACTGCTTCCTTTCAGTAATATCACTCCCCTTTCCCTGGTGAAAGCTTCTTATGGACATTTGTTTCACTGACTCAACAGGTATTCCCTGGTGTCCACTTACAGAAAACAACAACAACAACAACAAAATCACTGAATAACCTTTCTCTTCATTTGGGAACTCAGTTTCTTAACTCAGTTTTCCAAAATCTCCCTTATACCCCTAGTCCATTAATTCCAGTCTCAACTTCTCTTGGGTTCTCTTTCCTTTTAAAGTCTTGAGGCACTGTCTCCCTTAATACGCCTTTTTTCTTCACAGCTACCCTCCCAGTTCAGTTTGGTATTCTGAACTTCCATAGTCCCATCAGAATTTACCACCTTCTCAGGGATACATACTCCCCAAACTTTGATTTCTTTCTACATTTGATCTTAACCAAAAGACCAAGAAGTGATTGATCTCTTTCTGTACAACATTTTTACTTAATATCAGTAAATTTATATGGAATACTAGTTTAGCCCTTAGATTCTAGCCAGACACAACTCTCTGAAATCCACTGCCGACTAGAGAGCCTTGGGGGAAGGAGTCACCATAAAGGAACTGTATAAAAGTCCTGACTCTGCCCTTCTCTTCAACTGGCCAAAAGGTAGGCATCATTTAGGAGTTAAGAAGTGAGTCAGTTCCTTAGAAATTATAATTAAGGAAACAAATTCCAAGTTTCTAAGTAATTAAGACCAAATATATTGTCTTAGTTTTAATTTTTGCGATTTGAAGTTCCTTAGGGGCAGTTTTTGATAGAACAAATTATCATAAAACAGTTATATAAATGGCGGACAAATATATCCATGACTGGTGTCAGGAAGGAATTGAAAATATGTAGTCATGGACTGTGTCCATCTTATTGAATTTAGATTTCTTACAATACTAAGGTTTTAAAAAACAATAAAAATACCCAGATTGTATTTTTTTTTTCTTTTTTTTTTTTTTTTTTTGAGACAGGATCTCGCTCTGTCACTCTTGCAGCCTCAACCTCCTGGGCTTAAGCAATTCTCTCACCTCAGCCACCCAAGTAGCTAGTACTACAGGTGCACACCACTATACCCAGCAAAATTTTTATAATTTTTGTAGAGACAGGGTTTTGCCATGTTGCCCAGGCTGGTCTCAAACTCTAGGCTCAAGTGATCTACCCAACTCAGCCTCAAAAAGTGCTGGGATTTCAGGTGTGAGCCACCGCGGCCAGCCTCAGATTGTGTCTTTTTCTTACCGCAGCTGGGATTTGAGGATCTCAGTATTTGAAAGGCAAAGATTTTTAGAATGTGCTTTCTATAATATACAAGTATTTTATGATGCATTCTTTTAAAATTTTGTGGCAAACCATAGTGAAAACTTTAGAATCATAGGCATCATTCATTATCTTCTGTTTTGCTCCTGAACCATTTAAAAACTTTTGTCTGAAACAAGTATTATTGGAAACCTGTTATCAGGATAGGTGTTTTTAAATTTGACAGTGAAAATACCTTTCAAACTTGTTTTCATATACTGCCTGTTAATAATAATGAAATTAATAAATTAATAGCCGGGTTGGTTGGGACATTGTCCATGTCACACGTGTTTCTTTCTTTCTTTACTTTTTTTTTTTTGAGACAGGGTTTCACTCCTGTCACCTAGGCTGGAGTGCAGTGGTGCCCACTGGGTACACTGCAACCTCTGCCTCCAGGGCTGAGGTGGTTCTCCTACCTCAGCCACCCGAGTAGCTGGGATTACAGGTGCAAGCCACCACACCTGGCTAATTTTTGTATTTTTTGTAGAGATAGGGCTTCACCATGTTGTCCAGGCTGGTCTTCAACTCCTGGGCTCAAGTGATCCACCCATCTCGGCCTCCCAACGTGCTGGAATTACAGGTGCAAGCCGCCACACATGTCCAATTTTTGTATTTTTTGTAGAGACAGGGTTTCACCATGTTGCCCAAGGTGGTCTCATACTCCTATGCTCAAGCTATCTACCTGGCATGGCCTCCTAAAGTGCTGGGATTACAGGAGTGAGCTATCATGCCCAGCCCATGTCACGTGTTTCCTAATAGGTTTTCAAAGAATTTTGCCACAGTAAGAAGTTTTTATTTCACATATTCAAGTCCCACATACCTGATCATGGCAAAATGGCAAATTAATGATGTAGTTGAAGAGAAACCAGCAAAGGGCTGTACATGCTAGCCCAGAAATTGGTAACATTTTTAGTCTTTGGGATATCAGTGATGCCGTACAGTGTATTTAAGTGTCATTTTTGTCATAAGCCAGAGAAGTGGGAGGAAAGAGTAATGGGACATAGTAAAGCAGAAATTCTAAGTAGCTGAATGTTAGAGTTGATTGCTGCTGTTCTGTTTCTTGCCTAAAGTGTAGCCCATTTTAAGTTCAAGACTAACAAAACCTTCCAAAAAGTTAAAAAATTTCAAAGCAAATAAACTAGTAAATGCTCATGGCTCTACACTTTTACACTGCAGATTTCTTCTATTTCCCAAAGGACTCACCCAATGATGTCTCCTAACTCCCCAGAGTTACTGTTTCTTCCCTTGTGTGTTCATAACACATTACTGGTACCTCTGTTACAGCACTTGCTTTATCTTGCCTTCCAATGTAGTTTCTTACATGATTGTCTTTCCTACTTAGATTGGTAGTCCCTTGAAGACTTGAACTATATTTTTCACATATTTGCACCCCCTAAGCAGCTATGAGGGAATAGGCATAGAGCAAAATAAATGTTTGAATAAGAGAGTCATTTCCCCTAGTATACTGAAGTATTTGTTTACTAGCTGGGTAAGATAATTAAAGAAAGTGTTAGGAGCCACAGCCTATGCAAAGGAAGTGAGAAATGAAGATTAAAGCATCTCTGAAAGTATAAGTCATAGGAAAATAAAATTAATTTGCAAAGGTGATTTACTTTTTAGGAATGGTGAGATGTATCTGCATTTTGTTTTCTATTTGTAGTTTTAAATCAAGGAAATTTTTACTCACTTGTTTTATAACTGGATCAGTTTTCATTTAATGAAGGATAGGAACACTCAATTCTTATGGGATATTTAGATATTCTAGTCACACCTATTAAGTTGTGCTATTATAAAAATGAAACAATTGAAATACAAGTTTAAGCTGTGCTCCCATGGAATAATCTATATCTCATTTGTACAATACTAATTGTACAAATGAGATGACACACAGAAATAGCCTGGGGAAAAGAAATGGGGATGCTATTTAACATCCTGTGTATTACCTCTAGCAGACAATTGTAACTTACAATCACTTTATAAGAAGAGATGCCATGAGGGCTGCTTATTAGAATTCTTTTATGAAGGGCATTTTATTCACAGTAGCACTACTGTCTATGTATTATTTTTAAATCCCTACGAGAGAGATGGTCATTTCTGTGAAGTTTTGGTTGTAATTCCTGGTCCTACAAAGGTTTAGTGAGTGAGTGATGGCTTGTCAGAAATGATCTTTCTGTGATGGCTGAAAACTTTGGGAGGACCAAAGTTTCAGGTGAGCAATCCCAGGTCATAGCTTCACATCCTGCCATTTATTATCTAGTTAATTATGCTTGATTCTGCTAATGCATGAAACCACCTAGAGATGCTGTGTTGATACAAAAATAAAACTTGCATTCAACAAACAAAACAGTACCTCACCTCTTTTTCACAAAGAAGAAGATTTGGGCTAGGGATTGGGAGATTTTGTATTTAGCAAATTTTAAAAAGTCCTTTTGAGATGTGTCTTCTGAGGGCTTTTGTTTGCTATCATTAACTGTGAGAATATTTGCTCCTGAATGGATCCCACCCTATGCTGAGCCCAGCTTCCCTTGTCATTCCCCCTGCAATAAATACTATACAATAAGTGTCTATGTAACAAATAAACAGTTTGGAGGTTAAATGGAATGCTCAATATAATAAAGCTCCATTGCAGTAGGGAGAAAAGTCCTTTTGATATGCATTTGATAGGAATGTGTTAATTTCAACAAAACATCTGGTATAAAAGAGTTGTGAATGCAGGACATTTGAGGGGGTTACAGAAGGAGAAGGGATTTACTGTGCTTAACAATTGCCAGTAGTCAGGCCACTTCCAAGTTGTGATTTTGTCAGACTTGGAAATTAAGTGGGATCACATCTACTCAGCCCTTCAGTGGGAGAAGATCCAAATCCAGCTGCAGCAAGGAGCAGTGACGGATTCAGAACTAACGCGCTCTATCCAGTGTCTCCTAGCTAGTTTTCATTAATATGCTTACTATTGCCCTCTTTATATTCTGGGTTTCAAAAAAAAATATGGCCTTTGTGGTTTATTAGTTGAACTTGTACAGCTGAATCTACTGTAAAAGGTCTTTTTTCACTGGCATTATGTCCTACAGATTTGAGCATTCTTGCTGTTTTACATAAGATAATTCAAACTTAGAATAGTCACTATAGTTTCAAAGCTTGATTGAAAGATACAGTCAGTGTTTTCTCTAAATATGTAGCAATTATAACAACACAGCTGTAGTTAAATACATAACTTATTATAAATCCTGACAGTCTTCCTTCTCATTTATATCAGGCTGACATAAGGTTTAGTCAGTTCAATTCCACATTTATCGAGCACTTAACTCTGACCATGGTACTGTACTAGGTACTATGCAGCTACAAAGATCAACAATACATAATGTCTGTGTTCAAGAGCTGAGTGATGTCTTTTGAGGGAAATTGGCATGTATACAAAATAACTATAAGGAAGAATGTAATAAGTGTTGCATTAGACGTAGAAACAATGCTACTGGAAGTGGGAGAAATTAGCTCTAGTTGGATGATTGGGGAAGGTTTTACCGACTGACATGTAAGCTGAACCTCTATGGACATATACAACTCAATTTCAACATTCAAAAGTGGGGATATGGAGAAGATACCGAAAACCTCCTGAGCCAAATGTAAGGAGACAGAGAAATATATATGAGAAGAGAAATATATACAAGCAGCTCGAGTCACATCACTTGTATTAATATATAGGATGGAATGGAAAGGATAGAGATTAGAGACCAAACAGTTATGAAGCTAATCTTAAATATTCCAAATGAAAGATGGTAGAGGCCTGAATTAGGTTAGTTACAGGAGGCATGTAAAGAAACATGTAACAGAGACAAGGTAGTAACTGAACAAGATGAGACTATTATGTGGAAAGTAAGCTAAAGGGAAGAGTTGAAGATGGCTTCAAAGGTTCCTTCTTAGATGATGGGGGCAGGGGGAAGATGATAAGATGAAAAGTTATAGGCACACAAGACAAGAAGCATGTTTGACACATTGTTAAAGAGTCATTTTTAATGTGAAAGTAATTTTGAATTAATCCTAGATTATCTTTTTTCTGAATTTGAATGTTGAAGATTTTTTAAAATTGAGAATTTATTAAAAATTGTTTGCTTTCAGGATATGGTAGTGAGAGTGAAATACAGTAATATATTATTATACATTGTATCTTATTTAATATTTTATTTAAAATTATAATAAATAAAATAGTGGGAAAAGACCCTTGATATCATTATTTTCTCTTAGGCCATGCCACAAAGCAAAGCTTAGAAAATACAGCTGAACCCTCAAACTTCTTTCTAACCAAAAATACATTCTGTGGATGAGAAATTTATAAAGAAATAAATGTTTGTAAACATTGGGTGGTTGTTATGGAATTTAAATATCTGTTCTTATTACCTAAGAATGTCTGGGTTTCAAGGCTGAATTAAAATAGATTCCAGGCATCTTTAAAGGTAAACAACACATCTGTTGATTTGTCTAGTACAATGGAAACTGACTGAATTTTGATTATGATAAACGTCAGCATCTTCCATCTATTTAGCAATACTTTTGGGTAATCTTTTCTCCTTTGGGAAATTTTCCAGATGTTTTGTGAATATGATTCCAATTTACAAGAGTTGTTTTTACACTGTAGTTGAGTGATGTCCTAACTATGAAACTCTTAGGTTGGTGTAACAGTATCCAAAGGGTCATCTGCAGTGTGTGTAAGAATGCCCTGTGACACCTTGGCTTCTTTGACTTGCCCAGACTCTCAAAGCTAAGTGGCAGGGAAGTTTCCTGGAGGCAAAGAGTCCAGTTCTCATTGTAGTAATTTACATTAACAAAGGAATTAACATTTCCAGCTATCTTCTGGGGCCACCTAGTTTTAAGCAACATTCATATAATGCAGTGAAAATGAACAGCTAGTACCACAAAACAATTTAGATGGTTCCTTTGGTACAGACGTTGACTTGTATTTTCTGAAAGGAAGAGAAGCTCTGAAATTCAGTGAAAATGACAGGGCGGTTGCTATTGTACACATTACTAGAAAGAACCATTTCAAATAAGAGATTATAAACATGTATTTTAATGCTAATATACTGTAATAGCCTAGCATTGAGTAGTGAAACAATTTCAGACAAATGTCCAAATTGTTTTATGACTACATTTATTTCTTAGTATTTATTTTGAAAATTAGTAGTCATCGCTTAGTTTTATTCCAGTATGGATTATAACTTGTATAATATTCTATAGAAAAATGTTACCTAACTGGAATAACTCAGAGCTGCCTCCCTCCGCCCCAGCAGCTGGTTTGTGCCCCATGTTTGCTGATTACCTTAAATATTTGCCCAAGTCAAGCCATAATTTAAAAAGCGAAATTCTCATTCAAAGAATCACAAGCTTAGGGTATCAAGTTGTAGATGAGTTCGGACTTGCGGGCTCTCTTGTTCCTCCTGATTAACACAGATGATACAGAGATGACAAAGATGATTAACCCAGCATATAAAGAGACATAACATCTTAAAAGAGAGGAGAGATTTTTGGTGACTTTCTTGACTGAAACTATTTTGGAAATTTTTTTTCTGTATGAAACTTACTGGCTAGCATTTCACTTTTGTTGGAGCATTGACCTATGATTGTTTTATTCAGTATTCTTGCATAGGCCTTTGAAAGGATACCTATTAATTTTATTGTACCAAATTTTCTTAAGAAAACACATTTGGTAGTTCTGATATTTTGAAGGTTTCTATAGAAATAAATCTTGCAACTATTTTTTTTGTTATTGCTCTAATTTACAATTCTGTATATGTAAAGGAGGAGTCTTACCACCTCAAACCAAGCAAAATTTGTAGAGCACCCATGATGTGCAAGTTTTATGTCTTACGGTAAGGGAAACCTGTACAAATCCAGGAGCTTACAATATAATTAGAGTAGCTAGGCTCTCTTTGTGACAAGGTAACTAAAACTCCTAGGCAGTGAGCCATGCTTGCAGAGGGAGTGGTTGTGGAGAGCTGGAAGACTGCCCTGTGCTAGTGAAGTGAGAGCCAGTATAATGTGTGAGGAGTAGCAACCTCCAGGAATGCTTCCTTTGGACAGTGATGCTACTTTGTTGGGTTTGCATTGGATATTTATTTTATAATGATTATATGTTTAGTACTTAACTTACAGGTTTCCAAAGAATTTTAGCTGTTGTTTTGACTCTTTATTATGTTTGTTTTTTTGTGTGTGTGTGTCGATCTATAACCTCAGGGGCATAAGCCTTTTTTCCCTTCCCTCTATTTTACAGCTAGATATACCCCCAAGGTATCTACATTAGGTATTTCTCCTAATGCTATCCCTCCCCTAGGCCCCCACCCCCCGACAGGCCCTGGCGTGTAATGTTCCCCTCCCTGTGTCCATGTGTTCTCATTGTTCAACTCCTACTTGTGAGTGAGAACCTGTGGTGGTTGGTTTTCTGTTCCTGTGTTAGTTTGCTGACAGTGATGGTTTCCAGTCTTGGGAGGGTGTATGTGTCCAGGAATTTATCCATTTCTTCTAGATTTTCTAGTTTATTTGCATAGAAGTGTTTATAGTATTCTCTGATGTTAGATTGTATTTCTGTGAGATCAGTGGTGATCTCCCTTTTATTATTTTTTATTGTGTCTATTTGATCCTTATCTCTTTTCTTCTTTATTAGTCTGGCTAGTGGTCTATCTACTTTGTTAATCTTTTCAAAAAAACAGCTCCTGAATTCACTGATTTTTTTTTGAAGGGGTTATCGTGTCTCTATGTCCTTCAGTTCTGCTCTGATCTTAGTTATTTCTTGTCTTCTGCTAGCTTTTGAATTTGTTTGCTCTTGCTTCTCTAGTCTTTTAATTGTGATGTTAGGGTATCAATTTTAGATCTTTCCTGCTTTCTCCTGTGGGCATTTAGTGCTATAAATTTCCCTGTAAACACTGCTTTAGCTGTGTCCCAAGGATTCTGGTACGTTGTGTCTTTGTTCTCATTGGTTACCAAGAGCTTATTTATTTCTGCCTTAATTTCGTTATGTACCCAGTAGTCATTCAGGAGCAGGTTGTTCAGTTTCCACGTAGTTGTGTGGTTTTGAGTGAGTTTCTTAATCCTGAGTTCTAATTTGATTGCACTGTGGTCTGAGAGACTGTTTGTTATGATTTCTGTTCTTTTGCATTTGCTGAGGGGTGTTTTACTTCCAATTATGTGGTCAGTTTTAGAATAAGTGCCACGTGGCACTGAGAAGAATATATATTCTGTTGATTTGGGGTGGAGAGTTCTGTACATGTCTATTAGGTTCCCTTGGTCTAGAGCTGAGTTCAAGTCCTGAATATATCTGTTAATGTTCTGTCTCGTTGATCTAATATTGACAGTGGGGTTTTGAAGTTTCCCACTATTATTGTGTGGGAGTCTAAGTCTCTCTGTAGGTCTCAAAGGACTTGCTTTATGAATCTGGGTGGTCCTGTATTGGGTGCATATATATTTAGGATAGTTAGCTCTTCTTGTTGAATTGATCCCTTTACCATTATGTAATGCCCTTATTTGTTTTTTTTAAATCTTTGTTGGTTTAAAGTTTGTTTTATCAGAAAGTAGGATTGCAAACCCCCCACCTTTTTTTTTTTTTTTTTTTTTTTTTTTTTTTTGCTTTCCATTTGCTTGGCAAACATTCCTCCATCCCTTTATTTTGAGCCCATGTGTGTCTTAGCATGTGAGATGTGTCTCGTGAATACAGCACACTGATGATTCTTGACTCTTTATCCAATTTGCCAGTCTGTGTCTTTTAATTGGGGCATTTAGCCCATATACATTTAAGGTTAATATTGTTATGTGTGAATTTAGTCCTGTCATTATGATGCTAACTGGTTATTTTGCCCGTTAGTTGATGCAGTTTCTTCATAGTGTCAATGGTCTTTACAATTTGGTATGTTTTTGTGGTGGTTAGTACCGGTTTTTCCTTTCCATGTTTAGTTCTTCCTTCAGGAGCTCTTGTAAGGCAGGCCTGATGGTGACAAAATCTCTCAGCATTTGCTTGTCTGTAAAGGATTTTATTTCTCCTTTGCTTCTGAAGCTTAGCTTGGCTGGATATGAAATTCTGGGTTGAAAATTATTTTCTTTAAGAATGTTGAATATCGGCCCCCACTCTCTTCTGGCTTGTGGGGTTTCTGCTGAGAGATCCACTGTTAGTCTGGTGGGCTTCCCTTTGTGGGTAACCCAACCTTTCTCTCTGGCTGCCCTTAACGTTTTTTCCTTCATTTCAACCTTGGTGAATGTGATGATTATGTATTTTGGGGTTGCTCTTCTCGAAGAGTATCTTTGTGGTATTCTCTGTATTTCCTGAATTTGAATGTTGGCCTGTCTTGCTAGGTTAGGGAAGTTCTCCTGGATAATATCCTGAAGAGTGTTCTCCAACTTGGTTCCATTCTCCCTGTCACTTTCAGGTACACCAGTCAAATAAAAAAATATTTGGTCTTTTCACATAGTCCATATTTTTCCATATTTCTTGGAGGCTTTGTTCATTCCTTTTCATTCTTTTTTCTCTAATCTTGTCTTCACGCTGTACTTCATTAAGTTGATCTTCAATCTCTGATATCCTTTCTTCTGCTTGTTGATTCGGTTATTGATACTTGTGTGTGCTTCACGAAGTTCTCGTGCTATGTTTTTCAGCTCCATCAGGTCATTTACGTTCTTCTCTAAACTGGTTATTCTAGTTAGCAATTCCTCTAATCTTTTTTCAAGGTTCTTACTTTTCTTGCGTTGGGTTAGAACATGCTCCTTTAGCTTGGAGGAGTTTGTTATTACCCACCTTCTGAAGCCTACTTCTGTCAATTTGTCAAACTCATTCTCTGTCCAGTTTTGTTCCCCTGCTGGCAAAAAGTTGTGATCCTTTGGAGGAGGAGAGGCATTCTGGTTTTTTCAATTTTCAGCCTTTTTACGCTGTTTTTTCCTCATCTTTGTGGATTTATCTAACTTTGGTCTTTGATGTTGGTGACCTTCAGATGGGGTTTCGGTGTGGACATCTTTTTTGTTGATGTTGATGCTGTTCCTTTCTGTTTGTTAGTTTTCCTTCTAATAGTTAGGCCCCTCTGCTGCAGGTCTGGTGGAGTTTGCTGGAGTCCACTCCAGACCCTGTCTGCCTGGGTATCACCAGCAGAGGCTGCAGAACAGCAAAGATTGCTGCCTGTTCCTTTCCCTGGAAGCTTCATCCCAGAGAGGCACCCACCAGATGCCACCTGGGGCTCTCCTGTATGAGGTGTCTATTGACATCTGCTGGGAGGTGTCTCCCAGTCAGGAGGCACAGGGGTCAGGGACCCACTTGAGGAGGCAGTCTGTCTCTTAGCAGAGCTTGAGGACTGTGCTGGGAGATCCACTGCTGTCTTCAGAGCCGGCAGCAGGAACGTTCAAGTCTGCTGAAGCTGTGCCCACAGCCACCATTTTCCCCAGGTGCTCTGTCCCAGGGAGATGGGAGTTTTATCTGTAAGTCCCTGACTGGGGCTGCTGTCTTTCTTTCAGAGGTGCCCTGCCCAGAGAGGAGGAATCTAGAGAGGCAGTCTGGCTACAGAGGCTTTGCTGAGCTGCGGTGGGCTCCACCCAGTTCGAACTTCCTGGAGGCTTTATTTACACTGTGAGGGGAAAACCGCCTACTCGGCTTGAGCTATATTTCTGATTCAGTTATTAGTGACTGTAAGATTTATACTTAGAGATCGTTGAGCATGACAAAGACTGTAGGCGAGGATCTAGCAACACCAACATGGAAGTAAAAGCTCTCAAATTCACAATAATTGCAGGAAGCCCAGTGTACTCAATAAAGAATGAATGAAATATTTATTTAAAAAGTAGTTTTGCTTGTTTTAGTGACACTGATTTGCTTGTGTTAGTGACAACAATAACTCAAAATAGGCTAATGGAGTGTTACCAAGTAGAAGTCCCCCAGAGACGTGCTTTTTAACATACTACACAAAAGATTTGTAATTATGATGTTACAGTGCCTGTAGATGGTTAATTCCAGAGTCCTGGAAATAATTTGTTCTCTTTAAGCAAGTCCTGTATTTCCCTTACAACCTTAACTATAAAGTTGATTTGCTTAGCAGACCCTTCTTTTCCAAACTTGCTAAGGAAAACCTTCAGTCTAGGTCTGTTTGAATTAGCACAAATTTTGAAATAGTAGAGTTCAAATTAATGAGGTTTTATTCTGTTATGAAGAGCTTGTTTTCCATCATTGATAATTATTTCCAGGAAAGTTAAGTCTGCAGAAAGCATTCTCTCAGTTTCCTTAATGTTGTTTACCAAAGTCTAAGAAGTGGTTTTTTTTAGTTACATGGGAGGAGAGTGAGGACATGGCAGTGGCAAAGGAAAATGAGCTGCTGTAACGTGGTCTCTCAGATTTGTGGAGCAGGCTTTGAGCAGCATTCTAAACCAATATTATTCCTTGTAAAAGGCAAACCAGACCTTGGAATTTTAAAGTCTAATGTGATTGACAGAATGTGTGCTGGTGCATAGTAATACTTTAACTCCCCTCAGTCGGGTAAGTTGTGAGAACCTCTTAGGTGACAAATATCCTGACAGCCCCACGAGGCATGCACCATTTCCACCCATTTTCCCTAGAGTCAGCCTTTCTCCCACTAGATAATTCTCATTGCTTCAGAGGGTTGATTTTCAACAAGTCCTCCTTCCCTCTTGACTGCTTACTAACCTGAAATCCCACAGAGAACTGGAAGAGTGGCCACTGGATTTTTTTGGAGGATTTAAAAAAATTTGTGTACTAATGTCTGATTTTCTTTAGGCCCATGTTCATCTAAAGAGTCTGTTATCTTATGTTTCTTTTTTCTATGCCTGCCTTTGATGTCCTATGATTCATCCAGTTCATAAGATGTTCCTTTATAAGAAAGTGAGAAAAGCATAAAAATAGACTACTAATATGGGTCCCTATGTGTTTCAAACTACAATAAAATATTATTTTTAATTACCCCACAAACATAAGAAGCAATGGAGCTACTTCAGGATGCAAAGTTTATGTGTGTTTTCCAGCGGGGTGATAGAGGCTGGGAGATCAAAGCAATTCTGTAACTTTGTCATGGAATTATATTTTTATCTATTTATAGCAGTCTATGAGTTTTAGACAGAAAAATGTTGCCAAACTTTGCTGTACTTTGAATGTATAGTAATCTAAAGAATAAAAAGAACAGTTAAGACCTTCTAAATGAACAGCATTAAATAAATAAAAACAGGGGAAGACACACTTTAGTGGAACAGTTTTTAAGCTGATGAATAAAAGGATATTTTGAATGTAGGGAAACACTGACCATTTAATAAAGTATAACCAGTAATGCCATTTAATGTTTGTTATACTGCCAATAACTGTTTATTAAATTTGAAACTGCCTTCCTATATTCCTTCATTCATTCACTAAATATTTATTTACCAGCTACTGTGTGTTAGGCACTGGGTATATAATGGTGAGTAAAAATGAGCACAGTCACCATACTTATAGAGCTAAAGTTATACCTATAACATATACATGGGGACAAAGAGTCCAAAAGTTAGTTTTTAATTTGAATTTCTATAGGGTCTTGCTTAGTCTGGTAGATTTCTACAGATAGGCTAGTATCCGTAAACTTTAAGAAGTAGTAAGACCTTGTGAGTATAGGTGCCTTCCTCTTTTTTTCTTTCTTTCTTTTTTTTTTTTTTTGTATTTCTGGAATGTGACTTCGTTTATAGGACTTGCACTTCTCATTAGGTGCTTTGAGTAACTCATATATATGTTACTGTAGTGCAGTAAAACTTCAATGAAACAAGGTGTTCCACAGGACTGAAATTGAACATAGGATGCTCCTGGATATATACTTGTGCTTGGCACATAGCAGGCACTCAATACGTATTTGCTGAAATAGTTCACGTTCATAGTTATGCCCTCGTATCACTAATCATTAGGACTGCTATTATTCATGAAAAGTTTTGTCACTATGGGAACAGAGCTTTTATCACATCACTGTAATTTAAATTGCATGGATTTTATCCATTGCCCTTTTTTCTTTTCTTTTCTTTTTTTCCAGTCCTAACTGCTAGAAATATTTCCCCTGAAGGTATTTTTTTTCTTTTTTTTTTTATACTTTAAGTTCTAGGGTACATGTGCACAACGTACAGGTTTGATACATAGGTATACATGTGCCATGTTGGTTTGCTGCACCATCAACTCATCATTTACATTAGGTATTTCTCATAATGCTATCCCTTCCACAGCCCCCAAACCCCCAACAGACCCAGGTATGTGATGTTCCCCACCCTGTGTCTAAGTGATCTCATTATTCAATTCCCATCTATGAGTGAGATCATGTGGTGTTTGGTTTCCTGTCCTTGTGATAGTTTGCTGAGAATTGTGGTTTCCAACTTCATCCATGTCCCTGCAAAGGACACGAACTCATCCTTTTTTATGGCTGCATAGTATTCCACGGTGTATATGTGCCACATTTTCTTAATCCAGTCTATCATTGATGGACATTTGGGTTGGTTTCAAGTCTTTGCTATTGTGAATAGTGCCAGAATAAACATACTTGTGCGTGTGTCTTTATAGTAGCATGATTTTATAATCCTTTGGGTGTATAACCAGTAATGTGATTGCTGGATCAAATGGTAATTCTAGTTGTAGATCCTTGAGGAATCTCCACACTGTCTTCCACAATGGTTGAACCAATTTACACTCCCACCAACAGTGTAAAAGCATTCCTATTTCTCCACATTGTCTCCAGCATCTGCTATTTCCTGACTTTTTAATGATTGCCATTCTAACTGGTGTGAGATGGTATCTCATTGTGGTTTTGATTTGCATTTCTCTGATGACCAGTGATGATGAGCATTTTTTCACGTGTCTGTTGGCTGCATAGATGTCTTCTTTTGAGAAGTGTCTGTTCATATCCTTTGCCCACCTTTTGACGGGGTTGTTTTTTTCTTGTAAAT
This sequence comes from Rhinopithecus roxellana, assembly GCF_007565055.1. Taxonomy (NCBI): domain Eukaryota; kingdom Metazoa; phylum Chordata; class Mammalia; order Primates; family Cercopithecidae; genus Rhinopithecus; species Rhinopithecus roxellana. Next base: position 97,234,978 of record NC_044555.1, on the reverse strand, counting down.
TTGTTTGAATTCTTTGTATATTCTGGATATTAGTCCTTTGTCAGATGGGTAGATTGTAAAAATTTTCTCCCATTCTGTAGGTTACCTATTCACTCTGATGCCAGTTTCTTTTGCCGTGCAGAAGCTCTTTAGTTTAATTAGATCCCATTTGTCTATTTTGGCTTTTGTTGCCATTGCTTTTGGTGTTTTAGACATGAAGTCCTTGCCCATGCCTGTTTCCTGAATGGTATTGCCTAGGTTTTCTTCTAGGGTTTGTATGGTTTTAGGTCTAATATTTATGTCTTTAATCCATCTTGAATTAATTTTTGTATAAGGTGTAATGAAGGGATCCAGTTTCAGCTTTCTACATATGGCTAGCCAGTTTTCCCAGCACCATTTATTAAATAGGGAATCCTTTCCCCATTTCTTGTTTTTGTCAGGTTTCTCAAAGATCAGATGGTTGTAGATTTGTGGTATTATTTCTGAGGGCTCTCTTCTGTTCCATTGGTCTATCTCTGTTTTGGTACCAGTACCATGCTGTTTTGGTGACTGTAGCCTTGTAGTATAGTTTGAAGTCAGGTAGCGTGATGCCTCCAGCTTTGTTCTTTTGGCTTAGCATTGTCTTGGCAATGAGGCTCTTGTTTGGTTCCATATGAACTTTAAAGTAGTTTTTTTCCAATTCTGTGGAGAAAGTAATTGGTAGCTTGCTGGGAATGGCATTGAATCTATAAATTACCTTAGGCAGTGGGGCCATTTTCACGATATTGATTCTTGCTATCCATGAGCATAGAATATTCTCTCATTTGTTTCTGTCCTCTTTTATTTCATTGAGCAGTGGTTTGTAGTTCTCCTTAAAGAGGTCCTTCACATCCCGTGTAAGTTGGATTCCTAGGTATTTTATTCTCTTTGTAGCAATTGTGAATGGGAGTTCACTCATGATTTGGCTGTCTGTCTGTTATTGGTGTATAAGAATGCTTGTGATTTTTGCACATTGATTTTGTATCCTGAGACTTTGCTGAAGTTGCGTGTCAGCTTAAGGAGATTCTGGGCTGAGACGATGGGGTTTTCTAGATATACAATCATGTCATCTGCAAACAGGGACAATTTGACTTCCTCTTTTCCTAATTGAATACCTTTATTTCTTTCTCCTGCCTGATTGCCCTGGCCAGAACTTCCAACACTATGTTGAATTGGAGTAGTGAGAGAGGGCATCCTTGTCTTCTGCTGGTTTTCAAAGGAATGCTTCCAGTTTTTGTTCATTCAGTATGATATTGGCTGTGGGTTTGTAATAAATAACTCTTATTATTTTGAGATAAGTTCCATCAAAACCTAGTTTATTGAGAGTTTTTAGCATGAAGGGCTGTTGAATTTTGTCGAAGGCCTTTTCTGCATCTATTGAGATAACCATGTGTTTTTTGTCATTGGTTCTGTTTATGTGATGGATTACATTTATTGATTTGCGTATGTTGAACCAGCCTTGCATCCCAGGGATGAAGCCCACTTGGATCATGGTGGATAAGCTTGTTGATTTGCTGCTGGATTCAGTTTGCCAGTATTTTATTGAGGATTTTTGCATCGATGTTTATCAGGGATATTGGTCTAAAATTCTCTTTTTTGTTGCATCTCTGCCAGGCTTTGGTATCAAGATGATGCTGACCTCATAAAATGAGTTAGGGAGGATTCCCTCTTGTTCTGTTCATTGGAATAGTTTCAGAAGGAATGTACCAGCACCTCTTTGTACCTCTGGTAGAATTTGGCTGTGAATCCATCTCGTCCTGGACGTTTTTGGTTGGTAGGCTATTAATTATTGCCTCAATTTCACAGCCTGTTATTGTTCTATTCAGAGATTCCACTTCTTCCTGGTTTAGTCTTGGGAGGGTGTATGTGTCCGGGAATTTATCCATTTCTTCTAGATTTTCTAGTTAATTTGCATGTAAGTGTTTATAGTATTCTCTGATGGTAGTTTGCATTTCTGTGGGATCGATGGTGATATTCCCTTCATCATTTTTTATTGTGTCTATTTGATTCTTCTCTCTCTTCCTATTAGTCTTGCTAGTGGTCTATCAGTTTTGTTGATCTTTTCAAAAAAACTAGCTCCTGGATTCACTGATTTTTTGAAGGTTTTTTTGTGTGTGTGTCTCTATCTCTTTCAGTTCTGCTCTGGTTTTAGTTATTTCTTGCCTTCTGCTAGGTTTTGAATGTGTTTGCTCTTGCTTCTCTAGTTCTTTTAATTGTGATGTTAGGGTGATGATTTTAGACGTTTGCTGCTTTCTCTTGTGGCCATTTAGTGCTATAAATTTCCCTCTACACACTGCTTTAAATGTGTCCCAGAGATTCTGGTACGTTGTGTCTTTGTTCTCATTGGTTTCAAAGAATATCTTTATTTCTGCCTTCATTTCATTATTTACCCAGTAGTCATTCAGGAGCAAGTTGTTCAGTTTCCATGTAGTTATGCGGGTTTGAGTGAGTTTCTTAATCCTGAGTTCTAGTTTGATTGCACTGTGGTCTGAGAGACAGTTTGTTGTGATTTCTGTTCTTTTACATTTGCTGAGGAGTGCTTTACTTCCAAGTATGTTGTCAGTTTCAGAATAAGTGCGATGTGGTGCTGAGAAGAAAGTATATTCTGTTGATTTGGGGTGGAAAGTTCTGTAGATGTCTATTAGGTCTGCTTGTTGCAGAGCCGAGTTCGGGTCCTGGATATCCTTGTTAACTTTCTGTCTCGTTGATCTGTCTAATATTCACAGTGGGGCGTTAAAGTCTCCCATTATTATTGTGTGGGAGTCTCAGTTTCTTTGTAGGTCTCTAAGGACTTGCTTTATGAATCTGGGTGCTCCTGTATTGGGTGCCTATGTATTTAGGGTTAGCTCTTCTTGTTGCATTGATCCTTTTACCATTATGTAATGGCCTTCTTTGTCTCTTTTGATCTTTCTTGGTTTAAAATCTGTTTTCAGAGACTAGGATTGAAACCCTTGCTTTTTTTCGCTTTCCATTTGCTTGGGAGATCTTCCTCCATCCGTTTATTTTGAGCCTGTATGCATCTTTGCATGTAAGATGGGTCTCCTAAATACAGCACACTGATGGGTCTTGACTCTTTATCCAATTTGCCAGTCTGTCTTTTAATTGGAGCATATAGCCCATTTACATTTAAGGTTAATATTGTTATATGTGAATTTGATCCTATCATTATGATATTAGCTGGTTGTTTTGCTCATTAGTTGATGCAGTTTCTTTCTAGCATTGATGGTCTTTACAATTTGGCATGTTTTTGCAGTGACTGGTACTGGTTGTTCCTTTCCATGTCTAGTGCTTCCTTCAGGAGCTTTTGTAAGGCAGGCCTGGTGGTGACAAAATCTCTCAGCCTTTGCTTGTCTGTAAAGGATTTTATTTCTCCTTCACATATGAAGCCTAGTTTGGCTGGATATGAAATTCTGGGTTGAAAATTCTTTTCTTTAAGAATGTTGAATATTGGCCCCTACACTCTTCTGGCTTGTAGGGTTTCAGCTGAGAAATCCGCTGTTCCCTTTGTGGGTAACTTGACCTTTCTCTCTGGTTGCCCTTAACAGTTTTTCCTTCATTTCAGCCTTGGTGAATCTGACAATTATGTGTCTTGGAGTTGCTCTTCTCAAGGAGTATCTTTGTTGTGTTCTCTGTATTTCCTGAATTTGAATGTTGGCCTGCCTTGCTAGGTTGGGGAAGTTCTCCTGCATAATATCCCAAAGCGTGTTTTCCAACTTGGTTCCATTCTCCCCGTCACTTTCAGGTATACCAATCAAACGTAGATTTGGTCTTTTCACATAGTCCCATATTTCTTGGAGGCTTTGTTCATTTCTTTTTACTCTTTTATGTCTAACCTTGTCTTCTCGCTTTACTTCATTAATTTCATCTTCAGTCACGATACCCTTTCTTCCACTTGATTGAATCGTCTCTTGAAGCTTGTGCATGCATCATGAAGTTCTCGTGCCATGGCTTTCAGCTCCATCAGGTCACTTAAGGTCTTCTCTACACTGTTTATTCTAGTTAGCCATTTGTCTAATCTTTTTTCAAGGTTTTTAGCTTCCTTGCGATGAGTTTGAACATCCTCCTTTAACTAGGAGAACTTTGTTATTACCGACCTTGTGAAGCCTACTTCTGTGAACTCGTCAAAGTCATTCTCCATCCAGCTTTGTTCCGTTGCTGGTGAGGAGCTGCGATCCTTTGGAGGAGAAGAGGTGCTCTGATTTTTAGAATTTTCAGCTTTTCTGCTCTGGTTTCTCCCCATCTTTGTGGTTTTATCTATCTTTGGTCTTTGATGTTGGTGACCTGTAGATGGGGTTTTGGTGTAGATGACCTTTTTGTTGATGTTGATGCTATTCCTTTCTGTTTGTTAGTTTTCATTCTCACAGTCAGGTCCCTCAGATGCAGGTCTGTTGGAGTTTGCTGGTGTTCCACTCCAGACCCTGTTTGCCTTGGTATCACCAGTGGAGTCTGCAGAATAGCAAATATTGCAGAACAGCAGATATTGCTGCCTGATCCTTCCTCTGGAAGCTTTTTCCCAGAGGGGCAGCCACGTATATGAGGTGTCTGTCAGACCCTACTGGGAGGTGTCTCCTAGTTAGGCTACATGGGGGTTAGGGACCCACTTGAGGAGGCAGTCTCTCCGTTCTCAGATGTCAAACGCTGTGCTGGGAGAATCACTGCCCTCTTCAGAGCTGTCAGACAGGGATATTTAAGTCTGCAGATGTTGTCTGCTGCCTTTTGTTCAGCTATGCCCTGCCCACAGAGTTGGAGTCTAGAGGCAGTAGGCCTTGCCTTGTTGAGCTGAGGTGGGCTCCACCCAGTTCGAGCTTCCTAGCTGCTTTGTTTACCTACTCAAGCCTCAGCAATGTTGGACGCCCCTCCCCGAGCCCGGCTGCTGCCTCGCAGATGCAACTCAGACTGCTGTGCTAGCAGTGAGCAAGGCTTCGTGGGCGTGGGACCCGCTGAGCCAGGCACGGGACAGAATCATCTTGTCTGCTGGTTGCTAAGACCTTGGGAAAAGCATAGTATTTGGGCAAGGAGTGTCCCGTTTTTCCAGGTAGTCTGTCATGGCTTCCCTTGGCTAGGAAAGGGAAATGCCCCAACCCCTTGCACTTCCCGTGTGAGGCAATGCCCCACCCTGCTTCAACTCGCCCTCCGTGGGCTGCACCCACTGTCCTACCAGTCCCAATGAGATGAACCAGATACCTCAGTTCGAAATGCAATAATCACCCATCTTCTGCATCGGTCACGCTGGGAGCTGCAGACTGGAGCTATTCCTGTTCGGCCATCTTGGCAACTCCCATTCCCTTTTTCATCTTCAAATGAAACTATTTCCTTTCTGTATCTATTGTGGTTTTCCTAATATGTAGCATAGTACAGAATCAGCAATTGCCATTATTTCAGCAGCATATTTTGAAGCTTTTCCAACATATTACCCCATGTGCTTGTCTCATGGAAACAAAAGTAAAGAAGGACCTTTTCAATGGAAGAATTAAATAATTTTTAAGGGTAATAGAATGGAAAACTATGTAACTAAAATTTTTCTTTGAAAACTAGGTTCTTAAGATAGAACCAGACAAGAGATGAAGAGTTAAAATGTCCTTTTCTGTTTTATCAGGCTCAATTTAAACATGTTTGTTGAAAGGAGTAAAGTAAAACCTGTTCCAAGTTAAGAGATTAGAAAGAAGTTTTGCTTGAAGTATGAGACTTTAGCAGTACATCAAGAATCACATATTTGACCTGAACTGAATCTACCCCATGTCATTATGCTATTTACTTGAAAATGAATGCTGAGATTATCTTGCCCTGACCAATTTTGTATTTATACATGCACAACCAGAACATACAGTTGCTTTTACAATAGGGACAGATTCTCTATTTAGAGTTTGATAAAAGAGAACCAAATACTCTATTTTAAAAATGTATAACTTTTCCCTTGGAGAATCCTTTATGTAGCTCAGCAGCTAAGTAGAAATGATGGGACAGAGTGGATGAACTGCAAGGTGAGACCAGCCCCTACTAGGAGTGTATAAGCAATATGAAGAGGGAGTGGAGTGGATAAGAAACGCAGAGGAAGGCAATAGTTAAGACTGCATTCTCCACACACACACATAGTGTTGGTGCTCCGCTGCTCCCCCACCCTTATCTGCTTAATTTCTAAGTTCTGCTTGGCTTCAGCATGCTGACACGTGCCAGGTGCCTGTCAGTGCTGAGTTATGTTGGGCAGCTCACTGTTTTACTGTTTTAGCTATTCCCTGGTGCCCTAGGCATCATTTTCCTCTTTCCATCTTGAACATCTGCTCTGGAGTGTTATTGGATTATGTGAAAGAATGATGGAAAGATCAGTGAATTGGGGAAGTCAGGAGATGTCGCTGCTTTCTAAGTAGTTTTGTGACTTCGGGCATGCAGCTTTTTGCTCTTAGTTACCCCCAAAATCAAATGAAAGATGTAGACTAGATGATCTCTAAGCACTTCTAGCTGACATTTGGTTGACCCCATGACTTTAGGGGGCCTTGTTCTTAGAGGACAACTATTATGATTTCTAATATAATATAGTATTAGCTTTGTCTATTTCATGGGACTGTTTTGAGGTTCAGCTAGGATAAAAGATGTGAAGATGCTTTGGAAACTATTAAGAATCATATGAAACAAAGATGATACGAGTAGTTTAAAGTATTCTTTCCTCCAAAGATACCATATAGTGATAAAAATTAAAATAATTCCATTTAAATGAATGTGAGGCCAATTAAAGAGGCCATAAAAACAGACATGCAGTTATACTTACCATAGATAAATATGCCATTTAAAAGTACACAGATCAAGGAATGATTCAATAAACATTGATTGATTGGTTAGGCAGCTAGGCTGTGGGGATGAGGTACTCTACTTTTCTTCCTGATTCCCCTTGTGCTTGTCAAGTTTGAAAGAAACAGGCAGTGGATCATGTTCTTTTCTCTGTCACTATCACCCATCCACTCCCCGAAGGTTGGAATAGAACACTAAAACCTGTACAGAAGGGAATGGGTCATCTTGACCCAATGGCAGAGTATGAGAATATGAGGCCGCCTTGCATACTGGCTTGTCAGACTTGGCCTCACCAGCACTAGGTAGCAGTGAAGGCAGCTGCTGTATGCCTTTGTCTTTGTGGTCCTCTTCTCTTCCTCCACCCCCATTCTGTTCTTTCATGTCCTTCTTGTGATCTTTTACTATTCTTTCTTCCTTACCTCACTAGAGTAGAAAAGAGGAAAGCATACAAAAAAAGGTGGAAGCATACAAAAGCATACAAAAGGAAGAAGAGAAAGGAAAATAAAGATTAAAAACTTCACAATTAGTTAGTGGAGGCTGGGATCCTCTCTCTTTCTCTTTCTCAGTATGACAGACTTGATAATTTTGCTTTGTACCTCATCTTTAAGTTTAACTTCATTCTTTTCTTTAGTTACCTTTAATCCCCGAGCAGTGACATATGCAGACAATTATAAACAGGCCGCATGATAGGAACCAGTGTCCTACCTCTCAGCAGACTTGTATCATCTAGGACTGGCAATAGTTTTAGAAAGGACAACTGAACCAGCCTAACATGACACATAAGTTAGAGTGACAACACATGTTTTGCAGTTTATAGAGTTCAATTAATAGATTTGATTGCCATGGAAAGAGGGAAGGAAAAGAATTGCATGACTCTTAATACTGAGTATGAGAGAGCTTATTCACACAGGTTGGAAAAGCAAAATTAAAAAATCAGAAACAGGCCCACCAACCTAGGTATGTCCAAAACTAGTACTTTGGTAACCTATTATGACTTCCAGCAGATACAGTTTCAAAATTGTGGAAAGGCTTCAGAATAAGGGAAGGCTTAGCATCCCACTAATAAGGCTTATTAAGTTTAGATAAAACAGATGTTTTTCAGTGGTAGCAGCTCTGAGTCACCAAGATCAAAATGGAGAAAGAATAGAACAAAAACAAGCTAACACTCTCATTAAAAAGGTACTATTTTTCTTAGGCATTTTCAGAACCTGCTTACATTTATACTTAATACTTTCAGTTAAATCCTGTGAATGGAAGCATTAATTGGGGAAAAATTCCTTAAAACTGATTAAATGTATATACATTTATGTTGATTTGCTGACATTCTGAAAGTGGTACTATGAAAAGAGAATGGGATTTAGAGGCAGGCGGTCCTGACTTCATATGTCAGCTCTCTTACCTGTTTTTTTTTTTTTTTTTTTTTTGAGATGGAGTCTCTGTTGCCCAGGCTGGAGTGCAGTGGCGCAATCTCAGCTCACTGCAACCTCCACCTCCTGAGTTCAAGTGATTCTCCTACCTCAGCCTCCTGAGTAGCTGGCATTACAGGCGTCCACCACCATGCCAGCTAATTTTTTTTTTTTTTTTTTTTTTGTATTTTTAGTAGAGACGGGGTTTCACCATGTTGGTCAGGCTGGTCTTGAACTCCTGATCTCATGATTCACCTGCCTTGTCCTTCCAAAGTGCTGGGATTACAGGTGTGAGCCACCATGCCCGGCCAGCTCTCTTGCCTGTTTTTACAACCATTGGCAAGTTACTAAATCTCACTGATCATCACTGAACCTCAGCTTCCTCCTCTACAAAATGAGTTGTTTTGAGGACTAAACAAGATAATACATGTATAGTACCTTACTCACAATAGGTACTTAGCAGATATTGGCTCTTTGAGATTTTAAGCTGCTTTTGCTCATAGTACCATGTCTAAATATCTTAGGACCAGTCTTCTAGAGCTTGATTAGGAGCTTTAGGCCATCCAAAGAGGGATGCACCTGAAAGATCCATTGTGGGGTGAGACAAAAATATTAGAAATTATATATATGATCATTTTAGATAAAATATAAGAAAGTATTTAAACTCCACTAATATTTAACATATGGATTGACCCTGATGCTCTCCTTTGGTCCATGTTGGAGAGTCACTGTCATATACTCTAAATGAAGGATCCTGAGAAAAGTGTGAGATTTCTTGATTTGGTGAGATTTCGTAGTGGCATGTACATTCTTTTGCTCACTTTAGGCATATTGTAACATATTTCAGTTTACATGTACCTAGTTAAATAGATTTCTGGTTCTTAGTACAGGTTGAGCATCCCAAATCCAGAAATCTGAATTACTCCAAAGTCCAAAACTTTTGAGTACCAATGTAACGCTTAAAGGAAATACTTCAGATCTCAGAATTTTGGATTTGGGATGTTCAACTGATAAAATGCAGATATTCTCACATCCCCAAAAAATCCCAAGTTTGAAACACTTCTAGACCTCAGCATTTTGAATAAGGGATATTCCAACCTGTATAATCTTCATCCTGTGGCTTTTTTGCAGGAATCTTCTTAAGCTGTGTGACTATTGTGTGTTGGTCAGCTAAAGCTAGATAAACTAACCCATGCAGAATGGACAAGTAGCTTAAGATTCCTGCAAGGGAGAAAATGGGTTGATGATAATAGTAATAATGCAAGGGCAAGAAAATGGTGAACTAGCTGACACTTCTATGAGTTTCCTCTTAATTTAGCCAAGTCATGAAGTGAAAACAAAAATAATCTAATCAGATCTGACAAGATGTCAGCCCCAAAACAAGAAAGAAAAGATCAAGAACATTATTTGATTTATACCCACTGTCTTCAATAACAAAGCCTACTCTAAGTATCATGCTTTGATATATTAGCCTGTGATAGTAGGACAAGTATATACTTTATAAATATACATATTGAGGATGTGTGCTCAAACTTTTTTTAGTGATAGGAATACTCAGTCAAAACTGTTTGGATCCTGGTGATGACAGACGACATTGTCAGTCAATCCCCATGTGGTAGTAAGGACATGTCCTGCAGTTCTGAAGGGATTCAATGGATTTGTTTTTAATTTAAAAAATAAAATAAAAAACAAATTAAAAAAAAAAAAAAAACAGCTTGGAGACCGCTATGTTAAATGAGGAAAGTGGTTGTTGCCTATGGAATCTCTCATCTCTCATTCTATATCTGCTGCTTAGAAATTATTTTTCTTGTTTTTTGTTTTGTTTTTTACCTAAGGATTTTGTTATGGTATGAATAGTAGGATAGAGAGTAATATATCTAAATCCATCAAACATGATTTAGGGAACTTTATTTCTTGATAAACATTTCTTCTACAGAAGTAAAAGACCAATTCCTGCCCAAAAGATTTAAAAACTGTAGTTGAAGAAAACTAAGAAAATGTTTCAAAGCAGCATATGAATCCCTGCCTGCAGGATAATGGAAACTCTTGGTGAAGATGTACCTTACTTGATGTAGATTTGTTTGTGAAAAAAAATGATATATATATATTTCTGTAAAACTCCCTGTAACTCTGAGTCAGTTGGTAACCAGTAAACCAGTAGCAAATTGTAAAACAAATCTTTTCAAAAAGAGCGCTAACCTGCTGATTATTCCTCCCAGCATTCCTATAGCATGATTTTAACAAGTATTTTATACATATCCACATATTATTTAGTAATCTACTATTCTTATATTCTCCATGGCTCTTTGCATAATCGGGTGTTTAATACTTATTTTGAAAATGAAAGAAAATGAAATGAAAACACCAGGACCTGGAAAGGTAGCTATTATCCCCCGAGATGGCCACATTTAATTCCTAGAGAAGATAACTTGTTTAGTTCTTCCCATAGCACAGCTTAGTCCTGTGGCTCCCTTCCTTTCACCAGAGCCATAATATGGGGCAGCCCTGTGGACATGAACTTACCAAATAGATGGATGACCAATCAGAGTTCTTTGACAGCCACTACTTATTGAGTAGGTTAGTAAAGGCACTTATGCAGTTATTATTATTTTATTTGTTACAGTCGCTCCATTAGGTGGATACTATTATGATCTCCATTTCATAAATAAGGAAATGAAGGCTGGCATAGATTAAGAGACGTGCCCAAATGTCACACAACTAGTGTGTAGTGGAGCCAGGATCCAAATGTAAATATATCTGACTCCAGAACCCAAGCTGTTGGCCATTCTAATAGGTTATGTTCTAGAGAACTGTGAAATTGCGCTCATTAATTAATGATTACTTCAATTTTGCATTTTCGGAGCTATATGTATTGGCATAAGTCACAGAGAACTGTTGTTATACCTTGGAGACACACTTTTGATGGGTCTGGGGAAATAATACTAATTTGGGATTGTAGACCAGGTTTCTAAATTCCAATTCAGTTCAAGAGGTTCAATTCAGTTTTGTAGTATATCCTAACTTAAGAGAACACATGGATGAGATCCCTGGAAATTTTGCCAGTGTGTGTGTTACACAGTCTCTTGAAGGTAGAGACAATCTCATATCTTCACATTTTCAAGCTTATAATTGTTAGTGGTCATATCGTAATCTTTTCCAAACCCACACATTTTTTCTTGCCGAGGCCTTGAGAGCACTGTTGTTATGGTGTTCAGTAACAAATGACCCAGTTATATTGAGTTTTAAAGGTGAACCAGAGTCATAAAGAGAAAATTAAAATATTCATTTTACTTTGGCAGATTTTCATCAGAAAAACATAATTTAAACAAAAATAGTTTCTAGTAGTTCGTTTCTAAAAAAAAGGTAGAGTAAATCTAGAAACTCTGCAGAGAAAGCATTATGTAGACATTTTGTAGAGGGAAATAAGAAATACTTTCTGTATATACAAACATTTAGCCATCTGTTTCTTTATGTATCTTTTATTTTCCAGTTTTAGCTCTACTCTACTAAATCAAATTCAGACCCAATTCTCTTAATTTAGAGGGGAGGAATTCGTGGCCTAGGAGGCAGATTCTGATGATACTTGCTGGTCCTCACAGGTGGCAGCTCACAGGGAGTTTTCCCTTCCTGGTGGGCAGCTATGGCTATCTTCTAGAGAGTAGAGGCTTTTAAGAATTCAAGATCAGAGCATTTCAGGAACTTTAAATCAGAGGGCAGTAAGTGATAACATTCTAAAGCCTAAGTGAATGTCATAAGATAGGAGCCCGATAATATATATCAAAACCTACTGAACCTATTGTCCTTTATCTCCCTCTCCTCTCACTTACTTTTCCATTCTCCCTTTCTTGCTTTCTCCTTGTTTCTTTGCATGTGTCTCTATTTGAGCCCTTTCTAAGTGTCCCCCTTCTTTGTACTTTCTTTGCCTCCTACTTCTATTTTCAGCTTCTTGCTTTTCTCTTCATTTTTCTTTTTACATATTCCTTTTTCCTTTTTCTTTCTCCCCTATCTTCTCTTCCTTTCGTTCCATCCCTTGGTTCTTTCCTCTGTTCCCCATCATATCATATTAAGCATATATATTAAAATTAATAAATGTTAATGTTCATTGCGCAGCAAGAAGGTTTTATTTATTACTGTAAAAGGAAAACCATCTCCCATTTAAGTAACACTGTACATATAGCTTACAGTTGAAACTTTTCTTTTGAGTAACAGCCCTCACCAAAATAAGGTACCTTTCCTCCTTCCTTAAGCATAATTGTGTCTTTTGTTCTTCCTCTCTACCTTAGGTTTGATGAATAGACACATTTTTACATTTTGTTTTGTGTCCATTGCTTCTTGAATTTTAGAAAGCTAAAATTGCTACTTGGTGAGAAAGAGAGGTAGTTAATTTTTCAGATGTGGGTTTAGGATTCTAGTATTCTGAGTTTCTGAGGTTCAAACATGCCACATATGCATTCTATTCCAGAAGCTCTAGCAGGGAATGACAGAATATGGAATTTCCTGGTGGTTGAAACCCCTCATGAAGAAACTGCTTTTAGTTTTAGACTAATACATAGTTGAATTGCTTCTCTTTGCCTGTCCAAACAGGGATTTTTAATTACTTCACTGTCCTGAAAAATAGTAATATGTAATACGAAGCCCCTCTCAGTTTGATAACTTTCCAGCGGTTAATCGATTAAGTTCAACAATGTTTTAGAAAGTGAATGAACTAGTGAACGAATGACTAGACAGAGTCCCTTAAATTATTTCTGTTGCATGCTGTATTGTTTACAATGAGCCTTGTAATATCTAAGGTTTTGCCTATTTTCAGCGACTTTTTTTTCTTTTTAGCATAGTTTCCAGGCACTGTCACAAACTCTTCAGTTCTTTCATAGCTAAACTCTTAATATCTTTTCTTCAAATGTTCATTTTTATGAAAGTACTACATAACATTATTTAACTTGGACAAATGTTAATGCTCCTCAATTAGGTGAGGTGTATTCTTGAGAAGGTGCCAATTTGAATTGAATATATTTGAATTTGGTATGTGAACTAAACTGTGATTGTTTAAAGCTTATCCATCCAATGGGTGATGGAGCAGCTGACTGGTTTTATATGTAAGTGTTTTGTTTTGTTTTTCTAGCAATATTTAAACATTAGAAAATGACTTCCTATTCTAACAAAGAGAAATTCATATGAATTTACTTACAGGACCCCCTTGTCAGTTCCTTAGACTGCCTAGAATTTAAATTGGCAGATACTACTTCGGCATAAAATGCTTTCTATGGACAGTATTAATATTTTAAAATGTTTTACTCCTGCAAATTTCCAGTAGACAGGAAGTCTAGCTCTGTTTATCCTTTGGCTACTAATGAATGCTACTGAATGATTATTTATCATCTTAGATAGAGGTACCACAGGTATGAGATCAGAATTGCCAAGTAAGGCAAGCATTTAATTTTAAAATTTGAAAACAAATCCATGCAAAGGTGACAACTAAAATGTAGATACTAGAAAGAATTTTGGACTTGAGTCAGAAAATCTTGGTTGTATCCCTACCCTTGTCATTAACTTAGCTGAGTCACCTTGAGTAAGTCACTGCCCAACTCCAGATTACAGTATTCTCTCTAAAAGCACAATTTCAACATTGCATATTCTAAAAAGAGCTTGGTTAAGGAAAGCTTGGCTGAGGAAAGCTGAATCTTGTTGTTTATCAGCTATCCACACCAGCCTGGCAGCTCTGAGGTGAGTCTCCAGCTGTATTTTCATCTTTTTGTAAACTCTTAAATCCTTGCTAGGCTTTCATTGCTAGTTGATTTCCCTAGAAATTTACATGTGGAGACATTGAAGACTTCCTACCTTTGGAATTTTTCTGTGTTCATGAATTTAATGAAAAATTACTTAGAGCTGGCTAAAAAATGCAAGAATCAAAAGTCTTGTTTAAATGTCTCTGTAAAATCAGACTATTCTCATCATGACTAACAAACCTTTACTATTTCAGAGCTTTGAAATCAGTATATTTGAATCTTGACATGGTGAGGCACCATTGTCATTTTATCCCATTCATTGTTCTAGCATTTTCCCACTAACTCCTTGTTCTAAACATTCTTCTTTTTTTTTTTTAAGCCTAGAATGAGGGAACAACAAGGCTCCATGTCATGAGAAAAGCATTGTAGCCTGATCCTCACTTATGTTTTAGGTATTTGAAAATTTCATTGATTTGAAATAGTTTGAATTGCACTGAGCTAAAATTTATCTTTTATTGGTCTGCTAGGAAATGAACTAAACAAAATGATAACGTGCCTCAAAGTATTGAGACATTAACTGTATAGCGACTTCAGCATGTGTATTTTTAAAATGAAACAGCTAGAGCTAGGTACAAAATGTGCTTCATTAAAGAAGGTCTAGCATTATATTCAAAAGGTCAGACAACAACAAATATTGGTGTGGATGTGGAGAAACTGGAACTCATACATTGCTGCTGGGAAAGTAGAATCGTGCAGCCATTGTGAGAAATAGTTCGTTGGTTCCTCAAAAAGTTAAAGGTAGAATTACCTTTATGATCCAGCAGTTCCACTCCTATCTACCCAAGAGAAATGAAAACATACATCCACATTAAAACTTATATGTCAATTCCCTAGCAGCATTATTTATAATAGGCAAAAAGTGGGAACAGCCCAAATGTCCATCAACCCATGAATAGGTAACAAAATTTGGTGTATCCATACAGTGAAATATTATTAGGCAATGAAAAGAGTGAAGTACTGATACATGCTACAACATGGATGAAATCTCAAAACATGCTAAGTGAAAGAAGCCAGATGCTAAAGGCAATAATATATTGTATGATTTCATTTATACAGAATGTCCAGAATAGGCAAATCCATAGAAACAAAGTAGATTAATGGTTTCCAGGAGCTGGGAGTGGTGCCAATATTCACTGACTGCTATTGGGTACATGCTTTCTTTTAAGGATGATGAAAATGTTCTAATATTGAATAATGGTGATGGTTGCACAACTGTGAATATACTAAAAGCCATTGAATTATATACTTTAAAAGGGTGAATTTTGTGGTATGTGAATTATATCTCAATAAAAGTGTTATGAATTAAAAACATTAGTGACTGTATTACTATAACTATTTGAAATTATAAAAGTGTATTTAAATTACATTTTATGCCAGGACTAGGGGTGGGAGGAATGGGGAGTTAGTATTTAATGGGTACAGAGTTTCAGTTTGGAAAGATGAAAACATTCTGGAGATGGAAGATAGTGATAGATACACCACAAATATATTTAATTTTACAGAACTATATACTTAACAATGGCTAAAATAGTAATTTTATGTTATGTATATTTTGCCACAGTAAAAAAATCCATAACCCCTTAAAATTATATTTTATATTATTCTAATGAATAATGTGTCTTTTACTCTCTTTTTCTTCTTTTAACAGTAAAACTGAAAATGTGATTGGCCTTTTGTTTTTTATGCATACAGTTATTCTGGTCTGTGTTTGAGAACTTCTTTCCTGTGTGGGGTTGGGGGGTGCGGGTTGTTACACACACACGTCTTTATCTTGGCTTTGAATGAGAACTTGGAAGTATTTTTTTTAAACTTTTATTTGTCAGTAGGAAAATAAAAGAAGCCAAACCATAGGAAATTTACGTCATTAAATTATAAAATAGTGAAATGCTGTTCTCAGAGTATGAATTATCACAGATTTCCTGATTTTCTTGCTTAATCTTGGCTTCTTGAATGGGAAAAACATTTATACTTTTATACGTCTATAACATCTCTATATCTTCCTATAAGCATTTTCCTTTGTATAGCAGGATAAAATGAGCACCAAAATGTGGTGCAATATGAAAATGCAGTGGATGAGCTTCAGAATGCAAACAAAGGGATGGGAAAATGTAAAAAAGAAAATTCAGCGTGAGAAAGTCACTGAAAAAGGAATTAAATTCTTTCCAAGGCTATGGAACTATGTTATGACCCAAGCAGTTTGTAGAGTCTGAGTTTGTAACCTCTGAGGACTAATCCATGAAAATATTTCTAAGCCTGGCTCCTATCTAGGACATTTGAAGATGGATGTTATGAATACCAGTAGTGCCATTAATATAGTAGGCAATCAGAAGTATGTTTGTTTTTCTTGATCAGGAAGTGGTTTCTTTTAAAAGTACAAGGAACACACTCTGTGTGTGTGTGTGTGTGTGTGTGTGTGTGTGTGTGTGTGTGTGTGTGTATTTTCTATTCCGTTGCAGGAAAAATTACGGTTTTTCCACATTTTACAGTGGGGTTTTTCTAGAGTTTGGCACTATGATATACTACACTTGATTACAGAATCCAATCAGAGTTGATGTACTCAGAAATTCATTGACGTGATTAATGGTCTCCTAATCATACTTTTATTTCCTAGATTAGCCCTATTTCCTGTAGTTTCACAATTTTTGCGTCATATGTTAAATTATCCTTTATAGGGGGCCTGAAATTCTTACAAGTATTTTTAGTCTATAATTTGCATTATTATTTCCATTTTCTTTGTTTTTTTTTTTTCTTGAAGAAAATGAAATTTCGATCTTCCTTTGAATTCTTTGAGTGCTGTTCTATGGTGACTGGCCTTCCTAGTATAATCTTTTTTTAAAACAATATTGTGTATATGTGTATGTGTATGCATATATATGCATACACACACACACACATATATGTGTATACATACACACATACACACATACATATATATATAATTTATTTTTACTGCCACCAGCACTAGATCCAGAAACCTTCCTGCAAGTTTCCACTAGTCGAGTTTTTATTCTTCTCAAAAGCAAAATAAAACATTCTTAGATTCTACAAGTAGCAGGGAAAGACATCAGGAAATGGCTGTACAGGAAATGTAATTGATGATTCACTCTTTACAATTGAAGTGGCTAACAAACACAATCTATTAGATGAAAAAAAGGTGACTTCTAAAATCTTCGGGGAATTTGAATACGTTTGAAGCTTATTGGTACCTTTGACATCTTACTGATTCTTTTTGAAACTCTTACCTTTTTCAAACAATTGTTTGCATTTGAAATTGGCAACTTTCATATCCAGTGATTGCTTTAATATTTGCTTTGTTTTTAACAGTGCCCTTAAAGATAGCCGTTTTCCCCCAATGACAAGGGATGAGCTGCCACGGCTTTTCTGCTCAGTGTCTCTGCTCACTAACTTTGAAGATGTCTGTGATTATTTGGACTGGGAGGTAAGATTATAGAAAAATTTTAAAAGAAAAATAAAGGTAACTCTTGAGGAGATGTTAAAAATTAGGCCCAGAAAATAACTCTTTCAGCCCATTCTCTATTGTAATGGAGGTCGAGAGTAATATGGATGAATAAACCTCACAGTTGAATGAGATATAAGTAAATGAGTTTTTTAAAGGACAAAGTGCCACGTGTTGTTATAATCCCCAAACTGAATTTGGTTTTCATTTTTATCCTACTACCTCACCAAAGCACCTCATAAAAGCTGTTAATAAGTAGTAAGAAGGACTGACTGGAATTTATTTCTCCTCTTACTTTCATTCTGGTGCACTCTGGTATAACCGCCACTAAGTAACTAGTTGGTCACAGGATACATCTCAGAAACAAGAAGAAATAGTTAGGATAATACACCATTTGGGGGAATCAGCTTGTGATGATAACAAGGTATTGATTAACTAGAGTTAAATAACGTGAATTCATTCTTGGCTACCTTAGTTTATATACTTAAACACTCTAACAAATAATACTAAGGTTATTTCTAGGGTATCTCTGTGCATTGCTATTATTAGAGTAGCTTATATTGATCATATTTTTATTCTTCTTTAGTACGTGGAGTTGGCTAACATTGTTAGTGAAGTTCAAAGGTTCTCACCATGATTTGTTTTGGTGGCTGGGAGGAGATGTTGAGTGTAGGTCTATTGGGTCTATGAAATTTTACACACAAACACACCCATATTACTGAATGCCTATTGTATTCCAGGCAATGTGCTACATGTATAAAAGTGGTAAGATCTGGTTCCCACCATGAAGCATCTCCTAATTTAATGGCAAGTAAATGTGTATAGAAAGTATGAAGAAATAAGTGCTATGAATGAAACAGTGGGAACTCAGTGATAAACATAACATTCTGTCTCACACATACATTCATAAATGGCATTATTGTATCCTTATGACAGATTTTAATTCTGCGGTTTTAGAAGGACCATTCCCCATAGTAACTGAACTATTCTGCCTTGGGGACAGATCACTCTCTTCACAGTTTATTATAAGACTTGAATTTAATTTTGGCTTTGCCCTGGTTTCTTGTGAGACTTTGAACAATTTACTTACTCCACTGCAATTCAGTTTTCTAATATACAGAATAAGACATTTATAAGGTTCTTCATTTGAAAAAAAAAATCTCTATGATATAAATTATTGTTGTTATACCAGAGCTATTTAAAAAGTTTTCGGGAGTGGGGTGAAAAAAAAAAACCTTTTCTACAGAGAGACAGAGAGTACGATGCAGGAGTCCCCTCTGGGTTTTGTGATAACATTTTCTGGAGCATTATCAGAATATGAACACATCTTAGGATTTTTGCAAAGGAAGAAATAAAATAAATGTGTACTGTTTTTCCTAAAGAGAAGTCTACAAATATTATGGAAATATTCCCTAGTACTTTATTTTTAAACGGTCCCCAATCATGTTCCCTACTTATTAACATATATTATAGTCTGGGTGGTTCTTTTACTGTTTTAAGGCTGCTGTTTCCTCTTCCGCAGTCAGATTTACTTTTGCTTTCTGGATTGCAGGGTGTTGTGTATGTAGTAGTGGGAGTGGGAGTGATTATATGGGAAAGCCTGAGATCCAAGGGGGATGACCAAGCTACAAGAACACTTCTGCTCTTGCAGCTACTGAGTTGGAAGTACAGTTCTGGCATGTGTGTTTCTGTGTGTGCACATGTGTGTGTGTGTGTGTCACAAACATGAACATACTAGTATTATATAAATGTGTGTGCATATGTTTGGGGAGAAGGAAAAAGGGGAGAATCCAACAGCTGTTACATAGGCATGGTTAAGCACCGAGTATACCATCATCATCCTTAGCCTGGTTAAAGCACTGTCTACAGCTAAAATTAACCTTGATATTATTGGGCTATTATGTCCATAAGATATATCAGCTTTCTGTTTGTTAGGAGACTGGGATGTAAAGCCCTTAAGAAGTAGTACTGTGTACTCTACTATGTACTATTTCAAGGCATATTTATCCTCTTTGGTCACCATCTGCCAGCCTGAATTTCCAGAAGATTCTATATTGTTCCTACTTGGTATTGTGTATTTAATATATTTTAGGGGGCTTAAATATTAATTTCTATTGAGTATTATTTCCCTGTTGAAGCAAAAAATACACTTTTTTTTTTTTTTTTTTGAGACAGAGTCTCGCTCTGTCGCCCAGGCTGGAGTGCAGTGGCGTGATCTCGGCTCACTGCAAGCTCTGCCTCCCGGGTTCACACCATTCTCCTGCCTCAGCCTCCCGAGTAGCTGGGACTACAGGCGCCCACCACCACACTGGGCTAATTTTTGTATTTTTAGTAGAGACGCGTTTCACCATGTTAGCGAGGATGGTCTCGATCTCCTGACCACATGATCCGCCTGCCTCGGCCTCCCAAAGTGCTGGGATTACAGTTGTGAGCCACCACACCCGGCACACTTTTTCTTATTTTCACTTTTAATGTACAAGCATTTGAAAGTGAATTAGTCACTGTTAGAATGGCTATGCTAAGAGGAAAAGCCTATCCTTTTCAGTTAGTTCATCATTGTTTCAGGTATTTGGCAGAAGAGAAATTTGTGTACAAAGAGTAAGGGTGGAAATTATATTTTAAGTACAAGAATGTGATCTGGTCTTAAAAAAATATGTACCTTACTCAGTGATTGAGAATGGAGTAACAGTATTGTGGGAATGATATTCTAAGGGTTATCCTTAATGATTCTGAAAAAGCATTACTAAACACAGAATGCCAAAACAGAATTAAAGGCATTAAAAAATTATATGTTGACACAATTTCACTTCTAGGTGCATACCCAAAAGAATTGAAGCGTTGAAACAAAAACTTGTACATAACAGCACTGTTCACAATAGCCAGAAGGTGGAAACATCCCAAATGTTTATCAGCAGATGAATGGATAAAATAGAATATGTTATATTCATACAATTGAACATTACTCAGCCATAAAAAGAAGTGAAGTACATGCTACAACATGAATGAACCATGAACATATTATGCTAAGTGAAAGAAGTGAAACACAGAAAGCCACATTCTGTATGATTCCATTTATATGAGATATCCAGAATGAGCAAATCCATAGAGATAGAAAGCAGATTAATAGTTACTAGGGGATGGGGGAGGGGTAAATGGGAAGTGACTACTTAATGATACAGGGTTGCCATCTGGAGTGGTGAGAAAGTTCTGGAACTAGATAATGGTGGTGGTTGTACAACATTGTGAATGTATTTAATGCCACTGAATTGTACACTTTAAAATTGTTAAAATGGCAAATTTTATGTGTATTTTGCTACAATAAAAATGGAAAATAAACTTTATACATATACTCTGTTCATAATAGTAATTTTAATTTATCAAAGAAAATTTTTTAAATTAAAAAAGTATAATGAGAGAAATGCAAGTCATTTATAATTATACCATTCTGAGAATAACTACTGTTAACATTTTGGAATATTTCTTTCCATTATCTTTTTTATATTATACTAAGACTTTAAAAAAAAATTTTCCATTCTTTATCTGTCTTTGTATCAATAAATCTGCATATTTGGTTACATAACAGATCATATTGAATATACAATCACTATTTAAAAGATTGTGGAGAAGTCTTTGTTTATGGTTTATCTTTGTATGTAAGTTAATTATATTTTGAATTTCCTTTTTGAGAAGTCAGTCTATATTATGTAAGTATATGCTTCATGAGAATTTTCACACTAATAGGTACAACTTTTCTTCTAAGAATTAAATATCCTATTCACCATAAGTATGCAATTTTAACCTGAAATGTGAAGTCCTGTGTATGTTTATGCCACAGGGGAAAGCAAGGAGATTATTACAGAATTTTAATACAGAATGTTAAAGTCGAAGATAGATAATGAGCATGTTTTATACAAACAGAAGCTTCTAACATAGCAGTTTTCTGGTGGAAGTACAGTTTGAGAATTGACCCCCACTGGTTAAGGGTGTTACTGCAGTGGAATTCCTAATTAAAGGGATGAAAATGCCCAGATCAAAGCAGGAAAAGGGCAAAGTCTAGAAGTCCCAACGCATAGAGGTAGATATGTTCGCTACCAAGACAGACATCCCTGTGGTCATGAGGATGAGGAATGTGACCATGACCAGTGGTAATAGCCACCCAGTTTTCAGATGATCAGGAAACAAATGAATTGCTACGCATCTGGCTACCATCTTACTGTCTTTTTCACTCAAGGTTTTTAAGTCAGTCTGTTTGGGAACTTTCTTTTGATAACATGTCTCTAATTTTATAATGGGAGTTAGTAGGAAAGTAGGATTTACTTTACAACAAGTACAAGTACAACAAGTACTTGACCTTGTTTTAGGAGCTAGAGTTCTTCTGTTTGACAGTGTGAGGGATGTCTGATAAATGGTTTTACAAATGGATGTAGTTAATTTCAAGTCAATACTGAATTGACAGACTAATCAATAATACTTCCATATGTTCTGTTTCCTCAGAATAATAATTATAACATTTAAAATAAGTGTTTATAGGTAGCCTCTGAAGGAATCTGGTTAGTCATTAAAAATAACAGCCATCCACAAAAGGCAGTAAGGACAAATTAGAGCAGTGGCCCCACCCTTCCAAGAATAACTGATCATTGCCCACATCATGATCTACTTATTGTCCTAGTAGGTATGAGAAGAATGAAGAGTGAATAATTTGGGGAAAAATTTCATTAACTGATAAATTGGAATGTCTACCTGCAAGGCTAAAATGTTTGTTAAATGAGGAAAATTGCTCCCCTAGATAATTCTGACATGATACGCCTTGTGTTTGAACACAGAAACTCATCACCATTGTTCTGTGTTCTTCAACTGACATCATTCTCTTAATTCTGAATGACAGGGTGATTGACAGAAATGGTGCTTTGTAAAGAAAGAAAAACTCATGCAGCATGTTGGAGCCTGCCAAAATGACATAGCCTGGAACTTGTAGAGTTAAACTGTTTGGGAGCCATGTTTCCTTTTTAAAAATCTCAAAGGATATAAAACCAGACATTACAATCGACTGGAGCATGACTTGAGGGGTGATTCTATGTGTGTCACCTCATAGCTGCTCATTTTCAGGATGATATAAATGAATAAACTTTTTGTTTGTAGAAGAATTCGTATAGCAAGTATGTTACCAGTGATTTTGTGGAAGCTAATGTAGCAATTTGCTGACAGAAGTCAAAATATTTTCTAAATTGTAATCAAGCATCTTTTACTTCTGTGCTTTAGAGACAAGATCACTTGAAGGCATGAAGTAAAAATATTCTCTGTATTCTAAAGTAACTCCTTAGATCAGATTTCAAAAGATTAATGACATTTTCACAAACCATTAGTCACTTTCTCCTATATCTAGCTCCCTGGATCACTGATATCTCACTTTGTCTATACAGCTGTCACCTGGGCAATACATTGTGGTCCTAAGATAGGCTGTTCCATTAGCACACAATAGGTACATGGAATCAACCCATGCTGGGTGGGGCTGGCCAGCACAGTTCTTGTATGATGCCAAAAATTTGTCCCTGGACTATAAAGCTATATACGTCAGGCCCCTGATCTTACTCTGTCCCTAAAGTACCAAAGCATCTGTCATTGTACTTGAGCCTTGTTGGACTCCTGGTACTCAGAAAGCTGTGCTTCACTTTAAAAGCAGCCTCCAAAGCACACCTCTCGAGTGATCACAGCTCAATTCTGACGCGTTCAGTTGCAGTTAATAATAGGGTGCTTTTGTAACAACCTTCGTGAGAGTAAACAGATGAGATGAATAAATTGGCTACCATCATTATCTCCCACATATTTTAGAAGTTAATGTTCTTTTCATCCTCACCCTCACTCCCCCCCTTAAAGGTTTACATTTTTTAGCTCCTCTTAATGTGCCACCGAAAACAGAGTTCCCATTCATACACAGATGGTAAGCATGACTCATGAAGTCACCCAGCGAAATGACTTCTAGTTGTGTATGTTCTGTTTCCCCTCTTGGTTAGTTTTTCCCAGCTATGATATACATCATATTTTTTCTGTCTTCTAACTTAAAAAATATGAGCTTCATATATCCAGGAAAATGCTTTTCACAGTATATATTTTCCCAGGGACGTTGAGATTTTTTTATAAGATGTCACTGTCATTAAGATTAGTCCTTTCTTGATGCTCTACTTTAAATGTTTTTTTTTTTTTTTTTTTTTTTTTGAAAATGCTGTGGAACATTGGGAAAGGAAGGCTTCAGGCTTCCCGGCCATCTAGAAAGAGTTTTCTGGGCATCAACAAGTCAATGTATAAGAAGCCTAGTGGGGAAGCAAGCTGTACAAAGTAAAGTAACTTCTTAGAAGGTGATTTAGGCCGGGCGCGGTGGCTCAAGCCTGTAATCCCAGCACTTTGGGAGGCCGAGACGGGCGGATCACGAGGTCAGGAGATCGAGACCATCCTGGCTAACACGGTGAAACCCCTTCTCTACTAAAAAAATACAAAAAACTAGCCGGGCGAGGTGGCGGGTGCCTGTAGTCCCAGCTACTCGGGAGGCTGAGGCAGGAGAATGGCGTAAACCCAGGAGGCGGAGCTTGCAGTGAGCTGAGATCCGGCCACTGCACTCCAGCCCGGGCGACAGAGCGAGACTCTGTCAAGAAGGTGATTTAATGCATACAAATTTCCATTAGCTGTTAGTTCCCTTAGCAAAATGGGCTGCTTGTTAGTCCTTTCTCAGGCCGCCTCAAGTTGTCTCCAGCTTTACTCGCAGCATGCTTATTGGTTGGAGGGAGTTAGCCTGCTCCTTCCCCCGTAATCCATAAACTCCCTGCCCCTTCCCTAGTACTTTTGTTATTATCTAATATTTCATGTATGGTTTGCATGTGTGTGTGTGTGTGTGTGTGTGTGTGTGTGTGTGTGTGTGTGTGTGTATCCCCAGCATTTGATTAAAAGAATGCTGAATTTTGGGAATAAGGAGACCTGGGTTCTGTTCCTGACTGCCACTGCCCAGCTCTGTGACCTTTCTGGGCCTTAGTGTCTTCAGGAACCTGAAGAAGTTGGACTAAGTGATACCTAAGGTCTCTTTGGACTCTGACAGAATGCGATTCTGTGACATACTCCTTTTTAAAAGATGGCTTCTGTTTCATTGTCCAGAAAGAATGAATCATCACTAGCCATTTAGAAGTCTTAAGAAGAGATCCCTAACTTTTAAAGTGGCCATTGCCAAGTTAAATGTAGGCAACAAAAGTGAGAAATAGTCCAGTTTTAAAGTTGTACCTTCTAGATTTCCTGTTCACAAAAAGAATTCCCTTTAGGAAGAAAAATGCTCTAAGCCATTAATGTCTCCATTTAATTACTGTATCATTCCTGTTTTAAGTCAACATTATATATTTAAGTCTAAATTAGGCAAATACATTAGGGAGCGATTATTCACTTTACGAATACGTATTTTGCTTTGTGGAAGAACTCACTATAGAATTTTATTGTTTTCCTCTTGACTTTAAGATTAATTCATTTATGTAAACTCAACCCACATGTAACTTTTTAGGAACAAATGTCTTTTGTAGGCTAAGTCAAACTGTATTGAGTCAGACACTCAGTGTACAGTTCTAACGAATACAATTTTATTTTTCTTAATTTCTTATCAGGCAAACAGCATTATTTCCTATTAGGTATGTTTGCTTCTTCCCCCCCACCCACCCTGTCCCCACTAGCCTTTGGAAAGTAAACTAAGTCACATCTCTAGGTTTTGAGAACATTTTATAACTTTAGTTTTCTTGTCTGTAAATTCACTCCCTTATTCCCTTTTTTAAGAAATGGAAGGAATGTATTTTTCTAACTTTGATAGAAAGCAGGCTTTTTATTTAAAGGTCACCTGTGCTGCCTGAACGTTCCTTGGGAAGCTTTAGGATGTTAAGTTTTTATGGGATGCTCATTATAATTAATCATTACAGAGAATTGGGCTTTTTCCCCCTTAATTGCACTCTGAGCTGTCACTTGTTCTCTGCAAAATCTTAGAGTAAGAACAATTTCTTTCGTTGCAAAAGCTATATAAACATGTTTGGCTTCAGAGTTTTTCAAAGCACCTCTTCATTAGCCATACTTTATTGAAAATTTTACTAAAATTTCATGGTGACTATTAGAGAGTTCAGGTATTTTAGAACTGTGTGTCAGCTATTAAAATAAATGTTATCAGATTGTTGTTCAGTGGCTTTTGTGAAATAAATTGGCAGGCGTGTGTTCCTGATAGACAAGTAGTCTAAGTCTCCTACATAAATCAAAATTGGCCCTAATTGGTCCTTTGTTAAGCTCTGTAAAAGCCAAGAATTGGTTCATGGAGACTGAACTAATATCTAAGCCAAAGGTGACTAATTTGCAGGGATTTTAGAGAAGAGCAACACATATGTATTTTGGTCAAGGGGACCTTTTTCACAAAGTAACAACCGGGCAAAGAAGAAAAACTTCAGCTGAGACAGATGATGAAGCAGAGGTTTTATAGTAGAGTATGTTAAAAGGTTAGTCATGCTCAGGTGATGACTTTGCAATCAATTATCCTTTTTGATTTATGTTTCTGGTATTCTGCTTCTAAATGCATCTCAAAGGATATTTGAAAATAAAGACAGGTATAGGAACTGGTCACATAATGTATGAAAACAGCCTGAAATATAGTCTGTGGTGGTATCTCAGTTGGTTCAGGAGAAAAATATTTTTTACGTCACTAAGATAAGAGTTATCTCTAGGCGGATGGTACTAGGATTACAGGCCATCTTTATTTCCTCCTTTATGCTTTCTTAAAAGGATGCTTTGTTTGTTTGCTTGTTTTTTAGAGACAGGGTCTTGCTCTGTTATCCAGGCTGGTTTCAGACTCCTGGCTTCAAGTGATCCTCCTGCCTCAGCCTCCCAAGTAACTGGGACTACAGGCTTGAGCCACTGTGCCTGGCTCTAAAGGGAATTTTTTTGTAAGACATATGTACTACATTTATAAACAGAAAAAAAAAATGAATGTTTACAGTTTCGAATGTTTACAAGAGTAAATAATACTGAGCAAAAACAAAAGCTGAATTGCAGCAACACTGTTGTAAAAATTTACAATTTGGCCAGATTATGAAGGGATCATGTTAGATAGATGTGTACCTTCAGAACTCCAGAACTGCTTTTCAAATTGGTGGGCTGGTTGAAGTGATGCAGAGTAACAACTGTGAAGATTTGATGGGCAGATCGAGATAATATGTCATCTAAATTTTTTTTGGTAGTATCAGATTTGGGGAAAGTGGTTTATTAGGATCTGTACAAATCCTTATCGGCTTCTGTGATTAAATTCTTAACTTTTCTAGCTCAAAGAATTATCCAAGAGAATAAACTTGGAGTAGGCCTAAGTTTGAAGTATTTTTCTCTTTTATGTTGAATTTGCTTTCACTAGGAAAAGGAAGAGTTTCTGTTTTCAAAACGCTAAGCTGGAGCAGGGCAGAAGGAACTGTGGGGCAATAAGTTCAAGAGTGGACCATGCTGCACCATGGGTTTTGTGCTGTTAGGAGATGTAGCACGTAGTTTTTTTTCCTCCTAAGAATGTAAGAAACACCAGACTGTGGGTCAGACCCATGGACTGTCCAATACAGTGTTTGTTTCTGTCCGTGGTACCCAGGGTTGTTTTGTGAGAGAGCATGCATTTCTTCTGCGATACCAGCCTCTAAAGGTTAGGGGATGTGCCAAACATCCTAAGCTCCTCTCATTAGGAACAGTGTCCTTTCATTCACTTCAATTGGACTGGCATATTGAGCGTGGCAGGTCAGTCTTATGTGAATGGCCAGTAACTGGATGCTTTGTTAATTGCAAAGCATATTTTGCCAAATGATTTCATCCAAAAAGACATGTCAAACACTTTCGATTCTTTGACCTCCTGATATTTCTTATGTTATTCAGATGAACTCACTGAAAATGAGTAGAGTAAGCCATGGCCATAATATTACAGGGAAACCCAGCATTTAGTTCTGAAAATGGGGAAGAATGGGACTGACCATGGTATTTGCTAAAACAGGATGCCACCCAAGGAAGTAGAGTGGTTCTGTTGGCCAGGATACAATCGGGAAGATTTAGCTTTGAGGGTCAGGACTGTGGAGGTAATTGTGGACCCAAACTGTCAGAGGTTTACATGGAGGCTACTCAACTTAGCCAGAGCACATTTTATACTCATTTATGCTTTTAGCCAGATGGCTGTTTTTCATGTTTCAGCATATTCAGATTGTTGGCTTGCTGACAAGGCTCACAAGTAAAAGTGAGACCCTTTTGTAGCGCTGGTTGTGGATTACAAGGCTAACACTTGCCTTATTAGACAGACTAGGGTACATTAAGCTTTGACTGTGCAATTACAAGGAATATAACATGGGAGAGGGTACTTTTAAAAAATGCTCTTGTTTTGACGGTCACTGCATTAGAGGATAATAGTTTTAAATGAAGCCACATTTCTAACACGGGACTAGATAACAAGGATAAATGAAATCTGCAGACAGTCTCAAACCTTCATTTTAGTCATTATTTATAATCTCTTCTCCTACCAAACCTTTTACTATGTAGCAAAATTGATTAATTTGTGTGTACCTCTTCTTTCTGTGACCACGTGCTGTCTGATAGAGGAGTGAAAAAATAGAGAAATGAACAAGAGCCGAAAGAGGATGGGGCTGAGGCCAGGTGGAGCTGGGGATCATAATCCCTAAACTGGATAATCAACCCCAGAATAATCAAGATATATTTTAGGGTCTTAACATTAATCTTGGTATTTAATCATTCTGAACAATGTTAAAAACAAAAGATTGTATAATAGCATTAATAAAAATCACTTGCTATGGAATGGTTCGGAATAAATATGGCTTTCTTTTTAGCATGAAATATGAATCTGTTGAACTGGTCTTAATGTTCTATCAGCAGGCACAAATACAGCTCTGCTTAATTCCATATCCTCTTATCTATAAGTCCTACATTTAATTTACTACCATTGGAGTTGATTTATAGCTTTGCTTAGCAAAAGTACAGTCTTGATTAAAAGAATATTATCGCAATTGATGGACCTCGAAAGCATTTTTTTCATAGACCATCTAGTAATTCTGAAAATGACCTGCAGCCGGGCGCGGTGGCTCAAGCCTGTAATCCCAGCACTTTGGGAGGCCGAGACAGGTGGATCACGAGGTCAGGAGATGGAGACCATCCTGGCTAACACGGTGAAACCCCGTCTCTACTAAAAAAATACAAAAAACTAGCCGGGCGAAGTGGCGGGCACCTGTAGTCCCAGCTACTCGGGAGGCTGAGGCAGGAGAATGGCGTAAACCCGGGAGGCGGAGCTTTCAGTGAGCTGAGATCCGGCCACTGCACTCCAGCCTGGGTGACAGAGCGAGACTCCGTCTCAAAAAAAAAGAAAAGAAAAGAAAAGAAAATGACCTGCAGACCCATAAGGCTAGATTTTCAAGTTTCCAGTTTTTACCGAAACTGGCTGGACTTCAAACACTGGCAGGATTAGTTAGGGGTATGTTTAGTGACATAGTATTCCCACATGCTGCCCCCTTATCCATACTTAGAAAGTTACTGTGGTAGAGTTTTAAAGATCTGCTTCGGGGAATCCCAGTTCCCTGGTTCGCTGATCATTTATCTAGTTTATAATTGCAACTATAGCCTTTGTCTCTTGGGATGTTGCTGGGCCAAAGGATTCTCCAATATGTATAAGGGAGGATTCAATTATTATGTATGAGGGTTACATTTTGGAGTTGTAGCTGTGACAGATGCCTCCCTGAAACAATATGGAATTAGTTTTGATGCTCATTTCATTGCAAAGCCAGTGATTTCCACCATTTGGCCAGAATTGGCCATTCTCCACAGTAGGCCATATTCTCCTTCTCCTGTTTTGATTGTGCAGTATGACTCTTTAGTGGCTTGTGGTTCTAGGAGTAAAGAAAATGCTGTTGCTCAAGAGGTGACAGAAAGAAAGCTATTATGCTTTGATTTTGTTACCATTCTCCTAATTCTGCTAACTGAAAAAAATGAGTCACTCTGGTTTGGGCTTTGTAGCTTTGTGGAGAGTATTTATGACCTATGAAAAAAGTTCATAAAAAGAATTCACTTTAAAACCACTATACTTACAGTTCAATTTACAGGGGTTTTCAATTGTTCAGAGTCATAGGAACCCAGAAAACAATTAAAAGTTGTAAATGTGGTACTAAATCAAAATTGGAGAATTTGGGTTTTTTTTTCTTATCAAATTTGATGTTAAGACCTTCTCAAAATGCAGAGTAAATAAAGCAGTCTTATTCGTGAGTAATTTTTGTTTTGGCCAATATATCCTTTGTATCCATACACACACAGCTTTATTGAGATACCATTCACATACCATACAATTAGTCTTAACTTCTTTTTTTTTTTTTTTTTTTTTTTGAGATGGAGTCTTGCTCTGTCGCCTAGGCTGGAGTGCAGTGGCCAATCTCCACTCACTGCAAGCTCCACCTCCCGGGTTCACGCCATTCTCCTGCCTCAGCCTCCCGTGTAGCTGGGACTACAGGCGCCCGCCACCGCGCCCGGCTAATTTTTTTTGTATTTTAGTAGAGACGGGGTTTCACCGTGTTAGCCAGGGTGGTCTCGATCTCCTGACCTCGTGATCCGCCCGTCTCGGCCTCCCAAAGTGCTGGGATTACAGGCGTGAACCACCGCGCCCGGCCTCTTAACTTCTTTTAATTGTTAAATTACTAGACATTAAAAATCTGACATTTTTGTTCAAGAACACAGGATGTACTCCTATAAAGAAAGGACTTAAGTGTCTAAATTACCCCCATTTACCTAAATCACTTTTAACAATCTTAGTATGTAGCCACAGTTTGTCAGAACTAGAATGCTTATTAGAAGTTATCTAGTTCAATTAGAATAAAAATTACCTGGGGAGCTGTTCTTTTTCCAAAATATATTTGTTGAAGCATGAAACCTCCTGAAATTCTGATAAACTTTGCAGACCTGCTCCCCACCCCTTGCCAGTTAAATATCATTAATTTTGTCTGACACTCTCATCTCACAGAGAGGGAGACATTCTTCCTATCACAATTTTGACTAGACACCTTAATAAACACCAAAATTCTTTTCAATTTTAACATGACAGATTTTTGATAAATAGAGTTGAAGATTCAAAATTCACTTCAGTGGATAATGGAGTATAAATTACTTATGCTGTATATTTTTTAAAAAACAAATTATGAGGAATCTGATATTGTCAAAGAAAAAAAATTCAAAGCTACTGATCAGGAAGTCAGTATACAGAAAATGTTGCAAATTTGTCATTGTCTCATCAGGCACTGGAGAGATTGGTAGATGTCCTTTATCCTGGAAATGCCTGATAGCTAAGCGCTCATATTTCTTCTCAGCTATACGTAGTTATTTCCCACATGGTATGGGAGGCAAGTATTGTGTTAGTTTTTAAACAGCTACCCTGGTCTCATTTTTAGTAGAAAGAGATTCATAAAAATACTGACATTAAATAGAAGAAATAGCCAGAGATGTGCTTTAATAAAAATAAAAAATAAAAAAAACATGAATTCTTCAGAAGATCTGACAGGCTGTAATGGATAGATGGGTGAAGACCTGGGGAAAGAATGAAATAAAATAAAAAATCCTAGAGGACTTTTTATTCCTGAAAAAATTAGAAAACTTGAGGCTGAGGGCAGAAGAAGCAAATAAGTTTTCATTGACCCCTTTTCCTCCTCTAGACCTTTACATCCATACACATGGAAAGTATAGAGGTCTATGACTTTACTCACCTGCTCTGAAAAGAAGCCTCCATCTTGGGTAATAATGTTTACCTGGTCTTACATCTGCATTCCAGTACCTTGCACAACCTGACCCTCCACTTGGGAACCATTGATCTGAGGCAACCACAGATCCAAGAGAACAGAATGGGGTCATTATGCTTTTGAAATTTTGTTTTTATTATCAGTGTTTACAAAGAAGTTAAAAACTTTTAATTTTGATCTTTAGACCTGTATACTATTCTTTGTGAGATATGAGGGGAAAGGACAGATTCCTTTCGATCATATGCTAATCAAAGGAAAAGCACATTATTTAAAAAAACATTAGCAAGCAATTGCTCACAGTTACTTAGAAGACTACCTTTTTAAGGGCATCACCACAAGCTCGTTTTACATGAAAAAGTTACATTGGTCTCTGGGCTAGTATATAAAGAGACTGTGCAATAATGCACTACAGTGAAGTAATTTGAAATCTTTATTCTTAAATTTAGTAGAGCTGTGTGAAGACAATGGTGTAGGTGGACAGTGAAGGTCTGCTACTACTCTAAGTCATAATGCGTTTTTAAAGAAATGCTATCTACACTGGGTGATGATGTAGGATCTGATTGTTTTCATTATTATATTTCAATCTTACCTGACTGTGTTTGCTTGCCTACATATAATTTAAGGTTTTAAAGGGAGTAGATAGTTTGGGAGGGGATCAGCACCAAAAGTTTTGGAACTTAATCAGAAGTGGTGAGTGTACCTGCAAAACAGGATGGTTGTTTGCTATCTCTTTGAAGCCAGTCACCTTTGTCTCTAGTTCCTCATTGGCATGAGCTACAATTTGGGAGTGGGGGCAGGATTTTTGCCATCAACCATCTTATTCTACACACAGCTTCAGAATAGTTGTTCCAGTTTTCCAAACACAGTATCATAGCCTAGTGCATGTTGGGCACATGCAAATCAATATTTTCCCTCTCCATGGCCATCATAATGGCCTTCAAATCCAAAGTCTAAGCTTTGGAAAGAGAAAACTGATACGTTCTTCTAAAAACAAGGGGAAAGGAAGAACTGCATTCTATTAAAAGTTAAGTTATAACCTTTTCTTTCTGATTCTATGAAGAAGACTGTACTAATAAAACTGCCAATTTCTTTCAGGTGGGTGTACATGGCATTAGAATAGAATTCATCAATGAAAAAGGATCAAAACGCACCGCCACCTACCTACCGGAGGTTGCAAAGGAGCAAGGTCATTGTTGTACTTTATTTCATGTGATCTGGTGAAGAATTTAAACAAATATACAAATTGAAATGCGACAGCTGACCTTGCAGTTATGTCTGATAATTGAACAGTGTCAAATTATAAGAAGTGACTCTTCCATCACTGCCACTGCAATGTCTGTATCAAGTCGGTGAAGTACTCACAGAAGTTGAATCCCTGCATTGAAGTTTGATGGCATAAACCCATAAGTGTATATTTTTTAAAAAGCAGAATTAATATTAGTTGGGTTTCATTTTAGGCAACAATTTGCTACTGATTTGAAGTGCCTTTTTCCCATATTCCATTGTGGCATAAACAAGCCTTTTGTTTGACAATCAGCCACATAGTTCTTTGTCATTTTAAGTATCAAATGTTTCATTCTTAGGTGGTTGCCATTACTCATCCTGCTAATATTAAAATTGTAGGTTTCCCATTAAGATTGGAGCATTGAGAAAACATGAAGTATTAGTGTTTTATATGCTTGGTCTATACTTCCTAACCAGAATTTTCCTATTTCACACATACAGCATAGACCCGTATGAACTAACATTGTAACACAGAGTAACTTTTCACTCTGTAGTATTTTATCCTTTCTTAGCAACTACTAAATTCTGGTTTTGTGTTGGTTGAAATGAATCTTTTATCTTGGGGAGCTTTTCTTCTCATCAGAAAGCATTTGTAATTTGGTTTCCCCATGTTAGTCTTATAAATGGGAGATACATAATAGCAAAATTTAATGCCATTAAATCCTCAGATCAGAAAGTCTTCAAGGCAGTTGCTTGAAGATTTATTTGGGTTGCTTTAGAAAATGTCTTAATCTCCTAGTATCATTAACTTTGTAAAGCATACATAAAAGATAGAGGGCCTCAGATACTAGTATACCATCCATGTTAGAACTAATAAAAATACCCTTGAATACTGCACACAAACTTGAATGGTTACAGAATTATAGAAGATACCATAAGAAACAACAATTACTGTGAGGTGGTGTGGGAGTCCTAAATATTGAGTTGGCAAAATGGCATATAGGCTTTCACTCCCTTTTAAAGATGTCGCTGTTAGAGGAAAGTACAGCAGATATAGTTTGTTACAGTCACGGCTGAGCAATTTCTGTCAGCCCCTTAGACCCCTTGACTTCGAATGTGAAGATAAAGGAGCCAATGTTGTTTGACACTGTGGATAGCTAGAATTTAAGGAGTGTGGTTGATGGCCCTGCTTTTGTAAAGGACAAAATCGTAGCTTTTCTGTGTGATTGTTTTTAGGACCAAAAGATTTGATGGCATTTGATGACAGTGATAGCTGACCTCTACAAAGTCATTTTGTATTTAATTAAAGGTATTTGTTACATGTGCTTGACTGATATTTTATCTGGTCAACTCTCTACAGGATGGGACCATATTCAGACCATAGACTCCTTATTGAGGAAAGGAGGATACAAAGCTCCAATTACTAATGAATTCAGGAAAACCATAAAACTGACCAGGTACAGAAGACATTTTCTAGCACAAGGCTAACCTGTACATTTTGATGTGTATGCCTATAACGCTTTGATTTCTTTGGTCTCTCTAACTACACTTCTCTTTTCTGAAACAGAGTGGAAATGAATGGCAAGGTCATACTGAGGGTGGATACAATGGAAGTCTGCTTGGTAGTAAAGCCTGTGTGATGTATGAGCCTATCTTTCCCATCTTTAGCTCTGTGTGATTACTCTGGCTTTTGTATGAGCAAGCCCTTGGAGACTGTAGACTACTTCATTGGAGAAAGTACTTGAATTAGCAATTGGCTAGCTTTTGACATTACTTCGCAGAACCCCAGGATTCTGATAAACAGTCCTCAAATTCAAATTTAACCTCAGAATTTTGGCAGTGATAGAAGTCTACCAAGAAAACTTGTTAGCTTGCTGAAAAACACAATTGAGCTAAACTCAAATGCTAAATAAATTTCAGCATGAAAAAATACGGATGCTTATTTAAAAAGGAAAAAAAAACATACACTTTAGGAAAATGGGCTGCTAGTTCCATTTATTTCAATTCCATAAAACTACATTGAATGCCTATAGTCTAAAAATGGCCTATTCTCAGCTCTGAGGAGTTAGAAATTCAGAAATACCTCCATCCCTGCTCTCCCTGAGTTCACAGTGGAGGCGAATAGAGGGGGCATGGACAAAAGTATTAATCTAAGGCAGAATATGATGGATAATACAAGATCGATTCCCATGAAATAGGGAAAGAGGAATTCTAAGAGGGTGGGAGGGGGATAACAGATAGTTTCAAAGAGGTCCGTTGGGGGCTGGGTTTGAAGAATGGGTGGAATATTTGACAGGCAGAGAGTGCGGGAGGAAAGGGATTCCCTTAAGGAAGACCTTGTGAGTCAAGGGTGGTGAAGTACAAAGCAAGTTCTGAGAATGCGAAATAGTCTGATTGGGCTGATCTTTCAGTGTAATAGAGAAGCTGATCATTAGAGGAAAATGTGGCCAGATGGTAGGTTGGGCAGACCATTGAGGGTCCTGAGTTCCAGAGTAACTAGTTTGGACCTGGTTCTATAGGCAATTGGTAGCTATTGAAGGATTTTAATCAGATGAGCTTGGGGAGGTATAAGAATGGAATTGGAAACAGGAAAATGAGCCAGGAAGCATTGGTATTATCTAAGAATCCGTGGCAGCAGTCCAAAAGAGGTGCAACAGGGGCCTTAACTAGAGCTGTGGCAGTGAGATGGGAAGAAAGGTGGGGATCGATATGAAAATAATGTGGAAGAAATGAAAGGACTGGGTCATCATTTAGAAATAAAGAAGGAAGTCAAGGCATTAATCTAGATAAAAGGGACCAAGGTAATCCCTTTAATCAAAGTAGGGACCACAAGAGGAGCATGTTAAGTTTATGCATTGACTTTGGATTTGAGGTGCTTCTTAGAATATCTATATAGAAATATCTAGTAGGTCAATGAAAATGTATGAGCTCATGGCTAGATATGATTGAAATTGTAAGGATAGGGTTCACTGTGGGGAGACAGTATAGAGTCAAAATAACCAAATACAGAAACATAACAAAATTCTGCAAGGCAGGGATAGGAGCATTCAGAGATAAGGAGCAATCTGAGAGGCAGGGGAGAACCAAGGGCATGTGGAGGTATAGAATCCTTAGCACCAGAGAGCTTAAGGGTATGATGAGCAAATGGAAAGGTCAAGCTGAGTCAGGGGAAGCCTTCTGACAGCTATTTCCATGGAAGGGTGGCAGCAGAAGCCAAAGAGCACTGAGCTGAGTAGTAGTGTGAGATGGGGATTGAAGGCAGAAAATATACACAACTATTTGAGAAATGTGGCAATGAAAAGAAAGCCCGACATGGGGAAAAGTGAGAGTTCAGGATACCAGAATTAAGAAAAGTTGTTTCTGTTGTTGTTACTTAATGGTAAGACCTAAGTAGATGTATGGACAGAGAAAAGAACAGTAAAAGAGGGAGAGGTGGAAGATTTCTGAAGAAAAATAATCAACAGAATTGAATGACATGCATACTCCTGTTAGAAAACTGGGGCTGGCCGGGCGCGGTGGCTCAAGCCTGTAATCCCAGCACTTTGGGAGGCCGAGACGGGTGGATCACGAGGTCAGGAGATCGAGACCATCCTGGCTAACACGGTGAAACCCCGTCTCTACTAAAAAAATACAAAAAACTAGCTGGGCAAGGTGGCAGGCGCCTGTAGTCCCAGCTACTTGGGAGGCTGAGGCAGGAGAATGGCGTGAACCTGGGAGGCGGAGCTTGCAGTGAGCTGAGATCCGGCCACTGCACTCCAGCCCGGGAGACAGAGCGAGACTCGGTCTCAAAAAAAAAAAAAAGGAAACTGGGGCTGAGGGGGCAATAAAAATTCTAAAAGAACAATTTAAACAAGGAGGTAGTAGAGTGCAAAGAGCACTGGACTCAGACTTTTGATTTCCAGGTTCTGATCTTAGCTTTGTTACTTACTATCTCTGTGACCTCGGGCAGTCACTGCTTCTCTCTGGGACCCCATTTCCTGATCTATAAAATTATCTCTAAGGTCCTTCCTAGCATGGACAATGGCATGTCACCTATTTCTCAATGTTAACTTTTCTCTTCCCTGACTTTCTTTCAGATATCGTAGTGAAAAGATGACCCTGAGCTATGCTGAATACCTTGCTCATCGTCAGCATCATCATTTCCAAAATGGCATTGGGCATCCCCTTCCGCCATACAACCATTATTCCTGACACTGAGCCGCACAACCAGTCACTGGGCCTCTCTGCAGACCTCTTCCCAGGAGACCCTACACCTTCTTGGTCTAGCTATCTCTTTTACTGTACCATTTTATGATGATAGTTTCCGTTGCCATGGTGAAGCTTCGACATCGTCAATTAAGATCATCATGGTAACGGGTAGAAAAATGGCATTTGTTAAGATCCCGTTTTATTATTTTAGATCATTGATTTTTTTTTTTGCAGCATATGTAATTTTGGGTTTTTTTCCTTCCAATATTATGTAGAATTTTGCTTTGCTATCTCAGTCAGGTTTCTGTTTTTCTGTTCTCTTTGCCTTTCTTCCTGTTTTGCTTTCTGTTTTCCTTCTTCCTTCCCATTTTCCTTCTTCCTTCCCTCCCTCCCTTCCTTTGACTGTGGATGGAAGAAAGCGTGCAGTTTTTAGGGATTTTACTTAGGTTTGTCTTTAGTCTTCCTCAGTAAGATAGTTGTTTTTTGATACCTGAGTTTGGGATTCATTCATATCAAATTCAGTTATTTGTATATTACTCTTGATTTTTGTCTGAAATTCACTTTGCTATGACAGCTTAGTAGTTGGGTCTTCACTCCTTAAGTATATGTTTTTCCCATGGTGAAAATATATGAACTTTAGTTCTAGTAGTGAGCATTCAAAGGTCCGTGATAGGGCTTGTCACAGAGAGAGAGAAATCATTTATCCCTAGTGTGCTGGTTATCATAGAAGAGACTGCCTCACCACTTTATACAGCCAATTTGCAAACTAAAACACTGTTTTGAGAAGGTACAAACTACCTTTCAAAAAGGCTACAGGAAACATTTTTATGAGCAGCAAATATTAGGAAGAGAGCAGATACAGAATTCAGTGCCTTTGAGAAGAATATAATTAAGTGGAATTAAGAGGGGTTAGAAAAAAGGCAATTTAGAAAAATATTCTTGTAAAATTTTATTGTTTCTATATGTGAAACAGAAGATTAGACAAATTCCTTACTCTTAAGTATTTTTTTAAGGTGAAAAAAATTATTTTGAGCAAATAACCAAAAAGAGACATTTGTCTATTTTATATTAATTTAAATTTGTTAGCTCTAGGTTTCAGTAAGTCATGATTGGCTAGAGTCCATTTTAGCTACCATCTAAAGATATGGTAAAGATAATTTAGTGAAACAAAAGTTCATATTTGTCATGATTTCAGATATGTTTGTCATGGGGACAATACTAGAGTTTTAGAGATACTATAAAATAGCTTGAATCTCTTTCTGCACTACATACTTTTGATAGAAACACATTTACTACATTGATGTTATGTCACACCTGTGAAAATGGAGTTGGCATTCAGATGTGCTATAGTAAGAGCCCAGCTCGTCTGCAAGGACAGTCTTCCCATGATGCATACAAAGATAACTTACTGATGTAGATAGGAGGTCCATACATATATCCCCAGGAAAAATGACAGATTATTCTGGAGGAAGATGACCTTCATTTTGTGGTATATGTGTGTGTGTCTGTGTGTCTGTGTGTGTGTGTGTGTGTGTGTGTGGTATATATATACATACCACCCACACACACCCCTTTGGAAAAATATATATAATTTTTTCAAATAGGAAGCCAACATATCAAGTGATGAATTAAAGTATGCTGCAGAATATATATTCTAAAACTATAAAAAATGTCGGTGAATATCAAAGTGATATAGCTTATACATATAGTTACTGTGACAAGTGACAGACTGCTAGTTCAGAATTCGAAAATCCTTTCTTAGTTTGTGAGATAATGGGCTAAATTCCTTCTGCTTGCCACTGGGGCACAGCAAACTGCTTTAGTTTTTGATGAGAGTTCTTAGAAGTTTGTTGGTATTCCTTCATCCACAGCATCCATTGTTGAAATAACCATTTTCAGTTGTGATGCCTTAACTAAGAAGCCAATTGTTAGCCTGAAACGCAGTCTTGGTAGCCAGTTTCAATGAAGCTAGAGATTAGTCAGAAAAAGTTAGCTGTTGGGCTTTAGAAAGGGATTTCGAGTCCTGTCATTTCTACTTGGGAGCATTTTGGAGCAGATTAGTCTTTCAGTATAAAAACAAGTGGCTACCTGATGGAAACTTTTCTTACCCTTATAGGGAAACTGAGCACAAGCTGAATGATATTGTCTGCTGCAAAAAAAAAAAAAAAAAAGAAAAAAAAGAAAAAAAAGAAAAAGAAAAAAAGGTAAATAAAACAAGCAAACTGAAGAAAGACAAAATAGACCAATATTATCGTGAAATCCATCTTAACCATCATCTCATCAGTTCAACAGGCTCCTCATCCTGGGTGAGCTTATGGTTAGAAGTTTTTTTTTTAGCAAAGATTTATTACATACATAGATGTGTGTGTGTGCATATACTTATACATACATACATACATACATATATGTGTGTTTATGTATTTAACGGTGCTAATCAATCTTGAGCAGGTCACGTGACTGGTCATGCGGACTCTAAAATCATATCAGATTTTTTAAAATCCTTGATATATGCAGATGTTATACAGATTTTCTTAGCAGTGTAATAATGTTATACTGAAGAAATAACCATCCTGCAGGCTTCAAAGGACGAGGTCAGCAATATTTCCCAACATGGCTTGGGGGAAAAGGATAGTTTTGTCTCCTTTTGTATTCAAGTAATGCAAAGTGCATTTTTGTCTCTAAGTAGCTTTTGACTAAAAGACTTTGTAGTGTAAAGGGTGTTATACAAACTGTAATGGTGTGCTTCAAACAAATGCTAGACCCTTTCACCTTTGTCGTATATACAAAGCTGTTCATTATGTGGTATGAATTAACTTTGAACATGTTGAAATATGTAGCATGTCTTTAACTCAGACAAAGATTCTAATTGCACAGGTTGTGTTCTAGCCAGTTGTGATTTATTTGTTCAGAAACACAAATGTGAATTGCACTCTTATCATCAGAATATTGTATGAGTTCAGTGATCTTGAAACAGCTCAGAAGTAATACTTGAACTTCATTTGAGTAGCACAAAGTTTACATAGCCCCTTTTAAATGTTAATTCGTTCCATTTAAGTTTTCCGTTTTCAGATGCAACTGGGTATTTTTCCTCTTGGAAATAGTACGTACTTTGCTTTGGTATGTAGCAAAAGGCTTCCATTTCTGGAAGGGTTTTCTTGTTCTTAAACAAGGTCAGCCAGGTACCAGATTCTAAAAGAACAAATTGTCCCCCACCCCTCAAGTGGCCTTCTGACTGCACGAGAATGTGCTACTACCCTCTGTAGTCTCCCTTAACATGAGAGGTCAGTGAAATTGATGGAGGAAGTGCAAGGCTTGCTTCCCCTCACCCTTAAAGCTTAAAGCAGTTATAAGATTTTCAGTCCAGCACATACAGTCCCAATGCCCAGCACACCGGAAGTTTGTATACTGGCCTCTTATCTTGTCTTCGTATGTGGAGGAAATTTGAAACTGTCATCTGGAATAGGTTCCATCTCTTATGTGTGTTAGATCAAACCAAAGAAGCCCCCAGCCATGCCCAAATGCTGCTTCAAAAGCCTGCCTTCCAGTCCTTACAAAAACCTTGCAGGATTAAATGTGTTAACTTTTTTATTTTTGTACAGTTTCTAAGTGATTTTTGCTAGTGATGTTAAAATGAATTAAGTTTATTTGAGGGGTGTGAGCACCTCCTCCATTTAAATAAACTGGTGACTTTCCTTTTATTTTTTAAAAGTGGAAACCCATTGTGTGCCTCTCGATTTAAGGGTTTCTGATGACATTATTCTTAAGACCAGCATTGATCCTTTATATACAAAGATATGTTTTCCTTGTTTTTTATTGCTATTTCAGAAGAAAATGAACCTTTTATTTTGCTCTACCCAGTAACTGCGCTGGTACATAGACGCACTGAGCAAACAAACTTTTGTAACCACCTCTGACTACTTTTGTATATCAAAGTTGATTACTTTTGAAATATTTGGATCTAGTTTCTAAGTTATTTTAGTGTTTTATATGTTCCCCAAAATTACTTTGAATCTGTCACCAGCATAATGAGTTCTTGGTGATACAATGGTGAGACTTGTAATGAGCAAAAAGCTACCTGGAGTAGCTCCTCTTTTCCTTCTTTCTTAGTAACCTGTTTTTTGATTACCGTAAGACATCACAGATTACCTGAAACCCCTTCCAGTATAACTAGGCCCTCCTTCCTTCCACATTTAATTGCTTAATAGTTTGAAGAAACTATTGGAAATGGGCATTTTATATGACATGTATGGCTTTAAAATATTAAATATGAGCAAAAAGAAAAAATATGAGAAGGTTTATGTGGGTCTGTAAGGTATGGCTGTGGAAAGATATTGTAGTAGTTTTGACACTATTGTTATTACCTTTAAAATCATTTACCCAATAAAATGTTAAAACCGAGTTATTTTGTGTTTCTTTTTTAAGTTTAACCTCTCTCATCATAGGATCTTGGTCTCGTCAGTACTTCTTACTAAAAGGTTAACAGCTGAAGGCTCTGAAGGAATACAGTTAGGAACAGATACTGATTTATTGCCAAACTAGCACTTGGGAAACCTTACCTG
Organism: Rhinopithecus roxellana; assembly: GCF_007565055.1. NCBI lineage: Eukaryota > Metazoa > Chordata > Mammalia > Primates > Cercopithecidae > Rhinopithecus > Rhinopithecus roxellana. Next base: position 97,193,779 of record NC_044555.1, on the reverse strand, counting down.
CTTGTAGCCACTCCCTGCCATATGATTTGCCAATGTCATCCTTTTGCCTATCTCTGAATCCTGGCTTGCTGATACAGATTAGCCTTTATTTGGACACCCTAACGTGGCCACATTGATCCTTTAGGGATCCTTCAGATCCTTTGCCACGGAACTCAGACAAACATCAGACTTGAATTCTGGAGGGAGCTTAGCTGTGCTTAGGTCCGCTCCGAATTCCTTCCAAATCAGTCAGTGGTTATTGGGCATTTCCTCTTTGTGAGCTGGTGAGGGGGAGCAGCAGTGCTATTCAGTGAAATCATCTGATGTGGGGGCCCTTTCTCCTACCATCAAGGCTTGCCCATTTTCTGAGTACAGGACAGAGTCTGAAAATGCTCAAGATGTGGTCACCCAGAGCTTGTACGTACTCATACACACACTAGGCATACCACACACTTACACTTATTACCAGCTATTTTTTCCAGTTCCAGAGTGGTACCCCCAACTTGGGCTTGGTGGAAACACTCGGAGTGTAGGGTAGGGCAACTGGTGCTACTGACTTTCAAGGGCCAGATAAGAGCCTATGTCAAGAAAGGAATCTCTTGGGGTGCTGCCTCTGCCTACTGTTGCCTTATCCCTTTCTCTATGGAAAGGCTACCAAGGACATTGTTGAAATACCTCTGGCTCTTTCTAAAACATTTGCTGTCTCACGCACATTTCAAGATTAGTTGCTAGTTGAATATATCCAGGACGATTTTCTGTTACATTGCCCCAAAGCCCTGGTAACTATGTAAATTTTATGACACGTGCTTATGTCAATCACAGTGGCTAAAAACAGTGTTCTCAGATCCTAGAGGACTACTGTGGTTTTGAACAGTGCTCCATAAAGGCAGCCATCTGCTCAGGGTTTACCTATTTTCATCATTCATGTTTAATGGGACATAAGATTTTTCAATGATTTAGACAATATTAATAGGTTCAGGTAGAATGAAGTAGTTTAATGAGCCCACAGCATTCTTTTTTATAGCATTAGTGGTTAACTCTGGTCTGGACAAATTTCAACTTCAGTAATCACACTCCACCTACCTAAATTCTTCCCAGAGTTTCAGCATTTCCACTTCAGATTTCATGCCCCACTGGACACTGTAAATAGCTTTACTGCTTCCGAGGGCAAGTATGGGTGTGTAGGATGAAGCAGTGCGTCTCTGTTGCTGGGAAATACTGCCATATCTAAGGGGTCCTATCAGTGTGAGGTAAGGAGAAGTCTGCAGTGGAGAAGTCACACCGGGATTCACAGCTGCCAGCCAGGAGGGCCAGTGAATGACTGCTCATTCAGAGAATGGCTTCTCCCACTTCTGCAGCTTCAACCACGTGAGCCAAGATAAGTATGGGTTTGGGTTGGGTAAGCTCTCATAGCTTGCCATCTGTATGCTCAAGCTTTTCACCTACAGGAGGAAGAAATGAATGGGATGATGCAAGTGAGGAAAGCCCTGGATATGCTGTTTTTGGCTACTGCATTAAAAGGCCTGCCTTGACACCTGTAGCCCCATGGGACAATCTCGTATTCCAAAGCTCAAACTTGTTGGAAGAAGTCTTTCAAGAATTGGAGGGAATCACATTAGGTCTCAAGCACTGTTCTGAAGTCAGTCTACATCCTCACCCCAAGCGCTTGGTTACAACCTTGTTTAGATATGACGCCTTAATAAAAATTGCTATACAATGGGATATTATTCAGCCATAAATAAGATTGAAATCCTGTCATTTGCAGCAACGTGGATCAGCTTGGAGGACATTATGTTAAATACGCCAGACACAGAAAGGTAAATACCACATGTTCTCACTCATGTGGGAGCTAAAGAAGTTGATCTCATAGAAGTGGAGAGTAGAATAGTGGTTACTAGAAGCTGGGAAGGGTTGAGAGAGTGAAAAGGGAGAGGTTGGTTAAAGTAGGGATCCCCAACCCCCGGGCCATGGACCAGAACTGGTCTGTGGCCTGTTAGGAACCGGGTTGCACAGCAGGAAGTGAGCAGTGGGCAAGCGAGCATTACCGCCTGAGCCCCACCTCTTGTCAGATCAGTGGTGGCACCAGATTCTCATAGGAGCGTGAACTCTATTGTGAACTGCACGTGAGGGATCTAGGTTGTGTGCTGCTTATGAGAATCTAATGCCACCTGCCCCATCCGTGGAAAAACTGTCTTCCATGAAACCGGTCCCTGGTGCCAAAAAGGTTGGAGACCACTAGGTTAAAGGATAGAAAAATACAACTAGATTGGAGGAGTAAGTTCTGGTGTTCTATAGCACTGTAGGGTGTCTATAGTTAAGAATTTAAGACATATCTTTGGATAACTAGAAGACAGGATTTTGAATGTTCCCAACACAAAGAAATGATAAATGTCTGCAGTGACAGATAGAATACCCTAATTTGACCACTATACATTGTATGTATTGAAACATCACTGTGTAGCCCATAAATACATACAATTATGTGTCAATTAAAAAAATTAAGAATTACCTCTTAATGTATTATGTTTGGAAGGTACTGACTGTATATCTCAAACTGTTTAAATGAACCCACCCAGACAGCTGGTGGAGGGTGCATGCTGTATCTAAACCAACACTGACCTGCACTTCCAGTTTTCCATCATGACAGATGATTACTTAATTTGACAGAGGTGAGATGTAGAGTATGCTCTCTGTCTGCAGCACACAGCTGGGCAGTGGCTGAATTATATGCCTCCGTGCTCACCAACTGCCATGGCATCTTTGAGCTCATGCTCCCATTCTAAAAGGACACATCCAAGTCACAAGGGGTGGGTAATCTGTTCCCCCTTTAGTCTCCCTCCATGGTGGGAGAAGCTCTTTGTTTTTTACTCAGAATCTTAGTTGGCACCTCATTATGTTAAAAATCAGATTGAAAGAACTATTTCATCTCTATTAAGCACAAATGTATAGAAGCTACTTATTAAGGAGAACGAGGTTGTTTTGATAACTATAAAATGTTGCAATTGGGTTGAATGACAGTGAATAGTCTCAGCACTCTATGTCTATGTTTTAGCTGCACAGCAAGGTCCTGATTTGCGTGGAGACCAGATTGCTCAATTTTATCAAAGTCCACAGTCTTTCTGAAGCTTACAAGAAGTTTGGGCAGAAGCATAACTCCTGAGGTTTGAAGACAAATGAGTAACCTGATGGCTTCTGCTAACCTACTGGTGGTCTTCAGTTGCCATTCTGTATATAACTTACCAGCTGTTTGTTCAGTGTTTTTTGTTTTTGTTATTCTTAAACAGTTTCAAAATATTATGTATTTCAACACACACGTGTTTTTTTGTATTCAATGTTTATAGAGGGCCGGGCACAGTGGCTCACGCCTGTAATCCCAGCACTTCGGGAGACCCAGGCAGGCGGATCACCTGAGGTCAGGAGTTCGAGACCAACGTGGCCAACATGGCGAAACCCCGTCTCTACTAAAATTACAAAAATTAGCCAGGCGTGGTGGCGCACACCTGTAGTCCCAGCTACTCAGGACGCTGAGGCAGGAGAATCGCTTGAACCCAGGAGGCAGAGGTTGCAGTGAGCTGAGATTGCGCTACTACACTCCAGTCTGGGCAACAGAGCAAGACTTCATCTCATTAAAAAAAAAAAAAAAAAAAAGTTTATGGAAACTTGGGCCTGTTCCGACAGAACCCCAGGATCCCACAGGACAATCAAAACCACTGCTGGAGCCTCAATATGCCCAGTTATTTTGAGAGCTTTTGGGAAGCCGACATTTGATGAAATGACAGGTTTTTTTTTTTTTTTTTGTCTTTTCCTCCCAAATGTCAGGCTCAACATGATCCATCAATATTTATTGAGTGCCTGTCCCTCCAGAGGCATGGCACCTTGCTTGGTTACAGAATGAATATAGTATAATTTTGTAAGATAAATTAACAATCTACTCTGGGCTAAGAGTTGTAAGGAGCATACTAGTTTGGTCTAGTTGGGTAAAGTCCTTCAGACTTGGGCCCAGGTAACATTAGGGTTTTATATGTTTTCACTAAATAGCTTCCACCTCAGTGGCATTAGAACATAGTTGTAGCTCCCCCTGTTGAGAAATTATATTTCTTTGCACTCCAATATGTCAGCACCAGAAGCCACCCCACACTGGACATGATCATAATTTGTTGAATGGAGCAGACTGTTTCTGTTCCCATAATGTGACTCTCTTGCTCCTTAGCAGGAATATGCAAGGTGGCTGGAAGAGAGGTGATGTGCTTGTATAAGAAATAGGTTTAGACACACAGAATGGCATTGGGTGGCTGAGAGTTGTGTTCCTTACTGTGAAGCTACCCTCTTAGAGGCATTGGGCCCTTCCTATGATGAGATAAGAAGAGACAGAGAGAGGCTATCTTGAGGCCTGAAGAGGAGACGACAGTTTATAGTATGTTTACTGGTTGAAAATTATCCCACAGAGAAAAAAAATCCATGAGGCAGAAGGAGAGAAAGAATAGTTAAGAGTAAACCACATGGAAAGGAAAATCGGAGTAACTTTCAGAATCACTTGCTATGCAGAAAGGACAGGAAGGTAGTATTAAATGTGGACTCTTGTAAAGCAGGAAGCACAACTTGTATACAATAGAATGTTTAAATCACATTTTAACTGACAGGAAGCTGCTGAGTTTCCAAACGTCAGGCAGATATTGAAACTAAAAGTTACTATAGTCACGTTCCATCTAAATGGTATTTTGGAATGACCCAAGGTTACCATATGGGTCAACATGTGTACGTGGGTTTCTGTGTATCCGCATAGGAGATGGGGGCTGGCCAAAGAGCTGGATGGGACAATCATATTCCCCACTCCCACATATCCTAGCAGAATGGAAAGGATGTCTTGGACTGGACAGAGTGGGAAACCCCCATCTTTTTGAGGGACAGTGCTGGTATGAGTAACGCAAACATTTCCCTAAGCTTTCTCTAAAAACATCCAAATGAATTTCAGGAACTCTGCATGAAGACGTTGCCACCCCGCTGGCATATGTCTCAGCAATGGCCTCTTTCCCAGAATTGTGGTCGGGCCAGAGGTGGGTAGCCATAGTGACCTGAGTACATGAAGTCATGCTCCTTGGTGAATTGGTTCTTATTTATCTGGCCTAGCATATCTTCTTGTGGTCTGTGGTACTCATGAATGATGGGGCTTAAAAGGGAACCATGGGGTTAATCCAGTTGTTGGATCCAAATAGGATGGGACTGTTCCTGTTGGGTAGATGGGTCTAACTGGCCCTGCAGCCTTGGAGAAGGTCAAATAGACATTGCTAATAGTCAGCAGTAGGCTGGGAAAGTACAGGTAACATCCTTTGCTCTGAGGAATGTTACACAGTGGGTCCTGCAAGCAGGGTGCACAGAGCACTTGATTGTGAAAAAGAAACACCTTTATTTTCAATCTCGCTCCCTTTTTGGACATTTTTTTGAGGCAAAATTCATATAACATACAATTAACCATTTCAAAATGTACACTTCGGTAGTTAGTGAATTCACAATGTTGTGCAACCCCTGGCTCTCTCTAGCTTTAAAACTTTTTCATCGCTCCATTAAAACACTCCACACCCATTAAGAGAAGTCACTCGCCAACTCCCATCCGCCTCCCCACTAAGTAACATCTAATCTTCCTTCCATCTCTCTGAATTTACCTATTCTGGGTATATCATATTAATGGACTCATATAATATGTGACCTTTTGTATCTGGCTTCTTTTGCTCAGTATGTTTTCAAGGTTTATCCAAGTTGTACCATGTTTTAGTACTTTGTTCCTTTTTATGGCTGAATAATATTTCATTGTATCATGTAACACAATTTGTTTATCCATCATAATGGATATTTGGATTGCTTCCACCTTTTGGCTCTTGGGACCAATGCTATATAAACATTTGTGTACAAGTTTCTGTGTGAACATGTTTTCATTTCATTTGGATATATGCTTGGGAGTGGAGAATTACCGAGTCATGTGGTTATTCTATCGTTAACTTACTTATTTATTTTGCGATGGAGTTTCACTCTTGTTGCCCAGGCTGGAGTGCAATGGCACGATCTCGGCTCATTGCAACCTCCACTTCCTGGGTTCAAGTGATTCTTCTGCCTCAGCTTCCTGAGTAGCTGAGATTACAGGCATGTGCCACCACGCCCAGCTCATTTTGTATTTTTAGTAGAAATGAGGTTTTACCATGTTGGTCAGCTGGTCTTGAACTCCTGACCTCAAGTAATCCATCTGCCTCAGCCTCCCAAAGTGCTGAGATTACAGGCATAAGCCACCGCACCCAGCCTACCTTTAACTTTTTGAGGAACCACCAAACCATTTTCCAAAGTGGCTGTACCATTTTATGTTACCAGTAGCAATGTATATAGGTTCCTATTTCTCATCCTCACTATCATTACTTTTCTTTTTTTGATTTAAGCCATCTTAGTGGATATGAAGTGGCATCTCATTATGGTTTTGATTTGTATTTCCTTAAAGATCATTGATATTGAACACTTTTTCATGTGCTTATTGGCTATTAGTATATTTTCTTTGGAAAAATGTCCATTCTAGTACTTTGCCCAGTTTTTAATCAGACTGTTTGACTTTTATTATTATTTTTTGAGACAGGCTGGAGTGCAGTGGCACAATCTCGGCTCACTGCAACCACCATCTCCTGGTTTGAGCGATTCTCCTGCCTCAGCCTCTCGAGTAGCTGGGACTACAGGCGCACAACACCACGCACAACTAATTTTTGTATTTTTAGTAGAGACAGGGTTTCACCATGTTGGCCAGGTTGGTCTTGATCTCTTGACCTTGTGATCTGCCCACCTCGGCCTCCCAAACTGCTGAGATTACAGGTGTGAGCCACTGCACCCGGCTGATTGTTTCACTTTTTATTGTTGAATTGTAAGAGGTCTTCATATATTCAGGATATTAAACCATTATCAGATATATGATTTGCAAATATTTTCTCTCACTCTGTAGTTTGTCTTTTTCATATTCTTGATAATATCCTTTGACGGACAAAAGTTTTTCACGTTTATGAAGTCCAACTTATCTATTTTTTTCTATTGTTGCTAATGTTTTTGGTGTCAAATCTAAGAATCCACTGCCAAATCTGAGATCATGAGGATTTACTTCTATGTTTTCTTCTATTAGTTGTATAGTTTTATTCCTTATATTTAGGTCTTTGACTTACTTTGAGCTATTTTGTATGTGATGTGTGGTAGCAGTCCAACTTCATTCTTTTGCATGTGGTTATCCAGTTGTCTCAACACTATTTGTTAATACTATTCTTTCCCCCATTGAATGTTCTTGGAATCCTTGTTGAAAATCAGTTGACCACAGAGGTCTGCATTCATTTCTATTATTTCTCTATCTTATTCCATTGGTCTGTATGTCCACCTTTATGCCAGTACTACACTGTTTTGATTACTGTAGTTTTGCAGTGAGTTTTGAGATCAGGAAGTGTAATCCTACTTTGTTTTTCTTTCTCAATACTGTTTTGGCTGTCCAAGGCTCCTTGAGTTCCCTTATGAATTTGAAGATTGGCTTTTCCATTGTTGCAAAAAAAAAAAAAAAAAAGGCCATTGGAATTTTGATAGGGATTGCACTGAATATGTAGATGGCTTTGGAGACTATTGCCATTTGGATATTTTGTCTAGTACATGAACACAGGATGTCTTTCCATTTATTTAGATGTTTTAAAATTTCTTCCAGCAGTATTTTCTAGTTTTCAGTGTACAAGTCATTTACCTCCTTGGTTAAATGTATTACTAGGTATTTTGTTATTTTGGATGCTATTATAAAGGAGATTGCTTTTCTTCATTTTATTTTCAGACTGTTTATTACTGGCATTTAGAAACATAACTGAATTTGTGTGTTGATCTTATACACTACAACTTTGCTGAAATCATTTATTGGCTCTAGTAGTTGTTGTTATGTGTATTCTATGGGAATATAGTCATATTATCTGCAAACAGAGATAGTTTTACTTCTTCCTTTCCAGTTTGGATGCCTTTTATTTCTTTCTCTTGCTTAACTGCTCTGGCTAGGATTTTCAATACTATGTTGAATAGCAGAAGTAAACATAAACATCCTGGTCTTGTTCCTGATCTTAGGAGAAAGCTTTCAGTCTCTGTCTATTAGGTATGATGTTAGTTGTGGGTTTTTCATAAATGCCCCTTTATCATGTTAAGGCATTTGCCTTCTACTCCTAGTTTGCTGAGTGTTTTATTATGAAAGAGTATTAACTTTTGTCAAATGGTTTTTCTGCATATATTGAGATGATCACGTTCCCACCCCCCACCCCCCCCACCCCCACTTTGTTCTATTACTGTGGTGTACTACATTGGTTGATTTTCTTACATCAAACCACCCTTAAATTCCTGGAATAAATCCCACTTGGTTATGGTTGGTTATCCTTTCAAACAACCAACTATTGGTTTCATTGACTCTTTTTCTTCTATTATCTATTTCATTTATCTCTGCTCTAATCTTTATTATTTCATTCCCTCTGCTGGCTTTAGGTTTCGTTTGCTTTTCTTTTTCTAGTTCCTTAAGGTGTAAAGTTAGAGTACTGGTTTCAGATCTTTCTTTTTTAATGTACGTGTTTACGGCTATAAATTTCCCTCTGGGCACTGCTTTCACTGTATCCCATAAGTTGTTGTATGTTATATTTTCATTCTCATTCATCTAAAAGCATTTTCTAATTCCCCTAGTGATTTCTTCTTTGACTCATTGGTTCTTTAAGAGTATGTTCTTAATTTCCACATATTTGCAAAATCTCCAGTTTTTCTCATTATTGATTTCTAGCTTTGCTCCATTTGATCAAACATACTTTGTGTAATTCCAGCATTTTAAAATGTTTTAAAATAATTGTTTTATGGCCTAATATATGCTCTAACCTGGAGAATATCCCATGTACATTTGAGAAGAATGTGTATTGTGCTGTTGTGGGATATAGTGTTCTGTATGTTTATTGGATCTAGTTGGTTTATAGTGTTGTTGAAACTATTTCCTTACTGATCTTCTGTCTAGTTGTTCTATCCATTATTTAATGTGGCATACAGAGGTCTCCAAATATTATTGTAGAACTGTCTACTATTTGTTTTTAATTCCATCAGTGTTCACTTCACATATTTTGGAGCTCTGTTGTTTGGTGCATACTTGTTTATCATTGTTATATCTTCTTTATGAATTAACCCTTTATCAGTAAAAATTTCCTTATTCATTTTTTATGACAATTTTTTACTTAAACTCGATTTTGTCTAATATTAGTGTAACCATCTCAGCTCTCTTGTGGTTACCATTTGGATAGAATATCTATTTTAATCCTTTCACTTTCAACCCCTGTATCTTTAGGTCTAAACTGAGTGTCTTGTCAGTAGCATATAATTGGATCATGTTGTTTTTTAATCCATTCTGCCAGTGTCTGTCTTTTAATTGGTGAGCTTAATCCATTTACATTCAAAGTAATTACTGATAATAAAGGACTTGTGCCATTGTGCTATATATCTTTTTTGTTCCTCAGTTCCTCCTATACTGCGTTCTTTTGTGTTTGATGTATTTTTTTTGGTAATATCCACTTTGATTCCCACTTCATTTCCTCTCCTCTCTATTTTAGTTATTTTCTTAGTGGTTATCATGGGGATTATAGCTAACATCCTAAGTTTATAACAATCTAGCATGATTGCTCCCATTTTTTTCTTTTCATTTTAAATAGATTTTATTTTTCAGAGAAGTTTTAGGTTCACAGCAAAATTGAGCAAAATGTATACAGGGTTCCCCTATATTTCCTATATATATACCCACCACACACACAGCCTACCCCACTATCAACATCCTGCATCAGAGTGGCACATTTGTTACAACTGATGAACCTACAGTGATACATCATTATCATCCAAAGTCCAAAGTTTACATTAGGGTTCACTTTTGGTATTGTATATTCTATGAGTTTTGACAACTACATAATGAAATGTATCCGCCATTATAGTATTATACAGAATAGTAGTCTCATTGCCCTAGAAATCCTCTGTGCTTAGCCCATTCATCTCTGTATCCTCCTAACACCTGGCAACCACTGACCTTGACCACTCCTTTTTAATAATTATAATAGCTAACATTTATTGAGTGCTTACTGTGGAGAACCATGTTATACACTTTTCAATAGCCTTACGAGTTTCCCATTTGACAGAATAAGAACCAAGTTCAAGGAAGTTGTCACTTATCTGAGGCCACCTAACTATGAAGTGGCAAAGTCAGGATTCAAACCAAGTTTGTCAGGCTCCAGAGACTGAGCTTTTCCCGTTCACTGTTGTCTTGATGAGGATGATGATGGTGACAATGGTGGTGGTAATGGTTGTGGTGATGGTAGTGGTGGTATCTAACGAATGTGCTGCCAGGTACTGTGCCAAGTGCCTTATGTGCCTTTTCTTTTTAATCCTCACGATAGCCTATGAAGTAGATGCTATCATTATTGCCATTTTGTAGATGAGCAAACTGAGGCTCAGAGGTTAGTTAACAATCTCAAATGCAGAGAACCTACTGAGTGGAGGCTACTGACTACAACTATAATTGAAGATTTTATTTTGGCGATCTGCTATCTCTCTTTAGCTCTGAAGATGGCAAAGGTGTAGGACTAGGCCTATCCCTGAAAACTGATTGGTTGGTTTGGTTTTTGAAGTTCAAAATCCAGGGACTTAGCCTTGATATTATTTGGTTCTTTTACAAGAATACATGAGTTCTGACGGCAATGCTCTCCTATGGGCAAATCTCACTCTGCCCTTGGCTGTCCAGCCTTAGTCATTGTCTTTCTAGTCAGGGGAGGACCGCCCTCAGGCTTCTGGGTACACGACGAGATCTCAGAAATAGCCCCCTAATCGGCCTCATCAGCTTTGAAGGAGGCCACTGCAGGAGGGGCCTAAGTAGGCCAACACTTTAACCCAGTTACGTGAGGGCAGCTGTAATCCAGGCTGATCATGTCTTGCTAAGCTCTCTGGGGGAGAAATGTCCAAAAGCAGCTTCCTGTGACCAAGTATCCCTAGATCTCACTATGCAGACACTCCTCTTCCCTTCTGGAAGAGGATGGCCTAAAGGTTACAAGGGCAGAGTTTAATTTGAGTGACTGCCAGGACTGAGGGGATGTTGGTGGCAATTCCTAACTGCAGTGAAATGCCCATGGCTCAGGGTGCCCTAGGACAAAGTGCTGCTTTTCCTTGAAAGGCTTACTACCTGACTCTTCTTTGACCTTGTTGGAGGAGGTAGGGAAATCAGTGTGTTCTTCTGCATGGGCCAGACAGCCACTCACATCAACCCAGGGAGTTCAGGACACGTTGGGCATCACACCCCACCCCTACTTCTGCCAGTTTACCTCACCTCTGGCAATGACTAGCCCTAGGAGTTCCCCAGGGAAGCAGGCTGAGTTGTCTGGCCAGGCTGCTGTTGGGGAAAGAAAGAAACCAGAGCTATTGGGGCTGGGTGGCCTAGCTTGTCTGACTCCTTCCCTGTCATTTGGCACAGTGGGCTTCCTTATGCAGGTATACTCTGCCTCTTCTCTCTCATGTCCCACAAACCATCTGTCTCAAGAGAGAGCTCAACAAAGTGGGTCCCCTTCTGGTCAAGAAGCAGAAAGCTTGCCTGGCCTGGGTGGACGCTGGCAGGGAAGAAAAAGAGGAGTGTTAGAATGAGGCTGAAGCTAAAAGTCTGTATATTTTTCCAAAAGGGTTTTCTCTAGCAAGAAGGTGACTTTCATGGGGGAAGAGGAAGAGGAATCTAAGTTAACAATTACAGTATTTCATTGACTGTAATATGCCTTAGATTATAAGATGTCTGTTATTTTATATACTGCTGAAAAAGAAGAAAGTTGCTGATTAAACTGCCATGCCACTGATTTTAAGATGCATTCCAATTTTAATGATGTTAAAATGCAAAAAAAAAAAAATGTGTCTTAGAGTCCATGAAATAAACTGAGGTATCACCTGTCCTACACACAAACACCCACTCACAAACACACCACAGACCACAACCACACAGGGCACATTAAGGCAGATTGGGTATGAGTGCAGTCAAAACCCCAGCTAACCTCTGTGCTCTAAGAACAAGCATAGTAACCAAACTGTCTGGAAATAGGAACACCTTCCACTGGAGAGAACTTTATAGAGCCCTCTCACGCCCACTGATCTCACTGGATTCCTCAGAGATGTCCTGTGGGGTAAGCTAGACAAGGGTATTTATTACTATTTTACAAATGGAGTTCAGGAAAGGTATGACTTTGCCAAGGGCACTCGGGACCTGAAAGGGAAGAACTGGGACAGCAGGCCCTGCCTGCTCAGTCCTGTTACAATGCTGGTTTGACTACTACAGGACAACAACTATTATTAAGGCAAAGGATAGAGACATAACTACTGAGGTTGTAAAAAAGTAACTTTTAGGTCCTTTTCCCAACAAAATTATTTACAAAACCTCAATATACAAAACAGAATAAAATTGGAGTTGTTCTGGGTGAAGCCAGGGGAAAGGCCAGAGCACCACCCACTCTACTCCCATGCATCCCCTGCTGCCTGAGGTGACTTCTCCCAAGCATCCCTGAGGTGCTGAGAAAGATTCTGTAAACCTCTGGAGCATGGGGCCTTCAACTGTATTGGTAATGTTCTTTTTTTAAGCTGGATTCAGTTACTATTCTTCATACCTTTGGTATATCTTAAATATTTCATTTTTTTAAAAGGCACTGCTATAGATGGTCAGGTCAAAGAGATGACTCAGAACCTGCCTGGAGACTTGAAAGCAAAAGAAGTTTGCTTTGAATGATAAGCATGGGTGAGGCCTGGGCACTGAGATTTTTAAAGCTCCCCAGGTGATAAATGTGCAACAAAATCGACAATCCACTGTACTAGAGGTATCTTATTAGCTCCGACATGCTAGAAATCTGAGTGTATGTCTTGGAATGCACAGGAAGGTCCCTCTGTTCTCAGGGTGCAGAATACTAGCGAGCCCAAGGTCTTTCTAAAAATGCAAGACCAAAAAACATGAGCCTCCTGAGTATAGCGAAGGGACAGCAATGGCAGGTTGGCATCACCTGGGCAAGACCCTTGGATGGAGAGGGGAAGTGTGGAAGGGAGCAGAGAGGCCTGCTGGCTGGAGCAGTGGTGGGGCTGAGAATAGGTTGTTGGACAGGAGAACAGCTCTGTGACTCATGCTACTGGCCCTGTTTCCTAGCAGAGATGTGTCAAGGAAGCATCCACCCCCATTGCAAAGACCTGCCTCAGTGTGAAATGCAGAGATTACCGGCTGGCTGGGATGCAGGAGTTATTGAAAGTTAAGAAGTCAGCTGTGGAGGGCATCCATTAGCCACAGGAGAAGCCTCTCCCTACTGCCTCCCTGGCTCTTAAACCCCTTTGCCCAACAGCTCAGACATCCCAGGTGTGCAATTCGGATGCTGGGCAGAGTGCTGACTGTGGGGAGGGTGAGTTCAGGCAGTAACAGAGTCCTTGACTTTCGACTACGTTGGCCTTGCCTGTTGCCAAGGTTAGCAAAGCACACATCCTTTGATTAAATTATCGCATTTGTCAGACTGACATCTGTGTATTTCTGTCCCTCCACTGGCACTGGCAAACCAGGACAAGGCAAAAGCTCATTGGGGGATCAGGCTGTAACCATCTCAAACTGCTCCCTACCCATCGGGGGTGGATGACACATTCCATGGGCTGGTGGGGCTTTTGCCATGCAAACACCAACTCTGTGTGCCTCCAGGGAAGGAAGGGGTGACCCTGGTGGTGAAGAACAGCTATGGAGGATATGGAAAAGCAGTTGGACACCTTGCCCAGAGGTCCAGGGAAGAGTCAGGTGGAACAGTTGCCGTTGGTCTTAGAGCTTTTCCCTCACAATACCGCCTCCTTATCCAGGACACCAACTATACAGAGCCCTGCAGAGAAGCAGGATGGGGCTCCTCGGCAAGGAGCTTGAGGTGCCTAGGCAAACAAAGCCATCCCAGCCCCATCCAGGAGAATTCATGGGATGGGCATGGCTTATGAAGCCTAGGGTTCTCCATCAGAGAACAGTGGTGCCCCCTACCATATTTTAGCACTCAGCTGGAAGATCCTTGGAAGATCCTTGTTCACTGAGCACTTTCTTATGGAATGGGTCCTGTACCAGGGGCTGGAGGATGAATCAGATCCCACCTGGCCCTCAAGGAGCTTAACGTCTACAGAGGGAGCGAGACCAGTAATGAATCATGTAAGGGGGGGGGGGGGGCAAATGGTGGCCAGAGTTAGTACCAGGTGCTGTAGGAGCAAAGTGGACCAGCACCTAACGTAGCCTGGGGCTTGGGGAAGACTGCAAAGAGGAGCTAACCTTCGTGTGGAGGCCTTAGGATGAAACGGGAGAGTGGGGAGCTGAGAAAACAGCACAAAGGAAACAAATGGCAAGGACCTGGGAAATGGCAGCATGCCAAAGGGGAGTAGGATCCCACTGGAGTGAAGGGTCTCTGTGCATGCTTCTTTTGGGAGTGTGGGGTGGAGGAGATGTGGCTGAAGATGCTTACAGAGCCCAGGGCTTGCGTGTTACATGAAAGAGCCTGGGCTTTATATTCTAGAGCGAGGGGCCCAGGGAAGTGATGCAGATTTGCATTTGAAAAGACTGTGGCCTGCAGGAGGGAATACAGACAACAGTGGGGATGGGCATGGTGGTAGGGGCAGATGCACTGCCCAGAGTAGGGATGGCAATGGCCTGTGTCATTGTCTTTTTTAGCTCTCTTCCTAAAAAGGAACACATGGGGAAAGGACACGAACCAACTCTCCTCACGTCCTCTCCACCAGCCTCTTTCCATCCTTCCCCTTCACCTGGCCCCCTTTCTTCCTGTGCCTTTCAGCTCTGCTTTGAGGCTGCTGCTGACAGGCCATGATTCCTCTGCTTTCTGCACTTGTGGACCTCCCCTTTCTCTCTCATCTTCCACACCACTGCCCGGCTCTCTTTCCACTTCTATAAGGACCGGGGGTCCCTGGGCAAGGGTCTACCCAGCAATGCCAGCACACCGGAAAGGCAGTGGAAGCTGGTGGAGAGTGGAGAGCATGTGAGTTTTGGGGTCTAACAAAACCAGTTTCCAATTCCAGCTCCTCCATTTCTGAGTGAGCCTCCATGTTCTCAGTTTCTCCCTACCATACAAGGACAGCATTGCCAGTCAGCTCATTGTACTTTGATGGGGATTCTAAGAGGTAACGGGAGGGATTTAGCTCCATGCCTGGCAAGCAGTTGGAGCTACTACTTTGCTGATAAAGAACCTGAGGCAGCAAGGTAAGTGACTTTTCTAGGCTGCTAATCTTCTAGTCCACGATTGCAAGTCCCTGCCTCCTTCATAGCCTGGGTGCCCAACCACTGGCAAATGAGGAGATCCACCTGCACTGGCTGCCAGGTCTGGCTAGCTGTACAAAGACTGCCCAGGGTAAGGATGGCAATGGCTTAGGTCACTGTCTTTTTTAGCTCTCTTCCTGAAAAAGAACACATAGGGGAAAAACACGAACCAACTCTCCTCACCTCCTCTCCACCAGCCTCTTTCTGTCCTTCCCGTTCGCCATATCTGGCCCCCTTTCTTCCTGTGCCTTTCAGCTCCGCTATCCCTCCCTATCTGGCTACCTCTCCCCTCTAGAAACAGCAGCCCGGGCGAAAGCCTGAACAGGGCTTCTGTCCTGTGTAAAAGGGCCAATCACAGTCATCATGGGCTGCTCAGCAGGTAGCCTTGGAAAAGCAGGTCTGCTTCCAAAGGGTAAGGCTATCTCGTTCATGGTCCAACCCACGCTGGGTGCAGGACTGTGCTGAGAAGTGCTGGTGCAGAGTTGACCCTCAGGAAATTTGGGTCGAGTGGGCCTGAATGTGTCTGCCTTCTCCAGCTCAGTCCTCCAGCCTAGCCCAGTGCACTTTGGGTCCCAGAGAGCCCAGCAAATGTGCCTGGCAGACAAGCCCTCTGCTAAGAGCAAATGGCCTGCTGGGTCCCTGGCAGAAGTAGGCAATGTGTGGGAATTCAAGGCCAACCAGCCACACAGCTCCCAGGACAAAGGTGTGCTGAGACAGCCCAGCTGTCCTTTGAGGGTCTTCCACAGCACAGAGGGCCAGAGGCCCCTTTTGTCTATTTTTCAAAGCAGAGGGGCCTTCTGAGAGTATTCTGGGAAGCAAGGCCAGGACTCCTGGGTTCTCATATATCTTTTAATAACAGTAAATTAAAAAACATTATAACAGTAAGCCCCATGGTGAGGGTTCCTTTTCATTCAAGGATCTTCAACAACAGAAACACCTGAGACTAAAATTCAGAATGCTAAGTACACAAATTAATGACCATTTATTTCCAAAGGCGACTGCAGAAACCATTTCGGTACAATCAAAAGGTTTTACAAGACAGAGAAAACATATTACAAAATGCCCCAAGAGGTGAGCAAACTGGTGGGGGCACAGAGCACTCAAGAACCAGCCTGACAAAAATCCTCAGCCTGCTGCTGTTTAGGGAGAGTATAAAGACTGGTTCTAAGGGAAGCCACTGTGTGGGGGTTCAGGGGAGACAGTGAGGGGTCTGCCCAGTGCATAGCAATCCCAGCTGGGAATTGAGGAAGGACAGGGGTAGGGGAAGAGGGGCAGAGGCATTTGCTAAGCTCCTGGCAGAAACCATTACAGATCAGCCTATCGTATTCTCTTCACTACAGTAATACCAATATAAATGAAAGATTCTTTAAAATAGAACACAAAAATGGACACCAAAAGAAAGAGTTTTCAAAACAACAGCTTTGTTTGAAAGGACTTTTGTTTTGTTTTGTTTTTCACGGGGTTTTGTCTGTTTCTTGCCATGAGTAGCAAACCAGTGTACAAAAATGTCACAGACAAGAGCAACAAGCGACTAGGTTTTCCTGAGCCCAAATCAGCCCACTCCATATACACAATAGGAGGGCTGCCTCCCTGTCATTGACTCTACCCACCACAGTGAGGGCAGGATGGGCCGTGGGGGGAGCTCCTTCCCAGCCTGGGGCCTTGCCAAGGAGCCCACAAGGGCCTGCAGGAGACCCTCCATAATCAGCATCAGTGTCTTGTCTAACAGCATCACACATGGTCCTTTTCTCCTCCTCCCCTACCTCCCCTTCAGTAGAAACCAGTAAGAAAATTCTCTTCAGGAGGGGACAGATGACTCTGGGTCAACGTCTACAAATCCGAGGAAGTCTTTTTGGCAGAGGGAGGGGGGGAACAGGGCCCTTCTGCCCTGAGCCACCTCGCTCACCCCCAGGGCACTGCCCTGCCCCAACACCAGTGCACAGAGACCTGCTGACAACTTGTTCTCTGTGGGGAGCTGTGCCTACTTCAGAAGACACCGAATTACCAATGATCACAAATATAAAAACCCCAACAGAGGCTACAGCAAAAGGGATGATCTGACAGCTAGACTGAGGTACTGTACGGCAAAGTTCGCCGATCACCCTGGTTAGCCCGGCGACCCTGCAAGCAGCTTCTATGAATGCGATGAAGTTTGAGGAGAGAGAGAGAAAGAGATTGCTGACTTGGGGAGACTGAGTCTGTGGCTTCAGAACCCTGCATGCCTTCACAGGCTGACAGAGGAACGCATTACTGTTGTGCCTCTGGGAGGAAGATGGGCCAGATCATCTTTGGTGTACATAACCAAATACTGAGGGCAAGGAGAACTGGAAGTAGGCGTGACTGGGTCTCTGCTATTTCGAGTGGATGCCGCAAGTTGGTCAGCTCCACAGACTGTTCTCCTCGGCCCATATTCCTGGCCAAGGCTACCTGGGGGCTGAAGGGAGCACTCTTTTCCCTTCCTGAGGCCATTCGAAAGGAAACTGCCCTCTTCTACAAACACCGTCACACACGCACAGAGCTCCCACACGCTGGCAAATGACACATGGAAACCTGGCTGGGGAACTGGCTTGGCACTGACAGGAAAGCCCTGAGGAGGAGCTGGGAAGACAGCCCCACTGGCCACTGGGTGTGCAAGCTCCGGCTTCTCCCTCAGTCCTATACCAAAGCTGGGGCAGTAGAGGGCCGGCACTGCGCAGATATGAGAGCTACCCTATAAGGCGGGCTACCCTGTAAGGCAGGCTGCCAGGAGTCTGCCTGGGTTGCTTCTCTCCACGTTGGCTTGGCCCAAGATAAGAGTGAGATCCAGACCAGTCCAGATGCCTGCTGCTCCCCAGTGCCCCAAATATAGGCCATGGCTCCCTGTGAAGCCTATAGACTGGGCCCCCTCTGTTCTTTTGACCTACATGTTTCTGAGCCAATCTGGCCCCCGAAAGCCCTGCATGCCCCTTTTACTTCTTCCTTCCCCTGACAGGTAGATCTGTCTCTGGCTTGGCCATGCCAAGCATGTGGCTTTTGCTTTCTTCTCTCCTTCCAAGCATCAGAAAGTGCCCTCCAGAATGGGGTGCTAAGCTGTAGACAGAGTGAAGGCAAGCATGCCAACATGGGGAAAGCTCGAGCAACCAGGCAACCTGTGCCATGCCACAGAAACGAGGAGGAGGAAAGGGCCTACACAGGCACACCCCTATGACATTCCGCAGCTAGTTCTCAGCTGAGGCACAGATCCTCTGCTGGCAGCAACTCCAAGTTCTGGTGGAGGACAGGCCAGGCCCCCAGGGGCTCCTCCCACAATCCCCTTCCAACTTCTCCTTTTGTAAAGAGGCCAAGGGGCACTGAGGCGTTGTGCATTTCCTCACCAGCAATTCCTACATGTAGCAGTTTGATGGTGGGCAGGGCCAATCCAGCCATTCAAGAAGCGCCTCCACTGGAGGGCCACTCTAGGGTGAGAGGTACTAAGAAACGTTTGGCCCTGCCTTCAAAGAGGGCAAAAACAAAGCTTACACATCAAAAGGAGCTCAGGAGAGTAAGAGCACTTAGTGCTCTCCCCTCCTGCTCCCCAAGCCCTGGGGATTGATAGCCTCAATGCCTGCAGGCCTCTGCAGAAGGACCGTCCCTCCCAGGGTTGCTTCCTATAGGTCCATTTGCTAAAATTATGACCACTGAGGCACCGAAGCTCAATGTAAGTCAAACGTGGTCAAACTGGAAATACTGGAACTGGCCTAGGTCAACTGCATTGCCTAGAGTTGGAGAGGGGAAGGGAGACTCACCAGACAAAGTCACCAAATGATCTTTTCTGTTCTTAAGCAAATCTGTTCCTAGTGGGAGTCAATGCAGAGTCAGCAATGCCCAGCCACTTCCTGCCTTCTTGAGGTCTGTGCATAACTGAGCTGAAGTCATTCAACAAAAGTTTCTCCTTGTGGAGCACCTGAACCTCCACCCATGAGGACCTAATTCCTTGGCAGCCCCCTTTCAATCTAGACATAAGATTTTGGGGTAGACAGCATGAGAAGGAGGTGATGTCCCCCACATTAAACGATTCAGCACTGAGTCCGGGTACACTGAAGAAACCTGACCCTAGGGAAACAACAGTGGCAAGAGCTATAGCTGCTCAAATCCAGGATGCTGACATTCCCTGTAAAACCAAGACACAGATCTACAGGGTCTTCCAGAAATGGAAGATGCAAGGGCCCTGATGCGAGGATTCTCCAAACTCAAAAACCAATCAACCAGCCAATTCCAGCTCATTCTTCTCTGAAGCTGCCTGAGTGAGGGAGAGAGGCGGAAAGGGAGGGAGGGAGAGGGAACACATTTAAGGGGCACTCAAGATTAAAATCATATCTATTATCAGCATTTACCTAAAACAGAGTGTATGATTCAAATCACAGTTTTCTGTGCTCACTTCTGATTGGGATATGCATCAGTTCTCAACTCTCACAGGCAGAATTCACACAGGGTCCGGCCTAGTACTGCATATATCTTGACCCTCTTCACTTTGGATTTGTCATTGCAACAGGTCTCCAACCCTCTCACTGGAATCTAGCCCTTGGGCTGCTTGGTGCTCTCACCTCCCATCCCAGGCAGCATCCTGGAGGGAGTGCTGGTTGGCTGCTTATTTTGAGTCATGGGACACCAGTGACCAGAATCTGGCTGGTTCTGTCTTGACCGTGAGCTGTGAAATCCCTCGGCTCTGGGCTTGCCGCTGGTATAGAAACAAGGCCTCAGTCCCCTGTGGTAAGAGCTGTGCTGGAGACTCAACGGGACGCCAGCATAAGCCTGGAGGTCCCTGGCAGTGGAGAAATGAAACACAACGCAACCTCATTGCTTCGATGCCAGAAGAACTACTACTACTTATTGTTCCCTTTCTCCTCAACCAGCTGTTGTTAAAGCACCGACAAGCAGAGTGAAACAGCCGCTCACTGCAATCTCCCCATGTAAGGCCACTAGGAGCAGAGAGAGAGCCAAAGGGAAGGAGGAAAATCCAGCGCCCAGCACTACACCCCAGGCTCAAGGAGACATCCTAGGGGGAAGAACTGGGGAAGGAAGAGTGGTAGAAGAAAGGGACAGAAAGAAGGAAAAAGAAATACACCAAACATCCTACTGCCCTCTCCCATGATTTCATCAAGAACTGGGTGTTCTCCAAGTCAAGTCACGACTTGCTTCCTCAGGGAGAAAAAAAAAAAAAAAAAATAAGCACCTTCAGTCTATTTTCTTGGCTGGAAGCCGGAGCAAATCCAGCAGATATTTACACAAGGGCCCAGCCATGTATGAGAACAGGATGACCAGCTTCCCGTGGGTCATGGTCATGAGAGTCTGGTGTCCCGAGGCCCAGATGCGATACCAGGGGCCGTAGAATGGGTCTGAGATGGCCGGACACAGCATGTTGTTCAAATTCACTTCGGTGACCTGCAGGGACAAGGGAGGTAGAGTGAGCGTTCACCATCCTTAGGCTTTCTCTGGCTTCTGCCAGTTCAGCCATCTCTACCTAATGGGGGACTAGACAAGGAGGGATTGACCAATCCCCACCTGTTTATAAAGGGATTTCTTCTCTCCCCTCGGTTTTCTGAGTGAGTCAAGGCTAGAGGCCTCTGGAGGTGATGGGGGAGGGCTGTCCAGTGGAAAAGCTGTTCAGTTTTGCTCACGGTCTTGCCTTCTGGTTGGGCCCAGAACTTGTTGCCATTCCTGAGCATCTACTATGTGCCTAGTCCCCAGAGAGGTGTTGCAGGCTAAAAGTACAGCCCACAGCGTGGTCCCTGCCTCCACGTAACTGGCAATCAATCAAGTGGGTGTGGTCAAAGGTTTACTACATCTGACCCCAAACCAGACAGGGCTCACCGAGCTTTATACACAATGAGGAGGTCTGAGGAGCATACAATATGGGGGCTGAGTCCTCAGAGAAGATTTCATGACAGAAGTAGTACCTGAATGGACTCATGAAAGATGGATGGGGGTTTACGTTGAGGAATGGGGTGAGAGTTGCCCTCCTTGTAGGCGGCGTTGCCTGAGCATGGTATGTAGAGTGACATGAGCACACTGATGCCCCTGGAATCTGGGTCCCAGTGGAGAGCAGTGAGTGGTAAGGGTGTGAACTTTGTATGGCTTCCTCCTGAGAGCGCGGGAAGCATTCACACTGTTGGCAAGGAGCTCAGACTAAGCCCCCAGCAAACCAGAGCAGAGCCATACACCAGAATGAGGAAGAGAAAGTGACTGCTTCTACAAAGGTGTTGGGGACATCGGTTACACGCCCTAGTCAGGCTAGGTCACGCGAGGCTCCACATGGCTAATGCTACATTACTGCCACTTGCACACAAAACCAGACATGCCACACCTGCCCCAAGGACGGTCGCGGCACCTGCCTTCCAAAGCCCTTCAAGCCTGTTCACATTAAAGACGAGTCCTCACCACCTCTCAGGGAAGTTGGGGCTTTTATACCATGTCACAGAGAGGTGGAGAACTCTCTGCCCTCAAGGATGAGGTGACTCATTCAGAGCAGTGGCAGAGCCAGGACTTGAACTTGGGTCTCCTGGCTCCCAGCTCCAGCCCTGAGCTCTTCCTACTCATTTTGCCACTGAAATACACTCTTACACTCAGCAATTTTGGGCTCTGGATAACTCAGCTACTGAGTCCAACCATTCTTCATGACTCCAGGAAGCTCTAAACACCCCAGAATGCCACAGGATTTCCCCAACACCACACTTCCACTGGCCATGAAGCTCAGGGAATAGCCCAGCCTTCAGGGCCTATGAAACGGCCCAGGATGGACCCAAGGTCAGAAGACTCCCCCAGGCCAAGGGCCAGGGTTAGGGTCCTGCCTCCCCATGGGGTCCACAACAAACCACTTTCCAGTTGCAGCTCATTGTTTCCGACCCAAGTGGCCATGAGTGAAAGGCATCCTTGCCTCCCCAGGGATGAAAGAAACAGTCATTACTGAAAGACTCAGAAAACTCTTTGGACAGGCCAAGGCTGTAGATCATAAATCAGCAATCCAGACACAACAATCTGACATCCTGGCCTTTAGCATGTTGTATTTTCAAAACAAAGTGATACGCCAGCGCCAACCAGGATTATCGAGATTTATGGAGAACTGCAAACAGAGGGGATAGAAGGGGATATAACCAAACTTACCAGGCCGAGGATCTGCAAGACGCTGAAGTGATAAAAGAACATGAGGCCAGTTGAGAGAAGAGCCCACCGGAAACTGCTGAGGGGCTCTGGAGTGTAAGCACCTGGAGGAAGAGGGGAGATGGTGAGATGGCAGGAATAGTGACCCACTTCACCTTTGCACCATGAGGGTGCAGGTACTGAGGTCACAGCTGCTGCCTGATGACTGTTCCTTCTACTGATCAGTGTCAACTACTCAAGAGACAGCCCCAATGATTAGCTGGGTACTCAACCCAGCCCCTTCCTGCCCTCTGTCCTGCCACTTATTTACGGGGTCACAAAGAGAGGACTTTTTTTAATCATAAAAGTGGTATGTACTCATTAAAGAAAATTTTCACGAGTTTGTCTCTTTGGTCATTTTCTCTATGCCTCAGGATTTTCTTTTCTTTCTTTCCTAAATTAGTATTTGCAATCTTACTGTATAGATAATTGCATAGCCTTCATTCCCGTATTTATTTCCTCATGTTTCTAAAGAGAAATGTCATTGAGGAAGTATGGTGTCGTGATTGAGAATGTTAACTTTGAAGTTAGATTTGAGTTCAAATCTTGACTCTACCGCTTACGGGCCATGTGAAAAGTTGTTTAAAATCCTCGTATCTCAGTTTACTTGCCTATAAAATGGGGACAATAGTACTACCTACTTCTTAGTGTTGGAGGAATAAATGAAACAATATACTGAGAGCTCTTAGTTCAGGGTCTGATACAATGTAAGTGCTCAGTGAGTGTCAGATGCTGGCATTATCATCATCATTCAAATAACTGAAGAATGTGCCAACTCTCCCCCAGGGATACCAAAAATAATATATTTTACCTCTATCATTGCTAAAAAGTACCATCCCAGTAGGGCTGCATGTATTCCAGAGCTTGGAGAATGGGGGCATGGTTTATACGATGTTGTGGGTATCACTCTGAGTAGGAACTCAGAGTGGGGAATGCTGAAGAATGAAAGACCTGGAACCCCCATCCCAAGCAATTAGGGGTGATATCACATCCTAGACTATTATTTTCCCAAGTCAGTCTTTCATTGATTCATCCATTCATTCAACAGTTATGAGGCACCCTGTGTATTCCAAGTCCTGTGCAAAGCTTTGAGGACAGGAAGATAAAGAAGGCAGGTTCCGTGCAATTGCAGACTCACAGTCAACAACTACAACATAGGGTAGCTGGTGGGATGGCTGAGGTCTGCGCCACCTGTTATGGGAAAACAAAACTCAGCCAGGGCCACAAGGAATGCTTCTTGGTAGAGCAAGTATTGGTGCAAAGCCCAGAAGGACAAATAGGTGTTAAGGAGGGGCCTAGGAATTCCAAAGCATAAGCTTGCATGGAGGCAGACAAGAGTGGGGCAATTCAGAGAACTATGGATAACAGTTCCATGGGACCACAGGGGAGAGTGTAATGGGGCAGTTAGCAGGTACTAGACTCAGAGGTTGGCAGGGCTGGTCTGCTCCAGGCTGGGACACACAGGACCCGAGAAGCCATGCTGAGGGCTTTGGGCTTCATCCCATGCACCAGGGTCACCAGCTCAAATGCCCCAACTCTTAGGCAGACAATTGGAAGCAGGGGTGTGACCAGGGCCTAAGAGACGCTAGGGGATGCTGGAGACTGTCAAACTGAAAAGCCCACACCCCTTCTAAAGAGGGCAACCACCATTCAGCTCCATCCAATCACTGCCCTGAAGAGATGTGGACCCAGAGTTACCAGTTTTTTTCACTTTTGCAAGAGAAGCCAATATATATGAACTTTTATGTGAAATTTCCTGATTTTCCAATGTTGGCGACTAATTCAAAATGTTTTAAGAACATTTTGGACCAAGCAAAACATGTCTTCTGGATGGATTTCAGCCCATGGGTGGCCAGCTTTAAGCTCTGCTGTGGAGTCACAGAAGGCAGTAGAAGTTTTGAAGCAGTAAGGTGGGGTGATCACATGTGTGTTTGCAAAGGATCACCCTGGCTGGTGTGCAGGGGATGGACTCAAGCAGACAGAGTCGAGGCAGGGAGGCTGGTAAGAAGATTGCTGCAGGAGCCCAAAAAGAGAACAGGATCAATGGCCTTGGAAGGCAACAGCAGCGAGGTTGGAGGAGAGTGGGGGAAAAATCACCGTGATGTGGAAGAAGATTGGAGAAGATTGTTGGGGAGATGGGGGTTGGTAAGGGAGAGGAAGGATCTTGGTAGACTCCCAGGGTTCTGGCTGGGGTATCACTGGGTTGATGGTGCCATTTATTGCAATGGAGAAGAGAGGAAAAGGCAGATTGGTACAGAAGGGAAATGATGAGGCCAAGTTTAGACATGAAATTGAGGCGTATGAGGAATATCCAAGTGGAAATAGGTCTTTGGCGGCTGCCTGTACTCTAGGACATATAGTGTGATAGATAAGAGCGTGGGCAGTGGAGCTCAACAGGTAGAGGTTTGCAAATTCTGGCCCCATTATTTATCAACTTTGGGGCCTTGGGAAAGTCTCAGCATCTCTTGAACTTGGTTCTACTCACCTATAAAATGGGGTGGCACTGCCTAATTCACAATATTGTTGGACAGATGAGATGAGATAATATACCGTAATTACAGTATTGTATCTGGGATTTAGCAAATGCTGATTATTTTCATTGTTATATGAGTCACGAACTCAGTGAAGAAGATGGGGGCGAGCATGGAGATGTAGGTGTCATCAGTACACAGTGGTAACTGAAGTCATGGGAACACAAGTAGAAAGAGAGAAGGAAAAGGTCAGGGGCAGAATGCCAAGGAAAATCATGTAAGGAGAGCATGTAGGGGAGAAGAGAAAAGAGACTTTCTTCAGTGACTAAAGTGGGGACCAGGGATGGGGGCTCTTCTGTGGAAGAAGCTCAGGCTTGCTTTAGGCTCAAGGCATATCTGAGTCAGAAGGCCCTTTGCAGACATAGATATCATTCCCTCCATTTTACAGATGGAGAAATTCCAGGTTGAAAGATGGGCAGTGTCACAGTCAAAGTCATAAGAGTGGAGCACTGGAGAAATGAACTCTCACATACTGCCAGGGGACTCACTAGGGAGCTCAATGCTCCTGTTGCCACTTGTGAAGACCTCCAGCACACAAGTTGGATTGTCTCTTCCCTTGTCTGCCCAACCCTCTAGACCAAGTGCAACTCAGGGTCAAGGACCACGTCAAGCCACTTCTACATTCCTAGCATCCAGCACAGTGCTTGGTGCGTGCGTGAAAACGCACTGAGCTATGCCCTTAAGGCATGCACACATTCCTGTCTGCTGAATGAGTGTGGACTGGGCACCGTGTTGTCACCCTGGCTGCGGTGGGCATACAAGGGAAGCGGGGGCCTGGAGGACAGACGAGTGCTTAGGCTGCCGCTCCTCCCACTGCTGGAGCCCCCAGTCCTGTTGTCCTGGGTGCCCCCTCCCACCATCCTCTCTGCTCGGCGCCCCCTAGTGGCAGATGGGCAGCAGTGATTGAGCCAGGTGGCGGCTGCAGGGAAGCCCGTGGGTGTTGGCGGGGATGTCCTCAGCCAGGAGGCAGCTCTGCAGCCAGCCCTGTTATCATGCTCCTCCCCTGTCATGCCCAGTGCTGCAAAGGGAAAGGAACACTCACAGATACTACCAGGGGACTGTTTCTCAGTGCTCTCACTGCCCCTTGCCCAAACCCCCACTTTAGTAGCATTCATTCTGTGCCACATCATCCATCCCATACCAGACTGCTAGTTCTCTGAGAGAGAGGCTGTTTCTGAATTACCTCTTCACGTCCAGCACCTGGTACGCAGTGGGCACTCCAAAAGTAATCACTGCTTGGGTGAATTAATGGTATAGACTTTCTGGAGAATCATAAAATTATAACTCTTTGGCTCAAAAATACTACTTTGTGGACCACATCAAATACCTAAAAACTCCAACAAACCACCCTAATTTGCGCAAAGATATTGACACCTGTACTATCTATAATATTGAGAAACTGGAAACAAACCAAGTAGGGAGATGTTTACATAAACTATGGTACCTCAACATTGTGCAACAGAGTCCACTACCATTCAAATGACAGCCAAACTATGTATCTGTCTATGGCTGGTAATGGCAAGGACAAAAGACAAAACACCAAGCAGTACACGAATGGCAGAAAATACAGCTTAGTAGTTTAAAAACAAAGGCCTTGGGGCCAGATAGCCTTGGGTTTGAATCATGGCTCTGCCACTACCCACAGGAGTGACCTTGGGCAAATTTTGCTGCCCCTCTAAGCCTGTTTTCCTGTTGGTGGGCTGAGGGTAACATTTACCTCTAAGGGCTGGTGAGTGGAAAAACAGATAAAAGTATACACGACAGCTATCCTGGCATGCAGATGGCTGCTGCTATTTTTTATCATGGCCACCACAACCATCCAAAATCTTATAGAAGACTAGAAGAGGATGGGGACTCTTCTAAAGAGGTGATCTCTATGAAGGGGGACTTCCACTGTGGTTTCCACTGCCCTTCACTGTTACTGACTTTTTCCATTGAAAAGTTGATCAAGTATTCAATTTTTTTTTGAAAAAATAAAAAAAGAAAGTACTCTGAGAATAGATGATCCAGTCTACACGGATATATGCAAATTGTATGCAAACACATATCATTCTCTTTTCTGTATACCTGCATGTGGCCCTTGAGAAAATCCCAGTGAAGAATCAGTTTTCTTCTAAAAGAAAACAGAAACTTAAGCACTTTCAAAAAATTAAACATACAAAAAACCTTTTCCTACTTTAAGAAAAAATGTGACATTTTTTGCTAGCATCTTATATCCCAGGAAGAGAGAAGTATGTCAGCTGTAAAGGTAGGGGGAAACCTAGATAATAGCTTTTTCTAAAATCGATTTCTGCCAGAAGCGAGTTTTATGAGTCCTGGGAAAGAAGTCAATTGCACCAGCAGCAGCCAAGACTGATCCCCACAGGCCTCCCAGGGGCCCCTTTTCTCATCCTATAATCCCACCAATGAAGGACTTATACTAAGGAGACAAGACTGGGCAGTGTGGCATCCCACTCTCCAATCTTCTTCCTGCTTCCTTCAACTCACTCACTTATTCATGGTACCTATTCACTCAACATCTACAGAGTCCACATTGGGAGTAAGACTCCATGCCAGACAGTGGAAAGAAGGAGGCAAAGATAGTCCCCACTCTTGAGAACTACCAGTGTTTACAAGTGAATGATGCAATGATGCAGATGTAGTAAGGTAAGTGCATTAAGTAACAGAGACACTGAAGAAAAGTAGCTGGAGAAGATGACAGTTGAGGTGAGCTTAGCAGAACCAGAAGGGGTTGGGGTAGGGCCTTGAAGGAAGGAGGGTAAACTCCAGGCAGAGGTTATAGCCTGAGAAAAGGTGTGGAGACATGAAACCGCATGCTGTTTGTGTACAATTACAAGCAGTTCTGCGTTACTAGAAAGGAGAGAACTTTGTGAGAAGGGACAGGAGATGAAGCTGGAAAAACATGCAGGTGAGGCTGGGTCATGAAGAGCCTTGTTTGCCATGCTGGGAACTTGGCCTTTATCTTATATACAATGAGAAGCCACTGAAAGGTTTTAACAAGGAGAATTAAAAGGTCAAATGTATGTTTCAGCTACCTAGACTGCTCTGGCAGCAATGTGGACAATGGACTGGAGAGGGACAAGACTGAAGATAAGTTCAAATGCTGCTGCAGTGGCATAGAGGACTTGGCAATTTGTCAGACAGGAAGGAGACATCTAGAGTAACTTCCAGGTCTACGACTTCAGTAACTGAGAGGAGGTAATTTAGGGAAGAGATGAGCTCAGGTTGGAGCATGCCAGCACTGAATGCCTATCCACTATGCCAGCAGATGTCTCCAATAGGCTGTTATGTCCAGGTCTAGCACTTGGGAGAGGGAGATGGCCTGGAAACAGGGCTTGGGGTATGGATAAGATCAATGAGAGTCCACAAAATGTGATAAAAGGATCCAGGAGGAAGCCTGGAATATAGCAACAGTTAAGTGGCTAGCAGAAGGAGAAAGATCCATGAGAAGTCAAGATTGAAGACAAAATTAAAGAGGCAATCATAAAACTAGGAGAGAGGTGTGCTGGAAGTCAAGAGAACATCAAGTTTCAAGAAAGAAAGGATCAATAGTGTTAAGTGCTCTATTACTTGCACTGACCAATAAATAAGGTAGCCACTTGCCACATGTGGCTAATTACGTTTAAATAAAGTAAAATTAAGCAGAATTAAAACTTTGGTTCCTCAGTCACATCAGCCACATTTCATGTACTCAGCAGTCACATGTGCCTAGTGGCCACCATATTGGACAGTGCAGAGATAGAGTATTCCCATCACCACAGAAAATTCCATTGGGAACACACTTCTCTATAGGGGTACAGTAAAGACAAGCACTTCCACTGGGTTTGGCAACATGCCGATCACTAGTTAGTAACCTTTGCAATAGCAGTTTCAGGAAAGTAGCAGTGCAGGAGCAGGATGAGGAAAGATGAAGAAGAATTTCTATGTGTACAAGGTAAGGAAGGAAATTCCAGGAAAAGGGAACAGGATAGGCAAAAATCACAGATAAATCATTAGCTCAGTTCCTATGTTCTCAATCTCTTTTCTGAATGTTCCCTTCACCCTTTTGTTCTTACCCAGCCTACCTCTCCTTGCCTGCTTCATCTGTGGCCCTCTAAAGTAGTGACTGATTTTTCTCCTTTGGCCCATGTAGGTAGAGTGAATAACTTCTTTCTTTTCATTGCAGTCTCAGATGAGTGGTCCTCCCTTTTCCCTAAAATCCCACCACTACCATACTGTACCACCTGCTATCCTTCCCTTTCACAGTCATCTACAGACATATGGGTCATGGCCCTCATTCCTTTAGTACCTGGCTCACTACCACCCATCAGATTTCTTGTTAATTTCAACATGCATCTAGATGCATCCTTCCAGCATCCTGATCTGTCAGTTCCTTGGCCTCTTGTTTTCAATGACACTGCCCTTTACCACATCTCAGCCACTCATTGTCATGGTTGTGCCTGAGACCTTATAATTATGTGCATCTGTAGCTCCTCCCTAATCTCCAAGTCAAGCATTCCCACTTCAACCACCACTTCTATCTTTCCAGCTCATTCCCGATAACAACCCCAACACTTCTTTGACCCCACTGGAGTCTGTGATCCATTGGTCCTACCATCTTTTTACTGTCCCTCATGGCTCCCTTTTCTGTCCTTAAATCCCATGGCCCATGATTTTAATTATCCCTTGCATACACCTTTGACTCCATTATTCCTCTCATTATTGTACTCAGCTGGAAAGAAAACCCAGCCCTGGTTGAATTCAAAGCTCCTCCTCTGCCTTGCTTGTCCCTCACAGCTGAATGTACTAGAGAAAAACAACAGCGCTGACTGTTCTCATTTCAAATTCGTGATCACAAACCTCAAGTGCATCTTTCATGTTGCCAGGCAATCATACTGTATTTCCCTAGTCCATTCACTCTGTCTTGCTCCTCGGCCACAATTTAATATTTTCTCTCTTCTCAAATCTTTAATACTTCTATCCCATTCTCACTCTCAGATATTAACCTTGCTTCCCACTTCACGGAGAAAAAAAAGAATCAAAAATTTTCATAAGCTCCCACAATCACATTTACCCATCTATCTGCATCAGTGCCCAATATGCTCTTCCTTCACTCCCCCGCTCCCTGTCACCACAGATGAACTGCCCTGTGTCCTAACCAAGGCCGGAATTTCTATTTGCATCCAGGTTCCATCCCCTCTCACCTACTCAACAGCATCACTCCAGTCGCTGTTTCGTCATCTTACGTAAATAATTTCTTCCTCTCTACTGGATTAAGTCCATTAGTGTATAAACGAAAAGTACTGTAATAGCTCCCGTTCTAAAACCAACAAGTCAACACTTGACCTCACTTCCCCATCTGGCCACTACCTCACTCCTCTGCTCCCCTTTATAGCTGAATTCCTTGAAATAATTGTCTATGCCGGTGCTGTCCAATATGGTAGTTACTAGTCACATGCAGCTGGTGGGCACTTGATATGTGGTTAGTTTGAACTGAGATGTGCTGTTATTACAAAATGTGCATTTGATTTCAAAGGAAATCCAGCAAAATATCCTGGTGATAATTTTTATATTGATTATATTGGAATGATAAAATACTGGATATACTGGGTTAAGTAAGATCTATTATTAAAATTAATTTCACCTGTTTCTCTTACCTGCTTTTAATGCAACTACTGGAACATTTGAAATTAGATATGTGCCTCACATGTTTTTATTGGACAGCACTGGTATACTCCCTACCTATAATTCCTCTCTCTTACTGTTCTCTCTTAAACTCACTCTTATCAGGCTTCCCTCCCTCCACCAAAACAGCTCCCATTAAAGTCACAAATGACTTTTTCATTGCTAAATCCAATGGCCAATTCTCAGGCCTCATCCTCCGTGCCCTTAGAACAAAACAAGGTGAGACTAGAGGCAGGGAAACCAGTTAGATGGCTGTTGCAATAAACAAAGTCAGGGATGATCTGACCTGAAGTAAAGTTGGAGTACTGGAAATAAATTTGAGAAATGATCAGGAGGTCAAATTAATAGGATGCAGTCACTGATTGGATGGGGGCAGGGACAGGAGTATAGACCAATGATTGGCTTCAGAGTTTTGGCCCGGATAACGAATAGGTGATGGTATCACTGAAAAGGATGGGTAACATCGGAGAAGGTGCAGGTTTGGGGATAGGGAAGAGAATGACAAGTTTGGTTCCTGACAACAATGTATTCCCATCTTTGGTACTCTTTAAATGAGATACCTCCATTTTTAGCCTTTGTAAGCTGTGGCTGCCTAAAAGATATCTCAGCATGGCACAATCCCAAGATAATCATGAATATCTGATCCCCATTCTTACCACTGAGTGTCGGCTCAAGTCAGGTTTCCCCTCATCCAGGCATTTGACCAAAAGAACCTATCCTCTATTCTGTTTACTGTACTTGGAAGTGGAGGATGTCCTGGGTTAGGTGTTCACATGGAAGGTCCATCTTGTCAACCTCCCATCCTAAGGGGCTGGAGAGTCTACCCAGCCCATGCTTCACTCTCGAAGAGCCTAGTTGAGGTTGACTGGCCACCCAGCCTGTGGCTAAGGCAACTTAAAGACCCACCTTCATCCATGAGGATCAGACAGGCAGCCCCCTGACAGTAGTATACAGGATGAGGACCCTGAATTGGTAAAGAATCCTACAGGTGGACCTGACCTAGCAGAACATGTACTGAAGTCCAAGGACCCAGGTCCCAGCTTCTACTCTTACCAAGCTGCTGTGTGACCTTAGCTGTGTCTCCTGGTGAGCTTTACGCAAGGGGGAGCCAACTCTTGGATCATCTGAGACAACAGGGTTTCAACTCATTCTGTATCAGAATCTGCTAGGGCGGTGGCTCTCAAACTTGAGTGTGGGTCAAAATCAGAATCTCTAGGAGGGCTTCTTAAAATCCAGCTTGTTGGGCCCTACTTCAGAGTTTCTGATTAGAGTTTCTAGTAGGTCTAGGGTGAGGCCTGGAATCTGGAATCTGAGAATTTTCATTAATAACAGGATCTCTGGTTAGGCAGATACTGCTAATCCAGGGACCACACTTTGAAAACAACTATCCTAGGGAAGCTGTGGAAAATGCAGCTTCCTGGGCCCGGCCCCATAGAGTTGAATCCGGGGAGTCTGAGTGGGCCCTGGAATCTCCACTTTAGTAACAAGCACTCCAGGATGATCCTGATGCTTGGATCCTCCAACCATATAGGAGAAACACTGACTTAGAGGGAATCCTGGAGCTGGGAGATGAACCAAGAGACCTGGGAAAAGCTGCCAGTGAAGGGGACACACTCTGGCCAGGTGGGAGGAGCAGTGTGTCCTGGAAGGTGATAAAATTAAGGCAGAAAACACTTAACCATTTGTTCCCACAAAGGACTCCTGAGCACCAATCACTTCTTCCTCAGCAGGGATAACCCAGTGGTCTTCAGAAACTCACCTATCCACCTGTTGCACAAGGCTCAGCCCTTGGCCAATCAGTCAAATCCCTCAGTTCCTCCCGCACCCACTAACCCTTTAGGAGCCTTCAGGATTTACCAGAGTTCCTATACTTTCACCTGCCCTTACCTGACTAGTATAGTGGAGGAGGGAAGCCTCATGGAAGAGGGGAACTTCTCCAACATCCTAACACTAGCTAGATGGGAGGGGCAATAGGCTCACTGGTATGGAGGATAAACAGGAAACTCAACCTGGATACTGAGGTCAGCATGCCCTTGGAGCCAGTTTTTGAGCTGCCATTGGCCAAAGTGCTTCCACTTTAACTGGTCCCAGAAAGTAACTAGCACATGAGGTCCAATCCTCATCCTCCAGAAGATGAGCTGAAAGCCCACTCAACAGAGAGGTGGCCTGCCTAGAACAAACAACACTGAGGTTCTTAACTCCAGTTTCCTGAAATGTCCTCCAAAGACATCTGAATTGCCTGCAAAACAGCCTTCTCAGGCAGGCACAGTGGCTCACGCCTGTAATCCCAGCACTTCGGGATTCAAGGCCAGCCTTGGCAACATGGTGAAACCCCACCTCTACTAAAATTACAACAATTAGCATGGTGACGCATGCCTGTAATCCTAGCTACTCAGGAGGCTGAGGCATGAGAATCCCTTGAACCCAGGAGGTGGAGGTTGCAGTGAGCCAAGATCACACCACTGCACTCCAGCCTGGGTGACAGAGCGAGACTTATTACTGGGTGTCAAGCCTGAGGGTCACTGCTCACCAATTCTGAAACAAGAGCTCCCTCTAGTGAAATAGAAAGGGATTTCCCAGCAGCCTTGAAGCAGGCCCTCCACCCCACCCCCTGCACCCCAGCAGCCTGGGGAGACCAAAGGACTCCCTCTCAGAACAATGTTTAAAATGCATAAAATAAAAGGCGAAGGAATTCAATCATATTAAAACACAGTCACCAAAATATTTTTAAAATTTTGTAATATACTAATTATGTTTCTTTATAAATACATTTAATCACAAGATCTAGCAGCAGGCCTAATAACTACCATCACTTTCAAAGCAGATGAGCATAAACACTGCCCTGAGATGGCCGCTACTACTGTAATGTGATAGGAAGCCATCTATGATTGCTACTGACAACAAAGACACAGGTAGGGCTAAAACCACTGGTGCTTGTTGCCTGCATTCATGTGCTACATTTCTGCTAGAGGTCAGTGAAAATAAAGATGGCACTTTCCCCCATTCAAGTTAATGAACCCCTTAAGATCCTATTTGTGAACCCCAGGTTAAGAACTGCTGCCGGAATGAAAACCATCACAACCAACCAATCAAAACACATCACAAAGATGAAGAAAGGGGAGTTCTCAGAGGGGAACTCCTGAGTTGCGTCACCAGCCCTGTAGGTAGGACCAAGCTGTGGGCCTAAAGCTGTGTGGGCACTTTCCTCCAACCACCTTGTGGCTGACTTCCTCCCAACCCATCCACTGGAACCTCTGGAAGCCCACCACCACCACTGGCCAGGGGTGTTCACGATCAACCAATCTGTCTAGACCTGCCACCTTTCCCCAGAATGTCCCTTTCACCTCCTCACCCTAAGGAACTCTGGCTGTCTGCTGAGGGTGTGATTTCTTCCACTAACAGCTCTTTTTTAATCCTTCTATTCCTGCAGCAATCTTTTGTGGGGGAAGGGAAGTTGAAGATTCCTCTAGCCCTCCATTATTGCTTCTAGATGTTTACTCTTGCCACGTTCTCTTTCAAGATTCAGTTCCTCCTCTTTGTCACTGTCACCTGTTGTTGGCCTCCAGGTCATTGGATTCATCTTAGATCAGTGTCACTTAGTTTACCAGCTTCTTTTATACATTATACCTTTTCCTGATGGCATTCTGGGTGATTTTAACATCCATGCAGGCACCTCTTCCAATACCCTAACCTCGTGGCCTCCTGAACCTCCTCAACTGTACTGGTCTACTCAACCGCACTAACCACAACCTACCTTCTGTCATCACGTTGAACTTCCCCGCCTCTGCTGGGATCATCTGACCACAGCCTCCGTGGTTTCATATCCTTATTCCTACTATGCACATGACCCTAGACCTCCTCCTGACCTGTGATCCCTTGATGCTCCTTACCTCCCTCCATAGAATTACTTCTTGTTCCCCAGCTCTCTTCTAGCCTTTCTTCCACACCAGCTTGGACTCCATGGCCTCAAACTCTGACACCAGCACTCTCAACTCCCTGGTGGGAAGGAGAACTCTTCATCCCCCTCTCCCCACACTTCTACCTATCCCCTCCCCTCACTACATCATCCCCAAAGGGTGGCTTACTAAAGGTGAGAACCTAAGAAACTGCGCAAACCACATTTTATTAGATTAGTAGGCAGGGCCACAGTGTACTGGCAAGCTGAAACCAGACTAATAATAGCAAACAACTTATATACCACCATTACACGACAGGGACTGTAATAAGCGCTTTATATATTAATACATTAAGTCATTTAATGCTCATGACAACCATATGAGGAAGTACTATTATTATTTTACAGATGAGAAAACTGAAGCAGGGGAAGGCAAGGGAACTTGGCCAAAGTCACACAGCAGTAAGGAGGAGAACCAGTATTTGAAACCGGGTAGTCTAGCTTTGTAATGGGCAGCATGTGTATTTCATCGTGCACATCTCAGCAGAAACTGTCTCTTTGCATAGCTAGGCCTCTTCACCTTCCTCTCTACTCTAGCTTCTCAATGCCTTTGATAGGGTGGAAAGTAAGGAGGGGCCTGCGTTACACATGTAGCCACATTATATTCTCTAGGTACAGAGTGGGAAGCTCACCTAGATGTTGAGAACATAGCTGCAAGCTCTCGCCCAGCCTGCCAGAGAAGCCCTGCACTAAAGGTACTGGGTGCCTGCTCAGCTAATAATAAAGTGCTGCTCTGTCTGCCATTCTGCTATTGGTCCTTGGGTGACCTGTCCTTGGTCAGAAACCTGACAGCAATACACTGTGTTGCAGGATTACCAAAACTCTCTAGTACCACCCAAACATCCCTTACTTTCTAGATTTTCAACAATACTGACCCTACTTACACAAAATCTCAACATTGGATGGATCCCTCCAGCCAGACGTCCTGCTCCTCCACTTAGGCTGCTGAACCCCAAATGGGGTAACCGTACAGATCAGTGCCAGAAAAATCCACGGATTCCTCTTTCAGGAAGGCCCCACAGTGCCAGTCACCAACCTTTGAGAGCTATGTTGTCCAATATAATAGTCACTAACCACACATAGCCATTTAAACTTCAATTCAGGTCAGGCAAGGTTGCTCTCGCCTGTAATCCCAGCACTTTGGGAGGCCGAGGTGGGTGGATCATTTGAGGTCAGGAGTTTGAGACCAGTCTAGCCAACATGGTGAAACCCAATCTCTACTAAAAATACAAAAATTAGCCAAGCATGGTGGCATGTGCCTGTAGTCCCAGCTACTCAGGAGGCTAAGGCAGGAGAATCGCTTAAACCCGGGAGGTCGACGTTGCAGTGAGCCAAGATCTCGCCATCGCACTCCAGCCTGGGCGACAGGGCGAGACTTCATCTCATAAATCAATCCATTAACCAATCAATTTCAATTCAAATTAATTAACCTTAAAATCAAAGGAGAAATCCAACTCCTCAGTCCCCCTAGGCACATTTCAACTGCTCAAAAGCCACATGTAGCTAGTGGCTACCATATGGAATAGAACAGATCTAGGATATTTTCATCATCACAGAGAATTCTATTAGACAGTGTTGAGAGAGTCTAGGCTTATCTCCTTCTTCCATTTCCCATAGCACTTACTTCTCTTGTCATTACCCTTCTCAATCCACCACCAAACCCCTGTCATTCTCAGCAGTTGTCATCAACCTGTAATTCATCCACTCCCCTTTCTCCCTGGTACCTTCAATGTTCCCTGGCTCTACTGCACTTCAACTTAACATTTGAACATGCTCAGCCCTGGGGCAGAGAGAAAGGGAAAAGGAGGAGAAAAGGAGAGAAACGGAGGGGGAGAAGGGAGGGGGAAAAATGCCCTCCCTTGGCTCTGTAACAGCCTTAACCCCTCCCCTTCCTTAATGCCCTTAACTTCTTCCTTCCAATTCCCACTTCTCTGAGGGCCTGATTTTACTGTACCTCTTAGATCCAATGTGGCTTGGCTAATACTACTTTGGGGAAAATTTCTACTGCCTTAGTTTTCAGGACAACCAGCCTCTCCTTCTATTACTCTGATCTTTCCTGCAATCACCTTAGACTCTTCTTCTTCTTCTGTCTACTGTTTGCAAGTTGATGTTCCCCAAGGCTTTCTCTAAGTCCTATTTTCTCCCTACCTACATAGTTACCCTGGACCAGCTCATTCATTCCAATGTTTTCACCTACTAGTTCTATAACCAATGATACCAAAGTCAGTGTCTAGTCCAGACTCCCCTGAACAGTTCCAGAATACTTTATCCTAATGCTTCCTGGGCATTTCAACCTAGATAGCCTAGAAGCACCTCAAACTCAAGTAAAATCATCTCCCTCGCTATGGTCTGAACGTTTATGTTCCCCTCCTCAGATTCATGTTGAAACCTAATGGTCAGTGTGATGATATTAAGAGGTGGAGCCTTTAGGAGGTGATTAGGTCATGAGGGTGAATTCCTCATGGATGAGATTAATGCCCTTATAAAAGATGCCCAAGGAAGCTTGTTTGCCCCTTCCACATGTGAGAACACAGTGAGAAGACCCCATCTATGAGGAACAGGCCCTTACCAGACACTAAACCTTCTGGTACCTTGATCTGGACTTCCCAGCCTCCAGAACTGTGAGCAATACATTTCTATTGTTTATAAGCTACTCAGTTGATAGTATTTTTGTTGTAGCAGCCCAAAAACACTAAGACACTCTCTAAAACATGCTCCTTCCTTCTGTACCCTCTTCTCAGTTAATGATACTCTATCCCACCCAGTCACTCAGGCCAAAATCCAGGGGCCTCATGGACTTTACCCACACCCTTATTCCCATAGCACCTCAACTGCAACAATTAATTTAAGCAACATTTTTAATAATTAAAATAAATCAATATCCAATATTAATTGTTTATCTTAATATCCTGAAAAGATGTGACTACTGCCGCCTAGTGGCAAAACACAGACAACTAGAAATGGTGGTTGCTACACTCATGGCATATTATAATAAAAGTATGAGAAAGGCACATTAAGGAATACATGCCCTTGGCTGCCTAGGAAAGTCAGAGACACCTCCAGAGAGGAGGTAATACCCTTGAGCTAACTTGTAAAGGAAGACACGAAGTTTGCCAGGTTTCAAGTAGAATAGATAGTGTGAGCCTGGACACAAAGCAAAGAAGACTGGGCAAACCTGTCAGCAGATCTGTTTATTCAGAAAGTAAAGTAATGAGCTGGGCGCAGTGGTGTGCAGTCTCAGCTACTTGGGAAGCAGAGACAGGAGGATCACTTGAGCCCAGGAGATCCAGGCTGCAGTAAGCTATGATTGCATTACTGCCTTCCAGCCTGGACAACATAGTAAGACTCCATCTCTAAAAAAAAACTAAACAAATAAAAACCAGAAGGTAAAGTGATGGAATCGGAGTCTAAGCAATGAGAAATGTGGCCAAAAAGATGGACAAGAATCAGACTGTGAATGGTCTTGAATGCCATGCAAAGAAGTTTGGTCTTCAACCTGGATGGGATTTTTAAGCAGTTGAGCAAAATCAGATCAGACTTCCTCTTTCCTTAAAATGGTCACTCTGGACACTCTATAGAGGATAGCCTGGGTAGGAGGTAGGGGAAATCAGGGTGCAGGGAGAGGACAGAGGAAGCAAAGTAGTCCTGGTAATACAGGCTGAGAGCCCGCACTAGGATGGGGTGGTGAGGATGGGGAGGAAGGGCCAAACCTGCAAACAATTTTGAGAATTTAAACTGTCAGAACTTCTGAACTGATTGGTATATGGGATGACACAGAGGAAGAGATCCAGGATGTTGCCTACGTTTTTGCTTTGCTAGTGGATGGAGAGTAGAGCCACTAACCAAGACAGGAAACAGAGGAGGAAGACAAGCAGGATGAGAGAAGGCGTACAGAAATGAGGAGTCTAATTGTTATTTTTGAAGTACCTGTACTGCTTCTCAAGCCTGTGTTAGCTCTATCGATGGAGAACACCAGGATCTATGGGGCAGGCAGAGCAAAAGAGCCCAAGAAGAAAGAACCAGAGAAGTAGGAGAACCAGGAGAAAGAGGTATCCTAGAGCTCAAAGGAGAAACATGTGTCTCAAAAGGAGGGAGTACCAGTAATGTTAAATCCACTGACAAGCATGTTCTCAGTTCAGGCAAGGTGCTGTGGCTTTAGAACACAAATCCACTGACAAGCATGTTCTCAGTTCAGGCAAGGTGCTGTGGCTTTAGAACACAGCAAGGCACAATCCTGACCTCTAGAGACCACAGTGTAGTTGGAAGAAAGATGTATAATTAACACAAGGCAGAACAGTGCTTAATTAATAATAATACAAACCCGGCTGGGTACGGTGGCTCACGCCTGTAATCCCAGCACTTTGGGAGGCAGAGGCGGGTGGATCACGAGGTCAGGAGATCGAGACCATCCTGGCTAACCCAGCGAAATCCCGTCTTTACTAAAAATACAAAAAATTAGCCAGGCGCAGTGGCGGGCGCCTGTAGTCCCAGCTACTCGGGAGGCTGAGGCAGGAGAATGGCGTGAACCCGGGAGGTGGAGCTTGCAGTGAGCCGAGATCACGCCACTGCACTCCAGCCTGGGCGACAGAGCGAGACTCCGTCTCAAAAAAAATAAAATAAAATAAAATAAAAATAAATAAATAATAATACAAACGCAATACATAGTATTTACTATGTGCCAGGCGTTGTTCTGTATGCTTTTCATATTATCAGCTCAGTGAATCCTCACAACACCCTATGAGGTAGGTACATTACTACCCTTGTTTTGCAAGTGAGAAAACAGACACAGAGAAGTCAAGGTACTCAACCAAACGCCAGAACTAACTAGCTAGTGGGAGAACTAGGATTTGTACCTACAGTCTGTCTGAATCCAGCGACTCCATGGACAGGCAGCATTAGAGGCATCTCTACCCACCTGGTTTCAAACACCAGTTTAGACTCTAGTGCAGGCCGGGCACGGTAGCTCACGCCTATAAACCCAGAACTTTGGGAGGCAGAGGCAGGCGGATCACTTCAGGCTAGGAGTTCCAGACCACCCTGGCCAACA
Source organism: Rhinopithecus roxellana (assembly GCF_007565055.1). Taxonomy (NCBI): domain Eukaryota; kingdom Metazoa; phylum Chordata; class Mammalia; order Primates; family Cercopithecidae; genus Rhinopithecus; species Rhinopithecus roxellana. The sequence continues at coordinate 97,154,114 of NC_044555.1, read as the reverse complement.
TGGTGAAACCCCATCTCTACTAAAAATGCAAAAACTAGCCAGGCGTGGTGGCACGTGCCTGTAATTCTAGCTATTCTGGAGGCTGAGGTGCAAGAATTGATTGAACCCGAAAAGCAGCGGTTGCAGTGAACCAAGGTCAGGTCACTGCACTCCAGCCTGGGTCACAGAAGAGTATCTGTCTCAAAAAATAAAATATAATAAACTCTAGTAAAGGGACTCCTAACCTTGGTGATACTATGCACTCCTTGGGCAGTTCGGGGAAGTGTAAAGGCTCCCTCTCAGAATAAAGTATTTAAGTATATGAAATAGAATATATAGGATTACAAAAGAAAACAATCGTCTTGAAATATAGTTATCAAAATGCTTTTAAAAGGCACATCTGTTTTTAAATTTTGAGGTAATGATGAATGCAAATGATTTTTTGAGATATCTGCAACAACTGTAACATAAGAGGAAAATATGTGTAATTTACATTAATGACAGCATGCCAAGTGTTGCTAATGTAACTGTGGTTTGTTATCTACATTCCTTACTAAAGGATGTACCACACAGTCGGCCCTCCATATCTGCAAGTTCCGCATCTGTGGATTTGACCAACCACCGATCAAAAATGTTTTTTAAAAATAAAAATAACAATAGTAAAAAAATACAAATAAAAAACAGTATAACAACTATTTACATAGCATTTACACTGTATCAGGTATTATGAGTAATCTAGAGATTATTTAAAGCAGGGGTGTCCAATTTTTTGGCTTCCCTGGGCCACATGGGAAGGAGAATTGTCCTGGGCCACACATAAAATACACTACTGATAGCTGATGAGCTAAAAAAATTTTTTTCAAACATAATGTTTTAAGAAAGTTTATAAATTTGTGTTGGGCCACATTCAAATCCATCCTAGGACACAGGTTAGACAAGCTTCATTTAAAGTATACAGGAGGATGTGTGTAAGTTAGATGCAAATACTATGTCATTTACATTAGGGACTTGAGCATCCTTGGATTTTGGTATTTGTGGTCGAGGGAGTCCTAGAACCAATTCCCCATGGATACCGAGAGATGACTGTATTTCAGTTGGAGTTAATGGACATAAAGATGTGATTATTTTTCTCATTCAAGGTCATGGGCCTCACGTGATGTACTCCCACAAGTCTAGTCGACACTGTGGGGATTAAATGAGATCAAGATCACACATGTAACAAACCCAGTGCCTAGTAAACATTAGCTTGTAAGATGTATAATAAGTTATGTGCAATTTGCAGTACATGAAGATATCCCTGAAAAGAAGGTCATTCATTCATTCATTCATCACCTACATACCAAGAAGAAATGAAAAATTCCTGTCCTCAGGGAGGCCAGCATGTAAAGACTACACTGTGAGGATGACAACAATGGGAGGAACAGAGGTAGCTGGAGGGAGCTGGGGTAGAATAGTTACAGAGGGCTTCCTGGAGAAAGTAACTACTGAGGTGAGCTTTGAGAAATGAATGTTTCCCAGGCCCACAGCTGGAGAAGAGCATTCCTGGCAGAAGTCATGGCATTTTCAAAGACACAGAGGCATGAAAATTGGAAAACATACTCAGGGAACCCTAAGGATTTGGGTATCACCACAGTGTACAGTACAAAGAAGGGAGTATAAAGACATGAGGTTGGAGAAGGGGTAGGGTACCAGGTCATACGGACTTGTGCACTGGGGAAAATGGGGAGCCACTGAAAGCTTCCAAACAACAAAGTGCTATGATCCTATTTGAGCTATAGAAATCGCTTTGGAAGCTCCAGGAATGGGCTTAGGGGAGCAAAGGAGGCTGGCTGGAGAGAGATCACACAGAGCCAGTTATCATCATTGAGGGAAGAGATGCGCAAGGTTTGGCCCAAGGTAGTGGTCCTAGAGATGGTAAGGAGGGGATGAGTCTGAGAAATATTTAGGAGGTAAGAGCAGGAGGACCCGGTGATTTCTTCACACAGCAGCTAACATGATCTTCTCCATAAGCAGATTGGATCATGTTGGACTATTTGATAAACATTGTGGGGACAAATGGGAAGTCAGCTGGAAATAAAGTTGGATCCTTTTCTTGCACTGTATATCTGGATATATTCCAAGTGAATAAAATATTTAAATGTTAAAAAAAATATAAAAGGAGCTATAAACATACAAGAAGAAAATATGGGATATATATTTTTTATAACCTTGGAGTAATGAAGGGCTTTCTAACCATGACTCTAAATACAGATGCCATAAAATAAAAGATAAATTACATAGAAAGGTAAAAATTCAGCCGGGCAGGGTGACTCATGCCTGTAATCCCAGCACTTTGGGAGACCAAAGTGGGCAGATCACGAGGTCAAGAGATCAAGACCATCCTGGTCAACAGGGTAAAACCCCGTCTCTACTAAAAATACAAAAATTAGCCAGGTGTAGTGGCGCATGCCTGTAGTCCCAGCCACTTGGGAGGCTGAAGCAAGAGAATCGCTTGAACCCAGGAGGCGGAGGCTGCAGTGAACCGAGATCACGCCACTGCACTCCAGCCTGGCAACAGAGTGAGACTACATCTCAGAAAAAAAAAAAAAAAAAAAAAAAAGAAAAGAAAAAGAAAAATAAAGAAAAGAAGAAAAAGAAATTTTAAAATCCTGCATGGCAAGAATAAAACATTAGCAAAGTCAAAAGAAAACACAACTAAGGACAATATCTGTAGCTCATATCATAAAAGGTAAACTGTTAATATTTATATATAATGAGCTCTTAGGATTCAAATTTTGTAAAAAAGCCAACACAATTGAACAATGAGCATGTGATAGGAGCATGTAGTTCAAGGAAGAAGAAATCAAATGCCAATTTTATTTTATTTTATTTTATTTTTTTGAGACCGAGTCTCACTCTGTTTCACAGGCTGGAGTGCAGTGGCACAATCTCGGCTCACTGAAAATTCCACCTCCTGGGTTCAAGCAATTCTCATGCCTCAGCCTCCCGAGTACCTGGGATTACAGGCGTGCACCACCACACTTGGCTAATTTTTGCATTTTCAGTAGAGAGGGGGTTTCACCATGTTGGCCAGGCTGGTCTCGAACTCACGACCTCAGGTGGTCCGCCTACCTCAGTCTCCCAAAGTGCTGGGATTACAGGCTTGAGCCACCAAGCCCAGCCAAATGCCAGTTTTAAATATGTAAAAAGACACTTAGCTTCACTCAAAGTGAAATTCAAATTAAAATCGAACTGATATACCTTTTTTTTTTTTTTAAACCCATCAGATGGGCAAAAATCCAACTTGGTGAAGCTGTGTAGAAACAGACACTCTCACATATTGCTAGTAAACATTTTAACTGGTACAACTTTTATGGATTTGGAAATATCCAATAAAAACACAAATGCATATACTCTGATTCAGCATTACCACTTAAGGAAATATATCCTATAGATATTCTTGCACACATGCAAAATGGCAAAGGTACCAGGTCCTTCAGTGCAGTGTTATTTATATTATCAAAAGATTTGAAACAACCTAAATGTCCATCAATAGCAGACTGAAAAAAGAAATTATGGTATAGTGTTGTAACCTTGTGTTATGATTAAAAGCAAGAACCGTGGAACCATACTACTGGGTTCAAATCTGGGGACTGTCACTTGCTATCTGAGTACCAGTTTCTTCTTCTATAAAAGGGATATAATAACAACACCTTCCTAACAGAGTTGTTATAGGGATTAAATGAGTTAATGCACGGGAAAAGTGACAATATCTGGCATACAGTTGTCTTATATCAAAGCTTTGCCATTTTTATTATACTGTATTCTATCATCCACACAATGTAATATTAGGCCACTAGAAAAGAAAGGAGGAGCTTCCTGTGGGCTCACATGGAAAGCTCTCTAAGAAATACTGCTAAGCAAAACAGTAACAACAGGATGGTTGTGTATTTGCTATTTTAAGATGGATGTCTGAAGAAGAGGGAAAATATTTTTTAAATGTACTTGTATATGCAAAAAACCAACTCTGGGAGGATATGCCAAAACCAAAAATGGTAGTTACTTGTCGAGTTGTAGCAGGGAATGATACGGATGGAGGGAAGGGACGGGAAAGACATTTTTCATAGTATGGCTTTTTATATTTTAGATTTTTGAATTAAAATGTGTAAATAAGTTAAATCAGAGAAGAATCAATTGGTGAAGCAAGCTGATGTTATACCACTTCTTCAAATTTTCACAGTCTTTCCATAGCTTTGGCAATCAAGGCCAAACCCCTGACCGTGGGTAACAAAGCCTTCCTATCTGACCCCAGCCTGCCCCTCAGGCCCAATGTCATCCAACTGCCTTGTGCTCCCCACTGCCACAGTGCTGTTGTGCATGCCATTTTGCCCATCTACAAGGAGTCACCTCCCCTACTCCTGTACTTGCCTAATAAACTCCAACTCACCCTTTGGATTTCTGTTTAAATGTCATTTCCTCAGGGAACTCTCCTCCAAACCCCCAAACTCGGTCAGCTTATTTTGTTCTAAGTTCTCATAAGGGCATGTTCCTTTCTTTCAGAGTACTTATCTCAGTCATAACGATATATTCATGTGATATTTGATTCATACCCATCTCCCCCCACCACTAGCTTATAAATGTTATTAGGGACAAGGGGTGGTGTCTGATTTTTGCTTATCAGGACACCCCAGTGGTCACTGTGGATCCTGGCAGGAAGACGTCATATGTTAATATATGTGAGATGAACGGATGAATTGCATACAGGAGGCAGGGATGATTCCAAGATTTTAGCTGGGGTGACTGGATGGTGCCACTTGGCACGAACCACAAGAAGAGCAGGAGGGCTGACAGGGAAGATAATGAGTTTAACACAGACAGGTTGGGTTTGACATATGCTTGAGACATTCAGGTAGAGATGTTGAGTAAACTATATGAATGTGAATCTCTAAGTCCGAGCTGTAGACAGTGATGTAGCAGCCATAACTAGACAGACTAGCAGTTAAACCATGGAAGCAGGCAAAATCATACCAGAGAATTAGAATAAGATGTGAGCCTAGAACAGCACTCTGAGGAAATCAACATCTCAGAGGAATGAGAAAAAATAACCTGTGAAGGAGACTTGAGAAGACATGATTGGTGAGGTAGGAAAGCCAGGAATGGGAGGAGCTTTGGAAGCCCCGAAGCAGAGCATTCCAAAATGGAGTGACCAATACCATCCAATGCAGCAGCATTCCATAGGATAAAGACTGAGAGATGGTCATTCGATTTGGTCAGACAGATGTTGCTGGCGATCTTTAGAAGCACCATGTCTGTGAAAAGCCTGATAGAGGGTTAACTATCACAGTGAAATGTTCTGAGGAATAAAGGGTAATTGAGAAGAAAACTCAAGGGCAGATCCAAGTGTCTCCCAAAGTTATACACCATGTGTGAGGTGATTTCAGGTGGCAAACATATAAACATTTCATTTTTAATAGTTTTGTATATAAACTGTGTTAAAATAGATAATCAGTAAATGAAAGTCACAATCTCATGGATATTATGAGGCTTCTCTTGAAAGTTTATATATTTTAGCTAAAAAAAACTCAATAGATTCAAGGACATGTATTACATACTTAATAACATAGAGCGTTACGTGGATAAGACAAAAATTGTCTTGCCCAAAGAACTAAATTTTAGAAAATATTGTTTAGATTATTCTTTTAGGATGCTTAGCTGTGAAAGGAAGCAGGAAGACAGAGTTGCATGGGATTGCAAGAAAGTTTCTTAGAATGGGAAAGATTTGAACATCTGTATTGGCTGAAAAGCCAGCAGTGAAGAAAGGGTTGGAAATTCAGGTAATGGCCAGGTCCAGTGGCTCATGCCTATAATCCCAACACTTTGGGAGGCTGAAGTGGGAAGATCACTTGAGCCCAAGAGTTTGAAACCAGCCTGAGCAACATGGCAAAACCCTGTCTCTACAAAATACAAAAAAAAAAAAAAAAGAGCCGGGTGTGGTAGTATGTGCCTGTAGTCCCAGCTACTTAGGAGGCTGAGGCGGGAGGACCACGTGAGCCAAGAGGTTGAGGCTGCAATGCGTCGTGATTGCACCACTGTACTCCAGCCTGGGTGACAGAGTGAGACCCTGTCTAAAAAAAGAAAAGAAAGAAAGAAAGGAAAAGAATATCCAGGTACATAAGTGATTAATTGATAGAATGAGGCTGCAGAGGTGGGAGCTAATCACACAGGGGTATTATTGGCCAGAACAGAATGAACACCAATTCTTCCAGGATGAGAAGGAGGAAGATAGGGATGGATGTGGGTAAAGAAGCTTGCAGAGGTAGAGATAAGTGTTGAGGAAATTTCCATCCCAAAACCTCAATTTTCTCAGTCATTTGTGGGGAGAGGGGGGATCTACCGAGGGTGGAGAGAACAGAAGGTTTGAATAGAGTGGACAGGAAGTTTGAGAAGGGTAGTAAAGATTTAGCACAGGACTTGTGAGGGCAATTGTTGTGGGAAGTCAGGGACCCCAAATGGAGGGACCAGCTGAAGCCATGGCAGAAGAACATAAATTGTGAAGATTTCATGGACACTTATCACTTCCCCAATGAACACTCTTATGATTTCCTAAGCCTGTCTTTAATCTCTTAATCTCATCATCTTCGTAAACCGAGGATGTATGTTGCCTCAGGACCCTGTGATGATTTTGTTAACTGCACAAATTGTTTGTAGAGCATGTGTATTTGAACAATATGAAATCTGGGCACCTTAAGAACAGGATAACAGCGATTTTCAGGGAACAAGGGAGATAACCTTAAAGTCTGGCTGCCTGTGGGCCGGGCAGGACAGAGCCATATTTCTCTTATTACCGAAAATGGGTTAGAGAAGTATTGCTGAATTCTTTCCCCAGTAAGGAATATTAATAATTAACAGTCCTGGGAAAAGAATGCATTCCCAGAGGACACCTCTGAAATGGCCGCTCTAGGGGTGTCTGCCTTACGCAGATGTAGATAGGGATGAAACACGCCCTAGTCTCCTGCAGCGCCCCCAGGCTTGGTAGGATTAGGAAATTCCAGCCTGGTGAATTCTAGTCAGACTGGTTCTCTGCTCTTGAACCCTGACAATGCGTGCACTGCAGGACATGGAAGTTCATTAGTGATTCTAGTTTCGCCCTGACCTTCTGCCTGGTTATCTTTTGTCGCCCTTGAAGCATGTCATCTCTGTGACCCACACCCTATTCGTACACTCCCTCCCCTTTGAAAATTGCTAATAAAAATTTGCTGGTTTTAAGGCTCAGGGGGCATCACGGAACCTGTCGACATGTGATGTCTCCCCCGGACACCCAGCTTTAAAATTTCTCTCTTTTGTACTCTTTCCCTTTATTTCTCAGACCAGCCAACACTTAGGGAAAATGGAAAAGGACCCACATTGAATATCGGGGGTGGGTTTCCCCCAATAGGCAATATGTGGAGGAGCTGACCACAGACAGAAAATAAATTGAGCAACAGTGTTAACAGCACAATTATAATAGGTATCATGATATTTTCATGGCCCTAATCAGAATGGCTTGAAAGAGTTCCTCCAGTAGGCCAAGACTGGGCACACTGAAAAGGGATGGAACACTGATCCCAGTTGGAAGGGACAAAGGAGGTGAGACGCTTTCAGGAGCTAGTGAAAGTTTCAATGACAGGTCATGGAGATACAAGCTGAATAGGAAAAAAAGAAGAGGAAAGGAGTGGAGATTTGCGTCAAAGAAAGAACATAACAGCAGTTACGCTCTCATATAGAGGAGCTTTACAGGAAAACAAGGTCCTGGTGGCTGAAAGGAAGGGAATGCTGAGGTCATTGCAATTCAGAAGCCCAAGCCTTGAGAAGCTGGGGTGGATGGGAAGTCCTTACAAGAAGTCTCTCAGGATGTTGGCTCAAATTGTAATGGAAATACTGAGAGCTACAGGCCAGCAACTTCTAGGAATGTGGGGGAAGTGACTAAGAGGTCAAGTGACGGTGGTGATAAAAAAAACGAGAGAGAATGGCAAAAGAGAAAGCCTTTTTCCCCTAACATACAGATGAGATAGTGCTCTAGGAGAGACAGAGGGGGCTCTGCAGCATATGGGGCAGGGCAGAAAGAGCAGCCTCCATTAGAAGAAGCTGCAGGCAAGAGACAGGAAGGCTCTGTGCCCCATGCGGAGCTGCTGGTGAGGTTGGGAGTGGTTTGTAAGAAATATAGTTTGTTAATCAGCTTGATTCAATCATTCTGCATTGTATACACATAGTGTAGCATCGCCTTGAACCCTATACATATATAAAAGCATAATTTGTCAGCATCTAATAAAAATTAAATTTAAAAATACTGTAACACAGAAAAAAAGAAATGCAGTTCCAGAGGACCATGGGCAACAAGTCTGAAGGAAAGGAAACAGGGAAACGAAGGGACGGGCCAGAGGAAGAAAAGAGCAGTGTGGATGAGAGAGGTTCCATGTACTATGACAGTGCATAAGGTCTACAAGAGTAAGGAATTAGTGGGTTTCCCACAAGATGCCACCTACCCACCCACCTCAAACAATACGAAGAGGCACTATATGCTCAAGCAGGACCTTGCCTTTCAGGAAAACAGGGTTCCTGGGCATGGGAGATACCTATAGGAGAGCTGTTTTGTATTGGGTAAAAATTGCTAAGCCATTTATTTCTACAAAATTACAAGAGACTTCTAGGGAACAGAAACCCCAAGCTCTCGGCTTTCTTGGTTTACAGAAAACTAATCTTCTGACAGCTTGCTTCAGATCCATTCTCCCTCTTCAAGGCCTAGGTCCAAGGCTTGGGATCAAAGCTGAAGAAATCCAGATGTTTCTCTCAATGCTCATAATTCCCCCCAAGTGAACAGCAGATGGCAGTAAAGAGCTGGAAAGGGAGATGGGAGATGAGCCCTCAAAATAGCTCAAAGTTGACCAGATATAAGGTACTGGGGCCCATCAACTTCTGCGGAGTGGTAGATGCTCTCATTCAGGTCCTGGATTAAAGTCAGTTTGGTGAGATCACTCCACTTGTGCTGCAAGCTAAACCCTCACTGCGCCAGGGTATATCTATGGGTTATTAGCAATAACAGACCATACTGTCTCTCATTACAGCCCTACTATCTCTCCCCTTGCCACTTAGGGAACTGGGCTACCGGGAGGATCTGCTCTAAGAAGATACAATTATCTTAGAGTTAGCCAAGTCTTGAGGATGTGGCTTCCTGGATTATTCTTTTGGAGGGAGGAAAGATGGCTACTTGGTATTTCCCATGTCAGACCAGTCTAACCCAGCTACCCGACAGATTTTTATGGTGACCTTAGAGTACAAATATGTTTAAATAACAGCCATGCAGATTTGGCTAGGACTTCCATTATACACCTCAGAAGCCAGGAACGATGAGTAGCACGGGTCTGAGGCCCAGGAACACCTATCTGCCTGGTTCTATTCAGAATGCGTGTATTTCTGAGACTTAATATTAAGAGGCTGTTTTCTGTGCCACAGGGGACAGACCTGAGAAATGGCACAAGTCTCCTGGATATTGGAACTTCAGACTTTCCTTAAAGCTTTGTGGGGAAAATAGTGCTTTTACAGCAAATCAAAAGGAAGCGTTTTTGGACATCGTGAGACCCCAAGTGGCTGCACAGGGTAAAAGCAGTCTCAAAGAATATTTAGGCAAGTATGGAGAACTGATAGAAATCAAAGTACAGGAGGCAAATCTCTGGACTATAAGCAGACTCCATCTTGTAATATGTTCCTGGGTTGACCGGTCCTTGGGGCTATCTCACACCAGATCTTAAGATCTGCCAGAATGCCTGAGTTAGAGCATCCACGCATAATCCAAGAAGCAGCAGTGTCCAGCAGAACTCCCAGACCATCTTCCAGTGAGCTCAAGGGCCCATGTGGCCTCATGCCACTTTCAGTATGGTAGAAATGAAACCCTTGCTGCCTGGAGTGAGGTAGGAGCAGAAAAGTCTCAGCAACTGAGATAGAGAGGCTGGGGCTAAAACTGAAAGAGGATGTCTTCCAGTCACAGGGACTTTCAGGAAATAAAGAACACTGAGAAGGAGTGGCTCTCACAACAAGCCTAGATGGACAAGCACTTCCCTTTCCTTTTGTCTATTACACAATAGAGGGAAGGGATAATCTAAGGGTCACTGAGAGGTTACAAATAGATCAGCTTCCTTTCCAGGCTGCCTCTACCAGTTTGGTGGTCTTTCCCTCTTCACCAAATGAAGGTTTTCAGTGGTTTTTTTTACATGGGTGACAGTGCTCTTTCACCTGCCTCTCCCCTCAATCCCATAATTGCCCTGGTCCCTGGACTTCTTGCCCCTTACATATCTTCTTTTGTTCTTGAGGGGACCAAGTGTTTCACTCTCTTCTTCTACCCCACACTGCACATTGAGGCAGGGGGAAGGCACAAGTACAAGAGGGTGACAGTGTGGGGGGCTCCATGCAAACGCAATGCCACCACCAAGACACAAAGCCCAGGCCCTGTGACAGGCAGTCAGCAGCACCATAGTCACCCAGTGAAGTATGGGTCTAAAAAGTCCCCAGACCCCTTGCAGGCCTCGTCCATTCCCATCTCCCCACTTCCTGGCGCCCGGCATAAATCCTGCTTAAGAAACTCAGCCAAGAGGCAGCTGAAGATCCTGGGAAGCACCCAAGAGGCTGTGACTCCCGAAAACAGAAGGGAGAGGCTAGGTGTGAGGGTTGCATAGGAATGTGGTTTGCTGGCCTTACCTCCTTTCCAAAGCAGATAGATGGGTACCACGTAGAGCATAACATGCTGAATGTAGTAAATCTCCAATTCAAAGGGGAGCTGTGAGGATAGGGAGAGAAGTATTTCAGAGCAGGAAGCATTCATTTCAATAGAGTCCAAAGTTGACCTCCCTTGCTGTTTAGGACCTATATTTTAGCAATCTCACGCATTTCACCAATTCACTTCTTTATACAATCGCAGGAAAAAAAAAAAAAAAAGAACAAAATGAATATTCTTTTGATCTAGATCAGGATCTTCCTAGATGTCTTTTGTAGAGAAGGGACTTGTAAATGCTCCACTAAGAAAGTCTGGTTAAAAATTTAGGAAATGTGGCATACGATATATCCCCTTGGTGGTTTCCCATGTGTATTATTGGAATATGAAGGACCTGAGTGGTCCCTATAGACAAGAAACCTACTTGCCATTGTTTATCCAGTGTTTCCCAAACTTATTTAGCGAGTGACTCTTTTTTTAGTAACAGTTTGTATTCTGCAAAATATGCCTTAAGAATCACAACCTTATGTCACTTCCTGCTCCTGGAGACTAGATGGTAGATTATTTACAAGTTTATTTCTCATTTGACATGAAGAATATATGGAGTAGAATTATCCCTATATTCCAGATGGAAAAAAAAAAAAAAAAGATTGCTAGGTCTCGTAGGGTCTAGATCCAAGAATAAAATTTCCCCATTGGATATTTGGGTGTCAGCCCAGCATTAGCCCTACTTTTGAGTTTAGACCAAGCTGCTGGGCCAATTTTGGCACAGCTTACCAAAAAGAATGTCCTCACTCTCCCTACATCCAACACACCCACTCAGTCGCTCCTGTTTCCCATCTCTCTCAAAATGGAATCTCTGTATTACCAAAGCAGAGCATGTTTTGACCTGCCATAGGGGCCCTGCTGTAGAGCTTCGCAGCGGGCAGAGAATGGAAACAATTGGGTGGCTAACTCAATTCTGGGGAAAAAAGAACTTTGGCAGCTGACAAGAGGCCTAGCCTCTTGGGCTTACATAATCCCTACCATACACACACACACGTACACATGCGTGTACACACACACACACACACACACACACACACCCCAAAGGATGCCAGGACAGACAAAGGCATCCAGGGGAAAGGGTCAGATGCCTCCCTTTCCCCACAGGACAAGCACATAACCAAGACTGTGTGCTAATGAGAGGAGGCAGTTACAGGCTCCCCAGGCACAGGAGCCCAGGTCTGTCTTATGCCAAGGGCTAAAACCAAAAAGATGGCAGAGCTCCCAGAATGGGAGCTGGGACAACTGTGGAGCCTGGACACAGACATTGGCTCTGGCTCTTTAAAATAAAAATCCACACGGAAAATAATTTCCCAGGGACCCACCTGCTGCTTAACTATTACTTTACATTCACCAAGGGAAATGTAAAAACTGAGAAAAGGAGTCGTCCTGAAGCGGCGGCCAGAGAAGAGACAAGGGTACGAGCATCGGATCGCCATGCCTTTCTTGGACATCCAGAAAAGGTTCGGCCTTAACATAGATCGATGGTGGACAATCCAGAGTGCTGAACAGCCCTACAAGATTGCTACTCGATGCCATGCTTTTGAAAAAGAATGGATAGAATGTACACATGGAATTGGTGCTATCCGGGCAGAGAAAGAGTGCAAGATAGAATATGATGATTTTGTAGAGTGTTTGCTTCGGCAGAAAACGATGAAACGTGTGGGTACCATCAGGAGGCAGTGGGATAAGCTGATAAAGGAAGGGAAGCACATCCCTCCACCTCACCACATTGGCAAGGAGGAGCCTCGGCCCTGAGCGGAGCAGCTGCTGATGTCTGGAGGCTGATTTTCCCGTTCTCTGTTCTCCACTGGAAAGGTTGTTTACAGAAAACCTCCTTGTCAAAGTGTGTAAAAATAAAGGATTGCTCCATCCTATTTGTTCAAAATAAAAAAAATTAAAAAAAAATAAAAAAAAACTGAGAAAAGGAGGTGAGATTCCAAGTATCACTGTAGACCCCAGCTGAAAAAGGTCACGAAATTGGATACTGGGCATTATCAGCACAAGGTAGCTATGGAGGTCTGAGAGGCCTACACTGGACCTCACAGTAATGTTGTCTGAGATAACTCTAGTATTTGAAAATTAGGTACTGCTTTATGCTTTTCAAATGATTTCACATCCACAATCTACTCAATGTCTCGAAATTCCCAGGAAGCAGCCAGGTCAAGTATTATCCTTAATTGACAGATGAGGAAACTGAGGTGCAAAAGGGTTATTAACTTCCCTGAGGTCGCCTGGAAAATAGGGAAGGAAGGAAAAAGTCCCAAGAAGACTTAGCTCTCTGGCTGAAATGAGCACCTTCATGCACCTAAGGGACTTGACCTCTCCCTGAAACAGGCCTGGGAAGCCAGGCTGCTCTCTCCCCCAGCAAGGAGCTGGGCCAAGGGCATGCAGCCACTAGTCCCAAGTGTGTCCTCAAGCAGTACTTCCGCCATCCTCTCAGACTCCAGTTGCTGACCATCCACCTTGACTCACATTGCCCACCTGCCTCACCCTGCCTCCCAGCTTCTAGAAAGCAAAGTCTCCACCTGAATGTCCAGGGAGGCAGTTAAGCATTGCAGTTACAAGCTAGGACTCTGGAGTCTGTCAAAGCTGTGTTCTAGATTTGACTCTGCTGCTCAGTAGCCCCGTGACCTTGGCCAAGGCCCTTAACCTCTCCATCTCCATTTTGGCATCAGTAAAATGAAAGTAAGTCTTCTGTTATAAGATTGTTGTATGATTTTTAAAATTTTTTAAATATAACAAAAACTAGCATGGTACTTCTTTTATGCCATGAACTATGAAAATCACTTTGTAAACAGTTAATTTAAACAATTCTTCATAAGAACTGTATTGTTCCAATTATATCTGTTTTAGAGATGGGACACTGAGGCACAGAAAAGTTAGATAACTTACTCAAGGATACATTCTCATTCGGTGACAGAGCCAGGATTCAAATCCAAGCAGTTTGGCTCTAGAATTTATAGTCTTAGCCAGCACACTCAGCTATCCTCTGCTCACTCGCTCCCTCCCACAGAAGTCTGACTCATAGGAGATGCTCCGTGGGGAGGAGCCACCCTTATGAATGGGAGTAGTCATACTGGTATCAGCAACAGGACCGAGGCAGGACATGCACATGTCCTCACTTGTCCCTCCACATGGTGATTTAGCCCAGTCCCTTCCTATTCAAATGATCCTCATCTTCATAGCATGCTCTGCCTACTGTCTGGTGCCCCAGCCACACATCATACAGTAGCCAAACTTGCCCTGCAACATAGGCCTCCCAACTCCTGAGCCTCTTGTCACTGGTCCGCTTCATCTCTGCAGCCACTGTGGCTACAGACTTCAGATGGAGTGGCCAAGAGACTGTCCCCACCAGCAGTTTCCCTTCTCTAATGGCTGCCGCACCCCTACTCCAAGACTTCTCTACTTCAGGGGGTCACAAAGAGTACTGAACTAGGTGCATATGCCACTGCACCCAAAGCCAGGGGAGGGAAAGAGGAAATAGGTTAAGGAGGAAGTGTGGAAAAAGAAGGAGAGAAAGGGAAGAAGATGTAAGAGAAAGGGGGTGAAGTAAGAAGAAACATAATGGCAAGAATAAGAGAGCTGAATGGGAACCAAGAACTTACCACTTGTCATTTAATAGCAAATCATATTGAAGTACTTATATTATGCACCATGTACTGTGTTAAATACTTTTACACATTGATATGGTTTGGCTATGTCCCCACCCAAATCTTATCTTGAATTGTAGCTCCCATAATTCCCATGTGCTGTGGGAGGGACCCAGTGGGAGATAACTGAATCATGGGGGCATTTTCCTCCATACTGTTCTGGTGGTAGTGAATAGGTCTCATGAGATATGATGGTTTTATAAGGGGTTTCCCCTTTCACTTGGCTCTCATTCTCTCTTGCCTGCCACCATGTAAACCGTGCTTTTCACCTTCTGCCATGATTGTGAGGCCTCCCCAGCCACATGGAACTCTGAGTCCATTAAACCTCTTTTTCTTTATAAGTTACCCAGTCTTGTGTATGTCTTTATCAGCAGCATGAAAACAGACTAATACACATGTATTACCTCATTTAATTATTACAACTTTCCTATGAAGTAGGGACTATAATCATATGCATTTGACAGACAGGAAACTAAGTCACAGAGAAATTAAATAACATCCAAAGAAACAGCAATAGGCACAGGGATGGGGGGAAAGGGCATTCAACAATGGAGGGAAAAGTTTTTGTTTTTGCTTTTAAAGAAATGGGGTCTCCCTATGTCACCCAGGCTGGAGTACAGTGGCCATTCTCATGCACAATCATGGCACACTACAGCCCTGAGCTCCTGGGCACAAGCTACCCTCTTCCCTTAACCTCCCAAGTAGCTGGGACTATAGGCATGCACCATCATGCCCAGCTAAGACAATTCTTTACTGAACACCGAGTCTGGGCTGAGTTACAGGAACTTTCTCAGGGAGCCTCCCCTGACCCTCTTTTCCCCATTTTACAAGTAATATCTGTGAAATGCCATACTTCCCTAGAAAGAGTTCCACTTGGTTAATTCATTTCTACACACTAGAGAACTCATAACTAGAACTCCACTCTAATGTACATAGCCTGGTTCTTTTTCAACTGGAGGAATCCTGAGGTTATAGACAAAAAGTCCTGCATCAATGCAATTTAAAGTCAAAAGCAATAAAAAATGCTTTAAGCAACACAGGCCATTAACTACCTTCTCACAAGTCAACATCCTTTTCAGAATCAAAAGACCAGAGTGGTGAAGTTCTCCAGGCCTCTAGAGTTTAGACTGCCTGAAACATTAGGTGCATGGACTCTGTTCGTGGCAAGAATCTCAACCTCCTTCCTCCCACTCTGCAACCCTGACAGCTGCACCACTGTTCTCTCCCATGGAGACCACTGATCCCACCACGCCCCTACTTCCCTGTTTACAACAGTCACCTGAGCAGTCCCTTCACCTTCTTCAAGAAAAATTTAATTATCGCTCTCTGAAGACACTGCTATGCTGACAGCTCTCTCAAGTAGTGGGGATTTTCCCTCTCATAAAACCTTACACCACTGGGCCAAGGGAGTGCCTCTCTGTGCCTCACAGATGCTTCTACATTGCTATCTCTTCCAGACCATTATCTCTGCCTCCTTGCTAACCACTCTCCTGATTTGAATCTCATGTCCTGAGACTATGGCACCCACTACTCCTTTCTGTTGCAGTCATTTATGGCCCCCTGCATGTATACCCTCCCCTCCTCAGTCCTTGAAGGTTTTGTGTTACCCCTCCCTCCTTGTGATGCCTTTCCAACATTCCTTCATCAAAATCCCTGCGGTATCAATATTTAGCAACACTCTGGCCTCTCAATGCCTTGCCCTCCATGCTCCTCAAGATCTCCTCTCCATTTTACCTCATACCTTTTTTATATGGTCACACCAGTTATTATTAATAGCTGTGATCTCTCCATAACCTCTGTCATGTACCCTACTCTCCAGCCACCACCTTGTGTCTGGCCAATTCACTCCCTCTAATATTTTCCCACTTCACCAGGACCTACAGTCTCGATCCTACCACCTTTTTACTGTCCCCTCACCAACCTCATGTCCTTATTTCTATGCTCACCAGCGTTGAGTTCAAGGCCCATCACTTCCTTCAGTACATTCCCAACTCTCCTGACACACTCTCTCCTTTTGTCCTACTTACCTCACAAAACCACATTCCTGGCTAAATCCAACTGTCTGACTTCACATCCCTAAACCCATGCAAGCAAACATGTCTGGAGAAAAATATAAAGCCATGCTATTAGCCCTTTACATTCATGACAACAAACTTAGTGCCAGATTTTCATGCTGCTCTACAATCTCACTATATTCCCAAGACCATTCACTCTCCTCTCTCCCAGGCCACAATTTCACAACTTCTCCTGCTTTCCTCAGACCTTCCCCATTCTCCCTCTCAGCTGAGGAAATGGCTTCCTACTTCAGTGGGGTGAGGGGGCATGGAGAACCATTGGAAGATAACAGACACAAGTTCCCACCTCCACATCTCCCTCCTCCCTGCACCCATACCCACAGCTGCTTCTTCCTCTGCTACTATGCAGGAAGCACCTGTGCTGCTGGCTAAGGCTAGTACCATCATTCCTGTACTAGATCCTATCCTTTCTCACCTATTCAAGAATGTCATACCAGCAACTGTCTGTTTTTCTCACTGGATCATTGCTATCGGAAAACAAACATGCTAAAATACCTTTCATCTAAAGAAACATGAGGATCAAAAACGAGATGCTAACCACTTTAAAGCCACACCTAAAGAACACTGATATATACATGTTTAATCCCTAGAATATTTAACTCACTCAGAACAGCCGATTTAGATGATTTAGTATTTTTTCAATACTATAGAAACTTTCCCACTAATTTTAATATCTGTACATTTATGATAATTTTTGTAGATGGCACAACTGAATAAACTTTGTATAGCCTCCATCTTAAAAAAAAAAAAAAAAAAAAAAGAAACAAAAGCTCTTGACCTCACTCCCATTTGCGGTAGTAATGGAGCTACCACCTCTATTTCTCTGCTTTCCTTTATACTTTATAGCAAAACTCCTCAAAAGATATCTCTACTCATTGCCATCACTGCCTTTCCTCTGAAGTATTCCTCCATCCAATTCAATCACATTTTCATTCCTACCATTCCACTCAAATTGCTTTTGTTGAGGTTACTAATGACCTCCATGTTTCTAATTCCAGTAGGCAACACAAGGATGGAAGTTAGCCCACATGGCATCTTTATGTGAAATAGGTGCTCCTTCTTCTGCCAAGGCTCAACCCCATGCCAGGGTGTCAGAGAGATTCTGGATACCACTCACTCCATTATGCAATTAACAACCTGCACAACTAGAGATACTAATCGTGGTCTATTTTTAGTTCTCATCTTACTTGGTCTATCAACAGCATTTGATGCAGTTGATTATTCCCTCATCCTGAATAGACATTCTGTGCTGGGATTCTCGCACACCACCCTCTATTCTTTCTTTACCTCAATGGCGTTCCTTCTCAATCTCCTTTGCTGAATTTCCCTTATGTCCCTCATCTCTAAATACTACAGTGGCCAAGAACCAATTCCATGTCCCTCTTCCATAGCTACTCTCACTCACTAGGTAATCTTATCCAGGTTCCTGGCTCTAGATACCATCTGTATACTGATGACTCCCAGTCGGTATCTCCAGCCTGGAGTCAGGCTGCTGAGATTGAAATTCTTTCTCCATCATTTATTCTCTATACAACTTTGGGCAAATCATTTAATCTTGCTGAGCCTCAGTTGACTTATTCATAAATGGGAATAATAGTATCTACTTCACCCAGTTGTGGTGAAATAATACCTGTAAAATCCTTGGCCCAGTGCTGGCATATAGTAACTACTCATTAAATGCTGGCTGTTATAATCACTATCCTCCTTTTCAACATCAATCCAGCCAGTAACTAGGAAAGCCAGAATTTCCATCCCAGGCAGTAAGACTTAACGCCAGATCTTTCTAGTTGAAAGCTGGGGTTTCACTTCATCATTCTGCCTCAGCAAGAAGAGATGGTATCACCTGGGCCTGTCCCACAGTCCTAAGTCACACATTAGTATGTTTACCAGATGACTACCAGGGTAACTTTAGCTCCCCACATTAGTCCATTCATTTGGCCTATCTATAGGCCAAGAGTTTCTCACTGGAAACTTCTTTATTTCTCAAAAAAAAAAAAAATTTTTATTTATTTATTTATCAACTCCACTCTCCTGTTCTTACCCAAAACAGTCCTATTCTCACTTTCATCCGGTTGACCAAAAACACCTATTAAGACACGCCTAAGTGATAGGTAATGTGCTTGCCTCTTGCTATGTGGCAATAATGAAGACATCTTGTAGGGTAGGGATCCCGGCCCTACAACAGTTCATAGTCTAGTTGAGGAGGCTAACAGATAAGGAGAGAATATCAGTGCAGGAAAAGATCATGGGAGGCCCTGTAGATCATGTATTGGCTTTGGTTTGAATTTTCTGAGTGAGAGGCATGCATGATATGTAGTTTTGCAGGGCTCCTTTTGGTGGTTGTGTGCAGGGTTTGCTACTTGAGGCAGAGGAACCAGTTAGGGGCTGGTGATAGCAATGTCTAAACAAAGACAGACACAGCGAGAGAAGAGAGGATGGGCAGATTTGAGAGAAGGTAAGGAAGTTGAATTGCCAGGACTAATTAATTGACTGGACAGGGCATTGTGCAGAAGTAAGAGAAGAAAAGAAGTTGAAGATGACTCACAGGCTATGGCTTAGATGGATGGTAGGACGTTGGGGCTTCTCCCTATGTTGGGACCTACAGTCTAGGGTGCAGATTGGAGGAGGTGAGGTACAAGAAAAGAAGCTGGGGCCATGCTGAATTTGTGATGCCAGTGTGACTGCCTTGGAGAGAAGCTCATAAATTGGTGGGTGCGGATCTTAACAGGGCTAGAGAGGATGAGAAGAATTGAAAGTAAGGCAAATGATACACATGCCTAAATGTACGTTATAAAATATGCACACCTAAATGTACATCAGGACACACAAACATGGACATTTAAAAGAATGAAATTTTATTAGAATAGAAATCTAATATTTTCTTCACAGACTCAATGAAACATCTCTTGTACCCCATTTGGTGGACCCCTGGTCCTCAGTAATCTTTTGAGAGGAGACAGATGAAAACTATAACTAAAGGGTAGCATCAATATTGAGAAATAACTGTTAAGAACAGGAGAGATTCTGTATACACTGAAGGAAGGAGCCAGTGGACAGGGAGATGCTAGAGAAGCATAAGGCACAGGAGGCACTAGACAGTGAGAGGACTGGAAGCAGGTGAGAGGGAATAGGACCCAAAGCACAGATGGAAAGATTAGCTTTGGGATCCCAGGAGATGAGGAAGGAAGAGCAGGCTGAAGTGAGAATAACTGCTTGAGGGAGGGCTGCACACTGCAAATTAAGGGAGCTCACGCCATACCTCAGGTGACTTGGCCTTACCAGAAGAGTCCATGGCTAATCATTAGGTGCCAAGTGAGAATAGGCAGTTACAAAGACAGAACTCTGGTCTCAGCTCAGCCCTAGACTACAGACTCTCAAAATAAATCAGGGAATCAAAAAAGATAATCCATCCCTTTAGAGGGAAAAGGATGCAATCGACAGTTACAACTGCCCTTGATAATGTTCCTGCCAATGAAGTTTGGTTTTGGAACACTTTATCTTCATTAACTGACCACAGACTTTAACTGTGGCCTACTGGGGCCACAAACTCCTTAGGACAAAATACCACTTGTAAGAGGAGCCACAAAAGGAATGTCATGACCTAAATGACCACCAATAGGGGACTAGTTAAATAAACCATGATGAATTCATGGTACAGCATACCACATTGCCATTAAAAACAACAAGGTGTCTGTCATTAAGGAAACATTCAAATCTAGAATGTGGGACATTCTACAAAATAACTCCCTAAAATTTCAGTATCATAAATGAAGAAGGGGTACTGTTCTTAGGTTAAAAAATGAAAACCAGTAAAGAGATGGAACAACCAAAAGCAATACTTGAAACTTCACTAGATCCTGATTTTTTTTTAATAGACGTTCTTGGGACAATTAAGGAAACTTAAACGTAAGCTGATTAAATAAGGTAGATGATAAGGTAGATGGTATCATAGAAATGTTGATAATTTTCTTAAGTGTGGTAAGGTATTATAGTCATACGAGAGAATGCCCTTAGTCTTAGGAGCTGCAGGCTGAAGTACTCAGACTAAAGCGTCAAGATGTCTACAACTTTGAAATGATTCAGCAAATTTAGATAGAAAATGAATATGGAGAAATGTTAGATATTGTTGAATCTAGCTGGAGGATATAGAGTCATTGTTCACTATGCTACTTTTCAACTTTTCAATATGTTTGAAAAGTTGTATAGTAAAAACTTAGGAATTTTTAAATATTTAACTAAATTTAAATGATGTAAGTATGAACTAATATGGCAAAGTATGAACTAATATGGCAAAATCCTAAGATGCAGTACACCAAAGAAGAAACAAGATAATTATTTTTGGAGAACAATTTGTCAATATCTATGAAAACTTTAAAATGCCCACTCAGTTTGACTCAGTAATTTTACTTCTAGGAATTTGTACTAACAGCAATACTCGCCCACATGCACAAAAATATATGCATAAAGATGTTCACTGCAGCATTATTTATAATTACAAAAAAATTTGGAATTTAAAAAAGCAAACCAAATGACCACCATCAGCAGGATGATCAAAAAACACTCTGGAAGATGTATTAATCCGCCAAGTTTTTGTTTTTGTTTTTGTTTTTTTAAAGGAGGTACAACCATTTCTAGGTAAAATAGAGCAAGTCTATATTGTATAAGGCATGATCATTTTTTTAGAAGAAAAGGAATAAGTTTGTATGTATTTTGGGGTGTATATAAAATGGATCTAAGATAGCACCCAGTTACTATTCCCCAAACTGGAGAAGGAAACAGGATTGGGGAAGAGAGACTGGGATAGGAAAGGGAAGATCTTGACTTTGGGTTCTATATACTTGTATATATATATATTTTATAACAAATGAATGTATTCATTTATTAATCATGTAGCTAAATTCTTTTAAAGGATGAAAAAAGTTAAAAGATAAGTACACCAAACTGTTAACAGCAATTCTCTCTGGGGAGTAGGAGGTGGGAACTTTTATGTCATATTCTTTATATCTCTACATTACAGGAATCCTTAACCAAGAGGATGCATTAAATTATTAATGATGATTAGTGTTAATTTGTTCTAGTTTTTAAGAATTCCCTCCTTTGGAGAATATTAGCATGTTAAGAAAATAATGTGTAAAGGGGGCATCCATAGACCCCAAAATCCCTTGTTCTCTTTGTATTTTTCCCTTGAGACCCTACTCCCACTCCACACCTCACCTCCAGTAAGGACAGATGCCCACAGTCCTGCCAGGCACATGCTATTCCGTCTAATTTTCATCATCTGATGTGGAAAGGGGCAGGGGGGTATAATCAAGGTGGCGGGGAGGCCACTGGTCCTTCCTTTTTTTTTTTTTTTTGAGACACAGTCTCACTCTGTTGTTCAGGCTAGAGTACCGTGGTGTGATCTCGGCTTACTGCACCCTCCGCCTCCTGAGTTCAAGAGATTCTCCTGCCTCAGCCTCCCGAGTAGCTGAGACTACAGACACAGGCCACTGTGCTTGACTAATTTTTTTTTTTTTTTTTTTTTTTTTTTTGTATTTTTAGTAGATATAGAGTTTTGCCATGTTGACCAGACTTGTCTCGAACTCCTGGCCTCAAGTGATCTGCCTGTCTCTGCCTCCCAAAGTGCTGCGATTACAGGCGTGAGCCACTGTGAGTCCAAACCCGATCAGGGCTACTACTGACTTCCTCCTTAGTGCTTAGAGCCCTTGAGAGAGCAGGGGAACAGAGTTGTGGTTATAAGGTGCCTTCCCCTAGCCAGCTCCCTGTCAAATACTTTGAGCCCATGAAAGATGCTGTTTGTTCTGGTGGCACAGCCACTTGTGCAAGCGTATTTCCTGGTTTGAAAAATATAACAGCCCAGACGTGCCTGCCTCTTTCAGGAAAACCCACAGAACTTTACCAAGTGGTAATTTCGAGTCTATATACCATTAGATACTCTACAAGAGCTCACTTAGCTGTTTCTTTTAACCAAGATGAAAATGAAACCTCCTCACTCTCCTCCTCCTACATCTAACTGACTTAAGGAGCTGCTGCCTATCATCTTATGAAACCACAAAGTACCATTTTTGAATACTTGTTGCTGGTATCAAAAGTCATTTCTGAAAAGGCAGCGAAGGAAGCTCTGGTGTTTGGTCTGCCTAAGAATAATAATAACAGCTCACCTAATAGTGTTCCTAGGGGATATGTCATTACTAAATCTGTTACATTTTCTTGAGCTTTAATGATAAGGAGGAGGGTGAAGAGAATGATGGTCATAATGAATACTTACTGACTCTTATGGCCTGAATTGTGTCTCTCCCCAAATTCATACATTGAATTCCTCACCCTCAGTACCTCAGAATGTGACTGTATTTGGAGATAGTAAAGGTAATTAAGGTAAAATGAGGTCATATGGGTGGGTCCTAATCCAATATGACCAGTGTCCTCATAAGAAGAGATTACAGGCCGGGGCACGGTGGCTCACGCCTGTAATCCCAGCACTTTGGGAGGCTGAGGCGTGTGGATCACCTGAGGTCAGAAGTTCAAGACCAGGCTGGCCAATATGGTGAAACCCTGTCTCTACTAAAAATACAAAAATTAGCCAGGTGTGGTGGCAGGTGCCTGTAATCTCAGCTACTCGGGAGGCTGAGGCAGGGGAATTGCTTGAATCTGGGAAGTGGAGGTTGCTGTGAGCTGAGATTGTGCCATTGTACTCCAGCCTGGGCGACAGAGCAAGACTCCAACTAAAAAGAAAAAAGAAGAAGAAGAAGAAGAAGAGATTACAACACAGACGGACACAGAGAAAAAAACCCTACAAAGACATTGGGAGAAGATAGCCATTGACCAGTGGAAAAGAGAGACCCTCAGAAGAAACCAACCCTGCCAACACCTTGAGTTTAGAATTCTAGCCTCCAGAACTGTGAGGAAATAAATTTCTGTTTTTTAAGTCACCCAGTCTGTGATATTTGTCATAGCAGCCCTAACAAACCAATACACGGACCAACAATATGCTATGACCAAGGTCTTGTTCTAAGCACTTTACAACTATTAACTTCTTTTATCTTCATAACACCCTTATGTGGTAGCGCCTATGGTTATTCCCCAATTTAAACATGAGAAAACTGAGGCACAGAGGAATTTTTCATGATAGTAAAATATTTGAAATGACCAAAAACCCATCCCAAGAAGACTGAAGAAATACACTGTGGTATATTAACATGATGAAATGTGATGCCACAGTGAAATTGTAACTACAGTTATATTCAGTGGCAGGAATGAACCATACTAATATAATGATGAGTAAAACAAGCAAGTCCCAGAAAACTATCTAAAACATAATACTCTTTTAATGAGGGCCAGAAAAACAACCAAGTAATATCTTATTTAGGAATATATATCTACATGTATATATCTAAATATCCATATCTATATCAATATGAATATAAATATCTTTGTGCATATGAGAGAGATAAAACTCCAAAAAGAGCAAAAGAATAATAACCAAAATTCAGGCCAGCAATTCCTTCAGGGTGGAGAGGGAGATAGAGAGCAGGATTGGGGGAGCAGCGCACAGGTAGACTGAGTTCTCATCAATGTGGCTAATTCTTAGGTTGGGCTCACAGTTGTCATATTATCCATAAAAAAGTAAATGTACAAATAAATAAAATTAAAGCAGGCTATACATGGACGAATGGTACAGCATGAAATGATTCAAGGATTAGAAATATGATTACTCCAATTATGTGTATCCAAGGTCCATTTTAAAAGAAAAAGGGATAGGGTTTCAGTGAAATAATTTGCCTATGGTCTTGGGTTTATTAAGTGTCTCAGCCAGCATTTGAACCCAGGGAACCTGGCTCCTGAACCCATCATCTTAACCATTATTATCTGTTCCATACTTCAGGCTGCTCCCTGATGAAAAAGAAATAGAGTCTACTATGAAAATGGAAGGCCTTACGCTACCTAGCTACCATAATATAGGTACTACCTAGCCATCAAAGTGGACTCAGGGAACTCCGAATTCACAAAATGCAAATTTATTTACCACTTCTTCAAACTGAGACAAAGGTTGAATTTCATACAGAAGAAAGACGTTTTGAGTATACAAGATGGTGTTTCAGGACTTCGAAGTCTAGCCCTGAACACATTATTTGACATTTTACTCAGTAAGGGAAAGTTAGTATTTGTACAGATCTCTCCACAGAACTCAGAGGAAAATCTAATTAAACAGAGAGATGGTTCAAAAGCCTACCGAGGAACCACGGCAGCTGCAAGTCAAAAGAAAATTGGCTTGTATGTGGAGGCCAAACTGTGCCTGTACACTGACTTGCCCAGGCCTAACATTCCTGCTTAGGTAGTGGAACAAGGGGCTCAACGAGACCCCTTTCCACCAATGACAGGACCAACACATCATTTTCCTCTACCCTGGGTTACAGATTCCACCCAGAAAACTTAGGCCATGTAGAGCAGCAGGTATGAGAGGAAAGGTACTAAACTCACAGTCCTTCATCCGCCCAGGGAGTCTGTGTTACCCTCCACCCATATTGTAATGCCTTTAAAAGACTTGAGCATCAGATGATTGATATAAAAGCCAACCCTCCACTAGCACTAGAGCAAAGGCAAGCAGGAAAGCATCTGGATTTGGCTTTCAGGCCAGTCAAAACAGCTCAAGGGCACTCAGCCTAACCCCTCACCCCACCATCTGCCAAGAAGGGAATCTGGTTAATCTACTCCCTGGGGGTCATTGCTTAAAGGCAGCCAGTGGGCCTGGCAGTCATTTGTGAGGCAGGCTTCCCTGGCCTGTTACGTCCAACATCTCCCGTAACAATCCCCATGACCTCTGCTTTAAGTTGGAGCCAGGTTCATAAATACCTAAATCAAGGGAAAGCAAAAGTCACATATCCCCTGAAGGCCACCAGAGATGGATGGGATTTGACCATCTCCTGACCTGAGTACACTCTGGTCACTTCTTTTGACTTCTTTCTTGTCTTCCCTTCTGTTTAACTCTCCAATTCTCTATGTCTTCTCAGGCTCCAAGCCTGCTCCCAGATTTTCCATCAGCACTGAAGGATGGTAAACTTAAACCTGCAGCAGTTCCTGGCTAACCTAACACACAGAGAATGTATAGAATCTTTACTTTCATCACAGAGTTTTAGAGAAAGAAATTTCTTTGGACCAACTGGGATGGGGCCCAGCAACCTGTATTTAAATATATTTCACTAAAAAACAATGTGGATACAGAGGTATTCAATCCATACCTAGAGAAATACTCCAGTAGGGCAGGCTCCAAAATTCTAAGGCGTAGGTGTGAAAACTCAGAATATTTCCATATAGAAATGACAGATAACTCCCAGGAGAATGTATTTTTTTATGATGTGATTGGTGTTCAAAACAACAAAGGAGATAATAATAATAGAAATAATAATAATTATTAGTACATGGCACTTCTCTGCCAGGCATTGTCCTAAATACTTGGTATATAGTAGCTAATTCTTACAACAACTCTCTAAGATAGGTTCTACCATCCACCTTTTACACCTAAGAAAATTGAGACACAAAGAGATTAAGTAACTGACCCAAGGTAACTTACGGAGCCAGGATGAAAATGGGCAGTCTGACTCCAGAGTCCATGTTCTTAATCACCGACTTATACTATCTACATGTGCCCTGAGGCCCTTTATGGTAGAGAGGAGACCCTTGACTTTGAAACTTGATATACAAATGACCCAAACACATGATGGTTTGACCTCCTGCTATTGAGATATTCTTTCTCCTCCACAAGTGTGAGCATGGATCTGGAATATTCTAATTAAATTGCCGTGGGAACTGATCAGCACTGGAATCTGCCTCCATGACCTCCCAGATACTCATTATTTATTGAGCATCTACTATGTGCCAACTATTATAAACAAGATACAAATGGCCTCCGCCTTTATGTACCTTACAGTATCACAACCACATCATTCCAAATGCTAATTTCTAGGGCTTAAAAGGGTTCTGAAATAAAAATATGGTTTAAATCAGTGTTCCAAGGACTTAAGGCCACCACTGCCAATGTTCTGTTAGCTACATGAGAAGCTACATGGGCTTCCTGACATTTCCATCAGCACACATCAGCTAGAACTTAGCACAATACTAGATACATGGTAGGTATTTATCAACTTATTTAGAGAAATTTCAGGAGAGCACTGACAACCAATGAATAGAATTAGAATGTCCCCCTGGTTGCTCCTGAAAGTAAGGACACAGCCATAAAAGGGTTGGAAAACAAGACCCAGATGTTCATTTCTGAGCACATAAAAGGCTAGTTCTTAAACAAATTTACCACTGAAAATATCCAAAAGTCCTGGATAAAATATTTAAAATTTTTTTTCCAATCTATGAACTGTCAAATACACAAGGAATTTTCTAGCCAGAAAAAAAGTGAAAGTGGGAACCCAGAGACATAAGTGGGTTACTGCATCCAATTTTCACCCGAAGTAGATTTGCTAAGCCAGCTGAACTTGAGCTTTGATTTTTCATAGCTTCACAGGGCATAAGGAATGGGGGACAAAGGTTAAGATATCCCAAAGAGTCTGAAAGGAGATAACTCTCATAAAGCTGGGACCCCAAAAAGCTACACTTCAGTGTAAAGGTATACTAGAAATACAAATTACTCCTGCCCCTAGGACAGTAAGGAAAATCTACTGTCAAATCTTCACATTGGGTTGGAGTAGCAGCGAAAGGAACTAGGTTATCTCCAATAAAAACTTGGAACTGCAAGCCAGCCATCATGTGTATTTGAAAAGTGAAGGTACACTACTTGGGTAATCAAAAAACCTGAGGTCAAGAATTTCATTTAGCATGATTCCAGACTGGCAGCTGTCAGGTGCCTAGCAAGAACAAAGACAGATCCTTTCTAGAGGAAACCAGGAGTCAAAAACTTCCCATAAGTAAAATCCCAAGGAAAATAAGCAACCTACAGTAAAGCAACAACAATAATATTTAAAACAAAGAAAACTTAAATACACAAGGAAACAAGCTAGGAATCCTGAAAACAGAAATTTAAAGACTGCAGATAATAAAATTACTTACAGGCTGTTTTGTATGTTTGAAAAAAATTAAAAATATAATAATTGAAATAAAAACTCAATGGATAGAATTAACTAAAGAGATAAATAATAAACTGGAATATACAGCTGAGGAAATTAGCCAAAGTGCAATACAGTAAGACAAATTAGAAAATATCAAAGAAAGACTAAGAGATAAGAAGACACAGTAAGATGGACGAACATATCTCTAAAATGTGGTCCCAGAGGAAGAGAATGGAACAGAGGCAGAGTTTGAAGTTATAACAGCTGAGAATGTTCTGAAACCTGATGAATGATATATACCCACACACAAGAAGCCCAAAGACTCCCAAACAGAATAAGAAAGAACAGATCAATACTGAAACATACAACAAAATTGCAGAACACCAAACAACAACAAAAAAAACCTCAAAAGTGACCTGAAAAGATGACTTTCAAAGGAGTAAAAAGGCTGACCACTGACTTTTCAAAGCAACAACAGAGGATAAAATACAGTAACATTTTATCTGTATTATGAATGAACCTGCCCTGAAATGTGGCATCCAAGTGACACACAGTAGTCACATCTGTGCCGAGAACTAGGCTCTTTTGTGTGTATGCTGAAATTTTGAAGGAGCAGAGGCTCAAGCCCTACCCAAACCCCTTCATTAACAGAGTCCTCGGGGGCTGAGGAGGGCGACCCTATGCAAGGCCTGCAACCTCCAGATAAAAGCAATCTTTTGAAGAGACATTCTCCCTTTGGTCACCAGAGTATTCTTCAAATTAGTTACGGGTGTTAGATTCTAAAGAAAAATAAGTACTTTTATTGCTTAGGGGTTATCTGAATTTTTACATCCATACCAGTCCGAACTTTTAAGACCATAATGGGTTTTTAGGAACATACGTTTAGTGGACCAAAGGGTAACTTGTGCATGCAGGGCCCATCCCCTGCATACCTGGCTGCTTGTATAAGGACCATGAGTGCACCTACCATGCTCTATCATACGCAGGGTCCCTGGTCCTCTTTCAAAGGCAGCTTGCTGATACAGGACACATATTTGTGCTGTGGTTATTTTAGTTCTTAGAAGGAGGTGATGAGAATCCTATCTCTCCTCTGACCAGAGGAGGTGGAGCTCCCCCAATTTTGGCTGGAGTGTGGGGACCCTAGCTCTTCCTCTACCCTTGACTACTTGCTGTTCCTTTCCCCCTCCTACACTGTGGGGAGGAGTTAGTGAAATTAAAACATGTCTGTATATCTCAACTAAGGGCCTACTCAGTTAAAGAAAAAAGAATCTTCCTTCACTTCCATCTTTGGAAGCAGGAGTTGAGTTGTGGTTGTGTTGTTTTGTTTTGTTTGAGATGAAGTTTTGCTCTTGTTGCCCAGGCTGGAGTGCAATGGTGCTAATCTCGGCTCACCACAACCTCCGCCTCCCCGGTTCAAGAGATTCTCCTGCCTCAGCCTCCTGGGTAGCTGGGATTACAGGAATGCGCCACCATGCCCGGCTAATTTTTGTATTTTCAGTACAGACGGGGTTTCTCCATGTTGGTCAGGCTGGTCTCGAACTCCCGACCTCAGGTGATCTGCCCACCTCAGTCTCTCAAAGTGCTGGAGCCACCGCACCTGGCTAGGAGTTGAGCCTTTAACCACACTAAAACACCTTGCCAGGATAAGACTCCGGATGGTACTTCCTCAGGACAGCTCTCACCATGCATCTGCCAATAGCACCCCCTGGCCCCTGCTCGATATGGAGAGTTGCCATTCCCTTGCTCAAGACTGGAAACAGAAGGCACCTTTGGCCTAAGTTACAGTTGACCTCTGGCCTAGTTTGGAAACCAAGACACAGTTATGTACAGTGCATGTGGCATAAGGCACAAATGGGAGTTGCTCAATTCTTTCAGCACCACCTAGATGACCTACAAATTGACCTTCTCTTCAATCAGTCATATATTGAACACCCACTCCATGAAGAACCTTATGTTCTTCCCACCAACACAGAGAGAGAGAGAGAGAGAGAGAGAGAGAGAGAGAGAGAGAGAGAGAGAGAGAGGGAGGAATGGCCCAGCCAGGAAATAAACCTAGAAAATAGGTTTATTTTCTAGAAAATCCCTGAGCCCATCCTCAACAACTACATTAGGGTGAGATTTGCTGGTTGCAAAGTCCCATCCACATGTAAGGAATTCTTATTAGAAAAGGTTGAAAAGATAGGAAACACATGTAAAATCTAAACTATAAACTATAAGGGCTAAAAGACAGGACAGAAGCAGTGTCCCAGGAGATTGCTAAAGCCCTCTTCATGGATTCCGATGTTTCCATTGTTTGTGCTCCACTGTGGGCCTTGAGAAAATAGAAGTGGAGAGCAGGCATTGATGTCCCCTTAGAAAAGAATCCTGAAAGGCAGTAGGCTATGGATAAGTCTCTTTCCCAGCCAAAGCAAAGTTCAAACTCTCCAGATCACTGCTAAAGCCAACAGTCTGTAACTGTCCCAGAGCAGGAGCTGCTGTGAGTCAAGAGTTGGGTGTTCCTCCTGCTTTGAGACTTACTGTCTTCTGTGGCAGGGAGAGATGTGCTCTGGATCAGCAGGAGAGGGGAGGCAGGATTCCCCTGTTCTTCTGTCAGCCCTATCTGTCCCCAGAGGGCAGCTAAAGGATGACTTCCAGAGGGCAACCTGTGAGCCAGGCCAGCAGCAGAGAGGAACCAGGCAGCTTCTGGAAGATTCATTCTCATCTCCTCTCCATCCACTAACCAAATAGCCATTTCTAAGTTATTGCCATCTTAGAAAAACACACTCATGGTCTAGATGAGCATGTTCAGCTTCACTGGAAGCCCCTTGCCCTGCCATTTGAGCCAACATAATTTACAATTCCCAGAAATGCGTGAGAAGCAGTGTATGCGCTTCTGCTGCCAAGCCTGGCCGGTTTTGCAGATTTTCATTTAGCAGGTGTCTGTTGCTAAATCAGTAGCAGCTGCTAATTGCTTTTCCTCTCTCAAACCCTCAGACAGAATGAAACATCTGGTGTTCTCTCACTTCGGGTTAAAATCAGATACCTTATCACATCTCCTTTGGGTTCCATTTTTATTAAAAAGCTTTCAGCTGATGCCTGGAACTGGCAGCAGAGAGCAAGGCCATTCCTGAGCAAGGGGAATGTTTCTAACACGATGGAGCCCGCCTCATGCCTCCAGACTCTATGCACAGAAACAGAGTCACTCAGACCATTCCCTACAACGTGGGGCTTTAGGCCCATGAGCCCAGGGAATCTGAGACTTCATCTCCTGAGCCAGGACTCTGCAGGCCCCCAGCCCTTGAATTGCAGTGCCCCTTCTTGCCCAGAATACTTTCTAGTATTTGCAACCCCCACCTGAGCCAGTTCTCCTCTCTCCTCCAGGGGAATCGCAGGGGGAACAAACTACATACAGTGGAAGAAAATTACCAGGACACCATCATCTCCAGCTCCACTTCCCAATTTATACTAGTGCTCTCTTTTCAGCCACTTTGGAAGTTTTTTTGTTTCGCTTTTGTTGTTATTCCTCCCGCAACAATCATTTCGCTGGGCTCCAAATCTGCCTCTTGATTCTAAGTCAAAGCTATACTCAAAAGCACCTTAAGAGCAACTCAAATATTTCCTACTATTATTAATAAATAATCTTAGCTAACCTTTATTGAGCACTTACTACTTTGTATCAGACATTGTGGTAAGTACTTTACATGCATCACCTTATTAAAGATTCAGGAATTGTTACGACCGTCCTCATTTTACAACATAAAACAGGCTCTGAGACAGGCTACTGACGCTGTAGAAGAAAGACTGGAACAGTGATTTGGCTAGATTAAAAGCCTGTGCTCTGCTGACTAGGTGTCTTTGATGATATTAAGGAATTATTGCTAGTTATTGTAGGTATGATAATGGTATTGTAACATTTATTTTTTTTTTTACTGTGTCCTTACATTTTAGAGATGCAAAATGAAATATTTACAGTTAAAATTACATGAGATTTTCTTCCAAATAATCCAGGGATAGGTGTTTGTGCTGGGGGTGGAGTGGATTTGCGGTGGAGTGAGGTGTATTGTTTAAAAAAAAAAAAAAAAAAAAGATGGGCTATGTGGTGATAATCATTGAAACTGGGTCACAGATGCATTAGGGAACATTTTTTCTACTTTTGTGTATATTTTCAATTTTCTACAATATAAAATTATACACATACACTCCTGTTTTTATCCACTACATCATAGGACCTCCTAGCTTACACAGTTTTTCCACCCCAAACTTCTCTCCTGTGTTAGCTCCTCTGGCCTGATCCTACCACCAAAGCTTCCTCAACTGGCACCCATGCAGTGCTGGGACCCAGAATGATCACTCTTCCCTTGGACTTTCTAAAGAAACCCTCAGTTTGCCCTAAAGTCTCAGTTCACTCCACTCAAGGTCCTAGGCGTGTGGGACCTAAGGGGAGGTTGGCAGGCCACCTGTTGAGGTAAGAGATGGGCCTCAGAGGGAGCTCTGCCTACCTCCCAATTCTTTTAATGCAATGGAAAACTGCATTCATCTTGCCAGTAGGCACCCAACAAAGGATTATTTCACTGAATCCTCTTAATAACCATGATGTACCTCTCTCCCTCCCTGCTTCCCTCTTTCTCTCCAGCCTGCCTGCCTGCCTGCCTGCCTTCCTTCCTTCCATTTCTTATTACAGGGTCTCACTCTGTCACCCACACTGGAGTGTATAGCATGATCATGGCTCATGGTAACCTTGAACTGTTAGGCTCAAATGATCCTCCTGTCTCAGGCTCCCAAGTAGGTGAGACTACAGACACATACCACCACGCCTGGCTAATTAAAAAAAAAAAAATTTTTTTTTGGTAGAGACCAGTCTCACTATGTTGGCCAGTCTGATCTCAAACTCCTGGGCTCAAGTGACCCTCCCACATCAGCCTTATGACTAGCTGGGACTACAGGCACATGCCACCATGCCTGGCTAATTATTTTATTTTTTGTACAGACAGGATCTCACTTTGGTCTCAACACTTTGGCTCAAGTGATCCTTCCTCCTGAGCCTCCCAAAGTGTTGCAGTTACAGGCATGAACCACCAGGCCCAGCCAGTGATGGAGGTAATATTTCTGTTTTACAGATGAGGGTCTGAGCAAAGTTCAGTTGCTTAAATAACCCTGAAGTCTCTTGCTCAGAGTGTCCATTAACCAAAGGCATCTCATTCAGTACTTATGCAACAGGGGAGGTGGAAAGAGCACTGATGTGGAAGTCAGAAGACCTGAGTGCTGATCCAAGATCTGCCACTCACTGGCTATGTGGCCTTAGGCTAGTCAATTCCCCTGGACCTTATCATCTGAACACTATATTGCTCATTTTGCTTTCTGTCAACTTTGCTTTCCAGCCCTTTTCAACTTTCACACACACACACTAATCCCCAGAAGATCTTGTTACAAAGCACACTCAGTTTCAAAGCTTTCTACAAAGCTACAGCAATCAAGACAGTGTGGTGCTGGCATATGGATAGACATATAGAGAAATGAGACAGAACTGAGGGTCTAAAAATAAACCTTCACATTTATTTTTCATTGATTTTTAAAAAGGATACCAAGATATTTCAATTGGGATGGATAGAAGAGTCTTTTCAACAAATGGTGCTGGGACAACTGGATATCCACATGAAAAAAAATGAATTTGGACCCCTTCCTCACACTACACGTAAAGATTTACTCAAAATGGATCATAGACCTAAATGTAAGAGCCAACACTATGCAATTCTTAGAAGAAAACAGTCACACATCTTCATGATCTTGGACTAGGCAACAGTTCCTTAGATATGATACCAAAAGCACAAGCAGCCAAATCAAAAATAGAGAAATGAGACTTTATCAAAATTAAAATATTTTGTGCCTCAAAGGATACAATCAAGCAAATGCAATGATAACCCACAGAATGGGAGAAAAATACTTCAAATTATATATCAGATAAGGGTCTAATATCCAGAAAGAACACTTATAACTGAACAATGAAAACAACCCAATTAAAACTTGGGAAAGGATCTGAAAAGATACTTCTCCAAAAAGACACATAAATAGCTAATAAGTACATGAAAAAGTGTTCAACATCATTAGTTATCAGAGAAATACCATTCAAAAATCTGAAATCTGAAATGTTCCTGAATACAAAACTTTTTGAGTACTGAAGTGATGCTCAAAAGAATGCTCATTCAAGCACTTCAGATTTTCAGACTAGGGATGCTCAACTGGTAAGTATAAAGTACAGCATTCCAACATCTGAAACACTTCTAGTTGTAAGCATTTTGGATAACGGATACTCAACCTCTACCACATCATACCCTCTAAAATGGCTATAATAAAAAAGACACAATAACAAGTGGTAGTGAGGATGCTGAGAACCTGGAATGCTAATTGCTCATGGACATATAAAATGGTATAGCCACTTTGGAAAATAGTCTGGCAGTTACTCTAAAGGTTAAACACTGAGTTATCATTTGACCCAGCAATTCTACTTCTAGTTACATACTCCAAAGCAGACATTCAAACAGATAGCTTTATACAAATGTTCATAGAAGCATATTCACAATAGCCAAAAGGTAGAACCAACCCAAATGTACACTAACTGACAAATGGATAAACAAAATGTGATATATAATACACACGAATATTATTCAGCCAGAAAAAGGAATGAAGTACTGATACACGCAACAACATGGATGAACCCTGAAAACACTGTGCTGAGTGAAATAAGCCAGTTACAAAATGCCATATTGTATGGTTACATTTACATGAAACGTCCAGAATAGGCAAATCCATAGAGACGGAAAGTAGATTAGTGGTTTCCTGGGTCTGGAACAAGGAGAGAAGGAATAGGGATGATGCTAATGTTTACGCAGTTTCTTTTTGGGGTGATGCAAGTGTTCTAAAATTAGACGGTGGTGCTAGTTGAACAACTCTGTGAATATATTAAAAACCACTGAATTGTATATTTTAAAAGGATAAACTTTTCATTTGTA
This sequence comes from Rhinopithecus roxellana, assembly GCF_007565055.1. Lineage (NCBI taxonomy): Eukaryota > Metazoa > Chordata > Mammalia > Primates > Cercopithecidae > Rhinopithecus > Rhinopithecus roxellana. Next base: position 97,119,605 of record NC_044555.1, on the reverse strand, counting down.
AATGATATCTCAATTAAACCCCCTTCCCAAAAAGTTGTGACTTAAGTCAAAGAGAGAACAAGGCAAGTGCTCATTTGTGTAATGCTTTTAACTTTCCAAAGCTCTTTGTTATCTTTCCACTGTTATCTTTTGTTATCTCTGTTACTTTTTCTTTATAACTTATCTGAAAGGTAGAGAGGGCAAATTACAAATCCCATTTGAAAAATGGGGAAACTGATGTTTAATATGGTGAAATTAAATCCTTCAAAGCCCCACGTTCCAGCCAGCGGCAGGGCAGAACGAGAACAAAGTGTACAGCAGAGCTGCCCTGGTTGCACACATTGGAATTGCCTGGAGTGCTTTTACAAAATGAGTATGTGCAGAAAGATAAGTACCACATGTTCTCACTTATATGCGAGAGCTAACAAAGTTAATGTCATAGAAGGGGAGAGTAGAATGGTGGTTACTAGAGGCTGGGGAGGGTGGAGATACGGAGGTTGGTTAACAGATACAAAACTATAGCTAGATCGAAGGAATAAGGTATAATGTCCTATAGCCATGTAGGGTGGCTATAGTTAACAATAATATATTGTATATTTTCCAATAGCTAGGAGAGGATTTGAATGTTCCCAACACAAAGAAATGATAAACGCTTGAGGTGACAGATATGCTAACAAGACTGATTTGATCTTCGCACACTGTCTGTATCTAAATATCACAATGTACCTCCAAAATATGTGCAATTATTAGGTGCCAAAAATAAAATAATGTGTAATTTTAAAATAAGTGTGTTTTGAAAGTGGCTCTGGGGATACTAATTGTGCAGCCAGCGTTGAGAACCACTGATCCACAGACTAAGGAGTGAAAGCACTCACTAGATAAGGCTTCTATTGCATAAAGAAACACTGCTTGAAGTAGTGGCTCAAGGTGTAGAGAGAAGACATTGGGGAAGACTGCCAGAGGCTGTTCCTTCTAATGTGATTTTAGGAAGACAGGGCCAAGGCAAACAAGGGCCAAGGCAAACTAGTAAGCTCTGGAGGCAAACAGGCTGCCGCCTGGCACTCACTGCTGCCACTCCCTAAATGGGCTGAAGGGCTTGGGCCTACTGACAAACCTAAAAGGCCTGGACATTTTATTTGAAAACCCAAAAAGGAGTGGGCCCAATTCACCTGTCAGGAGGGAGAAAAGCAGATTGGCCAGTTCCCTAATCAAACAGGCTGTCAATGAAACAAATGTGAAAAACAAAGGCAGTGTTAGCCAATGTGGATAGGAAAGCCTGCCTGGGAATTTTAATCTTGCTCAGCAAGGCTAATGCAGAAACAAAGCCCCCTTCACATTACCAGCACTGAAAAGCTCAGGGAGCTGGGGCCAAAGCTCTGAAGACTAACATCAACAAGGGCATATACCTCCTCAGTGTTTAGGATAATATTAGTAATAGTAATAAAAACAACAGCATCTAACACTTATTGGTCACTTCCTATGTGCCAGGCACTGGGCTAAGTGCTTACCACACATCATCTCCATTCAACCAAGCACCATTGCACAGATAAGAAAATGAGGTCAGCAAGGTTAGGTATCTTACTCAAGGTCACACAGCTACAGGTAGAAGAGCCAGCCATAAAACTAAAGACCAGCTGGTTCCAGGATTGGTACTTCTGACCACTACACTATAAACTCTTAACATCTATGCAGAGACAAAGAGATTTCCAGAATATGTAACAAACATTGTTAACAGTTGTTACTGCTCAATGATTTGTTTTATTCTATTTTTCCCTCCCCTACCCTCCCTTCCTTCCTTTCTTGAAGAAATAGCGTCTCGCTATGTTGCCCAGGCTTGTTTCAAACTCCTGTGCTTAAGTTATCCTCCTACCTCGCCCTCCCAAAGTGCTGGGATTACAGCTGGGAGCCACTGTACCTGGCCTCTATTTTTTTCTATTTTGAACATATATTACTTGTAAAGAAATGATACATAAGTGTATAAAGACAAAAGGCACAAAGCCTTCTCCTTTTTGTTTTTCGATGTCCAGAAAAATAATCACCTTTGCATTGGTGATGATTATTTTTAAATTTATACTTTTCTATATTTCACAAATTTTCAACAGTAAATACGTATCTTGTTGTAATCAAGAAAATGGCATTATTTTAGGTGGTGAAAAAATAATTCTCCTGGAAAAAAATATTATCTACCACCCCTCTGTCTTCGCACCCAAGATCCCAGGACATATGTGAGAGGGATCCCCAGAATTTCCCTAAGCAACACAGAAGTTCAGGTTGGCTGATGAATTCATTTATTCTATCTGTAGATACCTACCATGTGCTAAGTATCAGGCTATGTGGGGGTCAGCGACAAAACAAAAAACACTTGTCCTCAGTTCCAATGGGGCTTTCTACAAGTCAATTCACAATGAATCAAATGTTGCCATTTTTGAACTTTGAAGTATTTATTATTGATCTCCATCCATGCTCTACAATCTACTGCTTGGTTCATTAGATTTTGACTTCATTACAGATTTTACCTCATAAAGTGAGGTGGTACTTTGGCAAAGGTAGGAAAGGACACCAGCCACATGTGCGTGTACTGAAATGATGTGTACTCGAACATTTGGAATTTGGTGTCCAGGCATAATCCACTTGCACATGCACTCTGTGGAAACTATGGTCTTCAGAACTCGGGAAGAATGAGAATGGCAAAGCAGAAAACAGTCCTGGATTTGAAGTAAACAAATGGGAATTCTAAGTCTGTACTTCAGCTTACCATTATCTAACAGTGGACCCTGGAACAAACCTCTCTGTGTCTAATTTTTGTGTAACATGAGGGGTTTGAAGTAGTTCAGTGGTCCTCAATATTTTTATCCTATTAAACTGCTCACTTGAAAGAAAAAAGATATTGTCCTTACCCACAGAGAATAGGCGGAATATATGAATATATAGTCCAACCAAACTATGGATGAAATGAGTTATGTCCATGCCTGAAGAGATTACTGATTATCTAGTGTTTAAGTTAAACAAAGAAATATACTGGGCCAGGCGTGGTGGCTCACGCCTATAATCACAGCACTTTGGGAGACCAAGGCAGGTGGATCATTTCAGGTCAGGAGTTCAAGACCAGCTTGGCCAACATGGTAAGACCCCCGCCTCTGATAAAAATACAAAAATTACCCGGGCATGGTGGCGCATGCCTGTGATCCCAGCTACTTGGGAGGCTGAGGCAGGAGAATTGCTTGAACCTGACAGGTAAAGGTTGCAGTGAGCCGAGATCACACCACTGCACTCCAGCCTGGGTGGCAGAATGAGACTTCAAAAAAAAAAAAAGAGAGAGAAAGAAATACACTGGAGTAGTATTTATAGTAGAATTCCACGTGTGTAAGAAGCTGGAACCCAAATAAACCAACAATCCTAGAAATATGAAAATCTTTATCTGCATGTACAAGCAAAGGATAAGTGTAAAAAGATACTTTTAACACAATTTACCCTTGAGGCAACAGGACTGAAAGCTGGTAAAATGATTAGCTTTTTCTTTATAGTCCTCTAAGTTACTTTTCAATGACCATGTACTATTTTTTTTCCTAGAACTTATCTGAAATAATTCATTATATTTCACATATCTCATTTAAAAAAAATCTTTTTCCTTTTATGGATACATAATATTTTAGAGACGTATGGGGTACATCGGAGTATTTATTGCATGCATACAATGTGCAATTATCAAGTCAGGGTATTTGGGGTATCCATCCCTTTGAGTATTTGTCATTTCTATGTGTTAGAAACATTTCAAGTCCTCTCTTCTAGCTACTTTGAAATATACCATATATTATTGTTACTATAGTCATGAGCATCTACTATTTTTGTAACAAAAAAGTCCAAAAAGTAAAATTGAGCCCCCAAATTGCTAATAGATACTGTATAAAATTTACCAAAAGGCAGTCATATAGCTGAATACTTAAAAAATCAACCTCAATAACTAGGAAAGAAGAAGACCAAACCTTCCTTTGGTATGATGACCTTTGGTATCGGAAAGACCAAAGTTTCCATGCTAGTTCTGGCACTTCCTGTGTGCCCCCCCGTACAGGTTACTTAAACTTTCTAAGGCTCAGTCTGTAAAATGGACATGCTAATACACACTTCACAGGGTTTTGGTGAGGATCAAAGACTAATAATGGCTAACAGTGCAATGCTATTTGCTTTATACACATTAACTAACTTAATCCTCACAACAGCTTTATGAAATAGGCACTATTATCACCCCCATTTTATAGATGAGAGAACTGAGGCCCACAGAGGATAAGTAACTTGCCCAAGTTTGTTCTCCTTGTGTTTTCTCTGTCTCCCACCCCTGCCCCCCCCCCCCCCACACACACACACCACACACAAGGGAGTGGCCCAGCCAGAACATGAACCTAGAGAATCTGATTCCTGAGCCAATCCCCTTAACAACTACACTAGGGTGAGATATGTGTAAAAGAGCTATTCTGATTCCAAAGTCCCATCCACATATAAGAAATTCTTACTTGTGGAGGTTGAAAAGATAGGAAATGTACACAAAATCTAAATACTGTAAGAGTTAAGAGACATGACAGAAACAGTGTCTTCTTGTGATTCACAAATAAGTGGTAATGTCTCTGTGTACAACTGGAATCCGTGACTCCCACCCTGCTCTTCAGAATCTCAATACTTGGTTGACTATTTTCTGCCTCCACGTCCATGTATTCCCTTAGCTTGAACAGCCTCCTTCCTATGCAATTTGCATGCACATTCTAACCAACCTTCAAGGCTTGGCTCAGGCTTTATTTCTTCATGAAGCCTTTCCAGACCACTTACTCCAGGAGGCTGTGTATTAAGGTACAAAGTGCACAGGTTTAGCTTTAGCACTTACAAATGATGTAACTCTGAGCAAGTTGTTTAATCTGATCTAAACCTCAGTTTCCTCATATGTAAAATGGGGTTCTTACAAGAATTGAATTATATATATGTAAATTACCTGGAAAATAGTATGGGCTCAGTGAATGCTAATATTAATCTTTTTTCCATTTCTTGAAGCATACAGCAACTGCAATTTAGCAGTCAAGCCTGAATGCCTCGTACTTTTTGTTTTTTTATTTGTGACAGGGTCTTGCTCTATCACCCAGACTGAAGTGCAATGTTGTGGGCCATAGCTCACCGCTACCTTGACCTCCTGGGCTCAAGCCATCTTCCCACCTCAGCCTTGAGTCTCAAGTAGCTCGGATTATAAACATGTGCTACCACGCCCAGCTAATTTTTTATTTTTTGCAGAGACAGGGTCTTATATGTTGCTCAGGCTGGTCTCAAACTCCTGGGCTCAAGCAATCATCCTGCCTTGACCTCCCAAAATGTTGGGATTAAAGGTATGAGCCACCATGCCCAACCGTGATTTTTCCTTTTTCATGTTCTCAACTTTAATACTGCCATAACTTTTCAGGCATTTATACCTTATCTTTCTAACTAAACTGCAAGTTCTTGGAGGACCAGGAATGTACATTGGTTGTTTTTGTATCTTCTGCAGCACATGGCATAATACTTAACACAGGAAAGTGCTCAATAAAAATCTGTGGATTGACTGGTGTGATCTAGGCTGGATTCATCAAGGATTTAAGACCCTCAAAGCTTAGTCTTAAAATAAAGCTAGTAAGTTGACATATTCTAGGATAGTCCCTAGAATTTGGTTTGGACCAGGAATCCCAAACTCATCTCAATACCCCCCACATCCTCAGACACAATGCATTCATCTGATCAGAAACACACTGGCCTTTGCAGAAAGTTGAGGCACTATTTTGCCTCACTCAATTCTTTAGAAAATTAATACCCCTTTTGAAACCAAGCTTTGTACACTTTAAGAACCCTCAGGATAATAAAGGGATATTCTGTCCTCAGTTCAGGTCCAAAATCCAAACTATCACTTTTCAAAATAGCCCAATTTGCCAGTCACAGAAATAACTTTTCTAGGTCAACTAGCACATTTCGATATGCCAATTAGCAAAGAGTGAGATTTTCAAGCTTATCTGCATCGGTGACAACAAAGTTTTTCCAGCAGCACACATGGGTACAAGGTATGTCAGTGGAAAAGCTGCATCCCAAGAACATCGATATAATGTTTATGAATGGAGGATAGACACCCAGTAATGACAGAATCATTACTATCTTCTTCCACTCAGTCTGAAGATTAGGAATATTCAAAAGAACCATCCTATCCAACAGAGCAAAAAGAACTGGGCAAAAGGAGAGTGGTAGTAAACAGGGTAAAAAGGAACTAACTAACATAATAGATCAACAAGGATATATAATAATGGGCAAGTTTGATAACAAGATAATAATGTACTTGAGGCTTTAGGCCTTGAAGAAGAAAGGACCTTGATGAAAAGAATAATTATCATGCTTCTTCTAGTAGAAGACAGATGGGTACAAACACAAATGCAGGCCAGGCTAGCGTTTTTGGTCTGGGAAGAGGGCTGATATAGTATCTTAACTTTCTTTTCTGTATCCAGTCTCCCTTGCTAAGAACATTCTGCATTCAGAAGAAACTCTCATGGGGGGTTACAGGGCGAAAAGCAGAGCGCTGAGGTTGCAGCATGGGCCCAGTGTCTCATTTCAGGGCCAGATCACTAGCTTTGCACGTGAGTACCGTAACTGAAAATCTAATCTGTTCCAATGGACACCCTACTTAGCTTCCACCTCTTGGCTTTAATTTCCTGAAAGTGGTTTATCCTGGATTGGATGAGATTCTTTTTTTTTTTTTTTTTTGAGACAGAGTCTCGCTCTGTTGCCCAGGCTAGAGTGCAGTGGCCAGATCTCAGCTCACTGCAAGCTCTGTGTCCTGGATTCACACCATTCTCCTGCCTCAGCCTCCCGAGTAGCTGGGACTACAGGGGCCCGCCACCACGCCCGGCTAATTTTTTGTATTTTTAGTAGAGACGGGATTTCACCATGTTAGCCAGGATGGTCTTGAACTTCTGACCTCGTGATCCGCCCACCTCAGCCTCCCAAAGTGCTGAGATTACAGGCATGAGTCACCGCGCCTGGCTGGATGATATTCTTTGCAAAGTTATGGGTATAGATAAGGAACCCAGCATCACCATCAGGACAAATGGCCAGTGGCTATAACAAGGAACTCACAAACTAGACAGCATATCTATTCCCTAAACTATGAACTATTTATAGCCTAGGCAGGAAGACATTAACATGGGATCCATAGGTGGGCTTACAGAGGGGAGAGGCGCTAGGAGAGGAAGTGGTAGTCTGTGTCCCTCCTGAAATTGTCTGCAAAATTGTGTGTAAGTGCATTTATCTAGGAAGAGGCTCTATCACCAGCACACAACCTCTCCCTGAATTTCATTCATGGAATAGAAAAATAACTCTGAAGTCTCAGTCAAGAGATGTGGGTTCTGGGAGCACCCACCTTGACTACTTAAACTAGTCATTTATCCTCCTAAATTCACCCTCTGGAAGATAAGATTACATCAGACAAGCTTTGAGCTCCCTGCTAATCTAATAATCAATAGGTTCATGATGTACTTCCCCTCCTTCCCTCCAAGAAACAAAAGGGCGTTATCACTGGAAATCACCCTTTAATATAATTCATCTGAATCCAGAAAGAGACCCTGTTTCCAGAATCCTAGGTGTAAAGAGCACTTACTTGTAATATGGGTCACTGGAATACACAGTCCTTCTTTTAGGGTTCAGCTTTGAAGATGGAGAACGCAGAGAAACTGAAGCCTAGGCATTCTCTAGCTGATTTGCAAATCCCAGTGCCAGTAAGTCACAGGGCAGAGCAGAGCACTAGAAATTCACTGAGGACCCCACATCCTTTAGCTGACTGTGGCAACTACTTTGAACGCCCTCTCACTGTCTTTGTGTATGTGAGTATATGTATATCTATGGTACCGGTACACACAATGACCAGTTCATTTTATTTTTCTTGTTTCCTCATTACTGCTAACGAGCAACAAAATAAAATAATTAAAAAGATAAAGGGCCAAGAAGGAAGGGCAAAAGTCAAAAGCTGTCTTCCTGCCTAATTGGATCATCAGGTTTAAGAAAGAGTTACCAATCTTCATGTGTCTCATGTGAAGTCAATCTGAGCTCAACTAAGGGGCTGCAAGGCAAAACTCCCTAAAGCCAGAGTAGTCCAAGAGGGGTCCCAATCATCTAAAAGAACCAGACCTAACCCAATTGCAAATACATAGGCAAATGGAGACATCCCCAGCTTTTCTAAGTTATTTTCTTTAGAAAAAGAGCACAAAGATTGACCAGATTGACTGGAATCACTAGTTAAGAGACAGCCCAACAAAGAAGTTTCAACGTCAGGAAAGGTTACTTGAACATTTTTGATAAGTTAGTTGACTACAGACTCACATTTATTTGGAAAGTATTAGCTGTTAATGTAACAGATATACCAGTACATCTGCTATGACATGGGGGAAAAGGAAGGAGGAAGGAAAGCAGGGTTGGGGGAAGAAACAATGGTTTCTATGTAGGGTAGTATGGGTGCTATGAGCTGAATTGTGTCCCCCCAAAATTCATACGTTGGAGCCCTAACTCTTAGTACTTCAGAATGTGACTGTACAGTATTTGCAGATAGGGCCTTCAAAGAGGTGATTTGGTTCAAAGGAGGCCACCAGAGTGGGCTCTATGCAATCAGATGTGTGTCCTTAGAAGAGGAAATCTGGCTAAACAAGAGACACTAGGGATGTGTGTGTAGAGAAAGGACCATGAGAAGAGGAAGCATGAGGGTGGCCATATGCAAGCCAGAGAGGCCTCAGAAGAAACTAACCTTGCTGGCACTTTGATCTTGGGAATAGTAACAGTACCTTGCCTCGTAAGTTTATTGCAATGATTAAATAAATTAAGCCATGTAAAGCACTTAGAACAGTGGCACATAGCAAGCACTCAAGAATCAGCAGCTGATAGTGCTGCTACTGTTACTTTTTATTTTTTTAAAGATGGGGTCTCACTCTGTTGCCTAGGCTGGAGTGCAGTGACATGATCATAAATCACTACAGCCTTGAACTCCTAGGTTCAAGTGATCCTCCCACCTCAGGAGGGAGGGAGGAAGTCTCAAGCAGCCTGGACTACAGGCTTGCACCACCATGTCCAGTTAATTTCTATTTATTGATTTATTTATTTATTTGGAGGCAGAGTCTCGCTCTGTCGCCACGCTGGAGTGCGGTGGCGCGATCTCGGCTCACTGCAATCTCCACCTCCTGGGTTCAGGCGATTCTTCTGCCTCCGCCTCCCAAGTAGTTGGGATTATAGGTGCACGCCACCACGCCCAGCTAATTTTTGTATTTTTAGTACACACGGGGTTTCACCATGCTGCCCTAGATCTCTCCTGACCTCGTGATCTGCCTGCCTCAGCCTCCCAAAGTGCTGGGATTACAGGCGTGAGCCACCAGGCTCAGCCGATTTTTAATTTTTTTTTAAGAGATGAGTTCTCACTGTGTTGCTCAGGTTGGTCTCAAACTCCTGGCCTCAAGTGATCCTCCCACCTCAGCCTCCTGAGTAGCTGGGACCACAGGTGTGAGCCACTGCACCCAGCAACTGCTACTGTTATTGATAAAGGGACTAAGGCTACTTCAGCAGACCTAGGGAGATATGTACCTTTTGTGTAACAATATTGACTGAATGAAAACTTCACCACCAGCTTTCTAACTGATTTCGGTACGTAATGGAGCATTTTGGGGCCCTCATTCTCATGCTTCTACAGTGAGAATCAAAATTTCTGTTTATGTTCACTGGCTTTGCAAGAAGGTTATTTGGTTTTCATTGGGGGAAAGGTCCTACTAGAAAGAGAGCTGAAGGTGGCCTATCTAGAGGAACTATATCTATCCACCTCAGCAGGTGCTGTTTGGCCAGACCTGTGGGCTGGAAACACTCCAATTCAGGATCATTAACTCTATTAGCCTAGGGGGAGATTTTCTGATGCACCTTCCTTTTCTGGGATCTGACAGAGCTGCTGAAATTTGAGAAAGCAGCTCTCTATCTGCCTGACCTCTCAGTCTCCTGAGAAAACAGGTACAAGGGGGAGCAGAGAGATGGTAAGATAGCATTGGATCTACTTTTCTGCCCTAGCAGGTTACCTCTACAGGCAGGAAGTAACTTCTGCTCCAACCTTGTTCCACTTCCCTGAGGCAGGAAGGACTTAAGCTGTGGTATGGGAAATTCGCCATTTTTTGTTAACTGTTAAGTTTTTCAATTTGGTTTATTTTTACCATTCTTTGGAATTATCCCCTCTACCTCTGAGACCAAGGCAGGAGTTCTGATTCTACAGTTCACCAGGTGAAGTCAGGCAAGTCACAGACCATGGGAGATGTAGAAGGCAAGGCAACAGTGCCTGTGTCAGTGGCCTGTGCCTACTGATCCCAGCTCACAGGGGAATGTTGAACCAAGTGCACCCTATTAAGACAGAGGCTGTGCCCCCTGCACTCCCCAACACAGACGTTACCCTCCATCAAAAGCTCAAATGCTTTATCTGTAAGATGCTTTGGGGTCCTTGGCAGAAAAGATCTAGTCCATATAAGCTACCTTGGGAGTCCTGTTAAAATGCAAATTCTGGTGCAGGTGGCCCCTGAAATTCTGCATGTCTAACAAGCAACACCCATGTGATGCTGATCCTAGGACCATACTTTGAGTTACACACTTGGAGTAACTGTGAGTTATGAACAACTGGGACAGTGATTCTCCAAGAGTGGTCTAAGGACCCCCTGCATCGGCATCACTTGGGGACTTGTTACAAACATTCAGTCCCTGCCATTACTTGCAGACTCTCTCAATCAGACCTTCTGGGGATGGTGCCTGACAAGCCTCATGTTTGACAAGTCCTTCAGTTGACTGCTATGAACATTACATTTCAGAATCATTGCACGAAATCAGGGGTTCTCAACTCCCACTCCATGCTAGAATCACCTGGGGAACTTTTTAAAACACAATGCTGTCATCACAGATCCTGAAGTCATCCTCTCCAAGGGCGGGGCAGGGCATCAGTGTTTGTTTTTAATTTTATTTCTAACTGACGAATAACTGTGGGTACTTATAAGGTACATACAGTATGATGTTTTGATATATGTTTGCATTGTGAAATGATTAAATCAAGCTAATTAGGTGAGCCTAGAACATATTAGGGTTCAAAATTGCTGCTTTAGATGAGTGCTTTCTCTGTTAATTTCTACTGATATATGACATGCATCTTGAAAACTGTAATTATCATAAAGGTATACATGAATATTTGCGGGGAGGAGATGACAGGAATATTTGTGGAGAGGGGGCAAAGCATAGCTGTGGTTTTAGGATCAAGAGGCTTAGGCTCCAATCCTAACTGCCACTTGGAATTTTACTCCCTGAGAAACATTTTCTTCCTCTATAAAACAAGAGGCCATAATTCTTGCCCTGTCTACCTCAAACACTGTTATGCGAAAAGCCTTGTACACTGTAAAATGCTATCCAAAACTGAGGATTATCCATTAAAGATTTAAACTATGATCTTAATGTTTAAGGCAAATTTAAGTCAGAAAGCAGTAGTAATAATTTTACAAGTGATTTATTTTTCTGAGCTTCTCAATGTGACCTGCTAATCCCTCCACAGTCCCACATTTGGGATTCTGAGGACACAGCTCTGCCAGCCCAGCATTGTAGCTCCTGCTTCTTTCTGGGCTGGTTTATCACCAGCCTGCTGCTGCGACCATGGGATTCTCCCTGCTAGCCACTAGGGGCTGTTTGGTCCAGACTGGCCCATGGGTTTGGGTGAATGGGGAAGGAATCTAATTCTTGCCCTAGGAAGTCCTTGGAGAAGTAGACAGGCTATGAGGCTCCCACAGCAAATTACTCAAGGCCAGTGTGGCTGACTCTTAGGACACCTGAAAGCTCCTTTCTTTCCATTAAACCTCTCAAAGAATTTGTATAGGTTTCTTTGGTCTGCCCTGGTTATTTTACTTTTTTATTTTTTTGAGACCAAATCTCACTCTGTCGCCCAGGCTGGAGTGCAGTAGCACAACGTTGACTCACTGCACCCTCTGCCTCCCAGGTTCAAGTGATTCTTCTGCCTTAGCTTCCCGAGTAGCTGGGATTGCAGGCAAACACCACCATGCCTGGCTAATTTTTGTATTTTTAGTAGAGATGGGGCTTCACCATGTTGGCCAGACTGGTCTCAAACTCCTGACCCCAAGTGATCCGCCCATCTCAGCCACCCAAAGTGCTGGGATTACAGGCGTGAGCCACCGCGCCCCACCAGCTATATGTATATTTTTTAAATCACATGGGCATATGGACAAGTACTGCTTTGGATGTTGCTGGTACATTCCTAGAAGAGGCTACTTACCAGCCGAGTGTTTACCACAGGAAACAGCAATGCCAGAAGAGCTCCATTCAACATGTGCATCTGTAGCCTAGTGGGGGAGAAAGATAAAGTTCAGGTCATACTCAGACCCTGATACAAAGGGAGAAAAAAGACATGTCACGTTAAGCCACGCCATATGGAAGAGAACTATGTATACAAGTTGCTCTCTGTGGAAAATGGCACTAGAGTTTGCACAAAATAAATTAAAAGTGGCATATTTTGTATTAACTGAAATGTTCTGAAGAGCACCATCACTGGCTCAGAATCCCCTGAACACCTCCTGAACATGCTTTGGTTACAACACTTTATTACATAATGAGCTCTGTGCTCCCTAAACATTCAGTCAGTCCCAATCAACAGCTTCAACTGCTACAGCTTGGGCGGCATTAGAAAAGGGGAAATACGGGAGGTAAGTGTTCTGTTATTACAGTAGAAACCTATTTATTATAACATGGCTGCTTATTTACACTATCATGTATAATCCTTTTCCCCAAACAGAGACCTAGACAGAAAAATATTGCTACAACCCAGGAAGCCAACTGCAGTGTTTTGCAAACTATATTTCCCCACTTTCTTAGAAATGCCCTCAGGAGCAAAAGTGGGCAGCCTTCCAGGCTTTCATTTACATATTGGGCTCTGTGACTTAAAAGTAAAACAAAAAAAGAAAAAATAAGAAGAAAACCACTGGTCTCCAGCACTGGTTAATGATACTGTTTCCCAATCCCAATGCCAGACTTGTTAAAGTACATGCATATTAGAAACCCTTCATAAGTCAAGCACAATTAACTCAGGAACAAACCCTGCTTGTGAGGGCTCTGGGGATGGATTTAAGCAACTTCCTTCATTATTAAAGGAAAATGGTTCTTTACTACTAAGAGAGATGAAAAGAATGACAGTCTGTTCCTCTTGAAGAAACGTTGATTTGATGGGTTATGGACAACCACCACAGAGGCAACATGCCTCTTAGACCTCAACACTAGCTGCAGGTCGATCTCAATCTCTCTCTCTCTCTCTCTCTCTCTCTCACACACACACACACACACACACACACACACACACACACACACACGCTCACACAGCATACCTCCTATGCCCTGGCTGGGAAAACAGTCCACATGTTGAAGACTCCCTAGAACTTCAGCTCTTCTCTTGGCACTCATAGATGTGTTTGTAAGACTAAGAGATGTGGCTGGGTGCGGTGGCTCATGCCTATAATCCCAGCACTTTGGGAGGCAGAGGCTGGCGGACCACCTGAGGTCGGGAGTTCGAGACCACCCTAGCCAATATGGCAAAACCCCATCTCTACTAAAAATATAAAAATTAGCCAGGCATGGTGGCAGGTGCCTGTAATCCTGGCTACTCGGGAGGCTGAGACACAAGAATTGCTTTAACTCAGGAGGTGGAGGTTGCAGTGAACCAAGATCATGCCACTGCACTACAGCCTGAGTGACAGAGTGAGACTCAGGGAGGGGAGGGGAGTGGAGGGAAGAAGGGAAGAAGGGAAGGGAGAAAGACTAAAAGATGTTACAAGAAGACCCCGGAGAATGGCACAGAAACCCCAAGACTGCTTTTCACTTCCCCAGTCTGTTTCTTCCTATTGTTCTTTGTCACCAAAACTTTGTGAATAGTGATGGTGTGCACTTAATATATTCCAGCCATCCTTAATCAAGAACCAGAAGAAAAATAATAATATTCCAGGCAAGTATCTGATTAACTGCTTTACATGAACTTTCTTGCTTAATTTTTATACCAATCTTCTGAGATAGGTACAATTACTTTTCCCAATTTGTTGATAAGGAAACGAGTTTCAGAGAAGTGAGGTGATCTGGTCAACATCACACATAAGAGAGTAGAGTCAGAGTTCAAAACCAGGTTGATCTGACTCCAGACCCCAAACTCTTACATCTCTCTTGCTGCCTTGTATAGAAGCCCCGGTCCCTTCCTTCTGCCAAAGTATGACCTCAGGTGGAGGGTTAGAATGTTCCTCTTTCCTTCCTTTTAGTTTCAAGGGTCTCTCCATCTCCTCCTTCATTCCCTGTCCCTGGCTTAATAAGATTTCAAAGGATGACTAAAGTGGAAAAGGCTGTTTGGCTACCCAAGGCCATCACACTCCCTCAGGTTAATAAGGCTTGACCTGGTCCATAAAAGGGAAGAGGCACACCAATGCAATGTCACTCCAGCCTCCCTGGGGCTGGCCAGGTTACCACAACCCTTTTTCAGCAGTGTCATTCAAGGTGGCACACCGTGTCTGACAAACCTGACAAACGGAGTACTAAAAATTCTGGCTCAAGCCTTAGAATCTACAGTAGGAGCTATTAACAGCCATTCCAGGCCTTCAGTGAAGTAGAATCTGGCTTAATCCCGCCCCTGGGCCCTCCTATGTGACAGCCACAACATACTCACCCTGGGAGAGCAAAAAAAAAAATCACATCAACAGTCCAGATCAAAGTTGGATTCTGGGCTGGGTGTGGTGACTCACACCTGTAATCCCAGCACTTTGGGAGGCCGAGGCAGGAGGATCACTTGAGGTAGGGAGTTCAAGACCAGCCTGGCCAACATGGCGAAATCCTGTCTCTACTAAAAACTCAAAAATTAGCTGGGCAAGGTGGCAGGCACCTGTAGTCCCAGCTACTCAGGAGGCTGAGGCAGGAGAATCACTTGAACCTGGGAGGCAGAGGTTGCAGTGAACCGAGATCATGCCATTGCACTCCGGCCTGGGTGACAAAGCGAGACTGTATCTCAAAAAAAAAAAAAAAAAAAAAAAGCTGGATTCTGGTGCCAGGCTTTGCTATGGACCTCAAACGAAATGTCAGCATTTGCATAGGGTCAATTAGACATTTGGGCATCAAAAGTTAAATCTTGAGGTTGATGGAACTGATAAGGGCCTATGGATGGCCAAAGATGAAGATAAAACTAACATAAAGATCCAAAACAGTTAAGTCCCTAGATAAAGACAAGCATTGCTCTGGGTTTCAAAATTCAGTTTATGCAAGCTATATATATGCCAGTGGGTGAATTATCTTTAATATATAAAGAAGCCTTACATATTAATAATCACAAATATTTCTAACATGTATTGAACATTTCTATGTGCAAATCACTGGGCTAAGGATTCAAATACATCATTTCATTCAGTTATCAGAGTTTTTATTATAACCACCATCATCTTCTTCATTTCATTGCGGAGAAAACCAAAGCTCCAAGTGATTAAGTGATCTGCCCAAGATCAAACACATAATAAGTGACAGAGGCTGAAGTCAAGCTCAGATGTCACCAAGTTTCAAGCTTGTGTTTTTACCATTGTACTCTGCTTTAAATCTATGGCATGAATGTTACATATGTTCTGTGTGTGTGTATGTGTGTCTGTGTGTCTGTGTTTCTATGTGTGTATGTATGAGACTGCAGGCCAGGAAGGAAAAAGTTCTTGAATGCCATTGGGGCAAGGAAGGTCATGCCTAAACCCCTTGTGTGTTCTGTGGCAACTATCCTGATCACACAACTACATTGTCCTTTACAGACAAAGCACAGCTCTACAGGTAAATGACTGACCAACTCAGAAGCAGAGGCTTTTAACTTTATACCCACCCACAGCCTGCCACAAAAATTTGTATTGGGTATGGCAAATGGCTATAGGGCCACTAGAAAGTCCTGTGAGGGAGTTCCCTCATCCGTACAATAGTAACCATAATAGTACCCAACTCATAGGATTGTTATAGGGAATTATATTTATAAAATGCATTAAAATGTGCATGGCATATAGTAAGACTCACATAAAACGTTTGTTAAATAAATGGTGAAGAATTCACCTAAAGCCTCCTCAAGATGGATGAATGGATGATGGATGGATGGATGGATGGATGGATGGATGGATGGATGGATGGGTGGATGGATGGAAGGGAGGAAGGAAGGAAGGAGAGAAGGAAGGGAGGGAGGGAGGGAGGGAAACGAGGAAAGGAAGGATGGGAAGGGAAAAAGGAATAGAAAAAAAACATATGAGAGACAAACTATTTAAAAAATTCAAAGTGTCAGAAAGAGGTCCAGAGAAAGCAGATGGACAGACTGAAGGCCAGAACCAAAAAGTAGAGTTTGGGGACAGACTTATATTTAGTTAGTCATACTTATAAACCTCCTTGCCAGCTCGGAGTATTGGTCATTGTATTATATATACAGTTGATCTTTGAACAATGTGGAGGTTAGAGGCACTGACTTCCTGAGCAGTCTAAAACCTGCCTATAACTTTTAACTCCTCTAAAACTTAACCACCAATAGCTTACTGTTGACTAGAAGCCTTACTGAGATCAATTAACACAAATTTTGTATGTTATATGTATTATATATTGTATTCTTACAGAGAAGAGAAAACATTAAGAAAGTCATGAGGAAGAGAAAATACATTTAGAGTACTGTACTACATTTATCAATACCATAAGTTTGCATCATCTGTTCACAAGATGAATCATCCATCTAAAATAGTGGGCAACTGCAGCTGCAGACCTCAATCTATCAAGCAATTCAACTTTTCCTTGTAATGTCTTAACTTTTCTCTGCTTCTTGGGAGCACTTCAGCATGACTAGTGCACTTTGTATGGGTCCTCTGGTGTTATTCAACATTTATGGTATTGCACTAAACATGATGAAAAATGCGAGAACCACAAGGATCACTTTTTATTGGGATCCACCATTTACTGGAGAAAGAACAGCCTATTCAGAGATGATTAGGGGCACAGGGCATTATAGGGGATACTCACAACACCTGAGCTCACCGCAAGACGTGGCCATAAAATTATTACAGGAGTACAGTATGTACTACAGTTAATTTTATGCGGTTATGCTTTAATACTGCATCTTTGTATCTGTTTGCATCTCTCAATTATGATGGCACAATGTACAGTCTATAAGTGTGTACATAAGCTTTGATAAATTTTAACTTCTTATAATAGATTGTGTATATTTTAGAGTAGTAAACTATAAAATACACTAGTGTCTACATATATTTATTCATTCACGACATACTTAACCTTATCGTAATCTTTTTCAATATTTCTAGACTATAAGACTTGCGTGCAAATTTTTTCAAATTGTCAAAAATCTCCAAACCTTTTTCCAATGTATTTATTGAAAAAATCTGCTTCTAAGTGGACCTGCATAGCTCAAACCCATGTTGTTCAAGGGTCGACCCTTCCCTCATGTTTTCCATCCTGTTTAGTGTGATGATACTGTAACCACTGAGTAACACCAGGGAATCCAGATGAAGCGCCACTAGTCATGCTGGAAGTGCTCCCAAGAAGCAAAGAAAAGTCATGACATTACAAGAGAAAGTTGAATTGCTTGATATGCAGCATATATTTTATTTTCTGTATATTGTGGTATTTTGATATCTTTAAAACCTTTCTGGCTAGAGACAGCCTGCCCCCATCCCCATACTCCAGCCAATTCTTAGAGATAGCAAGTACTCAGCCAGAAACATGCCTTTGATATGCAAACTAACCAATCCAAAGCCAGACCTCCTCTATCTGCCCCTTACACCCCAGGAGGCTATATTCCTCTTCCTTAATCACCCCAGGGCCAGATACCAGGCAACTAGGGTACACCTACAGCTTAGAGGCCTGCTGAAATTATTCGAACTAGCCAATCCTTAACTATTCACCCTGTCCTGCCTTGCTTTTCCTGTGGAAACCCCAATAAAGGCAGTGGTCTAAAACTTCCTCCTTGCTCCTATCTCCTGCCTCCTGACCACCCTAATGTCTTTCCCAAGTGGCCTTGCCTAGTATCCCAGGCCTCCTGTCTCTATAATAAACTTTGTTTTTTCCTTACCCTCTCCTCTGTCTACTCTTGTGGCCACATCTGACTGATCATCACAAAAGAACACAAGAAAACCATT
Source organism: Rhinopithecus roxellana (assembly GCF_007565055.1). Taxonomy (NCBI): domain Eukaryota; kingdom Metazoa; phylum Chordata; class Mammalia; order Primates; family Cercopithecidae; genus Rhinopithecus; species Rhinopithecus roxellana. The sequence goes on along the minus strand of NC_044555.1, from coordinate 97,101,402 downwards.
ATTACTGTCACAAACATTTCCTATAAGCTTTTTTGGTTTTGTATAGGATGCTACACTGAGTCTGCTTAGCTGGTAAGAATCTGAGGCAATATGGCAAGCACCATGGTTTTGATTCTCTTCTGGATCAGTTAATTTTGTTGAATTTAGTTCCACAAACATTAGCCAATCCATTACTGTGTGCCCAACATTGTTGCAGGTATTGTAGGGAAAAGAAGATCAGTGTAAGTAAGACACAGTATCTGCCCTCAAAAAGCTAACAATGTTTATGAGAAGGCAAGAAGTGAAATAACTAGAGGAAATGTACAATGGTTAAGGGGGGTTGGAATCAAGTCTACATTCCATCCCATCTCTACCATTTACCCGCCAAGTGACTATGGACAAATCACTTAAAATATGTGTCAATTTCTGGCCAGGCACAGTGGCTCACACCTGTAATCACAGCACTTTGGGAGGCCGAGGCGGGCAGATCACGAGGTCAGAAGATCCAGACAATCCTGGCTAACACAGTGAAACCCCGTCTCTACTAAAAATAAAAAAATAAAAAAAAATTAGCCGGACGTGGTGGCAGGCGCCTGTAGTCTCAGCTACTGGGGAGGCTGAGGCAGGAGAACGGCGGGAACCTGGGAGGCGGAGCTTTCAGTGAGCCAAGATCGCGCCACTGCACTCCAGCCTGGGCGACACAGCGAGACTCTGTCTCAAAAAAAAAAGCGTCAATTTCCTCACAATTGGTAATGGAACTAACAACAGTACCTACTGAAAAGATTAGAGAATTTAATAAAATAAGACCATGTAAAGTGATCAATGTAGTGCCTAGGATATAATAAGCACTCAATATACAGTGGCTGTATTATCCTTAATAGATCAATGTAAATGCATATTATTCATAACAAATGAAGCTATTATGATCCTTCACGAGATGAATTCTATTTCAATTTAGTACTTGACAACAACCAAGAACAAAAAGATATGGAACAGATGACAAATTCTCTGGATGACTGGAAAGGCAAATTCATAGAGAGGAATTCTCAAAGGAAATTATAAAATATTTTGAACTGAACAACAACAAAAAAAGATGCCAGTAACAGGAAATTTTTTTTTTCCAAGACAGTCTCACTCTGTCACCCAGGTTGGAGGATGGGAATGCAGTGGCAGGATGTTGTCTCACTACAATGTCCGCCTCCCGGGTTCAAGTGATCCTCCTGCCTCAGTCTTCCAAGTAGGAGATTACAGGCGCCTGCCACCACGCCCAGTTTTTGGTGGGTTTTTTTTGTTTGTTTGTTTGTTTGTTTGTTTTGTAGAGACGGGGTTTCGCCATGTTGGCCAGGCTGGTCTCGAACTCCTGGCCTCAAGCAATCCACCCACCTCAGCTTCCCAAAGTGCTAGAATTACAGGCGTGAGCCACTGTACCCGGCCTGAAATTATTATATTAGGCAAAAAGAATGATCTCAAATTAGCAGTCTAAGCTCCCACCTTAAGAATCCAAAAAATAAGAGCAAAATAAATCCAAGGCAAGCAGAAAAAATGAAATAATAAAGAGTAGAGATCAATGAAATGGAAAAGAAAAACAATAGAGAGGCAGGGCCCAGTGCCTTATGCCTGTAATCCCAGCGCTTTGGGAAGCCAAGGCGGGGGAATCACTTGAGCCCAGGAGTTCAAGACCAGCCTGGGGTGTAGTGATGCAAGACTGTAGTCCCAGCTACTGGGAAGGCTGAGGTGGGAGAACCACTTGAGACCAGGAGGTCGAGGCTGCAGTGAGCCAGGAGCACATGCCACTGCACTCCAGCTTGGACGACAGAGTGAGACCCTGTCTCAAAAAAAAAAAAAAATCAATAAAACCAAAAGTTTGTGTTTCAAAAAAGTCAATACAATTTATAAACCTCTAGGTAGAATGACATGGATAAAAAGAGAGAAGGAAAAAAGTTAGCAATATCAGCAATGAAAGAAGATATTAGAACTCTAGTAATTAAAATTATAAAAGAATACTCCAACCAACTCTGTGCACATCAATTTGACAACTTAGATGAAATGGGCATATTCTTCAAAAACCACAAACTCCAAAACTCACCCAAGATGAAAAAGACAACCTGAATAATCCTATTAAATAAATTAAATTCATAGTTAAAATCATCTGAATAAGAAATCTCCAGACTCAGATAGTTTCGGTGACCAATTCTACCAAATATTTATACAATCTTGTCCAGAAAATAAAAGAGAAGGAAACATTTCTCATTTTGATTTGAAGAGGGCAAAGAATAAATACATCAACAAATGAAACAGAATGGTCCATCACTACATTACCCAGATACCAAAACTAGAGGAGGTGGGTAGTGGGGAAGAACAAGAGGAAGAGAAGAAGAAAATAGAGGAAAATGAAGATGATGATGGAAGAAGAAGGAAGCAGGAAGAAGAGGGAGGGAGGAAAGGAGGGAAAGAGAGAAGGAAGGAAGGAGGGAAGGAGGGAGGGAAGGAAGGAAGGAGGGAGGGAGGGAAGGAGGGAGAAAGGTAGGGAGGGAAGGAGGGAAGGAGGGAAGGAAGGAAGGAGGGAAGGAAGGAAGGAAGGAAGGAAGGAAGGAAGGAAGGAAGGAAGGAAGGAAGGAAGGAAGGAAGGAAGGAAGGAAGGAAGGAAGGAAGGAAGGAAGGAAACAAAGACCAATATTCCTCATGAACACAGACACAAAAATCCTCAGGAAAATATTAGCACATCTAAAGTAGCAGTATAGAAAGAATAATACTCTATGACCAAGTGCGTTTTGTCCTGGTAATATAAGGTTAGTTCAATGTTTGAAATTCAATTAATATAATTCACCAAATCGTGCCAAAAAGACTAAAAAATACTAAAAAGTATGTGATCATATCAACTGACACAGAAAAGGCATTTTGTCAAAATTCAGTATCTATTCATGATAAAAATTATCATCAAACTAGGAACAGTAGGGAACTTCCTCAACCTGATAAAGAGCACCTAAAATTACTACACCTAATGTAATACTTAATGGTGAAAGACTAAATGTTGCCGCCCACAACATTAGAAACATGACAAGGATGTCCACTCTCACCACTACTATTAGACAAGAAGCTTTAGCGAGGAAATCAGGCAACAAAAATAATAGAGATTGAAAAGGAAGAAGTAACACTGTCCTTATTTGCAATGGACGTGATTATATGTATGGAAAATCCCTAGGAATCTACAAAAAAGCTCCTAAAAAATATATTAGTTTTTAAAGGTCACAGGATACAAGATACAAAGTCAACACACAAAAATCAGTCACTTCTACACAGTAGCAGTGTACAACTGAAAACCAAAATTTTGAAAGTACCATTTAAAATGTTTCAAAAAAAAACTAAAATGCTTAGGTATAAATCTATCAAAATATTTACAGGATCCATATGCTAAGAATGGCAAAATGCTGATAAAATAAAAGAAGACCTAAATAAATGGAAAGACATACCATGTCCAAGGACTGAAAGGCTCAACATAGGAAAGATGTCAGTTCTCACCAAAACGATCTATAGATTCAAAGGAATTCTGATCAAAATCCCAACAGGATATTTTATAGATAGACTGACTCTAAAATGTATATGGAAGGTCAAAGAAACAGGAATAGCTAAAATAATTTTGTAAAAGAAGCAGATAATGAAGGAGTCACATTGCCTGATTTTAAGGCTTACTACAAAGTTACAGCAATCAAAACAATGTAGTAGTGCCCAAGAATAGACACATCAATCAATGAAACATAATAGTCCAGAATTTGACCCACATAAATATAATCATTTGATTTTTGAAAACAGCGTAAATGGGGTTGAAGCAATTGGACATTCATATGTAAAATAACAAACTTAACCTAAACGTCACACCTTATATGAAAGCTAAGTCATAACTCTAAATAGAAAATTATAAAACTCTTAGAAGGAAATGTAGGAAAAAATCTGTGATCTTCAGTTAAGCAAACAGTTCTTAGACATGACACCAAACACACAATACGTAAAAGAAAAAAATGATAAACTGACATTAATCAAAATGAAAAACTTTTGATCTGTGAAAGACACTTTAAGACAATGAAAAGACGAGCTATATAACATATAACATGGGAGAAAATATTTGCAAATCACATATCCAACAAAGAACTTTTATCCAGAATATATAAAGAATCCTCAAATTCAACAATAAGAAAACACACAACCCAGCTGGCCGCGGTGGCTCACGCCTGTAATCCCAGCACTTTGGGAGGCTGAGGCGGGCAGATCACGAGGTCAGGAGATCGAGACCATCCTGGCTAACACGATGAAACCCCGTCTCTACTAAAAATACAAAATATATATATATTAGCCGTGCATGGTGGCGGGTGCCTTGTAGTCCCAGCTACTTGGGAGGCTGAGACAGGAGAATGGCATGAACCGGGGAGGCAGAGCTTGCAGTGAGCTGAGATCGCGCCACTGCACTTCAGCCTGGGCAGCAGAGTGAGACTCTGTCCGCCCCACTGCCCCCCCCAAAAAAAAAACAGTGCTATAAAAAAAAATGTGAACAGACACTTCACCAAAAGAAGTTGTTATTGAATGTTGTTGTTTTCATAGCAAATAAGCAGATAAAAATATGTTCCCTACCATTAGAGAAATGCAAACTAAAACCACAATCAGATGCCACTTCTCACCTGAAAACAAAAACAAAAACAAAAAAAGACAATAGCAATGTGGAGAAACCAGAATTCTCATACACTGTTGGTGGGAATGTAAACGTAAAAGTACTGATTTGGAAAACTATTTGATGGTATCTTATAAAGGTTTTTTTTTTTTAATAAAAAAAAAGAAAAAACTTTTAGAAGTTAAAAGTACTAGTACTCACCCTACAACTCAATAATTCTGTTCCTGGCTCCCTACTAAGATGAAAACTTATGTTTACACGGAACCCTCTACACCAATGTTTACAGCAACTCTACTCATAATAGACAAAATCTGGAAGCAGTCCAGGTACCCTTCAATGGCTGAATGGATAAACAAACTGTGGTACTTACAGACCATGGAAAACCACTCAGAAATAAAAAGGAATAAACAACTGATACATGTAACGACTCAGATGAATCTGAAAGGCATTATGCTAAGTAAACAAAGCCACTCTCTAAAGGTTACATACTATAAGGTTCCATTTGTATGACATTCTCCAAAGGACAAAAGTACAGTGATGCAGAACTGGTCAGTGGTTGCCAGGGTTTAGAAATCTGGATGTCACACTAAAGGGAGAGTATAAGAAGTTTTTGTAAGTGATGGAGCAGTTCTAAACCCTGTCTGTGGTGGTAATTATAATAATCTATACATGTCTTAAGATTCATAGAACTTTATTCCCAAAAAAGCCAGTTTGGCTGTATAATTGAACAAAATTCAAAAATGTATACGAGAAGCAAAACACCGAACTCTCCCAGTCTCAGCTTTCACACTCACAAAATAGGTGATCCAAGATTCTGAGCATTTTAAACAACGTTTTTTTTGCCCTAGTTTTTTCTTTACACTGAAAGTTTTAAACATACAGTAAAGTATTTTAAAAAATGAGTACCTCTGCACCTACCATACAGCTTTAATAAATTTGAATATTATTGATTCAGTTGTCCTCTATGTACCCTTTCTGAATACGATTCATCTCCCCCAACCCTCACCAAGGGGAACCTCTATTCTAAAGTAGTTGACTTCCTTGTTGCCCGTGTTTTTATACATTTATTATGTTTGAATATATCCACAAATCACATATAGTGTTGTTTCATGTTTATATCCTTAAATAAATGGTACATTATATAGAGAAAGAGATTATGCAAATTACATTTTTCAGTTAACTTCTAATTATCCATGTTTATACATGTAGCTCAACTTCATCTGTTTTTCACTGTTGTATATTATTCACTTGTATGAATATACCACAAGTTCGTTACCCATTGTCATGCTGATGGACATTTGGATCTACTTTTTTCCTTCAGCCAGACACTGAGATTTACTTTCTGTGATTTGCATTATAAAAGCAAAAGAGCTGGCTGGGCACAGTGGCTCATGCCTGTAATCTCAGCACTTTGGGAGGCCGAGGCAGGCAGATCATTTGAGGTCAGGAGTTCGAGACCAGCCTGGCCAACATGGTGAAATCCCATCTCTACCGAAAATACAAAAATTAGCTGCTCGTGGTGGCATGCGTCTGTAATCCCAGCTACTCAGGAGGCAGAGGCTGAAGTGAGCCAAGATCACGCCACTGCTCTCCAGCCTGGGCACAAAGTGAGACTCTGCCTTAAAAAAAATATATATATATATATATATATTTCTACCATCCCAGAGTCCAGACTCCTTCCACTATAAACCCTTGGATCTAAGAGTGTATACATTTTTTCCCACTTTGTGAGGTCCTGTAGCACAATCCTGTCTGTCTTGTGGTAGGAAGTGCAGTTAGGAAGTTGCATTTCAGAAATCACATATAAGAAAGTAGGATGCTTGCCTGTCCAAGATGGCTGAATAGGAAGGGCTCCAGTCTACAGCGCCCAGTGTGAGCAACGCAGAAGATGGGTGATTTCTGCATTTCCAACTGAGGTACCGGGTTCATCTAACCGGGCCTTATCGGACAGTGGGTGCAGCCCACAGAGCTTAAGCCGAGGCAGGGCAGGGCATCACCTCACCCGGGAAGCACAAGGGGTTAGGGAATTCCCTTTCCTAGCCAAGGGAAGCCGTGACAGATGGTACCTGGGAAATCGGGTCACTCCCACCCTAATACTGCGCTTTTCCAACGGCCTTAGCAAATGGCACACCAGGAGATTATATCTCGCACCTGGCTGGAGGGTCCCATGCCCACGGAGCCTCCTTCACTGCTAGCACAGCAGTCTGAGATGGAACTGCAAGGCAGCAGCGAGGCTGGGGGAGGGGCGCCCACCATTTCTGAGGCTTGAGTAGGTAAACAAAGCGGCCTGAAAGCTCCAACTGGGTGGATCCCACCACAGCTCAAGGAGGCCTGCCTGCCTCTGTAGACGCCACCTGTGGGGGCAGGGCATAGCAGAACAAAAGGCAACAGAAACTTCTGCAGACTTAAACATCCCTGTCTAACAGCTTTGAAGAGAGTAGTCATTCTCGCAGCACAGAGTTTGACATCTGAGAACAGACAGACTAGCTCCTCAAGTGGGTCGCTGACCAGCGAGTAGCCTAACTGGGAGGCACCTCCCAGTAGGGGCCAACTGACACCTCATTAGGCCAGGTGCCCCTCTGAGAGGAAGCTTCCAGAGGAAGGATCAGGCAGCAATATTTGGTGTTCTGCAATATCTGCTGTTCTATAGCCTCTGCTGGTGATACCCAGGCAAACAGGGTCTGGAGTGAAACTCCAGCAAACTCCAACAGACCTGCAGCTGAAGGTCCTGAGTGTTAGAAGGAAAACTAACAAACAGAAAGGACATCCACACCAAAATCCCATCTGTACGTCACCATCATCCAAGACCCAAGGTAGATAAAACCACAAAAATGTGGAAAACCCAGAGCAGAAAAGTTGAAAATTCTAAAAATCAGAGCACCTCTTCTCCTCCAAAGGAACGCAGCTCCTTGCCAGCAATGGAACAAAGCTGGATGGAGAATGACTTTAACAGGTTGAGAGGAGAAGGCTTCAGACGATCCGAAAAAACAAACTTCTCCGAGCTAAAGGAGGATGCTTGAACCCATCACAAAGAAGCTAAAAACGTTGAAAAAAGATTAGACAAATGGCTGACTAGAATAAACAGTGTAGAGAAGACCTTCAATGACCAGAGGGAGCTGAAAACCATGGCACGAGAACTCCATGACGCATGCACAAGCTTCAGTAGCTGATTCGATCAACTGGAAGAAAGGGTAGCAGTGATTGAAGATCAAATGAATGAAATGAAGCGAGAAGAGAAGTTTAGAGAAAAACAGAGTAAAAAGAAATGAACAAAGCCTCCAAGAAATATCGGACTATGTGAAAAGACCAAATCTATGTCTGATTGGTGTACCTGAAAGTGACGGGGAGAATGGAACCAAGTTGGAAAACACTCTTCGGGATATTATCCAGGAGAACTTCCCCAACCTAGCAAGGCAGGCCAACATTCACATTCAGGAAATACAGAGAACGCCACAAAGATACTCCTCGAGAAGAGCAACTCCAAGACACATAATTGTCAGATTTACCAAAGTTGAAATGAAGGAAAAAATCTTAAGGACAGCCAGAGAGAAACGTTGGGTTACCCACAAAGGGAAGCCCATCAAACTAACAGCAGACCTCTCGGCAGAAACTCTACAAGCCAGAAGAGAGTGGGGGCCAATATTCAACATTCTTAAAGAAAATAATTCTCAACCCAGAATTTCATATCCAGCCAAACTAAGCATCATAAGTGAAGGAGAAATAAAATCCTTTACAGACAAGCAAATGCTGAGAGATTTTGTCACCACCAGGCCTGCCGTACAAAAGCTCCTGAAGGAAGCACTAAACATAGGAATAACTGGTACCAGCCACCGCAAAAACATGCCAAATTGTAAAGACCATCGATGCTAGGAAGAAACTGCATCAACTAATGAGCAAAATAACCAGCTTACATCATAATGACAGGATCAAATTCACACATAACAATATTAACCTTAAATGTAAATGGGCTAAATGCTCCAATTAAAAGACACAGACCGGCAAATCAGATAAAGAGTCAAGACCCATCAGTGTGCTGTATTCAGGAGACCCATGTCACGTGCAGAGACACACATAGGTTCAAAATAAAGGGATGGAGGAAGACCTACCAAGCAAATGGAAAACAAAACAAGGCAAGGGTTGCAATCCTAGTCTCTGATAAAATAGACTTTAAACCAACAAAGACCAAAAGAGACAAAAAAAGCCACACATAATGGCAAAAGGATCCATTCAACAAGAAGAGCTAATTATCCTAAATATATATGCACCCAGTACAGGAGCACCCAGATTCATAAAGCAAGTCTTTAGAGAAGTACAAACAGACTTAGACTCCCACACAATAATAATAATGGGAGACTTTAACACCCCACTGTCAACATTAGACAGATCAACGAGACAGAAAGTTAACAAGGATATCCAGGAACTGAACTCAGCTCTGCAACAAGTAGACCTAACAGATATCTACAGAACTCTCCACCGCAAATCAACATAATATACATTCTTCTCAGCACCACATCGCACTTATTCCAAAATTGACCACATAGTTGGAAGTAAAGCACTCCTCAGCAAATGTAAAAGAACAGAAATTGTAACAAACCGTCTCTCAGACCACAGTGCAATCAAACTAGAACTTGGGATTAAGAAACTCACTCAAAACCATACGACTACATGGAAACTGAACAACCTGCTCCTGAATGACTACTGGGTACATAACGAAATGAAGGCAGAAATAAAGATGTTCTTTGAAACCAATGAGAACAAAGACACAACGTACCAGAATCTCTGGGACACATTTAAAGCAGTGTGTAGAGGGAAATTTATGGCACTAAATGCCCACAGAGAAAGCAGGAAAGATCTAAAATTGATACCCTAACATCACAATTAAAAGAACTAGAGAAGCAAGAGCAAACACATTCAAAACATAGCAGAAGGCGAGAAATACCTAAGATCAGAGCAGAACTGAAGGAGAAAGAGACACAAAAAACCCTTCAAAAAAAAATCAATGAATCCAGGAGTTGGTTTTTTGAAAAGATCAACAAAATTGATAGACCACTAGCAAGACTAATAAAGAAGAAAAGAGAGAAGAATCAAATAGACACAACAAAAAATGATAAAGGGGATATCCCCACCAATCCCACAGAAATACAAACTACCATCAGAGAATACTATAAACACTTCTACACAAATAAACTAGAAAATCTAGAAGAAATGGACAAATTCCTGGATACCTACACCCTCCCAAGACTAAACCAGGAAGAAGTTGAATCTCTGAATAGAACAACAACAGGCTCTGAAATTGAGGCAATAATTAATAGCCTACCAACCAGAAAAAGTATGGGACCAAACAGATTCACAGCCGAATTCTACCAGAGGTACAAAGAGGAGCTGGTACCATTCCTTCTGAAACTATTCCAGTCAATAGAAAAAGAGGGAATCCTCCCTAACTCATTTAATGAGGCCAGCATCATCCTGACACCAAAGCCTGGCAGAGACACAACAAAAAAGAGAGTTTTAGACCAATATCCCTGATGAATATCCATGCAAAAATCCTCAATAAAATACTGGCAAACCGAATCCAGCAGCACATCAAAAAGCTTATCCACCATGATCAAGTGGGCTTCATCCCTGGGATGCAAGGCTGGTTCAACACATGCAAATCAATAAACGTAATCCGTCATATAAACAGAACCTACGACAAAAGCCACATGATTATCTCAATAGATGTAGAAAAGGCCTTCGACAAAATTCGACAGCCCTTCATGCTAAAAACTCTCAGTAAACTAGGTATTGATGGGACGTATCTCAAAATAATAACAGCTATTTATGACAAACCCACAGCCAATATCATACTGAATGGGCAAAAACTGGAAGCATTCCCTCTGAAAACTGGCACAAGACAGGGATGCCCTTTCTCACCACTCCTATTCAACATAGTGTTGGAAGTTCCAGCCAGGGCAATAAGGCAGGAGAAAGAAATAAAGGGTATTCAATTAGGAAAAGAGGAAGTCAAATTGTCCCTCTTTGCAGATGACATGATTGTATATTTAGAAAACCCCATTGTCTCAGCCCAAAATCTCCTTAAGCTGATAAGCAACTTCAGCAAAGTCTCAGGATACAAAATCAATGTGCAAAAATCACAAGCATTCTTATACACCAATAACAGGCAAACAGAGAGGCAAATCGTGAGTGAACTCCCATTCACAATTGCTTCAAAGAGAATAAAATACCTAGGAATCCAACTTACAAGGAATGTGAAGGAACTCTTCAAGGAAAACTACAAACCACTGCTCAACGAAATAAAAGAAGACACAAACAAATGGAAGAACATTCCACGCTCATGGATAGGAAGAATCAATATTGTGAAAATGGTCATACTGCCCAAGGTAATTTATAGATTCAATGCCATCCCCGTCAAGCTACCAATGACTTTCTTCACAGAATTGGAAAAAACTACTTTAAAGTTCATATGGAACCCAACAAGAAGCCACATTGCCAAGACAATCCTAAGCCAAAAGAACAAAGCTGGAGGCATCACGCTACCTGACTTCAAACTATACTACAAGGCTACAGTAACCAAAACAGCATGGTACTGGTACCAAAACAGAGATACAGACCAATGGAACAGAACAGAGGCCTCAGAAGTAATACTACACATCTACAGCCATGTGATCTTTGAGAATCCTGACAAAAACAGGAAATGGTGAAAGGATTCCCTATTTAATAAATGGTGCTGGGAAAATTGGCTAGCCATAAGTAGAAAGCTGAAAGTGGATACCTTCCTTACACCTTATACAAAAATTAATTCAAGATGGATTGAAGACTTAAATGTTAGACCTAATACCATAAAAACCCTAGAAGAAAACCTAGGCAATCTCATTCAGGACATAGGCATGGGCAAGGACTTCATGACTGAAACACCAAAAGCAATGGCAACAAAAGCCAAAATTGTCAAATGGGATCTAATTAAACTAAAGAGCTTCTGCACAGCAAAAGAAACTACTGTCAGAGTGAACAGGCAACCTACAGAATGGGAGGAAATTTTTACAATCTACCCATCTGACAAAGGGCTAATATCCAGAATCTTCAAAGAACTTAAACAAATTTACAAGAAAAAATCAAACAACCCCAACAAAAAGTGGGCACAGTATAAGAACAGACGCTTCTCAAAAGAAGACATTTATGCAGCCAACAGACACATGAAAAAAAGCTCATCATGACTGGCCATCAGAGAAATGCAAATCAAAACCACAATGAGTATACCATCTCACACCAGTCAGAATGGCGATCATTAAAAAGTCAGGAAACAACAGGTGCTGGAGAGGATGGGGAGAAATAGGAACACTTTTACACTGCTGGTGGGACTGTAAACTAGTTCAACCATTGTGTAAGACAGTGTGGCAATTCCTCAAGGATCTAGAACTAGAAATACCATTTTACCCAGCCATCCCATTACTGGGGATATACCCAAAGAATTATAAATCATGCTGCTATAAAGGCACATGCACACGTATGTTTACTGTGGCACTATTCATAATAGCCAAGACTTGGAATCAACCCAAATATCCATCAATGATAGACTGGATTAAGAAAATGTGGCACATATACATCATGGAATACTATGCAGCCATAAAAAAGGATGAGTTCACGTCCTTTGTAGGGACGTGGATAAAGCTGGAAACCATCATTCTGAGCAAACTATTGCAAGGACAAAAAACCAAACACCGCATGTTCTCACTCATAGGTGGGAATTAAACAATGAGAACACTTGGACACAGGATGGGGAACATTATACACTGGGGCCTGTCATGGGGTATGGGGCTGAGGGAAGGATAGCATTAGGAGATATACCTAATGTATGAGTTAATGGGTGCAGCACACCAATGTGGCACATGTATACATATGCAGCAAACCTGCACATTGTGCACATGTACCCTAGAACTTAAAGTATAATAAAAAATTAAAATTAAAATTAAAAAAAAGAAAGTAGGACAACTGCTGAGACTAAGTCGAAGCTATACAAGCATTTTATGTACTGTGCTGTTCACTTTTCCGTATGTTTAAAAATTTTCAGGCCATGTGCAGTGGCTCACGCTTGTAATCCCAGCACTTTGGGAGGCGGAGACGGGGGGAATCACAAGGTCAGGAGATCGAGACTGTCCTGGTTAATACGGTGAAACCCCATCTCTACTAAAAAATATATATATACATATATACAAAAAATTAGCCAGTTGTGGTGGCATGTGCCTGTAGTCCCAGCTACTTGGGAGGCTGAGGTAGGAGAATTGCTGGAACCCAGGAGGCAGAGGTTGCAGTGAGCCACGATCACGCCACCGCACTCTAACCTGGGCAACAGAGCGAGACTCCACTCAAAAGAAAAAAAAAGTTTCAGACTAAAAGAACATAAAAAACAAGCAAGTAAAGAAGAAAAACATGATAAGTAGAACAGGGAGGCTGGGCTGGCTTTGCCTGTGGACACAAAGATAATTCCCTGGTTGCAGCTGGTGGTTTCCCACTTCCTTGTTCTGAACCAAATGGGGCTGCACAACCACAGAGACTGCAGAATATATATATATATATTTTTTCCCTGTGAAATTCAGGAAGTTGGCAACAGCCCCTATCTGGAAGGTACTCAACTGGTAAAAGAGGTTACTTATCTAAAGGCAATTTTCATTCTGAAATTTTACTTATCCAAATGAAAGCAATTTTCTTTCCTTAAGACCCAAATTCTAACAGTGAGTACACAGATGACAAAGCGTCAAGACAAGGATAATGCTATACGTTACTACTAACAATTATTGAGTACCTGGTATATGTTAGATTTCATGCTAAGAAATCTACATGGGTCATCTTATCTAATCATCACTGTTACTCAAGAGGGTGGTTACTATTAATAGCATTCTTTTACAAATGAGGAAATGGAAGCTAAGACTTTAATCTTCGCTCAGGATCACAGAGCTAAGAATTAAGCAGAACCGCAACTATAACTCTAATTCCACTGTACTATTCAAGATCCCTTCAAAACATGTCTATCCCATAAATAAAATGCTGAATTTAACAGAACAGTGTTTAAATACATTATATTATGTTCATCCAAATAATGGAATACTATGTAGCCATCAGAAATCATGTTAAGAATACTGAATTAGATGGGTAAACAATCATGCTATATTTTAAATATTACAAAGTATCAGATGTAGAAAGATCTTCATTTTGTTTCTAAAAATGGTGACTCACGCCTGTAATCCCAGCACTTTGGGAGGTCCAGGCGTGTGGATCATGAGGTCAGGAGTTCAAGACCAGCCTCACCAATATGGTGAAACCCCGTCTCTACTAAAAATACAAAAATTAGCCAGGTGTGGTGGCAGGTGCCTGTAATCTCAGCTACTCAGGAAGCTGAGGCAGGAGAACTGCTTGAACCTGGTTGGCAGAGGTTGCAGTGAGCCGAGATCATGCCACTGCACTCCAGCCTGGGTGACAGAGTGAGACTCTATTTAAAAAAAAAAAAAAAAAAGGGATATATACCTACAGAAGACTGAGAAGAAATTATACCAACATATTAACAGGAATTATCAGTTATTATTATTATATTCTTTATTGCTTTCTGAAATATTTTATTTCTTTTCTTTACAATTAGCATGGATTACTTTTATAATGAGAAAGAAACAGTTCTGCTTCTTCATTACTAACTGCACTGCTTCTATCTAACCTGCCCAAATCTTATCTATTATGCCGTACTGCTTTTTCTCCCCTCTTTGGAATTGCTTTTGACCAATATATAGCACAGTAGATTCTTCACTTGGATAAAGTAAAAAGAGGTCCAAAATAATCAGTCCTTATTCCTCTGCTGTGTACTGCTTTCCATGTTTCCGCAGATGGGAAAAGTTATCTGAATCTTTAGCCTTCCTTTAACCTAATGATGACGTACATCTAAACACATGCTGAAAGCCTAGGAGAAGGGAAAAAAAATAAAAGCAGTCCCTGCTCTAGGAACTTTCAAAGAGAAATTCTGGGAGACTTGAAGAAGATAAAACTGAGTATATGTAAAGGTAGGCAGCTTCTATTGTATGTGGAATGGGAAGAGAGACCTGTGAACAACCCAAAAGCACCTTCCCTCTTCTACGAATTAAGGGAAGAATACACATAGACAGAAGGCAGAACCTGACAATAAGGTGGCTCCTAGGAAAGCAGACACCTGAGCAGCATTCTCCATAAAAAAAGGGAAACTGGTCTCCCTGAATTGCTCTTTACTTACTATGGTTTCCTCTTTCCCCTTTAAATCTGCAGCATTCATAAGCAGAGCCTTCTCTCCTTTGCCAATAACTGAGTCTTAATAAGGCTGCTCAGGTCAAAAACAAACTCTCAACTATCTTTTTCAGTGATGAGTCCAATGCTAAGCCAAAAAGCAGCCACCTCCAAGGTGAAGGTGCCAAAAGACTACCCCTTTTTAACTGCATATGACCCCAAACTCAGTCTCAGTTTAGAATCCTTCAGGTTCCAGAGCAGCTGACCAGATGAGCACTGGGAAAGGGGGTACTGAGATGGTAAAATCATTCCAAGACATTTACACTCAACAGGTTCAAACTGAGTCTATCTCATGAGCTCAGAGCAGTCCTAGAGATCTGAGGTCTGAATTTCTCCCTGGGGAAAGTCATGCTGTTAAAAAATCTAAGAGTATCATAAATGAAATCTAGAAAAAGAAAGGGCCATGGGGATACTGCACTATCATATCATGTGACCCAAAGGCCAAAAGGATATCAGTCTTGCAATGCCAAGATCACGTGTCAGGCTGCCCCAGTTCTCCATGCCCACCCCCATGCTTCCCTCATCTACCTTGGCTCACATGCAGCCTACAGTCCTCTCTCCATCCAGCAACGCACCTCCTGCTCTCTGCAGCACAGATGAAATTTCATCTCATCCCCTTCAAAAGCTTCTTTAGACTGAGTCAGGTCATTATATGACCAAATAATCCTACTTGCATCACAGATCCACTCCTTTCCTCGCACACATGAAGATGAGCAACTTTAGGGTTTCAGTGGGGAGCAGAGTGGTACTGTACACTTTCTGGAGCAGAGGGGTACTGTACACTTTCTGAGGCAGAAGATGTGTGTCAGCGCTCTGCTATGCACTTTTCTTACCCAAGGCGGGGTGAAGGAAGAGTTCCCTGCCATTTAAACCATACCACTCAGTGACTCACTCCATGAGTTCCCCCACCCTTGCTACATACACATGGATAACCAAGCACATTAAGTGCTGGGTGTTCGGAATACAGCTAAACCGCCTCATTACAACCCAAAGCCTGGGAAACCTTAATCTCTGTTCCCTTTTCCTTCATGTATTCCTTCAAGATATCCCAATTCAGAGGTCGAAGCTGCAGTGAGGTATGATCACGCCACTGCACTCCAGCCTGGGCAACAGAGTAAGACAGTTTCAAAAACAACAACAAACAAGATAGCCCAACTCAGAGAAAGTCTCAAAAGGCTAGTTTCTCTAAGAGGCTCCCTGCCCATTGTGAAATTCTTGAGCCCAGGTCTCTAGCTGATAAGGAATAATCTTAGCCTGGAGGCTGTAGAAATAGTTGACTCCGATTGATGACTGCTCTTTTATTAAGTAAGAGTGTTGTGGTTAATAACTAAAAAGCTAGGATCTTCTAGTCTTGGGAGGAGCTCAGATCAACTACCAGAAGCATCGCTAGTCACCATTTGTACTACAAGCAAAAAGAAATGACTGGTTAGCTTTTAAGTTGTTTCTGATATGAACACTTCTGACAGCTGCAGAGGTTTCTCAAGCCTCTAGAGAAGTAGAAAATCCCTGCTCTGATCTTTATGTCAAAGAGTGTGAATGTGAACTCTTGTGTCTCTCCATCTGTAAAGATCGTGGGATGACATCACTAGGATGAACTGTAGCTTTCCAAGATCTCCCCATCCCCATTATGGTATTCCTCTTAAATACTCAAGAAACGTCTCCTACTGCTTTCTAGCTTATTAACAGAGTCACTGTCCTACTGTACATATGTAATTTCCTCCTCTCTCTCTCTGCCTATGCTAGATCTAATTCCTCTAAACTCAGAGTCAGCAAAATATGGTCCCTCTGTTTTGGCTTCTTTATTGACATGATTATATACATATATATATAATTTTTTCCATCTCAACTGTTAAGTGTACAGTTCAGTGTCATTAAGTACATTCACACTGTTCTATAACCATGACTGCCAGCTATCTCCAGAACTTTCTCATCTGGTCCTCCTGTTTATGTAAATAAAGTTTTATTTGAACACAACCACACTAATTTGTTTGCATTTTTCTGTGATGCTTTCATGCTCCAACAACAGCTAAGTAGTTAAAACACAGAGATCATATGGCTCGCAAAGTCTAAAATATTTACTCTCTGGCCCTTTACAGGAAATGGTTGCCAATCTCTGCTCAAATCCAAAATATACACTGGATTTCTACTTTAAAATACCACTTGGCTAGCAGTCACTAACATAGCCTCTCTCAATTTCCCACTCAAATGCCTATGAAGATACAGAAAAAGATAAAATTCCCCAAACACTAAAAACTTAGACTGATGGCCAACTTATTACCAGGATCTGGGAGAAATATCCATTAACAATAAGCCTAATGCTGAAATGAGAAACAACAATCTGTCCAATTCATGCAGCAGTCCACAGAAACCTAAAAGAAGATAGGAAACGTTGAGTCCTTCCACAACTGTCAGCCTCATGGCTTAGAAGCGAAGAGTTCATTTGAAACTGGCAAACTGGATATCCATTTGGACTACATGGCTACTACTTTCAGAGGAAATCAGCAATTCTCAAAACTGGTCTGCATTCATATGGAGACTCGAATTCTCCCAAATCAAAAGGGCAGAAGTGGCAGAATTGGTGCTGGCACACTGTGTACAAGGAGTGAGAGCCCTCACAAGTAATACTCAGATAGTAACACATATGGGAGGCTGTACTGTTTCGCATAGTTTACCCGGTTCAGAGTATCTGAGAACATTATAGTAGGGGTGGACAATTCCATATGGGTCCAGCAGAACCCACTAGATGAGTAGCTGACAGACACTGAAACAGGTTAAAAGCTATGTGTATCAACTTGCCTGCCAACAGTGGAGCTGAAAAGGGTTCTAACCAATATGAGAGAGAATCTAAGCTTGAGGATAGTCAAAGGCAATATACATACCCTGTATTTGATGAAAGACAGATCCTCTTTTGAATATTCATAAACCATACAAAAAACCTGACCAGGCATGGTGGCTCATGCCTGTATTCCCAACACTGGGAAGCCAAGGTGGGAGTATCACTTGAGGCCAGGAGTTCAAGACTGGGCAACACCGCAAACCCTGTTTCTACATTTATACTTTTTTTTTTTTTAATTAGCCAAGCATGGTGTTGTGTGCCTGTAGTCCCAGCTATTTTGGAGTCAGAGGTGAGAGGAACACTTGAGCCCAGGAGTTTGAGGATGCCATGAGCTATGAACATGCCACTGCACTCCAGCCTGGGCAACAGAGCAAGACCCTGTTGCTTTACACACACACACACAAAAGGTTTATATGAAAACCTCTGGCAGCACAAGGGAAATGCATATTACTCTGACAACTTAGAGGAAACAAAAATGTCTTAATTTTTTGTATAAACCAGAAGAAATATTTTAGAAAACTGTTTATATCCTCAATAGAATGAAAGAAAACATGGACTCTATGAAACAGGTATAGAAAGCCACTAGAATAAAACATTGAGAAGGAAAGACAAGCTAGGGTAAGTAGTTCAACAGAGCTAGAAAGAAATATAGAGAAATTAACATTGTAACAAAAAAAATAAATTTCACATTGGAGACAGCAGAGAGAAAAATCAATCAAATTAATAGTATGGAAGCCAAATCTGAGACTCTCTCAAGCATGCAAAGGAAAAGGAAAATTTATCTTAGAAACTAACAAAGATTGATATTAGGAAATCTATAACATAATATACCAAATGGGGAGATCAAAGTAGAAAACACAAATGAACCTCTTAATAGATTCCTAGAAAACATCAGCTAAACTCAACAACTATTCTTGTTTTTTTTTTTTTTTTTTTTGAGACAGAATTTGACTCTGTCGACCAGGTTGAGTGCAGTGGCGCAATCTCAGCTCACTGCAACCTCCACCTCCTGGGTTCAAGCAATTCTCCTCCCTCAGCCTCTCAAGTAGCTGAGATTACAGGCATGCACCACCATGCCTACATATATATATATATATATATAGTATTTTTAGTAGAGATGGGATTTTACCATGTTGGCCAGGCTGGTCTTGAACTCCTGATGTCAAGTGATCCTTCTGCCTCAGCCTCCTGAAGTGCAGGGATTACAGGCGTGAGTGCGTGAGTCACCACACCTGGCCAACTATTCTTGATTTTTGTAAGGACTTGATAATTTAAGAATAAGGTAATTCCCTAACATTATAAAAAACATCTAACCTAAACCAACAGCCAACATCAGAGCCAACTAATATGAACCACTAGAAACATTTCTATTAAGTGAATCACTAGAAACATTTCCGTTAAAATCAGAAGCAAGACAAGGAAGGACTCCTGCTAGTACTGCTATTATTTAGCCTTATCCCAAAAGTTCTAGCCAATACAATCGGGTTTGAAATCAAAATAGCAGTTTTGTTCTTTAAAAGGAAATAAAGTTATCATATGGGATCTGATGTGATTAATTTCAAAAATAACCCAAGAAAAGCAACTGAAAAACTATTAGAAATAAGAGTTAAGCATAGACACACAAAATCAAAAATTTTCCTACCTACCAGTAATAACTAGTATATATGAGATACACACACATGCATGCAAGCAACTAAGGAACATAAAAGAAAATTAATAGATTAACATATTATGTCTTTTCCTGGATGACAGACTCAGTGTTGTGATGATGTCAATGAAATTTTAGGTTTAAAGTAATTCCAATCAAAATCCTGGTAAGATTTTGAGAAGAACCTGAAAAAAACATTCTAAGTTCATTTGGATGAAAGAATGGTTGAGACTAGCCAAGAAAAAAGTGTGGGTAATATGCTAGGCTGCACAGAAAGCAAAGGAAATCTGGCTTGCCAGCTATTGCAAATATAAGGGTATGAAACTGGTGGAAAACCCAAGAGAGAGATCAATGAATAATACAAGTCAAAAAATAAATAAATAAATCCTAGCATATATAAGAATTTATGTATGATAAAAGTATAATAACAATAATCATAGGAAAACAGTTATTTGACAAATGGTGCTCTAATAAATGACTCTCTAGGGGAAAATATAAGCTATACTCTACTTCATACTAGTCACAAAATGAATTTTTGATGGACTGACAAGTTAAATATTTTTAAAACTATTTAAAAACTGGATTATCTATCTAACCTTAGGATGGGAAATGTATTTTCAAGTGTAAAAGCAATAGAAGAAATTACCACGATCTGAAGGAGGTTTAGAAATCAATCAATTTAACCAATAAAAATGTAAAAACAATCTATATCAAAAGCATCGTTAAAAAGTTAGAAGACAATCTGGGGAAAACATTTATGTGCACAACGTGCAGGTTTGTTACATATATATACATGTGCTATGTTGGTGTGCTGCACCCATTAACTCGTCATTTACATTAGGTATATCTCCTAATGCTATCCCTCCCCCCTACCCCCTCCCCACAATAGGACCCAGTGTGTGATGCTCCCCTTCCTATGTCCAAGTGATCTCTTTGTTCAATTCCCACCTATGAGTAAGAACACGCGGTATTTGGTTTTCTGTTCTTGCGATAGTTTGCTGAGAATGATGGATTCCAGCTGCATCCCTGTCCCTACAAAGGACACTAACTCATCATTTTTTATGGCTGCATAGTATTCCATGGTGTATATGTGCCACATTTTCTTAATCCAGTCTGTCACTGATGGACATTTGGGTTGATTCCAAGTCTTTGCTATTGTGAATAGTGCCGCAATAAACATACGTGTGCATGTGTCTTTATAGTAGCATGACTTATAATCCTTTGGGTATACCTGCAGTAATGGGATGGCTGGGTCAAATGGTATTTCTAGTTCTAGATCCTTGAGGAATTGCCACACTGTTTTCCACAATGGTTGAACTAGTTTACAGTCCACCAACAGTGTAAAAGTGTTCCTATTTCTCCACATCCTCTCCAGCACCTGTTATTTCCTGATTTTTTAATGATTGCCATTCTAACTGGTGTGAGATGGTATCTCATTGTGGCTTTGATTTGCATGTCTCTGATGGCGAGTGATGATGAGCATTTTTTCATGTGTCTGTTGGCTGTATGAATGTCTTCTTTTGAGAAATGTCTGTTCATATCCTTTGCCCACTTTTTGATGGGGTTGCTTGTTTTTTTCTTGTAAATTTGATTGAGTTCTTTATAGGTTCTGGATATTAGCCCTTTGTCAGATGAGTAGATTGCAAAAATTTTCTCCCATTCTGTAGGTTGCCTGTTCACTCTGATGGCAGTTTCTTTTGCTGTGCAGAAGCACTTTAGTTTAATTAGATCCCATTTGACAATTTTGGCTTTTGCTGCCGTTGCTTTTGGTGTTTTAGTCATGAAGTCCTTGCCCATGCCTATGTCCTGAACGGTATTACTTAGGTTTTCTTCTAGGGTTTTTATGGTTTTAGGTCTAACATTTAAGTCTCTAATCCATCTTGAATTAATTTTCGTATAAGGAGTAAGGAAAGGATCCAGTTTCAGCTTTCTACTTATGGCTAGCCAATTTTCCCAGCACCATTTATTAAATAGGGAATCCTTTCCCCATTTCTTGTTTTTCTCAGGTTTGTCAAGGATCAGACGGCTGTAGATGTGTGGTATTATCTCTGAGGGCTCTGTTCTGTTCCATTGGTCTACATGTCTGTTTTAGTACCAGTACCATGCTGTTTTGGTTACTGTAGCCTTGTAGTATAGTTTGAAGTCAGGTAGCGTGACGCCTCCAGCTTTGTTCTTTTGGCTTAGGATTGTCTTGGCAATGCGGGGTCTTTTTTGCTTCCATATGAACTTTAAAGCAGTTTTTTCCAATTCTGTGAAGAAAGTCATTGGTAGCTTAATGGGGATGGCATTGAATCTATAAATTACCTTGGGCAGTATGGCCATTTTTACAATACTGATTCTTCCTATCCATGAGCATGGTATGTTCTTCCATTTGTTTGTGTCCTCTTTTATTTCACTGAGCAGTGGTTTGTAGTTCTCCCTGAAGAGGTCCTTTACATCCCTTGTAAGTTGGATTCCTAGGTATTTTATTCTCTTTGAAGCTATTGTGAATGGGAGTTCATTCATGATTTGGCTCTCTGTTTGTCTGTTACTGGTGTATAAGAATGCTTGTGATTTTTGCACATTGATTTTGTATCCTGAGACTTTGCTGAAGTTGCTTATCAGCTTAAGGAGATTTTGGGCTGAGACAATGGGGTTTTCTAAATATACAATCATGTCATCTGCAAACAGGGACTCTTTATATATGTAAACTTCATACAAATCAACAAGGGAAACACCTGTACATCAAAACTCAGCACAGACCATGAGTAAACAATCTACAGAATAAAATATATATATAGCTGATAGATATAAGTAATAACCATATTATGTATATGTTCCAAATTACCTATAATGATATTTGAAAGAAAAAAACCGACGCAAAAGGTAAGGGGAAAAGAACAGAGAAGCTACCAGTGAGATGTGAGATGTGTTGGGGGAACTGGGGGGTGAGGGGGAGGTCTGGTTACACTGCAACACAGTCCTTTATCCTATTCCTGAGGTTTTCAAAAGGAAATCTTATTTGTTAATAACTGGTGAGGCAGGCTAGTTCATATTTTGGGACTGGGTAGGTTCCCTAAGATGAATGAGACATGTAACATTTTTCCAACTTAGTAGCAGGATAGGAAGCACAAAACCATCTCTAAGGATATATTGGTTTTATTCAAACCTAAGTGAGGAAAAGAATTCTGTGGCTTGGATGTCAATGGCACTGGTAGATAGCTCTTCAGGAAAGTACCACTCACATCAGCCAAATGAGTCAAAAGAAAATGGCTCAGATTTAAAGAGATATAGAACAGCACTGCATGTACAGACACAATACAAGAAACAACTCTGACGCTGCTATGTAAGCATTCACAGAGAACCGGAGCCAAGAACAGGGAGGATAAGAGGCCTTCAGAGGCAAAAGACTGCCAGGCTGGAATTCTAGGAGTTGGAGATACTAAAGATCAAAAGAACATGATGCCCAAGGTTGCTGTTGTAGTGGGCCAGGTAGTGGGCCTTCTAATTTTGGCTCCATACCCTGGATGCATGCTTTCCACTGAGGCAGCCTTTCCAGCAGCAGGCTACAGCAGCAGGACTTAGCAAGTCACATGTCAACTGAGGTACATATAAATGAAGCATTCCAGGACCCAGACATAACACTGTGGTACTATCATTCCCTCTTGTCAAGTGTACCATAGGGACCATGTGGAGAATCCTGTCCCTTCCCCACCCCAATGGGAGTTGCCAGCATTTGCCCAGCACAGGACATGCAGCCTGCTGCACACGTCATACCCCTTTCCTATAGTGACTGGGCGTGCCTCCAGGAAGAACACAGTGGCCCCTGGTTAGCTGGGAAGCTGGTAAACTCATGTGTGGCTGGCACAGCAAAGGGCCCATAGAGAAAGCAAGAGAGATAGGTATACGATGCTAGTCAACAAACCTATAGAACACATGGGCCTAAAGATCACAGCAGAGCTCATCCATGTATACTGAGACATAGTGAATTTTAAATAAGATGCTTTCATACTTTTAACAATTTAAACAATGGGAGAGTAGAATATTCACTTCAGCAACACAAGGTAATGATTAGCAGCTTGGGCTCTGCAGCAAGAGAAACTTTGGATCAAATACTACATGTACCACATGCAAGCCACATCCAGTCACGTAAACTTTCTGAGCCTTAGTTCTCTTGACCAGGCTTCTATTAATAGTACCAGTACTACTATTAGTACTTCCCACACAGTTTTGTTAGAAGGATTAAATAAAATAATCAATGTTAAGTGTTTCTCACCATGCCTAGGCATATAGTAAACCTGATTATGTTATGATCACTGGCAAGAGAAGAAAGAA
The DNA here is from genome assembly GCF_007565055.1 of Rhinopithecus roxellana. Lineage (NCBI taxonomy): Eukaryota > Metazoa > Chordata > Mammalia > Primates > Cercopithecidae > Rhinopithecus > Rhinopithecus roxellana. The sequence goes on along the minus strand of NC_044555.1, from coordinate 97,077,666 downwards.
CAGGAATCCTGACTCTGCCACAAAGCAATCTTAGTCAAGTTATGTAATATTTCTTGGTACCCTACTGCTCTATTTTTAGTATGGATAATGTATTCCCTATCCCCCAACACTATTTTAAAGATTAGATGAGAAAATTTAAAGCAAAGAACTTTTAAACAGTAAAGAACAATACTAATGTAAAGTGAAATTATTTTAAGGGCTCTCTACTTTTTAAAATACTGATTTTTAACTCAACATGGTATTTCCACACAATGGAATAACATGCACCCATTAAAAATGGTGTGTATCAGCCACCGTGGTGGCTCATTCCTGTAATCTCAGCACTTTGGGTGGCCGAGGCAGGAGCATCACTTGAGGCCAGCAAGTTTCAGACCAGTGTGAACAACATAATGAGACTCCGTCTCTACAAAAAAAAATATATATATATATATATACATATATATATATTAGCTAGGCATAGTGGTGCACACCTGTGGTCCCAGCTACTTGAGGGGCTGAGGTGGAAGGATCACTTAAGTCAAGCAGGCCAAGGCTGCAGTGAGCCGTGAATGCACCATTGCACTCCAGCCTGGGCAACAGAGCAAAACGTGGTCTCAAAAACAAAGAAAAAAATGTTGTGTATTATAAAAACTTGGATAACTCTCCAGGGAATTATGCTAGGTGATTTTTAAAAAGTCAACCCAAAGGTAATATAATGTATAACTATACTCACACAAGATTCCTAAAATAGCAAAATTATAGATATGAATAATAGATTCATGGTTGCCAGGGATCAGGGATGGGGTTCAGATATGTAGATAGTGGGTATGGCTATAAAAGAATGACAGAAGAGATCCACATGGTGACAGAACTGTTCTGCTTTATCAGACTGTATACCATATCAATGTAAATATCCTGGCAGTGATACTGTACTATAGTTTTGCCAGAGGTTACCAGTGGCGGAAACTAGGTAAAAGGTACATGGGATTTCTTTGTGGTTTTTCCTATATTATTTTTTCTACATTATTATACTTAACAGACAACAGGTCTTCAATAAGTTAATGGGAAATACATATTATTTTTAAAAATCTATGCATGGATTTCAAATTTTTTTGCACCAAAATAAACTCGTGCCAACTTATTCTAACATGTCTGAACAGGATCTAGTTTGAGGCACTAAGAAGGATAATACACCAGTATGAAAACAGCCCCTGCCAGAACAACAATAATTCTGCTAAAACTGAAGCAAGAACAAACATCAAATTTATAGTGAAGCTTCGGTGGAAGGATGGTGAAATGATTTATGCTTCATAAAAAGTTTACAGAGACAATGCCCTGAAAAAATCAGCAGTTATAGGATAACTCATTTTAAGAACGGCTGAGATGTTGATGATGAAGCCTGCAGTGGCAGACCACCTACATCAATTTGTACCTTGTTCATTTCGAAATTAAAGACAAATGATTAATAGCAGAAATGATAGCCAACACCATAGACATCTCAATTGGCTCAGCTTACACAATTCTGACTGAAAAATTAAAGATGAGCAAACTTTCCAGATCATGGGTGCCAAAATTGCACCCAGATCAGCTGAAGATGAGAACTAAGCTTTCAATGGAAATTTTAAAGAGTTGGGATAAAGATCCTGAAGCATGTCTTCAAAGAATTACAACAGGAGATGGAACATGATCCTGAAGACAAAGCACAATCACAGCAATGTCTACCAAGCATTGAAAGTGGTCCGGTCAAGAGCAAAGGTCATGACAGCAGGTTTTGGGGATGCTCAACACATTTTGCTTGTTGATTTTTTTGAGAGTCAAAGGACTGTAACACCTACTTAATTATGACAGTGTTTTGATAAAAAGTCAGCCAAAGCTTTAGTGAAAAAATGCCCAGGAAAGCTTCACTGGGGAATACTTCTTGACCAGGAAAATGCTCCTGCTCATTCCTCTCATCAAACAAAGGCAATTCTGTGAGAGTTTCGGTGGGAAATGATTAGGCAATCACCTCAAAGTCCTGATAGGGCTCTTTCTGACTTCTTTTTGTTTCTTAAACTTAAAAAAAAATATATCTTAAAGGCCCTCATTTATCTTCAGTTAATAATGTAAAAAAGAATGCATTGACAAAGTTACATTCCCAGTACCCTTGGTTCTCTAGGGATGAATTAAATTGCATTCTTTAGGAATGAATTAAATTGATGTTCATGGAGCTTATGTTGAGAAATGAAATTTATAATTTTTATCTTTATCTTTAATTCCATGTTCTGTGAACTTTTTGCAATCTCCTCATATTATATACTTATCTCAAAATATATGAAGTTTAATTTAATTTTATTTTTTGAGACAAAGTTTCGCTATGTTGCCTAGGCCAGAGTGCAATGGCGCAATCTGGGCTCACTGCAACCTCCGTCTCCTGGGTTCAAGCAATTCTCCTGCCTCAGCCTCCTGAGTAGCTGGGATTACAGGAGCCCACCACCATGCCCAGCTAATTTTTTGTATTTTTAGTAGAGACGGGGGTTTCACCATGTTGGCCAGGCTGGTCTCGAACTCCTGACCTCAGGTGATCCCCCTGCCTCCCAAAGTGCTGGGATTACAGGTGTGAGCCACTGCACCCAACCTAAAGTTTAATTTTAAAATGTGATGATCCAAAGGATCGCACAAGCTCCACAGCAATGGATCCTAACCAGACTGAAATGTCTGAAAGGACATACACAGAATTCAGAATCTGGATGGCAAGGAAGCTCAGTGAGACTCCAGAGAAAGTTGAAACCCAATCCAAGAAAGCCAGTAAAATGATCCAAGAGTTAAAAGACAACATAGCCACTTTAAGAAAGAGCCAAACAGAACTGCTGGAATTGAAAAACTTCACTACAGAAGTTTCCAAATACAATTGGAAGCATTAACAACAGACTAGACCAAGCTGAGGAAAGAATTTCAGAGCTCAAAGAATGGTCCTACGAATTAACCCAGTCAGACAAGAATAAAGAAAAAAGAATTTTTAAAAATGAGCAAAAGTTTCAAGATATATGGGATTATGTAATAAGACCAAACCTAAGACTCACTGGCATTCCTGAGAGAGAAGGAAACACAGTGAGCAACTTGTGGAAAACATATTTGAGGATAGAGTTCATGAAAATTTCTCTGATCTTGTTAGAGAGGACAACATGCAAATTAAAGAAATTCAGAGAACTCCTGCAGGATACTATACAAGATAACCATCCACAAGACACACCGTCATCAGACTTTCCAAAGTCAATGAAAAAGAAAAAATCTTAAAGGCAGCTAGAGAAAAGGGTCAGATCACTTACAAAGCAATCCGCCAGGCTAACAACAGACTTCTCAGCAGAATCCTTACAAGCCAGAAGAGACTGGGGGCTTATTTTCAGCATCCTTAGAAAAAAGAAATTCCAAACAAGAATTTCATATCCCACCAAACTAAGCTTCATAAGAGAAGGAGAAATAAAATCTTTTCTAGACAAGCAAATGTGAAGGGAATTTGTTACCACTAAACCAGCCTTACAAGAGCTCCTTAAGGGAGTTCTAAACATGGGAACAAAAGAACAATACCTGCTACCACAAAAACACATTTAAGAACATAGCCCATAGACACCAAAAAGCAACTACACAATCGAGACTACAAAGCAACCAATTAACAACATCATGAAAGGAACAAAACCTCATATACCAATATTAACGTTGAATGTAAACAGTCTAAATGTCCACTGAAAGGGCACAGAGTGGCAAGATGGATAAAAACAACCAAGACCTAACTACCTGCTATCTTCAAGAGAAGCATCTCACATGTGATGACACCCATAGGCTCAAAGTAATGGGATGGAGAAAAATCTATCATGCAAATGAAAAACAAAAAAGAATAGGGGTCGGTATTCTTATATCAGATAAAAAGACTGCAAACTAAAAATAGTAAAAAAGGACAAATAAGAGTATTACATAATGGTAAAGGCTTCAATTCAACAAGGAGACTTAACTATCCTAAATATATATGCACCCAACATTGGAGCACCCAAATTCATAAAACACATACTTTGAAACCTACAAAAAGACTTAGATAGCCACACAATAATAATGGGGATTTCAATACTCCACTATGGTGTTAGACAGATCATCAAGTCAGAAAATGAACACAGAAATTCTGAACTTAAATTTGACAGTTGACTAATTGGACCTAATAGACATCTACAGAATAGTCCACCCAACAATCACAGAATAACATTGTTCTCATCTGCACACGGGACATACTCTAAGATCAAACACATGTTTGGCCATAAAGGAAGTCTCAATAAATCCAAAAAGCTTGAAATCATTCCAAGCATACTCTTGTTCCACAGTGGAATAAAAATAGAAGTCAATACCAAGAAGACCCAATTACATGGAAATTAAACAACTTGTTCCTGAATGATTTGGGGATAAACCATAAAATTAAGGCAGAAATCAAAAAATTCTTTGACATTAATGAGAACATAGAAACAACATATGAAAATCTATAGGATGCAGCAAAAACAGTATTAAGAGGAAAATTTACAGTGCTAAATGCCTACATCAAAAAGTGAGAAAGACCTCAAATGAGCAAGCTAAAGTTGTACCTAGAGGAACTAGAAAACAAGAACTAACTCCAAAGCAAGAAGAAAAGATATAACTAAAACCAGAGCAGAATTGAATGAAACTGAAACCCAAACAATCCATACCAAGGATCAATAAAAAAAGGTTGGTTTTTGAAAGGATATACAAGATCTATAAATTGATAGCTAGATCAACAAAGAAAAAAGAGAGAAGACCCAAATAACCACAGAGATGACAAATGTGACATTACAACTGATCCCAAAGAAATATAAAAGAACCTCAGAGACTACTATGAACACTTCTATACCCACAAATTAGAAAATCTAGAGAAAATGGATGGATTCCTAGAAACACACAACCTCCCAAGAATGAATCAGGAATAAACTGACATTTGAACAAATAACTAGTTCTGAAATTGAATCCGTAATTAAAAAAAAAGAAAACCTACCAACCAAAAAAAGCCATGGACCAGACAGATTCAGAGCTAAATTCTATCAGATGGATAAAGAAGAAAGAGCCAGTACCAATCTTACTATTACAAAAAAAAAAAAAAAAAAAAAATCAAGGAGGAGAGACTCCTCCCTAAATCATGCTACAAAGCGAGCATCACCTTGATACCAAAATCTGGCAAAGACACAATGAAAAAAGAAAACTACATAGAAGCAAAAATTCTCAACAAAATACTAGCAAACTGAATCCAGCAGCACATCAAATAGTTAATTCGCCAAAATCAAGTAGGCTTCATTCCTGGGATGCAAAGTTGGTTCAACATATGCAAATCAGTAAATGTGATTCGACAAATAAACAGAATTTAAAACAAGGACCATATGATCATCTCAATAGTCAAAGAAAAAGGTTTTTTATATAATCCAACTTCCCTTCATGATAAAAACCTTCAACAAGCTAAACATTGGAAGAATATACCTCAAAATAATAAGAGTAATCTAAGAAAAACCCACAGCCAATACCATACTGAATGAGCAAAAGCTGGAAGCATTCCCCTTGAGATCTAGAACAAGACAAGGATGCCCACTCTCACCATTCCTATTCAACATAGAACCGGAAGGCTTAGCCAGAGAAATCAGGCAAGAGGAATAAATAAAAGGCATGCAAATATGAAAAGAAGAATTCAAACTATCTCTCTTCACTAATGATATAATTCTATACCTAGAAAACCCTAAAGACTCCAACAAAAGGCACCTAGAACTGATAAATGACTTCAGTGAAGTTTCAGGATACAAAATCATATAAAAAAATCAGTAGCATTTCTATACACCAGTAACATTCAAGCTGAGAACCAAATCAAGAATGTAATCCCATTTACAATAGCTGCAAAAAAAATAAAATGCCTAGGAATACATCCAGCCAAGGAGATGAAAGATATTTACAAGGATAAATACAAAACACTGTTAAAAGAAATCACAGTTGACACAAACAAATGGAAAAATATTAGATTCTCATGGATTAGAATAATCAACATCGTTCAAATGGCCATACTACCTGAAGCAATCTACAGATTCAACGCTATTCCTATCAAACTACCAAAGTCATTCTTCACATAACTAGAAAAAACTATTCTAAAATTCATACATAACCAAAAAAACAGCCCAAATAGCCAAAGCAATCCTAAGCAAAAAGAACAAACCCAGAGGCACCACATTACCTGACTTCAAACTATACTACAAGGCTATAGTAACCAAAACAGCATCATACTGGTACAAAAACAGATACAAAGACTAAAGGAATAGGATAGAGAACACAGAAATAAAGCCATACACCTACAACTATGTGATGTTCAGCAAAGTCAAGAAAAGTAAACAATGGGGAAAGAACTCCCTATTAAATAAACGGTGCTGAGAAAACGCGCTATACACGTGCAGAAGAATGAAACTGTACTCCTTCCTATCATGATATACAAAAATTAACTCAAGATGAATTAAAGATTTAAATGTAAGATCTCAAACTATAAAAATCCTAGAAGAAAACCCAGAAAATACCTTCTTGACATTGGCCTTGGCGAGGAATTTATAGCTAAGTCCTCAAAAGCAACTAAAACAAAAACAAAAATTGACAAGTGGGACCTAATTAAACTAAAGAGCTTCTGCACAGCAAAGGAAACTATCAGCAGAGTAAACAGACAACACACAGAATGGGGAAAAAAAAATCACAAATTATTCATCTGACAAAGATCTAATAACCCAAATTTATAAGAAACTTAAACAAATCAACAAGCGAAAAACAAATGACCTGACTAAAAAGTGGGCAAAGGACGTGAACAGACACTTCTCAAAAGAAGGCATACAAGCAGCCAACAAGCATATGAAAAAAATCTCTTATCATTAATAGAGAAATGCAAATCAAACCACAATGAGCCCAAGCATGGTGGCTCATGCTTGTAATCCCACCACTTTGAGAGGCTGAGGCGGGCAGATCACCTGAGGTCAGGAGTTCAAGACCAGCCTGGCCAACATGGTAAAACCCCATCTCTACTAAAAATACAAAAATGAGCCAGGCATGGTGACACGTGTCTGTAGTCCCAGCTACTTGAGAGGCTGAGGCAGCAGAATCACTTGAACCCAGGAGGAGGAGTTTGCAGTGAGCTGAGATCAGGCCACTGTACTCCAGCCTGGGCAACAGAGCAAGATTCTGTCTCAAAGAACAACAACAACAAAAAAAATGAGATATCACCTCACACCAATCAGAATGGCTATTACTAAAAACTTGAAAAATAACAGATGCTGGTGGGGCTGTAGAGAAAAAGGAATGCATATACACTGTTGATGGGAATGTAAATTAGTTTATATCCACTGTGGAAAGCAGGGTGGAGAGTTCTCAAAGAACTAAAAGTAGAACTACCACTCAACCCAGCAATCCCATTACTGGGTATATACCCAAAGGAAAACAAATCATTCTACCGAGACACATGTACCCAGATATTCATCGCAGCACTACTGACAATAGTAAAGACATGGAATCAATCTAGATGCCCATCAATGGTGGACTGGATAAAGAAAATATGGTACATGTATACCATGGAATAGTATGCAGCCGTAAAAAGAATGAAATCATGCCCTTTGCAGCAGCATGGATGCAGCTGGAGGCCATTACCCTAACCTAACTAACACAGAAACAGAAAATCAAATACCACATGTTCTCACTTGTGAATGGAAGCTAAACGTTGGATACACATAGACATAAAGATAGGAAAAACAAGCCAGGCATAGTAGCTCATGCCCGTAATCCCAACTCTTCGGGAGGCTGAAGTGGCAGAACTGCTTGAGCCCAGGAGTTTGAGACCAGCCTGGGCAACATGGAAAGACCCCATCTCTACAAAAACTAAAATAATTAGCTAGCTAGGTGTCATGGCTAGTGCCTGTAGTCCCAGCTACTTCGGAGGCTGAGGCAGGAGGATCACTTGAGCCCAAGAGGTCGAGGCTATAGTAAGTCGCGTTCTCACCACTGCACTCCAGCCCAGGCACCAGAGCGAGAAACTGTCAAAAAAAAAAAAAAGATAAAAACAACAAACAATGGCGACTACAAGAAAGGGGAGGGAAGGAGGATGACAAGGGCTGAAAAACTACCTATTGAGTGCTAGGCTTATCACTACCTGAGTGACAGGTTCAGTCATGCCCCAAACCTCAGCATGGTACAACATACCCTTATAACAAACCTGCACATGTAACCCTTGGATCTAGAAGAAAAACTGGGAAAAAAAAAGACAATAAATAAATAAGGAATAAATACTTGTCCTTGTCCTTGAGAGAATAAGAAAAAAAACAGAAGAGGGAATTAATGAAGACAAAAACTGAAAATTAAGTAGAAAAAAATAAGTAAGAAAGAATAAATAAATTGAAAACATGGTTCTATGTAGCAACCAAAAACAGGTAAGTGCTTACTAACCTGATTAATATATAGAGAAGAAAACACAAAAACAGACAAGATCAAGTCCAAGAAAAAACACATGACTACAGATGAGGAGATATTTTTAAATTATAAAGTAAGAGGATATTACATGCTCAACTAAATATTTGGCAACAAATTTGAAAATTTAGAAGAAATGGATCATTTCCTAGCAAAACACAAACGACCAAAATTGACCCAAAAAGGTTTGAACAGCTTAACACAGAACACATCAGAAAGGTGATTAAGGGTCTACCCATTGAAAAATGGCTCCAAGACCAGATGGCTTCACAGATAAGTTTTATCTTACCTTTAAAGGATACTTTATTTATTTATTTATTTATTTATTTGAGACAGAGTCTCTGTCGCCCAGGCTGGAGTGCAGTGGTGCGATCTCATCTCACTGCAACCTCCGCCTCCCAAGTTCAAGTGATTCTCCTCCCTCAGCCTCTCAAGTAGCTGGGATTACAGGCACCCACCACCATGCCCAGCTAATTTTTGTATTTTTAGTAGAGAAGGGGTTTCACCACGTTGGTCAGACTGGTCTTGAACTCCTGACCTCAGGTGGTCTGACCGCCTCAGCCTCCCAAAGTGCTGGGATTACAGGCACCTGCCACCACGACCAGTCAGGATATACAATTTCTAACAGTAATTAAAGTATTCCAGGCAAGAGAAAAAGAAGGAACATTCTGCAGTATATTTTACATAGCCACCATAACTTTAATCCTTAAACTTGTTTTTTTTTAAAGATGGAGTCTTGCTCTGCAGCCCAAGCTGGAGTTCGGCTGCACAATCATAGCTCACTGCAGTCTCCAACTCCTGGGCTCAAGTGATCCTCCTGCCTCAGCCTCTCCAGTAGCTGGGACTATAGGTATACATTAGCATGCCCTGCTAATTTTAATTTTAATTTTATTTTATTTTATTTTTTTTTTTGTAGAGACAAAGTCCTAATATGTTGTCCAGGCTGGTCCTGAGCTCCTGGCCTCAAGCAATCCTTTTAACTCAGCCTCCCAAAGTGTTGGGATTATAGGCGTGAGCCACCACACCTGGCCTCAATCCTTAAACTTGAAGAAAAGAGCACTAAGAAAAACATGACTCTAATCTCGGGAATATTGAAGCAAGATTCTAAACAACATATTGACAAATAGAATCCAGCAATGTATCAAAATAATATAGTATTATCAGCAGGGTGTATTTCAATGTAAGAGTAGTTCAAAACCAGAAAATCTATCAATGTAATTTATTGTATCAAAAATTTAAATGAAAAAAATCCCACATGATCAATAGATGTAGAAAAAGCATTAGATAAAACACAGCTACCCTTCCTTCTTTTAAAAAATATTGGCTGGGCACAGTAGCTCACACCTGTAATCCCAGCTCTTTGGGAGGCCAAGGCAGGAGAATTGCTTCAAGTCAGGAGATCAAGACCATCCTAGCAGCAAAGCGAGACACTGTAAATAAATATTTTAAAATCTCTACATAAATGTGAAAACTACTTAAGTATAATAGACTATTTAACAAACACCAACAGCAAATACGGAGGAACACAGAAAATATTTCCATTTAAAATCAGTTTTAGGCAAGAGTAACCCATCAGCACAATTTTTATTTAACTCTGAATTTCTAGCAAATGCATAAGAAAATGAAATAACTGATATGACTAAGGAAAAGAAGAGATAAAACTAAAATAAAATTTACAAGAACAAGAGAATTTGGTAAGATAGCCAGATATAAGATATTTTTAAAAATCAACAATCTTTTCCTACTCTAGCAAAAAGCACTTAGGAACAGAAAGGGGAAAAATATTCCATTCATTACGGGGTGGTTCGGGGAGAGAGGGAATGTTGTTAATTCTTTTTCTTTTTTTATTCTTGTTTTTGGCGGTGGGGTAGAGACAAGGTTTCACCATGTTGTCCAGGATGGTCTCAAACTCCTGAGCTCAAGCAATATGCCCACCTTAGCATCCCAAAGTGCCAGGATTACAGGCGTGAGCCACTGTACCCGGCAGAAAAGCTGTTAATTTTTGAGGAATAAATGCATCAAGAAAGGCATAGAGCAGATAGGAAGAAAAAGATAAATCTAATTGAAACACATATGATGTGAACAGATGGAAAGAAATACCATTTCTTAGATAAAAGGAGCCATATAATTTAAAAATTGAAATATATACTTAAGGCAATTCTCATTAGAATTCCACTAGTATTTGAGAGAGGTAGATGAATATAAGTGATCTTAAAATCTGTGTGTATGAACAAGTGACAACAAATAGCCAAGAATTTTTTTTTTTTTTTTTTTTTTTTTTTTTTTTTTTGAGACAGAGTCTCACTCTGTTTCCCTGGGCTGCAGAGCAGTGGCACAATCCTGGCTCACTACAACCTTCGCCTCCTGGGTTCAAGTGATTCTCCTGCCTCAGCCTCGCAAGTAGCTGGGATTACAGGCGTGTGCCACCACGCCGGGCTAATTTTTGTATTTTTAGTAGAGATGGGGTTTCACTGTGTTAGCCAGGCTGGTCTCGAACTCCTGACCTCAAGTTATCCGCCCGCCTCAGCTTCCCAAAGCGCTGGGATTACAGTGTAAGCCACCGTGCCCGGCCCCAGAAAAATGGTTTTTAAAGCCTAATGTAATCAAATCTGTATGATTTGGGTACACGAATAGACAAATAGAAGAAACAAAATAGAGAATCCATAAGTAGATCTCAGCATATAAAACATTTAATAGCTGCAAAGAGATCACAGGGTAAAATAGGGATAATTTAATATATTATTCCAATACAACTGGTTACCTATCTTCAAGAAAACTATCTTAACCAAGACTCGAAATTCAGAAGCTATATAAGAGTCATATTTGGATATAAAAATGCAAACAATTACATGGAAATACATTCCATCAACAAAGTCAATATAGGTTGGGCGCAGTGGCTCATGTCTGTAATCCCAGCACTTTGGGAGGCCGAGATGGGCAGATCACTTGAGGCAGTAGTTCAAGACCAGCCTGGCCAACATAGTGAAACACTGTCTCTACTAAAAAAATAATTAGAAAGAAAAACAAACAAAGTCAATATAAACATATTTGGGAAAGATATCTGTAACAATGATGATAAACAAAGGGCTAAAATCTAAAATATACAAAGAAGTCTTAGAAATTAAGAAAAATATAAACAACCCATAGGAAAATGTGCAGATGATATGAATAAGGAACAAATTTAATTGGACAAAAAATTGGGATAATACTGAAACTCACTAGTAGCCAAGAAACTGCATCCATTAGGCTGTCAAAATTACAAAAGAACCATAACACCTATTGCTGATAGGGATATGAAGAAAATAATAATCTCACATATTATATACAAAAGCAAAAAGTGTAGTACAACAGCCTGTTTTGTAAATCAATATGGTGACATCTATTAACATAAATATATATTTAAACATTCATATATACCTATATACCTCTACCTACATCTATATCTAAACTGAAAGCAACAGTATATAAAGGTATATACAAAATCATGTTTTCAGCATTGAATGTAATGACAGAAATGTGCAAAGAAAGTAAATGTTCATTAATAGGGGAATGGCTGAATAAATCATTGTGCATTCATGAAATATTTTACAACATTATAAAAGAATAAGAGCTACATCAATAAACTGTGATAGATTTCTATGACATGGTAGAATGAAAAAGCAAGATATATTAAAGTATATATAATATTCTATTTCTGTAAAACAAACAATGAATAACAAAGCATTCCAAAATTTGTGTGTGTGTGTGTATGTGTGTGTGTATCTATGCACATGGAGAAAAATGTGAAAAGATACATACTGTTTTGGTAATACAAAGGGATAGTGTGGAAAGGTAGAACTAGGAGCTGAAGGAAAAAAGGGAAAAGAAAGGACCACTACAAAAAAAAAAAAATCCAGTAATCATATTTATGATTTACACACGTATATGAATGTATCAATAAACCAAGTTAAATTTAGAAAAGATACAGTAAACACCTCAATATACAATATGATCTCTGCTTATTAAGAAAAGAAAGGTAATAAGCAAAATTATCTCTTGGTGCTTGGATTAGCGATGGATGACGTTTCTTCCTTATGTGTCCCTGTGTTTTCCATAATGAGAATTGTTACTTTCATAATGAAATAGAACCAATAAATGTTACTTTTAAAACATTACACTGAATAATTGAGCTCATTTTGGAAAATCAAGGGAGGAAAACAGGGTTAAATACCCCTTTCCCTTAGGAGCTGTTCAAGTAAGAAATACATGAAATCAGGATCCATTATCCCTCACGCAGCCGAAAGTTACTCACCTAAGGCAAGAGACTAAGTGGCTATTTCAAGGAGCTATTTGAAGCAGAAAATGGGGTCCATTTTCCCCTACCTAACACTTTAATGACTTAAGTAAATCAGAAAGCCATTTACACCACTCTCAATTATCCAAGAATCTGCTGGGCTCTTTATTTCCTGTTCCCTTCCTCTGGCTTGCGGCCATTTCACTGCTCAGGAACATCTCCAGAACCGGGGTCAGGGAAGGAGAAAAGAGATGAAATTAATTCAGTCGATTCAGCTTCTCATTAGCAACTCTAATAAAAGGTTTGATAAGCAAGGTGGTCACAACTCACGGTTAAAATGAGGGTTCCAGGACTCTTGATAATTTCATTTAAATAAACCTGCCTTCAGAGAAACACTATTTGCCTGCAATATACTTTAATAGATTTGATGCTTGCTATTTTTATGAAAGTCCGAACTTGTAATAGTGGATATTTTTCTCTCCTCACTTTAATTTGCACTTTAGGGGGAAAAACCCATAAAAACATAAGAACAATGCCCTTCAATGTGAAGAACCATATGCTGCTCAGTGGAGCAGTAGGCTCACTAACCAAAGATTCTTCAGAGAAAGGAAGCTGTCTGGCCCCTAGCATGGCCGGGCAGCAACCTTCCAAGGGAGCATGCCTTGGCCATACATCCCCTACTGGAAGGATCTGCTAAAAAGGATTTGACAGGGCTTGACAAAAACCAGGTCTCCACACACAGTATTTCCCTGTTTCAGTAGGCCCTCACAGACCTTTATCCCTTTGGGAAGTGCAGAGACAAAATGGTACAATTCCAAGGTATTCACAGCAATGTATTATCAGTGTTGTTAGCAAACAGACAAAAACACTCTGAAGAGCAACAGAGCAAAAGTCAATTTTCTCTTACTTGAAGACGACGATAGCTCCCCGACATGGAGGGCAGGCCAGGAGAAAGATCTGCAATTGAAGAATTAAGAATGGTTAGCAAGAAAGAATGCCAGACAGAGTGAGAGACAATGTTACTTTAACAATAACGAAAAGTAACCAAAACTCTAACACAATAATGTAACAGAAAAAATTTCAAAGGCAACAGGTACATGTTTGTGCTTGCATGCATGCATGCGTGTGTGTGTGTGCACATGAGAAAGAGAGAAGGAGGGTGAGAAGACTCAGTATTTCAATGCTTCAGTTTCAACATGACACAAGTAGTCAGTCTTAAACTTAACCCAAGGCAGGTAAAAATAGATTCTGAGCATGGAACACGCACACACATGCCATCTGGTTTGCCTCCCATGGGAGAAGGTAGGTTTATCAATACTCAACATTGCCAAATTTAGCAAATAAAAATACAGGATGCCCAGTTACATTCTAATTGAAGATAAACAAGGAATAGTTTTAGTATAAATTTGTCCTGTATTTATTTTAGCTGGCAACCCTATCAAACTGCCACTCCCAGGTTCCAAGCCTCCCTTTGATTGATTCTTTTGTTTCTAAGCATGCCTAGGTGGTTTTACTCTTTCATTCTCCTCCCAGGTAAAACCAAACAAAAGAACCTTGTCCTGGCCGGGCGCGGTGGCTCAAGCCTGTAATCCCAGCACTTTGGGAGGCCGAGACGGACGGATCATGAGGTCAGGAGATCGAGACCATCCTGGCTAATACGGTGAAACCCCGTCTCTACTAAAAAATACAAAAAACTAGCCGGGCGACGAGGCGGGCGCCTGTAGTCCCAGCTACTCGGGAGGCTGAGACAGGAGAATGGCATGAACCCGGGAGGCGGAGCTTGCAGTGAGCTGAGAGCCGGCCACTGCACTCCAGCCTGGGCGGCAGAGCAAGACTCCGTCTCAAAAAAAAAAAAAAAAAAAAAAAAAAAAGAACCTTGTCCTAAGAGACAAATCAGTTCCCTGACACCTGGTGTGACCTAGGTCCAGATTACAGCCTTTGGAACCCTGCAGCTGTGGCAGTTTGACCTTCCCCCATGCAGTGGTGCTCAATCACCAAGAAGAACAAAAAAGTCCTATGCAGAGCTTGTAAAACACACAAATTCCTGGGTTCCCCCATTAAGAATTCTGACTCCCCAAGCATGGGACTCCAGGAATCCTCATGTTTCACAAATGTCCCAGGAGATTGAATCACTCCTGGTAGCCTGAGATCCTGAATTTTTGCCCTTGGTCTGAACTACTACAGGAGTCAAAAACATTCAGCAGAACTGAGGATTGACAAAGGAATGAAACTCATGTTTGTGGAGTTTCTTCACCTGTAGTGACTTAATGGTGTGGTTTAGAAATTGTTGACATGTGTCCCTATATTGCTGAGAGCTCTTATTAATACAGGATATCTCTATTATGGACTTGTTGGCTTTGTCACTTGTATGTTCTTTAGTATGTGGTTCTTCTGTTCTCTCAGAGCCCATATTTAGAAGAAAAGGGTATTATAAGAAAAATTACTGTAAGGAAAGACACCTGCATGAATCCCTGCCAATAAGAAGAGGAAGAAGAATGAAAATGAGAAAGGGACTTAAAAAGAACACAGTCAGGAGACCATCACCTGCATGATACCTCATCAAAGAAAATACGTATCAAGAAGGTGCCTTTTCCCTTGATCAATTGCATTAAAAATACAAAGCCGATGATAATTACAGGTCCACAATCTTTTGTTGGCAATCCCAAAATCCAAAAAGCTCTAAAAACTGAAAGTTTTCTTCAAAGCTAATGTTACAGCAAAATACAACTTGAATTGAAGTGAGACTATTTACAGACTTTGTTTCTTCCACTTATGGTGAATATTCATGTTTCCCATAAAAATAACAATGTATTTAATTGTGGGGTGCTGCCTCAAACCCCACTGGGAGTGTATGTAAAAGACTCTGCATGCACTGTACGGCCTTTCTGAAATCCAAACAATTCTGATTTCTGAAATATATCTGATCTTAATGGTTTTAGATAAGGATTACAGACTTGAAATTTCAATTATCCAAACATTGACTTATCCCCACTCCCCATCCCACCCCTCAGGAGCAGTCCAAGAAATAAACAAAGCTAATATTCTTTACCCTTGATCCAGCAGTAAAGTTACTCACCTTAGGTAAGGGACCAAGTTGGAGGCTGCACATAGTTACCCAGCATCAGGCCCATCAAAGGCTACACTCAGAAGCTACAGTACACAGAGAAGAGGCAGGGGCCCCAACCACCTTAGAAAGGTCCTCAATACTTCTGGAGTCACCAGAGTCATGCGAGCAGCCTTCCTGAGCTTCTGGAATACCCAAGACACTTCCAACATGCTAAACAGAGAAGTAAAAATGCAACACTGGGCACCACAGTTAAATCTTACTTTTCTATACCCACAGACAAGAGGAGGCAAGCAGATTTTAGGGCACAGATTTCCCTTATAAGTCCATTTGGCTGGTTCTGATCCACAATTTCCCTAGGCTAGAAGCTCAGAAAACTACTAAAGAGAACAAGCCTCCAGTTTCAACCCAGTTGGTTGTCCTGTTATCCTCCATCAGTCATGGATCTAACTTTAGTTGTTTCATCTTTTCTGTCTTGCCTATTTCTATCACCAGCATAGCAGCATAGAGCGTATCTTTTTTTTTTTTTTTTTTTTTTTTTTGAGACAGTCTCACTCTGTTACCCAGGCTGGAGTGCAGTGGTGCAATCATAGCTCACTGCACCCTCCAACTCCTGGGCTGAAGCAATTCTCCTGCTTTAGCCTCTCAAGTAGCTGGGACTACAGGTGTGCACCACCATACCCAGCTAATTTTTTTTATTTTTTTATTTTTTATTTTTTGTGGAGACAGTGTCTCACTATGTTGCCCTGGCTGGTCTCGAACTCCTGTCCTCAACCAATCCTCCTGCCTCAGCTTACCAAAGTGTTGGGATTACAGGTGTATCACTGTGCCTGGCCTCTAGGGTCCTTTTTCAAATCTGCTGACTTGATATAACTAAACATATCTGATTGAAAGGTTACTTATTACATTACATTCCACCTCCTATGATGGTACACAGTTCTCTGGGGATTCCCGATTATTTATATTCCATTTCCAGTAAACTCATTGCCTCCTTTAGCAACTTCTCAGATTTATGATACTGAACCTCTTCACCCTGTCATGCTAGAGTCACATTCATATTCAACGTTAGCCAACAGAGCCACATGGAACTAACATTTTAATTCAGAGGTGCAAGGGCCCCCAGCCTTGGCCTGAATATCCCTGCTTTATTCTTTGCTTGGCTTCCAACTGCCTGAAAATTTTGGTGGCATGCATTTTTAGACTAGGAGGTAAAAAGCTAAACTATCACTTTGGCTGCAAATAGAATAGGAAGAGATGAGACTTAGAAGTTCAAACAAGGATGGTACAAAGATGAGAATGTATCTGAGCATACCCCAGTACCAACATGGCACTTTGCATTCACGCTGAAATCTGCCCAGATCAGCACCTGAAACAAAAGGCATGAGCAGGTAGCATACAGAGAAGTGCTACAGAGCACTTCCACTTTGCCATCGTCTGGGAGGCAGGCAGGACCATGTTATTAAATCCCATTTCAGAGATGAGGAAACAGAGGGGAAAAAGTTCTGACAAGCTTTCTGATGAGAACCCAGGTCCCCTAACTCCCAGTTCAATGCACTTTCCACTTCACACCTGACACAGACCAGGGCTCATGGGAGCTCCTTTTCTTTAGACTCTAGCCCTAGCTCTTGACCACATGGCACACAGGGAGTCACCCCAACAGCCCCACACCTGTGCCATCAGCCAACTCATAAGATCTACTCTCTACAGTGTGAGACATCTCAAAACACCAACTCAACTGGATAGCAAATTGCGTTTATACAGGTGAGTTTCAGAGTCCCAAAGACAGGTTCATTATAGCTTCTGCCTGCCTCATCCCCAGGTCTGATGGGCACTTGCAATCCTTATAAAACTGAGGTCTTTTTCGGCTGGTTTTCCCAGAAAAATCCACAGGTTCCATTCAAAACCACACACTCTCTCAGCTTCCTCAGGAAAGATCCCTGTACTAACCTTTAGTTCTTTCCTAAGCATCCAATCTAGGCACCAGCTGTTATCCCAGTTCATCCTCTACCTGTGAATCTCTCTGGTTCCAGGTTCCCACCTTCCCTATCCAACCTCTCAGTCAACACCTGGCCTGCTTCCCATTCCTGTTCCCCCAGTCATATCAGCCCCAAGTTCACTGCCACCATTGTTCAGCCTCCCATCCACTTCTCCACCCCAGTGTTATATTCAACAATCCCCATTTTCATAACTCTTAAAGAAGATAGCTTTTGTACACTGGAGCAAGTGTTAGTACCATAAGAAATATAATTGGGAAGGAGGGCCATTGACCACAGGCCATCCTAAATGGAGAGGCTAGCCAGGGTAAGCAATGAAGGGATATGGGCAAACTAAATGAAAGGGAAACAGACAGTGAGAGAGGTATAGGAGAGTCGTGTTTGGCCTAGCATACAACCTCCCCAAGCTTCAGTTCTCCTGTCACCACCTCCTGTGATGGCACACAGCTATCTGGGGATCGCTGAGGCCAAGTGCTTATGACTGTTACCCACCATAAGGAAGATTAACTCCCTGGGCTGCCCAAAGTTGGTCCTATGACTCTATACACTTCATACCCTCGGGCCCTCATCATCTCTTTCAGGATCACTGCAATAATCTTCTTACTGGTCTCCTGCCTCCAGGCACACTGCTATAAGAGGGATCTATCTAAAAGGTCCCTCTGATCTGCCATTGTAAATCCTTCCACGGCTTGCCACTACCTACTGAAAAAGCTCAAGGTTCTTAGGATGGCGGACAAGGCCTTCTTTGCTCTGGATCCCGCCTACCTCTCCAGCATGACAGCCTCATGAGTTATGTCAAGCTGTACCCGGAACGTATTCATGTCAATTACTACACTTCTACTATCTCATTTTCCAATACCTCCATTTTATTCAATTATATGGATATGCAATAATTTACTCAACCAATATCCTCTGGTTGCACATGTAAATTACATCTAAATTTTCAGTTCCTTTACTATTTCCTTAGCCCACATTGGTAGAAGACAGTCTACATCTTCGAAGGGAATATCCATTTAAAGGTTTTTTGACCCATAATGCTAAACTGCCCTTCAGAAAAATTATTTAAATTGCTATTCCCTCCAGCAATATCCGAGGATCTGTTTTCTACTGCAACCTGACAAACAGGTCATTATCATTTGGTAATTATCACGTGTTTAAAAGGCAAAACACACACACACAATTTGCATGCCTTAGATTACCAGAAATGTTAAACTATTTTCTAACAGGTGTATTGGCCAGCCATATTTCTTCTTTTGGGATGTGACCATCTGTGCACTTTGACTATTTTTCAGCTGGTGTGTTCTTTTCAATTGAGTTGTAAAGAGCTATTTATATATTAATGACAGCTAATACAGATTGTTTGAAATTTATTGCAAAAAATTTTCCCGGGCTGTCATTGTTGCAGCTGTTTATGGTAGGTTTTTATTTATGGAAGTTTTTTAAATCTTTATGTAATCAGATGTATTTGTCATTCCTTTTATGGCTTCTGTCTTTGATATTACGCTTTGAAAATCTTCTATAAGGCCGGGCGCGGTGGCTCAAGCCTGTAATCCCAGCACTTTGGGAGGCCGAAACGGGCGGATCACGAGGTCAGGAGATCGAGACCATCCTGGCTAACACGGTGAAACCCCGTCTCTACTAAAAACTACAAAAAACTAGCCGGGCGAGGTGGCGGCGCCTGTAGTCCCAGCTACCCGGGAGGCTGAGGCAGGAGAATGGCATGAACCCGGGAGGCGGAGCTTGCAGTGAGCTGAGATCTGGCCACAGCACTCCAGCCTGGGTGACAGAGTGAGACTCCGTCTCAAAAAAAAAAAAAAAAAAGAAAAGAAAATCTTTTATAACAGTGGGATTACAGAGTCACCTATTGTTTTCTTAATATTTTCATAATTTTAATTTTTAAATTTAAATCTCCAACATCAAGAAATTGTGCCTTTGCTAATCCTATTCCCTCTTCCAGATGGTTTTTCCAACTTTCCTCTTGTGGCTCTTATCTACCCTTCAAATACAAAATTAAACGTTATTTTCTCCGGGAAAGCTTCCCTTACACTCCACGGTTAAATGCCAATTCTGGGTCATCTCATTATCTCCCTTGATTTGCCTATTTCTAGATTTCACTATTTTTGTCAGTCTAAGGAGTTTATAAAGAAGCTTCCCTCAAGAATTTAAATAAAAGGGATATAAGAGTGTGCCTACTAAGAGTTAAGCTTTAAAATCCCAGACTTGAAAGACCAGATTGTAACCTGCTTGAAATAAACCCAAAGAAAGAATGGGGTTGACCAACCACTGAGGTATAAAATAAGGAGAGTTGCAAACATGTATTTGGTAATGTCCACAACCAAGCAGTGTCTACATCCAAGCCCATAAATATGTTTTCTAGTCCCATTGGCAAATTCATCCCTGCTAAGAAGATGGGAGGAGGACAGTCAGCATTGCCAAGTGGTTAAGAGTACAGGCTTTAGAGTTGACAGACTTGGTGTAAATGACGAGTTGATGGGTGCTGACGAGTTGATGGGTGCAGCACACCAACATGGCACAAGTATACATATGTAACAAACCTGCACGTTGTGCACATGTACCCTAGAACTTAAAGTATAATAAAAATGAAAAAAAAAAAAAAAAGACAGACTTGGATCCACATGGTGGCTCTGCCACTCACCAGCACTCTGGCCTTGGGCAGGAGATTAGAGGAATTTTCACCTGTAAAATAGGGATAAAAATAGTGCCTATGTCTCACAAGGTTTGGGAGAGGACAAAATGAAACAAAGCAAGAAAAGCATTTGGCATAGTGCCTAGCACATAGCTAGCACTCGATACATAATAGCCATAATTATCCTGATTTCAATAGAAAATTCATCCCTACTATGCACCACATCAGCAACAAATCATATTAAATTTTCAATTTCTCTAACTTCACTTGTTTTAATTCCATGTTTGCAATAACAACATTCTGACCTATTACTCAGTTTCCCTTGTCCAGCTGCCTACAGAGAATACTTAACCCTTTAGGCTCAGTTCCCTTACCTGTCAAGTGCGGATTACAATAGTATTATTTCATAGGGTAACTGTAAAATTTAAATGCTTGAGGTACCTAGTTCAAGTGCCTGACACACTGTAAGGAATAAAATAAGCATGAGCTATTGATAGTATCATCCTTATTGCATGCCCAAATTGTATAATCTCAATGGAATCATGAAAAAACATCAGATAAACCCAAATCAGGGGCATTCTACAGAGTAAACTAAACAGTACTCTTCAAAATAGTCAAGGTTGTGAAGGCAAAGACTAAGGAACTACCACAGATTAGAGAAGACTAAAGAGAGATAATATCTAAATGCAATTAAGGATCCTAGATAGATCCTGCAACAGAAAAGGGACACTTGTGAAAAAAAACTGGTAAAACCCAAATAAAGACTATAGTTAAGTTCATGTTGCATTGTATAAATGATAATTTTCAGTTTTAATAATTTTACCATAGTTATGTAAAATGTTAACGTTAGGGGAAGTTGGGTGAAGGATATACAGGAATTCTCTATAATATCTTTACAACTCCTCTGTAGGTCAAAAGTCATTTCAAAATAATACAAAGTTTTAAAAGGTACTATAATCTAATCCATTAGCCTCTCTTCACAACTCAGAGTTATCCCCAATCCCCTACCTTTCTCAGCCCCACATGTATTCAGTTCCCAAATCTTGTCTTGACACTTAGACCTTTTCTTTTTTTTTTTTTTTTTTTTTTCCAGACAGGGTCTTGGTTTGTCACCCAGTCTGGAGTGCATTGGTGTGATCATGGCTCACTGCAGCCTCAAACTCCTAGGCTCAAGCAATCCTCTCACCTCAGCCTCCTGAGTAGTTAGGACTACAGGCATGTGCCACCACACTTAGTTATTTTTATTTTTTGTACATATGGGGTCTCATTTTGTTACCCAGATTAGTCTCGAACTCCTGGCTTCAAGTGATCCTCCTACCTCAGCCTCCCAAAGCACTAGGATTACTAGTGTGAGCCACTGCACCCAGCCCAACCTTTTCAATATATCTGAAATCCACCCTCACTATCTTTTCCTAGTTTGGTCCCTATCATTTTCTTAAACTACTACAGCAGTTTCCTATCTGATCTCCAAGTATCCAATGTTTTTCCTTCATCACTCTAATTCAGGGGTGTCCAATCTTTTGGCTTCCCTGAGCCACACTGGAAGAAGAAGAAGAATTCTCTTGGTCTACACATAAAATACACTAACACTAGCGATAGCTGATGAGCTTTAAAAATTAATTGCAAAAAAATCTTATAATGTTTTAAGAAAGTTTATGAATTTGTGTTGGGCTGCGTTCAAAGCTGTCTTGGGCTGCATGCAGCCCACAGGCTGGACAAGCTTGCTCTAATTTTATACAGTATTGTCAGGTTCCTATTCTTAAAATAGCATTCTGATCCTGTTACACTCCTCCTTGAAAGTTTTAAATGACAGATTCATCACAGTACTTATCAGAACCCCAGCTGACTTTTTTTTTGTAGAAACTGACACGCTGATTTTAAAATTCATATGGAAATGCAAGGGACCCCAAATAGCCAATCCAACCTTGAAAAGAAAAAGTGGGAGGACTTACACAGCCTGATTTCAACTTATGATAAAACAACAGTAACAAAGACAGTGTGGTACTAACCTAAGGAAAGACACAGAGACCAACAAAATAGAATTGAGAGCACTGAAATAAACCCTCAGAACTGATTTTTGACAAAGGCATCAAGACCATCCAATGGTAGAAAGAATAGTCTCTTCAACAAATGATGCTGGGACAACTGGTTATCCACATACAAAAGAATTAAGTTGGACCCCTACCTCATAACCCATATACAAAAATTCACTCAAAATCAAAGACCTAACTATAAGAGCAAAAACTATAAAACTTGTAAAAGAAAGCATAGGGATAAATGTCATGACCTAGGATTTGGTAATAGACTCTAAGATGTAACCAAAAGCACAAGCAACAAAAGAAAAAATGAATATACTGTACTTCACCAAAATTAAAATATTTTATGCTTCAAATGACACTATTAAGAAAGTGAAAAGACATCCCAGGCTGGGCATGGTGGCTCACACCTGTAATCCCAGCACTTTGGGAGGCTGAGGCGGGCAGATAACTTGAGATCAGGAGTTCGAGACCAGCCTGGGCCACAGAGCGAAACTCCGTCTCTACTAAAAATAAAAAAATAAAAAATAAAAAGCCAGGCGTTGTGGCACATGACATGCCTGTAATCCTCGCTACTGGGGAGGCTGAAGCAGGAGAAGTGCTTGAACCAGGGAGGCAGAGGTTGCAGTGAGCTGAGATCACACCACTGCACTCCAGCGTGGGCATCAGAGTGAGAATCTGTCTCCAAAAAAAAAAAAAAAAAAAAGGAAGGAGAGGGGAGGGGAGGGGAGGGGAGGGGAGGGGAGGGGAGGGGAGGGGAGGGGACCCAAAGAATGGGAGAAAAAAATCTGCAAATCATGTATCTAATAGGAGTCTAGTATCCAGAATAAATAGCTCTTAAGACTCAACAATAAAAACACAAGTAACAGATGGACAACTCAATGAAATCAGGAAAACAATGTATGATCAAAATGAAAAGTTAAATAAAAAGATAGAAACTGTAAATAACAGCCAAACAAATTCTGGAGCTGAGGAATACAATGACTGAACTAAAAACAGGAGACTTATCAAGCAGAAGAAAGAACCAGCAAATTTGAAGCACAGTTATTTAAAATTACCTCATCAGAAGAGAAAAAATAAAAATAAAGAATGAAAAGGAACAAAGAACCTTAGAGGGTCAAAAATACACAATGGGGGAAAAGATGCTTGCTTCAGTAAACGATGTTGGGGAAACTGGATATCCACATGCAAAGTAATGAAATTAGACTCTTATCTTACACCACACACAAAAACCAACTCAAAATGGCCTTAAGACTTAAATGTAACATCTGAAACCATAAAACTCCTACAAGAAAACAGGAAAAACTTTTTGAAATTGATCTTGGTAATGATTTTTTTAATATGACATCAAAAGCACATGCAAGAAAAGTAAAAAACACACAAAAACAATTAGGACTACATCAACCTAAAAAGCTATATAGCAAATATTTGCAAACCACAAATTTGATGTCAATATTTAAAATATATAAAGAACTCATAAACTCAATAGCAGAAATACAAATAACCCAATTTAAAAATGGGCAAAGATCTGAATAGACATTTTTCCAAAGAAGGCATACAAATGGACAACAGGTATATGAAAAGGTGCTCAACATCACTAATCATTGGGGATATGCAAATGAAAACCACGGTGAGATCTCATGTCACCCTTGTCAGAAAAGCTATTATAAAAAATGCAAAAGATGGCAATATTGGGGAGAGTGTGGAGAAAATAGAACCCTGGAAAAGTGCTGATGGAGATCAACAGAGCCATTATCAAAAATAGTATAATTTCAAAAAAAAAAAAAAAAAAAAAAGGACCTATTCTATGACACAGCAATCCCACTTCTGGATACTTATCCAAGAGTTGAAATCAAGATCTCAAAGGGATATCTGCACTTCTATATTCCTTACACCATTATTCACAATAGCCAAGATATAGAAACAAGATAAATGTTAATCAATGGATGAATGAATAAAGAAAATGTGGTATATCATCCAACCTTTAAAAAGGATAGCCTATTATCATTTTCAGTAACACAGAAGGACCCAAAGGACATTATGTTAAGTGAAATGAGCCAGACACAGAAAGAAAAATATCTTATGATGTCACATAAATATGAAATGTAAATTAGTCAAACTCACAGAAGCTGAGTATAAAATTATGGTTAGCTGGGGTTGGTGCTAGGAAAGTAAAATGTTAGTCAAAAAGTACAAAGTTTTAATTTTCCAAGACGAATAAATCCTGAACACCTAATGTACAGCAAGGTGACTATAGGTAAAAACACTATACTGTATACTTGAAATTTGCTGTAAGAGTAGATCCTAAATATTTCCAACACACACACACACTCACACACACACACACACACATACATAAATGATAACTCTATGAAGTAATGAGTGTGTTGATTATGGTGATTTACATATATATATAATCATTAAGTTGAAAACCTTAAATATATACATTAAAAATAGCCAAAGTATTAAAAAAACTCAAAAATAAAAAGACAAATAACCTTGAACAGACATCTCTCCAAAGAAAACATACGAGTACTCAACATGCACATGAAAAGATGTTCAACATCATCAGTCATCAGGGAAATGCAAATCAAACCTACAATGAGATGACACTTCATTCCCACTAGCATGGCTAAAATAAAAAAGTCTATCACAAGTATGCACGAGGATGTGGAGAAATTGGAACCCTTTTATACCATTGGTAGGGATGTAAAATGGTGCTGCCACTTTAGAAAAACAGTCTGGCAGCTCCTTGAGAGGTTAAACATATAATAATAATATGATTCAGCAATTCCACTCCTATACCTGAGGGAAATGAAAACCTATGTCCAAGGGAAATAAAAACCTATGTCCACCTGAAAACTTACACACAGATGTTCATAGAAGTATTATCTCTAATAGCCAAAAGGCGGAAACAACCCAAATGCTCACCAACAGACAAATGGATAAATAAAATGTGGCATATCCTTAAAATGGAATATTAATTGGCCATAAAAATAAGTGAAGTACTGATACATGCCAAACATAGACGAATCTTAAAAACATACTAAGTGAAAGAAGCCAGTGGAAAAAGGTCACATATTACAATTACTCGATTTATATGAAATGTCCAGAATAGATAAAATCTATAGAAACAGAAAGTAGATTGACCATTGCTTAGGGCTGGTGAGTGGGGGAAAGGTAGGGAGGGGGGTGAGTTAAATGGTATGGAGTTATTTTTTGGATGACTAAAATGTTCTAAAATCGATTGTGGTGGTGGCTGCACATATATGTAATATACTAAAAAACATTCAATTGTACACTTTAAATGAATGAATTATATGGTATATGATTATAACCCAATAAAGCTGTTTAAAAAAACAAACTTTGGATAGCTCCTTATTGCTTGATAAATAAAAGTCCAAATTCCTTAATTGGGCATTCAACTCTCTCCCCTCCTACATCATCATTTGACCCCCAACCAGCATCACTGCTCACTACTCCCTTTTACATGCTTTTCTATCCAACTAAGATGAATTAGGCACCATTACCCATATACCCCTTGTGGTCTCCCATCTGTCTTTCCTCTTGCTATTCCTTCCCCTGAGATTCTCTCCTCCTGACTCATCTTCACATGTTAATATTCTACTTCTTTCACAAAGCCCAGTTCAAATGCTCCTTCCTATGCAAACCCCTCCCTTTTCTTCAACCCTCACATAGTAGGCACTCAGAAAACTATTTACTGAACGAATGAAGGTATGTAGTTCTCCTATATGATGGCTCTCATTTTCAGAAGATAATCCTCCCAAAGCCACAACTTTACTTCTTTCTTCCTTTCTTGGTCACAGTAGCAGCTCACTGCTACAGCCCCCTTACCCTGAGGACAATCCCAAACTGGCACCTTGATGAAGAAAGTACTGACATCACATTATGCCAGGGCCGCCGAGTACAGTTGTGCAGGTTGTGCACTGCACAACCCTAGTGGCGCCATTCAATTATAGTTTATGTGAATGGCACCCTCTCCTAGGGTTGTGCAGTGCATAGCCATTCGTGGCGGCTCTGCTTGGAAACATTCCTAGTGTTTGGGAACAAAGCCAAAAAGAACACTCAAGGAGAGAATCACGATGTTGTCGCTGTGAAGGAGGCAACTCAAAAATCTTGTCAACAAGGAAGAAACTCAAGAGACGAGCATGGTCATAGCACACAAACAACATTTGCATCGAATTTAAAACAGGAACATCCAAGAGAAAAAATGTTACTGATGTTTCTCCAGCAGTGGAGAGAGAACAGGACACACATTCTGGTCACACTACAAAGCTATGACAGACATGCAAAAGGTACAGTTTTCCATGGACTACCAAAGCCTATATGGTCTCACTCATGAGACTGTTCAACTCCATTAGGTTCTGATTTTAGGTTATAAAACAATCCCTGTTTAATTTGGCTTCAGGTACCCTGATATCAGAAAGGGCTGATACACACAAGTGTTCTTATCTCTATAAAGGTCTCTCTTTCATCATCAATTGACTTATCAGCCTGGTAGTTTATTTATTAAGAAGTGTTTTGTAATGTTGGGGAGTGTGACTCAGTCCACTAGAAACCAACGGCCGTGGGTAAGCTGATAAAAATTAGGCTTTGAACCTACGAACCAAGTTGCAGAGTTAGGACCCGTGTCAACTCCACCAAGGCACAGACACCCTCAAGCTCAGCCAGAGCAGCCGGCCAACTAGCTGGCTAAGTCAAAACTGCAACCAGTAATTCAGGGCACTCCAAAATGGAGAGCCATAAAGGACTGGACATATTGGTAGTGACAACAGGTGAGCTGGTGATAGAGTTCAGGGGTGCCAGACATTGGGTTTGTTTCTTCTTTTTGTTCCCCACTCCAGTTCAGTTCAGCCTCCCACTTCCATATTTGCTCCACCTGGAATATTTCATTCCACTTCTTCTGTCTCCTCTAGAGATTTCCTGAATAACTCACAAAAATTAAGTATTCTTTTTCTGAACTCCATTTGTATTTGTTGGTACTATACACTAATCACTTATTAGTCTCACACTGTTGTTAGTAACAACAATAGCAGCAGTAGTTATTCCTTGTTGAGTGCTTACTAGATGCCTGGCACAACAGTCAATGTCTTACATGTATTAGTTCACATATTCTTCATAGCAATCAGATTATGTAAGAGATTATTATTTTCCTCCTGTTTGCATACAAGGAAACTGAGCTACAGAAAGGTTAAACAAATTGCCTAAGGTGCACAACTGACAAGTGAGTCAAAGAGTCAGGACTGGAACCCAGAACCATCTGATTCCAGAGGTCATGTTTGTTGCCAATACTACCTTTTGTCTCCACCATTAGATAATTTGTCTTTTCTGGAGTTCCCTCTGCCCCAACTCCACACAGTGCCTAACACACCATCGGACATATAAAAGTCCTTCAGAACACATGCGCACATCGACTTCTGCTCCCTGTCCATAGCTCAGCCCAGGACATAAGCTGGAATAGACAGGAAGACAGTGTAGTTAGCATGAAGGGGCTTGACCTTTCCAGGAGCCACAGGAGTCCTCCTCCTCTGACCCATTTAAGAGAGGATCATGCTGCTCCTTGACCTCAATCCCAGAAAAATATTTAGAACAGGATGACCTGGTTACCTTGAAACTCGTCAAGAAAACTCTGAAGTAACACAGCCTAGGCCAACCCACGGGAGGAATGGATGGTATCCAGTTCCCTGAAGCAAGAGGACCAATTGTGTCAGAGTCAAAGTCACATGGGACAGCTAATGTTTGCAGTGCTCCACCACCAATGAACTCTATGGTCAAAGTCGGGGTTTTTATGAGTGTGGGGGAGAGGTGTATTTTTTTAAAAGGAAGTATTTTTTACACCTCCTTAAGCCTCAGTTTTCTCATCGTTTAAAATAGAAATACGAATACCTACCATTTGCAGTGCTTCTAAGGCATAAAATGAGAATGTAATAAAAGCATCTATTTCCTGGTGCCTACATCAGTTAGTTCTTCCTGAGGTTCTGAGCACACAGTGATGCAGGACATAATTCCTGTCTGCAAGAAGCTCACAGTCTGGCTAACAAAGGTCTTCTACCGCACCCTGTCAACCAATAATAAAGCTGGTTGGTGAGTTACCCTAACTCTCAGCAAGACATTTTATCAAAGGAAAATTTTGGTGGGAAAGAAGGTAAGACCTGTTGGCAAGAGTAAAGATTGTGGGTTATATCTTTGCTTCCCTATCTTTGCTGCAAATCTCCCATCCACACCTTTGTATTTAAAAACTGGGGAAGGGGACTCCATTAATCACTGTTTTAAAAAATGATGCACGTAGGCTGGGCGCAGTGGCTCACGCCTGTAATCCCAGCATTTTGGGAGGCCAAGGCGGGTGGATCACGAGGTGAAGAGATCAAGACCATCCTGGTCAACATGGTGAAACCCCGTCTCTACTAAAAATACAAAAAAATTAGCTGGGCATCGCAGCCCCACCTACTCGGGAGGCTGAGGCAGGAGAATCGCTTGAACCTGGGAGGCGGAAGTTGCAGTGAGCCGAGATGGCGCCACGGCACTCCAGCCCGTGCGACGGGGCAAGACTCCGTCTCAAAAAAAAAAAAAAAAAAAAAAAAAAAAAAAAAAAAAAAAGCATGTAAACGCTGTTCTTTTCTTTCACAACACATATCACCATTTCTCATTTATATTTAGCTATGTTTTGATTAAATGTTGATCTTCCCTGCTGACCATAAGCTCCTGGAGAGTTTAAGCTGTGTGATGGTCCTCACTGTAGGTTCAGAACTTAACACAGTGCCTGGAACACACAAGATGCTCATCAGGTACTTGCTGAATGAATAAATGAAACAAGATGTCTCTATACAATATGGATAGCCTTGGTTACCTAAGCGAAAGCCATTTTAGAATATTCAAGCCTTGTTTATGCATGCAGTAATTCTCAAGATTTCCAAGAATCTGGTAATGGCAGTTTGTTTCTGGGGAGAAGAACTAGTGGATTAGGGGTCAGAGGTTGGAGGGAATCATATATGCTATTCTATTTCTTTAAAATTGTATGAATTTTTAAATAACAACCAAACATAAATATACCAGATACAATGGATTTGCTCTATTTGAAGCCCAAACAAACAAAACCCAAGCCTTTCCATAGGATAGCGAAATCTTGGAGGGAAGGGGAAGGACATGGTACCCTTGTGTGACTAAAATCCTAAGAATCAGGGGTCCTTAAGAATGAGGTTGATTTATACATGGAGTGATGGCTAAGATACTAAGGGAAAAAAGTACAAACATTGTTGAATGATCCCATTTTTAAAATAAAAGTATAAAATGTTTAGCATATGCAGAGATAAAAATCAGAAGAAAAACATGCTTACAGTGGATATGTCTGGGAGACTGACTTCTAGGGGACTTTTGTTTGCTATGTGTCATATTCCTATAATTTTCTGGGCTTGAATCATGAACATGTGTTGTTTTATATTAGGAAAATACTATTAAAAGGCAATTTCACTAAAAATATAAGTATGGTGCCTAACTCTGTTAACCACCTGGGGCATGAGAAGGGAGTCAGCTGAAAGTTGGGGCAGTTTTGAAAAGCTGGAAAGCGCTGGCCAAACCATACTGGGGAATGAAGCTGCTGTTCGTCTACATACTGGAAAGATTTATTTTAATCCTCAAGCCACTGCTACAGCCCAGAAGCCAAGCCAGCTGAATAATTGGATTTTCTTTTGCTTTTTTTTCTTTTTTGAAAGAAAGTTACCTCTCTTTTGTATGTAATAGTAATGACAGGGGGGTCACAGTGAGCCTCTTTAAATTCTCAAGCTTTATTGCTTCTCTATTCTAGGCAGGTAAAACTAAGGTACAGAAAAGTTGATTCTATTTACTTCACCTGGCTCAAACAGCTGGAACCAAGTTGTCTGGCTTTGCTGTAAAACTCAGCGGTTCTAAATCCTGAATGCACATTAGACTCACGTAGGCGGTTTATTGTTTCATAAAAGAAAAAAAAATTCCTGGGGCCTACTCCTCAAGATCCCTACTCAACTGGTTGGACCTGGGGTCTGGGCATCAGTATTTTAAAGTGCCCCCGCTGATTTCAACGTACAGCCGGTTTACAAGTCACTGTTCTACCCACTGCTTAATATCCCAGTAACCTTAAAGAAAGGGACCTTAGTCACCATTTTAAAAAATCTTCTTTGGGCTGTTGATTCTCCTAAAAGGCAGGCAAGCCGAAGAAGCCTGTAACCAAGACAACAAGCTGGGAGCACAGAGAGATAGGTCTTCTGTGATCTGAAACCAAAGGAAGCAGAAGAGAAAAAGTAGAGGTCTGAAAGCAGGTACTGAAAAAATGGAAAGAAACTAGATAACAAAGACATCCTGTCTGAGAAAGTTCCCAAATGTTAGCACGTCAAACTTCTGTTCCACCTCCCAAACTAGGCGCCTTGATACAGATGCCCTAATAGCTGAAAGCAACCCTGAATTAGCAATTAAACCCTTAAAAACTTGCTTTCTTCTTAATGGAACTTCTGGGGGAAAATGAGAATGTCTGCTTTTGTGGAGGTAACAAAACCAATTTTTTTTTTCTTCCAAGCCCACTCTCTCCTCCCCATATGTACCTGACCCAATTGCAAAGCAGGATGACAATGAAACATGAATTCCTCATGTGTTTGGATTTTCAAAAAGGGTTCTTCCTCCATATGTACTCTGACCCTGGAGCTTGGGTTTTGTTCCCAACCAGGGAAGCACTGAGATGGATAAAAGGGCTGGGGACGCTGCAAATTGAAAGCCACAGAGTTGGCCTTTTGTTCTTTTTTCTCAGGCAAGGGCTATTCTAGAAAGCAGACATCAAAAGGAAAA
The DNA here is from genome assembly GCF_007565055.1 of Rhinopithecus roxellana. NCBI lineage: Eukaryota > Metazoa > Chordata > Mammalia > Primates > Cercopithecidae > Rhinopithecus > Rhinopithecus roxellana. Next base: position 97,046,342 of record NC_044555.1, on the reverse strand, counting down.
TTCAGCCTGAGATGAGCTGAAATTGCACAAAATGTGATGAGGCATAAATGAAAAAAAAGAAAGGAAAAAGGAACGAGGGGCTTTCTGTACCAGAAGAGGCTCTTTTCTGAAAACTGCCTCAAATTACAGCACTTTCCACATTTGGTTCACTCCAGGAAGGGTTGTATCGTACCTAGCACCAAAAGGTGTTTCGCCACATTATGAGGAGAAATTAAGACACATGCAAATGGCCCAGAGTTTGGTGGTTTGGCAGTCACAAGGAGGAAAGAAATGTGTGACTCCAAGAAGAGTCCCTCTATACTCATTTGGTTCCCTTGGCCCAGAAAGACAAAGGGGAGTTTATTCAGAGTGACATAAAAGAAGAGTCACACAAGCAAATCAGTGATGGGGCAAAGCACTGATGGTTTGAAGGAAGACATGCATTACCTTTTCTTAATGGTGTTCAATGAATTTCCTTTATTATTCATTATATTAGCCTCTAAGGACTTTGGGCAGCCCAATGGAAGGCTCTCAAAGGCCTTTGAGTTTAGCTTTTGGGCTTATGATGGTTTTAATTAGCTACTTGCCAGCTGTTTTCTTCACCACAGGGAGAAAAAAAGCCATCCTGATGTGGGACTCCTGAAGTGTGTCCTACTGAAAGCCAAGTGGAGAAATGAGCTATGTCATCCTCTCCACCCAGTTATGTACATATCACAAAAATCCAACCCTCAGTCCCAAGCTTACACATGGAAAAGCACTGCTTTCCCTCTTCTCCAGGGTCTACAGATATTTCCTCCTTGCATGTCATCTGATGGGTCCTTCCTCCTAAATGCCTCTGAACTTTACTAAGATAATTCATTAGGCCAGGGGTCCCCAAGTCCCAGACCACAGAATGGTACCAATCCATGGCCTGTTAGGAACCAAGCCACACAGCAGGAGGTGAGTACCAGATGAGTGAGCATCATCGCCTGAGCTCCACCTCCTGTCAGATCAGTGACAGCATTAGATTCTCATAGGAGCATGAGAGGGATCTAGACTGCATGCTCGGGATCTAGGTTGCATGCTCCTTATGAGAATCTAATGCCTGATGATCTGAAGTGGCACAGTTTCATCCTGAAACCATCCGCCCTCACCCCCCACCTCAGTCCATGGAAAAATTATCTTTCACAAAACCTGTCCCTGGTGCCAAAAAGGTTCAAGACTGCTGTATTAGGCTGTATGCCCTTTAATCCAGTCTTATGAAAGATTCCATTCTATTCTGAGCAGCAGAAACCCCCAAGAGCCACAATGAGAAGGCAAATAACATTAGGCAACAGGTATTTAAGGTACTATGCAATTTCTAATAGCTAAGGCAGGGCCCCAAATCAAATGATCTAAAGGCCCTTATATCTCTATAAGAACTACATAAAACCACTACTAATAATAATAACAACAACATTTATCAAACCACATGCTTATCAATTAAATGGTAAATGGTACAGAAAACTCTAAATGGTATTTTGAACACACTAGCAGAGAGACTGTAGCAAATCACATAATCAAGAAATACCCGCTGAGCATTCAGTTATGTTCTACACTCTGTACAGATGTGGAATCCCAGAATAATGAACAGCCATCTGTTATGTCTAAATTCTGTAAGCAGCGCCATGGGTAAACTGTACTCCCCTAGCTCCTCCTCTCCAGGCCCAGCAAAAATGATCTAAATCTAAATTACAGAAGGTATGTTCTGCATTACTTCCCTCTCCTATTTCCCTCTATACATCACCAGTAGCGAGCCTGATCAAATGATTTGAGACTGCTACAAATAACCCCCAGGGTAAGTTATTCCAATGCATTCAGACTTTATTTATAGAAACACATACCTCTGGAAGAAAATACCATTGCCTGGAAGTCAGAAGGCCGAAGTTCTAATTCCAAAACAGCTGTTAACTATGGACTTAGAAAAAAAAAAAACTTGGCCCCTCTAATCTCAGAGTCCACATCTGTAAAAGAGGGTGGGAACCCCTGTACGAGATCATTCATTCACCGGCCATATCATTATTAAGAACCTGCTACTTGCCAGGCACTATGCTAAGTGCTGGGGATACTACAGTGAGTAACATACACATGGTCTTTCCTTCTGTGGAGTATTCAGTCTGGCCGAAGGGAAGATAAATGACATAAAGCATACAAATCCCTCTATAATAAAAACGGTGATCAGAGCTTTGAGAGCTGTAACACAAAACACCAGTGAGAAGGCGTAGGCAAGAGGAGAAGGCTCCAGGTAGAGGGAAGAGCATAGCTAAAGGCTTAAATGGCCCAGAAGTTACAAAGACACATTCAGGGAACTTAAAGTAGTTCCTGTTGCCTGGACAGTATAGAGTGCCAGAGGAAACATGGTAAGAAATGATACTGGAGAGATGAGCAGAAAAGTCAGATCACACAAAGCCTAGGAGGCCTAGAAAAGGAGTTTGAATTGTTCCCTCCAATAATAAATCCCTATAGTGATGCTCAGAGAATGAAGCTGGGATGTATGCCTAGGATCACAGGTCTGAACCCTGAGGCTTTTCCCCATCAAAAATACTTTCAGGCATTCTGGTAAGGGGCTGGTGGGGTTGTACTTCTACTCCACTTCCCATTAAACAGGCTTTTGCCAGCTGGTCTGGGAACCTGAACCACAAGAAGAATATTGTGTCCTTGGGAAAATGCAATCTGAATTCTAAATAGACTTCCAAAGAAACTTCTGCAACAAAATCCATTCAACACTTGTTGGGGAATGTGTGGAAAGCAATGAAACACAGGACCCTGCTTTACTCCATAGAGACAGTTTTTGAAAAAAGACTCAACACTATAACCAGACCAGAGACTACATAGCCAGACTCTTAAACACAGTATCCTCATTTTGATTAGTAGGGTTGCATTTAGGCACAACCATTGAATAGCATTTTGCAGTGCCTATTAGATATTTAAATTACCACAAAACCCCAAATATGTTGGGAATGACTATTTTCACTCTAAAGAAAGACAATGCAGAAATGGAGAAGGTGGTCTCTTTAGAAGGAAACATGGATGCAAGCCAAGTCTGTAACTTAAACAGAATCTTCCTGTGTCTCTGCCCAATCAACTCTTAATTATTCAGGCATTAATTCAGCAAACGTTTGAGTGTTAAGTGTCATATAATTTAGCATGCTGGCATCTCTATTTTTCTTCACTTTCCTTTCAGTAGACAGCTTTTAACTATCTGCACTTAGAAAAATACCTTCTGACACCTGGAATGCCCCAATTTCCTCTCCCCACCCACTCACTTGCTCTACAAATAGTGAGTGAAAGAGAAGTGTTGGTAATTTCCCAGAGCTACCCTCCAAATCTCCTCCAGTCATTTTACAGAGTAGCCTTTCTCAAGGTTTAGTGCACATAAATATCACCTGGAGGTGGGTGAGTTAAAATTCATATTTCTAAGCCAATTCTGTCCCCCACCCCAATATCTGGACTCAATAGTTTGGGGATAGGGCCCAGGAATTAGCATTTTTCCCCCAGTGCATTCAAGGTGGAAGGAATCAGCATTTTTAATAAGCACACATGGTGACTCTGATGCAAGTGGGTCAAAAACCATACTTTGAGAAATACTATTGTGAATATTTTGGCTAGCTGAGTCCCAAGTCCTGAACGAAGAATGGTTGCTAGGGGCCCAACATTAAACTCAGCCAACAAGAAAGCTGGGTGTCACCGACAAAAGGGGGGTACAACAGATGGGAGAGGAAACTAGCATACTAGTCAATTGTCCCCAACTCTATTTTAGTTTTTTAAAAGATCCCATATTTTGACTTAAATCAAGCCAATGGCATTGCTGTTCCAGCAATCTCCTAGTGATACCAGAAGAGAAACTCAAACAGGCAGCATTTATTAACAGAAAGAAGGTATAAAAGTAGAAGAAACAATGTTAATTTGCTTGGCCCCATCCCACCTTTTTTCAGCCTCCTTACCTCTCCTGCTAGTTGTTTCCATTTCTGTGACTGGATGCTGCTGTGGCAGGGAAGAGAGGCCAAGGTGGGGCAGTCTTCTATCATTCACATTAATGCTTTCCTCTATTACATGAATAATCAAGAGTTGACTGGAAAGAGGAATAAGCAAAAGGCAAATACTCTACTGAGAGGTTAAACAGGATAAAGAAGGCCCCCTGTTGGTTGAGAGCTGTGAAGTGATAAATGAACAGTCAGGATCCCTGCCTCTTTTCATTCTCACTGTTTGCCAGGAACACAGATTCAAAGCCCATAACGTCAGCACTGAGCTTAACAGAAATAATCAGGTATCTGTGTTTTTCCACTGTTCCCCGTAATACCTAGAATAGTCTTCAGCACTTCATGTTAGCCTTAAATGTAAACCAACTGTTGTTGACTCAACCCGGAAGTCGATTGTAAAGGTAGGGGCCTATATCTGGTCCGATAATTTCCACTGTGGGAAAACAGAGTCTCATTCAAGCTGGCCCAAGAAAAGGGAGGTTTGTGGAAAGAATACAGGTATCCCATTCGAATCCTAGGGTAGGATAAAGCTGGGCCTCAGGAGAACTGGAAGGTGGTTCTGGGTTCATGGTGTCTGTAGGAAACAGTTCTTCTGTCTCTCAAGGCGTCTCTCTTCCTCCCTTGCAAGGTCCCTCTGTTTGCTCATGGTTTCTGTCCCTTCATAAAACTAGCTAGGACATGGACTGTCATGACTACTCCACTCCCCATCATCTTTTGGCTCTTTTACCTGTTACAAACTGCCTTAGGCTCTCAGCTTCCCAATTCTAATTTCCTAGGAGAGAAATACGAAAGACCCAGCTCTCAGCTGGTCAAGCCCATGTTACCTGCTAGGTGACAGATGGGCTGTCTTGGTGACAGGTGGCCACTCAGTCCAATCAACCTAAGTCAGGGAGGCAGGGTCTCTGACATAGTTCATGGCTGCTGGCACCTAGCACAGCTGGCATAGAGTGGTTTATCTGGGATATGGACCGGAAGACATAGTAAAATACATATGATACAAGCCTGATCCTTAGCATGTAATTTGAAAGATAATGACATGTCCATTCATGAGCTTCAAACATCCATAATCTTTCTTATAAAGGATAGTACCTGACCCCAACTCTAAAAACTTAGTCCCCTTTACTCCCATTAAATTAACTTCATTAAACTGGTAAAAGAATCTAAATATGTCATATTACAGAGGAAACACCATTCTGCCAGCTCCCTGGGGTAAAGAGGAAAGGATAAGAGAGTGTAAGGCAGACAAATCCTGATAAACTGATACCACTGGCCTTTAGCCCATCTCTCTGCAAGCGTTCAGTCAGTTTGCTTTACACCCTATGATCATCTTATCCTCCTCTAAGTTTCTCCAAGTGCCATGTGAGGTCAGTGTTCAATGTTAACTAGAACAAGGCAAGCAGCATCACAAACCAACAGATGGCAATTGAGAGCTTATCATTCTTGGATTATTTTATTCCCTGGAGTGATACATGCCAGGGAGTAAAGCAAGCTATTTTGACAGCAACTTAATAACAGCTGTCTTCTTCCACTTCTAGGTTAACTCATCCCCTAGATAACCTTCTTTTCTCTTATCAATTCCCTGTTGCAACAGTAATAAATGCCACACCTGATGGAGTCATTAGGCACTTACCTAGTGACAAGTGCCTAGGACAGAAAACAAAGAAACACTGACAACCACTGAAAACTGACATATCAGGCCAGGCATGTCAGCTCATGCCTGTAAGTCCAGCACTTTGGGAGGCCAAGGCAGAACGATTGTTAGCTCAGGAGTTCCAAAATAGCCTGGGCAATACAGTGAGACCCCATCTGTAGAAAAAAGGGGGGAAAAAAAAAAAAAGCCAGGACTGGTGGCAGTCCCAAGAGGCTGTGGTGGGAGGATTGCTTCAGCCTAGGAGTTCAAGGTGGCAGTGAGCTATGATCGCGCCACTGCACTCCAGCCTGGGTGACAGAGCAAGACTTTGTCTCAAAAACAAACAACAACAACAACAAAAAAAAACCTGACATTATCACAACAAGAAAACATGATGGTGGCCATCTCTCAAGATGAGGAACAAATGAGGAGAAATTAAAAGGTTGTATTTCCTGGAAAACAATGTTTCCCGAACTCAAAGCAGGGCCTACTGGAGATTAAGAAAGATTCCAAATAGGATTTCAAAGACCAGAGCTGTAAAGCCCTAAAGACATGTGAAGGAATCTGATATGTAGCCTTATCTCTCAATTATCCCTGACTAGCTTAGTTTGAGTTTTCCTGTAACTCTTCCCAGTGCTCATGGATTTTTGTCTTATCGCTTCAGGTAAGTAAGCTATAGTAGCCTCTGGGGGAGAAATGGAAAGTATGGTGCCTCTATTGTTGGTACCCAACAGTAGTTTTCAACCTTTTTGTCCCATGTACTACCTATCATCACTTCTTCAAAATAGCCCTTCGCACAAGGGATATTATGTAGCTGTTAAAGTGAATGAAGTAGAGCTGTTAAAATGAATGAAGGAGAACTATACATACTGGCATGGAAAATAGCCTAACTGTATTACCAAGTGAAAAAAGTCTCAGATTGTAAGGAATCATCCCATTTTCATTTTTAAAAAATGTGTAAAGGAAAAGCTCTGAAAGAATAAATGCTAGTTGTTAATAATGATTATCTCTGGCAGATGGGTTTATGGGGGACTTTCACTTTCTATTTTTGCCATTTCTCACTTGCTTAAATTTTTCTTAAAACACATGCTTTTTTGCAACCAGGAAAAGGATATTTGTAACCCCTTACAGTTCGTTGATATGTGGTACCACCACAGCTTTAGTTTTCAATTCCAATTTGAACAGGATTTAGAGAGGTTGGGGGGTACAAAGTAACAAAGAAGCATCTGTGGGGTTAGAAAAAAGTAGTCTACTCCATTTATAGTAGTCAACACTCACTAAATAAATTCCACTAATGGGATAGAAGACAGTAGGGTAAAGATATCAAACACATGGGTTCTGGAGTCTGACTTCAAGTCCCAGCCTACTACTAACTTATTCTACATTTCCTCCTCTATTTACTGATAATATCTCATAATACTTGGAACACGTCTAGCATATGATGTGCACAACAAATAATTATTCTCACTTTTACTGAGGGAGCTAAAGTGTTGTAATTGAAAATTATTTTCATTTACTTTTAGTTATGTCTAATTTAATTTAAATAGTTTCAGTGTAGACACTGTGATAAATACACCTCTGTGTTAGTTTTATTCTACACCATAGGGTGGTGAGTTAACATTCTGTTGCATACTGGGAGCCCAATAGCACTGGCTAAAAAGAGTTGACTGTGTACATCTCTTCCCAACTCCTTTGTTACCTTAGTGAGGGGGCAGATAGCTTGAAATTGACCATGGAAATTGGCAAACGCCATAAATCAGAGCTTTAAACATTTACCACACACCACTGTTGACATCTGAAGACCCCTAACTGAGAATACAAACTCCAGGGGTGATATTAGTTAGCAACTGAAATTTCTAATCAAAGCCTACAATCAAGAATTCCTACAACTCAGCAACAAAAACAAACCAGTTTTTTTCCAAAAATGGGCAAAGAACTTGAACAAACATTTCTCCAAAGAAGATATGCAAATGTCTAATAAGCACATGAAATAATGTTCAATATCATTAGTCATCAGGAAAATGCAAAACAAAACCACAATGATATACCACTTCATACTGCTAGGATGGCTATAATTTTAAAAATAGAAAATAACAAGTGCTGGTGAGGATATATAGAAATTGGAACCCTTGTACATTACTGGTAGGAATGTAAAGTGGCCAGTTGTTGTGGAAAACAGTTTGGCAGTTCCTCAAAAAGCTAAACATAGAATTACCATATGACTCAGCAATTCCACTCCTAGGTATATACATATCCAAAAGAACTGAAAACAAGGACTCAAACAAATACTTGTATGCCAACATTCATTGCAGCATTATTCACAATAGCCAAAAGGTAGAAACAATCTAAATGTCCACTGACAGATAAATAAAATGTGATCTATACATACAATGTAATATTACTCACCTTTAAAAAAGGAACAAAGTTCTGATACATGCCACAACCTTGAAAACATTTTGCTAAGTAAAACAAGCCAGACATAAAAGGACAAATATTATATGATTCCACCGATAATAGGTTCCTAGAATAGGCACATTTATAGAGAGAGAAAGTAGAACAGTGGTTAGCAGGGGCTGGGGGAGGTAAGAATTGGAAGTTATTGCTTAATGTGTACAGAGCTGCTGTTTGGTGTGATTAAAAAAAAAAAGTGTTGGAAATATGAGGGGTGGTTGCATAACATCCCGAATGAAATTAATGCTACCAAAGTGTACACTTAAATATGCTTAAAATGGCAAATTTTGTATTTTATATGTATATATTTAACCACAATTTTATTTTAAATGTAGTATATGAAAACCACTGAATTATACACTTTAAGTGGGTGAATTTTATGGTATATGAATTATATCTCAGTAAAGCTGCTCTTAAAAAGTCCCACAATCAAGGCACAGGGGAATCTTTGGGGGTGATGGGAATATTCTCTATCTTGACTGGAGTGTTCATAGAACTGTAAGCATTTGTCAAAACTCACAGAACTGTATCACTAAAAGGGTGAATTTTACTGTATATTAAATATACCTTAACTTTTTTCTAATGGGAAAAAAAGTCACTTACATGCTTCAGCTCTGAAGTACTTCTGATCGTTTGTTCGTTACAACAATGGATACTAGAAATATTTCATTAGGGAAACTGCCTAGTGTTAAAGGTAAGTATATAATTTAGAAATATTCAGTTGTTCCCACTTTTGCATGAATTGGATATAAGACTCTGGTTAGCCCAACATCCTTCACCCCTTTAAAATGACACCTTAGGCTCAGGAGTCCCAACAAATCTTATGTCCAGACACTTAATGGAGGACTCAGATGTACCCTCTAATTAGAAGGTAAGCTGAATTCTACTGCTAAAATAACATCACATCTATCTCCGGTGAACCTTTCGCACAATATGGTGGTTTGCAAAAAAAGAACTGGAATGTCTCTGGGTGTACAGTCAGACTGTGTAACTGTCTTGTGCCTGATTATTAATACAGCTACATGGCAGAATTTAATCAGAATTCCTTTCACTGTAATCTACTGGTTGTGGGGGCAAAACCTATAGCCCTTACCTACCTCTGACTATTGGAGATTAATGATATCTACCAAAATAGAATCTAATAACTGTGGAAAACCAAATTGGCTCAGATCAATTTACAACAAATATTTTTGAAACTCCTGTACAAACAGGGGTCTGATCTGATAATTCACTTAAGTAAAACCATAACAGAAGCGACAAAGAAACAATCTACTTTTCCATTCTGGCTATATGGGTTAGCGCAGGTTAGGGGGTAGAGTTGTGTTTGTTACTTATTTATGAGGTAACCCTATTAAATGGATTTGCTTCACAGAAACATTTCCCACTTAATTTGTTGCCTGCCCACCTGTTTTATCCAAAGGGTCAAATAGGGATCCACAAAAAAAGATGACATTTAGCAGTGGCATTTCTTCAAATCAAGCTGAAAGTTAGGGTCCAAATATTAGTGTTCAGCTGTGCCCACTAGCCTCGGAGGCAGTATGGTTACTTGTTGCTAAGCCTTAGGACTTCAGCCCAAGCAGCAGGTAACCCCAGACGGTAGGTGAGCAAAGGGAAAAGGGGGTTTCAACCAAGGCAAAGACCAGCAGAAGGGACTAAGGAAAGAATTCATTCAGTTTGCCTTCATTAAAATACAGAGGGGAAAAAAAAGATTCATTCAGCTCTTTGTTCAAATCATATTACCCTGCATCTTGTCATCATGAAAAATGACACTGTATACAACTCCTTAAAATACAGATAGAGAAAAGCTGCTGGGAACCGGTATGCTGATGGAACTCGCTGAGTTGCTGCTACAGCTCTGAGGTCTTAAGTCTCTGGGAACTCAGATCAAGGGAGACTATGACACTGGTTCCATTTCCCTGAGTATTTTATAAAAGGAATGTACCCAGTCATTCTACTAAAAAGTAAAAAATAGGTAAACTGCTTGAAGCAAACCTATATATAAAAATCAAGATTTAACAACCAAGAAATTCAAAGGCTATAATTCACATTACCAAAGGAGTTTATCTAAAAGGCTCTTCATGGAATTTACTTTTTGCAAGCTGCCTCTCTGCACTAAAAGTAGGATTTAACATATAGATTTGTATCATAAACAGTTTTTCAAGAGTATCTTCTCATTCTAACAAAAGAGCAACAGAGACGAGTAAATTTGGAGAGAATGCCTCAGAGTTGGCTCTTAGAAGGAAGTCCCCTTAACATTTTATTTTAATATCTATGAATAAGCCAGCCCCTGCCCCTATTTGCTAGAATCCTCATTAGGGCAGTAGACAGGGAAACACCCTCAGCCTTGCTCAGGGATTTTGAAGACAATGCTCCATACCCTCACCCTCTGAGCCACCCCCAACCCCTTATCCACACACATCACACATACTACTCTCAGAAAACCTTGCCCGGGCAGTACAAAAATTAAATATCCAGACACACTGAATCCCTGGAACACAATCTGCTAAGTGAAAGCTAGTTAGTTTTATAAGGAAAGTGATGGCATAACTGATTTCTGGTGTTATTTCTGAAGATTAAAAGATCAACTGAAAAGCTTTCCTTAAATCAGGCCAACAGAGCATCCCAGGGTGGGGGAACATGACCCCTAAGTATGGAACACAAGGTTTCCTTCACTCAAAAACAATATCTGGCCAGGCGCGGTGGCTCAAGCCTGTAATCCCAGCACTTTGGGAGGCCGAGATGGGCGGATCACGAGGTCACGAGATCAAGACCATCCTGGCTAACACGGTGAAACCCCGTCTCTACTAAAAAATACAAAAAACTGGCCAGGCGAGATGGCGGGCGCCTGTAGTCCCAGCTACTCGGGAGGCTGAGGCAGGAGAATGGCGTGAACCCGGGAGGCAGAGCTTGCAGTGAGCTGAGATCCAGCCACTGCACTCCAGCCTGGGCGACAGAGCGAGACTCCGTCTCAAAAAAAAAAAAAAAAAAAACCAATATCCACCCCCCGCCCTCACTCTCACACTGCAGAAAGTAGAGGCTATTTTCCTGGGAATGTACACTTCAAAAGGCCAGCAGAAGGCTGTCATCCATTCATCCATCCATCCCCCATTCCTACCTTCAGACAGGACAGAAACCTCTCAGACAGGGTGGCAATTGCTTTAGATTTCCTCGGCAAAGGCCACTCTCGAGTCTTCCTCACTCATCCAACACCTAAGAATCCCTCTGTCAAGAAAATCGGTCTCATTAAATCCCTCACACCCAATATCTCTTGCCCTGAGGATAAATATCTTCAGCTTCAGGAAGGCAAAAGCAAGCATGCTGAGGGATGAGAAAAAAGGACATTGGGACAATGAGCTTAACCCTGTGGTTGTTACAAACATAAATGACCTGCTTTAATAATAACAGCAACTACCTTTTATTGAGTCCTTACTAGGTCCCAGGAATCATGCTGTACAGACACTCTCTAATCTTTACAACAACCACACAGGGCAAGCATTATTATCCTCATTTTACAGACAAGTAAACTGAGGGTCAAAGAAGTTAAGAAATTTCCCCAAGTTCAAACAGCTAGCAAGTGATAGAACCAAAATTCTAGTCCACTAGTGTCTGATTCTAGTAGTATCCATGCCCCAACCCTTAAACTATACCACCTTCATGATCAAAAGAGAAACCAAATATAATTGATTTTTGTAAAAATTTTAAGTGGGAAGCTCAAAGTAGTTTTAAAAAAAAATTTCCCCTCCCCCCCCGCCCCATGGTAACTCAAGGCAAGAACTTTTCTCCTTCATTGAATTGAGCAACAGTGAGGAAGCTGCTTCACTATGCCAAGGGAGAAGAGCTACTCAGTTACCTAGTTGTCTCTCAAGAGCAAGAGAGAAGGTGAGGTGAGGTGAGGTGAGGTAAGGTGAGGTAAGGTGGGGTAAGGTGGGGTGAGGAATGGTGATGCCAGGTAAGGTGAGGCCCACACAAGGCACTGGCCCCTGTCAATTATAAGTGAGGTGGAAGGGGCACTCAGTTCTCGGTTGCAAGATCCCCTGACACCGGGAGATTTAATTGTCAGTTGTGTCCCAAAGTCCCTCCCGGGTCAAGGGTTTCTGAAGACTTCTAGGTATGATTGAACTGGAGCATGTTTTCCCAAAAGGGAGGCTGTTCCTCAGCTGGACCGTCTCCCTGAGCCAAGGTGGGCCTGGAGGGTGGGAGTACAGGTAGGGTAGAGAACGAGGGTGGCTGGGTTAGCTGGACATGTGAGAGAGTGTGAGAAGAGAGAGAATCCCTTCAATAGTGTTTTTCTTTTTCTTAAAAATGAGTCCAAAGCTGTTCTTTAGGAATATGACAGTTAATGATTAAGTCCATGTGCTAAGGTCACTACGCAGTTATGGAAATATAAGCAATCTAATAAAGGTTGGAGTGAGGACAGTAAGGAGTAGGTAGTGGGAAGAAATATTAATTCAACTGAATTGAAAGGTTCAACTTAATTTAAAGGTTAAAAAATGAGATTGAAAATATTCTCCTAACAGTAAAATCAGAAATTTGCTATCAGCCCTTAAAGGAAGCAGGCAAGTGAGAACAGAATGAATGGGCTCCCAGATTGTTTCTGAAGAGTCAAAGAGCCATTCAAGACACACCTTTCAAGGCACCAGGGTCACAGATGGCAAATTCTGCCTGTGGCTAAGCAGAGGTGACAGGCCTGCCTCCCCTCACACAGGTGGCCATTCTCCACAACCCCCCAACTACAAGCCCTCCACAATAAATGGTGGTATATATCTGAAGCACAGGAAGGCACACAATAACTGGAAATTAATGCAGAAATAAACCATTTGTGTTTTCTGATGTGGCTGGGTTTTGATGGAGTTTGTGAATCACTACTGCCCAACCCTATCCACTGAAGGAGGGGCCAATAACTCACATCCTTTTCCAGCAGCTTCATACACCTGGCAAAAGTGACCTTGCAACACCACACTCATCTGTCACTCTTCTTTTCATGAATCTTTAATGGTTCCCTACCACCAATCGTATCATGTCCAAATGTCTCCTCTTGGTATTCCAGCTTATTGTACTCTGCCTCTACCCTACGAATCTGGCATCATCTCCCTTTTCTCACAACATAGACCTCCCGCTGGAATCAGTTTCCATTTTGAACCAAACTTACGGCTTCCTCTCTCTCTCTCTCTCTGTGGTTCTACCAGGGTCTAGACTGCCTCTCCAAAATTCCAGACAACTACAATGTCAATGTTACCGTGGCACTATACATACCCAGCTTCCCTTGGCCATAAAAAAGAGACCATAACTTTAAATATTCTACATTATCCTGCACTGTCCCATATGGTTACCACTAGCTACATGCAGCTATTTAAATTATTTAAAATTAGCAAAATGAAAAGAAAAAATCAGTTCCTCAGTTGCAGTAACCACATATACAGTGCACAACAGCCACATGTGGCCAGTGACTACTATATCAGACAGTGCAGACATAAAACATTTCTATCATCACATAAACTTCTACCAGATACACAAGATAATAGCCTAACATATGCTAAAATTGTTTTTTATAACTACTTGGAAAACTTGATGATCCAAATTTCACAAAAAAGAGTGACTAGTACTTATAGATACAGCCCATCTTAAGTAACCAACAAAGCATCTCTTATCAGTGATCCCAATCCATTCTGTAAACATCACAGGTAATTGCAACATCGAATTTTCTGAAAGATCATCTGCAGCAGACCTCAGGCACCTTTCAACATAGCTCTGATAGGCTAATCAGTCCGTTGTACACTAAGCTCTCTACTAGGCTCTGGGAGTCAACGCAAAGATAACATTACCTAGTGTCCATGCTACAGGCATAAAGCCAGTACAGAGATAACCACAAAAAGGGGCAGAAAGAGATAAATCCCACAAGAGAGGTACACAGTGCTACGGGGATTCAAAGGCAGAGAGATCATATCGAGTAGGAGGAACTAGGGAGGACTCCACAGACAGGTACATGAATACAGATAGGATTGAGCCCTAAAGAATGAGTAGAATTTTAACAGAAGGGGCCAGGAAGATGAAAGGGGGGAACTGCATGAGGAAAAGGAGAAGCAAATTAGGGCCCAAGGTACATTTATGAAAAACTGAGTCAAAGAAGAACTATGTGATCCAATTCATCATTCAACAATCATTTGAAACTTTTTCTCCAATCACCTTAATAATCAAAGAATTACACATTAACTTAGATGCCATTTTTTTAAATTTGCTTTAAAAAGGATTTTGCTTTAGTAAGAATGTCTGATGTTGGTGAGGATGAGGTGGAAGAGACTCTGTCTGTCCCCACTGCTAGTAGGAATGTACATAAGCACTACCTTTTAAAAAAAAAGAGAGAGATATTAAGCTCCTTAAAAGCATCCATACCACCGTCCTGGTAACTCCACTTCAAGGAAAGTGACCTACAAAATAATGTGAAACACAAAGATTTGTACAAGAAGAAACTTTTTAAAGTTTATAACTGCAAAATATATATATATATATTATATATATATATATATACACATATACACACACACATATAGGAGCACTTTGGGAGGCCAAGGTGGGCAGATCACTTGAGATCAGGAGTTTGAGACCAGCTGGCCAACGTGGTAAAACCCCACCTCTACTAAAAAATACAAAAATTAGCCAGCCGTGGTGATGGTAGCCTGTAGTCCCAGCTACCTGGGAGGCTGATGCACGAGAATCGCTTGAAACTGGGAGACAGAGGTTGCAGTGAGCTGAGATCGTGCCACTGCACTCCAGCCTGGGTGACAAAGCAAGAATCCATCCCTCGCCTAAAAAAAAAAGGAAATGACTAGGTAAATTATGATCCAGTTACAGGATGGAGTACCACATAGGCATTAAGAGTTATGCCAACAAGTTTTAAATAACACAGGAAACGTTTATGAGGATGCTTAGTGAAAAAAATCAGGTATAAAACTGGCAATATACAGTACAGACACAAGCATGTAAAATAATACGAAGAGAAGGAGAATAAGCAAAAATGTTAACATTTTTGTGGCAAGACTATGAGTGATTTTTATTTTCTATAGCAGTGTTCAGCAAACAATGACCCGTGAACCAAACGTGGCCCACTGACTGATTTGTACATAGTTTTAATAGAACACTGCCACACACATTCACTTACATACTGTCATTATCTGTGGCTGCTTTTGTGCTTCAGTAGCAGAGTTGAGTAGTTGTGTCAGACACAGCATGGTTCACAAAGTCTAAAACATTTACTATCTGGCCCTTTACAGAGAAACTTTGCCAAATTCTTTAGTTTCCAGATTTTCTATAATGAGTATGTGTTGCTTTTGCAACCTTTTTCTAAGAGGTCTATTTCCACATCATGAAGGGCCTTAAGGAACAGCTCACCAATTCTGGATTTTATTTTGTAAGTAACTGAGAGCACTAGAAGTTTCTGAGGAGGGTAGAACATGATCTGACATGATGCCAACTAGTAAAACACAGAACACCAAGTCACATAAAAAGGTGAAATTTAAACTGTATGCCAGGCAAATTCTATGAATCATCAAACAGCTGTGATTCTGGGCCACTTCTCTTTTACAGGAGAAGGTTAGCCTAAGATCTGGCTTATTATTTTCACACTTCCTCCTCTGAAAGAACTCTATGACATGGCCGCCTCCCAATAGTAATGACCAATGGAATTTTTCTCTCCAAAGAAGTTGGGTGGGCGGCGGGGTGGGGGAGAATACAAATTTATGAGTTTTGCCTGCAGAGGCAGTTTAAAAGTTGAGGGTAGTTATTCCTGTCCTCTTGGAGTCAGTCCTCCATTTTCCAAGCTTTTCCCTGTTTCCTACTTTACTGTACTGTTCTGGAAGTGTAAGGGGAAAACAGGAAGATGGTACTGGGTAAAAGTGGGGAGCAGGGAAAGGCAAAAAAGGAGAGATTAGAAAGTATCTGATCCTCTGCCTCAAGAGCCCTCAAGGAGTCCTTATAAATCTACCCACCCTCATAACGTGATGAAGAAGACTCTGAGACCTTTCCACAGAGAATACGGGCCATCTGTTTGGTTTTACCTTTAGGAAAAGGAAAGAGCTATCTTTCTAAGAGAAAGCCTCCATATCCACAAGCTTCCTCCAGATGCTAGATGCCTTGCTACCTGCCTGATACCTACTTCCCCAGGGGAACTACAAATAACCAGTTCATACAAATGACTGTTTACTCATTCTCTCAGGCATGAACATGGTCAAAGGATAGAAATGGTCTGAAGTGTAGTTTCTTTTCAAATAAAACATACTACCGATCACAAAGAAGATTAATCACCTACAGAATGAGAAACTCCCAACTACCATCATCAGGTTTGGATGGCATGAAAATACAGTGAATAGGTCTCTGGGTTCTTTTTTTCCTGTGAAGAAATGACATTTTTTGCATTCCAGCAAATTTTAGCTGTGAATTTCATTTGGGCACCTTATAAAATGGAACAATTTGCATGTAACTCTGTTAGCTGTTTTTTCTTTAAATTTATTTATATTGTCTTTTATTGGTTAGAATGAGTGAAGGAAGAGACAGAATGCACTGAGGTGCTCAATTATTTAACAGATCATACTTAACATTTTATATTTTAACATAAATCCGTGCCAACAATTGTTCTCATGAGCTTTCTAAACCATTAAGCTACACTGTTCTCCTTCTTCTAAATCAAATATAAGTAATTTGTTGTCATAGCAATGCTTCTTCCTACTCCAAAACAGTTCAATACATGCTTTGTTTTAGCCAGCCACTATCTGTCTACCAAAATTGGCCACAATCTTCCATCTCCTTCACAAATGTCTTATTAAATTTAGCTGCCTGGCTTTTACAGTCATCAGGAGACTGTATTTCTATGGCACTTTCTAGCACCTGTACAGGAAAGGGGATTGCAGGAACTCTCAGGAACTGCCTGGAAGCATATCACAGCTAAGTCACTGGGTGACAGCCAATCTCAGTAGTCATGATGACAACAATCCTTGGCATTATTATTCAGCTTTACAGTTTACAGCGTGCTGTCATCCACTTTACTGTATTTGAGGTAGTACTAGATGAAGCTTATAGGCTTCCATTTCCTGCATCAGGTAACTACTGTGCACATCAGTAGTTAGTTATGTTCTGTCCTTTATTCTCTGAGTTTTGAGTTCTGCTTTTCTACACTTTTCACGTGGTATATATTAAGCTAATGAAGGCAATTAAGCTTTTAGAATTGCAAAAAAAAAAAACAACAACAACAGGGGTACAGGATACCATTGTGGCAGTTCCTTGTGTAATGGACCACAGACAGATATTAACTAACTGTTTAGACAAACACACAAAGCCACACTGGAGAGTCAGGGCCAATATTAACGCTAATCTCATATTTATAGGGCATGTTACAGTTTACAAAGCCATTTCACAAAAATGATCTCATTTGAACTATACCTCTTGTCCATCCATCACCCCAACACACATAAACATAGCTAGATCAGGATGTGTATACCTAAAATGTCATTTTCTGCCTTATATTTACCCATTTTTAAATAAAGATGAGTAACTGGTATTTTCAATTCCAGTTCCTTCAGCCCCTGACGTTTACTTCATGCAGCCATATTCTGTAAAATCTGGAGCCCTCTCCCCCATCAAGTTGGATTTTTTTTCACACTACATTTTTGTAAGAAATGCAAATTTAAAGGAAAGGATCAGAGAGTGAGGAGGAGATATTCTTTCACATTAGCCGAGGTCTTTAAAAGGAAAAAAAAAAAAAAAGCAGGACTAAAAAAGTTGATCTCATAGAAGTAGAGAGTACAATAGTAGTTACTAGAGGTGGGGAAAGGTAGGGGGAAAGGAGGGATTAGGGAGACATTGGTTAATGGATATGTGTATCAAAATCTCACACTGTACTCCAAAAATATATAAAGTATTGCGGGTTAAAAATAACAAGCAAAAAAACCTTTTTAAAATTATTACAAAAAGGAGGACTAGGGCAGGGCATGGCAGCACATGCCAGTAATTCTAGCACTTTGGGAGGTTGAGGCAGGAGGATCACTTGAGGCCAGGAGTTCGAGACAAGCCTGGGCAACATAGTGAGACCCCCCCATCTCTAAAAAACATATAAAACATTAGCTAGACATGGTGGTGTGCATCTGTAGTCCCAGCTACTTGGAAAGCTGAAGTGGGGAAGATAGCTTGAACACCAGAGTTTGAGGCTGCAGTGAACTCTGATCGTGCCACTGCACTCAAGCCTGAGTGATAGAGTGAGACACCAACTCTTTAAAAAATAGTAAAACCCAAATGCCCATCAATGATAGACTGAATAAAGAAAATGTGGCACATATACACCATGGAATACCACGCAGCCATAAAAAAGAATCAGCTAATGCCCTTTGCAGGGACATGGATGAAGCTGGAAACCATCATTCTCAGCAAATTAACACAGGAACAGAAAACCAAACACCTCATGTTCTCACTCATAAGTGGGAGCTGAACAATGAGAACATATGGGCACAGGGAAGGGAACATCACACACAGGGGCCTGTCGGGGAGTGGGGGACAAGGGGAGGGATAACATTGGGAGAAATACCTAATGTAGACGAAGGTTTGATGCGTGCAGCAAATCACTATGGCACATATATACCTTTGTAACAAACCTGCACATTCTGCACATGTATCCCAGAACTGAAAGTATAATAAAAAATCAAAAAATATGTAAAAATTATAAGATACAATGTACCATAATAGTTCCTTTTGAAAAGAATGTATTATCTTTTGTTTTTTCTTTTTCTCTCTTTTTTTTTTTTTTGAGACGGAGTCTTGCTCTGTCGCCCAGGCTAGAGTGCAGTGGCACGATTTCGGCTCACTGCAACCTCTGTCCCCTGGGTTCAAGCAATTCTACTGCCTCGGCCTCTGTAGTGTTTGGGGTTACAGGCACCCACCACCACACCCAGCTAATTTTTGTATTTTTAGTAGAGACAGGGTTTCGCCATTTTGGCCAGGCTGGTCTTGAAATCCTGACCTCAAGTGATCTGCCCACCTCGGCCTCCAAAAGTGCTGGGATTAAAGGCGTGAGCCACTGCACCCAGCGAATGTACTATATTTTAAATGGCAACTGTCTCTTGATCCGTTGGCATTTTCACATCTGAACAATAATAAAACCCACATTCAAAAACATGAAAAAAAATGCTAAAAAAACATAAGAGGCTGAATGCGATGGCTCATGCCCGTAATCCCATCACTTTGGGAGGCAGAGATGGGAGGACTGCTTAAGACCGGGAGTTCAAACCAGCCTGGGCAACACAATGAAACCCTGTCTCTACAAAAATACAAAAATTAGCCAGGTGTGGTGGCATGCACCTGTAGTCTCAGCTACTCGGGAGGCTAAGGCAGGAGGATCACCTGAGCCCAAGGAAGTCAAAGGCTACAGTGAGTCATGATCATACCACTGCACTCCAGCCTGGGTGATAGAGATCCAGACTCAGAAAAAAAAACAAAACACACACACACACACACACACACACACACACACACACAGAGACAGAGAGAGAAAAAGAGACAGAAGAGAACAGGTCAGGGAGACAGATGACCAGAAACTTTCGCTTTTGTTTTATACATTTCTATATTTCTAATTTCTTAATTTGTGATCATATGCTACTTCTATAATCAAAAAATAAAGATTTTTTTTTTTAAAGAAGAGACAGAGGCTGGGCGCGGTGGCTCAAGCCTGTAATCCCAGCACTTTGGGAGGTCGAGACGGGCGGATCACGAGGTCAGGAGATCGAGACCATCCTGGCTAACACGGTGAAACCCCGTCTCTACTAAAAATACAAAAACTAGCCGGGCGAGGTGGCGGGCGCCTGTAGTCCCAGCTACTCGGGAGGCTGAGGCAGGAGAATGGCGGGAACCCGGGAGGCGGAGCTTGCAGTGAGCTGAGATCTGGCCACTGCACTCCAGTCCGGGCGACAGAGCGAGACTCCGCCTCAAAAATAAATAAATAAATAAATAAATAAATAAAGAAGAGACAGAAAAGTATTGTTACAAATGAAAGAACACCTGAAACAGGGGACCCTAACTGGCTCACCTGCTCCCCCTTCATTGAAACTCTCTGAGTAGGAAGGAAGAGCTAGCCAAGAGGACCAGCTCAGAGTGCTTATTTAGGAAATGCAATCAGAATCAGGAGCTGCTGCCCTAACAGAGCATGAAAATAAGATTTCTCAGCACCACATAGGCTCAAGAGCTGGAGCTGAAAAGTTCCATTCCCACCCATATGTGACCAAATGTAATTTGTCTCTCTGTATGCCTTCCAGCTTCACATAGTCTGATTTCATTAGAAAATCTAATAAAAGGGGGAATCGTTGACATCATTTCTGTTGCTTGATCCTTGTGAACACTGTCTTCTATAGACTTTTTTTTCCTGCAGAGCAAGTGAGGGAACTAATAAATTACTTAGAACCTCTATGCAACTATTATTTCAATTTCTCCACACCTCACTTCTGTCAGGGGAAAGGGGAACCAGTCATTCTAAAAAGCAGAGAGGTAACAGGATTTGGGTCAGGTTTCATAGAAAATATAGGCAATAAGAAGAAAGTCCAAGGGTCTGAAACATGTCTGACCAACCAAAAGTAACGCCTGTAAGGCCCATGAAAAATAAAGCTTTCCTTCCCAACCCCTCATGCATCCCAAAAGGAATGCAGCTTTTAAGAGTGTTTTTAATAACAACAAAAGCCTCTGGCACTTGAGGATATGAGGGTGTTAATTTTGTTTGGCAATGTCGAATTTAAGAATTCTTTAAGAGGTGCAATTTTGATTTTAAGGGTGTTTCTTCCCTGGAGCTGAAAATCCAATTTACCCAGCCCACCCAGAGGGATGCTTTCACCATTACCAAGCCTCCCTTATAGCATGTAGATCTATCCACACTCTTAAGTTGCCACGGGACGCCTATATTGAACATTTGGTCAATAGATGTAACAATAAATGCAAAAATTAACATACTACACCTAATAATACAACCTCAAAAATATATAAAGTAAAGATTAACAGTACCAAAAGAAAAAATAGATAAATCTACCTCTGTGGTAGTAAACTTTAAAAACTCTCCCAGTAACTGATAGATTAAGCAGAGAAAAAATAAGGTAAGGTGATTGAAGAGCAGCAAAATTAACAAGGTTGATCTAGTGGACACTGTATCATACTGGGCCACAAAACAAACTCAACAAAATTCAAAGAAACAGAACACACAGATCACATTCTCTGATCACAATGTTACTAAGTTAGAAATCAGCAACAAAAAGATGACTTTTAAAAGGTTTAGGAAAAAAAACTGTTAATCCTTCTAAACAACCCATGAGTTAAGAAACCACAATGGAAATTCCAAAACACTTGGAACTGAGCAATAACAAAATGTTATAACATATCAATATTAGTCGAATATAGCTAAACAGTAGGTAGCAAAAATTATTAACCTTTTAATGCATATAGTCAAATAAGAAAGTCTAAACATAAATAAGCTAAGCATCCCACCTAAGTTAGGAAAAGAACAAGAGGCATAACTCCAAAGAAAATATGAAGGAGAAAATAGATTTTTAAAATAAGCAGCAATTAACAAAATAGAAAACAAACATAATAGTTCCATCAACAAAGCCCCAATTATTTCCTATAAAAGATAAATAAAACTTACAAACTACTGGTGAGACTGATTTTTTAATAGTAAATAATAGTATGAGAGAAAAGGAAGAAATCTTTTAAATATCTGTAGTGTTTATAGTTAACAGGCTACTAACAATTTTAAACCAATAAATTTGTAAATTTAGACAAAATGGTCAAATTCCTAGCAAAACATAAATTAAACACACTGACTAAAAAAAAAACAGAATGTCTGAAAATTCCTATAACCATTAAAGAAATTGAATCAGTAGTCCATAATCTTCCCACAAAGACAATACCAAAGCCCAGATAGTTTCACAGGCAAGTTCTAACGAACATTTAAGAAACAAATAACTCTGATCTCACGCAAACTTTTCCAAAGTTTAGAAAAAGAGGAAGCAGCATTGGCCAATTCATTTTATGAAGCTAGCACAAACTTAATACTAAAACCTGACAAAGGTAGTATGAAAAGTGAAAACTAGAGCCAGATTCACTCACAGACTTATTTTATTTTATTTTATTTTATTTATTTATGTATTTATTTTTGAGATGGAGTCTTGCTCTGTCGCCCAGGCTGGAGTGCACTGGCACCATCTTGGCTCACTGCAATCTCCACCTCCCAGACTCAAGTCATTCTCCTATCTCAGCCTCCCAGGTAGCTGGGACTACAGGCGCACACCACCACGCCCAGCTAATTTTTGTATTTTTAGTAGAGATGGGGTTTCACCATACTGGTCAGGCTGGTCTTGAACTCCTGACCTCAGGTACTCTACCCGCCTTGGCCTCCCAAAGTGCTAGGATTACAGGCGTGAGCCACCGCACCTGGCCCACTCACGGTTTTTAAGAATATCATGTAAAATATTAGCAAACCATATCCAGGAACAATAAAAAAGATAATACATCATGATCAAGGTGACTTGATTCTGGGAATACAGAGACAGTTTAATATTAGAAAACCAATCAGTATAATCGACCACACTGAAAGACTAAAGAACAAAAGCAGTATGATCATCTCAACAGATGAAGAAAAAGCTTCTAACAAAATGCAACATCCATTCATGATTTTTAAAAAATCTTAGCAAACTTAGAATAGGAGGGAACTTCTAGAATCTAATAAAGAATACCAACAAAAAATTACAGCAAAGATCATACTTTATGATGAAACACTGAAAGCATATCCTTTAAGGCAGAAAACAAGATAAGAGTTGCCCAATATTGTCACTTGTATTAAGCACTATATGGGAGGTCTCAACTAAAACAGTAAGTCGAGAAAAAGATATTAAAAAACAAAATGGCTACAAAGGAAGAGACAAAGTTCTCATTATTTGCAGATTATGTATGATTGCCAACATAGAGATCCCAAAGAATCCTCGGACATATTAATTAAAATTAACTTAAAAGCATTTAGCAAGGTTGCTGGATACAAAAATGATGCACAAAGATCAACTGCATTTCTAAAGACCAGCAGTGACAAAATTACAACATGTTAAGTAAAAAAAGAAAACCGAAGGACTAGAGACTCAACCAAGCAGTTGGTTAAGTTTCTGGGCTCTGAACTCAGACTGCCTAGTTTCTAATCCGAGCTCCAACCCACTAGCTGTTTGACTATAGGCAAGCTATTTAGTCGCTCTGCACCCTACCTTCTAGAATTCTTGTGAGGATTAAATGAGTTCATGCACATAAGGCACTTAGGACAGTGCCTGGCACAAAGTAAGGGCAAAATAAATGTGAGCTGTTATCATTACTGTGAAGAAGTAGGTAATAGCCCTATTACCCACGGTTCTGAGGTTCTAACTATTGGACTCCAGTACATCTCCAGGGTAGACAGAGTCAGGGAGCCACGAACTGCTATAAGAGCCAATGAAACTTACCCATGTTTTCCTGAAGGCTGGGCACTGAACTCCCACACCCAGCATACAGCTCATTACTCACACGCCCTGCTGTCTACAGAGTAATTAGTAGAGGAACATGCCCTTTTCTCTGGAGATTTCCGCCCCAGTCTTACCAACTCTTTAACAAGGAACAAAAGTCAACAACTTCAAGCTTCCTGTGAGAATGAAATCTAGAGTTTCTAATGACTAATCTCCATCGTTAAAAGAAAAAGGCAAACTTTAGCCCCTTCAGACAGCTAATGCCAGGAGAAGTTCGTGAGGTATTAGAAGAAAGGTTGTTGTTACTGGCTCTATTGCTTGGGGAGCAAGGAGGAAGACTGTAACTAATATTTTTGAATACCTAATATGTACCACACAGTGTTCCCAGAGCTTTAGAAATATTAACTCACATAATTCTCTAAATAATTTAAAGAGGTAGATAGAATTTTTAGCCCCATTTTACAAATGCAAAACATAATGACAGTGATTAGGTGACTTGCTTAAAGGCACACAGCTCGTGAGTAATAGAAATTAGCTTTGAGCTCAGATCTAACTCAAAAGCCCTATGCCAAGCCAGAAGAAGAGAAGAAAGAAAGCAGGCTAGTTTGTGAAATGAATGAGGGTGGTGGGTGTAATGCGTGTGATGCTGAGTATTTCAATTCTCCTTCTTACTGAGACCAGAGACCAAAATTAGAATGGGAATGCAAACAATAATTATGTGAATAGAAAACTGAAAGGCAGCAAACCAGCAGGGTATCCAACTTAGTGTTTAGGAGGTACCCATTTTGTGGCATGACTGAGCAAGATTAAAAACAAAAACAAACAAACAAAAAAAACAAATACTGCCACACTGTGGTCTCATCTCACTCTTTTTCTGAAAACCAGGATATTCATGGCAGGAACATGCAATTACATGAACTTACCCAGACCTAGGTAAGAATAAGGCAAAATCAGATTGAGGTACAGGGTTGGCAGCTGAAGAACAGAATGTGTGTGCAGCTCGGGTTTTGATGCCATCTGGGTTTTAACTCCTTCTGTATAGCAATATTGTAGGGCTTTCTAACTCAGCTGCCCTGATACCTGAGCCCACAAGTGATGAGCATCCCAAGGGCTTCGACCTATGACCAGTGAGCAGAATGCTTAACATTTGTGTAGCACTGACTGTGTGCCAAGCAGCACTGCCATCAGAGCCCACCTGTTAGGGTTTCTCCTTCCTGTCCCAAGGTAAATAATTTTGTTCCTTCTAATAGCAGCACCTAGTCTATTCTGCCTTATAAGAAGAACCTGAAGACATACGTGAGCCAGCAGGAAAGGAGGAAAGAGCCTGGCTTTGGGGGCAAGCCCTCAGAGCCTTCCCTGATGCAAGCTGATATACAAACCATCCGAAATAAAGGCCACTGGGTTCAAGAACACATATGCAAACACACACACACGCACACACACACCCAACAATAACAACACAAAAAATTTAAGATCAAGCCTACCATTCTAATAGTATTAGATTTTGTAGATTATTAACCTAGTGTTCCTGAATAGATCTTTTCACGACACACAGATAAATGAACGATGCCATACACTAGACTTAGTTTAAGGCATCTTAAACTCTGCAAGGAGATAAAAGTTACATGTACAATCTGTTGTTTAAATTGCTTCTCTTCTAGAAATCATCATCTCCCAAGGCCCTCTTGTAAAACAGAACACAAATTTTACTAATTCTCACACACAGCAATAAAACATGGCATCTCATATTTAAGTGCCCTGTTACCTTTCAGCCTTTATTCAATGTTTACCAACAGTTTTAAAGACTACAAGGCCTGAAATTAAATAACAGCTACTTTAAGAAAGCTAGAGGCCAGGCACAGTGACTCACATCAGTAATCCCAGGACTTTGGCAGGAGGATCACGTGAGGCCAGAAGTTCAAGACCAACCTGGGCAACACAGTGAGACCCTGTCTCTACAAAATTTTAAAACTCAGCCAGGTGCGGTGGCATGTGCCTGTGGTCCTACTTACTTGAGAGGCTGAGGTGGAAGGAACTCTTGAGCCCAAGAATTTGAGGTTACAGTTGAGCTGTGATTACACCACTGCATCCAGTCTGGGTGACAGAGCAAGACCCTGTCTCAAACAAACAAAAGAACCAAACAACAAAAAAGGAAAGCTAGTACTTTCTGAGGTTAGCAAGGAGCTCACTGGAAAACACACACACACACACACACACACACACACACACACACAAACAACACTGTCTCATTATAAATTCACAAGGGAAATCAGAAACAATGTGCAACTGGCTAACTGACCCGTCCATGATGAACTATGTATTCTCTTCACATTTGTGTTTCTAATGCATTGTGCCCTTCATCCAATTCTACAATTTTCCCATTCTACCAGGAAGTAGCAAATGAAGCCAGAAAAGGTCTTAGATACCATCTGGTCTGACCCTCTCATTTACAGAGGCAAAAACTGAATCTCAGAGAAGGGAAGTGACTTACTTGACAAATGCAGGTGACTGGCAAGCCTCTTCATAGAGTCCACCCCACAGTGGAACAGAACTATAGGTAGGATGCTTCCCTTTCAACCAGTTCTTTAAACTGACTTGCAGAAAATTGGCAAATGGTTCTTCATCAATACAAAAATATAATTGGTGACTTATTTTCATGTTAGGCTCTATTAGCCTAATAGTAATGAGTCAACCGGATCTACACATCCATACCAGCTTGGTCACTTTCTAGCTGTGTGACCTTGGGTATGTTACATAACCTCTCTGATCCTTATTTTTCTTATCTATAAAATGGGAATGCAAATAATAGCATCTATTCCACAGGGTGCCTGGCACTTGGTAAGTGTTTAACAGATGTTAGTGGTGACTAGAATTATACCCTAATACTAACTGTATGGGGAGAGGGGTCTGGAAGGAAGAATACCTCTACCTTGAATTATACCTGAATCTTCTGAGAAAGCCCCAAACTTAGATCTAAATTGCTGGCTTGGGAAGTAGTAGGGGACAGGGCCAAAAGAACCAGCCTGATGCTAATATTACTAGGAATTGGCCCCACTCCTCTAATTCTCAGGCCCACCCATAAGGACAGGCACCTCTTGTCTTTAAGGTAAGTTCCACAAAAAGGAAAAAAAAAAATGAGGCACTGAAGTAGAAAAGTCACAAACACACTGAGCTTGGGAAAGACCCTTAGGAGGAGTAGAAAAGTGTCCTAATTAGACTAGAATCAATGGTTGTTTCAGTAAAGGGAAAATTAGCCATCTTCAGAACGCTTGGGCTTGACCCAGAGGTAACCAGTGCTGGCCCTTCCCTCTCAAGGTTTTAAGAAAGACTAAAATTTAACCTCCCCTCCCCCAAATCATAAGGAGGCCCGGAGGCATAAAGCACAAAATAGAATTATCGTTAAAGTTCTAACATGGGCCATTAGGTTCACCTGTTCTTCAAGGGCGACAGAACACAGTGTAATAGGACCTCATAGGGTAAGGCCATATACACCTGCCCTGGTTCTGCCATTCCCAAGTGGTGTGACCTTCAGCAAGTAGCCTTCTGCTCTGGGCTTCTTTCTCTATCTGCGAAACAATGGGCTTGAACTTCAGGAACTTGAAAGCCTCTCTGATCTCTAGCATTTTCTCGTCATAAATTCTGTACATACTTGCCACCTAAAAATACAGTAGTCAGACTGTTAATGAGCCTTGATAGTAAGTTTCCTGGGGGCAGAAACCACATATAATGCTTTTGTATCTCTCTAGTACGACTAGGCCTGGAGTGATTGCTTAATACATGTTATGTGATCTAGATTCACCACACAATACCTAACATATCATTAGCTTTTTGAATGTCAGGCAGTTCTCCTCAAATCTCTTTCCACCAGACTTTTCAAATATGTCAGATTTTACCACTGCTGGGTTTTTAATAAAAAGAAGCATCGCACAAAGAAACAAAGCTCCTTGTCACATCATGTGACAATGATAGAATACCTATATGCCAGGCACTCTGCTCAAAAGGGGCAGATCTGGGTCCTAGTGCTGGCACCCATCCTACAAGCTGTATGATTCAGGGTGAGTCTGAAAACCTATCCCTGAAAAAGGCCCAATAAAGGCAGTTACTATTATTGAGAATCTT
The DNA here is from genome assembly GCF_007565055.1 of Rhinopithecus roxellana. NCBI lineage: Eukaryota > Metazoa > Chordata > Mammalia > Primates > Cercopithecidae > Rhinopithecus > Rhinopithecus roxellana. Next base: position 97,018,671 of record NC_044555.1, on the reverse strand, counting down.
ACATCTTAGATCTTTCTTGACAGGTAAATAACTAACTAGCATGCAATGGGACCAACACTTTACAAGCAGTCCACTCCCAAGGCTTTGGGAATACAGAGGAGGAAATAATTATGTTGAGATATTTCTCAATACACACACACACACACACACACACACAGGCATTTCTAATGGTCAGTTTAGGCTCAGAACACATTGAATCCAGTCTTCTCAACTACTGATTCCTAACCCTGGCTACAGATTAGAATCACTTGAGGAGTTTTTTCTTAAATGCCTATGTCCAGGCCCCAACTGTAATCAATTATCTAAGAACAGGGTGTGGGAGCAGACATTGGTTTGTGTTTTATTATCTGCTGCCCCAGGTGACTGAGAGATGCAGCTAGGGTTGAGGACTCTGACCTCCACTGTTCTCCATCTCCACTTCTAGTCCCAAAACTTAGCAGCAGGTCCAGATGACTTAAAGGCCTTCAAGGGCTCACAAAAATTCCATTTTAGTCACTCACCAGACTATTCTCTGAGCCAGTACAGTAAGTCTGCTACTGTCAAAACATTTTTGTAACCAAAACATAAACAAAAAGGAGCTTTCTTAACCTACCGTTAGAGAAGGCGATTAGCTAGTCCAGCCTATTACCCAACCATTCCATGTATCAGAGGCTTAACTGGCCTGAGATCTCATGCTTTTCTGGAAGCTTCCCTACTACTAAAATTGGTATTTCATTTGTCCCTTCTCAACTACCCTGCTCCTCGCTTCACACTGATGTTTCCTCATAGCAATGAGTGTCCCCTTCCTTCTCTCTCTGCAGCTCAGCACTGAATCTGTCTGACTGACACACACACACACACACACACACAGATTTGCTTTTTTAATTCCTTCTTAATCAGCCCCTGCCTGCCTCTTGGCCACTTAGCTACTCTTCTACTTATCCCCTCCCTTTCCGCTGAACTTCCTGGCAATGGGGTAACTGCCTCATTCCAGCAATAATCTCTCTATGCCCCCTGCCTCACCCCCACCAGCCACACAGACAGCAAGGCACCTGTGGCACAGCCTCCAAAACACATGATGTTTTCTCAGTTGCCAAATGTTCTCTCAAGAGTTGACTTCCTTTGTCCATCGAATCTTTTTTAGAAAAGTAAAACTATTCTCACAGGCTGCCAATCATCCTTTCTTTATTTAAATAAGTATTTCTCTTAATTACTAAAGGAATCTATACTTATACCAAATTCAAATAATACAAAAATGTGGTCATTAAAAAATGAGAATGCGGCCGGGCGCGGTGGCTCAAGCCTGTAATCCCAGCACTTTGGGAGGCCGAGACGGGCGGATCACGAGGTCAGGAGATCGAGACCATCCTGGCTAACACGGTGAAACCCCGTCTCTACTAAAAAAAATACAAAAAACTGGCTGGGTGAGGTGGCAGGCGCCTGTAGTCCCAGCTACTCGGGAGGCTGAGGCAGGAGAATGGCGTGAACCCGGGAGGCGGAGCTTGCAGTGAGCTGAGATCCGGCCACTGCACTCCAGCCTAGGCGAGACTCCGTCTCAAAATGAGAATGCCTCACTTTCCCTAATCACTCAGGAGTAAGTGCTCTTTAGTATATATTCTTCCAGATTTTTACAATGTGTTCATAAACATGCACATATAAAGGGGCTGCTTGGGATTCCTTTTTTTTTTTTTTATTTAGAAAAAGGGGTTTCTCTCATACATATGGTTTTGCAACATTGTTGTATTTTAGCAATATATTGTGAACAACTTTGAAAGTGAATTCAGATATCAGTTTCCTTTTAAAAAGCTATAGTATTCAATGGCCAGATTTACCGTTCTGCTATTAATGGGTTGTTTCCCAATGTTCTGTATCCACCAACACTGATGCCATAAATATTCTGGCATGCAACTCTTCACACATTAACATTTGTAGAGTAAATATTTTAAAGTGGGTGGGGTGGCTGGCCACAGGGACCAGCCTGTAATTACCAATTCTAATTACCTTCTCTCAGGTCTTCCTTGGCCTCACCCTCTACATTTCATGACACAGAGGACAGCTCCTGCCTTCTGAAACTCCTTCTTCTCCTGGATCTCATTCCACTTCCTGGATGGCTGCTCCATCAAGAGTCTTCTTTCTGCTCCCAAAGGAGACATTCCCCAGAATACTTTCCTTCTTTCTCTTCTCTAGCTTGCATGATGCTCTCCTCTTCTCCTCCTTTATCTTCTTGAAGCCAATACTTCCTAAATCAACATTTCTAGCCTTCACCACATCTCAATAGCCTGCTGGACAATCCATCCTCAACATCTCAAACATCTGAAAATCAATAAATCCCCAAATGAACTAACAACCTTTTCCTCTAAGCCACAGTTTCCTCATCTGGAAAACGAAGGGATTGGACTAGACTTAATTTTTAAAAAAATAGGAGTCTAGAATGTACCAGAAGCTGTGGGGGATATAAAAGTTAATAAAAACATAGACCTTACATTTGGGGAACATACAATCTAAGGAGTAGGGAAGATACACAAACAATTACATAATATAAGGCAGAATAACATGCTAAAATAGACAAGAGAGGCTAAATCCGGCTTAGAGGCTTGAAGACAGCTTCATAAGAGGGAGTGTTTGGGCTGAGCCTTGAATGATAACTAGCATTTCAACAGGAAGAGAAAAGAAAGAATATTTCTGTCTAACAGTGCAGCATAAACAAAGTATAAACTCAGAGAAAAATGGAAGTGCATGGTGCTGATGGCTGGATCAGAGAACGCATGGAAGAATATACTAAATAACAAGGCTGCAAAAAAAGGTTGGGACCAAAATCATAGAAGACACTGAATCCTATCATAAGGAGATTAGGATTTCTCTACAGGCTTTATCTATGTGCCATCCCTTGTCTATAAATTAATACCAACTCGGACTGATTGATAAGTGGCTACCTAGAATGCTACGCTAAAAAGATTTTAAACCTACTTGGAGACTCCCTGGGAAAGCGTGCCTATGACTGATTAGCACAGTTGGCCAGGGACAATATAAAGTGTATGCATCTATGTGTTTACCATCCCTGATGAAGGCAATAAGGAGTTACTGAAGGTTTTGGAGGAGGGGAATGGCATGATCCGACATGTATTGTACTTGTATCATTCTGGCAGTAGTGTAAAGGGTCAAGTAATAGGTCGAGTAAAGGATAGAGTAGTGTAAAGGATAGAGGAGAGAAGATCAATCACAAGGTTGCTCTAACAAGCCAGGTGATGATAATGACAATAATAAACAACAAGATGAACCAGGGCAGGGGAATCAAAGAGGAAATGGAAGAGAAATGGAAGAGATCATGAAAGGCAGAATCAAGATGACTGAGACTATGACGATGAAAAGGAGGAAGAGGAGGGAATTGAGATGTATCGAGGTTTCCAGGGATTTAACCTGGGTCACTGGATGGACTGTGATGCTGTTAAATAAGATAAGAACACTGAAGGAACAGTATCATAGCAGTCCTTCCTTTTCCTTCCAAATCCCCCAATCACTTTACTTAGGATGCATGGCTTTCAAGCCCTCTTGGGTACACTGGGAAGAAAAAAGCAGGATCTACATTGCTTGATGGCCCCAGCACTTATATAACCCTACATATAAACCTACCTTTCTCCCTTTTGCCAGGCTACCAAGGAAATAACTATCAATATCTGATCCTAGAAACAGTGGGCTAGGAAACGTTTAAATATTCCTGCTCTCAAGACATGATGATTGTTCTCATTTTGATAGCACTTTCTTATAATCACAGCCCATTCACATACCTTATTTCACTTGATTCTCATATTTACCCTATAAGGTAAGAAGGGCAAAGACCATCTCTGTCTTACAGATGATAACAGCCATACTCATATTTACTAAACATTTGCCATGAACCACTATTCTAAACACTTCACATGTAGTCATGCATTTAATTCTTACAAGAACCCCATCAAGTAGATACTACTATTAATCCCCATTTTGCAGATAGGAAAACAGGCCTAGAGGCTTTTAGGTATACTGGTCTAGCAACAAACAAGACAAATAATGGACTTGGAAGACCTCAAACAAAACAAAACAAAACAAAATACCATGCCTAGCTATGTCAATTAACTTTCCCAGAGTTGCACAGCTAGAAAGCAGCAGAACTGGGATTTGAACCTGACTAGTCTGGCTCCAGAGCCTGCACTTTTAACTACCACACTCTATTTCTTATTATATAAGAAGACTGAGGCACAGAGAGGCTACCTGAATGGCCAAAATTACTCTGTTTTGTCAACCAGTTAGTGATGAACCTATACAACCAGGACCCAAGTCTGGCTAACCCTTAATCCAGTGCTGTTTCTATTACTCAACATCATTTACCAAGATGAACTAACCTCTACTACTGGGCTGACAGATTATTCTGACGTTTTTCTTCTTTGGCCTTTGTCACCTCTGCTAGACTAAGGTTCTAATTTTGATCCCTTGCCCTGGAGCCTCATACAACTGTTTACTAGGATCAGATGCAGGCCTCTATTTGGAGGCAGGAAATGATGGCCTCAGTTATATCCACAGCTGAGTGGGTACCATTTCCAAACAACCAATATCTGCAAGCAACCCATACTGGCTCTACATGCAGGCTCATTAAGCACACACATCCCTGTGAACTGCCTGTCCAGGGCAAACAGCAAGTAATAGTGACACCAGGGCCAGACTCCTGTGGAAGACACGAAGCAAGGGCAGGAAAGTAAATTGAAAAAAACAGTTGCTATACCAGCCAGGTAAAGAGGTGGCCTGCAGGCCGGGCGCAGTGGCTTACGCCTTTAATCCCAGCACTTTGGGAGGCGGAGGCAGGTGGATCACCTGAGGTCAGGAGTTTGAGACCAGCCTGACCAACATTGAGAAACCACATCTCTACTAAAAATACAAAATTAGCCGGGCATGGTGGCTTATGCCTGTAATCCCAGCTACTCAGGAGGCTGAGGCAGGAGAATCGCTTGAACCCGGGAGGCGGAGGTTGCGGTGAGCCGAGATCGCGCCATTGCACTCCAGCCTGGGCAACAAGAGTGAAACTCCATCTCAAAAAAAAAAAAAAAAAAAAAAAAAAAAAAAAGGCTGGGCGCGGTGGCTCAAGCCTGTAATCCCAGCACTTTGGGAGGCCTAGACGGGTGGATCATGAGGTCAGGAGATCGAGACCATCCTGGCTAACTCAGTGAAACCCCGTCTCTACTAAAAAAATACAAAAAACTAGCCGGGCGAGGTGGCGGGCGCCTGTAGTCCCAGCTACTCGGGAGGCTGAGGCAGGAGAATGGCGTACACCCGGGAGGCGGAGCTTGCAGTGAGCTGAGATCCGGCCACTGCACTCCAGCCTGGACGACAGAGTGAGACTCCGTCTCAAAAAAAAAAAAAAAAGGTGGCCTGCAGCCAGGAGATCCTCACTCTCAAGAAGGCAATGAACAATGACACTCAAAAAACACAAGATTTCCATTTCTCTAATAGTGAGTAAGAAGAAAAGTTCATTTCCTTTCATGCTAGAAGGTTAGGGATAGAAGGAGGCCATGTGTGGTATTATAGAGAGATATTGAAATGGGAGTCGGGAGACCCAGCTCTGCTTCTATTTAGCTGTGTGACTTTGGACAAATGACTTCACCTCTCTGGGTCTCAGTTTGCTCATCTGGAAAACAAGGGATGAAGAACAGACAAATTAGTTAATCTCAGAGGTTTCTTTCAGCTCTGACTTGGTATCGCTCTGCCATTTTAACAACCTGACAAAGTACGGCTAGAACATCCTGTGCCTATAGTCCACCAAAGGGGAAATCAGCTAGAAGCAAAGAAAAGAAGAATTAGATAAAACAGGCCAGATGTGGTGGCTCACTCCTATAATCCCAGCACTTTGGGAGGCTGACGCAGAAGAATCGCTTGAGCCCAGGAATTCAAGACTAGCCTAAGCAATATGGCAAGACCCCATCTCTATAAAAAATAAAAACTAGCTGGGCATGGTGATGCGTGCCTGTGGTTCCAGCTACTTGGGAGGCTGAGGCAAGAGGATCACTTGAGCCCAAGGGCACAAGGCTGCAGTGAGCCTTATTCAAACCACTGCACTCTAGCCTGAGCGACAGAGCAAGACCCTGTCTCAAAAAAAAAAAAAAAAATACATGAAACAAAAGCAACCTTTCTGGAGGCTGCAAATGAGGTAATATACAGGCAGCAGACTAAGTACCATGCCTAAAGCATAATTAACATGTATTCAAAAATGTTACAAGTGTTATTCCTACTAGTCCTCACTTTTCCGAGTGTACAAAGATAACCAGAAATTATAGTGAGTTTTCTCCTAAATTCGACTCTTTTTTGCCCATCTGACCCTGTTACACATTTCCAGCATTTAAAAGGCCTAAGGGAGGCACTAAATGAGCAGGGGCACCAGCTGTCCTTAATGTCCATAGACAGTTATAACTGAAAAGCAAAAATCCAACACTAAGGAAAGAAGGGAAAGAGAAAATACAAGTGGCAAGAGCCAGGATTAATCCTCCGTTCACTGCAAACTGACTGTGGAAGAGGGGGATGAAAAAACAACAGGTGCAGACCACAATGTACTTGGCAAACTGTTTTTTAGGACAGACCCAAAGCAGGGAGTAAGACATTTGGGAAGATGATCCTAGCCTGGTTTCCATGTGTGTCCATCTGAGCAAACACAGCACTGGCTGTGAGATATGGCCAAACACTACCCAGCCGGTCAGGAGACCCTGTGACACGGCGGGCTTCACATTCTTCTCCACAAAGCTAACGCAGCCTTGGCCTGAAGGCCACCCCTGACTCTGATGACCAAGACAATACCCCCCCTGAAATTCCCCACAGGGCTGGGGGTCAATCAGTTCGCTTGGCTGAGTGGCCAGAAACCCCACATGCAAGCAAGGAAACATGACCTTGGCTTGGTGCTAGCTTGCAGGGCTATTCTGAGGAAAGGTGAACTTGAAAGCAGAGTAAAGGCAGCTGCTACGCAGCAGAAGGGAGATCCAAATGTAGAGGCGGCCCCTTTCCTCAGGGTGCCAACATTCCCTGTGGGGCTGGGGGTCCAGGAAATAAAGAGAAATACCCATATGAAGCAGCAGCCAGTAGCGGTGGCAGCCCAAGGGACCAAGTATGAAAGCACTGCTGATAATGAGGCACTTGTGCACATGACCCTGAGCAACATTCCTGCAGGGTGCAGAGAATAAAGTGAGAGGCACACACACACACACTCAAGTTCCTGGAACTTAAAAAAGGAAACTCTTAACAAATGCAAACCAACAAAGAACAAGTGCCGATATGAAGAGGACCCTTTGTTACAATCTTCCCTAGGTCTTAGAATGTGTGAACTTTCATAGCTTTTAATTTCCAAGCGCTGCTGTTTATTTGGGTTGCTGTTTGTTTAGAAATGCCCTCTAAACCAGCTCCTCTTCCAGGGAACCAGTTTATAGAAAACATGACCTTAGCCTTCTCAACTCTCCCACCTCCAAGGCTAAGAAACAGCCTTCTTACCCACAATGCTTGGGAATATGCCCAGAGGCCCTCCAATGGCCTTGGCAGGATACAGCACATCCCCCACATCTCAAGGCCTGAAATCACATGACCAAGGTCTAGGCCCCAGAAGGCTGTACTTAAAGGGGGCCTTCTCTAGTGATTGGATGCTTAGGCCCCAGAGCGTCTTGAAAACCAGGCCCCAGAGCAAAGTCTTGAAAAGGAGGAGAGCTGGTCTTAAGGAGAGAGGATTACCATATCCCAGAGATTTAAGAATAATTGGTTTTTTTCTGTCCATTTGCTGATGTGAAAAGCCAAGGCACAGTGAAGTCTTCTCCTGAAAGCAGCACAGTTTCCACTATACCATGCTTCTCCTTCAGCTAAGATACTGGTCCACTTGAAAACTACCTTTCACCCAGGAGCTCTGGGGATGGCCTTTTCTCCTCTAATAGTTATCTAACTCTGGTAATAGTTGGCACTGGAGAAAGTTACACTCCCCTTAATCAAAAGAAATAAATGAAAAAGTAAAAAAAAAAAAAAAAAAAACCATTCACCAGTCTATGCCCACCCCATTCCCCCAAACTCACTCCTTTCATACTTCTGTCACAAACTCACTGGTTTCCTAGACTACCAATCTCAAGACGGTTTGCACCATGGAGCCAGCCCACTGATAAAGAGCAGTAATAATTAAGCCAGTAGGTCCCCGGAAAGCTAAGCTTCCTAACAATGAGAGCCACCCTCTAAATTCTTTAAATCTTAGAGATGTAGGCCGGGCGCGGTGGCTCAAGCCTGTAATCCCAGCACTTTGGGAGGCCGAGACGGGCGGATCACGAGGTCAGGAGATCGAGACCATCCTGGCTAACACGGTGAAACCCCGTCTCTACTAAAAAATACAGAAAACTAGCCAGGCGAGGTGGCGGGCGCCTGTAGTCCCAGCTACTCGGGAGGCAGGAGAATGGCGTAAACCCGGGAGGCGGAGCTTGCAGTGAGCTGAGATCCGGCCACTGCACTCCAGCCTGGGCGACACAGCAAGACTCCGTCTCAAAAAAAAAAAAAAAAAAAAAAAAAGTCTTAGAGATGTAAGAAGAATTGCCGTTTTAAACAGAATCACCCAGTCACCCAGAAAGGACTGGATAATTTAAAGTGTCTTTACATTACCCACAAACATGTCCTTAAGCCTCAGTCAAGCAACCCTGTCCCGCAGAAATTATTACATGGGTGCTAACTTCATGGAACCAATACCTTTGCCCACTGCATACAATTATGATGCCAGGGAAGATTTTCTTGGAAAAGCTTTCCTGTAGCAAATCCCTACCATCTTATTGCAACAACAGGCACCTAGGCTCGAAGCAGCAGCCATAGTGAGAATGATGATGACCGTCATCATCACCCTCACCATCTTAGTTGCCGACATCATTGTCATCATCATCATCATCGTTTAAATGTACTGAATGTTTTGGCCGGGCGCAGTGGCTCAAGCCTGTAATCCCAGCACTTTGGGAGGCTGAGACGGGCGGATCACGAGGTCAGGAGATCGAGACCATCCTGGCTAACATGGTGAAACCCCGTCTCTACTAAAAAATACAAAAAACTAGCCGGGCAAGGTGGCGGGCGCCTGTAGTCCCAGCTACTCAGGAGGCTGAGGCAGGAGAATGGCATAAAACCCGGGAGGCGGAGCTTGCAGTGAGCTGAGATCTGGCCACTGCACCCCAGCCTGGGCGACAGAGCAAGACTCCGTCTCAAAAACAAACAAACAAAAAAAATATGTACTGAATGCTTCTTATGTGCCAGATACTATCTTAAATGTTTTATTAATATTCTCTCATTTTTCTCACTTAATACTCACAACAACTCTGGTAATGTTCAAGTTTGATCATACCATTTTATGAATGTGGGAACACAGGCTCAGAGAGGTTAAGTAATTTGCCCACGGTTACAGAGCTAGTGGTAGAATTTGAATCTAGGCTTTTACCACCCTAGAGCCTATACTCTTACCCAATACACCACTATGATCTTGAAATGTTAAGTAATACTATTATTATTTAAAAAACTGCTAACATTTATTTAGTGCACACAGTAAGCCAGAAATTCTGCTAAATACTTGATTTAAATTATTTTATTTAACCCTCACAACAACCCTATTATTATTCCCATTTTACAGATGCAGCCAAGTAACATGCCTAAGGTATAACATGGTGATGGCGCTCAAACCCAAACCCAGGAAATATGGTCCAAAGGCTCTATCCATCAAGCTGAACATGCATTAGGAAAATGAAGCATTTCTACTGCCCTACTTAAGTCAGGATCCCCGCTGTGTCCCAGTCCAAGCCTACAATGTCCCAGCAAGAATTTGGCAAGTAAATGCCAATGAGGAAACTTATCTGGCCCTGATGCGTACATACCAGCCACTCAGATCTGATTAATGTAGGAAAAGAAGATCAAAACTCTTTATAGAAGTCTCTCTTTACCCCATTTTCCTTCAACCTGATTTCTGAAGAGAACACCTGACTACTAGCCTTTTTGCGCTCTGTCCAGAACATCTAATAAGTGTTTACCCAGGACTCCCAGAGCCATAGTTAAGGGCCTTAATGTGCAATCTGGCTCTGCACGTTGTTTAATCAGCACCTGAATGAAATGTCTCTTTGCTAGCAACAGCCAGAGCACAGTCAGTCAGAGTCTTTCTGCAAATACAGCTGGTCGATTGGCAAAGACAATTCAATTCACAGGCAAAATACACCCTGACTTTACACCACTACTGGCATGTGATGGAGATGGGGAGACTGAAGGCATTTGGCTAGAATTAGGGTGGTACCATGCTTCCTTTCCCCTCCAGATGATCTCACTCCTCCCTCTCCTACCCACCTAAACACATGGCCACAGGGCAGAGTTTGCACTATTTTCGCCAAACAGGCCAATCCTGTCTGACTTCCTGGCTCCTGCAATATTCCCTTCCCTCAACACCACCCAGCTCAGAATAAAACTCATATTATCCTTCCTCCCTCTGCCATTTCCTCCAGCAGCTACTAGACAGGAACCAAAACCAATCAAGAGATCCCCCAAACTCTCCCCTTCAGGATCTCATGCTGGTAACAGGTCCAAGTGCCTTGATGCCCATGAACTGACAGATGTGCAAGCGCTGCCCTGTGTAGCCAGGAAAGAGCTGAGTAAACACAGAGGACTGACTGCTGCCCAGAAGAGGGGTCCTCCCCAGGCCTTCAGATTAACTGCTGCATCCAAGCACTGTGGAGGGAGATTTACATTAATATGAAACCCTGGGGGTCAGCACGTAGGGTGGCAAGGCATAGATAACTCCAGTTCTCCTGATCAGGGTCTTTAGGGGGAGAGAAGAGGCCAAAACCTGAGCAAGGGACATGAGAAAGGACATCTGCTTAAAAACACTAGACACAGTCTACCAATTAGATATAATGTTAGGGTAACAGGCCCTTTTTTAAAACTTATCCTCTCCCTGATGCCCAGTGGAGTCTGTCCACTCACACTTCAGTATGAACCTCTGAAATAAAACTGCTTTCTTCCTAATCCCCCCATGGCTATCATCTCCTCTGAAGAGATGGACATTTTGAATTACAGAAAGAATTGTTTTGGAGCTTGCAGTACTCTGGAAGAAGGCAAGCTTGTGTGGGGTGGATCAGGTGGAGAGACTTGGAAACAGGGAAGAAGAGATATGAAAAAGAAAGGTAGAAAGATGGCACCACATTTCATTAGTGCTGCTGTGAACTTTTGAGCAGTAACCATCCACAAGCCAGTAAAAATCATCTACTGGTTGCAGGTGGGATGCCTGCTATCTCCTCATTTCTCACATTTAATGTCGCTCACTTACCCCAATATTCTGTGCCTCTGTCGTTGACAGTGTGGGCCCTCCTTGGGACAGCACAGAGAACAAAATTTTCTATCTCATCCCCTATCAAGGACGCAAGGGCATCTGCAGCTCGCTTATCAACAGCCTAGAAATAACAGAGCATTCCTAGAGTTTCACTTAGTTGGCCAAGGGAGAAGACATCTACCCCTGATAATAATAAGCAAATAATTCCAGGTGACAGTTGAGACACTTTTCTGTGAAGGAGGAAGCAACTCTGTGAACTTATGTTAGGATCTCTCAAAGTGAGGTCAAAGGCTCACAGGCATTAGAATCATCTGGGATTTTGTTATAAATGCAGATTCCCATCCTCATCCTAGACCTGCTCAGAATTGCTGTGAAGAGAGCTAGACATCTACATTATAACAAACTTCCAAGGGATTCTTTCACAAATAAAGTTTGACAATCACTGCTCTCCACATCCATCCATTTCCTGTCCACTTGAACTCTGGGTAAGTGAACAGATACTAAATAGGAGAAATGGGGAGATAGCACATAGCCTTTGCACTTATTGTTTCTTATGCCTAGAACAGCTTTCCTTCCTCCATCACCCAATGAACTCCTACTCATGCAAGTACATTTATTGAGCACCTACTAGAGCCAGTCTCTGTTCTAGGCACTAAGAGAACAAAAACCAAGGGTCCTTGCTTTCATGGAGCTAACATGAGCCAGCTCAAATGCCACCTCTTCTAGGAAGCTTTCCTTAATTGCATTAGGGGAAGAAAAAGACCCCCGTCCTGTATGCTTCATTCAAACCTGTTACTATACATATAATACTGTAATTTAGTTGGTCTATTTCCTTGTCCATCTCATCAAAACTGTGAGCAAAATGAGGGCAAAGGCTACTGCTTTTTTTTTTTTTTTTTGGTTTTGCTTTTACTTTAGAAGGTACATCAGCAATGACTGCTTCTTATTTGTCTTTGAATCTAAAATGCCTGGCACCAATGTTTGGCACACAATAGGCATTCGATAAATATCTGTTGAGTGAATGCAAGAAACAATAAACTCCCACGAACATTTAAAACAAGAGTCCTGCAAACAGAGTCAGCATGCAACAACCATGTGTCAATATTCCCTCTTGTTAGTCCCTGTAGATCTTAGAGACTGGAAAGGGGGGGATATAGAATGACTGAAAGGATATATTCCGTATATCACTGGAAGGTAATAAAGGTGGCCTGGTTGAAATACTCCATTGACATAACTAACAGTCACCAAACAAGCCACTGGAACTCTATAGCTACCTAAAAACTCTCTTCACAATAACTTGGGGCCCTCATCCTCTAATCTGAATCACACTATTTAACAGGTATTGAGGCGGTGCCAGAAGACTTAACGCCTTGCCCACAGATCACCCAGACTCCTGCTCAGTTAGGACGGGCACTGAAACCAACTTCCCACCTAATTACTTCAGCCACTACATGATGTCTCTAAAAGTGGGGTCCAAGGCTGACCAGCATTAGAATCACCCAAGAGCTGGTATAAATGCAGATTCCCATCCTCACCCTAGACCTGCTCAGAATCACTGTGTAGAGAACAAGGTATCTGCATTATAACAAGCTTCCAAGAGGCTCTTTTACAAATAAAGTTTGACAATCACTGCTCTCCATATCCATAGTCTCTTCGTGTTCACTTAGCCGGTTACCGGCAGGGAGAGGAGCACCTGAGACAAGACATTCTCAATTTAACAAAATATATGAAAGACCGGGAGAAGCAGAGAAACCTGGCTCTTCATTTCAATGAGGCACAACAATGAGGTATCCACTGAAAAATACAAGAGGAGAGAAAAAGGAAAAGTGAGGCTCTGGCTTAATAACATTTTTTATTTATATGATATTAAGAAGCAAGAAAGTTGGCATGTCCAAGAGATTAAGATCAAGATCCAACAGCATAATTTCCTGATTGGGAGAAAAGCAAACAGACACTTTGGGCCAAGAGTGGAGATTCTAATAACCAGTTCTTTGTGATGGAAATTCTACAAAAAGATGTGCGAGCAGGAGCTGAGATTGCCTCACTCCTGTGGCTATTTCAAAAAACAGGCAGAAAGTTCTTTTTTTTTTTTTTTGGAGACAGAGTCTTGCTCTGTCACCCAGGCTGGAGTGCAGTGGCGTGGTATCAGCTTACTGCAACCTCTGCCTCCCGGGTTCAAGCGATTCTCCTGCCTCAGCCTCCCAAGTAGCTGGGATTACAGGTGTGTGCCACCATGCCTGGCTAATTTTTTGTATTTTTAGTAGAGAGAGGGTTTCCCCGTGTTAGCCAAGGTGGTCTCGATCTCCTGACCTCGTGATCCGCCTGCCTTGGCCTCCCAAAGTGCTGGGATTACAGGCGTGTGCCATCATGCCCGATTGGAAGATTCTCTTAACAGGAACATAAGGCCACCATTGGAGAAAGAGAAAAGGAAAGCAGAAAGTCACTTCCACCAATCAATCAGTCACCATTATCCAGGTACACAATAAACAATTAATGTGCATATACAGTATTATATTCAGCTCTACAAGGAGTTACAAAGGAAAAACCCACTATTCCTCTACTTTAAAAAAGTATTCCCACTAATGGTAGAGAAACATTAAAGAAAAATGCAAAAAAAACAAGTGATCTGGCCAAACACAAGATTACCTACATGCATACAAAGGTATTCATCAAAGAGCCCAACATTCTGACAAGTATTCAGATGGCTGGGAAAGGAGGACAAAAAGTGTTACTGGAATGACTGGAATAACTGGAGTCAGGTCAGGCTCCTCTGGAAAGGTTTCGTAGAGGAGAATCTTCAGGGGAGTATTTATAGAGGGGAGGAAACTAAAAACAAGTCCCATGAAGACTGAGAACAAGGTGGCACATGTGTGGCAAAGGAATAAAAATTCTGGGAGCTTGTGGATCATCCACTGAGTAGAGGCCAGCAACATACTGTTATTTAAAAGCAAGCTGACTTGTATTAACAGGTGCAACGCATTAAAAGACTGGGAAAAAAATATTACCTCTCTGCTTGGTGTGGGCTGGACCTCTCGTAAGTTTACAGTGTCCAGTTTTATAGGCCATGCATCAGAAAGGTATCCAGACACAGGCAAGGATCCAGAGAAAAGTAACAAAAATGATTAGAGGAATGCCTTCTAGAAGCTATCAAGATAGGTGCAAGGAGTTGAGCTTTGTCGGTTTCTGAGTATGAAGTTAAAACTATATTGGTCATCTGCCATCTTTGACCAGTTCTGCCCAGCTTCTCTGTTTAAGTGATCACATAATTATTCAGAGAATTCAAGTGCTTCATTTCCACATGGCCCGTTTCACAGAGAAGACTGAGATAGGAAAAGGTTAAATAGTTTGCTGAGGTTCCTATAGCAAGCCATGAGCAAAACTAGCATCATAATTTTAAATCCCGGGGCTGTCTGTAGGTTGTTTAATTCACCAATCCACAGCACCTCTCTTTATATGGACACCCCTAAAGACTGTAACAATGAAAGATGGAAAAATTCTCTGCAAATTTCCTTGGGGGGAGAAATAAACTAAAAAGGAATGTCGTGTCTCACTAGTGAGGCCCCTATAAACATCATCTCCTTGTATCCCCCTGGACTGATGACACAGGACACAGTGCATCTGATAAGCTGTCAGCAGATGGCTGGATCCCTTATTGTACCCATTACCCACCAACGTCAATTCCAAGCAGGAATGATAATCAGTGCTCCAGACAACAGATGGAGAATGAGGAGGTGTGTCTGGTCTGAAGTCAAGGGGGAAAACAGAAAGCCAAGTTTCTCAAATCCATCAGGTTTTCTCTAAAACAAATTCATCACATAACAACTGGAATGCAACAGTGTGTATTCAGCGAGTTGCAAAGGGTTTCACGAAAAGCCCAGGACTTTCTGAGTGTGTGTCATTCTACACTTTTAGCAAGGAGGGAGGACGTAAGAAAATCAGTGAACCCAAAGCGGGTAAGCCATATTTGGTTGAAGTTAGATTTCTAATATATTGTAAAGAAGACAAAAAATCAAATAGCTACAGCAACTCTAAAAAAGGATGGGATTCAGCGTTACTCACTAAAAACCAACAGCTTGGGACTAAGGGGTCAACAGCACCAATTATTCTTTGCCAGATGTCCAGCCTGGATACAGCCTGCCTTATGCGCATAGACATCGAGGGTTAAATGGCATATGCTGCACCCCACTAAGTTCTGTGCCTAATCAGGAGATGCTGGCACAGACACATACAGAACCAACAGGAATTGGACAGTTAAACAAGACATCCCAAATGGGATCTTTTCCTTAAGTTTCTAAGACAAAGACAATATAACTGCACTCAAGGAGGGTAAAGGGCCACTAAATTAAGACCAGCAGTCTTTACAACCATCAGTCAAACTATCCAGCATTTTAACCCTTCTGCTGAGAAACTGTAGATTTTTAAGACTTAAATAGCTATGAGAATCTCTTCCTGCTAAGCCCAGATTCCCACTGTGGCAGCTCAGTTCTAAAGCCACCTGTGCCACTAACTTACTGGGTGATATTTGGTAGACAGTACAGTCACTCCATAAATTCACTCCCTGTCACCCATACCTGCCAAAATCATAAGCAAAAAGGGACTAGCCATGCTTGAAGAAACATTTATTGGTATAATTGATAGACACCACTGATATTTAGCAAGGGGTTTAGCAACCATGTGCTAACCTTGGTGCTTGCTGATCTTGAGAACACTCAGATTTTATCTCTGGCTGGAGGCTCAGCTATGAGATAGTGCAACGTCAATCATACATGCCTGTATCAGTCTACAGTCCCAGGACACGTTTGAGAAATCAGACAAGGCCAAAAAGAAACCTGACAGGATGAATATTAATCAATAACAGAACCTGGACACAAGTACTGCCCTTCCTTATGCTACTGAAGTTGGCAGTCACCCAAAGGCAGCATGGCTATGACGAGAGCCTGTGTAACAAGGCCTTGGGAATGACTATTTTGCAGACTGAAAAACGAGAGACGGGGAGACTAACCAATTTCCCTCCAACGTATCTATTTCCTGGCCTAAAGCAATACCTTACTTGTTACAAACTTACACTGACTGTCTGAGGAAGGCCTTTTTTTATAAAGCCCAAACTGAGTCATCCTGTTGAGAGACACACATCAGACATGTCTCTGCTAAGTTATCCCTTTCACTTCAGCTAGTATCTCTCTTTCCTTGTTAGGACTTCTAAATTCCACAGAATTTGCCACTACAACATAGCCTAATTCAGCTAATTCACTTGCTAAACATTTCTTTGTATTTGGTATCTGCTCTTTGGAATATACACTGTTGCAGGAAACATTTTAACATCCCTTTCTCCAGGCCTAAGCTAAATGTAACCATGTATATGAAAGTGCCTTGTAAACAGTAAGTGCTAGATGAATGCAAGGTATTATGGTATGCTGAGTATACATACTATTATTGGTCATTGCTGCAACCAAGTCAGAAAATTATTTCCAACCATCTGCTGTTAATCTTTTTTTTTTTCTTGGACTCATCAAATTTTAAAAATCCATACATTCCTGCTTCCCAGGAAAAGCCATATGGAGGGTATAGAAAGTTGGATTAATCAGAGGCTAGGTCTCCTGGTACGCCAGGGGTTACTATTTAAATGATACAAAGCAGTGATATAGCCGGGCGCGGTGGCTCAAGCCTGTAATCCCAGCACTTTGGGAGGCCGAGACGGGCGGATCACGAGGTCAGGAGATCGAGACCATCCTGGCTAACACGGTGAAACCCCGTCTCTACTAAAAACTACAAAAAACTAGCCGGGCGACGTGGCGGCGCCTGTAGTCCCAGCTACTCGGGAGGCTGAGACAGGAGAATGGCGTGAACCCGGGAGGCGGAGCTTGCAGTGAGCTGAGATCCGGCCACAGCACTCCAGCCTGGGTGACAGAGCGAGACTCCGTCTCAAAAAAAAAAAAAAAAAAAAAAAAAACAAAGCAGTGATATAGAAGAAAAGGGCAAAAAAGCATAATTCTGATGGGGCTCAAGAACTCCTTGGCATGGAGTTCCCCCATCCTAAGGCTTCAAAGTCCTAAAGTGCCATCATCCTCTGCATGTGTTCCCAAGCATGGCCCAGCTGAGTTTACTTTACTGGAGAGACACAGGGAGAAAACAATGAATGGGGACTGGCCACCTGACTTCTACAGAGAAGAAACTAGCTTCCTTTTTTTTCCACACAGGAGGTCAAAAGCATTTCAGGATAGCTCTCTGTCGCATACCCATCTACGAGTTATGGGGACAAGAATCACATAGACTGTCAAGAGCTAGGAGGGCAACTCTGCCTCATTTTATAGGTAGGCAAACTGAGGGCCAGGAAGAGTACTTTCTCCAAAGTCACACAATGAATTAATGCCAGCACTAGGTCTCCAGAGTCCTCTAAGAGCCTCTAAAAATCTTTCTTCTAAAAACCATGGTGGTGCCAGTCTTGACGTCATCACACTAGCAGCAGCCAGGCTGAATTTAGTCCTTTGTTGACCTTGTAGATATGTGGTTGCCAGAGGCCTCAAGACCACTTTGTAGAAGATGCACCCTTTGACCCTCACCACCTGCCATCCTAAAAAAAAGCACTCCTGTCCCGACAGCCTCACACAGCATCGGCTGAGATGCGTTGTTTCCTATCATTAACAAAAAGCCCATTCATTAAAAAAAGAAAGAAAGAAGACTGGCTCAAATTTACACAGAAGGTCTAGCTAGGACAGCCCTGGACTTCCTGTGAACTGCATCACTTCCCAAGAAGCCCTTTCTTAAAAAATGCTGCCCACTCCAACCCGGATGCTTACGCCACCCAATCAAAAACAGCCGCTTTATTCCAAAGCTATCCACACCTTCTTACCCTATCTGCAAGAAGGGAAGGGGCCGGGGTCATTCACCACATCCAGGAGTCTGCAATCAAATGAGTTCCTAGGAACACAGTGCAAGCAAGTATCCAAGCCATGAGTAGACAGCGTGGTGCTCATCTGCCTGACACTTCCCACAGGACTGCCCCACCACCCACTGCCACCCTCACTTTGGGGGTGACAGTTTACAACCTCAAGGTGGATGAATTTGCTTTCCAACCCAAGCACTAATTCACCTTTTGGCTGCAAGCAAATGACCTGTCATTCATAAACCCCGCCAGGCCTGTAAAATGGAGATAATAATCTCAACCTCCTGCCCCAAGCTAGGCTGTCACAAGTCTCCAAAGAATAACCTTCTACAAACAAAAAGACAGTAAAGATGCTAATGACAGGTTTCAAAACTGCCCCTGAATAAAACACACCGGGTTTTCCACAGTCTGAAATCTAAAAAAGACTGATTGCTCTCCCAGTCTCCTCTTCATCCTCCTCCATGATTTTAGAGCTTTAGAACATCTCTCCACACAGGCTGAGTACAGACAGTCTCACTCTTGGTCCTCACCCAGATTATTTTTATGTATCTGGCAACTTGCCTTTTCAATCCCATTTGTTTTCCTTAGCACTGCTAATGGGTGGAAGTCGAGGAGGTAAAGAAATCAGCTTCCTAAGCACCCTTGGACTATGACCACAGGAGACAGAATGACAGTGATAAGATGGAGAGGTTTGCAAAAAAAGAAATACCCTCTCACCAGAATGATCACCAGCCCCAAGTTCACAAGTCAGCCTGGGAACCTGCTTCAGAACTCACTTAGTAGGAGCTTGGTGCTGCTCCAGTGCCTCAAAATGAAAAGGCAGACCTCACTCTAAGAGCATACACTCCCAAATGAAAGAGTCATCAAGAGAAACCTGTAAAAGTATTTCCCCAAAGTACCACAGTGTAGATGAGAAAGTTTATGTGACCACCTCCAGGAAAGAGTGTCACCAGGCCCCTGGGAAATTAACTACCACAGAAGGCAAGGGAGCTGGGTCATGGTCCACTGATGTGATTCAGAAAGGACACCTGGCTGGGGCTGGACTTCCTGCTAGTGAAAGGCCAGGGCAGGGCAGGGCAGGGCTGGGCTGGGCTGGGAGGGGAGGGGCAGCCAGTGTGAGTGCCAGTCGTTCCTAGGGTTAAGGCACAAGGTTCCTCACCTCCACTGTGGGGCTGACGCATTGTGCAAAGGTGAAAGAAAGCCAAACCTGAAATCGGCACAAAGGCTGGAAAATCATTTTTAAGGGTCCCACTCCCCACCGGGATGAGATGCTGTACACTATGGAGTGTCCTGAGCACACAAATGACTCTTATCACTTAGGCTGCCTAGGAAAAAGTCAACAGACTCACATGCATCATGGTGACCAGGTGACAGGGGTTGAGCAGGTAGATGACGGTCTTGGTGGCGAACTTAAAGCCCACCTCCACCCCGAAGGTCAGGCACAGGGCTACTAAGAGCAGATTCTTGCTCAGGCTCTCCTTGCCTTCCTCTGGCCGCTGGGTCACCTGCTCTGGCTGGCTGCCAGGGCTACCCCTACCGTCCTCCTTCGTCTGCCTCAGGATGTGCCGCAGGGCCACCAGGATCTCCAACAGGGCCAGGGTCAGGACCACCACACTTTCCAGCAGCCGCTGCTGCCAAGAGAGGAAGGCAGCACAGTCGGGGCCCCCATTGCCTGCAAAACTGGGGTCCACGCCCCCATAGAGCCAGTCCAGGAGGCTCTGGTAGCTATACCGGGACATGATGCAAAGTGGTTCTCCTTGACCACAGTGCAGGAGGCAAGAGTGAGATGGAACACAAGCCCAGAGGGTTGCCCGGGTGGTGGACCATGTAAGGCGGGCACACCCCACAACCCCCCTCCAGACACCAGGGCACCGAGAGTAGGGGAGAGGAAGCTACACGCAAGGCCCGGGGTAAAGTGCTGGCTCTAACTTGTCCCCACGGCTGTCTGGGGGAGCCCCCCGCGCTTCTCCAGTGGCCACCAACGAGGCAGGGTTGAAAGGAGCCGTTGGCCAATCTAAAAGGAAGGAGAGGAAAAAAAAAAAAAGGTCTCAAAGAGGCAATTGCATCGGGAATTAGGAAGCGGGAGGGGTAACTAGCGAGGGAAGAAAAGGGGAACGGGGCAGTGGCGAAGCAGGGGTCAGGGGAAGCCGGAGGCCGAGAGGGTCAGGGCGGGGGCCAAGGAGACCCGGCAGTGCTGCGGCAGCGAACCGGGAGCCAAAAGGGGTCAGAGCTAGGGGACACGCGGAGGCCAGGAGAGGAGCTAGCGGGGCCAGGCAGGCGGGGAGGGCGACGGGGATGGCAGGGACGCCGGACTCCTCGTCTCACGCACTCGCCACAGAGGGATCTCTTACTCCTGCAACCGCGTGGCCGTCTCTGCCCCCAGCTAGCAACTTCGCCGCCGACGGGCCCCTCCAGCCAATTTAGAGCCGTCCTGGTCCAGCCTCCCGCCCCCGGGTACACCCCCAAACCCCCAGCTCCACCCTCCGGCCCCAGACGCCCGCCCTCCAGGCAGCACCACCCCCAGCCCGCGGCCCGCCCGGGACCTGCCCCCCTCGCGCAGGCAGCTGCGGGAGGAAGCCGGAGGGAGGACGAGAGGCCGGGCCAGCCGGGGGCTGGACTAAAGCTGGCCCCCTCCCTCCGCCCCGGCGCCGCAACCTCCCGCGCCTCCCGCCGGGCCCCAGGGATCGGCCGCCGCGCCCCTCGGGGCTTCACTTACCGGCAGCTCGGCCCGCGGCCCCGGCTCGGGCTACTGCTCCACTCCCGCGCTCCCCGCGCCGGGCGCTGAGTTCCCCTGGCGGCCGCCGCTGCGGCGCACGACTCCTCCTCCCCGTCTTCCTCCCCCTGCAGCAGCCGCGCTCGCTTCCTCCTTCTTCCCCTCCCTCTCTCCTCCCCCTCGCCGCTGCCACCGCCACTGCCTCCCTCCCGTCCAGTTCAGCTCTCGCCCCACCACACGCCCTCGGGCCACGACTACTCCTTCTCGCCTCCTTCCCTTTTCTGCCTCTGGCACTCCCCTCACCCGTCCACCATTCACACCTCCCACCCTCCGCGGCTTCGGCTCTCCCTCCTCCGGCTCAGTCTCCGCCTCCTTCCTCCTCCTCCCTGGCCTGTCTCGTCTTCTGCACTCGGAGCCTGCACGCGTGCACAGCCACCCTCCTTCACAACCGTGTACAGAATTCGCCCCCTCGGTGAAGGCCTGTTGACTGGCTCCGCCTCCCGCGACCTGGTTCTCCAGGACACTTCTTTCTATACTGGACACATAGTAGGCACTTAGCCGGCCCGCCCTAACTACTTGTGCAGCGAATAAGCCTTTCTAGTAATGAGCAGCTTGGCTTTGGGGTGTGTGCTGGGTATGGCCGGCTCCTCTTCGTGATTCCTCCTTTCTGCCACGACTCATGCAAGACCAGAAAGGCATCTTCCCTCCCCTTTCTAGCCACAGCCCCACTCCACACTTCAGTGCCTAGGGCAGGGGCTTCTTTTCCCTGCTCCTCCCCCTCCTGCTCTGATCCAGTATTTTCTCTCTACCTCTTGCCACACAGACCACCCCTGCCACGCCCTCTCCCTCCCCCACTTCTCCCCTTTCTCCTGACAGGCCTTCAATGGTAGGCCAGTGGGAGGAAGAGAGGCTTCCCCTGACCTCTTTCCCTCCCCCTCTTCCCCCCTTCCCCCTCCCGAGAGCAGTTGCTTCCTAACCTATGCGTGGAAAAGCCAGCCAGGACTATATGAGTGTGGAGGAGCAGCTCTAAGCCCAAAACCTGGATAAGAGCAACTGACTGAAATAAAATCCCCTCTTCCTACCTGCTGCTTTTTACCCATTGGCTGTTTGCTTTTCTTGAAACAGGGGACAGTAAAAGAACCTTCTCAGGACCTACCTCATGTTGATTTAATATTTATTGAAGACTCACGATGAGTTAGAAGAATATCCAGAAAAACACAGTTAGGCACCTTGCCTAGGAAACACTTTTGGATGTTGGCTGCAAGCCAGGCTCAAAACATAAAATGCAATCTACTGTATTATCAGGCCATCGCCCTCCCGTTTTTTCCAAGTCTGGTTTTCCTAACAAGTACAGCCAGGTAGCCTTGTGTGGCTCCAAGTTTTGTACAACATCTACCATAGGCCTGATGTTCTCCAAGTGTCAGAGGCGTTAGAACCAGAGCGACTCCATCTTGAATAGGGGCTGGGTAAAATGAGGCTGAGACCTACTGAGCTGCATTCCCAAAAAGTCAGGCATTCCAAGTCACGGGATGAGACTGGAGATCGGTGGGCACAAGATTATAGGTCACAAAGACCTTGCCGATGCAGTAAAGAAGCCAGCCGGCCGGGCGTGGTGGCTCAAGCCTGTAATCCCAGCACTTTGGGAGGCCGAGACGGGCGGATCACGAGGTCAGGAGATCGAGACCATCCTGGCTAACACGGTGAAACCCCGTCTCTACTAAAAAAAAATACAAAAAAATTAGCCGGGCGAGATGGCAGGCGCCTGTAGTCCCAGCTACTTGGGAGGCTGAGGCGAGAGAATGGCGTAAACCCGGGAGGCGGAGCTTGCAGTGAGCTGAGATCTGGCCACTGCACTCCAGCCTGGGCGACAGAGCGAGACTCCGTCTCCAAAAAAAAAAAAAAAAAAAAAAAGAAGCCAGCCAAACCCCACTAAAATCAAAATGGTGATGAAAGTTAACTCTGGTCATCCTCACTGCTCATTATATGCAAATTATAACGTATTAGCATGCTAAAAGTCACTCCCACCAGCGTCCAGAAGTTACTCTACATGGTCTGAAAGGGGGAGGAACCCTCAGTTCCAAAAATTACCCACCCCATCCGGGAAAACTCATGAATAATCCACCCCTTGTTTAGCATATAATCAAGAAATAACCATAAGAATTATCTGTGGAGTAGCCATTCTTTATTCCTTTACTTTCTTAATAGACTTGCTTTGACTTTACTCCGAATTCTTTCTTGCCCCGAATTATTACTCGAGGTCCAAGAACCCTCTCTTGGGGTCTTCATCCAGACCCCTTTCCGGTAATACAAGTGCCAATTAATAAAGAACAACAACAAACAAGGCTTAATTCAGAGGCTCACTAGTTCATTCTCCTGTTGTTTTGTGAAATCCTCAGCAACATAACCAAGGAACATTAAGGACAAAGCTGTGGAGCACCTAGCAGTGGAATACAGCATCCCAAGACCTAAAGTTGCTATCTTCAAGGAAGCAAGAATGAGGGCATAGCACTTAGCCAATGGCTTCAGTAATCCCTCCAATATCCATGCTGAGCTTCTGTTGGGAATTTGGCCTAGACTGTCCTGAGTTTGCAACAATGACTATGGTTAATGACTGTAGCCAGGCCAGTTTTCTATATTGAGCCATAAATTCCTTTTTCACAGGCATGTTGAAGAAAAACGCCAAACTCTGTAAAATATCTGAGGAGATTTATTCTGCGCCAAATGTGAGGACCATGACATATGACACAGCCTCAGAAGGTCCTGAGATCCTGTGCTCGAGGTGGTTGGGTTACAGCTTGGTTTTATACATTTTAGAGAGACAGGAGTTACAGGCAAAGATATAAATCAATATATGTAAGGTATACATTGGTCTTAGCCTGGAGAGGCGGGACATCTCAGATGGTTGGGGGGACCTCACAGTCATAGGTGGATTCAAAGATTTTCTGACTAGCAATTGGTTGAAAAAGTTAAACTTTATCCAAAGAGTTGAAGTCAGCAGAAATAAATGCTTGAGTTAAGATAAAGGGTGTTGTGGAAGCCAAGATTCTTGCTACGTAGATGAAGCCAACAGGTAGCAATCTTCAGAAAGAATAGATGTAAAATCTCTTATTGGACCTTAAAAGGTGTCCGACTCTTAGTTAAATCTCTCCTGGATCATGAAAGGACCTGGAAAGGGAAGGAGATTCTCTACAGAAGGTACATTTTCTCCACAAGAGATAGCTTTGCAAGGCCATTTCAAAATATGTCAAAGAACTGTTTTTTGGGGTAAAATACTTTGATTTCCTTCAGGGCCTGCTTTCTGTCATGTGGTGCTATATACCAGGGTCAGGTTAGAATTTGGTATCTTATTGTCACGAAAAGTCTGTTTTGTCAGTCTTATGATCTCTATTTTAATGTTAATGCTGATCAATTGTGCATAAACTCCAAAGAGAGGGGGTATAATGAAGAATGTCCTCGAGGTTTTTTGAACATGGGAAATTCTGTGATGGTTTCTGTCAAGGTTTCTAATGATTTTTTATTGTGGTAAAATATAAAATTTGTCGTTTTAACTATTTTTTTCTTTTTCTTTTTCTTTTTTTTTTTTTTTTTTTTTTTGAGATAGAGTCTCGCTCTATTGCCCAAGCCAAAGTGCAGTGGTGCCATCTCGGCTCACTGCAACCTCCGCTTCCTGGGTTCAAGTAATTCTCCTGCCTCAGCCTCCCAAGTAGCTGGGACTACAGGCACTATGCCCAACTAATTTTTGAATTTTCAATAGAAACAGTGTTTCGCCATGTTGGCCAGGCTGGTCTCAAACTCCTGGCCTGAAGTGATCCACCCACCTCATCCTTCCAAAGTGCTAGGATTACAAGCGTGAACCACTGCGTGCAGTTATTTTTGTGATTTTTTAATTGTGCAATTTAATGACTTTAATCACATTCACAATGTGCAACCGTCACTACTCTATTTCTGAAAGTTTTCATCACCCCAAATAGAAATCCTATACCCATTAAGCAATTAAAAAAAAAAAATCCAACCTCCATGAGATGGAGTCTCACTCTATCCCCCAGAAAGGAGTACAATGGTGCAATCTCGGCTCACTATAACCTCCGCCTCCTGGGTTCAAGTGATTCTCCTGCCTCAGCCTCCCGAGTAGGTGGGACTACTGGCGTGTGCCACCATGTCCTGCTAATTTTTGTATTTTTAGTAGGGACTGGGTTTCACCATGTTGGCCGGGCTGGTCTTGAACTCCTGACCTCAGGTAATCTGCCTGCCTCAGCCTCCCAAACTGCTGAGATTACAGGCATGAGCCACCGCACCTGGTCAGCCTGAGCTAGTTTTTCAAGTTTTCTTTCCAGATCCCCTTAGCCAAGGTAGGAGGGTGTGTGTTGGGGGGGGGTGTCTGTTCAGTCATTTAGGGGGGCTTAAAATTTTATTCTGGGTTTACAAGTAGAATAACAAAGTGATTTTAGGATACAGATTCTAATCTAACCCCATTTATATTATTTACTTGCTGTGTCACCTTGGACAATTTACTCAACCTCCCTGTGCCTCAATTGCCTCATCTATTAATTGAAAGATACTATTATCAAATCCATGAGGTTATGCACAGTCAAATGAGCTGAATGTTGGGGACCATAAGGTAGTGTCTGGTGCATAGAGAATGTTCACTAAGTGCTCCCTATTATTACCCATCCCTGCATTTGCATGTGTACACACACGCAAGCACGTGCATGCACACACAACCTCAAATTCAGTGCCCTCCCCCGCATCTGCATAAACAATCCTACCTTCCTTCAAAGCCCACATAAAATTTCACTCCCCCCAATCCCCCTCCCTCTGCTCCCAGAGCTCTCTCCCTCCTCTGAACTTGTACAGCATTTATTGCCTGCACTACTCATTTTATTCTGAATCACATACTGCCTTCCATTGTTCTCTCATTGTGACTCTTGTCTCCCACACCAGGCTCTTTGAGAGCTGGGAATGGATCTTAATCTTTTCTAAACCCCACCTACAGCACCTAGCAGAGTGGCAAACTCCTAGTAGGCACCAAATAAGCACTAGGAGATTGTTGTCCCCATAAGTAAAAGGCAGGTAATAATTGAGCTGAAATGGTATGTTGAATTTAGAACTGCAAAAGCTTCAGGCAAAAGTCCCGATTATTTCTTTGCTGGGACACAGGCCAGAGCTTTCTTGTCTCCAACCAGTAACAAGAGCAAATCAACTTTGCTTTTTAAGTGGAGCCTTGAAGCACAACAGTGAAAACGGAACCCGGAATCCAGGCTTGGTTCAGTGAAACCTTGGGGAAAACCATCTCTCTGTGCTTCTGTATACTCAGAAGCAAAATGAGAGGGTTGGACTAGAATGGTCTCTAAAATACCTGCTGGCATTAATCTTCTATGATTCTACGAACTCAACCTTCCCACCTTTTATCTCAGTCTGGTTTGAATCTTAAAGCAGAAAGATAATCTACCTACCTGACAGAGATATGAGCCTGGGGAGACAATGCTCTAAATACTTGTGGCAAAAGTGCCTCCCAGCTATGAACACAGCTGACCTACTGTGGAGTGCAAAGTGTCAGAAATTATTACCTCTGCTGTACCACAGACAAACTGAGGTTCAGAAAAGTGAAATGACTTGCCTAAGGTCACACAAGTTAGTGGCAGAGTGAGGACTAGAACTTGAGGTTCTCACTCCTGGTCCAGTGATCTTTCAATAGTAGGAGCCAGAGCAAGCTCATTCTCGTTGACCTCACCATCTTACCTTTTCTTCTCTCCACTTTTTTCTTTGAATCAACTCCTACCACTCTGTCCACAATGGAACCCGAGAGTCGAATGCATACATGATCTTCCACAAACAAAAAACAATGCACACTCCCAACATTATATGAAGTGTTAGCAGTAAAAATAAACTGCATATGTATGGAGGATGAAGAGAGAAGTCTTTGTCTTAATTTGACTTGTCTGATTACTGCTTCTGCCACCCCGCAAAACATTCGACACTAGCATTCATTCCGTAAGTATTTTCTGAGTCTCTATTATGTTCATAGGAAGGCACTATTGCCTGTGAGCAATGTCTGCTCTCAATGAGCTTAAAATTCAGCTAAGGAGATACTCACAAACAAGGGAGGTTAGAAAACAATAAATGAGGGAAGTATAAACACAAGTCAAGCAGACATGAGCTGCTGCCACAAGAACAAGTCTTGTATGTATCAAGTGACTTTTACCAACAAGGAGAGTGAAAAGAATTCAGGCGTAGTTCAACACCAAGTAAGGTCATCTGTGGGGAGAAAGGTCAGCCTGGCAGGTACTCTAGAGATACTGACAGGAAGGGAAAAGGAGGAAGCCTCCTGGAATGCTAGCAATGCTCTGTGTCTTGATCTGAGTGATGTTACATGGATGTATACATATATAAACATACATAGAGTGAACACTTTAGAGTTGTACATTTTACTGTATGTCAGTAATGCCTCAATTTAAAATTAAAAAAAAGTTCAGAAAAGAGGGAAAACACCAGGAGCAGGAATTGCCAAGAACATGTTCATAGTGGAAGAGGCAACATTTGATTGGGGATGTAATAAATCTAACCTACTGGATGTTAGCTCTGGCTTCTACACTTTAGAGCAGGGATCTCCAGCCCCTGGACTACAGATCCACACCAGTCTGTGGCCTGTTAGGAAGTGGGCAGCACAGCAGGAGGTGAACGGTAGGCAAGCAAGCGAAACTTCTTCTGTATTCACAGCAGCTCCCCAACACTCCCATTACTGCCTGAGCTCCACCTCCTGTCAGATCA
Source organism: Rhinopithecus roxellana (assembly GCF_007565055.1). Lineage (NCBI taxonomy): Eukaryota > Metazoa > Chordata > Mammalia > Primates > Cercopithecidae > Rhinopithecus > Rhinopithecus roxellana. The sequence continues at coordinate 96,991,008 of NC_044555.1, read as the reverse complement.
GTGGCAGCATTAGATTCACATAGGAGCATGAACCCTATTGTGAACTGCGCATGTGAGGGATCTAGGTTGCACACTCCTTATGAGAATCTAATGCCTGATGATCTGTCATTGTCTCCCATCACCCCCAGATGGGACCATCTAGTTGCAAGAAAACAAGCTCAGGGCTCCCACTGATTCTATATTATGGTGAGTTGTATAAACTGTTTCATTATCTATTACAGTGTAATAATAATAGAAATAAAGTGCACAATAAACGTAACACTCTTGAAACATACCAAAACCATGCCCCCTCACCCTGCTCCCCCACAACCAGCCCTTGGAAAAATTGTCTTCCATAAAACCAGTCCCTGGTGCCAAAAAGGTTGGGGACTGCTGTTTTACAGTCATTTAGCCAGTTTTTAAAAAATACTGATTTTGGGGCCCCCACCCCAGAGCAATACAATCAGAAGCTCTGGGAGTGAAGCTTAGTATGAATTTTTTTTTTTTTTTTTTTTTTGAGATGGAGTCTCACTCTGTCACCCAGGCTGGAGTGTAGTGGCATGATCTTGGCTCACTGCAACCTCCACCTCCTGGGCTCAAGTGATTCTCCTGCCTCAGCCTCCCGAGTAGCTGGGATTACAGGCACCCACCACTATACCCAGCTGATTTTTGTATTTTCTAGTAGAGACGGGGTTTCACCATGTTAGGTTGGTCTCGAACTCCTGACCTCAGGTGATCCACCCGCCTCAGCCTCCCAAAGTGGGATTACAGGCATGAGCCACCGCCCCCGGCCAGTATGGATATTTTTTTTAAACTAAGATTGGGAACTACCATGGGTCTAGTCAGTAAAGCAAGAAAACCTAACTAAGGGTGATCAAACACCACTAAATGGTTGAGTGCTTTGCATATAGTATCTCATTTAAGCCTTATGACAAACAGCCTTGAGCAATAAGTACTATTGTTTTAATCCCCATTTTATGGATGTGAAAATGTATGCTTAAGTCATACTGCCTGTATGTGCCAAAGCGGGATTTTATCCCAGATCTGCTAGCTCCAAAGCCAGTAACCCGATCCCATACACAATACTGTTCTTGGTAGATAAGCTGACTGTCATTGAAGACATCACTGCTTTCAATTTCTTTCTTTTTTATTTATTTACTTATTTATTTACCAGACAGAGTCTGGGTCTGTCGCCCAGGCTGGAGTGCAGTGGTGTGGCGCAATCTCAGCTTACTGCAACCTCCACCTTCCTGGCTCAAGTCATCCTCCCAAGTAGCTGGGACTACAGGCTTGTGCCACCAGACCCAGCTAATTTTTGTACCTTTTTTTTTTTTTTTTTTTTTTTTGAGACACGGTTTCACCTTGCTGCCCAGGCTGGTCTCGAACTCCTGAGCTCAAGCCACCCACTCGCCTTGGCCTCCCACGGTGCTGGGATTACAGGTGTAAGCCACTGTGCTTGGCCTAAATTATTTCTCTTTTTTCTTGAGGTTTAATTTACATACACTAATATGCATTATTAGTTGTAAGTGTACAGCTCCATGAGTTTGACAAATGTGTACACCCCTGTAATCACCACCCAGATGTTCATGCCCACCTCCCTGTCAATCCCTACCCCCAGAGGTAACCATTGTCCTGATTTTTATCACCGTAGATTCACTTTGCTTATTCTTGAATGCCATATAAGTGGAATTGTGCAGCATGTAATTCATTGTGTCTGGCTTATTTTGCTCAGCATTCTGTGAGGCTCATCAGATCACTTCTTATGTCAGGAAATGAATGCTAAGAATGTAGAAGATGCTAAAACCAATCAGACTCCAGACAAAGCTCAGTTCTTTAATTGCCGAGCTGGAAACTGCTGTTGCCAAGAAGCCCTTCTCCGCCCCTGGCACCGTAACTCCAGTGGTGCTCCCACAGCTGATATTAACAATGGGGTCCGCATAGAGTATTTCTACAGAATTGTTCAAGACACTTGGAATACATCAATTTCACACTATCTGGGAAGCAACTTCACACAACCCAGCTTCCTGGAATAAGAGGAAAGTGTGTGCTGCAGTAAGTTCAGCCTCTAGACTCCAGGAGCATGGGAAGCATTCTGATCCTCCCAGTTTCAGAATGATCCCAAAAAGCATGATTAATATTTGGCAGGTGAGGGGTGTAAGTGGCAGGGAGGGCACTCCTGGTGCAACCCTACTTTGTGAAAGTTTTGTGAAGTCCTCATACTCCCCTGTGCTCCCCATCAGAACTGAGCCCAGAATGCCATGGTGGACCCCCAAATAACACAAACTGGACACAACTGCTCTCCTTTTCCTTCTCTCATCTTTCCACTTCAAGCTAATGCCAGGCTCCTATCTTCAGCTATTTTATTATTTTATTTTATTTTTGAGACGGAGTCTCACTCTGTCGCCCAGGCTGCAGTGCAGTGGTGCGATCCTGGCTCATTGCAACCTCCTCCTCCTGGGTTCAAGCGATTCTCCTGCCCCAGCCTCCCGAGTAGCTGGGATTACAGGAGCCTGACCACCCCCAGGTAATTTTTGTATTTTTAGTAAAGATGAGGTTTCACCATGTTGGCCAGGATAGTCTTGATCTCCTGACCTGGTGATCCGCCCACCTCGGCCTCCCAAAGTACTGGGATTACAGGCTTGAGCCATTGCATCCAGCCTGGCAGCTATTTTATTTTTAAGGGCAATTCCAAATTTCTGAATTTTTCTAAGTCCATTGCTACCTGCTAGCTCTTCTCCCCATAATAGAAACCATACAACCATTTTAGATGAGTCTAGTCGTATAGAAGCAGCTTTACTGTCTCTCTCCATTCAGAGTCTCCAGCATGAGGCAATAATAACTTGAGCTCCCCCACTGTGCAGAATTCTTTAATCAGAGCTGTGAGGGGTAGAGAATCACCATCCCTGCCTTTTATTTCTTGGTTTGATTATATTTCCTTTCTATAACTCTGTCCTTCAACCTTTGAACTTTATTTGTAAGTCTCCCATAGTCTCTAGATACCAAGCTAACTTTTCCATATGGTTCCCTAGTATCTAGTGGATTATTTTTATTTGACAGTTTGCTTCATTGTTTGGATCTCCAACTTCTAACCTACTTGATCCCTCTAGCAGCAATTTTCACTTGCTCCCCACTGTATCACTTGATAAGAGACCTGACCTACTGGTGGAAAAAAACACTATCTTAGGAGAAAGAAACTAAGTTCTAACCTTGGGTCCTTGACTTGCTGCCTAACCCACTTCCTGCTTCGCTTTCCTCATATTTGGCAGAAAAATACACATCCCAAACTCTCCTTGCTTCACAAGGATATCCCCAGGACAAATAATATTGTACACATGAGTGCTGTTTGCAATATTGCTGATAAATCAACTCAAAAGGTGATTGCTATCATTAAATCTTAATAAGACAGTAATAAGAAAAGAATGCTTTCACAGGGAAGCCACATATATATATACACACACACACATATGTATATATACGTACATATGTGTACAATCAACTACATAGTAAGAAAAGAAAACTTTAGTGACAGCACAAAAAAAGTCTTTGGTTTGAGGTAAACTAACTTTAAACAGACATTGACATTATTAAACATTTACTTATAATCTAGAAAGCCCAAGCCAAGTTGAAACAAAGTTCAAGACTAACAAATTACTCCTCAGGCTTCCAAATTTAAACCTTCCCTTAATTCTATTTATTGACTGTCATCAGATAAATGTTTTCTTGACTTGTAATCCTAAACTGCCACTTACCTTATCATCAAAAACTCAACTTGGCATAATTTGGCTATTTAAATCATGAAGGAGTCAAGCTGTTGTCTTTATTCCAGGGGTTCCAAGAAAGGTATGCGGTTAAATGTCATGGGCTCAGGCAGAGCCAAAAACTTGCTGTGGCATACTGGGCAAGGCAGATAACTCTTCAGGACTCAGACTGCTGGTCTTGCCCTTGACACAGACTGGAAAAACTTGGCTGGGTGGCAGCATCATGTAGTTCAAAGTACATGAGGAAAATGGTGACCAAGACATCTGGGTTGGATCTGACTAGCTTGAGCAAGTCACTCTTTGGGCCTCAGTTTTGTCTTTTAGAATATGAAAGGATTTCAGTCACTCACCTCTGAGTTCCCTTCTAGCTTTATTATATTTTTTCTTTGTTTATATTTTCTCTAATAAGAAGAGACAGGGTCTCACCATATTGACCAGGCTGGTCTCAAACTCCTGGCCCCATGCAATCTTCCTGCCTGGCCTCCGAAAGTGCTGGGATCACAAGCGTGAGCCACCGTGCCTTGCCCCTTCTAGCTTTAATATTCCTCTCAACTGGGAATGTTGATGTGAAAAACTGGCCTTACAAATTCAGGCTGCGCTTTAGAATCTTGGATTCCTTGCTCATTTTTCCTCCTTTCTGTCTAGGCCATGATACAGTAATGAAGGAATTGCTCCACCGAATCGAGACATAAACCTATTCATTCCAGGCCGGGCGCGGTGGCTCAAGCCTGTAATCCCAGCACTTTGGGAGGCCGAGACGGGCGGATCACGAGGTCAGGAGATCGAGACCATCCTGGCTAACACGGTGAAACCCCGTCTCTACTAAAAATACAAAAAAAAACTAGTCGGGCGAGGTGGCGGGCGCCTGTATTCCCAGCTACTCGGGAGGCTGAGGCAGGAGAATGGCGGGAACCCGGGAGGTGGAGCTTGCAGTGAGCTGAGATCTGGCCACTGCACTCCAGCCCGGGTGACAGAGCGAGACTCCGTCTAAAAAAAAAAAAAAAAAAAAAAAACAAACCTATTCATTGCAGGCTAAGCTAGTCACGGGTGCATGGAAGATAGAAGACCCAGCATCTTCCTGAGGAAGACTCATTTCCAATGGCTGCATTTGTTGTTGTTGTTGTTTTAATAAACATGTATTGAGTGCCACTGTGTGCCAAGTAATATGTACAAACAGCTATTTTATAGCTAACATTTCACAGACAACATATATTTCAAGCATTAGGATGCATAAATGCAAATCCCTTGTTTTTGCAGAAGTTGGATGTTGCAAGAAATATTTTAAGTCCCTGAGGGTGAAATTTACATAAAAGTAAATATCAACTTTATTTCATGAATCAATATTTGAATAACAAAGTAAATGAACAGATTGGATCTGAAATCAGAGAAGTGCAGGTTCAAAATCCTTGCCAATGATAAACCCTTGCAATCCGAGGCAGGTGACTTAATCTCTCAGAGCCTTTTTCCTCATACGTGATATGTTCTTTCATATATCCAACCTTGGAGGGTGGTTGTGAAAATCAATGAAGTACTTTGTGTGGAGACTAGCTAGCACCCTGTCTGGCAAATAAGTCACTCAATAATTGTTTGCTTTAGGGATGTCCCCATTTTCAATTACAGATATTCATGTTTTAATACTAAGGCAGAAATCAAATCTACCCCAAGTGGGTTAAGTAGGCCAATTTTCTGTTGAATACCCTTTTACTTCTGTAGCCTCAGGTGCAACTGACATCCTGCCCTGCCACAACATAGCAGGAGTGTTATTAGAAACCACACACTTTCCTGCAGGGGAGGAAAAGGAAAAGAAAGAAAGAAACCCAAGCATCTGCTACACGTGTGATTGATTTTGAGATGCGGGCAAGCTGGCAGTTTGTAGTTGCTCTTTTCTTGAACTGCAATGCTGTCAGGAATCAATATGCTGAAAGCAGTTTTGGAAAGCTAGCTGGGGAACCTCTGGAGAATTCTGAGAGCTATTGGCCACATCCATTCTAGCTTTAGACAAGTCCCCTACCCTAACCCGGTACTCTGTTTTTAAGATGAGTGGCCAGTGCACCATCTCCTCCGTGTTACTTGTGAAGATAAAGCTATCAACCTCATCAACAGGCCAAGAGCTTTGATCTTTGTTCCAGTGGTGCAATCAGCTGGGGAAAGGAGATAGATTTCATCTGACTTGAGATGACTAAGGTGTATTGATAATAACATCCCCTCTTGGGGTGCATTAAAGGGTGGCCCTCGGTCAGGTGAATTTGCATCTCTTCTGAGAATTTTAAAAACAGAAATGGGGTCTTGCTATGTTGCCTGGCCTGATCTCAGACTGCTGGGCTCAAGCGATACTCCCACCTCAGCCTCCCGAGTAGTTGGGACTACAAGCATGTGCCACCATTCTGAGAATTCTTGAGAGGAGCATGGCAGTAGTGATCAGCTTCCAAATTTACACTTGGATCTCAATCTGTACCCGTTATTAACAATGATAAGAATAGTAACAGGTATAACATATTGAGTAGTTATGTGCTAAATTATCTTAACTATGGGGGGGAAACTGAGGCTTAGAGGGTAATTCCGTTAAGGTCTCCCTAGTAATGAGCAGAAGGACAAAATTTCAACACAGATCTGTCTAAATGCAGAGCCCGACCAACTAAGCCCCACGTGACTGTGACCCTTGCCCAGAATCTCATATGATCTGTGGCTTGTTCTTGCATGATAACTGACTAGGTCAGAAGGACCAATTTGTGGTCAGGAACACAGTCTCTACTGCTGGGAACTGGGGAGGAGAGAATCAAACAGGCCACAGAGGGTTTGAGCCCAGAACCTCAGTCTCATTGTCACACAATTTGAATCATCTGAGCACTTGATTATACCTCATCCTACCATGAAAGATGGGTAGGCTTTTTACGTACTGCTTTAAATCAGGAAATGATTTAGGTCTTTCAAGGACTCATTTGGCATAGCTGGCATCTGCCTTCAAAACACTTGGGAGTTGAATATCTTCAAAGCGGTTCTCTCTTGGATGGGGTTCTCAGATATTGATGGATTTGTTTCTAAGGAAACAGAGGCAAAAAGAACAGAAGAATAAGAGACAGGAGGCCCTATTTTGCCCTCAGATTGGCCCTTAGCATGCTAATTACATATATACACCAGGGGTTCCAAAAATGAACATTTTATACTCAGATTCTTAGTTTATCTCCATGCATCCAAGCCACTTTACAGAGCCTCCCCCAGTTTGTGCTATTCTTTGTGGCAGAGCCTTAACTTAAGGGCCACTTCCTGCTGCCTTCCTCCATCTCTTCTCTTCATCAACCCTCCATCTGTTCTTTCCTCCAGATTTCATCCCCAGATGCCCTCCTTCCCCTGTGAGGGATACACAGCATGGTGTGCCTGTGACCCACACAGCTCGTGATATGCTATCAGTCCACAATACAATTATAGATTCCATTCCTGTCTATATTTGATATTTCCTTTACTCTGGCTTAGAAGTGTTTGCAGGATCTCTATGTAGACAAAGGTACAATTTGTCATTAAGGCAGGTGAACAATGAGCTGCAGTGGCTACATGCGACTCAGAGAGAAGCTTTCTGTTTTCTCCTTTGGAATGGGTAATTTTTTACAATAGTGCTCGACTTTTTTATTTTTATTTTTTCTTTTTTGTAGAGATGGAGTCTCATTTTGTTGCCCAGGCTAGATCTGTTTTGTTTTTTGTTTTTTTGAGACAATGTCTCACTCTGTTACCTGGACTGGAGTGCAGTGGTGTGATCATGGCTCACTGCAGCTTCAACCTTCTGCGCTCAAGCCATCCTCCTCCCTCAGCCTTCCAAGGCTGGTACTACAAGGGAGCACCACCACATCCATTCAGCTAATTTTTTTTTTTTTTGTAAAGATGGGATCTCATTATGTTGTCCAGGCTGACCTCAAACTCCTGGGCTTAAGCAATCCTCCTGCCTCAGCTTCCCAAAGTGCTGAGATTACAGGTGCAAGCCACTGCACCCAGCCTAGATCTTTATACATAAGACTTACATATAAAGATCTTATATATAAGACTTATATATAAAGATCTTATATATAAGTCTTATATATAAAGATCTTATATATAAGTCTTATGTATAAAGATCTTATATATATAAGTCTTATGTATAAAGATCTTATATATATAAGTCTTTATATATCAGACTTAGTGTGGAGTTTCTAAGGGAAAGAGATCAGTGGATAACTGGGTGCGAAAAGTAAAAGTCAAAAGAATTCTGACTCTGAGTGCAGAAATTCTGATTCTGAGTGTATGCCCTGACTAATATTCAATTGCTTTAAAGTAAAAGAAGCTGGCTGGGCATGGTGGCTCACGCCTGTAATCCTAGCACTTTGGGCAGCTGAAGCAGGAGGAGTGCTTGAGCCTAGGAATTCGAGACCAGCCTGGGCAACATGGTGAAACCTCACCTCTACGAAAAATACAAAAAATTAGCTGGCGTGGTGGTGAGTGTCTCCAGTCCCAGCTACTTGGGAGGCTGAACTGGGTGGATCGCTTAAGGCCAGGAGGTCAAGGATGCATTGAGCCATGACTGCGCCCCTGCACTCCATCCTGGGTGACTGAGTGAGATCCTGTCCAAATAAAATAAAATAAAAGTAAAATAACACACAAGGATGAGGTCTTTCTCGTGGCATTGTTTACTCTTCTTTTTTACATTCAACAATTTTTCCCCTCAGTTGGGTCCCCTGCAATCATTGAGGCTTGTTTTAGCCCAGCCACATCAACTGATTGGGATAGGTCATGCCGACCCTGAACAGAGCTCCCCATTTTCTGGTGATTCTAGAAAAAAAGGATTTCTCAGCATTCTATGACCATTTGCATCCTCTGAGCCTCTCTCAACCCTGTTGGCCTCTCTTTTCCTTTCCTTTCCTGTTATATCACGCCAAGATTGGATTTCATCCATTTTTCTATTGGAGACAAACCAGGCTTGCCTGGAAAGAAAACATCCCCGGAGAGATTAGACTCTGACTAATTATCATTCCTAGCATCTAAAGATAGTGGATTAGATTAAGAAGCAAATAACAATACTGTGCTCCAATTGCACTATATGAGCTCTCTTAATATATGATATTTTTAATGGAGCTAGTCAAGGTGGTTCTTAGAAGCAGATGCTGAGTACTATACTAACTATTCACAGACCCTGCAAACCAAGGAAGAGGACAAGAGGAATAACTTAGATTTACAGCAGAAAAATAACTTCTGTTTGTTCTTCTCTCTCTTGTGTAAACATTCAAGGTCATAAGTTTCACACTGAAGTGTGTATTTGTGCAAACTGGAGGTGGGGTGGGCAGAGATGCTATTTTGTTATAGCTAGCACCTGTGAGTAAAGGGGCCAAATATTTAGCATTAGACAGGAAAAGCCTGGGTTTTCTCTTCCTGTTTTGTTCTGACGCCTTTCCAAATGTCTTTCTCTGACCCTTCCTTCTCACTTTTATCTTCTGTCTCTTCCCATCTGTCTCCTTTCATTTATCCATTCCTCTGGCCCAGAAAAATATATTTACTTTAAAACACAGCTTAACAATGTGCCAATACTCCTACCTGACTGAGAAACTTTGCAGGTATTTTTGTCAGTCTCCCATAATTGGCTTAGCTCTCTGGGTCCGCTTACATCTCTGGCGTAAGACATCCCAGCCACCCCCAAAGGGCCCATAAGTTTCCCCAGGTGTCCTAGAGTACACATCTGAATCTGTCTAGCTTGTAGCTAGTGAAGGGAAGGTGAGGAAAATGACTTGCCTGTGCCTAGAGTACTCCATTGGCTCTTCTCCAACCCCAAAGAGAAGCACAGATGCAAAAGGGTGGCTCTATCATTTCCCTGCTTTCCACTCTCCTTCTTTCTCCAATCTGCGAAGGTTCTTGCCTATTCTCTGGGCAGCAAGTCCTTAGAGACCTACAAAGAGACTTAGACTTTCACACAATAACAATAGGAAACTTTAACACCCCACTGTCAATATTAGACAGATCAATGAGACAGAAGGTTAACAAGGATATCCAGGAATTGAACTCAGCTCTGCACCAAGCAGACCTAATAGACATCTACAAACTCTCCACCCCAAATCAACAAAATATACATTCTTCTCAGCACCACATCACACTTATTCTAAAATTGACCACATAATTGGTAGTAAAACACTCCTCAGCAAATGTAAAAGAACAGAGATCACAACAAACTGTCTCTCAGACCACAGTGCTACGAAATTAGAACTCAGGATTAAGAAACTCACTCAAAACCGCTCAACTACATGGAAACTGAATAACCTGCTCCTGAATGACTACTGGGTACATAACGAAATGAAGGCAGAAATAAAGATGTTCTTTGAAACCAATGAGAACAAAGACGCAATGTACCAGAATCTCTGGGACACATTTAAAGCAGTGTGTAGAGGGAAACTGATAGCACTAAATGCCCACAAGAGAAAGCAGGAAAGATCTAAAATTGACACCCTAACATCACAATGAAAAGAACTAGAGAAGCAAGAGCAAACACATTCAAAACCTAGCAGAAGGCAAGAAATAACTAAGATCAGAGAAGAACTGAAGGAGATAGAGACACAAAAAAACCTTCAAAAAAATCAATGAATCCAGGAGCTGGTTTTTTGAAAAGATCAACAAAACTGATAGACTGCTAGCAAGACTAATAAAGAGGAAAAGAGAGAAGAATGAGATAGACACAACAAAAAATGATAAAGGGGATATCACCACCGATCCCACAGAAATACAAACTACCATCAGAAGACACTAAAAACATCTCTATGCAAAAAAACACTAGCAAATCTAGAAGAAATGGATAAATTCCTGGACACATACACCCTCCCAAGACTAAACCAGGAAGAAGTGGAATCTCTGAATAGACCAATAACAGGCTCTGAAATTGAGGCAATAATTAATTGCCTACCAACCAAAAAAAAGTCCAGGACCAGATGGATTCACAGCCGAATTCTACCAGAGGTACAAAGAGGAGCTGGTACCATTCCTTCTGAAACTACTCCAATCAATAGAAAAAGAGGGAATCCTTCCTAACTCATCCTATGAGGCCAGCCAGCATCATCGTGATACCAAACCCTGGCAGAGACACAATAAAAAAATGATAATTTTAGACCAATGTCCCTGATGAACATTTATGCAAAAATGCTCAATAAAATACTGGCAAACTGAATCCAGCAGCACATCAAAAGCCTTATCCACCACGATCAAGTCGGCTTCATCCCTGGGATGCAAGGCTGGTTCAACATATGCAGATCAATCAACGTAATCCAGCATATAAACAGAACCAAAGACAAAAAAACACATGATTATTCAATAGATGCAGAAAAGGCCTTTGACAAAATTCAACAACCCTTCATGCTAAAAACTCTCAATAAACTAGGTATTGATGGAACATATCTCAAAATAATAAAAGCCATTTATGACAAACCCACAGCCAATATCATACTGAATGGCCAAAAACTAGAAGCATTCCTTTTGAAAACTGACACAAGACAGGGATGCCCTCTCATACTACTCCTATTCAACATAGTGTTGGAAGTTCTGGCCAGGGCAATCAGGCAAGAGAAAGAAAGAAAGTGTATTCAATTAGGAAAAGAGGAAGTCAAAGTGTCCCTGTTTGCAGATGACATGATTGTATATCTGGAAGACCCCATCGTCTCAGCCCAAAATCTCCCAAAGCTGATAAGCAACTTCAGCAAAGTCTCAGGATACAAAATCAATGTGCAAAAATCACAATCATTCCTATACACCAATAACAGACAGAGAGCCAAATCATGAGTTAACTCCCATTCACAATTTCTACAAAGAGAATAAAATACCTAGGAATCCAACTTACAAGGGATGTGAAGGAGCTCTTCAAGGAAAACTACAAACCACTGCTCAACGAAATAAAAGAGGACAAAAACAAATGGAAGAATATTCCATGCTCATGGATAGGAAGAATCAATATCGTGAAAATGGCCATAGTACCCAAGGTAATTTATAGATTCAATGCAATCCCCATCAAGCTACCAATGACTTTCTTCACAGAATTGGAAAAAAATACTTTAAAGTTCATATGGAAGCAAAAAAGAGCCCGCATTGCCAAGACAACCCTAAGCCAAAAGAACAAAGCTGGAGGCATCATGCTACCTGACTTCAAACTATACTACAAGGCTACAGTAACCAAAACAGCACGGTACTGGTACCAAAGCAGAGATACAGACCAATGGAACAGAACAGAGGCATCAAAAATAACACCACACATCTACAACCATCTGATCTTTGACAAACCTAATGAAAACAAGAAATGGGGAAAGGATTTCCTATTTAATAAATAGTGCTGAGGAAACTGGCTAGCCATAGGTAGAAAGCTGAAACTGGATCCCTTCCTTACACTTTATACAAAAAGTAATTCAAGATGGATTAAAGACTTAAATGTTAGACCTGAAACCATAAAAGCCCTAGAAGATAACCTGGGCCATACTATTCAGGACATAGGCATGGGCAAGGACTTCATGACTGAAACACCAAAAGCAATGGCAACAAAAGCCAAAATGGACAAATGGGATCTAATTAAACTAAAGAGCTTCTGCACAGCAAAAGAAACTACCATCAGAGTGAACAGGCAACCTACAGAATGGGAGAAAATTTTTGCAATCTACCCATCTGACAAAGGGCCAATATCCAGAATCTTCAAAGAACTTAAACAAATTTACAAGAAAAAATCAAACAACCCAATCAAAAAGTGGGCAAAGGATATGAACAGACACTTCTCAAAAGAAGACATTTATGCAGCCAAAAAACACATGAAACAATGCTCATCAACACTGGCCATCAGAGAAATGCAAATCAAAACCACAATGAGATACCATCTTACGCCAGTTAGAACGGCGATCATTAAAAACTCAGGAAACAACAGATGCTGGAGAGGATGTGAAGAAATAGGAACACTTTTACATTGTTGGTGGGAGTGTAAATTAGTTCAACCATAGTGGAAGACACTGTGGCGATTCCTCAAGGATCTAGAACTGCTTCAGCCTCCCGAGGAGCTGGGATTACAGGCATGCGCCAGCACACCTAGCTTTTTTTTTTTTTTTTTTGTATTTTTAGTAGAATTGGGGTTTCACCTTGTTGGCCTCGATCTCCTGACCTCTTGATCCGCCCGCCTCGGCCTGCCAAAGTGCTGGGAGTATTTTTTTTTTTTTTTTTTTTTTTTTTTTAGAAATCAAATCTGTGTCCTTTATTCCACCTGGTAGGTGTACCCAAGAACCATATGCTGAGTCCTGTCTCAGGTTGATGGAGGGTTCCCTGGGCCCAAGGCACACAACTACCTGGGCTCTGCTCTCCAGATAGATGATAGGAGGGATGGACAGTGGAGAGAAGCTGAACCTTGTGACAGAGTCCCCCAGCATGATGGGGAATGGAAAGTTGGAAGAAGTAGGACTATGAAGGAGGAGATAGGGAGGGGCTTAGAGGCCTCTAACCCACTTCTACTACTAACTCTTTATTTCTCTGTCTTATTCATAAATGTCAAGTAGATTCTCCCAGTTTCCCTGTCTTAAATCTTAGAATTATCCTGAACTCCTCTCTTTTTCATTGTCTTTACCTTTCACATATATCCAAAAGCTCACAAATTATCACCATGTCCATATCCTCAGCTACCACCTAGCCTGAGCCATCATTTCCTGCAAGGTTATTTCAACAGTTTCCTTACTGGTCTTCCTGCCTGCACCTGTGCCTATAATGGTTAGTTCTGCCCATAGAAGCCAACATCAGTCCTTTCACAGTGTTAAGTCACTCCATGTCCCTCCTCTGCTCTGAACTCAACAATGACTCCCCCCTTACTCCAAATAAAACCCCAAATCGCTCCCATAGCCTCCTTGTCCTCTATGATACTTCTCTAAATCCCTCTTTAATCCCTACCATTGTTAGGGAAATCTATCTCTCACTCTCCTCCACTTAGCGCCCCTGGCCTCTTTGTTCTTTTTAGGGTATGTGAATTTCTGGAGATTCTTAATGAGCATTGTCTGAGTAGCACTATAGCATGGTAGGTGAGAGTAAGAGGCTTTGAAGTAAGGGAGATTTGGTTCGAATCCTGGCTTCTTCACTTACTAGCTCCACTTGTGCCCTTAATCCCATCTCCTCTTCCCCGCTTAAGAACATAACTCCAGGTATTCCCACCTCTGTCTTGCATCAGTAATTTCTTCCTCTCTACATGCTGTAATATCTACTATTTTAAAAAATGAAGTCCTCCATTCACCTCACATGCTCCTCCAGCTTCTGTTCATTTCTCTTCTCCCTGTTACAGTAAAATTCCTTGAAAGAGCTGTCTATACTCGTGGCTTCCAATTCTTCTGTTTCTCTCTTATATTATCTCCAACGAGGCTTCTGCCTGTATCACTCCACTAAAATAGCTCTTTCCGCAATAGTCGCAAATGAACCTCTGTGTTGTCAAATCAAATGGTCAATTTTTAGTCCTCTTGTGCTTAACATTTCGGCAGCATTCTAAAAAGTTCAAACCTCCCTCCTTCTTGTCTGAGTCTGTTTGTGCTGCTATAACAAAATACCTGAGACTGGATAATTTATAAATAATAGAAACTCACTTTACTCCATGGCTGTTAGGATACCATTTTCTCACCAGGTACTTTACTGGCTGTCCCTATTCAGTGTCCTTTGTTGATTTCTCCTCTCATTCCTGACCTGTAACCATTAGTGTACCCCACAATTCAGATCTTGGTTTGTTTCTCTTCTTTATACAGTACTCTCCCCTTATCCATGGTTTCACTTTCCATGATTTCAGTCACTCACAATTAACTGTAGTATGAAAGTATTAAACAGAAAACTCCAGAAATAATTTACAAATTTAAAATTAGTCTTCAAGTTTCATAGCCTAATGCTACATCATAATTCCTATGTCATTCACTTCATTACATCTCATCATGTAGGCATTTTATCATCTCACACCATCATAAGAAAAGTGAGTACAGTACAAAAAAGTATTTTGAGAAAGAGAGACCACATTCACATAACTTGCATTAGAGTGTATTTTTAATTGTTCCATTTTATTATTAGTTATTGTTATATTATTAGTTATTGTTAATATATATAATATATATATATTTAATATATATAATAAATATAAAATATATTTATATTATTAGTTATTGTTAATCTCTTACAATGCCTAATTTATCAATTTAAATTTTAATTTATAAATTAAGCTATTTTTCTTTTTTTGCCACAAGAAGATTCAGAAGAGCTATAAATTTAACTTTATCATAGATATGTACAGGAAAAACCATAGTATATATAGGGTTTAATACTATTTGAGGTTTTAGGCATCCACTGGGAGTCTTAGAACGTATCCCCCATGGATAAAGAGGTGCAGCTCTACTCTTTCCCGGGATGATCTCACCCAGTCTCATGGCTTTAACTACCATATGTACATTGAAGATTTCCAAATTTATGTCTGCACTTCAGACTTCTCCCAACTCCAGATGCATCTGTCCAACTATCTACTCAATATTTCCTCTTGGAAATCTAATAGGCATCTTAAACTTAACATGTTTGCTATAGTTTCAATATATGTGTCCCTCCAAAATTCGTACATTGAAACCTAATCACCAAAGTGATGGTATTAGGAGGTGGTGCTTCTGGAAGGTGATTAAGTCATGAGGGCTCCACTCCCATGAATGGAATTAGTGCCCTCATAGTAGAGGCTTCAGAGAGCTGCCTCCCCACTTTTCTGTGCCCTTTCATCTCTTCTGCCATGTGAGAATGCAACATTCATTGGAAGCAGAGACTGGGCCCTCACCAGACATCAACCCTTACAATGCTTTTATCTTGAACTTCCCAGACTCTAGAACTACAAGAAATAAATTTCTATTATTTATAAATTATCCAATCTCAGGTATTTTGTTATAGCAGCACAAACAGACTCAGACAATGTTTAAAGAGAACCCATGATTGCCCTCTCTACAAACCAGTTTCTCCTCCAAATCTTGCCAAATTCTCTTGATGGCACCTCTATCGTTTCAGTTGCTAAAATTAAAAACCTTGGAGTCATCCTTGACTCCTTTTTCTCTCACACTGCAGACCCAAGATATCTGCAAAACATGTTAGACTTTTCTTCAAAACACCATCAGAGCTGGGCACAGTGGCATGCACCTGTAGTCTCCGCTACTCAGGAGGCTGAGGCAGGAGGATCGCCTGAGCACAGGAGTTCAAGTCCAGCCTGGGCAACAAATGAGACATCGTATCTTAAAAAAAAAAAAAAAAATCTGAATCTGACCAGTTCTTCCCACCTCAATCACCACCAACTCGATCCATGCCACTGTCCTCTCTCACCTGGATTACTGCAACAGCCTTCCAGCTGATCTCTTTGTTTCTGCTTTTACTCTCTTAAAGCCTGTTCTTACTTACCATGGCAACTGGAGTGATCCATTTAAAATTTAAGTTAGAGTACATCATTCCTCACCGAATATCTTCCAAGGCTCTCAATTTCACTCACAGTAAAAGCCAGCACCCATTTAATGACCTGCAAAGCCCTACCTGATTTAGCAGCCACATTGTTCATACTGCTTTCCCACTCTGTTCCAGTCGCTCTGGTCTCCTTGCTGTTCCTTAAACATGCCACATGTTCCCACTTTGGAGCCATTGCACAGGCTTTTCCTCTGCCTGGAAAACTCTTCCCCTGGATATCCATATGAATTGCCCCTTGGCTTCCTGCCGGTCTCTGCCCAGATGCCCTCTCCTCAGAGAGTCCTTCTTTGATTATCCTTCTACATCCACACAGCTCAACACTCCTTTCTCCCCTTACCCACTTTATTGTTTCCCTTGAAAATATCACCATCTGCTATCCTATTATCTTATTTGATTAATTCTATCTCTTCCTCCTAGAATGTAAACTTCTAGCAAGACTTTGTTTTATTCATTGCTCTACTCACCAGCCACTTATTTATTTACTTATTTTTAGCTTTAAGGAGCAGAGTTTAATAGGCAAGAAAGAAGGGAGGAGGACAGAATGAGAAAGTTCCCCTGTACAGAGATCAGAGGTAGAGGGGCTCCAAGGCTGAAAGAGGGAACCCCACCTGCCACGGAGACCAGCCAAGTATATATAAGGAGGCTGGAGGAGGCAGTGTCTGATTTGCATAGGGCTCAGGGGATTGGTTTGACTAGGCATGTCATTCACGTAGCCGGCGGAAAAGGCTGGCCCTCCCACCTTAGCCTTTTAATATCCAAATGCAGGGCACCATGATGTTCTACAGGCGTGGAGATATGTAGGCGTGGCCAGGAACATGTGGGGCAAAGGTAAGAAGGCCACAGGAATTGCCATGTTGGGTGGACCCAGTTTCTAATGGCTGGCATTTGCATATTAAATGTTGCCAGCCTGGCTCTGAGAGCCAGGGCTTCACAAGAAACTTTTCCAGAGATGCTTTAAAAAATGAAAACTTCCCAAGGACTCCTTTTCCTCTCTATCTGCATAAAATAATTTCTGAATAACTCCTGCCACATTCCCCCCTGTGGAGATATCACACTAACTGCTGTTAGGGGGTTTTGGGCTATGACTCTTTCTGGCTACTTCCTGTGGAAAGGGGGTGTCAAATGGGGATCAGCAGCTAGCGCTCCTCCTGGGGTAGATTTAAGGGTCCTCAGAAGAATGGCGTGTCCATGGGTGGTTCAGTATGCAGCACCATTTGGAGTTTGATTACTTCTGGGTGAGAAGAAACAATTCGAGTTATAGTATTGAGTATACAGGGTCCAAATATTAATGTAAGACATATAAGCAAGAGAGGGCTTAATAAAGGGGTTAACCAGTTCCATAAAGAAGACTGTATTCACTAGCATTTAGAATAGTGCCTGGCACGTAATATTCAATTAATATTCGCTAAATTAATGAGTGAATGGATGAACAAATCTCTCTACAAAGACCCCTCCAAACAGATAGTGTCTACAAAACAGGTCTTCGGTAATACTTAGGCAAAGTAGCTAAAAAGTCCAGATCACCCCAAAACAAACAGATACACATCTCAATGAAGAGATGTGTTAGAATAAATATTGACAATTCTGCATCTCTCTCTTTTTTTTTAATGTCTGATCCTTATACCTGGAAGTCAGGATATAAATCTTTATTTTACAGGTAAAGAAAGTGATGAGGCACAGAAATTTTAAGAAACTTCCAAGGCCACCCTTCAATAAATATTTATTAAGCACTTATCATCTGCCACGAACAGTTCTGGGTACTGCAAATACAGCAGTGAACAAGATGCATGAATTGTCTGTCCTTCAGGGAACTTAAATTGCAACGGAGTAAATGATCTCATAAGCAAGACACTTAAGTGTAGTTTCATTGACTTGATAATGGATCAACGGATAGCCCTAGAACAGATACCTTTTAAAGGCAGCTCCTGATCCAGTAGGTCTGGGGTAGGGCCCAATTTTCTGCATTTCTAAAAAGCTCCCAGGCACTGCTGGTTCTGCTTGTCCAGGGACCACACTTTGGACAAGGTGCTAGTGTAAAATACACTATCAAGGAAGTAGAAACATCTCCTTGGCCCCAATCCTTTCATATAACACAGTCTAGACAGAAAGGTAAATTACAGCAAGTCAAGCAAATTTCAGGGGACCAAGACTTGGGATATCCTGACAGGTGTGTTAAACAAGGTGTTGGAAATTCTAGAAGCAGCTGGTGTTCAGAGATTCAGCAGGGCAGGCAGGATCAGGGAAGTTAGCCACAAGGCTGCATGGCCACAGGCACTGGAAAAAACAATGTATTTCTGGGGAGAGGGAGAAAAAGCACTAGAAAGAATTAGGGAGACTCTTAGTTACAGGAGACTATCAGGGCCCAAACAGATGCCCAGGAACAAAAAGCCAAAATCAGAACAGAGCTATAAGATGGGGGCTTGGATTCAAGATCAAGGTTGAAGTCATCACTATGGTGTCATAACAAAACTTTTCTTGAACCTGAGCATTAAACTGAAAGCCCTTATATTCTTCTTGCTGGAAGACAGGAATGGCTCCAGAGATGTGGTAGAGCTCACTACACCTGTAGATTGGGATCAAGTGGCCCCAAGGGAGACCTATGAAGGGGATTTGATTCTATGAATAAAGGGGTTTTGGGGACAGGGAACCAAGCAGATTCCACACTGCTCCTATCAGGAATTCTTGGAACTCACAAAAAGGCATAAAGTGCCATTACTTTGTTTTGAATGGCATGGTCCAAAAAGGGGGAAATTTCATATTGATTATTGGCCAGAGATAATGAAAAAAAAAAACCCACTGATTCCTCTCTTATCTGTCAGGCTGAAAAGCACTTGGATATGAAGAATATTAAACTAATATTGGGAAAGAAGAGATGGCAGAGAGATCTGTTGAGAGCAGACTGATGGAAGAGACTGACAAAAGAAGGCAAAATGAATCTGCTATTTACAAACTACATCCCTAAAGAGATAAAGAGAAATGCTGGAGGAACCCTAGGAATCCAGAATCTAACACTGCAAATATCACACCAGTCTGCACATTAGTGTGCACCCAGTGAACTTTGCAAAGAAGGATGACTAAGCCCCAGGTTCCTGGAAACTCACTGAACAGATAAGCCAAAAGAGCCTGACATCTTTCCTTCAAAACAAGCCAGAAAGGGAGAGTGGCCCTGCTGACTTGAAGCTGTATACCAGCAGCAATACCTGTTAACAGAAAGGCCTCTATAGCCAGAAAAACATTAGTCCAATATCCAGTTCTGCCACTTAACTTCTCTAGGCCTCAGCTGTCTCACCTATAAGTAGGGATAATAAAAAAAATAAGCTACATCACAAAGTTGTAGTGAAAATTAAATTATTCAATGCACATAAAGAGCCTGGAACAGTGCTGGGCACATTGTTAGTGTCTGATAGGTTTTAGTCATTACTTTTGTTGCTGTTAGTGCAGCAAGAATGAGCTAGAAGTGATGTGAGAATCTAAACTTCTCATTTACAAGAAAACAGTATGAGATCCAGAGAGAAGTTGGGGGTAGCTCCAGGTCACCAGCAAGCTCATAGCAGAGCTAAGGACAGAAACCAGATCTCTTGAGCTCTTTGCTCTTTCTAACATACAACATTAACTTTCAGAAGGGTGGCTTCCTAACTTCTTAGATCACAATCCATGGCCGCAGGGGAGAAACAGTGATAAAAAGAAAATATCAAATACAGCCAGGGAACTATGACATGTTCTGTATAGAAAAACAACAATAAGGATGACAACAGATTTTGCATGAGAAATGATGCAAATGAGAGGACCATGAAGCAACATCTATAAAGTGTCAGGTTGGAATTCCATACCAAGTGAAAATACCTTCCTACCTTCCTTCCTTCCTTCCTTCCTTTTTTTTTTTTTGACAGAGTCTCGCTGTGTCGCCCAGGCTGGAGTGCAGTGGTGTGATCTTGGCTCACTGCAAGCTCCGCTTCCCAGCTTCACACCATTCTCCTGCCTCAGCCTCCAGAGTAGCTGGTACTACAGGCGCCCACCACCTCGCACGGATAATTTTCTGTATTTTTAGTAGAGACGGGATTTCACCATGTTAGCCAGAATGGTCTCCATCTCCTGACCTCGTGATCCACCCACCTTGGCCTCCCAAAGTGCTGGGATTACAGGCATGAGTCACGGCGCCCGGCCAAAAATATGTTTCAAAAATGAAAGCAGAGGATAGTGGCACTTCTGCTTCAGGGAAGATGGAGTTTGATGTATTTTTTTCCCTGATCCTCCTGCCAAGTACAACTAAAAGTCCTGGACATTATATACAAAAAAAGTCTGAAAAGGTAGAGAGAAGAAGGCAGACTGGCTAGGAACCTGGGGACCCAAGGAACCACAAAGTGGTGAGTTCCTTGGGTTTCCCTTTTGCTTCATATATCCTGGAGCTGAAGAAGCCTGCAACCCAGAGATGCTTACAAGTTCAGAGAAAAATTCCTGCTCCCTGTAGGTAAGGCACCAGAAAATGGGCAGCCTAGCGAGACGGTAAACTTTTATGTAATAACCACTCAACTCCAACCAAATGCCACTGAAAAAATATGATACCATCCCCACCTATACCAGCAGAGACTGGAGTGGTAAGCCTAGACTTTCAGTTTCGTGGGGCTATAATGAGGTGTCCCAACTCCCCTGCTGGAGAGGTGTCAGAGTAGCCACCTAGGACTTCCATTCCTGCTGGATTGTAAGAATCCAATGCCCCATACACACACAGTGTCAGTGGGGACTATTTGGGGAGTCTGGGTTTCTACCCCACCCAGCAGTAAAATGTAACTTTTTATCCTGCAGAGTAGTGTGAGAAGAAGCCTATTGGAAAGTTAGGATGACAATGAGTGGTAACAAGGTCACCTCCTCCTTGTGGTGTCAATGGAGGCCATGCGGACAGTATTAAAAAGGCACTCTTGTGTCTCTTAGCCAGGGAAGCATCAGTTGAGACCTATTAGGGAGCTGGAATTCTCATTTCTACCCACCACTAATATATAGCCCCCACTCTTGCTGTCAACAGAGGTTGAGTAGGGGACTTGGACTACTACCCCTACATGGCAGTAACATGGCAGAACACAATCTTTCATTTTTTGAAAAAAGTCAGCTAAAACAGAAGTTTAAAGATAGTCAGTCTCATAGTATCTAAAGTATCCAAGTTTCCTTCAAAAATTGCTTATCATACCAAGAGTTAGGAATATCTCAAATTGAATGTAAAAAAAAAAAAATCAATAGATGCCCACACCAATTTGACAGATGTGTCAGAATTATCTGACAAGGAGTTTGGAGCAGTAATCATAAAAATGCTTCAATAAGCAATTATAAACATGATTAAAACAAATGAAAAAATAGAAAGTTTCAGAAAAGAAATAGAAGATACAAAAAAGAACCAAATTGATATTTTAGAACTAAAAAATATAATAACCAAAATTAAGAAACTCTCAATGGATGGGTTCAACGACAGAATGGAGAGAACAGAAAAAGAATCTGCAAACTGGAAGCTAGAAAAATAGAAATTACCCAATCTGAACAACAGAAAGAAAATATACCGGAAAAAAAATGAACAGAGCCTCAGAGCACCTAATAACAGAACTTCAAAACATATGAAGCAAAAACTATTCAAATTTCAAGGATAATTAGGTCATTACACAATTCTAGTTGGCTATTTCAATACCCACCCTTAATAATTCATAGAACAAGCAGACAGAACATCGGTAAGGACATAGTTGAATTCATCATCAATCAACTGAATCTAATTGACACTTACAGCATGTTCCATCCCACAACAGCAGAATGCATATCCTTTTCAAGTACACATGGAATGTTTATCAGGATAGACCATATTCTGGACCATAACATAAGTCTCAATAATTTAAAGAAATTTGAGTAATAGAAAATGCATTCTCTGACCACTGTGGAATTATATGAGCCATCAATAAAAAAGAAATCTAGGAAAATCTCCACATATTTGAAAATTGAATAACTCATTTTTTATATAACTAATCAGCCAAAGAAGAAATCAAAGGGTAATTAGAAAATGTTCTGGCCGGGCGCGGTGGCTCAAGCAAAAAAAAAAAAAAAGAAAATGTTCCGAACAGAATAAAAATAAAAACACAATGTATCAAAATGTGTGGGATGTTGCCAAAGCAGTATCAATGGAGAAATTTATAGTACTAAACGTTTACCCTAGAAAAGAAAAAATGTGTCAAATCAATGATATCAGCTTCCTCCTTAAGAAACTAGAAAAACAGGCTGGGCACAGTGGCTCACACTTGTAATGCCAGCACTTTGGGAGGCAAAGGCAAGAGGATCACTTGAGTCCCAAAGTTCAAGACCAGCCTGGGAAATATAGCAAGACATCATCTCTACAAAAAATTTAAAAAATCAGCCAGGCGTTTTGGCACACACCTGTAGTCCTAGCTATTCAGGAGGCTAAGGCAGGAGGATCACTTGAGCCCAAGAGTTTGAGGTTGCAGCGTGCCATGATTGTGCCACTGCACTCTAGACTAGGCAATAGAGACCCTGCCTGCCCCCTCACCCCCCACACACAGCCAAAACAAAACAAAACAAAACAAAAAAACCAAAAGCAATTAGAAAAATAAGGCCAGGCGCGGTGGCTCAAGCCTGTAATCCCAGCACTTTGGGAGGCCGAGACGGGCGGATCACGAGGTCAGGAGATCGAGACCATCCTGGCTAACATGGTGAAACCCTGTCTCTACTAAAAATACAAAAAACTAGCCGGGCGACGTGGCGGGCACCTGTAGTCCCAGCTACTCGGGAGGCTGAGGCAGGAGAATGGCATGAACTCGGGAGGCGGAGCTTGCAGTGAGCTGAGATCCGGCCACTGCACTCCAGCCTGGGTGGCAGAGCGAAACTCCGTCTCAAAAAAAAAAAAAAGAAAAAGAAAAAGAAAAATAAGATAATATGAAATCTAAATTAAGCAGAAGAAATGAAATACTTAAGACTGAACCAGTAAAAAAATGAAGTAGAAAACAGAAAAGGAACGCAGAAAATTAATGAAAAAAAAGCTGGGTTGGGGGGGGGTGTGGTGAGAGAGGAGATGGAGTCTCTCTCTGTGGTCCAGGCCAGAGTGCAGTGGCATGATCTCAGCTCAGTGCAATCTCTGCTTCCCGGTTCAGGTGATTCTCTTGCCTCAGCCTCCCGAGTAGCTGGGATTACAGGCTCCCGCCACCATGCCAGGCTAATTTTTTTTTTTTTTTTTTTTTTTGTATTTTTAGTAGAGACAGGGTTTCACTATGTTGGTCAGGCTGGTCTCGAACTCTTGGCCTCATATGACCCTCCCGCACTTCCCAAAGTGCTGGGATTACAGGCGTGAGCCACCAAGCCCAGTCAAAAAGCTGGTATTTTCAGAGGGAAAAAAAAAAAAAGATAAACTACTATTCAGACTGATCAGGAAAAAAAAGAGAATATCTAGTACAGATATTAAAAAGATAATAAAGGAATATTACAAACAACTTATTCCTAAAAAGTCCACACCTGGCTGGGAGCTGCGGCTCATGCCTGTAATCCAGACACTTTTTTTTTTTTTTTCAGACAGAGTCTCACTCTGTCACCAGGCGAGAATGCAGCGGCGGGATCTCGGCTCACTGCAACCTCCGCCTCCCGGGTTCAAGAGATTCTCCTGCCTCAGCCTCCCAAGCAGCTGGGACTACATGTGCGGATCACTATGCCTAGCTAATTTTTGTATTTTTAGTAGAGACGGGGTTTCACCATGTTGACCAGGATGGTCTCGATCTCTTGACCTCGTGGTCTGCCCACCTCAGCCTCCCAAAGTGCTGGGATTACATGCGTGAGCCACCGTGCTCGGCCAATACAGACACTTTTGGAAGCCGAGGCAGGAGGAACGCTTGAGTCTAGAAGTTTGAGACCAACCTGGGCAACATAGCAAGACCCCATCTCTACAAATTTTTTTTTTTTAATTAGCCAGGTACAGTGGCATGCACCTGTAGTCCCAGCTACTTGAAAGGCTGAGGCAGGAGGATCACTTGAACCTGGGAGGTTAAGGCTGAAGTGAGCCATGATCGCACCTCTGCACTCCAGCCTGGGTGACAGAGCAAGACACTGTCATAAATAAATAAATAAACAAATAAACATCTGGATTAAATGTACACATTCCTTGAAAGACACAATCTATGAAAGCTCACTCAAGAAGTAGATAACCTGAATAACACTATATTTGCTATAGAAATTGAATTAATAGTTAAAAGTCTTCTCCCATCCATGGAAACTCTAGGCCCAGATTTCCTTGCTTGTGAATTCTGACAAACATTTAAGGAAGAAATATGAACAATGCTACCCAAACCCTTCCAGAAAATTGAAGAAGAGGAAATCTTTCCAAGCTCATTCTATGAGAAAAGCATTACCCTGATACCACCACCAGACAAAGTTGGTATAAGCAAAAAAAACTACAGACCAATATCCCTCATGAACTTAGATGCAAAGATTCTAAACAAAATTTTAGCAAATTGAATCCAATAATATGAAAAACGGGATAATGCATTATGACAAATTGGGTTTGTATCAGTAATGTAAGATTGTTTAATATCTGAAAATCAATCAATGTAATTCACCATATTAACAAAGATGAAAAACTATATGATCATCTCAATAGATGCAGAAAAAAATCCAACATCCATTTCTGATAAACACTCAAAGCAAACTAGGGATCAAAGAAAACCTCAATTTGATAAAGGGCACCTATGATAATATCACTATGAAATCTTTCACTGTTTATGTGAAAGACTGAATGCTTTCCACAATAAGATAAGGAACAAGATATAGATATCAACTCTTACTACTTCTATTCAATGTATACTGGAAGTTCTAGCCAGAGCAGTTAGCCAACAAAAGGCATACATATTATAAAGAGAAAAGTAAAACTGATTTTATTTACAGATGACATAAAAGTCTATGTAGAAAATCTGACGGAATACAAAACAGCTACTAAAACTAATAGGTGAGTTTAGCAAGGTTGAAAGACGTAAGATTTATATAGAAAAAGCAATTTTATTTCTTGTATAATGTATTAATTGTATAGTATATTTCTTTTTTTTTTTTTTTTTCTAGAGATGGAGTCTCGCTCTGTCACCCTGGCTGGAGTGCAGTGGCCGGATCTCAGCTCACTGCAAGCTCCGCCTCCTGGGTTCACGCCATTCTCCTGCCTCAGCCTCCCGAGTAGCTGGGACTACAGGCGGCCGCCACCTCGCCCGGCTAGTTTTTTGTATTTTTTAGTAGAGACGGGGTTTCACCATGTTAGCCAGGATGGTCTTGATCTCCTGACCTCGTGATCCGCCCGTCTCGGCCTCCCAAAGTGCTGGGATTACAGGCTTGAGCCACCGCGCCCGGCCTAGTATATTTCTATTACACTAGCAATCAACAACCAGAAATCTACATTTAAAAATACCATTTATAATAACATCAAAAATATGAAATACTTAGCAATAAATCTGACAAAAGATGTGTAAGCCCTATACACTGAAAACTACAAAGTATTAGGGAGAGGAATTAAGGAGATCTAAATAAATTGTAATTACATTTTGTACATGGGTTGGAAGAATAAATATTGTTAAGAGGTCAATTGTCTTTCATTTTTTCAACATATTTACTGTAATTTCAATAAAAATTTCAGAAGGCTTTCTTATGGCATTTGACAATATGACTCTAAAAATCATATAGAAATGCAAAGGAACTAGAATAGCCATAACAATTTTGAAAAGAACAAAGGTGAAAGACTAGCACTATCTGATTTTAAGACTTCTTATAAAGCTACAGTAATTAAGACAGTGTGGTACTGGCATATAGACAAATAGATCAATGGGACAGAACAGAGAGACCAGAGATAGACCTACACATACATGAACAACTGATTTTTTTAAGAGATGGGGGTCTTGCTATGTTGCCCATTGCCCAGGCTGGTTTCAAACTCCTGGCCTCAAACAATCCTCCTCCTGCCTCAACCTCCTGAGTAGCTGGGATTACAGGTACATGCCACTGCACCAAGATAGCAACAACTCATTTTTGACAAAGCTGCAAAGGCATTTCAGTGGAAAAAATGTAGTCTTTTCAACAAATGCTACTGAAAAAGTTAGATCTCCAAATGCGCAAAAAGGAACTTTGATTCATATCCCACTATTTATAAAAAAAAATTAACTAAAAATGGATCATAGACCTAAATGTAAAAGAGAAAACCTAAAACTAAAAGTTCTAGAAGAAAACATAGGAGAAAATATTTGTGACTTTGGATTAGGGAATGATTTCTTATGTATGACACCAAAAAGATGATTCATCAGAGAAAAAATTTGAAAAATTTGATTTCACCAAAATTAAAAACTTCCACTCATCTAAAGATACTGTTAAAAGAATGAAAAAACAATTGACAGATGAGAAAAATATTTGCAAATAATATGTCTGATAAAGAATTTGTGTCTAGAACATATAAAAGCTCTCAAAATCAATAATAAGAACCTAACCCAATTTTTAAAGTGGGAATAAGATTTGAATAGACACGTTACCAAAGACGATATACATCTGGCAAGCAAGTGCGTGAAAAGATGCTCACTATTATCAGTCATTTAGGGAACGCAAATTAAAACAACAATGAGAAACCACCCATCACGTATTAAAATGTCTACAAGTAAAAAGACTGACCATGCCAAGTGTTGGTGAGGATGTGAAGAAGATGGAAGATTTATACATTGCTGGTAAAAATGTAAAATGGAACCAATTCAGGAAAAAGTTTAGCATTTTCTTAAAAATATAAATACATACCATATAATTCAGCTATTCTACTCTGAAGTACTTATCCACAAGAAAGGAAACATAAATCCATACAAAGACATGTACACAAATGTTCACATGAGTTTGATTTGTAATACCTAAAAACTGGAAACAACATGTTATCAGTCAGCATTCAACTAAAGAAACAGAACCAGTGGGGCACATACAGTATATTAAGGGATTTATCATAGTAATCGACTTACGTAATTGTGGGGCTGGATTGGTAAGTCCCAAATCCACAGAGCAGGCCATTCGGAAGGGCAGGCTGAAACTCTGGGCAATAGCTGAAGTTGCAGTTCACTGGTGGAATTTCTTCTTCAGGGAAGCCTCAGTTCTGCTCTCAGGGCTTTTCAACTGATTGAATCAGGTCCACCCAGATGATCTTGGATAATCTCCTTTACCCAAAGTCCACTGATTGTAAATAATAATCACGTTTACAAAATACTTTCATTGCAACACCTAGAATCATGTTTAATCAAATAATTTGGGACTGTAGCCTAGCCAAGTCTGACATCTAAAACGGACTGTCACACAACCTACATATCCATCAACAGGTAGATGAATAGACAAATTGTACTGTATCCGTACAATGAACTACAATTCATCAACAAAAGGGAATGAACTGTAGATAACAACGATGATGTTAATAATGACGCATAAATAATTATGCTGAGTGAAATAACCCATACAAAGAGTACACACTATATTATTCCCTTTACATAAAATGCCAGCCAGTGTAAATTAATCTATAGTGACAGAAAGCAGATGAATGGTTACCTGAAGACAGGGACAGGATAGAAGGCAGGGTGGGGCAGAGGCAAGAGATTACCAAGAATCTTGAGGAAATTTTGTGGAGTGATTTGTATGTTCATCATCTTGATTATGTTGATGCTTTCACAGGTGTACTCACGTTAAAATGTATCAAACTTTATACTTTAAATATGTGAAATTGTGTCTATTATACTTCAATAAAGTTGTTAAAATTAAAACAAAAAGCTAATCAGGCACTTGCATAATTCATCTTGCAATGCAATTACATGGCATCATCTGCAATAATATGTCATCATCTGCAGTTTGAAAAACACTGTATGGTGCTTATAAAGAACATTGCTTTGTTTGTTGGTTTACTTGTTTGCCATCCACCACTCATCCTCTTCCTATTTGAAAGCAATCTCCTAAGATGTTAAGATAATGGTGGGACACAGCACCCAGCCTCAACTACAGGAGTTGTAGGATAAAGATCCTCATCCTCCCTCTTCCCCTGCTCCAGAAACGATAAATCTGGAATGACTGTCAGAGAGACAGGGATGATTAGTATCTAGTCATTGTACTTTGGGCAATGCTCATCTTCAGCTGTAGTACCCTGGCCAGATTGTTCCTGCTAGAAGAAAGCCGTGTGCTTCCTGGTGGCCCCTGAAATCCCTTTGGTTCATGTCATCTTCGAAGCCTGGCCCTCCAACTTCCCCTTGATTCTGGGAGCCATCCATGACCCCCAACATTGTTTCAACAAATTTGGTTTGTTTTGATTAGATTAGCTATTATTAGTTTCTGCTGCTTATAATCAAGAACCTTGGGAATACAGAGAAGATACCATATGAGTGGGTGTCATGTAAAAGAAAATACAGAGAAGAAAGAAAGAGTTAATGAAGAGAAAGTTCTGGAAAGCCCACCAAACCACAATCAAGCAGGAACCAAATATCTATTTTGTTTAATAATTTATAAAACCACTGACATGAAACCCTGGGGTCCTGTTGCATAGAGTCAGGAGAAAAGAAAGTGTATTCAGCAAAATATGGAGCCTTCCAGTTTGCTCCACATGCACAAACTATGATCCTTTTTTCAAAGGTTTTCCTTCCAGAACTGGGTTGTGTGAGTAGGCATTGAAGTTTTTCCTTTCTCTTGTCAATAATGATGTTGGTCTTACAGAGCGTGAGAGTTGGCAGTGGCTCTTTGCCATGGATGGGTAGTGGGGGAAAAGGCAGAGCAACCCTGGATTTGGATCTTCCCCAGTGTGACTCAGGGATTAGGCAACTCTCCATGTCCTAATCCAGGTTTCTTTATCTTTACCTTTGGCTACAGAGCATGCTTCAAAATTCCATCCCAACAATGTGGCTTCTGGGAAATCTAAAGTAGTGCTTCCTTTTGCAGGGCATGGCAGGCATAGCAAATGATAATACTGGTATAGCACACTGTGAGAAACAGATGAATAGGTTGCTTGCAGGCCAGCGGCTTGTCTGTAATCCTGGCACACTGGTTAGGAAGTTCTGAGCTAAAGCAATCAAGACCAAATTATCTGTCTGACCATTTTCAACCCTCCGCAACCCATCCCAGCCTGCTCTTCTTCCATTATTGCCTTACATATGTCCATAGCTTCAGCCCCACCTGTCTCTTCCCCTCTAACAAAGTTGTATTCACTCTAGTCCACTGATTTTCAAATTGTAGTCCAAAAAAAGGCTCTGAGGTTTGGAGAAAGTGAGACTCAAGTCAGGAAAGTTTTTAAAGCACTGCTGTGGGCCACAATGATCACTTTCTCCCCTGAGCTTGTCTTGTCATGGATCACATTCAGCCTTATGTTGAACATTTCACAGGTTATATCTTGCCTTGGCTTCCCAGTGAGATGAGATTTTAAGATTTTGGAAGGCACGGGGCCTAGCTCATTTCTAGTTCCTTCCTAGCTCATTTCCCAACACATAATAACCACCTGGTGAGTGAATGAATTAATGCATGAATGAAAACAGCTAACATTTGTTGATTACTATGTGCCAGGCACCATGGTAAGCAGTTTGCATGTATTATCTCATTTGGTCTTCACAACAAACCTATGAAGTGGGTTTTGTTAATATACTCACTTCACAAATGAGGAAATTGGAGGTCAGAAGATGGAAGTGACTAACCCAAGGTCCCTCAGCCAGTAAATGGCTGGCTGGCATTTAAACTATGACTATGGTTAGTCTCAAAGTTAGCATGATTCAGAGAAAGGGAGAATGCAAAGATTTTTTAAAATTTAAATTATTTTGGGTACATAGTAGTTTTATATATTTATGGGGTACATGTGATTCCTGAGACTTACATTTTTGAGATATCAGATGGTCTCTGACAGAGCCAACAGGGGAAGTATCAAAAAAGCAGGGAAATTTCGGTAAATGGAAACTATCATCAAATGAGGGTCACTGGTTGACTCTCCCCTGGCACCCTTACCTGTCCAAGTCCTGTCCCAGACACACAGCAAGTTTCTGCTCTCTATGAAGTGAAAGCAATAACCCCCATTCATTCACAAAGCCCTAATTAAGCAGCTATTTGTAAAGGAGTTTTCCATAACTCCTAGACATTAAAAAATGTATGTGCCAACCCAGAAATTTATGTAGAAGCCAGAACAGTGCCTGGTACATACATAATAGACACTTATAAATAAAGTATCCATGTTATTGTTGGTATTAATAAAAAGAATATTCATTGAATGCCTAATATATGCAATATTCTGAGTGTGTTCAATGATTCTGACACATAATCATTCCTTGAATTAGAGGATTTTACTGCCTTTTAACAAATGAAGAAACTAAAACTCAGAGTGGTTAAAATTTGCTTAGAGTCACATTGATCTGATACACACACCCATGTTCTTTATAATACTCCATATTGATAAATAACATGCATGTTGACACAAATGGATGGACAATAAAGGAAAACAGCAATCAGTTCTTACCAATATCCTAGAAATTATGCCTACAGTTTGAGTTCAGCAGAAAAATAAAATTCATTCAAATATATCGGTGACCCTATCCAGCCACTTAATCAGACCTCACAGATGACAGCAGCCTTTTTTTCTTTGAAGGAAAAATATTCTGCCCCTCCAGGAGCCAAAGTCCACTTGAAGCTGGCCCCTAGCCCATTCCATACCAGATTATGGGACTCTGTCCTACTCACTTCATCAAGAACCTCCTTACTTAGTTACAGCCAGCGAGGAACAAACCAGTGAACTGAGGACATTTTGGGGAGAAAGAGACAAACACGGTAATTTGACTGCCCATCATATCTACTCACATTTTCCATGGTAATAGGAATTTTAGCTGCATAGAACAGCCCAGGTAAAGACTGCATTTTCCAAAATCCCTTGCAGATAGGTGTGGCCATGTGGCTATGTCCTGGCCAGTAGGACATAAGTAGAAGTGATACATGTAACCTCTAATCTGTACCCTTAAAAGAAGCATGCCTCCTTCTGCCCAAGCTGCCCCCTTGGAATGTTGACAAGGTTGGAATGTTGACAAGATGGGGAGCAATGAGATAGAAGATGCCTGTGCCCTTAACATCTTCAAACCCTTATACCAGCCCTGAATCACCTATCTAATAAGATATTGTGGGATCTCTTATTAGAGCACTTGAACATATAACTAACTAATAGGCAACTAGTGGGAAGATTGCTCTGGAAGGTTGGCTACTTTGGGTGTTTTGCTGTAAAGGTTTAGAGATAGAAAGGTCTTTATCTGTTGTCCAGTTCAAGGTCCTCACTTCAGATGAGACCCAGTGAGGAAGAAAGGATTTGTCCAAGACTACACATTGAATTGGGATTAAGAATTCCTACTCTGTTGCCATCCAGAGAGGATGTCCTCTTTATTTATGTACTTGGCATTATTAGAGACCAACAATACACACCCTTCCTAAAAATATCAAAATATATGTCTACAACATTGGAACCATCTGAACAGAAGGAACAGGGACTGACAAACAAAGGATCCTCATAAGCGCAGCAGTTCTTGTCTTTTAGGATATGACAGATTTACCTCATCAAATTGAGGAAAATGGAGATGCCTTTGGTTCCACTGTCAGCAATTCTGTTTCAGTTTTAAAACACATTTTCCAGGTGGTTCTGATAGATGTGTCCCAAAGACTATACTTTGAGAAACAGTGGCCTAGTATCTTAGGATGTATATATAAGACATGGGGGAAGGATGTTAGATGATTTTAACAATCTAGCAGTTCTTGTCTAAACACTATGAGATTGATAAAATCCTAGTTCATCCCCTCCCTTGGAAATGGCAGTGGGTGATAGCGGTGCAGGGCCCCCAGCTGTAGACTCTCTTGATTCTGTTAGACTATATGTGTTTCAGAGTTATTTGTTAAGTACAAATTTAATTTCCTTTAGCTGCTTTTACCTGCTATTTTCTGAAGGTTCTCTCTTCCTCTCCCCTCTCAGGAGACACAAGTGATTGCTGACCAGAAAAAGGGGAGGTTGTTTTTGCTATGGTTGATTAAACTGTTAAGTAAGGAGCACTTCGCTTAACGATTGTCTTGTTCTCATCAAAATTAGAACTGTAGAGTGGCTGATAATGGCATAAAGGATGCATCTCCTCTGACTGCTGCACACAGCCCTTGCAGTTCAAAATCCCAGGCTCCCTTGATACCTGTCTAGAACTCTTCAGCTAGGATATTTGCTCCTTTTGGGATCAGAAATAAGCATAACAAACAAACCATCGTCCTGTTTGCACAATACCCCATAAAATGATTAACCTGTTAAAAAACAAAACAAAAAAACTTTCCCTTTATTTGGCTAAGATACTGAAAACTAGGTTGAAGTTGCTATAAAAGGATTTGGAAAGCTTTGAGATTGATGAGAGTTGCTTTAACACCATTCTACCTTCCCTCCACAATGAATAAAAGGTGACAGTTTGAGACCAGCCTGGGCAACGAGACTCCATCTCTACAAAAAAAATATATTGGCAGGGCATGGTCATGCATGTCTGTAGTCCTACCTACCTACCTATGCAGGAGCCTGAGGCAGGAGGGTTGCTTGAGCCCAGGAGTTCAAGGTTATCTTGAGCTATGATCACACCAGTGCACTCCAGCCTGGGCAGCAGAGCAAGACTCTGTCTCTAAAATAAATAAATACATAAATAAATAAAATGTGACAGAGACAGAAAGCATGTTACGGAGGCCATAGCTGAAAAAGATAAATCTCTAATGTTGGGGAAGAGATTCTGGGGATGAGGGGCTTTCAAATATCACTTATTTTTTCTGGAAGACTTTGGTTTGCTCTAGGAAGCTTTTTCTTTTCCTTTTTCTTTTTCTTTTTGCTTTTCTTTCTTTAGACACAGTCTCGCTCTGTCACCCAAATTGGAGAGCAGTGGCGCAATCTTGGCTCATGGCAACCTCCGCCTCCCGGGTTCAAGCAATTCTCTGCCTCAGCCTCCTGAGTAGCTGGGATTACAGGTGCCTGCCACCATGCCCGGCTAATTTTTATATTTTTAATAGAGATGGGGTTTCGCCATCTTGGCCAGGCTGGTCTTGAACTCCTGACCTCGTGATCCATTCGCCTCAGCCTCCCAAGGCGCTGGGATTACAGGCGTTAGCCTGGCCCTAGGAAGCTTTTTCTACATCATGAAACGGATCTGCAGAATAAGAAATGGGCCCCACTGAGATTTACCGACTCCAAGTCACCTTCTTTAGGAGTTTGGTCTTCAGTAGTAAGTCACTAGCTACACTTTCCCTTCTCCAACAAGCCCATTAAAGCAGCTGCACAGAGACACAAAAGTTTTGCTCTTCTCAGAATTTATATTAAATTAGATGCTTTGGGAACCACTGGCCTTTCTTCATTCTGTATAAGTCAGGAGCTCAGAACAGTTTATGAAGCAGTTTACCTGTTTATTCTGATGTCTTATGAAAGTGTGCCATTCCATGTCCACAGAGATATGGCATTTAGCACAGGCTACATTGCATTACCTTTCCAATGCATGCCCTATTTGCCCCAGATAGAGATTACAGTATCGTGCACAGAGCACTCCACATTTATTTCTTGATGATAATCATAGGCAGCAGAACACTGCCCTAGGAGCAAGGAGACCTGGGTTCCAGTTTCAGCTCTACTACCAACATGCTGTGTAACCTTGAGCAAATCGCTTCCCTGATATAGAATCAATTTTCTCACCTGTAAAATGAGGAAGAAGATATCTAAGGGCTTCTCCAGTTCTGCCATTCTGTGAGTCTTAATATAAAGCCTTCATTCAATGTAAATTAGTCCTATCACATTAGCAACCCCTAAGCCAGTGATTCCTAAGTTCTGGTGGGCACCAGAATCAATTAGAGAAGTAACTCCCTATTTGGAAATGTATCCTATATCTGCAAAATGATGTGTGTACAAGGTAATTCAGTATGTCAATTGATTGTATTAGTGGAATAATGGAAACGACCCATGTGCCCATCAAAAAGTAACTGGTTAAATAGTCTGGTACCTCCATATAATGGAATGCTATACAGCTGTGAAAACTAGTAAGGAAGTTCTCTATGACAGATATGGAAAGATCTTTAAATTACACCATTTTTTAAAGGTGCAGAATAGTATGTAAAGTATGCTAATTCTTATGGGGAAGAAGTGATATATATATTTATGTGATCTATATATTATATATAGACTTATAGACTATATATTATATTATACTAATTATATAGATCATATAGATGATATAATCCATACTCTATATTATGTATATAATAGATTGTATATAATATAAAATATATTTTACAGATCATGTATGTTATAGGCTTTATATTATATATAGACATACTACATATAATCTTCATTTGATAAAGAAACTCTGAAAGGATTCATAAGAAATAACAGTTGTTACCTGGATTTTTATGGCAGGTGGAGGTAGGGTAAGGTGGGAACCAGGCAGCTGAGGATAGGAATAGGAGAGAGACTTCCATGCTATACATTTATATTTTAAAAGTTTTGTGCCATGTGAACGCATCATCTGTTCAAAAGTTAAATTATAAAATAGAATAACAGAATCTACATGGGAGCTAGTTAAAAATGCAGATGGCTGAGTTTAATGGGTCAGAACTCGAGAATCCAGAAGAATAATAGGTGAAATATACTTTGAGAAACACTGGCCCATACACTTTGCAAAACAGAAAGGATGGCAAAGATGCCTGTAATGTAAGATGGGGCCTTCTCTTTAGCAATTGCTCTACCAAGCATCCCCATGTCACTGAAATTATAAAGCTTCCAAATCCATACGTTACCTTTCTACCTTTCTACCTTCCCACATCTCCCAGCGATGTGACCAAGCCTTCTTTGGGAAATCTTGACAGTTCTCAACTGTGGAAAACATGAAGTCTCTAGCACCTCTGTTTGTATGGTATATTGGGCTGTTGTTGCATTGCTATGAAGAAATATCTGAGACTGGCTAATTTATAATGAAAAAATGTTTAACTGGCTCATGGTTTCACAAGCTGTACAGGAAGAATGATGCCGGCATCTGCTCAGCTTCTGGGGAGGCCTCAGGAAACTTACAGTCATTGCAGAGGGTGAAAGGGGAGCCGGCCATCACATGGCTAGGGCAGGATGAAGAGGGAAAGAGCAAGGAGTGGGAGGAAGAGGGAAATAAAGGGGCAGTGCCACACACTTTTAAACAACCAGATATGGTGAGAACTCACTCACTATCATAAGAACAGCACCAAGGGATGGTGCTAAACCATTCATGAGAAACACCTCCATGATCCAATGCCTCTCACCAGGCCCCACCTCTAACCTGGGGATTACAATTTGACAAGAGATTTGGTGGGGATGCAGATGCAAACCATATCTTATGGCTGTGTAAGCAGGTTTTGTCTTTCACAGGATCAGGCTAGAAGGACCTGCTCATTTGGAGGAATAAAGATTGTTGGGAATGAGAAAGTTGAAGTCTCCAAAAGTTGAGATCAAAGAGTGGTTTCACTTGCCCTGAACTTCTGCAAACTGGCCTGTGAAGTGGTAGCCTTTGCAGAGCCAACCATAGGAAGAGCAGCACTAGCACTGCCCCTTCCCCCTACTTGGGAGACCTGCTTGTGGATTTTGAGTCAGGATGTGGGCAATATGCAGGTTTTGTCTGAAACTGGCTTGCACTTGTCCTTTGAGCCAATTGGATGTCCCTTAAAAATATTAGGCAATATACATTGCTTATGTGCGCTAAGTACTTACCATGATATCTTATTTTGTCAACCCAACAGGGTAAGTACTACACTGTTATTATCTCCCTTTTACAGATGTGGCAACCAAAGCATAAGTAGGGTGAGTGGCTAGCCACAGATCCATAGTTAATAAACAGGACTCCTTGGTGGCCTAGGACGACAGTTGGAATTTAAATTCTGACAGTCTGTTGCTA
This sequence comes from Rhinopithecus roxellana, assembly GCF_007565055.1. Lineage (NCBI taxonomy): Eukaryota > Metazoa > Chordata > Mammalia > Primates > Cercopithecidae > Rhinopithecus > Rhinopithecus roxellana. The sequence goes on along the minus strand of NC_044555.1, from coordinate 96,954,878 downwards.
GGTCATCCCTACTCAAAGGCAAGGCCAAATCACCCAACTCTATCCCAAGAGCTCAGGGACTCTCCATTGGCTCCACCTCTGACTCACTGTCCTGACTCCTCTTGCTCTCTTCTGCTGTGCCACGTTTTCTTACTAGCTTTGCAGAGCCCAGATTCTCTCTCTTTGGTGTGCCCATTGGAACTGACCCTTCAGTTGGATTGTCTATTGAATTTCATTAGCAGCTTCTCCCCTGATCGCTGGCTGTCCGATCACCTTTGGGTTCAAGCTCTGGAGCACCACAGGCAGATCTAACCCCAAGTTCAACCCAGATTCCTAGCTCAGGCCTTCAATATGGATGTAGTATCCTGGGATCCTACTTATCTTACCAAGAAGAGAATAGACTCTCTTGGTCTCTCTCAGATCTTTATTTCTCAGCTATCTGATTCTGTTGACCCTTCACACTCATGTACAAGGTCTCCTAAGCCTTACCAGCAAGTTGACTGCCTCCAGCAAACTACAAAGGAGCCAAGTCAGCAGCAAGGACTCATTATAGCTCAAGATGCTACTTTGGATGGCATTTGCTGATCCTCCTGATTAGCAACTGGGATACAGCCCAGGCAGGGCAGGGACAGGAAGAAGTGTCTAATACAACTATAGTTATGGGCTTTTTTTTTTCGGAGAGGGATGAATTGGCACCAAACAGACACTATTCCAAGTGCCTTCTTCCACCGTGGGATGCATTGGAAGACAATTAGTTTTGGCAGTGGAGAAGTATAGTGTTTGGCCATGTAAGAGAGTAAAACAAACTTATCCAGCCTCAGAGTGAATTGAAAGCTTTAATAAGAGTGCTAACCAGTCACAGGTAGGGAAATAATAAAAACTTCAGCTCATTTTTGGAGAAAACTTCCTTGATTCCATTAGCTATGGTGAGAGCCTAATGATGCTTTGCTAATTTGTATTTGTTTTAGCATCTCCTTGGCATCAACTAAGTTCTAAGGGCTATGTGGAGTTAGGGCACTTTATCTCCTTTTGCTTCTGTGACCACATCCTTCCCCTTATGAAACCACTCAGCAGTTCTTTCATTGGCACACCAAAAAAGAAAAAACAAAAACCACCAAAAAACCAAAAACAAAACAAAACAAAACAAAAACTCAAACTAGATCTGAGCCATAGTCCATTGATGCTGAATACATAGCATGGGCTCTGGAGCCCAAAGGCCTGGGTTTTGAATCCCAGCTCAGTTACTTACAAACTGTGTGATATTGGTGAGGATACTGAACCTCTGTTTCCCAGTTTCTTCCTCCCTAACTGGGAATAATAACACCACCTATCTTATTGAGTTGTTATGAGGAAAAAATGAATTCATATTTGCAAGGCACTTGGAATAGTGTCTGACAATAGTAACTGCTATGTAAATGTTTATTAAATAAATAAGCATGTTCATTCATTAAACAAATCTGTATTGTATACCTATTAGCTAGCCAGGTGTTGGCAAACTTTTTCTGTAGAGGACTACATAGTAATATGTTTTTAGGCCTTTTGGGCCATATGATCTCTCTTTTACTTAATTTCACTATTGCAGTGAGAAAGCAGTCATAGACTATAAGTAAATGAATTGGTGTGGCTACATGCCAACACAAATTTATTACAAATATAAGTTAGGCTAGATTTGCCCACAGTCCATAGGTTGATGACCCCTGTGCTAGGGAATAGGGATACGATAATACGTGAAACAGATCCACTAACGTGTTCTGTCTTGTACGGGAGATAGTAAACAAATAATTATATACCTTATTGTTGTGAGAAGTATGAGGATGGGAAGACGGGGGGGGGTGGTGTGTAACCTACACTGGAGGATCAGCAAAACCTCCTCTGAGAAAGTGTCTTCAAACCAAGATAAAAGATGGACATAAACAAGTGAATGGGGGCATGAGGAGGGGCATGTATGAGGTGTACCATATTGACATCACCCTCAAAGACCAAGGATGTCCCAAATATCCTAAATATCTTATTTTACCTCTCATTTAGTTTAGGAAAAAATCATTGAGATTTTCATCTAATCTGTCTTAGTCTTCTTCAACTGCTATGACAAAATACCATAGACTGGGTAGCTTAAAAACAACAGAAATTTCTCATAGTTCTGAGGGTTGGAAGTCCAAGAACAAGGCACTGGCCAATTTGGTGTCTGGTGAGGGCCCACTTTCTGGTTCATTGACAGAAACTTTTCAGTGGACCCTCATGTGGTAGAAGAGGCTAGCTAGCTCTCTGGAGTCTCTTTGTCTCTCTCTCACTCTTTTTTTTTTTTTTTTTTTTTTTTTTTTTTTTCTGAGACAGAGTCTGGCTCTGTGCCCAAGCTGGGGTATAGTGGCATGTTCTCAGCTCACTGCAACCTCTGCCTCCCGGGCTGAAGCCATCCATCCACCTCAGCCTCCTGAGTAGCTGGGACTACAGGTGTGTGCCACCACCCTCAGTTAATTTTTGAATTTTGTAGAGACAGAGTTTTGCCATGTTGCCCAGGCTGGTCTTGAACTCCTGGGATCAACTGATCTACCTGCCTTGGCCTCCTAAAGTGCTGGAATTACAGGTTTGAGCCACTGTGCTCAGCCTGGTGTCCCTTTTGTAAGGATACTGGTCCCAATAACCTAATCACCCCAAAGGCCCCACCTCCAAGTACCATCACCTTGGAGGGTAGGATTTAAACATATGAATTTGGGGTTGGAGGGACACAAACATTCAGCCCATAGCACAATCTCTTCCTGAAGCTATTTTTAATCTCAACCTGTAAAATTTCTTGTGAGAATAACAGAATTGTTAAGTGCATAGACTGTTGCCAGATTTCCTGGGTTTGAGTCCCAGCTCCACATACAAGTTGTGTAATTTTGGCCAAGTTACTTAACCTCTTTTGCCAAAACCTTCTCTGTCTGTCAAGTGGGGATGACAGTATTGGTAGTATTCCCCTCAAAGGGTGGTTATGGAGACTAAATGAGCTATTACATGTAACCTATTTGGAATATTGTGTGCCTCACAGTATATAACATGTGTTAGCCCTTGCTGTTATTGTGGTTTATATGCCTGGTACTTTGTGTAGGGTACATTAAGTTTTCCTTTTATATCTGCTAGCATTGCCTCCTTCACATTCTGTTATGGACTGAATCATGTCTTGCACCTCCTCAAAATTCACAGGTCAAAATTCTACCCCCCAACATGATGGTATTAAGAGGCAAGGCCTTTGGGAGGTCATTAGGTCATGAGGGTGAAGCTTTCATGATGGAATTAGTGCCCTTATTAAAAAGACCCCAGAGGCCAGGTGCAGTGGCTCACACCTGTAATCCCCTCACTTTGGAAGGCTGAGGAGGGTGGATCATGAGATCAGGAGTTGGAGACCAGTCTGACCAATATGGTGAAACCCCGTCTCTACTAAAAATACAAAAATTAGCTAGGCGTGGTCGCACATGCCTATAATCCCAGCTACTCAGGAGGCTGAGGCAGAATTGCTTGAACCTGGGAGGTGGAGGTTGCAGTGAGCCAAGACTGCACCATTGCACTCCAGCCTGGGCAACAGAGCAAGACTCCGTCTCAAAACAAACAAACAAAACAAAACAAAAAATCTCAGAGAGCTCTGTCACCCTCTTTCCTCCATTTGATGACGCAAGGAGTTAGAAGTCTGCAACCCAGAAGGGAGCCTTCACCAGAATCCAACCATGATGGCACCCTGACCTCAGGCTTCCAGCATCCAGAACTGGGGGAAAGTAATTTGTTGTTGTTTATAAGCCACTCAGTCTAAAATACTTTGTTGTAATAGCCCAAACTGACTAAGACATGCTCTAAAAAGTACCATTTCTCTAGTTCTCTAATTTTAGGACTTAGTTTAAAAATCCAAAAGTTTATTGTACACTTACGTTGCAGATTCTGGGCTAAACAATTTACTCTCAATTCTCATTTAATCCTCAGAATCAAAGTCTTAGTATGGCCATTTAAGTTGAGGAAACTGAAGCTCAGAGCAGTGAAGCGACATTCCCAAAATCAAAAAGCTAGAAAATAGAAGACACAGAATTCAAATCCTGATTTATGGGACTAAAGAATTTCAACTCCTTAGCCAATATGCTATACAGTCTCCCACACATATTGAGTCATACATTTTATGGTATCCTCTTCACCTTTTCCTACAGTGAAGAGGCAATCTGTTTAGGATTCCCTAATACGGCAGCCCTTGTCTCCAAGATAGCTGTGGGGCCTTCTCTAGCTCATTGCAAAAGTGCAACCTACATACAGTGTTCTAGAACTGGCAGCACCTAGGGTAAGAGTACGTGTTTTGGGCTGACTCTCTTTTCGGACTCAGCCCACCTGCACCCAGGTGATTAAAAGCTTTATTGGTCACACAAAGCCTGTTTGGTGGTCTCTTCACATGGACGCGCACGACATTTTGGTGCCGTGACTCGGATCGGGGGACCTCCCTTGGGAGATCAATCCCCTGTCCTCCTGCTCTTTGCTCCGTGAGAAAGATCCACCTATGACCTCTAGTCCTCAGACCCACCAGCCCAAGGAACATCTCACCAATGTTAAATCAGGAAACCACTTGCTTTGCTTTGGTGAGGAGTTAGTGGAGGACTGCGCATGGGCAGAAGAATGGACACATTTTGCTTCCCTCATGGACAGAAAGGAAACCAGTCCACAGAACTGTGATTTGCCCTGGGCCTTCCCACAATTCTAGAAACCCATGACTTGACATCATTGCACGGTCACCTGACTCCCAGCTGGCTTCAGCCTCTCTGTTTCATCTCCCTCTACTCTCACTCTGCTGCTACCAAATCAGACTTCTTTTCAGGTCCTTAAACAATCTCTGTACTTTTCCATCTCCCTGTCTTTGATGACTTTATTCCCTTTCCTCACTCCATGATTAACATATGTACCCCTCAAGACCCAGCTCAGATGCCATTTCTATGAGACACTCTGTTTCTGTGTCAGAAACAGTTAAGCCTTCATTTGTGTGTCCAAAGTGTGCCCCAGAGCAAGGATCTGGCAATCTGCATTTGAAACCGGGCTCCTTGTCTTCTTAGCTCTGACCTTGAGCAAATTACTTATTTTTGTTGTTGTTGTCACTCAGTTTCCTAAAATATCATACAGGGAGTTGTCATGTTGTATTAATGGACATAATATAAATTAAATAGGATAATGGCAAGTATCCATCGGTCACCAAAAAGGGAGCCTACTATTACTGCCTTTAGCTAGATTTTAGCACTGATGACAAAATATGGTAAATTATATCTATTTGTAGACCTAAGTTATCCCTTCTCATTGATTATTCACTTGCTGAGGCTGCAACAATAGCTGCCCATTTTTTATCTCTTCCATCCCCACCCAGCTGTCTTGCACAATACACACAGTCAATACATGTCTGATCAACGGAGTGGACTTAATGTGCCAAAACAGACCTGACTCTCTATCAATGATACAGGAGCTAAAAAGAAATTATTTAGGCAGAGAGTGACAGTAAGGGAGTCCTTGGCAAAGCCTCCCTTTTAACAAAAAGCAGCCCCCAAATGATTTCTTTTCTAACAAAGAGCAGCCTGTAAAATCAAGCTGTAAACATAGATAAGCAAGCTGGAAGCTTGCATGGGTGAATGACGGCGGCTGTGCATTGCAATAGGGGAAGGCTACCTGGCAGGGAGGCATGTTCAACATGGAGGCTCCATCTTCTGTTTTCTTTGTCACCACGTGTGCAGTAAAGGAACAGGCAACATGGCGCTGGCCAGGTAGAGAGTCATCTGCATAATAAAAGATTAGGGTGGGGTGGCCAGCTATGCAAATGGCTCACCTGGCCTCACCAATCTCTCATGCCCTATGTAAATCAGACACCACCTCCTCAAGCTCATCTATAAAATCTTATACACTTGGCTGCAGACCAGAACACCTGGGGGGAGGCCCTCTCTCTTTGCAGGAGAGAGAACTCTTCCTTTTCTTTTGCCAATTAAACCTTCACTCTTAACCTCAAAAAAAAAAAAAAAAAAAAGAGTATGTGTTTTGTTAGGGCTGGCACTATGAGTAGGCAGTGTAATCATAATAACAATCTTAATATTTGTTGAGCTCTTCCTACTATGCCAAATACTTTACATACATTAATTATTTTATTTAATCTTCATAACATTAGGAATATTAATAATGCTAGCATTTCCATGATCTGAGCCAGAAGCAGAGGGAGATCCAGCAATATTGGTGTAACTTCAAGGGATGGAAAAAAATTCTTTGACCCCAGCACACTTCTGAGTAGCTCCCCTTCTATATGAATACCCATTATTAAAGAAGCACCGGATTTATCAAAATGCAAATCTTCCTGAAAAGGTAATATATTCAGCCTTCCCAATCCTTCGTACCTCAGTTGGAACGAGCATACCTCAGTTCCATTTCTGAGAGCTATTTATTTATTTATTTATTTAGTCTTTTTTTCCTACCTTTTTGTTCTATTCAGAGATAGCTAGTTTTGGTAGGGAGAAGTGTGGAGAGAGCAAGGACACAGTAAGGGAACAGAATTTGGGATAGCATTTACTGACTAACATAATGTGGGCGAGAGCCAGAGATCTGGTATCCTTCCTGTCTGAGAACAGTGTCTGAGACCTTTTCTTTCCTATCTCCCAATCTTGTCATTTTCTCTTCCTTTTTCTGCTTCATTAAAATCAAGTTATCAAACTTTTCACTTAAGGCTCCTCCTACTAACACTTCCTCCAATCAATTGTCTTTGATTAAGTTTAGATCTGTTTTCCTGAGTAACCAGAGCAAACCATTGCCAGAGCTTCTAGCTCAGCCTCATGACTGACCGTTCAGTTCTTATCACCTGAGGGTCACTGCATGTTCCAATCTGGTATTAATGGGCCTTCACAGAGCCCACAAGCTGATTGGATGGAATTAGTTTTAACATAATCTGGTCATCTCAGGTAGTCAAAGAGTAAACCACCATTTTATCTTCAGCCCTCAATCCTTTTTGTCTCCATTCCTCCTTTCAAGAAGTTTCCAAATTACTCTCTCAAGGGATTCAGCTACCACCCACTTAAAGCAATTCAAAAGAAAGATAAAAACTAAGAAATCATACTCTATATTCACTATTGACTAAGCTTTTTATCAGTGGTCCAGAAATCATCCCTGAAGTGGTATTTCCGTGATAATTGGCATGTTTCTGCCTAAACTAGCTGAGGGAAAGAGAAAGAGGAAAGAGAAGAGATGTCTAAAAAATTTCTCCCTACATGTCCCATCCTGTACCATACCTATCCCCACCCCCAACCCCAACTGAAAATAGAGCTAGAGCATTGAAAGCGGCTCTGGGTTGAAAGAGAGCAGGTGGCTCTTTCAAATCAGCCTGAGATTTAGTGACGCTCTTGTAGACCACACACCTGTTACATATGCATAAAAATACCATTTCAAACACATGCTTTCTCACAGTGACTCTAACCCCAACCCCCACAAATGCACACCCTGAAGTACATAGCTCTCTGGCTCTGTGTTCCACAGAAAGGTGGCCAGGCCTATGAAGAGAATTTAAGTCTACTTTCCCATGCCCTTCCTATTCCTGTTTCCAGCCAGTACTGGTTTCCTTTCAGCAGTGTGTGTGTGTGTGTGTGTGTGTGTGTGTGTGTACGTGTGTGTGTGTATCTGTCTGTGGGTCTGTCTATATGTGTCAGTGCAGGAAAGGGAAAGGAAGGGAAGAAGAGCAGGGAGGGGGAGGCATTAATCACTTGTTTGGGACCAGATCCCAAAGTGGTCTAAGCCAGGGATCTGCAAACTTTTTCTATAAATGGCCAGATAGTAAATATTTTAGGCTTTGTGAGCCATATGGTCGGTCTCCATCACAACTATACCACTCTGCCATTGTAGTGTGAAAGCAGTCATAGACAATATCTAAATGAATGAACAAGGATGTATTCCAACAAAACTTTATTTATAAAGACAGCTGGTGAGCTGCATTTGGCCCACAGGCTGTAGATTGCTGACTTCTGGTCTAAATTAGTGGAGAGGCTGGAGATTGTGAATGTGTGACAATTGCTTGAATTTCTGTTAAGGTCTTGCAGGTTCACAGGTCATAATTGTGAACACCACTGGTTATTACTTAGACACATAGTAGAATTCACAGTAGAGACGGATGTAGGGGATTAGGCCTAGTTTGGCCTGATCTCAGGACATGCTCTGATAGTAATGTTTTAAAACAGAAATCCTGATAGGAGTTTGCTTTCTTATCTTTTTTTCTTCTACTTCCTAAAAGTATAATGTTTATTTTGTTTGGGAGGAGAGTAGGAGAAAGGGGGAAAACAGGAAGATTTCCAGTGACTTAAAGTTTTTGATGAATTGGATTCCAGCTACCTGAGGTCTTTCTACCTCTGTGTTAGCAGTAGAGTAAGCTTGATCACTAGCACCAATCAAGGCTTAGCAGTGCCAGGACCAACAGACTTGCCCACCAGTGTGCAAACTTCCCAAAGTGGCTTGATCACAGTGCTTGCAGGCCTATTATATGCCTGGGTCTGGATGCTCCTTGGAGGGCTTCTATAATATGCTGGAGGGTGCTCTGCCCCAAGGCATGTGAATTCACTCTAGCTTGGTATAGCAAGTAAGTTTTGTTTTCTGTGCCAACTCCAGATGATTGGTAGGTAGCTGATGTCTCCTGAGAGGGATCTGAGGCCACATCTGGGTGGAGTAGGAAAATGAGTCTGGTTGATAAATGAGACCTGCTTTGGGCAGGAGAGGAAGTAGGGGAAACATGAGGGCACCAGCCCTGCTCCAGGCCTGGGGACCTGGAAAAGATATCCAAGAAATGCAGACTATTTGCTGAGTCCTATCTGCTAGTGCCTGGCAGGCTGGTAAGAGACACTCCTTCAAACATCTGAGTGAATCAAGTGACTCACTGGGAAGGTAGCCCAGTTACGACCTATTTTTTGTGGTTATTATCACCCACAGGGTGGATGTCACCTGTAATACAATCTAGGACACATTCCTGCCCAGGGCATCCTGTAAAGGGCTGTGTTGCCTTTATTAAGGATCATCTATATTCATTGACCACCTCCTACCTGCCAGGTATTTTGCTGGCACTGAGGCAGCCAGAAAGAGATGGGTAAGAAAGAGTTCTAGCTATGGGTTTGTTTGTTTTTTTTTCAATCTAGTGGGAGAGAATGAGAAGCAAATTAATATCTAAACCATAAAGCAAATTGAAGTAAATCCTATAAGAACAGATTAAGGGAAACGCTCTGGGAGAAAAGTTCCACTCATGTTATTACAAATGACAGAATCTCATTCTTCTTTATGGCTGAATAATACTCCATTGTTTATATGCATCCCATTTTCTTTAACCATTCATCTGTTGATACAGAACTAGGTTGCTTCCAAATCTTGGCTATCGTGAATAGTGCTACAATAAACATGGAAGTGGAGGTTATCTCTTTGGCATACCGATTTTCTTTCTTTTGGGTATATACCTAACACTGGAATTGCTGAATCATATGGTAGTTCAATTTTTAGTTTTTTGAGGAACCTTCAAACTGTTCTCCTCAGTGGTTGTATTAACTGGCATTTCCACCAACAGTTTTAAAAGGCTCTATTTTCTCCATATCCTCATCAGAAGTTGCTATTGGTTTTTAGACATAAGTCATTTTAACTGGAGTGAGATGATATCTCATTGTAGTTTTGATTTGCATTTCTCTGATGATCAATGATATTGAGCACCTTTTCAGTCGTCTGTTTGCCACGTGTATGTTTTCTTTTAGGATAGGTCTATTCAGATCCTTTGTCTTTTTTCTTTCTTTTTTTTTTTTGAGATGGAGTCTTGCTCTGTCATGCAGGCTGGAGTGCAGCGGCATGATCTCAGCTCACTGTAACCTCTGCCTCCCGGGTTCAAGTGATTCTCCTGTCTCAGCCTCCTAAGTAGTTGGGATTACAGGTGTCCACCACCACGCCAGACTAATTTTTGTATTTTTTAGTACAGATGGGGTTTCACCATGTTGACCAGTCTCAAACTCCTGACCTCAGGTGATCCGCCCATCTCAGCCTCTCAAAGTGCTGGGATTGCAGGCATGAGCCATAGATGGATAGTTTGCAAACACTTTCTCCCATTCTGTGGGTTGTCTCTTCACTTTGTTGATTGTTTCCTTTGCTGTGCAGAAGCTTTTTAGCTTGATGTGATCCCATTTGTCCATTTTTGCTCTGGTTGCCTGTGCTTGTGAGGTTTTACTCAAGAAATATTTGTCCAGACCAATGTCTTGGAGAGTTTCTTCAATGTTTTCTTTTAGTAGTTTCATAATTTGAGGTCTTAAGTTTAAGTCATTAATCCATTTTGATTTGAGTTTTGTACAGGGCAAGAGATGAGGGCCTAGTTTCACTCTTCTGCATATGGATATCCAGTTTTCCCAGCACTATTTATCGAAAAGACTATCCTTTCCCCATTGTGTGTTCTTGGCAACTTTGTAAAAAATAAGTTCACTATAGATGTATGGATTTATTTCTGGGTTCTCTATTTTGTTCCATTGGTCTGTGTCTGTTTTTATGCTAGTACCATACTGTTTTGGTCACTATAGCTGTGTGGTACCATTTGAAGTCAGGTAATGTCATTTCTCCAGTTTTGTTCTTTTTGCTCAGGATGGCTTTTGCTGTTATGGATCTTTTGTGGTTCCATATAAATTTTAGAACTTTTTTTCCATTCTGTGAAGGATGTCATTGGTATTTCGATAGAGATTGCATTGAATCTGTAGATTGTTTTGGTAGTACGAACATTTTAAAAATATTGATTCTTCCTTTTTTTTTTTTTTTTGAGACAATGTCTCGCTCTGTCACCCAGGCTGAAGTGCAGTGACGAGATCTCAGCTCACTGCAACCTCCGCCTCCCAGGTTCAAGCAATTCTCCTGCCTCAGCCTCTTAAGTAGCTGAGATTACAGGCGTACACTGGCTAATTTTTGCATTTTTAGTAGAGATGGGGGTTTCACCATGTTGGCCAGGCTGGTCTCGAGCTCCTGGCCTCAAGTGATCCACCAACCTTGGCCTCCCAAAGTGCTGGGATTGAAGGCATGAGCCACCATGCCCGGCCAGATTCTGACTTTTTTCTCCATGATATCTTGAATTTTGTCGAGCTTCCTCAAGACAGCTACTTTGACTTCTCTGTCGGAAAGGTCATATATCTCTATTTCTCCAGGATTAATCCTGCTGCTTCATTTAGTTTGTTTGATAAGGTCATGATTTCTTGGATGATCTTGATATTTGTGGATGTTTGTCGGTGTCTGGCATTGAAGAGTTGGTATTTATTGTAGTCTTCACAGTCTGGGCTTATACCTGTCCTTCTTGGAAAGCCTTTCCAGGTGTTCAAAGGAACTCGGGTATTGTGATCTAAGTCTGTTCACTGCAGTTGTATCTGCATTAGGGGGAACCCCAAGTCCAGTAACACTGTGGCTCTTGCAGACTCATAGACTCACTGCCTTGTCGATCTTGAGTAAGACTGGAGAGAATTCCCTGGATTACTAAGTAGAGACTCTTATTCTCTTTTCTTACTTTTTCCCAAACAAATGGAGCCTGTCTTTCTGTGCGGACTGCCTAGAACTGGGGGAGGGGTGACACAAGCACCCCTGTGGTCACCACTACTGGGACTGCCCTGGGACAGACCTGAAGCCAGCACAGCACTGGGTCTTGCACAAGGCCAACTGTTACCACTGCCTGGCTGCCTCCTATTTTCACTCAAGGACCAAGGACTCTACAATCAGCAAGTGACAAATCCAGCCATGCTTGTGTCTTTCCCTTCAAGGTAGTGAGTTCTTCCTGGCCCTCTGCAGGTCCAGAGATGTTGCCCAGGAGCCATGGCAGTTGAAACCTTAGGAATCTACCAGATGCTATATTCTACTGAGGCTGAGCTGGCATCTAAGCCACAAGACAAAGTCCTTCCCACTCTTCCCTCCCCTTTCCACAAGCAGAGGAGTCTCTTCTTGTGGCTACCACCACACTGGGCCCACAGCAAGTACTGCCTGGCTACTGTTGATGCTTATTCAAGTCCCAAGGGCATTTCAGTTGGCTTGTGGTGAATGCTGCCAGTCCTGAGTCTCTCCTTTCAGGGCAATAGGCTCTAGTCTGGCCCAGGGCGGGTCCACAAATGTTGTCCAGGAGCCACACCCTGGAACTGGGGACCCCAGGAGCCCACTTGGTACTCTAACCCAGTGTAGCCAAGCTGGTACCCAAGCTGGAAGACAAAGTCCCCTTTATTCTACACTCTCCTTTCCTCAAGCAGAAGGAGTCTTTCACTGTGGTCACCACAGCTTGGAATGTACTGGGTAACTCTGGAAGCCAGCTTGGATCTTAGTCTCACCCAAAGCCTGTGATGACTACTGCATGGCTACCACTGCTAATTATTCTGGGCCCATGGGCTCTTTAGTCAGTGAGTGATGAATCCTGTCAGGACTGGATTCTCCTTTTCAAGGCAGTGGGCTCCCTACTGGCTCGTGGTGTGTCTAGGAATACTGTCCAGGAGCTAGGGCCTGAAATGAGGGCCTCACGACTCTGCCTGGTGCCCTATTCTACTGTGGCTGAGCTGGTATCCAAGTTGCAGGACAAAGTCCTCTTTAGTCTCCCCTCTCCTCTCCTCAGCAGAAGGAAGGAGTCTCTCCTGGAGCTGTGAACTGCACTGCCTAGGATTGGTGGAGGGGTGGCACAAGCATTCCCTTAGCTGCCCCAGCTGGTGTCTCACTAGGTGATGTGAACTCCAAGTTCACTGGTTCCAAGCCCAGCAGAGCACCAGAGCTTGTTCAGGAATTCAGTCCTTGTGGCCTAGACTATTCAAGTTTGTTTAGGACCCCAGAGCCCTTTGGCCCGTGGTGGCACGGCTTGCCAGAACTCAGATTCCAACTGCTAGGATGGAAAATTCACCTCTGGCTAGGGCTGGTGTAAATAGTCCCTCTGTGGGTGCTAGCTGAGTTCTGCCCTGCATTACTTTATTCTGTGACAGGCAGCAGTGAGTTACAATGTGAAGTCCCACATTCAGTGTTCTTTCTTTCTCCCAAGCACACAGATTTTCTATCTGAGCCACATGGCTACTACCAGAGGATAGGGGAGAAGTAGCATTAGCAATTCAATACTGCCTTTCCTACCCTCTTCCGTGCCTCTTTCCCTAATGTGATATTAAAATCAGGTACTGTGATTGCTCACCCGATTTTTGATTCTTATGATAGTGCTTTTTTCTGTGGATAATTGTTCAATTTGGTATTCCTGCTGGGGGATGATTACTGGAAACTTCTATTCATCCATCTTGCTTTGCCCTATTTTTAATAGGTAATACATGCAAATGATCTGAAAAATGCAAAGGGGTATAACTAAAAAGTAACTTTTCTTCCAAAATTTTGTCTGGCCTAACCACTGTTAACAGTTCCTTATGTATTCTCTAGGAAAGAGTCAATACAAACATAAGCAAATATACACATATTATTATCATAAATGGTATCATACCACGCACATTGTTCAGCACCTGCCTTTTCTGCATAACTATACATCTTAAAGTTTCTTTCCATAAGTACATAAAGAGATTAGCCATTTTATAGCTATATCCTCTTCCTTTGTAAGGATTGCCATATTTACACAATCTCTTATTGACAGACATTTAGGTCTCCCACAATCTTTTGCTAATGAATAATCTTTCCACATGTGGCGGTATATTTATATTCCACTAAAAGTGGAATGGCTGCATCAAATGGTGTGGGCATGTGTAACTTTTATACATATTGCCAAACTGCCCTCCATAGATATGTCCCAATCTACATACAGCCAGCACCATGTGTTCTCAAACCTTTTCATATTTCTCAGTCTGATACATGAAAAGTGAGATGTCATTGCAATGCTGGATTGTATTTCTTCCATTATAAGTGACACTGAGCATCTTTTCATATGTTTAAGAGCCATTTCTTTTTCTGAGAACTGTTTGTTTACATGAATTGCCCATTTTTCTACTGGCTTAGTTATCTTTATTAATTTGTGGCAGCTCTTTATGTGATGAAAAGTTAGCTCTTTGTGATGCAAGTTGCAATTTTTTTCCTAGAGTAAGGTTCTTTACTTATTCATGGTATTTCTTATAACTTCTCCCACTTCTCAGTCAGAAAAGGTAGAAAAGTGACTTTATTGGGGATCATTTTCTGCTTCTATATACTAGGGAAATTTCTTTCCTTCTTGCCACATCCCTTATATTCCAGACTCTATTTTTGCTATTTCTTACTCAAATATTACCTGGTAATTGATTATCTGCCTTTTTCAGGTCAAGGAATCCTTCAGAACCTAATTAAACCTGTGAACCTAATGCCCAGAAATACACACACATATAACACACCTTCAACACTGCATTTACTTTTAGGGAATTTACAACCCTCCTGAAGAGTAGCATTTCTTGAAGTGTGGCCTAAGGACAATATCTATCAGAATCTCTTGGGAACCTTGTTTAAAATAAAGACTCCCAAGCCCCTCTCTAGAGTGAAGGAACCAGACTCCATGGCCCCACTTATTTGCAGAGTCCGGTATACCTAGACAAAAGCATCAAATACACAGTTTGCAGAGACTATTAGTCCATAAAGTTTCCCAAGCCCTTTCATGAACCTCCTGGGGCACTGCTTACCAAACTATAGTCATGGACTGCTGAACATCTGAGTAACTCGGGGAGCTTGTTAGAAATACTACTGCCTGGCCGGGCGCGGTGGCTCAAGCCTGTAATCCCAGCACTTTGGGAGGCCGAGACGGGCGGATCACGAGGTCAGGAGACCATTCTGGCTAACACGGTGAAACCCCGTCTCTATTAAAAAATACAAAAAACCAGCTGGGCGAGGTGGCAGGCGCCGGTAGTCCCAGCCACTCCGGAGGCTGAGGCAGGAGAATGGCGTAAACCCGGGAGGCGGAGCTTGCAGTGAGCTGAGGTCCCGCCACTGGGCGACAGAGCGAGACTCCATCTCCAAAAAAAAAAAAAAAACACTACTGCCTAGGTTTCATTTCTTTTATTTATTTATTTTTTGAGACAAGGTCTCACTCTGTTGCCCAGGCTGAGTGCAGTGGTGTGATCTTGCCTCACTGCAGCCTTAACCTCCCAGACTCAAGCTGTCCTCTCACTTTAGCCTCCCAAGTAACTGGGATTACAAGCATGCACCACAACAGGCTAGAGGGTTCTTTTCTGCGTTAACTGATGGGATTCTGTAGTTCCCATGGGAGTCCTTTCCAAGGGAAATCAGTGAGCTCAGGGGAGTGCAACATACTGGGGTTCATCATATGGGCCTAACATGTGAGAAATGAAGCTAATTCATCAATTTTGCTTTATCTCAGATCAGATTGTGTCCAGGAACATGCTCAGAGGTTGAGTAGACTTGGGAGATGAGAAAATAGGACAGTACAGCCTGCGAGTTATTCAGTAGATTGTCTTTGTAGATACAGTCTATCTGAAACATCTAAACTGTAAACATACGCTTGAACATTCATTGTGGGCAGCCTGCTGCTGCTCAGCAGGGAGAGGAGGCTGAGGTGAACCAAAGTTTGGTTAATAAAAGAGCATGTGGCCATGGCAGCCTGCCTAGGTTCTGAGAGACTGAAAGTGAGTGGAAGAAAGGCAGCTTCTCCCCACCTTCATTTTCCCGGCAGGACTCTCCAGCTCCTTCAATGCAGCTCATACAGAGTGCTCTCTGGGCAGCTGTCTGACTCTCCAGTGCAGGCCCCTCTCTGTCCTGCTACCTTTCGGCTGATAAATGCTCTTTGAAGATCTGGAAAGAAAAGCCCTCCTGGAGTGCTGCACATTCTCCCCACTGTCAAATGGCTATAGGAGCCGCTGCAGGAGGAAGGAGGCAGAGATGAGCAGGCTGCTTAGAAACACAGAAAACTGGAGGATTCTACCCAACAGCCACTGCCAAGTCTTTGTGACAAGAGAGGCGTGTCATGGTTTGTTTCAAGGAACAACAGTGTGCTTCAAACTGGTCACCTTCGGTGCAGGGTGTACTCTGCTGCCCCGGAACTCAACTCAGCTATCAGTCCCAAAAAGAACTATCAGGTCTCAGTGGAATCAACCAAGGATAAATAAACAAGTGCAGAAGACTGATATCCAAATGAGACCACCAACGTATCATTAATGACAGTTCTATCTATCTATCTGCAGCAGCAATATGTTCCCTACTTGATGTGGTTTGGGTGAGTGACTAACTCACCCCAGTCCCCAGCTTCGAAACCACCTCACAACAGGCTCTGCCTTGTGCCTAAATTCGCCACTGGCGGTGCTTCTTTGTATTGGGGCGTGCATTCTCAATGGGAGTGATCTCGCTCCCAAGAGGGTGAAAATTGGATCTTGGGCAGGGAATTCTTCTTAGACATTATAATAGTGTGTGGCCCTCCAAAGGGCAACTATATAGAACTAGATGTGTATTACATCTGTGATATTAAGATTTCATGAGGATGGGGGGATTAACTGAAAGATGTATAAAAATGCTCCTAAGTGGAGCAATAATGAAAATAACTTGAGACACACTGGGCTAGGGTAACAGTAAACAACCTCCAGGGTCATATCTGGTCCTTGGACTGCTTATTTCCAGCTCAGCCTTCTATTTCTCTAGTTATTACTGTAGTAGGCCAGAAAATAATGTTTTCCTAAGCAGGCTGCCCTAGCTTAGACACTTAGAGGGAAGCCATAGGTTGAAGGATGAAGGGCAGTTGAAGTTTTGTGAAGAATGGCTGGCTAATAACCCAATTAGAATTTCAAAGGCTGAAACCTAAAGCCTAAATTAATTTAGAAAAGCAGCTTATCTTGCTAACACTCACGCCAGACTCTCAGAATTTATAGTGTCTCTTTCTTTCTGCATCAAATTATATGAGGGTACTCTAAATCAGAGAAGGACTCTGATGATCTTTACTGTGGATCGGTGATGTCAGATAACAAGAGGGCTCCTCACCCTGATATGGAGAGATCAGGCATTGATCTCTCCAATGTTCTTTACTCCTGATGCCTTAACTGAAACCTGGCTTCCCAAGAAGGCCTTTCTAGCGGAGGCAGCTCATTCCCTCACTATTTACCAATTTCTAAGTGAAGAGGTAAAGCAGGTGCCCTCCTTGCTCCCTAGTGCTGCTTCCAGATCACTATTTGTCCATATTCACATTAAAACCTCTACTCCAGCCAGATGCAGTGGTTTTTGCCTATAAACTCAGGACTTTGGAAGGCCGAGGCAGGCAAATCACTTGAGGCCAGGAGTTAGAGACCAGCCTGGCCAACGTGGCAAAACCTCATCTCAACAGCAACAACAAAAATTAGCCAGGCGTGGTGGCACACACCTGTAATCCCAGCTACTCGGGAGGTTGAGGCAGGAGAATCACTTGAACCTGGCAGGCAAAGGTTGCAGTGAGCCAAGACCGTGCCACTGCACTTCAGCCTGGTGAGAATTTGACTAATAAATAAATAAATAAATCCTCTACTCCTTTGAAGCTCCTTCTAGCCAACAAAATCATTATTTTCCCTGTGTGTTATGGTCATCTGCTGAAATCTCCATCATTCAATGAATACATAGGCACATGTCTGTCTGCCTTCTGCTCTATCCCAAGTCCTGCCATCTTTCTAGATTTCTACTCAACACTTTGAAAACTCAGTCTACATTCTCCCTTCAACAGGCAAAGTAATATTTTGAAAACATAAATTAGATCTTGTCACTCATCTCCTTAAAACCCTTTCCCATTGCTCTTGGGATAAAGTCCATATTCCTCATCATGTGTAGATTACAAGGCCCTGTGTGATCTGGCTCTCACTTACCTCTGGTCTCTCTTCTACGGTTCTTGGGTTCTCTCACTCTGCTCTAGCCACATTGGACAACCTGTGAGTCCCTGAACTTAAAGCTCATTCCTACCACCTGGAAAATTTTTCTTCCAAATTTTTACTCAGAAAACTGCCTTCTCATCTTTCCAGTTCAGAGCTGAAGTGTCATTTCAAAGGCATTCCTTGGCCACACCATGTAAAAATAACTCCCTACCTGCCTCCCAACTAGCTACTTTCTTTCACATTATCTTATTTTATTATTTTCATGGCACATATAATATTAAATATTTCTGCCTGTTTACTTGTTTATCATCTATCTCCCCCAACTTTAATGTACTAACAAAAAAGGCTTTTGTCTCTTGCTCACTGCTATCTCCCTAGCACCTAGAATAGTGCCCTGCACAGAGTAGGTGTGTCAGGCAGCCTCTATGATGGCTCCTAATTATCCCTGCCTCCTGTTATTTATGTCCTTGTATAATCCCCTCTCCATGAGTGTGTGCTGGACTCTGACTCGCTTCTAACAAATAGAATTAGGAGAGGTGTTGGATGTCACTTCAGAAATTGTTGGAAAGACTGTGGCTTCCATCTTGAATGTCTTCTCTAACTCTTTTGCTAACTCATTCTGAAGGAAACTAACAGCCATGTTATGAGCTGTTCCATGGAAAGGCCCGCACAGCAAGGAACTGATGTCTTTGGTCAACAGCCAGAGAGACACTGAGGCCTGCCAGCAACCACGTGAGTGAGCTTGGAAGTAGATTGGAAGTGGATCCTTCCTCAGCCAAGTTTTGAGATGTAGCCCTGGTCAAAAACTTGATTGCAGCCTTGTGAGAGTTTCTGAGACACAGACAATCACCTAAGAAGACACACACAGATTCTTGACCCACAGACACTAAGAGATAGCAATGTTTCTTGTTTTATGCCTCTAAATTTTGAGGTAATTTGTTGCATGGAAATAGCTAATACAGTTAACCCTCAATAAACACCTGTTAAATGAGGGAATTATTGGTGACCCCCAACATCCATGTGACCTTGCCTTTGTCTCATCCAGAATTGCTCCAGCTCTAAAATTATAAATTAAGACATTTCACGTTGTGATCACACCCTTCTATCTTTCCGGCTTACTAAGTTACTCCCAATATCCAAGTCCTTCAACCTTACTGGGACTCCCAGTCCATAGATACCCTGTCACAGGTTGATTTTCCCAGGAAGCAAACTCTCAGAGGGAGTTTAGTATGCAGGATATTTATGAACTAAACATCCTGTGTGCCCTTGGTATTAATATCTGTGGAAAGGAGGGGAAGAAAGCAGAATTGGGAAGAAGTTGGGATGCAATGCAGGCCTAGTGACAGCCTTGGCCAACCTCACAGGGAAGTGATAAAGCTACAGTGGCCCTTAAGTGTTGTTCTGAGTTGGGCCAAGATGGCCAGGCCTTCATACCTCTATATCAGTCACTGGATGTGGGTCATTGGGTAAGAGGTATGACTTTGAGTAAGGCAGCTCTGCAGCTATGAGGCAATCCCTGAAGGGCCCAGCAGCACAGCTGAAGGTGACCTGTCACAATATATTCAGCAACTGGAACAATAAGTCCTCCCTCAAAAGGCAATCTGGGTAACACACCACAGTGTCCACCACATCTCAATCTATAAGCCTCTTTTCTGTCATTTTCTTCCCTACTCAGCATATATACTATTGTTCCTCGCTTCAACCATACTCAAGTACCCTCAAATATTTGCTCCACTGTTTTCTGTGTTACCTGCCCAGGCAAAACTACCAACCTTAAGTGAATTCAAGTAAACTTCTTCCTTGTTCTTGCATCTGGGCTGTCAAATACAGATAGAGAAAATCAAATATCTGTGCACATAGAGGTTTCCATAAATTTGTAGTCTCCAAACTGAACTGGGTCCTCAATGCTGTCTAACAATCCTAATATGTTTCCCTTGTCAGCATTCTCTCACTCACAACTCCAGTTGTTGCAAACCTTCTCCATATTCTTCAAAATACTCAACTGCCTACCTCTCCCATCCCTATCTGAACCTCCACTTCAAGGAGACAATCATTATCAGAAGAGAGTTCCTACAATTTATTGCCAACGAATCTGGTAGGCAAGCTTTATTGATTCTACTTCCCAAATAACTTACAAATCCATTCACTTCTTACCACTCCTCTATTTCAAGTCACTACCTTCTTACATTTGAATGACTGTAGCTGTCCTCTAACTGATCTTCTTGATTCTAGATTTTTCTTCACTGCCATTAGAGTGAAACATCATGCTTACTTTCTCCTTTCTGCCTTCACACATAAGTTTCTCTGCGCCCACGATACTTTTCCTTTTCTATCAAGCTCTATATCCTGGCTAATTCCACCTTTCTGTTTAGGTCTCAGTTTAACTGGCTCCTCAGTAAGAATAGTTTTGATTATCTAAACCAGATTAAGATCCTGTGCTATATGTTTTCACGGCACCTTGTGAAAGGAAATCTTTTACATAGCACTTATGTACCTTGTATTAGTTACCAATTGATGTGTAACAAATTATCCCAAAACTTAGTGGCTTGAAGCAACATTTATTATTTTAGTTTCTGTGGGTGAGAAATGGCTTTGCTGGGTAATTTGACTTTAGGATCTTCCATGAGGTTGTAGGCAAGCTGTTGACTGAGACTGTAGTCATTTGAAAGCTTGGTTGGGGCTTGAGGATCTGCTTAAAAGATGGCTCATTCACATGGCTTTAGGTATGCTATTGGGGGCTACAACCTGGACAAATAAATAATCAGGTATAAAGTTTTATGATTCCTTTACCTGTTGTATAGCACAGCTTAATATAACTCCAGATTTATTTTCTTTTTTTTTTTTTTTTTGAGACGGAGTCTCGCTCTGTCGCCTGGGCTGGAGTGCAGTGGCCAGATCTCAGCTCACTGCAAGCTCCGCCTCCTGGGTTTAGGCCATTCTCCTGCCTCAGCCTCCCGAGTAGCTGGGACTACGGGCGCCCACCACCTCGCCCGGCTAGTTTTTTGTATTTTTTTAGTAGAGACGGGGTTTCACCGTGTTAGCCAGGATGGTCTCGATCTCCTGACCTCGTGATCCGCCCGTCTCGGCCTCCCAAAGTGCTGGGATTACAGGCTTGAGCCACCGCGCCCGGCCCAGATTTATTTTCTGACTTCCTACTTTTTAAAAAAACCTTGATGTGTTCAGTTTCTCCTAACGTTGTCCTGGGCACTGAGGATCCAAGGAATATCAATTATAAAGTCTCTAATAGCTCATAGATGTCTCTCATGGAGCCTCAACTGGTTTATTCAATTGGTTTCAATTTATAGAGTTATTTGGGGTTTTAGTTTTTATTTTCCAGCCTCCAGAAAAGAGGAGTCCTCTCTGGTTGTCTTAGACTATCCATAGCTTCATTCTTTCTCTGGGCTAAGTTTTCCCAATCTGAAGCTATTCCTAAAACCTCTATTCTTGGTTTCAATCTGGCTTCTATTTCTGATCAATGATTTATTTTCGTACACTGACCTCCTTTAGTATAGTTGCCTATACTGTAACTTTGTTAACCAGTCACCCTCAATTGAAGGCACATGTACTTTTCCATAGAAAATAATGTTTAACTATTTAACATTGTTTATAAGAGTCTCTACTTTGGAAATAGTTATTTTTGATATGTTAATATTTTTCTATCTCTTCCTAATAGCTGTGTTATTTTTCTTAATATATCTTCACAGTGCAAAAAATACTCATTATTTGTGATATAAGCCATTTGCTTTTCATGTCTAGGTGACACCAAATATTTTACTATTCATCATCATTCAGTATTTTTAACCCATGTTCATCACCTCCATGAAACCCTTATGAAAACAACTTTCTCAGAAATGTTTTTTAGTCTAATTTCAATTAATTCAACAACAAACATCCATACAGCAAGCATTGGTGATGCATTTACTGTGAGTTAAGAACTGGGGATTAAAAAATGACTAAGACTTGAAGTTTGCCCTCAAGGAGCTGACAGTCAAGTGCAGGAGACAGATAAGTAAACCAATATTTGTAATACCATGTGATAAGTACTGTAATAAATATATATATACAAAGGGTTATGGGAGCACACTGATGGAAGTGAATATACTTCCTGGGTGGGAGAAATCTTATTGATGAGGCAACTTTTGAGATAAACCTTGAAGCCTGAGTAGGATTTTTGCGGGTAGTCTTATTATGCCTTCTCCTAATATTTCAGAGCTACTTCAAATGATTTTTAAAAATTAGGATTTGAAGTAGATAGTGAGTACGTTTTTCAACTCCCAGACTAGAATGAGTGATCTGAAAAGTGCAACTGTAATTTGGGGACTAATAGAACGAAGTGTTTGAATTTGGATCTGTCTAAGAGCATTAGGTCAGAACACATGTTCTCTTAGATATTTGTATACATAAACTCCATATATAGAAATTTTATGATTATAATCCTTGACAATCAGAGAACTAAAACAACATGTCTGAAGGATGCTTCATGGAGTTTACCAGCTCTTTTGAGCCAGTCACATTGAGAGCTAATGTGGAGAATCTACCATGGGAGTCCGGTTATTCCGTATCCTTTATATCTTTTGGCTGTGAGTCATAGAAACTGTAGACACTTTAGGTAGCTCGGAGAAGTAAAAAGTGTTGAGGGGAGTTTGCTTTGCGGAAAGTTGCTTTGCGGGAGCCTCGGGTATCTCCTAGAACCAAAGGAAGAGTGAAACAATCAAGGCCAGGGAATAGCAGAAACCAGCACAGCCTTGGGGAGCAGGTATCCTAAACTCTGGGGATCAAGCGGGGTGAAGCAGGCTATGCTGAGCTTACTTTTCTCTAGCCAATTGTTGCCATACAGGAATTTGGCCCAGTGTTAACAGATCCAGTAAGGCCAGAATTGTAGATTATTATGTGACATTCCCTGAGGTTTTAAATATTTACTATGAATTCAAATTTTTTTTTTTTTTTTTTTTTTTTTTTTTTTTTTTTTTTTTTGAGACGGAGTCTTGCTCTGTCGCCCAGGCTGGAGTGCAGTGGCCAGATCTCAGCTCACTGCAAGCTCCGCCTCCCGGGTTCACGCCATTCTCCTGCCTCAGCCTCCCGAGTAGCTGGGACCACAGGCGCCCGCCACCTCGCCCGGCTAATTTTTTGTATTTTTAGTAGAGACGGGGTTTCACCGTGTTAGCCAGGATGGTCTCGATCTCCTGACCTCGTGATCCGCCCGTCTCGGCCTCCCAAAGTGCTGGGATTACAGGCTTGAGCCACCGCGCCCGGCCTATGAATTCAAATTTTAAAAAACCAAAAATCAAAACACTGAAAAGACCAAACAAAACATGTCTGCAGCTTCTGTTCCAGAGTGTTGCCATGAAAATGACTCAACTCTAACAGCTTGTTCTCTCTGCCTTGATTCATCCAAAGTTCATGTTTCCTGAAGACAGAATTCAATTGCCCAATCTAAGCCAAGGAGCTACCCCAGACTTATTCAGCTATGATTGGAGAGCAGAGTCACTTAGTGTAGGCACGGCTACTGAGGATGTCCACTTTTATACATCAAAGCGGTTATTCTCAGAGAATAACCATCATGGCTAGTACAAATTGATTGCTTACCACATGCAATGAACTGAACTGAATATTTAAGCTACATTATTTCATTTACGTTGCATGACAACCTAATGAAGAGATACTCCCATTCCTGTATTACAGATGAGGAAACTGAGACTCAGAAAGGTTAAGGGATTTGCCTGAAGTTCCACAGATAGGGGTGGGAAAGCCAGGCAGTTTGCTCCCTGATATTGTGCTCTTCATCACTTCATCCTGACCTTCCTAAGGAAAAGAGGGGTTACGAACCAGGCCCCATTTGCTTGATTGAGTGAGAAGATTCAGGAAGCACATGCATGACATAGGTATAGGGATCCATTGATCTTCCAGATTCTGATATTTGGAAAACTGAGTCTCAGGCTGGAAAAGGAGCTGAGAGGCTTTCCCAAGGTCACAGAACTAATAGTGGGCTGGGAGCCCTCCAAATTCCCTGCCCTTTCCACCACAGCCTCCTATTTTCAGCCAATTGGTCTCAATATTCATGCTCCCCAATACCTCATTTGTATTTGTGGAGGCCCATAAAAGAACTCCTCTATTTTCTTTATTCAGCACAGCCTCTTGGCTGCAATTCTGTATATCCACCCTTTTATTCCAGATCTGCCTGTTTATTTCTGAAAATCAAGGGAAGTCCTAGAATGCCTTCTGGAGCAGGAAACGTACCACATCCCATCTGCATTGTTTTTTTTCCTTTTGTCAGAGATCACCAGTCATGGAGAAAAATCAGCAGCTTCCAACACTGGCCAGGATGGGTCCAACATTAAGTGTTATTAAGTACTCAGAGGTTAAACTTGAGAACACAGTGTCTAATGTCAACCTTGCCACATCTTAAGGCTATGTTTGGGTTGAAAGCACATGCAGAAATGATAAGAAGGGATTCAGGGAAAATGCTGGTGCTTGGACCGGCCTTGACAACTGGCCTGGAGCTTCAAAACATGCAGAGAAAGCTCAGGCCTGGTGTTTCATCTTGTGTACTTTGGAAAGATGCCCTTGCACATCAGACCCGCTGAGAGAAAGCCATAGTGAAGAAACAGCCTGAGCACAAATTGGACTGTAGAAGGCAAAGTGGGGCAAAGGCAGAATTGGAGTTAGGCAACCGTTTTAAGTCACCCAAGTTTGCTTGCATCCTCATGTTACCCTCTTTGTTAAAACCTCTAAAATGAATCTATTATACTCATTTCCACTGATGGATAATGACCGTTTCCCAGGAGGCCGGTGTTCTCATCAGCTAACCTCAACTGGGATGCCTGTATCCCTGGAGAGGTGGTGCAGGAATGGACTTTAGGAACTCCAAGAATCCTCTGATAATATACACAAAATGTTGTAAGTATATGGGAGAGTGGTTACAGATCTGATAAGATAGTTAACGAGTCCACAATATTAAAAAAAAAAAGAAAGTACAAATCACTGGCCTAAAAGCCTTAAGGTGAAGGAATGCACTTATAATTGTGTCATTTCAGGAGCTACGTGCTAGGGTGGATGGCTGGGATTTTCCCAGAGTCCATAAAAACCATGTGGAAGGCATGAATGGAGTCATAGAGGGTTGGCCTGGGAAAGGTAAGCTGTCTTGAGATGGACAGAAGGAAACAAGGGAGGAAGAAAGCAGTAGAAGCAGCAGAGATGTTGAGAGTTTGAAGGAGACTGGCATCAAATCAAAGCCAGACATTTTTAAATAACTCAAGTAGAGGAGCCAATCTGAAAGTATTCAGTGGAGCTCAGCTGAGTGAGAGAAATGGAATCTGAATGGCTAAGAGCAGAAGCTGTCTTGATCTTCAAGAAGATTTGTATTTAACTGTGATATTTAATATTCTTTTCCAAGGCAAAACAGTGGCAATAAATGTGAAAGTAAGGGAGCAGCTGCTGCTTCCCAAATACTGTCAACAAGACAGAAAATGTGCGAGGTGTTGTGAATAATGGCTGTAATTAAAACAGTGCAGCAATTCTGGTAGGATAAGCAGGGCTCCCAGGGTTGTGGTTATCAAGTTCAGTCATAGAAGCACTACCTCCGTGTGTGTGTGCAAGTGCATGTCAATGTACACATATGTGCATATTTACATATATACAGAAATGCAGAGAGCTGGAAGAAAAGAAAGCTAGAATCTGGAGAAGGAATAATGGAGAGGAAGGGAAAGGAAATGGTGAGATAGAGAGACTTGATGGCAGGAGACGATAAGAAAAGAGGAAAAGGGAAAAAATGGAGAAGAGAGGAGAGTGAAAGGGTTAGCTTTTTGTTCTATGGGTCAAGGGTCTGCGCCTACCTTACCTGACCACCTATATAAAGTAGGTAACACACATACATACAAACAGAGTTAATCACTTTCACTACATACTATTTCCTGCCATAATTTTCTCTCTCTCTCTCATTTTTCATACTTACCTACTGTGTCCTCCATTGAATTGCAAGTTCCATGAAAACAATGACCACATCTATCTCATACATAACTTGGAGCAGTCAGTTTAGGCTAAGTTATGTGGCAGTAACAAATGATCCCCAAAACAAAGATGTATTCCTTGCTCATAATACATGGTGGCTGTGGGTTGGTTATGGCTCTGTTCTGTGTCTTCACTCTGGGACCTGGGTTCACAGAATAGTATCTGGGATATTAGTGTTTTCATGGCAGAGAGAAGACAGACCATAGTGTTATTAGTCTATGGCTCTGAAAGCGTCTGCTTGGAAGTGACATAGTCACTTCTGCTCACATGCTCACATTTCATAGGCCAAAGTAAGTCACGTGGCAATTCTAGAGTTTAATGGAATGAGGGTATGTAATGCACCCTCAGGGATGGGTGATGAAAAATTTAAACAGTAATACAATCTGCTACACCTTTGCATTTTCAGCACCTCACACAGTTCCTGGAACAAAATAGATCCTCCTGTTAATGGTGCCCTGTGGCCCTTGGCTATCAGGAAGCTTTGTTCTAATGTGTGCTGTAAGATTGGCCATAAGATCTTTTTCCTGGTTTGCATAATGTGATATAGAAAATTGATATTTTGTCAATCTTATGTAGTATGTAAATAAAAGCATCTTTTAAAAATTTCTCTTTTTATTGTTTTGTAGCACACAATCCAAGTGAAAACTATGTGCTTTTTATGCGAAGGCAGCAAGAACAGTTGCCTAGCCTCCTTCCAGATTCTTTTCTTTAAGTTTCTTCAACAAAGAAGTTTCAAAGCCACCACTAGGTGAGGAAATGGAGGGCTGGGTCAACCTGGGGTAGTGGCTTTGGAGCTTTTACAAACAAATCAGGCAAGTGGAGCTATCAAAGTCTATAAGCCAGGACAATCTGGGAGAAGCAATGAACTATGAGGCATCTAAGAGGCATGCCCAAGCTGAATTTTTATATTTCTCCTCCCCCTAAACGGCCCCATCTTCAGCCTTTTCTATTTCATTTCTTGGCAGCTCCTTCCAGTTGCTCAAGCCAAAAACGATTGAGTTGTCCTTGAAAGATGCTCCCCGTCCCCATATTCCACATTCAATCCATCAGCAAATCCTGTCAGTTCTGCCTTTAGCACATATTCAGAGTCTGATCATTTTGTAATCATCTCCACTGCTATCATCTTGGTGTAAAACATTATCTCTTGGCCTGATTATTTCATGACCTCCTCTATCTGTCAGCTATTGCCATGATGACATTGCCAAACAACCTGAAATGTCAATTGCTTGCAACAAACATTCATTTTGCTTGCTCAATGGTCTGGGGTCAGCTGGGCTGGTTTGGCTTCAGTCTGAGAGTTGGGTTTGTATCCTTTCTATGTATCTCTTCATTCTGGAATAGCAGCCAACTGGGTCATGTTCTTCTCACAGCAGATGGCAGGCGCACAAAAGGCCAAGTAAATAATACAAACACATTTACAATCTCTGCTAGCGCTATATCCACTGACATTCCACTGGACATAGCAAGTTACATAGTCATGTTCAGCATCAATGTGGTGGCAAAATATACTTTGCTTGCTCTCGCAGGAGGTACTGCAAAGTCACATGACAAGGGTATGCATATAAAATTCTATAACAGGAAGGGAGTGGAAACTTGAGAAAAATAATCCAATCTCCTATACCCCCTACCTGTTCTCCTTGCTTCTGTCCTTTTCCTCCTAGAGTCTATTTTCAACAGAATTCCCTACTTCACCTCTTTCAGGTCTTTTCTTAGATGTCACTTTCTCAGAGAGGACTTCCCTGTCCACGCTAGTTAAAATTGTAATCCCCCAACCACCCCAGCTCCTCTACCCCTCTTACCGTTTTATTTTTCTCCATAGTATTTACCACCTAATGTACTGTGTATTTTGCTGATTTCATTTTTGTCTATTTCCTTTTTATAGAATGTAAGCTCCCTAAGGGCAGGTATTTTGGTTCAATTTGTTCACTGCTGTATCCCGAGTGCCTAGAACAGTGCCTTGCACATAGTAGCCCTTAATAAACATTGAAAAAAATGAATGAGTGAATGATCTATCAGTGGCTATAACAAGGAACTGATTTAGCTTAAGTGAGAAGAGGTGGGGCATGGCAGTAGAGTATGGCCGTTATGCCAAAGGCCCTGCCATTTATGAGGAGGGGTAAAGAGAAGATAACAAAAGCATCTCTGAGGGAGGGGAAATAATCAAACACTCCTTTTTCATGCCCATTTGAGGTCTACAGGCAGTGAGGTGACATGATAACTCAGGACCAAATGTCTATTGTGCCTCCTTCTCATCCCTTCCCATTCACATGCAGAGAAGCCGAACCAAGACTACCATTCAGGTTTCCTCAGGTCCTTCGGTCCACTCGCCTCCCTCACCACCACACCGCTGCAGTCTTCAATGGCTGAAGGCAATGGGGCCTGCCAAGCTGTCTGGTGTTCCCTGGGTGATCCCCAATGGGATACTGCTTCAGGATAGAATTTTGTTTTTGAGGACCCCCTGGTTACCGTCTCAGAAGAAAGAAGCAATTCCATGCGTGTAGGGCCCAGTCAGTGTCAACCCTAGAATCATAGTCGTCTAAGTTATTGGGATCTAGGAGACCTGGCTGAGATACTGGAGGGGGCATTGAAACACTTAGCAGGATCCAGACCTGGGAATGGATTTTAACACTCACTGAGTATCTTTAAGTGGGGTCAATGGTTACAGAGTGTTGGTCAGTGTAACTGCAATTTTCAACATTAAAAAAAAGCATTGTGTGTGTGTGTGTATCTATACACTCACACATACATATGAAGCAATACATTAACATATAATATAATATAATATAATATAATATAATATAATATAATATAAATGGTATCTATGTTCTATATATATAAATAGTGTGGTAGTCTCCAAAGATGGCCACCATTAATAACTTGTTTCAGTATATATGTGTGCATGTCACTCCATTCATCAGGGAGTGAAATCTATTTTTCTCCTCTTGCTTTTGATCTGGTTTCATGTCTTACTGTGTCGAGTGGAATAGGGCTGAAGTAATGCTGTGCCAGTTCCAGGTCCAGATTTTACAAGGCCTGGAGACTTCCTCTTTCTCTCAGAGACAGCCAGCTACCATAGAAGAAGTCTGACTACTCTGAGGCCACCATGATGTGAGGAAGCCCAAACTAGCCATGAAAAAAAAGCCATGTGGAAGACAATCTAGGAACTCAGTAGACAGTGAGAACTGAGGTTTCAGACAGAGACCCCCAGTCAAGCCATCTCGATCATGCCCCAACTGTCTGAGCTATCCCAGCTGAGGCTCCAGACATCACAGACAAACCATTCATACTGTGTTGAGATTCCTGACTCACAGAATCATGAACAAATAAAATGGTTGCAGCTTTAAGTTATTAAGTTTGGGGGTAGTTCTGTAACAATGGAAAAATGAAACAACAGAATGCATGTAGCGAGAAATAGTTTAGAATAGTGTCAAGGTTGTAAACCCTGGATGAATGTTACCTGGGTACCAGTTGCATGATCTTAGGCAAGTCACTAGATCGCTCTGTATTTCGTTTTCATTGCCTTTAAAACAGGGTAATAATAATATCTCGAATCAGAGTGGTGACGATTAAGCAAGTTCATGCATATAAAGCCCCGTGTACTCTGCCTGGCACATAATAAGTGCTATGTGAGTGTTAGGTATCATTGTGATGATGATTATGTATAATTTGCATTTTGGGTCAATCACATTTTCATTTCATTCACATTTACTCTCTTTTATCCCTGGGACTCCCAAGGAACAAAAAGAAACCAAGTAGAAAAAATAAAATTATTGCCTCCCCAGATACCAACCCTAGCACCTTTGTGCATACTATGCACTCAGAAGTTTTGGATTTAATTAAATGCCCCAAATCACTTCTGGCTGACATAGGAAAGAACTAGAGGATTGCCCCACCTCCATCCAATTTTCCTCTGTATTTCCATTTTGCGTAGGCAAATGTTCAAGTGTGCATTCTTCAAGCACATATCCACAGGCTGTCGTGGGAGCAGGGAAAAAAGACAGCTCAGAAACTCACTGGAAGACAGGGGAGGCCAGCTTAGAGAAAAGCATTACCCACAGATAATCCGTAAAGTGGATAGTCATGGGAGGAATCAAGGGCTGACTTTAGTAAATTATTACCTTCCAAGTAGTCATAGTGGCCTGAGAAGTTCATGCAGTCTCTCCAAGTTCCTACCTCTGCTGGAGAGGAATAGTGTAGGCCCTGGGAGGATTGGCTTCAATATAAAATAAAGTAGATAATAAGTATTTCCACCCTTCTTGTCACTCTCATGGCAACGCAAGCTGCCAAGGCTGAGGGGAGGTGGGTGTTGAGTCTTCATCTGACTAATCTATAAATCAGCGTGATGCAGCCTGTGTCTAGGTAGTAGGAGGCAACTTGGAGGAAAGAGCTGGGCCTCTGAACAATGGCGTGCAAATGGAGGTCGGGAAGCCCTTGGAGAGGCACAGGGGACACAGCCTGTGCTGGAAGTCAGTAAGATGGGGAAGAGTCAGACTAAAGTATGAAGGAAAGTCCTTCCCCTGCCTTTTGTGATCCTTCCTGCCACCTCCCTCTACTTCTCTCAATTTCTTTTATTTTTATTTCTATTTTATTTTTGAGACAGGGTCTCAATCTGTTGCCCAGATGGAGTGCAGTGGCGCCATCATGGCTCACTGTAGCCTCAACCTCCCTTGGCTCAGGTGATCCTTCAACCTCAGCCTTCTACGTAGCTGGGACTAAAGGTGTGTGCCACCATGCCCAGCTAATTTTTTGTATTTTCTGTAGAGACGGGGGTTTCACCATGTTGCCCAGGCTGGTCTTGAACTCCTGCGCTCAAGCAATCCTCCCATCTTGGCCTCCCAGAGTGCTAGGATTACAGAAAAGTGAGCTACCATGCCTGGTAAACTTCCATCATTTTCTCCTCTACCTCCCCTCTGGCCATGTGCGATGTCCTGTGAGCAGTGGAAGCAAAGGAACCAGGAGAGTCCTGGAATCCACCTGGTGTCTAGAGAAGCAGGACTAGGAACAGTGGATGAGCTAGTTTTGGTGGCTGCCTGGTGTTGGGAGAGTCTTGCCTGCCTGAGGTTTACATGGAACACTTAGGGCCCCAGGCTGCTGGGGAGGGGCTGTAGCTAATAAATGCCAGGTTTGTGGGGTGGGAATGGTGAAGCACCAGTGTAGAGTGTGCTGGGAATGGAAAAAAATAAAATAAAAAAGCCCTCTCCCTAGGGAGCTACCAATTGCAGTGTTGCTTTGCTCTCTGTGCATTCCAACAGGGCCACTGTCTGCCCGGCACACGATGTGGCGAGGAGCAAAAATAGCCTCTGGTAACTGCAGGAGGATCTGTTTATAGAGTTCCGGCCTTCACACCACCTGTGAGTTATACCCAACCAAGCAATCCTTTCTAAAGAACAAATTCATTATTTCTCTGAAGGGCCCACTGGCCACAAAAGGCTGATGCTCTTCTGTATTTCTCTCTCCTTTGGAGCAATGCCTTCTATCCCTCACCTATCCACAGGACCCTGGTGCTGGCCACCAGGTCTTGCCCTTCCTGGGTATGCCGTCCGACTCTGAGCCCTTCTCTATGGCCTCCCCTCAGCAAAACTTACTTGTCCTGTGTCCTTACTTGTTCTCTGCCTCTCTCTTTTGCTGGAGACTAGAGAAGTAACCTGAGCCAGTGTCAGCAGTCCCAATGCTTTTTGAGATGCTGCTAATGTAGACCCTTTCCCCTCATGTTCCCAGGAACTAGCATCACAGGATAATGGTTTGCCTCTCCAAGGTAATATGTTTTCACTTTGAGAAGGGGAAGACTAAGCTCTTTAACCCAAGAAGTGACTGATAGTGTGAATTTCAGGCAGGCAGGTTACCAGGCCAGGAGCTATTTTTGAGGCATGCGGGCTTTCTGTTGGCAACTTTTCCTACCCATCTGTGTTGGCAGCTACGAGCTCTGCCTATGTCTAAGACCAGCTTTGTCCCCTTAGAGTAGGGATCAGAGACTCAAACACAGACATAGTGATTACAGCAGCCGGGTAGGCAACTGAAATCAATCTAGTGGGTGTGGTGGGCTTCTCTCTGTGGCAAACTACAGAGCACATGCCCATCCAAATTATGAAATAGCCGTGCAAAGGGAGATAACAAACTGCAATTGACAGCCTGCCTTACTGCTGGGCAGATAAGAGGAGATGCTGGGGCAGAGGTGAATCAGGGAGTGAATGCACATTCTGTTCAAACAGGGCAGCCACTACTCAGCTCCAGCCCAGTGTTGCTGTGAGTCAGTCTGCATGCCTAGAGCCTCCAAGTTTTCAAGAGAAATCAAAAGAACTGATGCAGAATCTCCTTTGCTTTTTTATGCAGTCAAATAACTGAAAAATAACGTTCAAATATTAAGCATTCCAAGCAAAACACATCTTCGAAATGCATTCAGCAGGCCACCTCTGTTGAGGGCATCAGAACATACATCCCCAGGCATTGAATCAGCTCAGAATATTTCAGTTTAGGCAACCTTTGGCCTGGCACTGGTTATGTTTATGAGCAGAAAAGAGAGAGAGGTGGGAAATTTCCAACTAGAGACCATGTCTGTATCTCTTTTTGAAAATCTCACGAAATGTATCTGGGTAAGGGTACTGAGTGGAAGAGCCCTGAGATTTAGCCAGTAACTGAATTTAGTTACTGTTCAATTATCCACGGAAGAATTGCCTACTTTACAGATAAGACACGGACATTTTGAGTAAGACAGCCACCTCCCCTGTCTTCTGGAACTAATGCAGGTTTGGCCAGATGCAGAGAAGGGAATTCATGAAATACAGCCTGTGACACATGTCTGGGCCTACAGAGGTTTCTCAATCCATACCTGTGGAGATGTCACCATATTCATGCCATAGCACAGTATGATGCTATGTAAGAAAAAGTACGTGGGCCTTGGAATCAAATATGCTTCCATTTGAATCCTGGTTTGCCATTGCTGCATGTGTGATCCTGGGCAAATTATTTATTGTGTTGATGCTTCAGTTTCCTCATCTGTTTATAATAGGGATTAGAGAAGTACCTACTTTATAGGAGTATGTGCTTGGCAGAGGGATTGGCACATAATCCTTGGAAAACAGAAGGTTCCTTTCTGTTATCCCTCATAATCTGAAAGGGATACTACTCGCCCTCCATTCAGAATATGCACTTCTGGGCTATATTTTAGTGGTGAAAATGGGTGATCCTAATCCCCTCATTATTCTTAATTCCTCTTTGCAGTTTTTGTTTTTTATGCTGGTCCCGGTTGCATTTAGTAAAAGTTCAAGAATCCTGTTCAGTGGTGTGCTAGAGCCAACTTGTACCAGCTCACAAAAGCCCACTGGGCACATCTCTTCCCAACTCTGTTCACAAACATTCTGTTGATAGCTTGAAGTTGGCCATGATGGGAATATTGGCAAGCATTACAAATCAAGGCTTCCCCCACCTTACCAACCTAAAAGAGCTGGCTGACAAACATCTACCAGCATGCCACTCCCTGGGAGTAGACAGACATCACTAGGCGATCTGGTCTATTCCCTGCTTCAGGGCTGGGACTGGGGTGAACAAGGAGGTTCCTCGGCTGCAAATTTTAAGGAGGCATTTACTCTAAGATCATGCAAATGTAGGCTCAGCACACTATCCTGAGAGTTTGTCCTATCCCAGTCCCTGCACTGCCCTGCCCTGTTTCCATATGATTATGCATTCAATTCAATCAATTTTATTGATCATCTACTATTTACCAGGTCTTTCTCCAGAAACAAACAAAATCCCTGGCTTTTGGAAGCTTACATTTTAATTGGAAAGGCAGGAGTAAACACGATAAATAATTAAACTTGTAGTATCTTAGATAGTGTCAAGGGCCAAGGCAAAATGTAAAGGAGGGAAGGGGATATAGGAAATGTTTTGAGGTACTGAGGTTGGAGAAAGCCTCACCGAAAAGTTACCTTTGAGTAAAGGCTTAAAGGGGATAAACAAATTAACACTAATGGAGGCCAGGCACGGTGGCTCATGCCTGTAATCCCAGCATTTGGGAGGCCGAAGGAGGCAGATCACTTGAGGTCAGGAGTTTGAGACCAGCCTGGCCAACATGGAGACCCACAGAGAAACCCAATCTCTACTAAAAATACAAAAATTAGCTGGGCATGGTGGTGCACACCTGTAATCCCAGCTACTCGGGAGGCTGAGGCAGGAGAATATCTTGAACCCGAGAGGCAGAGGTTGCAGGGAGCTGAGATCATATCACTGCACTCCAGCCTGGGTGACAGAGTGAGACTCCATCTAAAAAAAAAAGCAAAAAACAAAAAACAAATTAACACTAATGGTCACTAACGGTTTTCTTCCATAGTTTAAGTGCTCTCTAGGAAAAGAGAATTCGCCAACTTCCTTCGTAGGCTTATGCATTGGTCTATGTATGCATTCATCCAGTACCTATTGATTGAATGCCTGATGCCAGACATTGTATTTGCTGAAGATAAAATCATTCTAATACTTACTGTGCCCTCACCATGCACTAGGTACTGTCCCAAACAGTTTTCCTGCATTAACTCATTTACTCATCTTAACAACCTAAGGCAGTAAGTGCCATTATTATTTCCCTTTTACAGATAAGGGAATTGAGGCACAAGTACAGGGATAGTCAACGTATGCTACCTGTCTTCCAAAAGCTCTCAGTCTGGGCTGGGCATGGTGGTTCACGCCTGTAATCCCAGCACTTTGGGAGGCCTAGGCGGGTGGATCACGAGGTCAGGAGATCGAGACCATCCTGGCTAACACGGTGAAACCCTGTCTCTACTAAAAATACAATAAATAAATAAATAAATAAATAAATAAATAAATAAATAAACCTCTCAGTCTGACAGAATACAGATATATAAGAATTACAATGCAGCCTGATTAAAGGAAGGATAAGGCATTACGAGAACACAGAAGTGCCCTATTGAGGGCCTTTTTTTTTTTTTCTTTTTGTGACGGGGTCTCCAGCCCAGGCTGGAGTGCAGTGGTGCAATCACAGCTCATTGTAGCTGATTGTACCCTGCAATGAAGGATATTTTAAAAAGCAATTTGCTATCAAATTCATTGTAAGACTGTTGTAAAGATTGCCGTCTACTACATCTTGTGGCACCCTCTTTTCTGGGAACCTTCTGAAGATATCTCTCTCGAATCTCAGGGGAAAAAAAAACCCTTAGCTCTTAAAGTGGGGAGGGTATTTTTTAAACTTATAGATGCTGTGAATCCTGTAACTAATCAGATTTCTATCTTTGCACTGGCTGCCGGAAAGCTTAGAAATACATTTGTGGTCTACATCTCTAGGATTGGAAGGCTCTTTTGGCAGGCATTTTTCTAGGTGTATCTTGTCCTCCCCCTGGACTTTTGTTCCTTTTCCTTACCCTGAGTATTTTTTGCCATGATTTTATATTTTTTCTTCCCATTTTATGCATTTTGAAAGCCACCATAAATATTTTTAAGAATAAGATATAACACAAAAAGTAGAGTTGTCTTGAAGGATGAATTTATCAGATGGACACAGAGAAAAGGACATTCCAGGCAACATGTGCAGAGGACTGAAGGCATGAGAAGTAATGGTATGTGTTAGAGAAAGTAAGGTGGACAAGGGAAGGGCTCCAAGCAGACCCTTTGGTGTCAGACATACTGGCATCTGAGGCTTAAACCTACAAATTTTATGACTTAATGTATCTGAGCCTTGGTTTCTTTTCTGTAAAATGGAAACAATAGTTACACCTATCTCATAGAATTGTTGTGAGGATTAGATTCACTCATGCATCAGAAATATTTATTCAGGGCCCTCCATGTGCCAAGCA
This sequence comes from Rhinopithecus roxellana, assembly GCF_007565055.1. Lineage (NCBI taxonomy): Eukaryota > Metazoa > Chordata > Mammalia > Primates > Cercopithecidae > Rhinopithecus > Rhinopithecus roxellana. The sequence continues at coordinate 96,919,336 of NC_044555.1, read as the reverse complement.
CTGTGCTAGACACTGGGAGGAGGGCAGAAAATAGATAAGAATGATGGTCTTGCTCCCCATGGAGCCTGTAGACTGGCGTAGATAACACATGTAAGGTGCTTAGCACATGACAAGTGCTCAATAAATAGGATAAATAATACTATAAATGGTAATATAATAAGAATAGTGTAAATATTGCTGCATGTTCAGGCATGAGAACCCAAGGGACTTCCCGTCTAAGCAGTAGCATTGGGGAAAGGGACAGCAGGAGATGATGCTGGGAAAATGTGAAGAGGACAGACAGCCTACATGACTAAGGGGTGTGGAGTCACAAATTTTGAGAGAGAGATTGGTGGAGGGTGGGGGGGATGATTTTTTTTTTTTTCAGAAAAAAAATTTCAGCCAAGTTTGGTGGCTTGTGTCTGTAATCCCAGCTACTTGAGAGGCTAAGATGGGAGGATCATTTGAGACCAGGAGTTTGAGAACAACTTGGGCAATATAGCAAGACTCTGTCTTGGGTGAGATGGTTCAGGACATTAATTCTGGCACTTTGGGAGGCTGAGGTGGAAGGATCACTTGAGGCCAGGAGTTCAAGACCAGTCTGGGCAACATAGTGAGAATCCGTCTCCACAAAAATAAAAAAGAAATTAGCTGGGCATGGTGCATGCCAGTAGTCACAGCTACTTGGGAGGCTGACGTGGGAGGATTGCTTGAGGCAAGGAGTGTGAGGCTGCAGTGAGCTATGATTGCACCACTGTACTCCAACCTGGGTGACAGAGTGAGACCCCATCTCTATAAAACAAAAAACAAAAATTGAGTCCCTAAATTCTTATGTCTAAACTTATGTCCCTAAATTCCTATGTCTAAATCTTTCTTCCTACCGTTTTTATGCACGTTTCTATCTTCCTTCTTTTTCTCCTCTTCCTCCTCCTCTTCTGCTTGTTACGACTCCTACTACTGCTCCTACTTGCTCTCATTTCTTGAATGATTACAATGCTGGGCACCGTGTCTTTTTTTTTTTTTTTTTTTTTGGAGACAAGAGTCTCACTCTGTCGCCCAGGCTGGAGCACAGTGGTGTGATCATGGCTCACTGCAGCATCAACCTCCTAGGCTTAAACAATCCTCCTACCTCAGCCTCCTGAGTAACTGGGACTATAGGTGCATGCCACCACACCCAGCTAATTTTTGTATTTTTTGTAGAGATGAAGTTTTGCCATGTTGCCCAGGCTGTGTGCTAAGTAATTAACTTGTGCTTAATGGTACCTATCTCATAGAGCTATGAAGATTTTCATCTTCATTTTACACATGTGAAAACTGACATTTAGAGAAATTAGGTAACTTGCTCAAGGTAACATGGTTAGTAAGTGGTGGAGTTGATTTCTGAACCCAGGGGATCTAGAATAATGATGGCTATTTAATGAGTGCCAGGCATTCATCATGCATAACTTCATCTCATTTTATCCTCACAACAGTCTTCTTAGATAAATATTATTATCCCCATTTTATAGATAATTTGAGCCTCAGAGAGGTTAAGTAACTTTTCCAGAGTCACACAGCTTATATGTAGTGTAGCTCTACATTCAAATTTTGGATAGGATTACTATTTAAATAGGAAGATTTACAAAGGTTGTGCTTAGATTCTGGGTGCTAGAGTGGAAATGCTTTGGACCAATAGACAGGTCAACTGAACAGTAGTCCTTGTCTTAAATGGGCCACCCTTTCCTAATGTGCCTTATGAAAGAACTAGAAATAACTATCTGAAGCTGGCTTCCCATTTCAGTAGCTTTAGAGCAGTTCCTGAGGCACCAGTCTTTTAACAGAAGGTTAGAAGCTAAAGCTCACACTCAAAGAGGCTTCTCCCCTTTCAGCCAACCCTGTCCCTTATGTACATATACCACCCACCCCTGATACTCTGATGCCACAAAATAAACTGGAGAAGGGGAGCTGTGCACGGGGAGATTTGGCCTGACTGTCGACTGAAGAAGCCAGTGGTGGTAGAAACTAATGAATCTGGGCTTGACAGCGTTCTTTCCATAAAAAATCATTATAAAATGCTGCTGTCTCCTGAAGCTTCTCAGCCTGGCTCCTGATTCATGGGCGATAAGCTCAGAGTTGCAGGCCTGCCGCCTTATTGCCATACAAAACATTAATCTTCTGGGTTTTTCCATGCTCCCCCGCCTCCCGCGACAGCGTAAGGTAATCAGGCAGAATTACAGCTCTGAAACGTTCGTGATTATGGGATTTGCAGCAAATAAATTGCTCAGGCTTTGGTGTCAATGGCTATAGCTTTTTTCTTTTCCTATCTTTTTTTTTTTTTTTTGTTTGTTTGTTTCTGGAAGGCCGAGGGCACCTTTCTACATTTCAGTTCCACATATATTTCTTCAAAACGCCTCGATTCTCCATTAGCAAAAGAAATTTATTTGACCACCTACAGCTAGCATTTGTGAATATTGGGACAACTGGGGGCCTGGTGGTAGCTCTAGGTTAGAGGAACCTAGCTTCTCAGTTCTGTCTGCTGAATGTACGGACAGGGTGGCAAACAGGATCAGAGCAGAGGCCAGGTTCAGGAAATGGAAGGCCTGAGTTAAGTCACAATGGGAATAAGATTTCAGAAGTACTGAAGAGGCACCCTTCCCTCTGCCTTACTGGAATGCTTACTGCTACTACTCGAAATTTCATCATTTGGCTGGGCATGGTGGCTCATGCCTGTAATCCCAGCACTTTGGGAGGCCGAGGCAGGTAGATCATCTGAGGTCAGGAGTTTGAGACTAGCCTGGACAACATGGTGAAACCCCATCTCTACTAAAAGTACAAAAATTAGCCGGACATGGTGGCGCATGCCTGTAATCCCAGCTACTCGGGAGGCTGAGGCAGGAGAATCACTGGAACCTGACAGGCTGAGGTTGCAGTGAGCCGAGGTCACACCACTGCACTCCAGCCTGGGCAACAAAGCAAGACTCTGTCTCAAAAAAAAAAAAAAATTCATCATTCAGGTTTGATTTATTTGGCTTTCGTTTCAATTCCCTGTTTGGATGCAAGTGTCCCTGGAGAAGCACATTACTTTGTTTCAGGGAAGAAGTTTGACTCTTCAAATGTATAAAAAGAAGGGATGTTTATCTCACAATGTAATGTTTCCAAATAAGCAGTACATTTAAGTGATTCAAAATTCAAAACTATGTAAAAGGAATACATTAAGAAGTCTTTCTCCTCCTGCCTTAATTTACCTGGTTTTTTGTCCAATCCCCTTGCCCCTACTAGGTAACCACTTTTCATTAACTTCTTGTATAACCGTTAATTATTTGTACAGATATGTACGCGAGTCTTCCATATTTTCCTCTTTTCTTGCATAAAGGTAGCATATTATATACCCTTTCCTATACTTGGCTGTCTTCAGTGTAGTATATATATGGAGATATTTTGGTATCAGTACACAGTTTCCTCAATCACTTATTTAAACAACTGCATAACATTACATTGCACGAATGTACCATTGTTTATTTATTCAGTTCCCTATAGATGGACACTTGGGTTCTTTCCAACCTTTCACTATTATAAACAATACTGCAAGGAATAATCCTGCACGTGAGTTGCTTCCTAAAGTGTGAAGGTCAGGCTGTAAGATAAATAACCAGAAAGGTAAATACTTTTAGAAATATTAACAAATATTGACAAATTGCTTTCTGTGGTGGTTGTATTATACAATTTTGCATTCCCAACAGCAATGTATGTGAGTGCTCATTTCCCCCACTGCTTTACGACAGAGTGTTGCCAAACTTTCAGATTTTGGCAAACCTAACAGGAGGGAAATGCTGTGTGTGTTTGGTTTTAGTTTATACTTGTGAGTGTGGCTGAGCACCTTTTCAGATGTGCAAGGGTTGTTTTAATTTCATTTTCTATGGATACTCTTTTCATGTCCTTTGCTCAGTTTTCCATTGTATTGTCAATCTTTTCCTTCTTAGTTTCCAGGAGCTGTTTATATATTTTTTAACCCTTCACATTTTTATTTTTTTAACTTTTTAAAATTTAATTTCTTTGGATATGTAGGTGTGTATATTTATGGGGTAAATGTTTTGGTACAGGCATGAGATGCCTAATAATTACAAATTAAGAATGTTAGTCTTTTCATTATGTTAACTGAAATAAGCCAAGCATGGTAGGCCAAATATTTCCACGATCTCATTCATATGTGGAATAGAAAAAAAGTTTATCTCATAGAAGTAGTGAGAAAAATTGTGAGTAATGAGATTGGGGAGACGGGAATGGGGAGAGGTTGGTCAGTGGGTACAAAGTTACAGTTAGATAGGAGGAATAAGTTCTAGTGTTCTACAGCACAGTGGGGTGACTACAGTTAAAAATAATAGGCCGGGGGCGGTGGCTCAAGCCTGTAATCCCAGCACTTTGGGAGGCCGAAACGGGTGGATCATGAGGTCAAGAGATCGAGACCATCCTGGCTAACACGGTGAAACCCCGTCTCTACTAAAAAATACAAAAACCTAGCCAGGCGAGGTGGCGGGCGCCTGTAGTCCCAGCTACTCGGGAGGCTGAGGCAGGAGAATGGCGTGAACCCGGGAGCCGGAGCTTGCAGTGAGCTGAGATCCGGCCACTGCACTCCAGCCTGGACCACAGAGCGAGACTCTGCCTCAAAAAAAACAACAACAACAACAACAACAACAAAAAACCAATAATATACTACATATTTCAAAATAGCTAGAAGAGAAAACTTTGAATGTTCTTACCACAAAGAAATGACAAGTGTTTGAAATGAGAAATACGCTAATTACTCTGATTTGAGCATTACGTAATGTATACACAATGTATTGAAACCCCACACTGTACCCCATAAATATGTACAATTAAGGTACCAATTAAAAACAAAATAAAATGTAAATAAATAAATAGAAATAGAACAAAAGAAGATTAGTCCTTTGTAAAGAATGCATTTTTAAAAGTGAGGAAGGATGAGATGTATACTACTAGAACACTGGGCATTGCCTAAAGAAAGATAGGCTTGGCTGAGATAGTGGGAAGGCAACATGAGGTGACTTGCTTTGTACACATTTATTTGTTTCTTCATTAAATCTTCTAAAACATACAAAAGATACTTATTGAGCACTGCCTATGTCCCAGGCACTGTGTTAGGCATTTGGGATACATCACTAAACAAGAAGACAAAGATCACTGCCATCCCAAGAGCTTACATTCTCTCACCCATTGTTTCACTCATTCCACATAACCTGAAGCACACAATGGGAACACGTAGATCAGTAAGACATAGTTCTCCCGCCAAGGTTCAGTTTGGTTGGACAAGGAAAGAGTCTATTATGCTCTGGTGAGGTAAATGATATAAGAGAGGTATATACAGAATGCTAATAGAGTAGAAGGTGGTGGCATGTAATGGAGACTGGTGGTGATACAGGAACCCAACTTTAAGAAAGAGTGGGAGGTAGCCAGGCTGAGAAAGAGTCAAAGGAGAACTCTGGCAGCACAGAAGCACAGAAACATGATAACTCATGTCACCTTTTGGGATTGGGAGATAGTTCCTTTTCACTGTTATGTGGGGAGACAAAGGTAAGAGAGGGTGGACAGAGAAATAGTTTTCAATATGTAACATGGTGCCTGGCACCTATTTGGTACTTGGTAAATAGTTTTTGGTTGGTTGAATGAATAAATAAATGAAGTTGGGGTAATATACTACAGTAATATGTTGTCTATTGCTGTGTAACAATTTTCCCCAAAACTTGGTGGCTTAAAACAACAAATATGTATTATCTGTTTCTAAGGATCAGGAATCTGGGAGTGCTTTATTTGGATAGTTCTTGCTCAAGGTGCAATCATCCTGTCGACCGGGGCATTAATCTCCAGGTTTGACTGAGGCTGGATGATCCAATTCCAAGCTCCTACACATTGCTGTTCCAGGCTTCAGCTCTTCGTTGGTTGTTGGCTATATGTATGTGTGTGTATATATATATATATATCAGAGGAATGCCTGCTACATATTAAGCACTATATAAATATAAGCTATAATTATTATTACCTAAAGACTGTGAGGAGTTGTCAAAAGGTTTTAAGCATAGGAAGTGAACCGATCATCTTTACTATTTCAGAAAACTCCTTCTAGCTTTAGTGTGAGACGTAGACTGGAGGCGGAAAAAGCAAGAAGGAAGGCGACCCATTAGAAAGCTGTTATAGGCGAGAGATGATGGTGGCCTAGATTAGGGTAGTGATAGTAGAAACAAATAAGTGTATGCATACAGGCTGTAATCTCAGAGTAGAACTACGTACACATCAATCAGAAGTAGGTGATGTGGGAGACAGGGGTAAGGAACATAAGAGGAGGAGCAAGATCTTTTGTTTGTGGAGATGAGCTGGGATGGTAAGTTGAATTAGGACCATGTAGAGTTTGGGGTGCTTATAAGACATCTATGTGAAAATGTCTGGTTGACAGCCAGATCTATGGGTATGGAGTTCAGAAGAGAGATCTGGGCTAGATTTAGAAGTCATCAGCATATGGATCAATGGAGTCATGGGTGTGGATAAGATTGCCCAGGGCAGAATATGGCTAGTGAGAAGAGAAGGTTTCCTAGGAAAGACTCTTGAGGGGTCACCAGCAGAATTAAGAGAATTGAGAGATGGATGGAGGAAGAAGTGTGTGCAAATAAGTGTCAGGACTGGCCAGAGGGGAAGGAAAACCTGGAGATTGTGGTATCTTGTAAGCCAAGAGAGTGTCTCATGAAGGAGAGAAGGAAGGCTCAACAGTGCCAATGCCACCTGCTAAAAGAAAAAGGTCAGAGAAGATAAAGGCTGAAAATCACCCACTGAATTTACCAACAAGAAGTTTATTGGTTTATTGGTGATCTTAGTGAGAGTAATTCACTGGAATGGGTGGGGGCATCCCTGTCCCAGCCTCCTTCTCTAGGCTATGAGTGCACGTTTGTGAAATTTATAGGCCTCAGTGTAGAGTACCAGCTCCTCTTCACAAACAGAAGCTTTGACGCCCTGAGAGTCAACTTTTTGAGATGTAGATTCATTGGTGGGCTTCATTGGAACTGGGGTACTGCTTGACTGCTTAATCCTGACATCAACCTAATAGTTAGGTGGGCACACCGTTATGGTGCTTACTATGTGCCAAGTATTGTTTTAACTACTTTATGTATGCCAATTTGTTTATTATCCCCATTTTATGGATGAAGAATCTAGTTACCCACATCACAGTATAGCCCCAGGCTGAGCTGAAATAGGCCAGATCAAGGAAGAGGTAAACCAAGATGCTCAGCTTCAGCTATCTCTGGACTCCAGGAAAAGCCCTTCTTTTTGATGAAGTAAGTTATTGGAGCAGGAGTGTCTGGAGCAGGGGGTCTCAGGTCAGAGAAACTTTTAAAATACCATGCTGGAGCCCTTGACTCTTTGCTTTTGGGGGCCATCCAAGATGGCACTCATTAAGCACTAGATGGCGCCAAATGTAGCCTTTCATTGTCCTCCCTGGATACAGAAAAACCTCAGAAATCTAACTTAATGAAGACCCAATCCCCCATAGGCTAGGGAGCAATGAGAGCAGATTGCCATTTTAGATGGTAACAGTGTGGAAACTGCTGTAATCTCAGCTCCTCTATTAAACTCTCCGGGCATGCATCAGTATCCACATGCTGGGCAGAGAGCACATCTGCTTGGAGCTCTCATGGCACACCGTGCCTCTCCTGTGGCATTCTGCCCGTTAAATCACAGGTAGATGTGGGGCTATTTCATAGTCTTCATCTAGCCCACTAAGTGTAATAAGTCATACATTTCACTGCAGAAATATTCATGTGTTTGCTTACGGGGTGTTGCCCCAGGCCTCACTAGGCATGTTGCCTAATGTCTAGTGTATGCTTGTGTTACCTGTCTGAAATCCGAACAATTCTGAATTCCAAAATACACATGGCAACAAAGTTTGTAGGTAAGGCATTCTAGGTCTGTGGTCTATTGGGCCACAATTTCGGGCTTGGTTACTAAACGGTCTTGCTTAATGTTCCCCAAAGGAAAGAAGAAGTGGAGGGGAGATGGAAACATTGCAACCAAGAGTATCTGATGTACCTCTTTATCCTCTTCATCCCCTCAGGCCCCATCCCCACACCTCTTCCTTAGGCTTCACCTTTCTTTCAGCTTCTGGTACGCCTGACTCAGGTGTAGCTTTCTCTTACACAAACATTTTGTACCAACATTTCTGTACTTGTCTCAGATCCCCTCTCTATCCCCCAGGTTCCATGCCTCCCTCTTCTTACCTCTGGCCCAGTTTTTCTGTTTCAGTTTTGAGATTCCTTCTTTCTCACCTGCCCCCTTTATCCTTCTGCCTACTATTGATCTTGGCCCCTTGAGTCCTGAATCACCAACTCCAGGCCCATTTCCCCTTCCTATTCATCCTTGAGGCAGCTCTTTCTCTCCAGGGCCATTGAATTTTTTCATCTATGTATAACTTTCTCCCTTTTTTCCTGTTCACCTTCCAGTTTACTTCTAAAATAGGCGTATTTAAGTTAGAAAGTAGCCAATTTAAGGTAAATACTGAAAGAATATATGGTGATTTCTTTTTTTTTTTTTTTTTTTTTTTGAGACGGAGTCTCACTCTGTTGCCCAGGCTGGAGTGCAGTGGCCGGATCTCAGCTCACTGCAAGCTCTGCCTCCCGGGTTCACGCCATTCTCCTGCCTCAGCCTCCCGAGTAGCTGGGACTACAGGCGCCCGCCACCTCGCCCGGCTAGTTTTTTGTATTTTTTAGTAGAGACGGGGTTTCACAGTGTTAGCCAGGATGGTCTCGATCTCCTGACCTCGTGATCCGCCCGTCTCGGCCTCCCAAAGTGCTGGGATTACAGGCTTGAGCCACCGCGCCCGGCCTAGAATATATGGTGATTTCTTATGATATGGCTGAAAATCGTCATAGGAATAATCAAATGATTATGGGAACCTTGCTCCATAAATCTTTTTTAGAAAACAAGGAATATTTTTTGAATGATGGGCCATCTAGTGGCGAATGGAGGATGACAATTTTTCCAGCCTGAGAAAACACAATGGATCTTTAAAAAGAAAGGCCTGTTAAACCCTTAACCTCATCACCCTAACATGTACAAAGCACTAGTCCACAAAAGAGTGTATACAACAAGGTCAAGTCCCATCTGGGACATAGCTGGGTGAGATATGTGACTTTATCCTGGCATTGCTCTGTTTTTGACAGATGTATATGTATATGTATATGCACATGTATATGTATATGTGAATGTATATGCATCCCAGATGACTTCAGAGCCAAATTTAGAAACTCTGCAAATCCCCTTCACAGGAATCTCAAGAGCCTTTTCACCAAGACAAGGTAAGTGCCTGTCTTATGTCATACCTTTATTCTGGAAGCCACATTGAGAGACAATTAGTGCTGTGCAAGGGAGGAAATTGCTGTCTGAGATGGTTTTCAAACTGTACCTCCCAATTTCATAAATCAAGTCTCGCAAACACCCAAGTGAAGACGTTTCAATTGATAGTCATTTATTCATTCAGCTTATATTTATTGAGCCACCAAATAGAATTCTGAGACTATTGTGATCCTTTTAATAGACACCCACATATTTACAAAAAGAAATCTATCATCTAGCTAAGAAATAAATACAGTACAACTGAGCACAATCCAGATATAGGGAATTTCGGGAATCCTAGAAGTGGGCATCACTCCCATGCAGTTCTCTGCAAGCTGCTCAAGTTAGAAATTTTAGTTGAAGTAGCTACTAGATATATAGTATCAGATAACCTTCAGCAATTATTCCTTGTTGAATTGGCAGAGCAGCTGATAGCTACTGTTTACCAGTAAAAATACTATGTATGCGAATAAGTACTTGAAGGGCTTCAGAGAGGTCTGCCTTTAGAGTGACCAATCATTCTGGTTTGCTCAGGCCTGTCTTTTTGCACTGAAATCATGCATCCTGGGAAATCTCTCGATCCTGGGCAAACAGGTACAATTGGTCACTCTAACTGCCTTAGAGTCTTCAGACGATTTATCCTGAGCAAAAGATCCACCATGCAAGCAACCCCGAAAAAGAGAAAAGTAACAATCTAAGCTGTGTTTGAGTGATTGCTAAACTAAACACTTTTACAGATCACCCTCAAAACAATTCTACTAGGCAGATCCTATTATATCCCCACTTTGCAGATGAGGAAACTGAGGCACACAGAAGTAAAGAATTTGACAGAGATGACTTAGCTGGTAAGTGCCAGAAACAGGATTTGAACACAGACTAGTATAGTGCTAAAGCCTGCATCCTCGAGCAGCATGCCATGCTTTCACTACTCAGACAGAGTGCTCAGTCACAGCAGCTTTTGGACTTTCAAAGTTCATCCCTGGTCCCAAGTAATTCAATAGGGGAAATCCCGAGTTTTCAAAGATCTTGGTATTTCCTTAAGACATTTTGATGTAAACTTCAAGATCTTAGAAGGTTAGAAAAATGTTTTTCAAGATGTGATTTTCCATTTACTTAATTCGGAATTACAGGGGGTGCTGACTGAAAGAAAAAAGAACACAAACTTAAGCCCTAATTCAGACCTATTAAATCAGATTGTCTGGGGATCCATATTTTCAAGAGGTGCTCAAATTGACCTGGGTGCATAGTAGCTTGAGAACTACTGGGTTAGAAGTTTCTGAGAGATCAGCCAAGATCCAAGAAATTAATTTCATTAACTTTCTCATTCTTGCTGTCTTCTTTCCCTTCTCTCACCCTACCAAATGTGAACATACCCCCAAGCTTCATTATTCTGTCTTCTACATGGCCTTCTCTCTCTATTCTCTTCCTCAGAGGCCTCCATTATCATCGCTTCCTAGTACATTATATGAGGAGCTGTGAGACTTAGGTCCTACTTTCCATTGTACCCTCAACTTTATGACATAGGGCAGGTCAGTTCCCCTATCTGAACCTCAGTATTCTCACCTGTAAAATGGTTAGAGCTGTGAAAGTGCATTTTTAACAAGTTCCCCATAAAATTTTTAAAAATCTCCTCTAAACTCTGAGAATCACTGATAAAAATGTATGGTAAATCCCCTCTTCATTGCAACAAACTTGGTATCATGATCTTAGCTTCTCTTTTTCCCCAACAGTATTTCTATGCACTTTCACTTGCTGTCAGCTAGTGTGCTTAGATAATGTAAATTTATTTTATTATTGGCCAAGCACAAAAAAATCCAAAAGGTAAATGTGCTGCAAAAAAAAAGTTTATCCAGTTCATTTCCAAACCGAACAGAGATGACTTTGGATTTAGCACAGTTTTAGATTACCTATGACTCTGCTCTTCTCCATTAGAGTGAGTAATTGAAAGCTAGCTATGTGTGCGCTTACAGAAATTATTTTAAATTGTTCACATTAAATAAATCTCAGCCTCTGGTGCTCTCTATAAGAAACGGTGGTAAGAATATTAATGAGCACTTTCCCTAGAATGAGAATTTATAACTTCTAAATAACCATGAAGGCTCCTGTTTTCATTCTCACAAATTAGGGAACTAATGAGAAGGGGCTTGCATTATTCAAGGCCAAAGTCAGACAAAGCATAAGAACATTAGCTCACATTTACTAGGCACTTAAAATATATGTCTTAGTCTATTTTCTGCTGCTTTAAACAGAATACCACAGACTGGGTAATATATAAAGAACAGAAGTTCATTTGGCTCACAGCTCTGGAGACTGGGGAGTCCAAGAGCATTGCACCAGCATTTGGCAAGGGTTATCCCATGGCAGAAGACATCCTATGGTGAGCAAGAAAATGGAGACAAAACTTATCTTTTTATTAGGAGTCTGCTCGCATGATGACTAACCTATTCTCATGATATCCGCATTGATCCATTCATGAGGGCAGAGCCTTCATGACTTAATTACCTCTTAAAGGTCTTACTTCCCAATACTGTTATATTGACAATTAAATTTCAACATGAATACAAGATTAATGTACACAAATCAGTAGCTCTCCTATACACCAACAGTGACCAAGCAGAGAATCAAATTAAGAATTCAACACCTTTTACAATAGCTGCAAAATAATAAAATATTTAGGAATATACCTAACCAAGGAGTCGAAAGACCTCTGCAAGGAAAACTATAAAACACTGCTGAAAGAAATCATAGATGACACAAACAAATAGAAACACATCCCATGCTCGGCCGGGTGCAGTGGCTCACGCCTGTAAACCCAGCACTTTGAGAGGCCGAGGTGGGCGAATCACAAGGTCAGGAGATCGAAACCATCCTCACTAACACGGTGAGACTCCGTCTCTACTAAAAATACAAAAAATTAGCCGGGCATGGTGGCGGTGCCTGTAGTCCCAGCTCCTCGGGAGGCAGAGGCAGGAGAATGACATGAACCCAGGAGGCGGAGCTTGCAGTGAGCCGAGATAGCACCATTGCACTCCAGCCTGGGTGACAGTGCAAAACTCTGTCTCAAAAAAAGAAAAAAAAAGAAACACATCCCATGCTCATGGATGGGTAGAATCAATATTGTGAAAATGACCATACTGCCAAAAGCAATATACAAATTCAATGCAGTCCCCATAAAAATATCACCATCATTCTTCACAGAACTAGAAAAAAAAATCCAAAATTCATATGGAACCAAAAAAAGAGACCATAGCCAAAGCAAGACTAAGCAAACATAACAAATCTGGAGGCATCACACTACCTAATTTCAAACTATTCTCTAAGGCCAAAGTCACCAAAATGGTATGGTACTGGTATAAACATAGGCACATAGACCAATGGAACAGAATAGAGAACCCAGAAATAAACCCAAATACTTAGAGTCAATTGATCTTCGATGAAGCAAACAAAAACATAAAGTGGGAAAAGGACACCCTTTTCAACAAATGGTGCTGGGAAAATTGGCTAGCCACATGTAGGGGAATGAAACTGGATCCTCATCTCTCACCTTACACAAGAATCAACTCAAGATGGCTGAAGGACTTAAACCTAAGACCTGAAACTATAAAAATTCTAGAAGATAACATTGGAAAAACCCTTCTAGACATTGGTTTAGGCAAGGATTTCATGACCAAGAACCCAAAAGCAAATGCAATTAAAAAAAAAAAAAGATAAATAGCTGGGACCTAATTAAATTAAAGAGCTTTTGTATGGCAAAAGGAACAGTCAGCAGAGTAAACAGACAAACCACAGAGTGGGAGAAAATCTTCACAATCTATACATCTGACAAAGGACTAATATCCAGAATCTACAAGGAACTCAAATCAGAATAAAACAAATAATCCCATCAAAAAGTGGGCTAAGGACACGAATAGACAATTCTCAAAAGAAGATACACAAATGGCCAACAATATGAAAAAATGCTCCACAGCACTAATGATCAGGGACATGCAAATCAAAACCACAGTGTGATTCCACCTCACTCCTGCAAGAATGGCCTTAATCAAAAAATCAAAAAACCGTTGTTGTTGGCATGGATGCAGTCACCAGGGAACACTTCTACACCGCTGGTGGGAATGTAAACTAGTACAGCTACTATGGAAAACAGTGTGGAGATTCCTTAAAGAAGTAAAAGTAGAACTATCTTTGGTCTTGCAATCCCACTACTGGATATCTACGCAGAGGAAAAGAAGTCATTATTCAAAAAAGTTACTTGCACATGCATGTTTATAGCAGCACAGTTCATAATTGCAAAATTGTGGAACCAACCCAAACGCCCATCAATCAATGAGTGGATAAAGAAACTGTGGCATATATACACACGATGGAATACTACTCAGCCATAAAAAGGAATGAATTAATAGCATTTGCAGTGACCTGGATGACATTGGAGACTATTATTCTAAGTGAAGTAACTCAGGAATGGAAAACCAAACATCATATGTTCTCACTGATATGTGGGAGCTAAGCTATGAGGACGCAAAGGTGTAAGAATGATACAATGGACTTTGGGGACTTGGGGGGAAGAGTGGGAGGGAGGTGAGGGACAAAAGGCTACACATATGGTGCAGTGTATACTGTTCGGGTGATGGGCGCACCAAAATCTCAAAATCAACACTAAAGAACTTACTCATGTAACCAAATACCCCCTGTACCCCAATAACTTATGGGAAAAAAAATTTCAACATGAGTTTTTGCTGGACCTAAAACTGTAGCAATGTGCCAGGCATAAGACTCAATTCTTTCAGTGGAGTATCTCATTCAATCCTTACCCTAGGCCTATAAATAGATATTACTATCCCTTCTTTGCAGAAGGAAATAAAGATTCAGAGAACTTCAGCAACTTGCTGAAGATCACATAGCATATCAGACATACAGCCAGTCTTGAAACCTAGGGCTCTCTGGCTCTAGAGCCCATGCTCTTAAGTGTGATACTATGGGCCTGCTTGTGCGCAGTCTTCCTCTGCCCACGCTTCCTATCTAATACCTGGGCTTTGTTCCTAAGACAAGTGCACTTGGGGTTCAGAGCTTATCTGGCCCTGTCTTGCTACCTAGTTGCCTGACTTCATAGCCTGCCCTGTGCCTCAACTTCTAAGGTTAAAAACCTCTCTTTCTTCCCTGTCCTTCCCTGATTCTCCAATTCCCCTCCTTCCTTGGATGGTACTGCTCATCTGCTTAGCCATTCCTAGATTCCTCACTGCTGCTCTGCTCATGGGATGGATGCCTTGTTAACTTAATTGGACTTCTTTGATGCTGACAGGACTAGAGCTGGTGTGTCTCAACACTTTCTGCACACCATAGTCTTTCCTCTGGCCTGGACTTTTAATCACTTCCACCCCCTTATTGCCATCTCATTTTAGGATGCAGGTTTAGCTTCAAGCTCTGGCCTGTCACTTCCTAAACTCACCCCATATGATTACATTTAACCCTTTTCTGTTTAAATAGTCTTACAATAGGCTGTGGGCAAAGTCAACATCATTTTCTATGCATTTTTATGGCAGTAGAGTGTTCCTTAATGAAATCTGCTGACCCAAAGGATCCTGTGATATACAGATAGGTAATGTCAAAGATGGAATGGACCTTCAAGGTCATTTAGTCCCAGTCTTTTACTATCAATAGAAAAACTAACGCACAGAATGGACAGGTGATTTGCCCAAGGTTAAATGGTGATAAGTAGTAGAAATGAGACAAGAACCTAAGGTTTCTATCCCATAACCCAATGTTAAATATCTAGACCACACTGGTGGTCACGGTCTATAGAGCTAGAGAGAAAATGTCAGATGATGCTTCTGTCTGAAACAAACTTCCACGGTCCATAATGAAAGGATCATCCAAAACAGGATGTCAGCATCAAAGAGCCCAGAAGATAATATGAGTCAGGGTAGTAGCTGAAAACCTTTCAGACACGGAGATCCTAAAATCAAGAAGGGGTAAGGGATACATCATTTTGGTTCCTCTAGGAAGCAGATGCCAAAAGATAGGAACAAAAGAGATTTTAATGGGGGTAAGACAAGTAAATGATAGGAGGGGATAGGAAGCAGAAGTAGGCAGAGAAAGACTTCATACCACCTACAGGCATGACCATTGTAAAACAAGAGGGAGAAGGAAGGAGAATAGGATAAGAAGAGCCTTAAACTGTGATGGCAGCTCGGAGAAATCTCAGCCAGTTCAACAATAATCTTTCCCATACAAAGACTACCCAGAGAGGCACCCTGCACTGGCCAGAAATGGTGAGCTCCGTTCACCTCTACCTCAGTCATTGTGTGAGGACTGCCCAGAAGCATATGGGCTCAGCTCAAAAGACAATGTAGAGCCTAAAGATGCTACAGCTGAAGGCTGTCAGCTAAATGAACTCCTTGTAGCAGGTGTTCTCTTAAAGGAAGATCTGAGCAGCATACTTTTATGTCTGCTACAAACGAGTGGTTAGAATGTGTTTGAAGCACCTCCAACACTTTAACTGAGCTGAAACAAAACAGCTAATAGTATTAGTCCTTGAGCTACCGTCGCTAGGGCTCAGGTCACCCTTTCCAGGGGAGGCGAAGTTTGGGTTTTCTGAGATTTACTTAGGGGAAGGTCCTGGAAGAGAAAGATAGCAGAGGCTGGTATGGATAAAGAGTAAAAACATAGAATGAAGTGGGTCATTTTCTCAATAGTGTCTATCTTCACTAGGATGGTGCTGTGGCCGGGAGAGGGAGAAGCTATTTTTAGATGAACATTCTGAGCATATTATTGGAAGCCTACTATATTTTAGGATCCATATGAATCCTGGAGTATGACAATAAATGAGCATAATGACGAGGCACATGGTTAGGTTATCTTCATGAATGCAAAAGTTAGGAATTCAGGATACCTTGTCTTGGCCTTAACCTAGGCATAAGTGTTTCAGAGAATGGCAGGTATTAGCAAATGTGGACCTCCCAGATGTTCCTTCAAAGTATATTTGGGGCTGGGCGCTGTGGCTCATGCCTGTAATCTCAGCACTTTGTGAGGCTGAGGCAGGTGAATCACCTGAAGTCAGGAGTTCGAGACCAGTCTGACCAACATGGTGAAACCCTGTCTCTACTAAAAATGCAAAAATTAGGCATGATGGTGTGTGCCTGTAATCTCAGCTACTCAGGAGGCTGAGGCAGGAAAATTGCTTGAACCCAGGAGGTGGAGGTTGCAGTAAGCCAAGATCGCACCATTGCACTCCAGCCTGGGCAACAAGAGTGAAACTCCATCTCAAAAAAATATATATATGTGTGTGTGTGTGTGTGTATATATATATATATATTTAAAGCCAACTATTTACTATAATAGAACAGGTCTCCTCTATACTCCATACCCATAAAACTTGTCCTAGATAGCTCAGGATATCAGTCTGCTGACCGTAGCACTGGACATCTATCTGTCTGATGCCTGTGCCAGATCACCTTAATATTTTAATTAGGGCTGGATGCATACATTCATTTAACAAACATGTATTGAGGGCCTATTCTCTGTCAGGTACTGTTATAAGCACATACCAATGAACAAGAAAGAAAACGGCCCACTTCATTCTATGTTTTTACTCTTACAGACAGAAATCTTCTCCCTCAGAGCTTACTTTAGAGATGGTGGAGACCACAACAATCAAAATGATAAGTTTATCCCATAATGTGTTAAGTGCTACAAAGAATGTAAAACAGGAAAAAGTGATCAAAGTAATTGAGTAGTATGTACGAGTGGTGATGGGAAACTACAGTAGATAAGGTGTCTCCGAGATGGCATCTGAACAGAGACTATAAGCCAAACATTTAACAATCTCAAAGAAGAGCATTCCAGACAAAGAGAACATCCAGGGAAACGTCTTTATGGCTAGAACAAGTTTGTCTTACAACAAGAACAACAAAAAAGGCTTGGGAGACTTCTGATCTGGACAAGATTGAGAAAACCCATTTCCCCCTTTTAAGACAACTATAAACTCTGAAAATGGCCCAAGAGACAACCAAGGAGAATTCTGAATGGTGGTAAGGGGAAGGCAAACCGGTTTGTGACCCCTGGAGAAACAGTACAAAAGCAGAGCATCTTGCATCTCTCCACCCAACAGAGAAAGGCCATTCAAACCTGACATTTCCTTAACACTGTTTGAGCACTAGAAGGCAGCCTAGTTAAGCCCATTAGTTAGTCTCCTCAGATGGAATGGGAGTCCCTCTGACAACAGTCAGTGAGTCAGACACCAGTGGCAAGAGAGATCAATCAGAAACCCCGACAAAAATAAACAGCTGGAGAAGTGCTCTCCTTCCCTACTGGGTAGATTTTAGACGGTCTTCTTTTGCTGCGAGATGCTGAAGTAGGCAGATGGAAGAGAAAAAAGGAATGTAGCCACAGTAAGTGGCCTATTCCAGGAAGTCTCTTTGTCTCTGTAGGCCTGACACTCTTCTGCCCTTCCCAAAGATGCTAGATAGCTACAGACATTAATAGGGTGCCCCACCACATCCCCTCTCCCACCAAAAGGCACCTCGCTGTCAACCTAGAGAAACCTTTCCTCCCCTTCAGGCAGCAACATCACGGACCAGAAAGAGCCCTAGTGGCACCAGACAAATCAAGCAGACCAATATGACACTTCATAGATCCTGAAAATAAAACTACCATTCGAATCACAGCCCATGAAAACTAGGACTTGTGTGCTAAACCTAAACAGTATGACTGGCTGATAAATTAAAAGTTTACATGGAACCCTGAGCCTCCTAACATAATAGACGTGATGTTCAGAATACAATGGAAAGTCACCTATCATACCAAGAACCAAGAAATGAAAAATTTGCTGGATAGGTTCAATAGTAGAGTGGAGATGACAGAATCAGTGAACTCGAGGAAGAGATCAATAGGATTTACCTAATCTGACTAACAGAGAGAACATAGCCCACAAAAAAAGCAGAGACTATTATGGGACAATGGCAAAAGATCTAATATTTATATTATCGGAGTATCACAAGGAGATAAGAAAGGGAATAAGGCTGAAAGAGTATTTGAAAAAATAATGACTGAAAAACTTCCCAAACCTATAGATTCAAGAAGTTGAGCAATCCCCAAACAGGATAAATTCAAATCCATTCTAAGACGCATCATAATTAATCTTTTAAAACTAAAGGCAGCCAGGTACAGTGGCTCATATCTGTAATCCCAGCACTTTGGGAAGTCGAGGCAGGAGGATTACTTGAGGCCAGAAGTTTGAGACAAGCCTGGGCAACATCTCTAAAAAGACAGACCCCCATCTCTAAAAAGAAATCAGCTGAGCATGGTGGTACACACCTGTAGTTCCAGCTACTTGGGAGGCTGAGTTGGGAGGATCACTTGAGCCCAGGAGTTTGAAGCTATAGTGAGCTATGATTGTACCACTGCATCCCAGCTTGGGCAATAGAGTAAGACTCCATCTCAATAAAGAAATAAATAGAATAAATAAATAAATAAGGAAAAAAAGGGGGGAAAATAAAACTAAAAACAAAGAAGAAATCTTGAAAGTAGCCAGAGAAAAACAATGAATTACCTATGGAGAAACACCAATTCAAATTATAGCAGATTTCTCATCTGATACCGTGGAGGCAAGAGTGAAGTGACGCAACTTGAAAGTATGGAGACAGGAGAACTGTCAAGTGCAAATTCTACATCTGGCAAAAATATTCTTAAGGAATGAAAGTGAAATAAAGCATTCTTTTTTTTTTTTTTTTTTTTTTTTTTTTTTTTTTTTTTTTTTTTTTTTTTTTTGAGACGGAGTCTTGCTCTGCCACCAAGGCTGGAGTGCAGTGGCCGGCTCTCAGCTCACTGCAAGCTCCGCCTCCCGGGTTCACGCCATTCTCCTGTCTCAGCCTCCCGAGTAGTTGGGACTACAGGCGCCCGCCTCGTCGCCCGGCTAGTTTTTTGTATTTTTTAGTAGAGACGGGGTTTCACCGTGTTAGCCAGGATGGTCTCGATCTCCTGACCTTGTGATCCGCCCGTCTCGGCCTCCCAAAGTGCTGGGATTACAGGCTTGAGCCACCGCGCCCGGCCAAGCATTCTTAAATGAAGGAAAAACTAAAAAAATTTGTCACTAGCAGAACTCTTAAATAATAGCTACGGGAAGCTCTTAAAACAGAAAAAAAAAATGATAAAAGAAGGAATCCGGCCGGGCGCGGTGGCTCAAGCCTGTAATCCCAGCACTTTGGGAGGCCGAGACGGGAGGATCACGAGGTCAGGAGATCGAGACCATCCTGGCTAACATGGTGAAACCCCGTCTCTACTAAAAAATACAAAAAACTAGCCGGGTGAGGTGGCAGGCGCCTGTAGTCCCAGCTTACTCGGGAGGCTGAGGCAGGAGAATGGCATAAACCCGGGAGGCGGAGCTTGCAGTGAGCTGAGATCCGGCCACTGCGCTCCAGCCTGGGCGACAGAGCGAGACTCCGCCTCAAAAAAAAAAAAAAAAAAAAAGAAGGAATCCTGGCACATCAGGAAAAAAAAGTATATACAACAAATGCACTGGTACACAGAAGACATTACCAGTTTCCTCATGAGCTTTGTAAGTCATGTTTGATTGCTGAAACAAAAATTATAACACCCTCTGATACTGAGGACAATGATAAATAACACCATGGAAGATGAAGAAATGTAAATAGAAGTGAGGTTTTCACACTTCACTTGTAGTAGCAAAATGAGATATCATCTAACCCCAGTTAAAATGCCTTATATCCAAAAGGCAGGCAATAACAAATGCTGATGAGGATGCAGAGAAAAGGCAACCCTCAGGCCGGGCGCGGTGGCTCAAGTCTGTAATCCCAGCACTTTGGGAGGCCGAGACGGGCGGATCACAAGGTCAGGAGATCGAGACCATCCTGGCTAACATGGTGAAACTCCTTCTCTACTGAAAAATACAAAAAAAAAAAAAAAAAAAACTAGCCGGGCGAGGTGGCAGGCGCCTGTAGTCCCAGCTACTTGGGAGGCTGAGGCGAGAGAATGGCGTGAACCCGGGAGGCAGCGGAGCTTGCAGTGAGCTGAGATCCGGCCACTGCAATCCAGCCCAGGCGACACAGCGAGACTCCATCTCAAAAAAAAAAAAAAAAAAAGAAAGAAAAGGCAACCCTCGTAAACTGTTGTTGGGAAGGTAAATTAGTACAACCACTATGGAGAGCAGTTTGGCGATTCCTCTAAAAAACTAAAAGCAGAGCTACTATATATGATCCAGCCATCCCACTGCTGGGTATATACCCAAAGGCAAGAAAATCAGTATATCCAAGAAATATTTTCACTCCCATGTTTGTTGCAGCCCTGTTCACAAAAACTAAGATTTGGAAGCAACCTGTGTCCATCAACAGATGAATGGATAAAGAAAATGTGGTACATATACTCAAGGGAGTACTATTCAGCCATTAAAAAAAAACGAGATCCTGTCATTTGCAACAACATGGATGGAAGTGGAGATCATTAAGTGAAACAGCCAGACACAGAAAGACAAACCTCATGTTTTCACTTATTTGTGGGAGCTAAAAAAAACTGAACTCGTGGAGATAGAGAGCAGAAGGATGGTTACCAGAGGCTGGGAAGGATGGTGGAGGGTCAGGGGAAGTTGGGGATGGTTAATGGGTACAAAAAATAGAAAGAATGAATCAGACCTAGTGTTTCAGGATGCATACCCCATTCTCCATGATGTGCTTATTTCACATTGCATGCCTGTATCAAAACATCTCATGTATCCCATAAATATATACACTTACTATGTACCCACAAGCATTAAAAATAAAAACAGTTTTTAAAACTAAGTCAGGATCGGCCGGGCGTGGTGGCTCAAGCCTGTAATCCCAGCACTTTGGGAGGCCGAGACGGGTGGATCACGAGGTCAGGAGATCAAGACCATCCTGGCAAACACGGTGAAACCCCATCTCTACTAAAAAATACAAAAAACTAGTCGGGCGAGGTGGTGGGCGCCTGTAGTCCCAGCTACTCGGGAGGCTGAGGCAGGAGAATGGCGTGAACCCGGGAGGCGGAGCTTGCAGTGAGCTGAGATCCGGCCACTGTACTCCAGCCTGGGCAGCAGAGCGAGACTCCGTCTCAAAAAAAAAAAAAAAAAAAAAAAAAAAAAAAAAAAAAAAAGAAAACTAAGTCAGGATCGATCACAGACATAAACATAAAATGGAAAACTATAAAACTTTTAGGAAAAAAACAGGAGGAAATCTCTGGGATCTAGAGTTCAGCAGAGTTTTTAGAGTTAGCCCCAAAAGCAGGGTCTATAAAAGGAAAAATAGTTCGTCAATAATTTTAAAATTTTTGCTCTGTGAAAGTACATATGAAGAGAATGAAAAGACAAGCTACAGACTGGGGAAAAAATGTACAAATCACATATCTGAGAAAGTACTCATGTCTATAACACACAAAGAACTCTCAAAACTCAATATTTGATCAATCCAGTTAGAAAATGGGCAAGATATATACAGACATTTGCTGAAGAGAACATACACATGAAGAATAAGCACGTGAAAAGCTATTGAACATTGTTAACCATTAGGGAAATGCAAATGACAGCTACAATGAGATAGCGCTACATGCATATCAGAATGTCCAACATAAAAAAGAGTGGCAACACCACTATTAGTGAAGGTGGAGAGAAACTGAGTCACTCATACATTGCTTGTGGGAATGTAAAATGGTATGGCTACTCTGGAAAACAGTCTAGCAGTTGCTTTAAAAATTAAACACGTAGCTGGGCGTGATGGCTCACACCTGTAATCCCAGCACTTTGGGAGGCCGAGGCGTCAGGGTCATTTAAGCCCAGGAGTTTGAGACCAGCCTAGCCAACGTAGGAGGACCCCCATCTCTACAAAAAATAAATAAATAAATAAATAAAAATAAAAAAAAATAAAAAAAATTAGCCAGAAGCGCACCTGTGGTCCAGCTACTTGGGTGGGCTGAGGTGGGAGGATCGCTTGAGGCCGGGAGATCGAGGCTGCAGGGAGCCATGCTCATGCCACTGCACTCCAGCCTGGATGACAGAGTGAGCAAAGTGAGACCCTGTTTCAAAAAAAAAGCAAAAAAAGCTAAACATGTGCTTACAAATGCAACTGCAATCTTGGGGATTTATCCCAGGGAAATGAAAAACTTATATTTATGTAAGACCTGTAAATAAATATTACAAATGCCCTTCAATGGGTGAATGGTTAAACTGAGGCACATTCATACTGTGGAACATAACTCAGCAATAAAAAAAAAAAATACAGATACATGCAACAGCCTGGACGAATCTTCAGAAAATTATGCTGAGTGAAAATAAGGCAGTCCCGAAAGTCACATACTGTACAATTCTATGTATACAATGTTTTTGAAATGACAAAATTATAGAAATGAAGAACAGATCAGTGGTTGCCTAGGGTTAAGGAGGTGGGGGGAGGAGATGAATATGATTATAAAAGGGCAATAGGAGCGATCCTCAAGGTGATGGCATTGTTCAGTACTTTGACTATGTACTATAAGACCTACAGTTTCAGGATGCAAACCCCATTCTCCATGATGTGCTTATTTCACATGTGGTGGTATCCACCACATGAACTTACATAGGTGATCAGATTATATAGAACTAAATACACGTACACACATATGAGGATAAATATTAATAAAGCCAGGGAAATCTGAATAATATAGGTGGATTGTATCAACATCACTATTCTTACTATCATGTTTTCCAAAATGTTACCATTGGGGAAAACTGGACAAAATGTATGAGAGATCTTGCTCTATTGTTTTTTCAGCTGCATGTGAATCTGCAATTATCTCAATTAAAAATGTCAATTAAAACAAACAGCCAGGGTTGCTGGAGCTTAGTGGATGAGCAGGAGAGTGGTGAGCGGCAGGTAAATGAGCTAAGCAGAAGACAGATTATCCACAGCCTAGTAACCCACGGAAAGAGTTTGGATTTTATCCTAAATCCATTGGGAAGCCATTGGAGGGGAGTCACATGAATTTATGCATATTTTAAGAAATAATTCTGGTTGCTGTATGGAGGGGCCAGAGTGGGAACAAGGAGACCATTGTAGCAGGCCAATGTTTTTCCCTGTATTGCTACCTTGTGGCAAGAAATTTCCGCTAGCTTGGATCAGAAATGAGTGAAGATGGAGAGATGTGGAGGGATTCAGGATATATTTTGGAGGTGGAGCTAACAGAAGTTCATAGTTGGATGGATGACTATGAATTTCCCAGTCCAGGGAATTTTCTGGAGTGGGGCCACTTCTACACAAACACCCTGAGCTATTCTTACAGGACAAGTGAATTTTCAGAAAAGGAATATACATTTGAGTACATGCCGACTGCCTGGCCTATCACATGGGATTGGTATCAGCCTTTCTGGTAGCTTTAGATGTTAGAAATCTCAAGCTATGTGGAAATTTCTAAAATAGAATTACCAAAAAAAAAAAAAAAAAAGGCTCCTCTTGGCAGACAGATTAGAAAAAAGAGGTCAACAGCCAGATGGATGCAGTCCTGTGCAGGGCACAAGGCTTGGGAGAAGAGCATGAGCTGAATTTCAGTCCCACACCCCCTTAGCCAGGCGCCATTGTGTGGCGCACAAAACAAACCCTGCAGCCCTGCTGCCGCACCTAGAAGCTTGAGTTCCGCCTGCTGTTATTGCTGCCTGTGGACACTAGGGGGCAGGGCAGGGCAACTAAGTAAATTCGGCCTTCCCTTGCTTCTTAGGAGGGTCTGATGTGGTGGCCCATGGACATGGGCTGGACTTCAGCTTCAGATAAAATCCATTAGCTCCCAGAGGTTCCCAGGCTTAGCTGGTCTGGGAAATTAATTGCTCATTAATCTCTTTGAGACTGAAGAATTGGGCTGCCAGCTCATTTGACTGGTAAAACTAACCCAGTTTCCTACAAGTTTGTTTATATCTTGCCAAGTGGAGCTATGGAATGTTTCTTAAAGCAGTTTAGAAATCTGAAAATATCCAGTATAGTCCACATCACTCCAGTATAATTCCAACATATTCTGGTTTGCAAAAGGGATCCCACCGTATTGCCAGTCGGCCAGCTAGGGAAGAGTATGATTTATGCAGTGTTTCCTTAGAACCCAGTGTTTCCAGTTATAATTGTATCTAAGCAATTTGAGTCTAGTGGCTTCCTTTGTTAATCTCTTAGGTGGCAGCACCAGCGAGGGCGAGGAGATAGGTCCGGATGATTGTAAGAATAGTTCCACAGCCTCCTTGCCTGTCACTGATGCACAGGGCACAGAGTACAAGTATTGCTTCCTAGTGGCTACTAGGTGGCCTCTAGCATCCCCAGCCTTGGGGACCATGTCAGCTATGTCCAAGAGGATGGGCAGATTGTGTGAAGGTGTCAGGAGACTAGCAGAATGACATTTGGGAAAGGTTTCTGAGTGCCAGATGGAGAGGCATGGCTACAATAAGGCATGGCAGCAGAAGGAGACAGAGGGGAGTGTCGGGAGCCAGTGTGCTGTGTCAACCGGGGCTCAGAGAACCAAGGTGAATAGAAATAAGACAATTGAAGTGAAGCACAAGGAGGCAAATCCAGAACACAGGCACCCAATGCCCCCGCGGGATTGTTTCATGCTGGTATTTCTCTGGAAAGACTGTGTCTAGTTAGTTTATGGGGCCAGGATGAGGAAAATAACAGTAAAGCATTCTGTACTTTTCTAGGCTGTCTCAGTTCTATGTAAAGGTGGTGGGGGATTTGCCCTGAAAGGTGCTCTGCAAGCCCCCTCTCAGGATAAATGTATTTGCGTGGTCAGCCTGGCACCCTGAATTATTATTATTTTTAATTACACACATGTGCCTCGAATCACTAATACAAAAGAGGTCTTGTGGAAGCCAAGACTGGCTGTGCAGCCGCGGATGAAGCCTGCTTTCCAGCAGAGGGCAGCATCCACTGGTTATAGTTCATTCCTGACCTGAACAAGCCTAGTGACAGTTTTAGGGAGATTGAACAAGGGAGGAGGATGTGGTCTGGAAAATGGGAAGGGAGTGGATTTCCTCATGTTTCATCTTCTCTTGCAATGTCATGGTGTATCTGGGGACTCAGTTGTTACTGAGCACTTCTCTCCATTGAATACAATAAAAAGTCACAGAGGAACCAAAGAAGCTGACAAGAAGCTGACAATATGGTATGTGACAAGGACTTTGAGGGATTTTGCTGTTGTTGTTTTTTAATCCCCAAGGAACCTTGGATAAAAGAATGATTACTTTTGCAGGAAAAGTAGCTACTAGGATTGTTTGTGGTGTGGATTTCTTTTTTGTGACATGTAAAAACACTGGTTTTAATCTAGTTTTAACACCCTGAAAATGGTTTATCTCAGTATGTGCTCATCTTCCTTCCCCTTTCCAAGGGGGCCCTCCTCAAGTTCCCCTATCAGTAGCTGTCTCACTTCCTCTTAAAAGTCCCCACCCAGTAGCTGCCACATTTCACTTTGGGAAGAGGAGTAACTAAGAATGGGTAAGCTGGCTCAGAGCTTCCTTGCCCTCCTTGTCAGGGGCTCAAATCAATCTGGGTCCCCTCTCTCCAAGGTTATCCAGTAACATAACAGGGACCTGTGTGTCTGCAACTGAAGTGAACTCTTGGAGAGGGGCTTGTGTAGAACTTGTACTCCTTTTGGCCCAAGAAAACTCAGACAAGTCTTAGCCACTTGCTGATTGTAAGAAGCAGATATGGTGTTCGAACAGAGGTCTTTTGACTGCAAATCTAGTCCTTGCTTTATGACATTGGAGGGTCTTCTGAACAATAGAAACTTCATTAATGTTCATTGAGAGGTCATGTATATGACACATTGGTTAAAATCCCAGTGTCTGACAACTGGGGGGTGTGTGGTGTGTGTGTGTGTGTGTGTGTATGTTAAAGTATATATAGCATAAAATGTACCATTCTAATCATTTCTGAGTATATAATTCAGTGGCATTAAGTCTATTCACAATGCTGCACAATCACTACTATCTATTTCCAGAACATTGTCATCATCTCAAACAGAAACTCTGTACAGACAACTAGTTTTCAATTCAGGTTCTGCCACTTAGTAGCTGTGTAAACTTGTACAAAGTCCTTAATTTCTCAGGGCCTCAATTTCCTCATTTATGAGATGAAGATAGTAATAGTACCTGCTTCATATGATTGTGTATATATAGTAATATTTATTCATATTAATAACTAATATCTATTGATTTGTTAATTGATGAATATTTATTCCATGTTTACTGAGTTCTTACTCTGTGTCAAGCACTATGCTTTAACTAGTGAATGGCAGGGTGAAGACTTAAACTCAGATTGGCTTGACTTTAGGGCTTGCATCTGTACTGCTTCTACTATGAGGATTCAATGAGATAAGGATGCTCAGTGCCTGCCACACAGCATTCCCTCAACTAATGCGAGCTACTTATTTTAGTTATTTATTTTTTTAGAGATGCAAGTCTCCCTCTGTTATCCAGGTCGACCTAGAACCCCTGGCCTCAAGTGATCCTCCCACCTCAGCCTCCCGAACAACTGGGACTACAGGTACGAGCCACTACTACACCCAGCTTAAATGCTATTTTATGGTTATCATTACTGCTGTCAAATTGAGTTTGAAACTCATGCCTTAACCTGTCTGGTGACAGTATGTTGCTCTCTCCTCCTGCACAGGGAATGTCACAAATAGCAATAAATTTTCCCTCCATTTCCGTAGGGAAAAGGGGTAGGCAGCCTCTTTGATGGATGTCTGACTAACCACATCTATTTGCCACCCAAGAACTGCCACAATGGCTGGGTGCAGTGGCTCATGTCTGTAACCCCAGAACTTTGGGAAGCCAAGGCAGGTGGATCACTTGAGGTCAGGAGTTCGAGACCAGCCTGGCCAGCATGGTGAAGCCCCATCTCTGCTAAAAATACAAAATAATTAGCTGGGTGTGGTGGCGCATGCCTGTAGTCCCAGCTACCTGGGAGGCTGAGGAAGGAGAATGGCTTGAACCCGGGAGGTGGAGGTTGCAGAGAGCTGAGATCATGCCATTGCACTCCAGCCTGGGCAACGGAGCAAGACTGTCTCAAGGGAGGAAAAAAAAAAAAGAGAAGAAGAAAGAAGAAGAAGAAGAAGAAGAGGAGGAGGAGGAGGAGGAGAAGGAGAAGGAGGAGAAGGAGGAGAAGAAAGAAGAAGAAGAAGAAGAAGAAGAAGAAGAAGAAGAAGAAGAAGAAGAAGAAGAAGAAGGAGGAGGAGGAGGAGGAGGAGGAGGAGGAGGAGGAGGAGGAGAGAAAGAAGAAAGAAGAAAGAAAGAAGAAAGAAGAGGAAGAAGAAGAAGAAGAAGAAGAAGAAGAGGAGGAGGAGGAAGAAGAAAGAAGGAGAAGGAGAAGGAGGAGGAGGAGGAGGAGGAGGAGAAGGGGAAGAGGAAGAGGAAGAGGAACTGCCACTCTAGCTGCATGGCTGGAAGATATCCGTTTCTTTCTCCATTTTTTGTCCCATGTAGGCCAGGGGCCTGGCAGGGCAAGCAGTGACAAAGGCTATCTTCAAAGGGTGAAGAAGAATGAAGGAAAAATCCCTTTTAGCCACTGATTTCCATAGCTACTCTCACCTCCCCTCCTCTACCCACTACCAAGACCCCTGCCGCCCCTGCAGGCAGTAGATAACAGTGTCAAGGGAGAGAAAAAGGGAGAGAATCCTATCCTTCTCAGCTAGTCATGCTACCCCTGAAGTTTTCCCACCTCACCCTCTTGTTCTTTCAGTGCCAGTCTCTTGCTTGGGCTGGCCACACATTGAGACAGAAGAGAAAAGGGAAGTGGGACAGAATGGGGAAAACTGGGGGACTCTGTTCCCTATCTCCTGCTCACTTTCCAGCCCTCACCGGGGCTTCTCTTCCAAATTCACAAATCTATTCTAGATCCCAGCGTCCTTTCCCTAGCAATTCACAGCCTTCAACCCGCTGGACTACCACCCATCTTTACCCCCTCACCCAGAACCACCTGAATGAGGGGAGTCATTGTCCAGCTCCAAGCAGTTCCAACAAGTTGTCCCTGTTCCTGCTGTCAAGGATAGTCTGGGACCTTCAAGTTAGGTACATATCTGGATTCTTTCCTCATACTCTGTCTCAATAGGAGGGATTATTTGCCATTTCTAGACTACAGCCCATGTTTTCCTACTTCCATGCTTTTGCTTCTATAGTTACTTCTCCTTGAAACAAACTACCCCCTTTACTGTCATTGTTCATCTCAACTTCAACTGCTTTCAAAAAGCTTTCCCCAGTTTCTCCTTCCCAGAAGGGATATCTTCCTCGTTTTGATCTTCACTGTTTCCTGTATGTATCTCTCTGAATGTACCGCTCTTTCTTGTATGTATTACAAGAGGCCACTTCAGATAGCTTCTTATAGTCTCTCATGCTAATGTTTTATTTCTCCTAACAAGATAAATAACTGTCTTAGAGGCAAAGACTCTTCTTGAATTACATTTGTACCCCTTGCGATACCTTGAACATAGGAAACACTTGGTGAATACTTGATCCAAATTGACACATTTTCCCTAGAAACATGGGTAGGTTTTGATTACTTTATTGATCTGGGAGGTGACCCTGGGGGCTCAGCCACTGTGCGAAACAGTGATTCTGTTTATGGGAAAATGCAGGCAAGCTTTAAACTGTGAATTTCAGCATGCACAGCCTGTTTATAAATTGAGTTTGGACTAGATTGACGGCAGCAAAAGAATGCCGCCAACTGGTCATCTGCAAGTTGAGTCTTCCACCAGCAGAGGGCAACATTGCCAGCATCTAAACCAAAACAACCTTGAGGCCATGTTCTCTTTCTTTTTTTTTTTCCCCCCTCCATCACTTCATCACTGGGAGGAGAAAGGGGATTGATTTTCTGGCAGACGACAGAACACCCCATCAGTTTTGTCAGTTTTGTGGAAATTTGGGGTTGGGCTAGGAGGTGGCTGAAGAAAGAAAAAGGGGAAGTTTGCCCCAATATACATTAAATTCCCTCTCATTGGATCCAAGTCAATACAATTCTTTAAATTTTGATATGACACCATACATTAAAATGACATAAAATGAAAAATGACATATTGTAACGTGTAGCGCTTATGTTTTTTAAATCACTTTGCCCAAAGATCCTCTTTGATTGGATTTTCATAGGCCTTTACAGGTGAAAGGGAATTTAAAGGAGTGGGTACTCTAACCCGTTGGGATTGTTGGGATTCAGAAACAATACCCCAAAATGAAGGCCTCAGCAGCATCCACAGGAGCAGAAGTTTTTCTCTGACCTTCTCCTGCCCTCCTGTCTCTCAGTTCCATTCTCACCCAAGGCTAGCCATGGAAACTAAAATCGCTCTTCCCCGAAACAGGTCATGGAAACCAGAACCCCTTTCCCCCAAAGCCAGCCACAAAACGTAAAAATACTGCTCTAACTTTCCCTCCACTTTTCTGTGTCAAAACCAGCCATAAAGACATGACGTGACCTACCTTGTTTGACTGTAGATGATAAGACCTCCCATTCCAGAGAGGGTCCTGCCCCACACCCAGAAGGAAGGAATGCATGCTCAGAGAGGCCTAAAAGAATCTAGAGAGGACTTGCTGGGTTTTCTCCACTCAAGTTTATTCATTGGATCATACTCTTTTTGTCCAAGCACATTTCCACATGGCTGCCCATACTTTGTTGAACCTAAGCATAAAAATGGACTTCTCCTGTATCCTTGAGTCTTTATTCTGAAGACTCCCATACATGTTAAATAAATTTGTGTGCTTTTTCTTATATTCATTTGCCTCCTGTCAGTGATTTTTAGTGAACCTTCAGAGGGTGAATGGGAAGTTTTCTCTTGCACCTACAGGGACCTTGTGGAGTTTTGTTTTGTTTTGTTTTGTTTTGTTTTTCCCTTTAAATATTTCAGGCATGGCTGGTCGCAGTGGCTAATGCCTGTAATCCCAGCACTTGGGGAGGCCGAAGGGGGCGGATCACCTGAGGTCAGGAAGATGACTGGTCTCGAACTCCTGGCCAACATAGTGAAACCCTGTCTCTACTAAAAACACAAAAATTAGCCAGGCGTGGTGATGCACACCTGTAGTCCCAGCTACTTAGGAGGCTGAAGCAGAATTGCTTGAACCTGGGAAATGGAGGTTGCAGTGAGCTGAGATGGAGCCACTGCACTACAGCCTGGGCGACAGAGCAAGACTCCATCTCAAAAATAATCATAATAATAAATAAATAAAGGAATCAAATCAAAACTTCACAGATACAGCACTGATTACATGGGTACACCTTCAATTTATACTCTTTATATATATATGTTACATTTCAGTAACATTTACCAAAAAGTGGCTGATACAAATGAGGCCTCTGTGTATCATCCTGCTCTCATCCTCCTACTATCTACAGAGGCCCTGAATGTGAACATTGTCATTCTTGTGCACATTTTTGTACTTTTACGTCATATAAATGCATCCAAAAACAATATGTAGTGTTCTTCTGTATCTTTTTAAACTGCATGTAAATGGTGACCTGAGTATATTCCTCTTCACCTTGTTAGTTTTGCTCCACACTGCTTTGTATATTATTATAGACACCAGGCATGCATTAGCAAATACATGGCTGTAAGAAATGTATCTACGTTTATACATGCTTACACTGTGATTACTTTTCTTTTGCACTTTGAGCTATTCTACTTAAAACTTCCTTTCAAGAGGTGATTACATTTGGGAGAATTTTCAACTTGGAGAAATCTCTAGAAAACGGTCTCTACTCCTCCTGCCAGGCCTCTACTCTTCATCCAAGACTATACCCAATACATGCTTGTTTAAAGCTTTAATATATTCAACCAGAAATTTCAAACAACAAACACTTCCTGAAAGGCATCCTTGACATGCAAAGTTATGAGGGAAGGTATTAGGATGCATACAAAAATGTTATACAGGCAACTCTGATTTGTCCTGAAATGCTAATGAGTTATCACACGATTCAATTCCACATCTAGATTTTTTTTAAGCCTCCACTCTCAAACAGGGGCATATGAAGGCAAATTGAAGCAAGTCAGTTAGGAAAACATTTTGCATACAAATTTTGATATCATTTTCCTATTAAGAAGAGAAAAAGGGCCGGGCGCAGTGGCTAACGCCTGTAATCCCAGCACTTTGGGAGGCCAAGGTGGGCGGATCAGGAGGTCAGGAGATGGAGACCATCCTGGATAACATGGTGAAACCCCGTGTGTACTAAAAATGCAAAAAAAAAAAAAAAAAAAAAAAAAAAATCAGTCGGGTGTGGTGGTGGGCGCCTGTGGTCCCAGCTACTCAGGAGGCTGAGGCAGGAGGATGGTGTGAATCCAGGAGGCAGAGGTTGCAGTGAGCCGAGATTGCACCACTGTACACCGGCCTGGGCGACAGATTGAGACTCCGTCTCAAAAAAAGAAAAAAAAAAAAAAGGGCTGGGCACTGTGTCTCACCCCTCTAATCCCAACACTTTGGGAGGCTGAGGTGGACAAATCGGTTGATCTCACGAGTTCAAGACCAGCCTGGCCAATGTGGTGAAACCCCGTCTCTACTAAAAAATTAAAAAAAAAAAAAAAAAAGCCAGACGTGGTGGCACGTGCCTGTAGTCCCAGCTACTTGGGAGGCTGAGGTGGGAGGATCACTGAGTCTGAGGAGGTTGAGGCAGCAGTGGGCCATGATAACAATACTCCAGCCTGGGTGACTGAGTGAGACTGTGTGATCCTGTCTCAAAAAAAAAAAAAAAAAGAATAAGAATAAGAGAAAAAAATCCTCAGATAACCCTCCTCCCATTACCCTCAACACTTGCACCATTTGTTTTACGCAAATGACTGCTTTTCAGGGGCAAAACCAAGTTATCATGCAACTTCTCTGTCATTACCTGATAAAGCTGTAATGGACTAGTACTGTTCTTCTTAGAAATATTTCCAGGTTAGAAACATGAGTACTGCCAGGGAAAAATATGCTTAAATTTATATCTAAAGATCAGGACCAGGCACGGTGGCTCATGCCTGTAATCCCAGCACTTTGGGAGGCCAAAGCAGGTGGATCACAAGGTCAAGAGTTTCAGACCTGCCTGACCAACATGGTGAAACCCCATCTCTACCAAAAATACAAAAATTAGCCACGCGCAGTGGCACGTGCCTGTAATCCCAGCAACTCAAGAGGCTGAGGCAGGAGAATCGCTTGAACCTGGGAGGCGGAGGTTGCAGTGAGCTGAGATCCTGCTACTGCACCCCAGCCTGGGCGACAGAGTGAGACTCTGTCTCAAAAAAAAAAAAAAAAAAGGAGGTCTAGGCATTTTGAAGAGTGCCTCATTTTTCAAAGGAGAAACCCTCAATTTGCAACTCTGCAACATGGGGTATCTCATATCTCATTTTACTCACCAGAGTTTTCTTTCCTTTCATACCCTCATCTTTTTTTTTTTTTTTTTTTTTTTTTGAGATAGGGTCTTGCTCTGTCACCCAGGCTGGAGTGCAGTGTCATGATCATAGTTCACTGTAACCTCTGCTTCCTGGGTACAAGTGGTCCTCCCACCTCAGCCTCCCGGGTAGCTGGGACCAGAGGTGCACACCGCCACACCTGGCTAATTTTTGTATTTTTTGTAGAGACGGAGTTTCACCCTGTTCCCCAGGCTCGTCTCAAACTCCTGGACTCAAGCCATCTGCCCAGATCCCTCGCAATCTTAGGGATCGGCCGCTAAAGGAATACTGCTTTGGTTGCATTTTGCAACCCCTGGGGTGGAGATGAGAGGGTTGGATGGGAAGGGCAAATCTAAGTCAAATAATCAACACAGTCTTTGCTATAGCTATTTCTTCCTATAATTGAAATGCGTGAGTTTTTACTTTTCCCAAAGAACAGTTAAAGGAATAGAAAAGTACTAAAGTAGTCATTAGTAGATATGTAAATAGGCCCTGTGGTAAGAAAAAAGAACATTTCTGCCATAGATTAATTCCCGTAGTCAGTAGTTATCGAATATTCTCCGTGTGCTGCTCATTGTCCATAGGTACTGAGGGCACAGCAGTGAGCAAGACCGACAAGGTTCTGTCCTTGTGGAGTTGATGTTCTAGTGGGGAGAGACTGAAACAATAAACAAGATTATTTTAGATAGTGGTAAGTGCTATGTAGAAAACAAAACAGGGTAATGTGATGGTGGGGATGGGTAATTAGTTTAGATGGAGTGGTCAGGGAAGGCCTCTCAGAGGAGGTAACCTTTGAGCAGAGTCCTGAATAAGAGTGTGTCAGTGAACAAATACTAACATAGAGTTATTATATGACTCAGTCATGTAACTCTTACATATATACCCAAGAAAAATGAAAACCTATGCTCATACAAAAACTTGTACACTAATGTTCATAGCAATATTATTCATAATTGTCAAAAAGTGGAAACAACCTAAATGTTCATCAACTAATTAGTGGATAAACACAATGTGGTATAACCGTACAATGGAATATTATTCCACCACAAAATGGAATGAAGTTGTGCTGTAACATGGATGATCTTTGAAACCATTATGCCAATTGAAATAAACCAGTCACAAAAGGCCATGTATTGTATGATTCCATTTATATGAAATTTCCAGAATAGGCAAATTTATGGAGACAGATAATACATTCATGGTTGGTGAGGAGATGAGGAATAAGGGGTAATAGCTAAAAGATCTGGGGGTTCTTTTTGGGGTGAAGAGAAGTGTGAAATTAGATAGTGGTAGTGATTTCACAACTTTGAATATATTACAAACCATGGGTTTATACACTTTCAAGTGGGTGAATTTTATTGCACGTGAATTATATTTCAATAAAGAAATATAAAAATCGGATCATGGGCTGGGCACGGTGACTCATGCCTGTAATCCCAGCACTTTGTGAGGCTGAGACGGGTGGATCACCTGAGGTCAGGAGTTCAAGACCAGCCTGGCCAACATGGTGAAATCCTGTCTCTACTAAAAATACAAAAATTAGCTGGGCTTGATGGCTGGCACCTGTAATCCCAGCTACTCGGGAGGCTGAGGCAAGAGAATTGCTTGAACCCACGAGGCAGAGGCTGCAGTGAGCTGAGATCGTGCCACTGCACTCCAACCTGAGCGACAGAGAGAGACTCCATATTAAAAAAAAAAAAAGATTGGATCATGAATGCCTGAGAAACAGTACTTTGCTACTCATTTCACAGTGACAGAAAAACACTAAAAAAAAAAAAAAAGAGTGAGTCAGTCAGTCATATGGTGATGTGAGGGAAAGGGGTTTTAGGCAGAGAGAACAACAAGTGCAAAGGCCCTGGGGGTGGGGAGAGCTTGGTTTATTTGAGGAACAGAAAGCAGCTGGGTATGGCTGCTGTTGAGCAAGTGAGGGAGAGGGTGATGAAAGATAAGGTGGGAGAAGTAGGTAAAGACCAAAAAGTATACGGTTTTTTACACCATTTTAATGAATTTGGATTTTTTCTCAACATAGTGAGAAAGCATTGGAAAGTTTCAAGCAAGGGAATTACATGATCTGGTTAAAAAATGTTTAAGATTCCTCTGACTGACAAGTGGAGAATAGTTTGTGAAGTGGGGTAAAAGGAGAGGCGGGTAGAGAAGCTACTGCAGTAGAGAAACAAGTGGTGTCAGTAGCCTGGACAAAGGAGGTAACAGAGGAGATGGGGAGAAGCAGGTGGATTCAGGAAATACTTGGGAGGCAGAATCATCAGGACACACTGACACAGAGTATGAGGTGGGAGGGAGGGAAAAAGAGAAATTGGGTATAACTTCTAGATTTTTGGTATAATTACAAATAAATAATTGTTCTTGTTTCAGATATCTTTAGAGCCCTTTTTGGCTATGTGAAAACTTTGGCTGTATCTAGTTATAACTCAGGAATGCAATATGTAGGTCTGTCCTTGTTTCTTTAGTTACTCATTCACTACTATATTGCAGTTTCACCCTTTGCTGTCTCAAATAATCCAACCTCCATCAATAGCTGTATGATAATAATGATGAACGGTCTTTTAATCTTAATTTTACACTTCATTGTTATTATGTTATTATTTCCTCCTGCTATTTTCTCTTGCTGCCTACTTATAAATGTGGACTTTCCAGAACATAAACTTTCTGTGAAGGCCACTGCCTGACCACTTGTGTCTGCCAGTGAGTTCAGCAACACAGGGTTCCAAGGAACTACATGAGGCCATTTTTCCTGGGAGTTGCCCATGGCTTTCAATCATCTGTGGTTTTCAATTACTTTTGCTATTCTTCTTTCCATCAGCATAGCTAATTAAGTTGGCTCCAAGTCTCTGGTAAAAAGGTTTTATAGTGAAGAATGAAAATCTGGCCAACTTATTTCACACAATTCAGCTAAAAAGCTGTACACCAGTAACTTAATAAGGTCAAGATAATGTATTTTTTCTATTTTATGCATTTCAGTTTTATAAAGCGTCAGTTTCTAAATTGCTTTTTAAATTAATGAATATTTCTAAATACAACAGACTTCTTGTGAAGAAATCGTCAGTAGCATTAACTTAATCTTTGATTTTATTAGTTGTTTTTATTAGTTGTACAGAATCATGTAGTTTCTCATTAAGCTACTTAGAAGGTGCTCACCTTTCTTTCGGGCACTGTTTATCTAAGTCTTGAAAGAGACCCTTTTGCACTCAGTGTGTCTGAAATATGTTTCATTACTTTTCCCTCAAGCCTGATTTCTCCTGTGCCTTCTGTTCTAATAAACAGCACTCCCATCCAACCGAGTCAGAAACTTCCCCGTCATCTCGCACATTTGATCAGTTGTTACGTCTTTTCGCCTACCTCCTAAATATCCCACTTATGTGCCCAGCTGTCCATTTCCATTCAACTCCAATGCCACTGCTCTGGCTCAGGCCTCTCTTTTATCTGGAATATTGCAACAGTGTCCTGACAAGCCCCCTCTTCTATTAGTCATCTTCCTCCCCAAGCCATCCTTCATGCTGCAGTCACAGTGACTTTTCTAAATTCAAACCCGATTTTTAATCTCCTGCCTAAAAGCTTTCAATGACTCCCTATAGCTTGTTGGATAAAATCCAAACCCTTAGCACAGCACACACAGTCTTCCAATATTTGTCCTTTGCTCACTTTTCCAACATCACCTTCAACATAGGGAACACAGATATTTCTTACTCTCTGGGTATACTGAGTTACTTACAGCGCCCCTAGACTTTGTAGCTGTTGTTTCTCTGCCCAGAAGAATGCTTTCCTTTCCCTCCCAACCGTATCCCCCAGCAAACTCCTATTCTCTTTCAAGACCAAGCTCAAATCTCTTCTCTGTGAAGCTTTCTGAGATCCACTCCTTGGCTCTCATAGAGACTAGGTGCTTAATGAATTGTGACGAGTGGGTAAGTGCATAAATTAATGAAAGGTAGCTCATGGGATCAAGGGTGGGCAATATGGCATAAAGGGTTATGAATGAGGACTTCAGGGCATTGAAGGATGTGAGAATTTCAGCCAGAGAGGTTGGATTAGCGATAGGAAGAGGAGGAAACTTGCAGAGAACGGGAGTGGACAAAGACAAGATTTATGGTTTCCCTGGTTCTGGGTGACTTTCTTATACTTATTTAATTCTTTCACAAAGTGAAACATGGTTACTACTGAGCTAAAGTTGCTGAAAGAGGAAAGTCACTGAGATAGGCCTTCTATAAAGAGGAAGGAAGATAAAGTCATATTGAGATACGCATTGTTTTTTGTTACAAATGCAGTCAAACGTTTCCACATAGCCCCCCCAACAAATCCACCCTACAAGCAACTCTACACATGTTTATTGTTTTAGTATCTCCTCTTCCTGCTCACATAATGTGGAAAGGTTACTTTTCAACCAAGAAACTTTGGAAAGAAAGCTAAAAGTCCCTGAGAGCCTATAGAGTTCCCACTATGACTTTTAACCCACATTCAGTGTGGGGAAGAGATGTGCAGTAATAGCTCAGCCCTCAGGTATCCTATGATGCTAAAATAACAAATACCTCTAGAATGTTAGGGCTAGAAGTGCTCGTGAAGGTCATTTGATTTAAATATTTAAATAGATGAGAAACCAAGGCGCAGAGGGCTCAGGTTAGTAGCAGGTTGTAATGGGGAAGACACAGAAATAGACAATTTACAGCACCATGGGGCACGAATCAGAGTAGTATGCTAAGGTACTATGGGACGGCAGAGGAGAGGCATGCAGCAGAGCTTAGAGATGGGATGGAGAGGTGTCAAGGAAGGAAGTCTTCCTAGAAACCTTAGGTGTCTTGAAGAGGAAAAGTTAGCTTGGAGAAATTTTCTCCTCTCCTGGCCTCTTTTGTGTCCTATATTGTTTGTTTTACTAACTTTGAGAGGTGACAACGTGCTAGCAGCCCTGGCTCTCGGCACCTCCTCGGCCTTGGCAGCCACTCTGGCAGTGCTTGAGGAGCCCTTCAGCCCACCACTGCCTCTCTGGGCTGGCCAAGGCCGGAGCCAGCTCCCTCTGCTTGTGGGAGGTGTGGACGGAGAGGCGTGGGCGGGAACCGGGGCTGCGTGTGGTGCTTACCAGGCAGCGCGAGTTCCCGTGGCACCGGATCAGGCCAGCACTTGGAGCGGCTCGCGGCGCTGCCGGCCCAGGGCAGTGAGGGGCTTAGCACCCAGGCCAGCAGCTGGGGAGGGTGGGCCAGGTCCCCCAGCACTGCCCACCCGCCCGCGCAAGCTTGAATTCTCGCCTGGCCTCAGCCGCCTCCCGGCGGGGCAGGGCTTGGAATCTGCAGCCCGGCCCCCCCGCCCCTCCCCGCCGCGGTGGGCTCCCGCGTGGCCTGAGCTTCCCAGACGGACGGGCGCCACCCCCTGCTCCAAGGCGCCCGGTCCCATCAACTGCGCAAGGGCTGAGAAGTGCAGGCAGGCAGTGCGGGACTGATTGGCAGCTCCGCCCTGGCCCTGGTGTGGGATCCACTAGGGGAAGCCAGCTGGGCTCCTGAGTGGGGTGGGGACTTGGAGAACTTTTATGTCTAGCCAGAGGATTGTATATGCACCAGTCAGCACTCTGTGTCTAGCCCAGGGATTGTGGATGCACCAATCAGCCCTCTGTAGAGCTAATCTGGTGGGGACTTGGAGAACCTTTATGTCTAGCTAAAGGATTGTAAATATACCAATCAGCACTCTGTTTAGCTCAAGGTTTGTAAACGCACCAATCAGTGCTCTGTGTCTAGCTAATCTAGTGTGGACTTGGAGAACCTTTATGTCTAGCTAAAGGATTGTAAATACACCAATCAGCACCCTGTGTCTAGGTCAAGGTTTGTAAATACACCAATCAGCACCCTGTGTCTAGCTCAAGGTTTGTAAATGCACCAATCAGTGGTCTGTGTCTAGTTAATCTGGTGAGGACTTGGAGAACTTTTTGTCTAGCTAGAGGATTGTAAACACGCCAGTCAGCACTCTCTCATAACGGACCAATCAGCTCCCTGTAAAATGGACCAAGAAGTTCTCTGTAAAATGGACCAATCAGCAGGATGTGGGTGGGGTCAGATAAGGGAATAAAAAGCAGGCTGCGGGAACCAGCAGTGGCAACCTGCTTGGGTCTCCTTCCACCTGTGGGAGCATTTTTCTTTTGCTCTTTGCAATAAATCTTGCTGCTGGTCGCTCTTTGGGTTCGCACTGCCTTTATGAGCTGTAACACTTACCGCAAAGGTCTGCAGTTTCACACCTGAGGCCAGTGAGACCACGAACACACCTGGAGGAATGAACAACTCCAGACGCGCCGCCTTAAGAACTGTAACACTCATCGCGAAGGTCTGCTGCTTCACTACCGAAGCCAGTGAGACCATGAACCCACCAGAAAGAAGAAACTCTGAACACGTCTTAACATCAGAAGGAACAAACTCCAGACACACCATCTTTAAGAACTGTAATACTCACCATGAGGGTCCACGGCTTCATTCTTGAAGTCAGTGAGACCAAGAACCCACCAATTCCGTACACAACTTGACACAGGTTTTGTGATGGATTGGTGAAATATGTCTTGCTTTTCCCATCAAATTCTAAGTTTTAGAAGGAAGGAGGCTGTCCTTTACTCTGTTGTATTGCCTCATAATGCCTAGCTTCTTGTGTACGTATATGGTAGATAAGAAACAAATACTAGTTAAGTGAATGGATAAATGAGTAGAGGAATAATTATATTTACTGAGTGCTTATATGTTTTAACTTACTGAAATCTCAAGTTCTGTGAGAGAGGAACTATCATTATCTCATTTAACAGATGAGAAAAGTAAGGTAAAGGGAGATTACTTACTATACAAGTGGAAAGAACAGGGAATCAAGAATTTTGAGTTCTGGACCTCAATAGAACTAGACTAGCAACCATTTGTGGTAAGTGGGTTAGGTTGTTTAAGCCTCTATTTCTCCCTGAGTATGCATTATAATCAGACTGCACTAAATCAAATAGAACTTCACTGGTAATAGTGGGAAATGACTGATCAGAGACACAGCTTGGCTTTGGAACTGAGATAGCAAGGTTATTTGAATATAACTTTGCATTGTTTGTCAAATTTTTATATTCCACCCAGTGAGGGAGTCAGCTTGCCCTCTTCTTTCTCACCTTTAGTCAATGATTTTTCAGCTGCTACCAAAAATCTAAGAACCTAAGCATTGCCCAAATCTTGGCCAGGCAGAGTGGCTCGTGTCTATAATCCCAGCACTTTGGGAGGCCAAGGTGGGCAGATCATGAGGTCAGGCGATCGAGACCATCCTGGCCAACATGGTGAAACCGCATCTCTACTAAAACCACAAAAATTAGCTGGGCATGGTGCCACGTGCCTGTAATCCCAGCTACTTGGGAGGTTGAGGCAGGAGAATCGCTTGAACCCAGGAGTCAGAGGTTGCAGTGAGCCAAGATGGCGCCACTGCACTCCAGCCTGGCAACAGCGAGACTCCATCTCAAAAAAAGAGAAAAAGCACTGCCCAAATCTCACCTTTCATCACCCCAAGCTGGCTGGAGCCCACCCCATAGCCTGTCCAGGTGGGCAGATCTGCTTTTTGAGCAGTTGACCCAAGGTTTATTTCAGGCCAATTTAACAGCTGCATTTCTTTTAGGTTAAATGTGTTATACCACAATGAAGCAAAAAGCTGAAATCTTACAAACGTTTCATGGAGATATTCTTCCAATGAAAAGATACTGAACTCTCAGGTTTATTTATTTACTTATTTATTTATTTATCTATTTTTGAGACAGGGTCTAACTCTGTCACTCAGGCTGGAGTGCTGTGGTGCAATCATGCCTCACTGCAGCCTCGACCTCTCAACCTTAATTGATCTGCCCACTTCAGCCTCCGGAGTAGCTGGGACTACAGGCTTGTGCTACCATGATCATGTATATATATATATGTATGTGTGTGTATATATATGTATATATTTGTAAGATGGGGGTCTCACTATTTTACCCAGGCTGGCCTGGGATTTAATAGGACTTTCATTTACATTTCTAACTATTTTATCATAAGTTGGCCTGGTGGTTTGTTGATTTGCTTGTTTGTTTGGAGTTCGTACAAAAATGCAAATTCCTCTGTTAACACATCTGGCACTCCACAATCTGCCCTCTCTTAATCTCATGGACTTTCCCAGCACGGATCCTTGGCTCTAGTTATACAGATATTTCCATAGATCTCCTGCAGGATATGTTCAGCCCTGCTTTTCCTAAACCATTCTTCTGGTCCTTGGGGCCCACTCACTCATCATCTAACAATCCCTAATCCACAGCTGCTTTTAAGAGTTTTAGTTGTAAAAAAGAACAAGATAATGTCTTTTGTGGGAACCTGGATGGAGCTGGAGGCAATTATCCTTAGCAAACTAACGCAGGAACAGAAAACCAAATACCACATGTTTCACTTATAAGTGGGAGCTAAATGATGAGAACTCATGGACACATAGAGGGGAATAATACACACTGGGGCCTACTTGAGGGTGGAGGGTAGGAGGAGGGAGAAGATCAGAAAAAGTAACTATTGGGTACTAGGCTTAATAACTGGGTGTCGAAAAGATCTGTATACCAAACCCCCCGTGAAATGAGTTTAACTATGTAACAAACTTTCATGTGTATCCCTGAACCTAAAAGTTTTTTGAATGGCAATCATTAAAAAGTCAGGAAACAACAGGTGCTGGAGAGGATGTGGAGAAATAGGAACACTTTTACACTGTTGGTGGGATTGTAAACTAGTTCAACCATTATGGAAAACAGTATGGCGATTCCTCAAGGATCTAGAACTAGAA
This sequence comes from Rhinopithecus roxellana, assembly GCF_007565055.1. Classification (NCBI taxonomy): domain Eukaryota; kingdom Metazoa; phylum Chordata; class Mammalia; order Primates; family Cercopithecidae; genus Rhinopithecus; species Rhinopithecus roxellana. The sequence continues at coordinate 96,877,831 of NC_044555.1, read as the reverse complement.
GTACCATATGACCCAGCCATCCCATTACTGGGTATATACCCAAAGGATTACAAATCATGCTGCTATAAAGACACATGCACACGTATGTTTATTGCGGCACTATTCACAATAGCAAAGACTTGGAATCAACCCAAATGTCCATCTGTGATAGACTGGATTAAGAAAATGTGGCACATATACACCATGGAATACTATGCAGCCATAAAAAAGGATGAGTTTGTGTCCTTTGTAGGGACATGGATGCAGCTGGAAACCATCATTCTCAGCAAACTATCGCAAGAACAGAAAACCAAACACCGCATGTTCTCACTCATAGGTGGGAACTGAACAATGAGATCACTTGGGCTCGGGAAGGGGAACATCACACACAGGGGCCTATCACGGGGAGGGGGGAGGGGGGAGGGATTGCATTGCGAGTTACACCTGATGTAAATGACGAGTTGATGGGTGCTGATGAGTTGATGGGTGCAGCACATCAACATGGCACAAGTGTACATATGTAACAAACCTGCACGTTATGCACATGTACCCTAGAACTTAAAGTATAATTAAAAAAAAAAAAAAGAGTTTTAGTTGTTAATTCTCTTTGTACTTCTATGGTGCACTTGACTTGCTCCCTACAATATTCTTCTTGTTTGCGTATGCCAGGGTGTGCCATTGATTCAAGAAATGTTGGAATCTTGGGCAAGTATTTGCAAAGTTCCCAAGTATCCAAATGCCGAAGCAGTGTGGCCAGAAGAGCAAACACATTCAGACAGAGAAACACGGGAATGCCATTAGCTTTAATATATGAACAGGAGGTTGTGAAAGTCATCTAAGCCAGGTAGCAATCTGCCCTGGCATTGATTTACTGCCGAATCTTCCATTGAGAACTTATAGAGCAGCAATGACTTCTAACATCATGATCCTATTTTTTATTGCTTTTTTTTTCACCCCCAAATGGAAACTGGTAACTTTTATCAGATGGAAAGGGAAAAAAACTATGAAAGACAACCAGAGGCTGTAAATGGAGAGTAAAAAGCAAAAACAAAAACAAAAAAAGTAGAGACGGTAAAAAGAACTACTGGATGACTCTTTCATTAACTGGCTCTGTGATCTTGGGCAAGGCATGTCACATTTTTCAGCCTCCAGTTCCCCATTTCAAAAGTCTCTTCTGGGGCAGAACTTGTCAATCAGGAAAAATTGAAATTGGACTAAGTATTAACTAACATTAGAAAATTATTGCTGATTCTGTTAGAATGGTATTGTGATTCTGTTTTAAAAAACAATCTGATAGAGATAATACTGATCTATTTATGAGTGAAATGACATAAAGTCTGGGATTTGCTTTAAAATGCTCATTCCCTCCAAAAAACTTTCTTTTAACTAGGGAGCAGGTTCGACAGATGAAACAAGAATGGCAAAATATTGATGACTGTTAAAACTAGGCAATGAATGCATGGGAGTTCATTATATAACTCTCTCTAACTTTGTATATGTTTCAAATAATTGTCACTAATGAAATGTTAAATTAAAAAAAAAATTAGGTTGTTTATTTCAAAGGAAGAAGAGACAGAACATCAAAATTATACGAAAGGCCAGGGGAATAAAGTTAGTTAACCTAAGAACTAGGTTCTAGAACATGAACTAACTTAGAACATGTACTCTACCTATGTTCATTTTTAGCCATCAAATTACCCTTGTAAATAATATATGACAACAACTATTGCATGGATACTGTGTATATGTATATTTAGATGTAGTCTCGCTCTGTCACCCAGGCTGGAGTGAGAGCGGTGCGACCCTGGCTCACTGCAGCTTCTGCCTCCTGGGTTCAAGCAATTATTGTGCTTCAGTCTCCTGAGTACCTGGGGTTATAGGCATGCCTGGCTAATATATATGTATATATTTTAGTAGAGATGACGTCCCCTCTCTCTCTCTCTATAATATATATATTATACACTTATATATACATTTCTATATATATATGTATATAATATTTTAGTAGAGATGCAGCTTCACCATGTTGGCCAGGCACAAACTCCTGACTTCAGATGATCTGCCCACCTCTGCCTCCCAAAGTGCTGGGATTACAGGCATGAGTCACTGTGCCTGGCATATATATATATATATATATATATATATATATATATATATATATAACATGCTATTTTATTTAGAGACCATGGCTCAAAAGTACTAATACTATTTACATGCCACCTAGGCATGACTTCCTTTTACCAGATACCAGAACTACTTTATCTCCTGGCCAGGCCTGACCCTGGAAACAGCTGTTTTCCCCTTATTGAATGACGGTATCCATTTTGGCAGTGTGAGCCCACTGGAATGAAAACTGCCAAACCCCAAAGTTGACTGAAAGTCACCACAGAGATAAAAATATGGGGCCATTATTGACTCAAGGATAGAAATTAAGAAATGAAAGGATAAGATCTGTCCATGAAATTATTGATTACAAAATAAACTCATGACTCAATCTCCCACTCACGTTTATTCAAAATGTTTATTCAAAATGTTGCAAGCTTGAAAGATCCATCCTTGCAATGTAAACTTGCAGACTTTGTGGTGAGCAAATATTACATCTTTCTATGGGCACATCTGGGAATTGCCTTTGCCAGACAGAGCTGTGTTGTTTTCTTGGCCCTGCACTCACTCCAGCTAAAGGTTAGTTGTTACCACCTGCTGCCTCTGGCCAGGCTTACTTGAGACTGGGTTTCACTAAAGTTCAGGGTTGGGGGTGGTGGGGAGGAGGCAGGGGAAAATGGGCCAACAAGTTGACTCAGTCACAGGTTATTTTTCTTGCCATCATGTCCTGCAGCTATTCTAGTAAACCTCTTAATGGTTGGCATTTGTAAGGACATGGAACTCTTTAGCTTTATCTGGCATCCTAATTCTCTTAATCACTGTTGCCTCTTTTGGCTTATGGCACATAAATGTCCCAAACTGTGGAATTTCCTATGGCTTACCACAAGATGGGAAAGATAGGGCTCTTACATGTGTGAAAGAATGAGGGGAAACAATCATAATTAATAACATTTATAAACTACTGACTGCCGAGAATTGATTCATATAATCCTCACAACAACCTTATGAAGTAGAAACTCTTATTATTCCCATTCTGCAGATGAGCAAATCGAGGCTAATGTAACACAGTCCATAAGCTGTAGAGGCGGGATTTGAATCCAGGTATGTGTTATGCCTGACCCCATGCTTTTAATCACCCAGCTATATGCTGCCTTCTGAAAGAGTGTCCCTTGAACTCTCATTTGTTGAACTATGCTAGAGTTGCTCCAGGTAAAGAAGTCCCACCAGCATGAATGCAAACATCAGAAACTCTAGCCTGTTCTTTTTTTTTTTTTTTTTTTTTGTATGCTGCCACCATAGTTAAGCCAGTTTCTTGTGCAATATATGTGTTAGTTCATTAGAAGGAGTTGAGAGGAACAGATTTTCCTCTAAGAAACAGTTGGTTAACTCCTCTTTTCACAGGAACTAAACATTTCTGGTGTTTAGGAGCAATGTAGAAGCAAAAGATTTACTTCACTGTGTGGGATCTCAAGTCATCAATCAGTTAAGATTAGAAGCTACTCCTAATTTGGGGGGAAATGTTTATAAACTGGAAAAACCAATGTTGGCAAAAGCTGAAATAGACTAAAGATGGAATTCCTCCCCTAAAGACTCACCATTTGCATGGGAGGGGAGTTTTGGAATGGAATACTTTCCAAGGGTGCTGGTAGACAGAACTATTTTAGTGGGTACTGTTGTAGAAGCTACAACTACATAGTTGCTGAGGGGAACTTAAGCTAAAAGACCAAAATTGGGTGATACTCACGGGGAAAGTCTTCCTTGAAGAGGTGACTTGAGATGGATATTGAAGGAAGCAAACAAAAATAAAGGAAATAAATGGGAAATCAGGATAAAGGGAATGGTATATGTGAACACTTAGAGCTATGTGCTTGAGATTAGTTTGGCACATTTCACTGGATTGTAGAATAAGAAGGGATTAAACAACAAACATTTATCAAGCACCTACTGTATATCAAGCATTGCACTAAACTTTGAGAATGCAAAGGAGAACACAACGTGGTCCCAGGCAACCTTTGGGGTCCTCCCCATGCAGTAGGAGGGACCGAGGCACACATAAGCCCTCACGGTCCAATGGGTGCTGTGGTGGAGGAACATACCTGGGAAAGTTGGAGAAGGCTTCACGGATGAAGGAGGCTTGAGGGGCATCTTGGGCGATGGCGGATTTTGTCATGAGGAACAGTGGAGGGAGGGGAAGGACATTCCAGGCAGAGGGAGCAATATTTGTGTGACAGGGCCTAGTGCATGTTTGAGAGGGCGGGAGAAACATGGCTGGGCGCATCACAGGTAACAACAAAATGCAAATGGACGAGTGTTTGAGTTAGCTATTCAGAGCCCTATTGGTCAAGCTGAAGGTTTTGTTCTGTGAGCAAGAGGGAGCCACTGGAGCTTTTTATTGAGGCAGACGTGGGACAGAACAGGAAAACAGTCCTTACCGCACCAGGGTGTGGAAGGATTGGAGGGAAGAAAGGCCAGCTGCATGCGGACCAGTTGGGAGACCATCTCCAGGGTCTGGGCAAGAAGTCGAACAGGCTCTGAACCACGACTGTGGCAGTGAGAGCCGAGAGGAGGGGATGACTCAGGGCACATGTCAATAGGTAGAAACCTCAGGGCTGGCTGTCATGGGGTCAAGGAGAGGGAAAAGGTGACAAGGACCCTGAGGTTCCAGCTTGGGTTTGTGGTGACACTGTCAACTGAGGCAGGGAACACAAGACTGTTAGTAGAGAGGGGGAGTGAGGGGAGGCAGGTGACAAGGTCTGTTTGGACTTGTTGGATTTGGGGTGCTAGATAGTGGACATGTTGAGCAAGAAACTGGGAATCTTGGCTTTGAGCCCAGGTGAGACATGGGGGCTGGACGGCCACCACAGTCAAGGGGTATTAGTTGACCTCATGGGACTGGATGGGATTTCTCCTCTCCCATTTTACTCCTCCAGGGCAAAGCCTGGGGACAGAGTCAGGTGAACCCCAGTATTTGGGGAGTGAGGTGGTGGCAGACGCCAGCTGGGAGCGAGAAGACACCCTTCTTTCAGCCCTTCCCAGAAACGTCATCCCCTTTTCCTCAGGGTCATGGTCCTTGTTCCAGGGCTGCACTCAGGCCAGTGACAGAAGGAAGGGAGGGAGGGAAGGAAGGAAGGAAGGAGGGAGGGAAGGAGGAAGGACCTCTGTGCACAGAACTCATGCCCACACAGGGGCCATGAAGCAAGGCAAGAACAGTCACTTCAGCTCTTGAGTCTTTCAGTGTGGGAGTGTCTTCTAACAAAACCCAACAAATTAACGGTTGGGGATTTGGGGCAGCAAGGACAGAGACCACAACTCTACATTGACATTTGGAGCATTCAGTGCCAGCGACTGTGTCTCCACTGCTGCAGAGCTGGGAGCACATTCACGGCAGCATTTTTTTAAGCTCCTGTCTGTGCAAACCACAGCCAGTCTCCTAGGAGTCCTAACACTTTAATTAGACCTAGCTGGTCCCAGAACAAAATCCCATAATCCCATAAATCTAATGCAACAAGTTAGGCATGAGAGTTTTAGTCACATTCTGAATGCAAGCAGCACTTATCCAGGATGGTAGGAAATGGCTTATATCCAAAATCAAAGGTGTTACTTTAACTGAGATTTGTTATAAACAATCACTATTTTCTGAGTTGGGGACATAGAAACTAAGAAAGTCTACACACACACACCCAACCTACGCCATTTTAATGTCTTCTATATTTTGCTATATTTTCCTTGAACTGAGAGTGAGTGCTGGGACTGGACTACCTAGGGTTTAGCACAAGATACAGCTGCCCTGAGGCCTCTTCCTTACCACCTCTTTTTTTGTCCCTTTAGGAGTAAGTCACTTGGCGCCCTCTTCTTAGACTGAATCTGAAGACAACCCAGAAATTCTGGCAATGCTTGGGAAAACTGCCCTGGGAGCAGTAGCTGTTTAACCTCCAGGGACCCAGTTATTCCCCAAGTTCCCACAGACACAAACCTAGGTTGTTTCTTCAGAAATGCTGCCCCTGAGGCATTTCTGTCTTACTTTAGGCCATGAATAACTAGGCATCAAGTGTGAGTAATTCGAGGAAACCCAGGAGCAGCTACTAAAATTTTGCTCTCAGGCCCAAGAGTGCTACAAGTTGGCCTTTCTTGCTGCTTAAGGTAATCATCAGAAAGTGAGCTGTATCTTCTCTGAGGTTCCCAAAAGCTTGCAAGGAACCTCCAGGAAACTCTAGCTTAGCCTTAGCCCTTGATGTTTAACACTGACATGTGAACCTTGACCTAACTTTGTTTTCAGAACACTAACCAAGATGACTTTGGTCTCCCAGTGATTTCTTTGTTAAGTCCTTGGAGTTCCAAAACCAATTGCTTAGAACTTCTTCAGGGAAGTAGGACAGATCCCAGTTAACTCCAAGTTTCAAGAACCTCTTGCCTTGCATGGGCTTTTATGATATAGTCAGCCAGTCTCCCTGACCCATAGGATTTATTTCTGTTTTCTCTTCTGAGTCCACCAAGTGAGTGGTTATGAGTAGGTGCAGTTTCAGCTAATCCCCAGGTCGGGCAAATCTGACCCATTGGATCACATAAGTCTGAGGAGCCTCTTTTCCAGTCCCCGCTAAAATGATCTTCAATGCCCCCTAGTTTCCAGAGGCTAGGAAATGAGTTATTGTGGACAGTCTTGCTCCACAATTACTGGGACCTGAGAACTCCTAGAATCTTCTCTTACGGGCCCTTGGTTCCTCTGGTTCACAGAGGCAGATTTTCCAAAAGACCCTTGAGGTGGCTCAGAAGGGGAGGGCTCTGTCAGCTAGGGAGCACAACACCAGTTTTGGGGCTCTCACCAGTAGAGAAAGCCCCTTGGGCCAGGTCAGAGCCAAGGTAGGATCCCCAAACCCAGTGGAGTGATTGATTCCTACTTCAGCTATACATAAGGACACCCAGGAGAGGGATGCCAGAGTCAGGGTCTTTTCCTGAGAGAGATGAGTTACTTGCCCACTGACACTGTTGAGTAAATTTCTCCTCCTTTATGCCTCCTATACAATGGCCAACCATAGCCCCTGTGTTGCTTTCAAAGCTAATTATGAGTGTCAGTTTGACACTGGAACAAAGAGTTAACAAGACAATTAGTTTCTGATTATACTAGAGCCAGTTGCCACTCTACCTGAATGGCCTGGGGTCTCAGGAATGCCAGTGTGTCAGGAACAGGTCTGGCGATGGATACCATTGCAACTCCCTAGGAGAGCTTAAAGGATTACTCTGGAGCCTTTCATCCTGTCCCCATTAACTAGTCCAGGAGCCAGAATTTATGAGAACAGTTCTTATCTGAAGGATCTTCAGCGCTTAAAGCCAGGGCTGGCAGCCAGCTGAGATCAACTTGGCACCCAACCTGGGGAGCCCTGAAGCTAAAATAAAAGAAACAGTTCCAGTTGTGGCCATTGCTAGGTTAAGTGGTGAACAAACTAGCCAAAGGAAACAAGTGGTATCATCTTACAAATAAAAGAATTCATGCTTATGGTCCCAGCCTCTGGAGTCAAATAGACTGGCGTTTGTGTTCAAGTTCTGCCACTTTCTAGCTTTGTAACTCATGGCAAGCCACACAACCTCTCTGAACCTTAGTTTCTTAATGAATAAAATGGAGACTACTGATGTACTTCCTTCACAGGGTTAATGGGTGAGTATTAAATGAGTCCTTGCATGTTGAGCCTTTAACATAGAACTTGACTGTAACAAGACCCCCGAAATAAGGCATAGTGTTGTTATCACAGATCTCATTAGCCTTCTCACTGGGATATAGTGGAAAAAGAAAAGGCCAGGGGTCAACTACTAAACAGGCCAAACTGCTTGACAGGCCACAGTGGAGATTTCCAGATACTGTTAGTGATGGAGTCCTTTTTTTCTCTTATGGTCCATGTGACCTGAGTTGTGGGTGCCTCCAGAACTGTAGAATATGTAGAATACTCATTTATGTGCTTTACTCCTACCCTGATATTACTGAGTGTTGTCACTTGTAGTCCAAGGGCCTTTCCCCCAAACCCAGGCTCCTGTTTTCTCTCCTAACCAATCTGACCTGAGGTGTGGGTGGCTGCCTCTAGGACTGATAAGATATAAGATAGTATAAGCACTATTTTCCAAGTAAAAGGGCAGAATAGGTGGATGGCACAAGCCAAGAATGATTCAGTGATATTTCCTGACCAGGCCTGGCTTGTCATTAAGGAATTTCTTCAGAAGTAACTAGGCAGCCTTCAAAACACAGATTCCTTGGCTTATCCTCAAAGACTCTGCTTCAACGAGTCTGGAGTAGAATTCAGGATTGAGTAAACTCCTAAGAGGAGTCTGATGCACAGCTAAGGTTGAGAACAGTTAAATTGTATAAATGCCTCTCTGAAAAAAAAATAAGTCTAACATTTCAATGAGCATTGGATTTGCTTGGTGGGGTGGGATTTGTTAAAATACAGATTTCTGGACTCATCCACTAGATCTTCTGATCTGGTAGTTCCAGGGTAGGCCTCAGACTTCTGAATTTTTAACCAGTGCCCTCAGGTAACTCTGGTCTAGGGGAAATAATTACTTCCTTTGTGATCATTCCTGGCTAGTACAATCCAAAGATTTTCCAGAGATTTTCTCATTTTTGCCATAATAAAATAAAAAGTAAACAAAAATATTTTATTTTAGATCATTATATTATTGAAGATTGCATTGGCTATCTATTGCTTCAAAGCAAATTACCCCAAAATCAGTAGCTTAAGACAACATTTATTATCTCATGGTATCTGTGGGTCAGCAATTTGAGCATGGTATTGTTGGTTGCCTCTGGCTTAGGGTCTCTCAGAAGGCTGTAATCAAGGTGCAGTGCATGGTCTGTGGTCTCATCTGAAGGCTCAGCTTGGGGAAGTATCTGCTTCCAAACTCACTTCTGTGGTAGCTAGAAGGATTCAGTCCTCTCTGGCTGTTGGCCAGAGACATCAGTTCCTTGCCATGTGGACCTCTCCATAGGGCAGCTCACAGCTCATAAAATGGCAGTTGACTTCCTTCAGAGTGAGCAAAGGAGAGAGAAAGAGAAAGCAAGGGAGAAATCATAACTTTGTCTCAGAAGTGTAGTCCCATTACTTTTGCCACATTCTGCTAGTTAGGAGCAAGTAACTAGATTCAGCCCACACTCAAGGGGTTGGGATTACACAAGGGCCTAAATACCAGGAGGTGGGAATCACTGGGGGCAATCTCAGAGGCTTCCTACCACAATGCTAACATTTTAAAAATATATTTTAATGCAATTTTTAATATTATTTAAAATACAGGAAAAATTGATTTACCTTATTTGAGTGATGAACACTGTTTAAAGTATGCAAAATGAACATAACTTTTGACAACTATAAACATAATATTACAGTATGTTTTATTTGGAGACTGAACGTATATTAAAATGTCAACAGCAGTTATATATTATGGCATCAAAACTAGACAAAAACTGCTTTCATGTCATGCTGTTGGAAATTGTTGCATTTTGTATTGTAAAAATAAGTTCACATATTTACATAATTTTGGTATTTTGTTTCTAAATGAAGACATTAGAATAAAATACTGTTTCTCCAGACTTTCTTCACCAATAGTATAGCAAATGTGTTTATTCTTTTTTCCCCAAGAAATGTAGAGCCAAATTAGATATAATTGTTACTATACCTTTAGTTTTGCCTTTGATGTTTAAAGTATGAGAGATAGCTTAATGTACTATATAATTTCTAAAAATCAGATTGTTATCACTTAGGAATCTGATAAATAGCAGTTTCAGACAATATATTGGTTTGCTAGGGCTTCCATAACAAAGTACCACAGACTGAGTGGCTTAAACAACAGACATTTATTTTCTCACAATTCTGGAGACTAGATGCCAAGATCAAGGAGTTGGCAGGATTGGTTTCTTCTGTGGCCTCTCTCCTTGGCTTGGAGATAGTTGTCTTCTTCCTGTGTCTTCATGGTCTTTTCTCTGTGTGTGTCTGTGTTCAAATTTTCTCCTCTTATGAGGACACCAGTCATAGTGGATTAGGGCCTGCCCTAATGACCTCATTTTAACTTAATTACCTCTTAAAAGCCCTTATCTCTAAACACAGACACAATAGGAAGTACTTGAAGTTAGGACTTCAACATATGCATTTGTTGTGGGGTAGAGAATACAATTCAGCTCATACAAAAACGAATTTTCGGAATCACTATCATTCTTATTTTTATTCACTTGCATTTCAACAGCAGTCTCTTGTTTCTTGTCTTTAGCCAACAATCCACTGTGGGCATAAATGAAAGAATACATGACTATAAATTTAAAAAACATATTATATAACTATACGATTATTAAACCGCCAGACTAGCCTGCAATGAGTAACAAAGTGATAAAACAAGCCGAGTAATAGGAGTTTGAACATGGTAGTCCAAGATCCACTAACTGCCAGATGGTCAACTCTTGAGCACCATGAACCTCACTCTGAAATAGGAGAGGAAGATTAGCAGTAAAGCAGAATAAGGCACCAGAGCCAGCAAGTGCATAGCTCCTCAAAAAACCCAAAAGCCTCCCAATTTAAATTGCTATGAAAGTCTCCACCTACTTCCACCTTCTTCCACAATTAAACTTGTTTTGCTCCAAACATTAACATTAGAGGAAAAGAAATTATTATTCAATTTATTTCTGCTTCATTTAATTATTGGTTTTGCTACAGTCATTTTCTGCTATTTTCTTTGGCCAAGATTCAGTATTTCATCAACATTAAAGGTTAGAGAAACTCTTACGGGTTGGACTTGGAACCTAGTCAACATTTACACTATTGATCCTTGGGGAAATGAAATGTGAGTTCAAAAAACTGACTTGCAAACACTTTTTAGAACCACTCTATTTGTAAGCTTGGAACTGCTTATTTCCTGTATGAGAATTCTCAATTTAAAAAAGAATAGGAAGACAATAAAACACATTTAACACTAAAATTCTACTAAGCATGACTGATTCTTTCTTCAAGGGCTCCAAAAGCCCTTCAGGGTCTTGCTCTGTAATAAGCAGAAATTAAAGTGGTGCAGAAGTCATAGGAAACTGGGCTAATCTCAGCACTTTCCTCAAAGTGGGTAACCCCTCTGCCTGAAATGGGCCGAACTGGGTCCCAGAATTTCATAACCATTTCAGTAATTGTAATTTTCCCTAACAAAGAGAGAGACAATCAAGTTCATCTGTCAATGCTCACTCGAGTTCATTGAGAGCACTTTTCTGGCTTCAGGAGAAGATACAAAAAATTGAGTCAAGACATAGTTTCTGCTCAATATGACAACTTTTATAAGTAGGGTTAGATTTTGGCCGGGCGTGGTGGCTCACGCCTGTAATCCCAGCACTTTGGGAGGCCGAGGCAGGCGGATCACGAGGTCAGGAGATCAAGACCATCCTGGCTTACACGGTGAATCCCTGTCTCTACTAAAAATACAAAAAATTAGCCAGGCGTGGTGGCGGGCACCTGTAGTCCCAGCTACTTGGGAGGCTGAGGAAGGAGAATGGCGTGAACCCAAGAGGTGGAGCTTGCAGTGAGCCAAGATCGTGCCACTGCACTCCAGCCTGGGCGACAGAGCGACTCGGTCTCAATAAATAAATAAATAAATAAATAAACAAATAAATAAAAAGTAGGGTTAGATTTTACAAGCAAGGTTTATACCTTTGTGTCTTCTAGCCTTTATTCAGTTGTATTTTGGGAGACCTAGGATCTATTTCTTTGTTGATTTTTCTTTTTTTAAATTGTTTGTTATCATTATGATCCATAGTAGGCAAAGTCAAGTCACATTTTGGTAGTTTGGGGAGGCTCATATCCCAAATGGCAAAACCAGCTCCCCAGCTCATTAGCTAAAGGTTTTCTCAGATGATTCCCACTGCTAGAACGTTTTCTCTGTGCTCCATTAACTCTCCAGTGCATTCTGTGCTTTGCACTGGATGGGTACAGGACACTATTTACTGGGTACAATACGTTATTGCATTCAACTGACAAATAAGCAGAGATAGAACAAGATTATAATAATTGAGGTCTTAGGCAATGTGGGAGGTGTAGCGAATATGGTGCAGGCTGCATTGTCCAACAAAGAGAAAGCAAATTCGGTCATTTTGGGGAGCATATTTCAGAGCAGAGCCAAGAAAGGCAACTCCCTTCCTAGAAGTTCTGAAACCATGGCAACTTTGGTTATTTAGTCACATTTTCTGGAATACACTATTTAATGATGATGTAAATTCAATGGTTCTGTGGAGGTGGTGTCTTGGGAAACTTGAAATCTGATTCATAACCCTGTAAGATAAAGCAGAATTGATTTGACAGAGGTGTAGGGAAAAGGAATGGCAATAGATAAAGAACACAAAGAAGGAAAAAATAGAGAATATCATGAAGCGTGACAACAAGGAATTTAATCATTCTTTTTGATTAAATAAACATTTAATAGAACTTTTACATCAGAAATTTCTTAAGCCACTGGAATCGGAAATGGCCTTTCCTTTTTTCCCAGGCCAGATGTTGCATGGTGATCCAAATTAGAAGGTTTTGTGATTGTCTTTTAATTGAAAATGTAGCTGTCTTGATCTCTTTTAAATCTTTCTCAAGCATTCAGTTACAAAGAGACAATCTAAGTAATGTAGATTTAAAGTAAAATATGAAAATAATTTGCTGAATAATTAACAGAACTTCAAATGAGTTTTCCCAGAAGTTCCTCAGTGCAGGCTATGAAAGATTATTTTCTGCATCAAAGCTATCCGTGTGAACTACCAGTGCAAATCTGTAGTTGGAGTTTTTCAGCTCTTTTGTGGTTCCAATAGATCTGACCTGGTAATCTCCAAAGTTGTAACTACTGGTGGGTTGTTAGTTCTTCATTAGGTCATCTTGTATTTTCATCCCAGTCTAAGTAGAGAATCCAAGTCTAAGACAAGAACCATTTTCTTTCAAAAGTTTGACCTGAATTTGACCCAGGAAATGTGTGTGCATGTGTGCGTGCTTTCAGTGGCCAGAGTTTTAAGGGTAAACACAGATAAAATATGTAACATCTTGATTTGAGTCAAGGTTTAAAAAACAAACATCACAGCTGAAGTTTAAAGAATTATCTCTCACTTCCAGTTTAGAGCTTAAATATTGGGCTGTATTTTCAAAATGCACCCAGAAACTGGGAGAAAATTCGTGTGTTTTATCACTAGTGGGCGCCAGAGACACGTTGAGAAACCACAGTTGAATTTTTAAAAATAGCTTTCCTTTTAGCGGGTTGAAGAAATGAAAAGTATTAATTTTGATAATTTGGGCTACCTCCAACTTTTAAACTTTTCCAGTTTGGATGATATATCTAAGGCTCAATTGGGTACCTTTTTTTTTTTGTAATTTAAACATTTATTTTAGATTTCGAGAGTACATGTTTGTTATGTGGGTTTATTGCATGATGATGAGGTTTGGGGTATGAATGATCTTGTCACCCAGGTAGTGAGGATAGTACCCAACAGGCAGTTTTTTAGCTCCTGCCTCCATCCTCTCTCTCTGCCTCCTCTAGTAGATCCCAGTGTCTAATGTTGCCATCTTTATATCCATGTGTACCCAATGTTTAACTTCCACCTATGAGTGAAACATGGCAGTATTTGGTTTTCTGTTCCTGCATTAATTTGCTAAGGATAATGACCTCCAGCTGCATCCATATTGCTGCAAAGGACATGATTTCATTCTGTTTTATGGCTGTATAATATTCCATGGTGTATTCATACCACATTTTCTTTATCCAATGATTGGGTACCTTTTGATTGCCATACCTCAAATAGAAAGGATTGGTTTCATTTCCTAGAGAGATAAGAAGAATAAAGAAAACTGCTTATCAATTTTCTGGTGCTTACTATGCACCAAGCACTGTGAGAAGTGATTGTCATGCCATATCTCATTTAATCTTTACAAGAATTTTAGCAAGTGGATGCTATTACTATCTCCATTTACCAGATGAGAAAATTGAGGCATAGAAGTTAAGTAATTTGCTTAAGGTGACAAGAAGTGGTAGAATTGAGACTCAAACCCAGGACCATTTGACACCACAGTCCAGACTTGTTTTGGAAACCACATCACCTATATGCTCTTTTTATTCTACAAATTTTCAACTCAGTTGGAGAATAAGAAATGTTATCCAAATTGTGTGTGACTAGGCCTTTAATCAAAATCGAACTGTCTCAATGCAAAGTTCTAGTTTGCAATTAAATAGAAGGAAAGAAAAAACTCAAACAAATAAACAAATAAAGTAGAATTTAAGATTTTTGGATGTGGGAAGTCTTGGGGAAATAAACCTCCCCAGGTACACTTCTAGATGTGGGGAAGATCATAGGAGATCCTTAAGCTGTTTTTTTCAGATTTAATTTCCTTAACCTGAGAGTTCAAAGTTTTGGTTGCTCAGCTATCAGGAAAGCCAGTGTCTTCAGCCTTGCAAATAGAAGTATCAGTACCTTTGCAAAGTTGGAGAAAAATCTATCCAGTCTGAGACATCAAGGTTTCATGTGCTTTACAAAACAAAACCAGGTCATTTATTTGTGTTGTAGCCCATTTTACTTCTGGGCTAAATGTCAGAAGGACAAAGGCACAATTGTCTTTCTTGACTTACAAGAATAAAGGAAGTGATAGTAAAGCTCTCAATTTTTGTGTGTGAATAGAAGATAGGAAGTAGCCCTGATGATCTAAAATGGCTGAAAGCCAAAGACTTACATGATTTCCAACACTATAGAGCTGGTTAACATAGCTTTCTATAGCTAATATTATAACTACTTTCCACTTTACGTTTTTTTTAGTACATACTATATAACAGGGAGTTTAAATAGTGACATTTGACTGGGTATGGTGGCTCATGCCTGTAATCCCAGCACTCTGGGAAGCCAAGGCAGGAGATTTGCTTGAGCCCAGGAGTTCAAGACCAGCCTGGGCAACATGGTGAGATCCCACTTCTACAAAAAATTGGAAAAAAAAAAAAGGCTAGGCATGATGTTGTACACCTGTATTCTCAGTTACTCGGAAGACTGAAGTGGGAGGATCACTTGGGCCCAGGAGATTGAGGCTGCAGTGAGCGGTGTTCATGCCACTGCACTCCACCTTGAGCAACCGAGTAAGACTCTGTCTAAATAAATAAATGACACTAACATGCTTCAAGTAGTGTGCTAACAGCTTTATTTCAATTATATTATATAAACTCCACAAAACACTATTCAGCAGTTACTACTCTTACTAAAGTAATACATGCATATAGCTGAACAGATAGTCCCCCAAAGTCGTATGTTGAAAAAAAAGCAACAGCTACCTCCATCCTCCCAATCCCTGTGTCCTACTTGTAAGAGGCAACCATTCTTATCTCTCTTGGTTGGTTTATGGTTTTGCTTTGGTACGCAACTCTAAATTCTGGAATTATAGCTTATATTGCTATTTGCTGACATATAAATTTTAAGTGGTTTTTAAAAATTCACTTCTTGTATGGGATATGATGATTTAGCTTCCTTCTAACACTTTCCCTTCCTTACATACACACAGTTCTCTAGTTTTTCTCTTCTAACCCTTTAGCTTCCTTACACACACAGTTCTCTAGTTTTTCTTAGAATTAATGATGATTTTCTTTTTCACTAGCTTAGTTTTGTGTGCCTATTAGTACTAATAAAGGACTCTAAAACGCTTCTCAATATGGTCAGCATATCAGGTAATTCGTTGGTTCCATCTTTTTTCTGGATACATCTTTCCAGACCCTTCCATCTACCTATCCCTAACCCACAGCACAGCTTTCTTTCTGGGCTTTCCTTTCACCTCCATCCTGGGAATTTTCTTTATCAGTCTCTTGTGTTCAACCTTCCGCTTCCTGAACCCCATATATTCCTTTGGCCACTCCCTTGTATTGGTAGAGCACATGTTCTGGTGGCTTCCTGAGAAATGATTAGTGAGAGGTAAATTTTTGGAGACCTTGTCCTCAGCATTCTGAAATTTCACAATAATGTGTCTCTATGTGTTTTATAGTCATCATAATAAATACATAGTTGGCCCTTTAGTCTGTAAACTCATTTCCTTCTGTTTGGAGGAAAATTTCCCTTATTATATCTTTGATTATTTCTTCCCCTCTATTTTCCTGTTCTCTGTCTGGGCATTCCTAATGGATATTGGTTCTCTAATTCTCCTATTCTTTTTCTCTTTTCCCCAACTCTTTGCACTTTTGTTTTACATTCTTAGAGATTAATTAAAAATATATCCATAGATACCTAATAAATAAACTTTTAATTTTTAAAAAATTTCTATTCAAGTAGTTTGAGTTTTTAAGAGCTCATTTTTTTTCTTTTCTTCTCTCTCTCTCTTTTTTTTTTTTTTTTTTTTTTTTGTGTGTGTGTGTAGGGCCACCCTGAAAGGCAGACAGGTTTAATGGGCTACAGCCAGGAAATCAGCAGTTGGACTTGGCCATAAGCTCCAGCTTTTTCTTCTCAATGGCATAGGAGTTGGAAGAGCTCTTGGCAGTGTTGATGAGCTTATCAGCCAGGTATTCAGTGACGGTCTTGATATTCTGGAAGACAGCCTCACTGGCACCTGTGTACAGCAGCCAGATGGCTTGATTCACATGGCACAGTGGGGACATGTCCATGTCCTGCTGTCTCACAGTCTCAGCTTGGTCAATGTATGTGGAGTCCTCCCAGGGCCACTTTTGATGATGGCATTCACCAGAACCTGCAGAGGGTTCTTGCCTGTAAGCAGGTGGATGATCTTGAAGGCATGCTTGACAAGGCACAGTCATGAGCTTCTTGCTGTTGTGGCCATGCATCACCATTGAGTTAGTGAAGTGCTCCATGATGGGACATCGCACTTTGTGGATGTAATTGGTGGCATACAACCCTATGCTGTGAGGCAGGTACTCGGTATACTTCTCCTTCATGGCAGTGCAATCCTGAAGGGAAATGTCACTGATCTGTGCATCATCAGGGCTCCACTTCCCAAAGAACTTGATGTCAGGGGTTTCTGCCACCACTGGTGCTGCTGTCTCCCACTTGATCATCTTGAGGGTACAACTTGAGCATCTCTGTTTCTCATTGTGGACCATGCACCACCCTGACACAGACAGAATTCCATTCTTATTCTTAGAATGTTTCTTTTTTACTTCTAGGATCCATGTTTCATGGACATGATGTATCTATGCATCTCTCTGAAAATGTTAATTATAGGGATTTTTATGGCTTCTTCTTCTCCCTACATTATTTCTATTTCTTCCAAGTTCCTTTTTTCAATGTTTGTCTCATATTCTTTTATTCTATTAAAGACTTTTCTCCAATGCTTGACTATCCTTAACTATTCATTTGTATTTAGGAGTGTGGAAACTGAAAATCTGTGTGTGGGGAAATGCAGGGGGCAATTATTGATTGATTAGTCTTATGTCCTTAGGTGGACCTGGCCACTTCATTGGCAGACCCTACAATTATTAGTATCTGTGGGCCTTTTCTCTTAAGCCAATCAAATTTCCCAGAGAGGAAGCTTCCAATTTCCTGCCTGGGGGATATAATTCTGACTGCCAGAATTAAGGATGTTGATGAGAAAAATAAGTGGAAAGGTGTGATAAGTATCATCCATGTCCTCAACTGAGCCTGGAAACTACTTAAAAATCCTCCTCTTGGCCGGGCGCGGTGGCTCAAGCCTGTAATCCCAGCACTTTGGGAGGCCGAGACGGGCGGATCACGAGGTCAGGAGATCGAGACCATCCTGGCTAACACGGTGAAACCCCGTCTCTACTAAAAAATACAAAAAACTAGCCGGGCGAGGTGGCGGGCGCCTGTAGTCCCAGCTACTCGGGAGGCTGAGGCAGGAGAATGGCGTAAACCCGGGAGGCGGAGCTTGCAGCGAGCTGAGATCCGGCCGCTGCACTCCAGCCCGGGCGACAGAGCCAGACTCCGTCTCAGAAAAAAAAAAAAAAAAAAAAAAAAAAAAAAAAAAAAAAAAAAAATCCTCCTCTTTATTATCATAATTGTAATAATAGCCAACATTTATTGAGGGCTTATTTAATCAAACACAAGATTTCTGTAAAAGTATGTTCTCGTTTTTTTTTTTTTTTTTTTTTTTTTTTGGTACTCTTCACAACCAACCCCCAGTAAGTATGTTCTTTACGTCATTCTTTAACATAGTAAAAGACTGGATATAATCTAATGTCCAAAGTGAGAGACCGATTCCAATAGTAATGGTGCATTGATACAACGAAATGGTAGGCAGCCATTAAAAGCAATCTAGGCCGGGCACGGTGGCTCAAGCCTGTAATCCCAGCACTTTGGGAGGCCGAGACGGGCGGATCACGAGGTCAGGAGATCGAGACCATCCTGGCTAACACGGTGAAACCCCGTCTCTACTAAAAAAAAATACAAAAACTAGCCGGGCGAGGTGGCGGGCGCCTGTAGTCCCAGCTACTCGGGGGGCTGAGGCAGGAGAATGGTGTAAACCCGGGAGGCGGAGCTTGCAGTGAGCTGAGATCCGGCCACTGCACTCCAGTCCTGGCGACAGAGCGAGACTCCGCCTCAAAAAAAAAAAAAAAAAAAAAGCAATCTAATAGCCCCAGTTATCAGGGCCAGTCACTTCCCATAGGGCTACTTAAAAAGGTGCCATTTCAGCTGAACTGACCCTATCATTACCTCCACCCCAGCTACCCACCAAGAGTTGGCCTGAAAAGAGAATAGAGTTTGCCTTTTGAAAACTGCAATGATAGTGAAGAGAAACCTGTCCCTATCCCTACTACTCCTCTTCTTGGTGAAGAGAAGCAATGGTGTACTGGTAAATGTTTAACAACTCATTGGAGGTATCTCTGTTGTGTAAACACTCCCACCATGGCCAACTTCAAGCTACCAATGTGACATCCATCAACTGGCTAACACATTTTCAGAAAATTTAACAACTGGCTTTCATGAGCTGGGAGGAGCTGGTTCCAGTGCACCACTAGAGAGAGGCCTCAGAGAACAGCAGTGGTTAGACTTCTGCTTAATCACCAACACTGCTTTGCAGACTAGGCCTAGAGTCACTGGAAATGGGTCAAGAACTCTAGAATAGGGTGATGGAGTTGCCAGGTAAATAGGAAGCAAAAATATTTTCCTTTAATTTCCGGTGTCCAAGAGGCATGGAAACAAGGGCCCTGGAGGAGATTGGGAGGTATGGGTTTTCCAGCTCTACCCTACTCCCAAGAAAAATACACACAGCAGGGAGTCAAGAGGCACAAGCTTCAGAGAAATGCAGAGAGAGGCCAGCAGCTGGAAGATGCAAGGGACAGCCAGTGCTTAGGGGTGCTGCTTAGCACTGATCTCCTCCACAGTGGGCCCAATTGCAGATTTGATGAGAGGAAGTGGCAAATGAGAGCCTTCGCAGTGGTGAATTGTCTTCTTTCTTTCTCTGACCCCAACCCCAGAAGTACACATGTACTACAAAGGGAGTGAGACAAAAAGCACAGAGAAGGAGTAAGGAGGAGGAGAACTTTGACTCAAATAAGAGATTAAAGAACAAAATGAACTAAGTCTTCAGAACTGGAATGGGCCAGTTTTAATAACCAGAAGTTACTACACTATTATGAATGAGATTGAGATGGCTCTGGGGAGCTTGCACCCCAAGGGGAAAGCATGAAAAGGCATAGCTGGAATTTTTGAAAAATTAAAACCATTAAGTGGTACATGGAGATAATCTTGTAATGGTGAATGTATAGTTACTTAACATTTTCCTCTTTGTGCTTTTCTTGTGTTTGCTTATTTTTGCACAACTAAAGTGTATAAAGTAATAATTTTTTTTTAGCTTAAGGATCCATGTTACTGATGGGGACAAAGATGGCATCAGGAACAGACAAGAAGACCTAAAGTTAATAAAAATCCATTTTCTAGTGAATATAAAGTTTCTGGTAACACAAGGTGCTGGGAAGGAGGCTGGCTTCAAAAGTCCCAGGGGGCAGGCCAGGCTCGGTGGCTCATGCCTATAAATCCCAGCACTTTGGGAGGCCGAGGCGGGCGGATCACCTGAGGTCAGGAGTTCGAGACCAGCCTGGCCAACATGGTGAAACCCCATCTCTACTAAAAATATGAAAATTAGCCGGGCATGGTAGTGGGCACCTATAATCCTAGCTACTCAAGAGGTTGAGGCAGGAGAATCATTTGAACTCGGGAGGTGGAGCTTGTAGTAAGCAGAGATCGCGCCATTGCACTCCAGCCTGAGCAAAAAGAGCAAGACCATGTCTTAAAAGAAAAAAAAAAGTCTCAGGGGGCATTTATGAAGAGCAAGGACCCCCTCCTGGAAGGAGAAAGTACCTGTATCACAAGAAGGCAACTCCTTAATAGCTGTAATCCAAGGACGGAGGTCCCCTCATCCTAGTCATTCCTTAAGGGCTTCAGAGAGGGTGTTTCTGATAAATAGAGCATTACGTCTTTAAATGAACAATTAGGTCTTCAAAGCAGCTTGAAGTAAGACGCAAAGGCCTCATGGCCTCTTGAATTTATTACATCACTGGAGAGGCAACATTTGATCTGAAAAGTGTAAAAAATTTTTCTGCGATTTATACATTACCCAGAAACTTCTTGACTTCCTGGAATTCTTAATATAAATTCTATTTTCTCAGCAACAATGTTCTGGCATTGCTGCTAGCAGCTTGCTTGGCCACAGTTACTGAAGCTGACTGGTTTTGCCTCTAGCAAAAGTAATGTCATTGCCCTTGGCAATGAATCTGAAGAGCAAAGTGAAGTCATGCTTTCAACAGGTCCTTTGCCAGTTCCTTAAAATCACCCAATACAATCCATCCATTTTGAATATCTCCCTTGGCAGCAACTTCAAGTGATTAAAAAATGTCCTGTCCATTCTAAAGCAGTCCCCAGGGAAATATTTAAATTACTCTGTTACATCTAAAATTTGTTGTAGTGCAGTCAACCCCAAAAGAGCCTCATAAACATCTTGCCTCTGTGTGGGGCCATTCTGAATTTTGATTCTTGACTGGCTGACATGTTTCTGGGATTACCTGTGACAAGGTAGAATTCAGCTTCAGTGAATATTTGCTCTGATCACTCTCACAGGCTAGGCCTCGTCTCTCTCTCTCTCTCTCTTCTCTCTCTCTCTCTCTCTCTCTCTCCCCCTGTGTGTGTGTGTGTGTGTGTGTGTGTGTGTGTGGTTTGTTGCAAGGTGAGAATAAGTCCTTCTTTCTGTCTTTCCATTTGCTACCTACCGCCTTGGTGCCTCTAAAAGTGACCCTCATGAAAGCAGCTCATCTTCCAAGTCAGCCTTGTTCTCAATTGCCTGTGGAGTTTCCCAAAGTACCCTGTAATTGCCTCAATACTTCCCTTCACTTTAGCAAAATTGAAGTGTGTTGTAGGTTTCCACTTTTATTCTGATCCTTAGGTCTAATTACATTTACAACCTGGGCTAGGATATTTGTGTAACTGTTGTTTATGCCTCCAAATTCAAAATTATTTATAACATGGTAGATTGTAGAAATTTGATTTGCAAAATCTTTAGAAGACATCTAGAAATTATCATTTTTTGTAGGTTAATTCTTCTCTAGGTGGAGCATGTAGAGAACAATGGTATTGGAAATGAGAGCAGCTCTTCCCTACATTACCCAAGAACCTAAAAATGGAAAAAGCTGGGTCAGCTCCCTTCTTCAGCTCCAGAGTCTATCTTTCACAGGGCCTCCAAGGGATGAATTGGCCTCTTGAATGTCAGCTACCATTCATTTAATACTCCATTGTGGGTTTATTAATAGCAAATTTTTCTGTGCTTTTTTTGGGAATGTGACTTATATTGCCAACTTGTGCTGTTCTCATGGTAATGGATTCTCTCCACTGCATAAAATCAGACTTCCCTTGATTTGGTTTAAAATCACCTCATAAACTTAAAAGACATTCTTTCTTTTTTTCTTTTGAAATTCATTGTTCACTCCACGAGGCTCTTTGTGATTCTCTAGGTTTCTAACATGTCCCCTGCCCCAGACACAAGTCTTTCAGATTGAACAGCAGCTAATCTTTTTAATCATGCCTCCTTTATGCCATATGGCAACCCCTCCCCCTCCTGTCCTTAATCTCTTTCTACGCCTTTCTCTAGCTCTTCCTCCGACCCCTCCCCTTCTGTTAGGCAAACCTTTCTGAAAGGGCAGTGACCCAGACTGTCCCCAGGGTATTGCTAATGGGGTGATTGCCCTGACCCTGCACTCTGAGAGTTCCCACCCAGCAGCGGAGGCCAGAGACCAGGTGGTTGGTGGATGCAGGGGGTGGAGGGGAGCAGGGAAGGACAAAAAAGCTGGAGGCTTTACTCAGAGGAGTTTAAAAAGATCAATGTACTCATGAATATATTAAAATTAGTGGCTAAGTTGAAGCAGACTGCTTAGATAATGGCACTGTCTCCTTCCTTTAAATCCTCCTTCTTCTCTCTCTATGAGACTCCGTGAGAGCCCCTCACCTTCTTTGGTCTCCAAGTCTCTCCTCCATGCTTATTTACCACATTCAATTTAAATAAACATACTTCTTTTGGGGGGGATGCACGTGGGGCCCACAGTTCACTGGGGGTGGTATACCAATGAAGAATATCCTGGCACAGATGCTAGTTGTTTCAGATAGAGAGGACCCTGGTTTCTGGACCCTGATGGACAAAGAAGATGAACAATCCCTTGACTACCTTTGTGCCCAGACAGCCCCATGGGCCTGAGCTTCTGTTCCCGGGCCTTGAGTATTATGATCCAATCAAGAGCTACACTGAACAATGTGAGTCAAAAAACCTAGCAAAGTATTCTAAATCAGCCATGATTCCAGGGATAATGGACTAATTGATCTGAGCCACAGATTGCGGTAAAGATTCCCTTAAAGGACTGCTTTCCAAAGTGACTCAGTGCTTGATTTCCTAAATGATTGTCTGGGTTAGGCTTAGAGGTGAAGATGGGGGTAAGTAAAAGTGGAGAAAGTAAGGAGGAAAATGAGCTGCTCCATGCATACACGTAGAATACACCTTTCAAGGACATCTCTTTCTCTCTGCTCCTCTGTCCTCACACCAAGGAGTCTCTCTCTCTCTCTCTCTCTCTCACACACACACCACACACACACACACACACACTGTCTCACACAAAAGTGATCGTACAGGATTCCCTGCAGTAGCATCTAGTCCACACTGTTTCACGACTCATTTTTTTTCTCTGAATCTGAAGTCTAGGCTTACATGTTAAAGGAATTCCTTTCACTAAAGGCATCTTTCCTTCCTGGAATTTGGGCTAGGTACACTAAGTAGAACTTCCCCTGACACACACTTAGTAAGGCCCCATGACATTTCTCCAACAGCCACCTCTCCTGAATTATGGGATTGCACAATGAACTTACGAAAGCAAAGAATGAACTCCTACAGGAACTTTACCCAGATGTCATTTGAACTTTCCCCTAGTTTTCCAAGGAGATCCTTGTCTTGGCAAAATAGTAGGATTAGGTAAGCTGGGTAACTTCCTATCTTACTATGTTCTACTTAAAAAACACTTCTGATCTCTGGCATATCCAGAATCCCTGATTTCGTCACTTTCAATTCTAAGTTCTGTTTGCCAACTGAGTAAATGATGTGAATTGAAACTTTAAGGTTCATATTTTCTAGTGAAACATCTCCCGGGTCTTTGGTAAATACATATCAATGTTAGATTCATATTTAAGAATTGTTACATACACTTAGCATTTAGATATGCAATTATCCGAGGAAAAAATTCACTATTGTGGCATTTGATGGGTGAAAGATAATGTTATTAGAGTCATAGATAAAAGTACTGTCGTATACATTTCTGGGTTTGGAAAATCTTGGCTTTTCAAGAGAAAAAATGCGTGTTTCACTTACTGTACGATTCAGCTAAAAAGCTTCCTGTGAACTAGACCAAGTACCACCTCTTCCATGAGGCCTGGGTAAGTTCCATTGAATGTTCTCGGAGTCACATGCTGAGCAGAAAGTTGAGCTGGATTTTCCCTGCACATCCTGGATATTATCCCATTTATCTATTCTAGCCTGATCATGAGAAATAGCAGTAAAGGAAGACAGACTACCAAAAATTGTGAGAACAAATATACTTGCAGACCGTTATTCAGCAGACAAAGTCTTGTACCCAGAAGACACACAATGAGTGTGTATGGAGTTGAAGAATAATGTTTACACAATGAACTTGGTTCTATTTACCTGCCATTCAAATCTTCAGGAGGCTGCCTGGATGAAATGCAATACTCCAGTTACTACTAAGTGAAGTCCCTCAGAGATGCTGAAGAAATCTCCAGAAGATTCAAAGTATCATATATTAATCCCACCCCCACCACATCCCCTACTGTCTCTGCAGTAAACATAGCTCTGGAGAAGTATAGACTGACCTTGGGTTTCAACTTTCCTTAAAGTTGTTCAAACACCTTTTTATTATTATTATTATTTTTAAAAGATGTTTATTTAGCTCAAGGTTCTGCAGGTTGCATAGTACAAGAAGCATGGTTCCGGCATTTGCTCAGCTGCTGGTGAGGGCCACATCGTAGGTCAAACCGTCTCAGGGAAAGTCAAAGGGGAAGTGGACTCATGCAAAGAGATAAAACTAAAGGAATGTCCTGGCATTATTAAAACCCATGTTCCTGGGAACTAATTCATTTCCATGAGAACTAATGAAGTCTCATTGGAGTGAAAACTTACTCACTCACTATCAAGAGAACACCACCAAGTTATTCATAAAAGATACTCCCTGGTGACCCAAACACCTCCCACTACGCCCCACCTTCTGACACGGGCACATTGGAGGTCACGGTTCACATGAGTTTTGGAAACGCTTAATTTTAAAAGCAAGGGCCTGGTCAAATGATATGCATATGGATTTGTCAACCAGCTACTTTGAGTAATGATCATAACCATGAGGGCTGAGGTAGAGGAGGTTGGAATTTGTAATCACCGGAAAAGCAAAAGCCCTCACCACATCCAGAGCGTGACTTTCTGGTACAATAGGCTTCTGGAAATAGATGAATCTGGGTTTTTCAAGGTTGTCATCTTAGCAAGGGATGAACTTGGATTGTTCAGGTTTCCAAGGAAGCCTGAGGTATACCCAACGGTTCTGTGAATGTAGTGATGATTCTGAGAAATCGTAGAGTCTAAAAGTTTACGGTAGAATAGGTAAGGTATTCTTATGGTGATGTAATGAAATTGTAACTGGCCAAAATTCCAGAAAGTGTCAATGGTGTCTTCAGCCCAGGAAATGTCTAACTACTGCCCCTTTGGTTCCATGTGATTTAGAACTCTCCTGAAGCCCAAGGTTATTCTTCCGGAGGTAAAGGGCCCTAGGCAAACTATCTGTAGGTCTTGTTCAACAACTCCCACCGTTTTCATTTCATATTAAGACGTGAAAAAGCAAGAGTTCTTTTTTCACTCTCCCGAAATTTTGTTTGGATAACTGAAGCAGAAGACTCCAGGGCACCACACAAACAGAGAACTAGCACTGGGCAGATTAGGAGTGCCATTGTACCTAGGGGACAGAAGAGCATCAGTGCTCCCACTGTTACCATGGGTATGGTAGAAGTGTGGATGTGGGTGTGGCCATGTGACTCCGACCCTAAGAGGATGTGATGTCATGTCAGGTGTTTCATCATTAGCCTCTAGAAGTTGGGGGCTAACACTTCTGTCTGATCTCTGAAGCAACATACATTTCACCTATTCTCAGGGAAAGCCTGAAGCATTTGCCCTTATTTTCTTTTCATGAACAATTTTGAAACATCATGCTACTCATTAGAGCTTTGATCTCAAGGCCTATAACCTTTAATAGATCTGGTGTGAGTAGGAATGACTTGGACCAAAAGCAGCCCTAATTTAAGAAACTAACATTAAACACTGACTAAGGTTTCTACAGGGCAGCTAAAGGGGAGAGAATGATCAATTACGAATCAGTAATAGCTAGCTGACTTCTCAGTCACAACCTGGGGGCAGGCCAAAATGTGAAGTCGAACAATAATGTCACAAATAGTTGACTTTTTTTTGCATTTGTTCTGTTAGGAAAGTCTGTCTTAGAAGATTCAGTAAAGCAGCTGGCTGGTTGGAGGCGCCATTTGTCACTTTAGCCAGAGAAGCCTGTAATCTAATAGTTTCAGTTCCCCTGGGAACAAGACCATAGAGGCATGCCTGCTCTGGAAAAGGCAATCTGAGCAGTGCCAGGGTGCTTGGAAGAGCTTCAAATACAGGCTGTGAGTGCTGGCTCCTCAGAAGGTCTTACCCGGAGAACAGAAGCCTGGGCAGCCCAAGGTACTTCCCACCACCTTGTTACTTGTGATGTTGAGTCACCTATTTTGTTTCCCCAGGCCTGTCTTTTTACTTGTAAAATGGGGTTAAGGATAGTAACTCATGCTTTGAGTCAGGCAAGGCCAAAGTTCAAAACTTCATTCTAACATTTCCTATTTGACCTTTGGCAGTTACTTACTCTCACTCTGTACCTCTCTGAATGTTCGTTTCTTCATCCATAAAATGTGGAAAATAATGCTGATTGTGTGGCTCTTAGAAAACATAATAATGTATGTAAACATAGTAGACATCCAACAAATATTTGTTGAATTAATAGATGAATGATAGTGCCTGGCACATAGTAGGTGATTTTTAGGTGTAGGTTCATCTTCTTTCTTCCCTAACTAGATATGATATGGAATCATACAGTGAGACAAATTATTCTTACTGAGCCACACAATCCAGGTATCAGCCTAATACTCTAGAGAATGTTAAGTTTACATCTTCTAAGGTTTTTCAATTGTTTTTATAGGCACTATTCTGGTCAGAAACATATCTTAATTGCACTGATGGAAAATATGTCATAGCTAAAGGCAAAAATAAGAAGTAATGTCATGATAACCCAGCTAATATCAAAAAGGTGAACAATCCCTCTCTATAGAAAAATGTGCACACATTCATCAACACAAAGAAACCCTCACAGAGTTCGGCATGTAACCTGAAGGATCCTCCAAAGCCCCAGGTTAAGAACCTCTGGTGCACAAGACTGGACAGGTAGGGCAACTGATCAGGTAGCTGGCATAACAACCTTGTAAAACATTTTGCCAAAAATATTAGGCAGATATAGATTTTTAAGAATAACATTAGCTTTTCCCTTCAAACTTTCACTCTAGTAGAACCCTGCTTAACCCTTCTTAGCTCCTATCTTTTCTTTTTACTGCCTTCCATTTCTTTTAAAGCTGGTCAGAAGTCTTTCTTTAAAAAATGAAAATTAGCCAGGCATGGTGGCTCACGCTGGTAATCCCAGCACTCTGGGAGGCCGAGGCGGACGGATCACGAGGTCAAGCGATCGAGACCATCCTGGCCAACATGATGAAACTCCATCTCCACTAAAAATAAAACAGGAAAACAAAAAAATAGCTAGGCGTGGTGGCAAGTGCCTGTAGTCCCAGGTACTTGGGAGGCTGAGGCAGGAGAATTGCTTGAACACGGGAGGCGGAGGTTGCAGTGAGCCGCTGAGATTGCGCCACTGCACTCCAGCCTGGGTGACAGAGCGAGACTCCGTCTCAAAACAAAACAAAACAAACAAACAAAAAGAAAAGAAAAGAAAATTATAGTTGGTTTATAACATTTCCATTTGTTTTTGCTATGTTGAAGTTAGGAAGATCCATAGTTGGTGGTCATTAGCATTTCAATGTAATTGTATTGCTGTATGTGTTAAATGTTAATATTCTTTATGGTAATTGCTGATTGGTCTCAAGTTGCAACATGTATCTGTATATAATTATATATGTAGATCTCTGCCCATGACCATTAATATCATCCATTCTCCGTATATAAAGGTTGCACTTTGATCTATAGGTTCACCTTAAAGCTCTTCGAGAGTATCCAGGCCTTTTAATGCTCCTTCTTAGAATGAGCAGCCCTAGTCCTAATCATGGCACACCTTGTATTCTGTCTTTCTGTCTGTTGCAATTTCCCCCAGCAACTGCAGTCTGTGTTTTGAAGTCATGACTCAACACATATATAGAATTTTTCTGGCCAGTGCGCTGGGTTACGTCTGTAATCCCAGAACTTTGGGAGGCCCAGGCAGGCGGATCATGAGGTCAGGAGTTCAAGACCAGCCTGGCCAACATAGTGGAAACCCCATCTCTACTAAAAATACAAAAATTAGCCGGGCATGGTGGTGCGTACCTGTAGTCCCAGCTACTTGGGAGGCTGAGGCAGAAGAATCGCTTGGACCGGGGAGTTGGAGGTTGCAGTGAGCCGAGATCATGCCACTGCACTCCAACTTGTGCAACAGAGTGACACTCAAAAAAAAATTTTTTCTGTTCACCCAGTTTGTGGTTAGCCCACTTTAATCTATCATATTACAGCTGTTTGAATACGGGACAGTTATCCGTTTTTCCATTCTTGAGAGGCTGTGTTTTAATGATTATTGTTTCATTGCAAGTAGACCGTCTATGTTCCAGGAACCGTCCTGTCACTGCATATTGAGTACAGTTCCTGTATTATGCTGGTAAAGCAAAGGTCCTTCATTATAGCCTAAATCTACAATGTGATTCTGGGCACACATGACTGCAATTTTGTCCAGTAGCCAACACCAGAAAATTTCTGTTGGTGAACTTTGTTTCAGTGGAAAGCATGATAGCTACCCCAGGCAGCTTTTGATTTTGAAGATGGGGATGATTGCAGACTCTTTCCACACCGTATCATTGGTCAAATGCATCAGACAGAATGTCCTGACTGGTTGAAAATTCCCATTTGTGAGTCACTGCTTCCTTCACTGTCTCTTACCAAAAGCTTTCCTTTAAAGTTCAACATTTGTATACTGTCCCTTAAGAGTATGAATGGTCCTATAATACCCTGCTATGTGAAAAAGAATGGTGGGAGGCAAGGAGCCTGTGAGCAGCAAATCCCTGATACAGACACAAAGGATCACAGAGGGCTTGAAGCTTTCACTCAAAGACCTTTTTTTCATTTTTATTCTTTAAAATCCAACCACAGATAGCATTTTTTTTCCCAAGGAGCTTTTGAAAGCTGTAGTACCAGCCTCCAAGAATTTTGCCAGTCTGAACTCTGCCAATCCCAGCCAATGCTAAGTACATGCCTAAATGTAAGTGATAGGGCAAGGGACAGGTGGAAATGAACAACATCTCATATTTTCATTTCCTTCTATCTTTCCCCCCTTCCACTGAGAGCTACATGTCAGAATGTCTGCCGTGGAAGGAAAAGATTGATCAAAGGATTCTCTCAGATCTAAAGTTATAACGGCCACTAATGTTTAAGCACTAATTCTTTGTCTGAGTGGCAGTATAGTGACTAAGGGCATGGGCTCCAGTGCCACATCCCTAGACTCAAATTCTGACTCTCTATCTTAGTAACCTAGAGACTTTGGGACAATTGCTTTACATGAGAGCTCTTGGTTTTCTCATCTTTGATGTGGCATTAATATCACTACCTACTTCATTGTGTTGTTGTGAGGTTTATATTAAACACCTTATATATGTGTATGTATACATGCATGTGTCTCAAAACAGTGTTTTAATAATAATTTACTAATATTATTATTATTACCAGGGTTAAGGGCTTTTCCACTCTGCCCTGTTCTCTTACTGTCATGAATTCCCTACATTGTCCTTGGATCTCGATGCCATGTTTATTGTTCCAACAGTATCTTCAACTTTGTAGGATTAGACTACACCTATGTCCATGAGAATGTTCAACAGGCTCCTGACCTAAATCCCCTTTGTTATGGCTCTGGGGATCCACTTGGGGCCCTAACACCATAGCCAAAAATAAACTCCTTAATCTACAAGGGAACAAACAGAATATAAAGAGCAAGGGAGACAAAAGTCAGTAGCAAATGGAAGGCTGTCTAACACATCAAAATCCCTTCCATGCCAATAGGAAGTAGAAGACCAGAGCTATCCCTCTGGTTTGTGGTTTGCTCACTTTGTTCTGTTCCCCACTTCTTCTCTCCCTCCTATTTCCCCACCCATTTAAAAATAAATAAATAAATAAACAGCATGTTGAGGTTGCTGACGCAGAAATCTGGCTTGTGGTAGCTCTTACTGTGTAGTGACTCACACTGAGGAGTAGGAATAATTTGCCTGATGGGGGAGGGAAAGAAAATTTTGTCTGTGGAGGGTGTACAGAGCAATTGCTGGGGAGGTAAGCAGACAGCTAAAGCAGCACACCAGTCAGCTCTCCTGTGAAAAACCCTCACGGGCCCAGGGCATGGCATCCCTTTGGTGGAGGAAAGGAGTTTGGAGAGGCTGGAAATCCCAATCATCCAGTTGTGAGTGTAGGGCAGTCACGGAGGACTTCGAAGCCATGAGACTTTATAGATCTTGGCGATTCCAAACCTAAATCTAGAGGATTTGTACAAAGGAGAAGAAAGAGCAGACTAGTGAATTAAGTTCTACTTTCCCCTTTCCCTGTCCTCCAGGGACACAGGGCTTTCATGAGGCTCGGTGCTTCTCCAAACAACTTTCCATTCAGCACCCCCTCTCAAGTGGGCAGGTTCCCAGCCCAAGTATTGCCAAGTATTTCTAAAGTTCATCACAGTGGAAACCATGAATGGGAAGCCTGACCCACTTCATAGCAGGGCCTTAGGCCTCTACCGGGCTGCCTTCTCGGTAACTCCCAGGCAATTTCAGCCTCAACCCGTAGGAGGAGATATGGGCAGGAAGCCACTCGTTTCTTTTCCCGTGGAGGCAGACCTCCTCCCACCCGCTGTTCTTCACACGGTTCATTCACCAGGTTCCTCATAAATACCACTGTCCCCTTTCCCTAGCCTCTCCTCATGACTTCAAAGTATAGGACAACTTGGCCGGGCGCGGTGGCTCAAGCCTGTAATCCCAGCACTTTGGGAGGCCGAGGCGGGTGGATCACGAGGTCAGGAGATCGAGACCCTCCTGGCTAACACGGTGAAACCCCGTCTCTACTAAAAATACAAAAAAAACTATCCGGGCGAGGTGGTGGGCGCCTGTAGTCCCAGCTACTCGGAGGCTGAGGCGGGAGAATGGCGGGAACCCGGGAGGCGGAGCTTGCAGTGAGCCGAGATCGCGCCACTGCACTCCAGCCTGGGCGACAGAGCGAGACTCCGTCTCAAAAAAAAAAAAAAAAAAAAAGTATAGGACAACTTAAATGTAGCTCTTTCCCCCAGAGGTGGTCAGGGTTTAGGCCTGCCTTTCTTTCTTTCCCTTATAAAATTTCTCTTGATCTATACTATTTTTCTCAGTCCTCTTTTGAATGACTAAAACAGGTCAAATAATCAAATCCAGGTTTGAGTGATGATGGAAGATAGATAATAGCTCACTTTGCTACTTTTCTCAGGCAACTTATGCATTTTCATAGGATCCTACAATATGTTAGCCCATGTATTGGCACACTTTTTCTGTAAAGGGCCAAATAGTAAATATTTTAGGCTTTGCAGCCCATACAGTCTTTGTCGCAACTATTTAACTCAGCTGTTGCAGTCTGACATCAGCAATAGTCAATTCATAAACAAATTGGAGTAGCTCTGTTCCAATAAAAAAATAAACAGAATATCATGTTTTCATGTCACAAAATATTATTCATCTCTTGATTTTTTTTTCAACCATGTAAAAATGTAAAAAACATTCTTAGCTTGGACATACAAACAAAACAAAACAAAAAGCAGGAGGTGGTCTAGATTTG
The DNA here is from genome assembly GCF_007565055.1 of Rhinopithecus roxellana. Lineage (NCBI taxonomy): Eukaryota > Metazoa > Chordata > Mammalia > Primates > Cercopithecidae > Rhinopithecus > Rhinopithecus roxellana. Next base: position 96,846,149 of record NC_044555.1, on the reverse strand, counting down.
GTTCGTGGGCTGTAGTTTCCCAAGTGATGCCTTATGAAAGGATTGATTCAAATGAGGGTTTCACATAGTGCTGTAAGTTGAATGGGATGGAGAGAGAGAGCTTTTTAGAATGGGATTAGGGACAACCTCGCCATACTCTTCAAATCACACCAGCTAGGTACACTGCTGCATACTTGCTATTTCATTCAACACATATTTCTGAGGAACTATATATGCCAAGCACTGTGCTAGGTACTATGTAATACAATTATCATTGACAGAATAAAATATATGTTGTCTATGCCCCTGTAGAATTTAAAGTACAATGGGGGAGATAGATAATCAACAAGCAAATAGCCAATAAACATATCTTTTCAAGTGATGATAGATGTATGAAGAAAACACAGGAGAGAAGTTGCATAGGATGACAGGGAAGCATACTTAAAAGTTGCAGTCAGGGAAGGAAGATTTGTATATGGAGATGTTTTTGCTAAAAAATTAGTCTGGTGAAGAGAAGCAAGGAGTAGGGGAAATAAAGTAAATTCCAGGCAGCGTGCAGAAAAACCAGCATGTGTAAGGAGCCTGAGACAGGAAAGAGCTTACCTTGCTCACAGACCTAAAAGTAGACATATAACTAGTAGGATTGGAGGAAAGTGGCTACAAGGGACGTGTGAGAAGTAGACAAAGTCCAGGTTATTTAGAGCTTTGTAGTTCATAGAAAGGAGTATGGGTTTCATTTAAAATGCAAGGGAAACTCTTTTAAAAGCTTACTCTGGCTAATGTGTGCAGAATAGACTGCAGGGAAAGGGAGAGCATAAACTGGGTAATCAGTTAAGTATTCATTACAGTAGTATAGGCTTACAGTAGGGTATAGGCAGTGAAAATTAAAAAGAGTGGATATGTATGAGATTTTTGGCAGAGGAGCTAGAAACTATGGAACTTGCTGATTAGATGTTGGAAGTCAGGGAGATAGCAAAATCAAAAACAATTTGCTGTTTCTGGTTTCAACGGCCTGGTAGATGGTTATTCCTTTTGATGAGATAGGAAAGACTGGGAAAGGAAATTATATCTGGGGAATGGGGGGTAGAGAAGACGGTACTAATAAAGAGTTCTATTTCTGGACAGGTTAAGTCTGAGACGCCTTTGAGATATCCAAGTAGATGTCTAGCTAGTTGATTGTGTGAGCTTACCATATAAAGTAGAGTTTTGCAGTTGGGGATATAAATATGGATGAAGTCAACATATAAATGATATTTATTTAATACCATGGGAGTAGAGGAGATCACTCAGTGAGAGTGCAGATAGGGAAGAGAGGAAGCCCTAGAATCTAGTGCTGGGCCACTCAAAAATTTAGATATTGAATAGAGGAGGAGTCCATTGGATAGAGGAGGAGTCTTCAAAATGGACTGAAGAGGAGTAGTCACAGACACTGGAGAATTAAGAAAAATATGTATTGTCACAGAAGCTGAGAGAAGAGACTGTTAGAGGAGAGAGAGACTGGTGGAAGATCAAGTTAGGTAAGGACAAAAGGAGCACTATTGGTTTTGGTAACATGGAGGTCTTCAGTGACCTTGGCAAGAAGTTTGGGTGGGGTAGTAGCAATGACTGAGGTTAACAGAGATGTAAGATCTGATAGGATTAGCCTTGTAAGGTCAGCTGTGATCCAGAATGCATACTTGGCCGGGCGCGGTGGCTCAAGCCTGTAATCCCAGCACTTTGGGAGGCCGAGACGGGCGGATCACGAGGTCAGGAGATCGAGACCATCCTGGCTAACATGGTGAAACCCTGTCTCTACTAAAAAATACAAAAAACTAGCCGGGCGAGGTGGCGGGCGCCTGTAGTCCCAGCTACTCGGGAGGCTGAGGCGGGAGAATGGCGTAAACCCGGGAGGCGGAGCTTGCAGTGAGCTGAGATCCGGCCACTGCACTCCAGCCTGGGCGACAGACCGAGACTCTGTCTCAAAAAAAAAAAAAAAAAAAATACAGAATGCATACTTGACGGTTTGGCAGTTTCCAAGGCAGCTACTCCCTTGGGCAGTATTAAGTAGTATGGTCCTGATGGCATAGCATGGCTTTCTACTCTTTCACGGTGGCTTTTTTTTTTTTTTTTTTTTTTGAGACAGAGTCTCACTCTGTCACCCAGGCTGGAGTGCAGTGGAACGACCTTGGCTCACTGCAACCTCCGCCTCCCGGGTTCGAGCGATTCTTGTGCCTCAGCCTCCCGCGTGGCTGGTATTACAGGTGTGAGCCACTATGCCTGGCTAATTTTTGTATTTTTAGTAGAGACCGGGTTTCACCACATTGGCCAGGTTGGTCTCGAACTCCCGACCTCAGATGATCTGCCCACCTCGGCCTCCCAAAGTGCTGGGATTACAGGTGTGAGCCACCATGCCCGTACTCATGGTGGGTTTTAAAAGGAATTAAATGCTCATGTATTTATTTGTTCAGTAAATATTAATTGAGCCATTAATAAGTGCCAGGTACTCTAGATACTGGAGGTAAAGTAGGGAACAAACCCCTAAAACTTCCTGCCCTGGTGGAGCCTATATTCAAGTGACTAGTAAAGCCAAATAAGCAGGCAAATATAGTCAGTCTCATTAAGTACTATGACATAGGAAGATACATTAGTCAAGGTAGTTCATTCTGACTTCTGTAACAAACAACCCTCACATCTCACTAGTTCAACACAATAGAAGTTTATCATTCACGTCACATGCCAATGTAGGTCAAGCAGCTCTCCTGGGATGCTCTCTTCCAAGCAGTGACTCAGGAACTAGGCCATTTTTGTCTCACGGCTCCACCATCCCATAGACCTCTTCAGCATCCTCACATGGAGCCTCTGTATTCTGTAGGTCAACAAGGAAAGATAGCTCACAGAGTATCATGCAGCATGATTTATGGCCAGACTTGAAATTGAAAGTGACCAGAAGCCAATCTAATGGCAAGGGATGCTGGGAAATATAATCTTCCTCTTTGTCCAGGAAAGAAATGGGGTCAATGAGAAACTAGTCTCCACCAGTGAAGTGTAGGTTAGAGGAAGAGCTTTTTTCTTTTCTTTCTTTCCTTCTTTCTTTTTCTTTTTGTTTCTTTTTTTTTTTTTTTTTTTTTTTTTCCTAACGGAGTCTTGCTCTGTCACCAGGCTGGAGTGCAGTGGTGTGATCTTGGCTCACTTCAACCTCTGACTCCCAGGTTCAAGCAATTCTCCTGCCTCAGCCTCCCAAGTAGCTGGGACTACAGGGGTGTGCCACCACACCCAGCTAATTTCTGTATTTTTAGTAGAGATGGGGTTTCACTATGTTGGCCAGGATGGTCTCGATCTCTTGACCTCGTGATCCACCCATCTCAGCCTCCCAAAGTGCAGAGATTACAGGTGTGAGCCACTGCACCCGGCCGGAAGAGCTTTTCATATTTACTTAAAGTGTCAGAAAAAGATTCCTAGATGAAGTGACATCTAAGTCACCTGAAAGATGATGAAGAATTAGCCTAGTGAAGTGAGGTTAAGAATATTTCAACCTGAGGAAACAGCAAGTGCTAATGACAGGAGGTAAGAAAGAACATGGTTTGTTTGAAGGGCTAAATGAAGTATGGCAAGGCCAAAGCATACAGCATGAGCTCAGAAATGGCAAGAGATGAGAATGAAAAGGAAGGGTCAATGGAAAGGTGAGTGCAGGCCTTTGGATTTCAAATAGAAGAGTCAAGAGATACTACAGGGTAGCTGGTCCCTGATGAAGGCTCTGGGTAGAAGTACTAGGGCAGAGGTCTCAAACATAAAGGCCTTCAGGGGCTAAGCGGAAAAGTTGAGCGTTGAAAACAGAAGAGAGCAATGGTGCCTACAGTAGGTGGAGTGTGTATTCCATGCCTAAATATGTTAAATTCAAAAACAAAAACCAAACAAAAATCCACTGCGCAGAACAAACAAACTGCATCTGCTATGGATACTGTTGCTGGTCTTAAGTTTGTGAGCCCTGGTAGAAGGTTTCAAGAGAGTCTTTATAGTCACCAAGGAGTTCAGGTCAAAAATAGGAGATGGGGATACACCAGACATGTCAGGAACAAGTCTATAGCTGTCAAAGTGCTGATTTACAAAAGCTTTCATATTTCTTCCTGCTATTTTCAGTTAACTGGCTGGTAAGATTGCACATTTTTGGACAGTAATGGGATTGTATTACTTCATTCCAATAATAATAATAACAACAACTAAAATGCCAGGCACTTCTTTAAGTGCTTTATTAACCCACTAAGTCCTCAAAACAACCCATGTGGTAGTTACAATGATTATATCCGTTTTTAGATGAGAAAGTTGAAAGAGTAACCTAACAGCAACTTGCCTAAGCTCACAGTTAGAAAGTGACAAAGTAGGGATTTGAACCAAAGCAAACCGCTTCTAGAGTCCATGCTCTTGCTAAAGTCTGGCTCTTCACAAACATTATTCTACACTGTCTTTCAGGAAATATTTACTGGACGCCAACTATGGGCACTGAGGCTAAATCCTGAAGAAAGCGACGAATAAGACAAACCTCTACCTTCAAGGAATTATCAGTCTATAGCACGGGCCCACTGACCACGCTGCTTGTTTCTCTATGGCCCGTGAGCTAAAAATGGTTATTACATTTTTAAATTGTTGAAAAGATAATTAAAATAATAATATATATGTATATACAGAGACATATGAAAAAACAATATATATATATCATGACACATGAAAATTATATGAAATTCAAATTATATGAAATTCAAATTATATCCATAAATAAAGGTTTATTGGAACACTTCCACATTCGTTTATGGATTATCTATGGTTGTTTTCATGTTACCACCAGCAGAGTGGAATAGTTGGAGCAGAGATCCTACCGTCCACAAAGAATCAAATGTTTACATCTGGCCCTTTACCAAAAATATATGCTGACCTCTGATCTATTGAGTCAGATGGATACATAAACATAATTTCAATACAAAATGAAGGAAGACAGTGTTGTTTGGTGTGAAAGTATGAGCTTTGATTCAATGGAGACTGACAGACTTGTATTTGAATCCCAGCACAATCTCTACGAGCAGTGTCGTTTTGGGTGAGTTATTTAACTTCTCTGAACCTGTTTCCCAGATAACAAGGCTAATAATGTATTTTTGCATACTTTTTGGAGAACTAGAGCTAATATATGTATAGTGTTTGACAATACTAGTAGCAATAATACAAGGGGACTTCAAAAAGTTCATGAAAAATGTGTATTATGAAAAAACCTCACATGGATTTCATTTGTTTTGCATCAAAATAAATTTGTACTAACTTGTTATAATGTGTCTGAATAAGATCTAATGTGAGGCACTAAGAAGAATAAGACATCGGTTTGAAAAGAACCCCTATCAGAGCAACAGGACAGGTATTCTGCTAAAAGTGAAGCAAGAACAAACATGAAATTTATGGTGAAGTTTGGGTAGACAAATGGTGAGATCACTGATGTTTCATGCAAAGTTTATGGGGATAATGTTCCAAAGAAATCCATAGTTTCCAAATGGACAACTCATTTTAAGAAGGGATAAGAAGATGTTGAAGATGAAGTCCACAGTGGCAGACCATCCACATCAACTTGTAAAGGAAAAATTCAGCTTGTTCATGTCCTAATTGAAGAGAACTGACAATTAACAGCAGAAACAATCCCCACACCATAGACATCTCAGTTGGTTCAGCTAACACAATTCTGACCGTAAAATTAAAGTTGAGCAAACTTTCCACTCCATGGGTTCCCAAACCATTGCATGCAAATCAACTGCAGACAAGAGTAGAGCTTTCAATAGAAATTTTAAACAAGTGGCATCAAGATCCTAATGCATGTCTTCAAAGAATTGTAACCAGAAATGGAACATGGCTTTACCAGCACGATCCTGAAGACAAAGCACAATCAAAGCAATAGTTACCAAGAAGTAGAAATGGGCAAGTCAAGAGCAAAGGTTATGGCAACAGGTTTTGGGGGATGCTCAAGGCACTCGCTTGTTGACTTTCTGGAGGGCCAAAGGATGATAACATCTGCATATTATGAAAGTGTTTTGAGAAAGTTAGCCAAAGCTTTAGCAGAAAAATACCAGGGAAAGCTTCACCAAAGTCCTTCTCTACCACAACAATGCTCCTCCCCATTCCGCTTATAAAACAAGGGCAATTTTGTGAGAGTTTTGATGAGAAATCATTAGGCATCCTCCTTAATGTCCTTATTTGAGTCCTTCTGACTTTTCTTTGGGTCCTAATATTAAAAAATCTTTAGAGGGCACCAATTTTCTTCAGTTAATAATGTGTGGCCGGGCGCGGTGGCTCAAGCCTGTAATCCCAGCACTTTGGGAGGCCGAGACGGGCGGATCACGAGGTCAGGAGATCAAGACCATCCTGGCTAACACGGTGAAACCCCGTCTCTACTAAAAATACAAAAAACGAGCCGGGCGAGGTGGCGGCGCCTGTAGTCCCAGCTACTCGGGAGGCTGAGGCAGGAGAATGGCGTGAACCCGGGAGGCGGAGCTTGCAGTGAGCTGAGATCTGGCCACTGCACTCCAGCCTGGGTGACAGAGCGAGACTCCGTCTCAAAAAAAAAAATAATAATAATAATAATAATAATGTGAAAAATATTGCATAACATAGTTAAATTCCCAGGACTGTCAATTATTTAGGGATGGATTAAATGACTGGTATTATAGCTTACAAAAGTGTCTTCACCTTGATGGAACTCATGTTGAGAAATAAAGTTTATATATATATATTTTTTTACTTTTATCTTTAATTCCATTTTTCACGAACTTTTTGAAGTCCCTTGTAAAGTTAGTAACATGTTGTGACAGAGGAGGCAAGGTGCAATGTGAACCTTCTGCATGGACACTTAAAACAGTTTAGAGGGTTTACAGAAAGCTTCCTGGAGGAGGTAACCCTTTGAGTTCGCCTCTGGTGTCAGATAGAGCTATTTTGAATTGCTGTTCTTTCATGTACCAGCTGTGTGTCCCTGGGCAAATTACTTTAACTTTTGGAGTCTCATTTTCCTCGTATGTAAAATAGGGCTAATAATACTGATAGTGATGAGCTCATAGAGTCATGATAAGGATGAAATGAGATGATGCATACGCAACACTATGTGCTTTGTTTGGCACACGTTGAGTATCCAATAAAAGTCAGTTGTCATTGATGTGGTGGTTGTTATTATAGTTTAGGACACAGATTTTGAAAGCAGGGAGACCTGGCTTGAACTCTGACCCCGGGCAAGTTACTTAATGCCTCAGGTAGTAATTCTATCGAAGTATGATGGTTATCAGGATTAAATGATATAATTTACTTAACCCAATGTCTGGCAGGTGATAAGTGCTCCATAAATAGTAGCTGTTGTTATTAGGCACAGAGATGGCAACAGTGAGTGCCCAGTAAATGTTGCTGAATGACCAACTAACTAGTGGGTACAAAGTATTCATATTCAGTAGTTGAGAGAGGAAACTCCATCAACTTCAGTTTTACTATTACAAATTGGACATGAAGCCCTCTCTACCTGAAAAGCCTTGATACCTTATAGTTACTAAAACATTTCAGAATTTCCTGTTATTTAGTAACTGCTAGTCCTCAGCTGATATGTAAATAAGACTTCCGAGTATGTGTAAAGTTACTAAACAGTATGGGGAAATGGTCCTTCTGGTTAGTTTTTTCCATCAATAAATAACCCATCGTTTGATGAAGCAACAAGCTCGTTTCCCTTAAAAAAAAAAATAGCAGAAACAACATGACTCAGAGCTTTGAAAAGCCCGGTTTGGTAAGCCTTTGTTAAATATATATTTAGATAATGATAAACCAAGACCTTAGGCCAGATTCACAATCTCCTCCTCTGCTTCTGTGGCTATGGTTATGCAAGGAAATGGAAAAAAACGTTCAAAGAGACCAGGGGCCCTGGTCCAACATTTGGACTGATTGAATTTCCTAACCCCACTTCCTTCTGTGGTTCTTTCCCAGCCAGGCTAATGACCTCTATACAAGATTGACCCTTAGAAAAGTTATATGCAGGCCAACTTTGTCTTTGCTTCCTCCTAGCCTCCCTTTCCACTCCTCTATGCTCTGTGTCTCCAGTATCTTCAGGCTCTTCTCCAGCCCCCCAAATCCCTTTCTGCTATGTCCTTTATGAAGTAGTTTTCCAGGGCATAGATAGCCCATGCCCTCCCTCCCATCAAATTGACCTGTCCTGTAGGTCACTCATCCAGGGCTCTGGCTATTTGTTCCTAAGGTGACAGGTGATCAAATTGTAATAGTATGGCTACTTCCACTGCCCCAACTCTGGCATATTAACATGCTCAGTTCCTTACTCCAAAGAACAGGTTCAGGAGCTCCTCTATGAAACACTGCTAGGAGTCCCAGGTTTCCTAGTGTCAGGGTGGGGTTGCTGCATGAAACTCGTATTAGCCACTAACTGCGCATTCTGCCCACAGTGGTGAGTTGGCTTGTGGCATGCTTTGTTGGAGCTCCTGCTTGGTAAAGTCAACTGGGGCAAGCATAGGGTGCCAGTGAAATGAAGTTACATGGAGATAAGGATAATATCAACCATACCCCCCCGATATTGTGATGATTAAATTAACTGATAGATGTAAAACTTTCAGAACAATGCCTGGCACCGTGTAAATGTCCAATAAATGTTAGTTGTTGTTACTCTCACCCACTGAAGACTAGGTGGCTAGCCAGTAAGGATTCTGATCCAACACAGCTCATGACTACAAATGGTGCATCTCTCAGTGTGCTTCTTTTGGAGCCCACTCATCAAGTCCCTCCTGAGCAGGGATAATTCCCACTCAAGGACCACATTTGGGGCTCCAGCTCCCTGCTTTTCCCCACCTCCTAGTCTGTCCTGCCCAACTGCCTGCTGCTAACCTCATTTACCATTGGCACTAAAAGCCCTAGTGTCTTATTTTCCCTCATAACAACCCAGAAATCATACGCCAGCAGCAAATAGGTGCTGAAGACATTTTGTTTGGCTGACGTGGTATTTTTTAAAAATTTCAGTTGGTTGACGATATTTAAAAATCAGGAGGTTTAGGCCGGGCGCGGTGGCTCAAGCCTGTAATCCCAGCACTTTGGGAGGCCGAGACGGGCGGATCACGAGGTCAGGAGATCGAGACCATCCTGGCTAACACGGTGAAACCCCATCTCTACTAAAAACTACAAAAAACTAGCCGGGTGACGTGGCGGCGCCTGTAGTCCCAGCTACTCCGGTGGCTGAGACAGGAGAATGGCCTGAACCCGGGAGGCAGAGCTTGCAGTGAGCTGAGATCCGGCCACGGCACTCCAGCCTGGGCGGCAGAGCGAGACTCCGTCTCAAAAAAAAAAAAAAAAATCAGGAGGTTTCCTGTAAAAAAGTGAGATTTTGACTTCTTTCTTTTTCCTTTTTTTTTGACAGATTCTTGTTCTGTCACCCAGGCTGGAGTGTACTGGCGTGATCTCAGCTCACTGCAACCTCCACCTCCTGGGTTCAAGTGATTCTCCTGCCTCAGCCTCCAGAGTAGCTGAGACTACAGGCATGTGCCACCACGCCCAGCTAATTTTTTGTATTTTTAGTAGAGAAGGGGTTTCATCGTGTTAGCCAGGATGGTCCTGATCTCCTGACCTCATGATCCACCCGCCTCGGCCTCCCAAAGTGCTGGGATTACTGGTGTGAGCCACCATTCCTGGCCTCTTTTCTTTTCTTTTTTAGATTTTAAGATCTAACAACAGGGGCTCAAATCCCAGTTGGCAAATATCCATTGCCTCTGAGTGGTGCCTGCCCCCTTTAAACCAGCCTTGTGCTCTCTGGTTTGCCACTGTCCCCATTGGCCCACTTCTCTCTTTCACTAACACTAGCAATAGCCCTTAGGGCTCACCAGGAAGAGCCTTAATGGCTTATTAAAGCTGGAGCCCTTGGTCTCTCCCCTTCCCTTTCCTGCTCCTTCCCCTCTCCTCAAAAAACAAAACAAACAAACCAAAAACACAGAAAACTGGAGCCTAAATCAGTAGCAACAGAAATCAAGTTTCTCTTCCCTGGAGGTCAGGAAAGGTGCTTGGCATTCACAAAACTCAATTGCCTATCTCTGCTTCCTGGAGGGAAGAAGAGATATTCCTTTTATCCTGCAGAAGGTTGCCCTTTACTGGAGATGAGCCAAATGACCTTCTTAAATGCAGAAAAGAAAAAAATACAAAACAAGCTGAAGGGGGCCGGGTGCGGTGGCTCACACCTGTAATCCTAACACTTTGGGACATTGAGGTGGACTGATCGCGAGGTCAGGAGATCGAGACCATCCTGGCCAACATGGTGAAAACTCGTCTCTACAAAAAGTACAAAAATTATCTGGGCGTGGTGTCGCATGCCTGTAATCCCAGCTACTTGGGAGGCTGATGCAGGAGAATCACCTGACCCACGGAGTTGGATTTTGGGTGAGCTGAGATAGTGCCACTGCAGTCCAGCCAGGTGACAGAGCAAGACTCCATCAAAACAAACAAACCAAAAACAACAACAACAAACTGAAGATGAGCATGGTGGCATGTGCCTACAGTCTCAGTTACTCTGAAGGCTGAGGCAGGAGGATTACTTGAGATCAGGAGTTCAAGGCTGTAGTGCTCCATGATCTTGCCTGGGAATAGCCACTGAACTCTGGCCTGGGCAACATAACAAGACCCTGTCTCTAAAAAAAATAGTAATTATAATAAACAAGCTGAATGTGTGGGTGTGTAATACTGTATGCTTTGCATCCTGCTACAAACTCATCTCTCCTCAGATATGTGTCTATTTCAACTAAGAAGTCCACACGTGTCTATTTCAACTAAGCTCTTTCTTCCCCAACAACTAAGGCTTTATCTATGGTGTTTAGAGGGCCATGTGTTATTCAAATACTTTGGGCTGCTTTGTGTATACACTGATGTGCATTCTCCTGGAAAACTTTCTGGAAGCTCTCTAAGAACCTGCAGGGTAGGTTAGGGAGGATACTGAATGTTGACTCATCCAAACTTCTCCAGAGGGCAAGTTAGCCTTTAGGGGAACGCAGGGCAGCTGCAACCTCTGCCCAGTAGTCAGGCATTACAGGAATGCTTGTAGGAGTGCATCTGCCCTGAATGTCTACAGCTTGCAGGAAGGAAAATAGCAGATCAGTTCTCCTGAGCATGAGGGTAATAATAACAAACATGCAGCTTACTATGGTCCAGGCACGGTTTCATTGTCTCACAACAATCCTAGGAGAGAGGTTCCGTTACTACCTCCGCTTTCATCAATGGGCAAACTGAAGCCCAAGAGGGCAAGTAACTAGCTTAAGGCTGTGAAGCTAATTAGTACCAGAGAAAGGATTCTAACCCAGGCAGCGTGACTGCAGAGTTTGTGTTCCTAACCTCTACACAATGGGTCACACTATGGTCACAGGACCAGCAGCAGTAGCAGCACCACCTGTGAATCATTAGAAATGCAAATTCCTGGGCCCCACTGCATACCACATGAATGAAAGGTCTGGGGGTGGAGTGAAGCAACCAGCCCTCCTAGTGAAGCTGATGTTAGCTTAAGTATGAGAACTGATGTCCTAAGGGATAAAGACCCCCAATAACTGTAATAGAACACTGCAGATTGTCTGCTAGAAAGAATTGGGATGGCAGAACATACATTCAATTAGATAAGTGAGAGGGGTATGGCAGTGGGGAGAAAGGTAGGATTGACCCATTAATCCAGAAATAGCTTTCCTGCCAACTTGTCCCAGTGTTTGGGAATTCCACAATTAGGCATTCATTCCTTTAAACTGTGAAGACTTCATGATTTTTTTTTTTTTTTTTTTTTTTTTTTTTTTTACGGAGTCTCGCTCTGTTGCCAGGCTGGAGGGCAGTGGTGTGATCTTGGCTCACTGCAACCTCTGCCTCCCAGATTCAAGAAATTCTCCTGCCTCAGGCTCGAGTAGCTGGGGTTACAGGCATGCACCACCACCCCAGCTACACTTTTTTGCATTTTTAGTAGAGACGGGTTTTCACCATGTTGGCCAGGATGGTCTTGATCTCCCAACCTTGCGATCCACCCGCCTTGGCCTCCCAAAGTGCTGGGATTACAGGCATGAGCCACCGCACCCGGCCGACTTCATGATTTAGAAGGCATCTTTATTAATAAGTAAATGCCACTGGCAGAAGGAATGCCATAAGTCACTTACCAGCCATGGAATCTTATGGAGAGTGACCATCCATTTCTGTCTGTCGGGGCTGAAAGATTTCTGCTGATGCAAGAAATTCTGCAATTAAAGGGGAACAGTCCCATTATCGTTCAAATCTACCCAGGATTAAGGTGGTTCCTTGGAGACAGGACTTTTGGTGTTAAAACCAGGGAAGTCCTACACAAACCGGGATGAGCTGGTCGTCTTATACCATGGAGGACAGAGCTGCGTGTTAGAAGCATAGAAAGCTGCATGTTAGAATACAACAGTAGGCATTGTTGTGTAGGTGGCTTTAGAAGCCGTGCAGCTAAAGGTGCCCCAACTTTAAACATGGGGTTGAGAGGCCAGGTGTGGTGGCTCATGCCTGTAATCCCAGCACTTTGGGAGGCTGAGGTGAGCAGATCACTTGAGGTCAGGAGTTTGATACCAGCCTGGCCAACATGGTGAAACACTGTCTCTACTAAAAATACAAAAATTAGCCAGGCGTGATGGTGTGCACCTGTAATCCCAGCTACTTGGGAGGCTGAGGCAAGAGGATCACTAGAACCCAGGAGGCAGAGGTTGCAGTGAGCCAAGATCGCACCACTGCACTCCAGCCTGGGCAACAGAGTGAGAGATCATCTCAATTACAATAAATAAATAAATAAACGGGTTGACAGGAAATTTTTTTAGAGCCAGGTTGTGCCAACTTCAGCAAATGAATGAAGGTAACCTTTTGCATACAACGAAGACCCAGAGGGTTATTAGGACATGTAATACCACAGTATAAGACTCTTTCATGAAATTCAGTGCAGAATGATAAAAGATTAAGAATTACTATCCCAAAAAAGTTATACAAATGTCAGTGCATGCGTAAGATGGAATATGATGCCTCCGTTTAAATTATGGTAACAGAGATTCCTAAAGGCATGGAAAATGCTTGTGGATAAAATGGTTAAGGAGAAAAAAAAAAACATGCAATAAAATGGTAGCTACAATTTTTAGGTAGTAGAATCTCAACCATGTCAAGAAAACATGGAACAATAAAGGCCAGGAAAGACATACCTTACTATGTTAATATGGGTTACCACTGGACGACGGGATTATGCATGGCTGATTCGTTTTTCTGCTGCTTCTTCTTTTTTTTTTTTTGAGACGGAGTCTCGCTCCGTCCACCAGGCTGGAGTGCAGTGGCGCGATCTCGGCTCACTGCAAGCTCCGCCTCCTGGGTTCACGCCATTCTCCTGCCTCAGCCTCCCTAGTAGCTGGGACTACAGGCGCCCACCACCGCGCCCGGCTAATTTTTTGTATTTTTAGTAGAGACGGGGTTTCACCGTGGTCTCGATTTCCTGACCTTGTGATCCGCCCGCCTCGGCCTCCCAAAGTGCTGGGATTACAGGCGTGAGCCACGGCGCCGGCCGTTTTTCTGCTTCTTGACCCTTTTGTGGAGCTTTGTCTAAATTTCTACATGACCACATATCACTTTCTAATCAGCAAATAATCTAAAATAAATTAATGAGGGAACCAAGAAGAAGAAGACTTCTCCATGGGGGACTTATTGGAGGACAGTCATGCAAGGTTGGAGGTGTGGAGGGGATGGGGACTTTCTGGGTGATGACTCTCCCTGGCCCAGCAGCAACTGCTAAAAATGAGGTCCAGTCACCTTTGGCTGGGGCAAAACAGCATACAGACAACTCACAAACCACCTGTGGGAACAAATGAGGGGAGATGGCTTTTCTTGTGCTAGAAACAACCATTGCCTGATCCTGCAGGGACGGCGCTGCTCCGGCTGTTGTTGCTGCCATCTGTGAGGTTTGTTGAAAGCTTGAGGTTTGGGAAGCTTGGCTGGACAAGGTAGTTGGGCATAGTTTGAGATTAAGAAGTACCTTTTTTCTTCAGTATGTTATATTTAATTTTCACAATAACTCTCTGAGTTTGAATGCATTTTCTTATCCGTAATAATAAAGGTTTTTTTTTTTGACTAAGAATTATATTTGTCTTTTGGCCTTTTGTATATCCTGGCTTGGGGGTCAGTTCAGTTAAAGTGAAGCCATGATGGCAACATTGAAGGGGGAGACAGATATTCACGGAAGGCTCCAAGGGAGCTCAAGTGCCCAGTTTATAAATATGTCCCAGATGTTCTAGCAGGGGCTTTGGGAGGTTTTGGAGAAGTACCTACTTAAAGGTGCAGGCAGGACTTTTCTGATGCCCATTCATCTTCCTGTCCTGAGGGGTTCTGCCACACTTTGATCTCCCTCAAAGGGGACAGTAATAATCTTAGTTGGCCACATGCCTTGCTGTTAAATCAGGGCCTTAACCAGAACAGGGACTGGGCATATGTGGGAATTGGAGAGTGGCCATATAGCCTCACTAAACCCCACTCTAAACTCAGTGAGGGGCACTCTGATATGCATCAAGCTTAGAATATGGGGAATGAAAGACTTCCAGTGGAGTAGGGCTTTGTAGGGACAGGAATAATGAATGGAGCCTACAATTTCTTTCTCCCTGGTGAGTTCTCTCCTCCACTGTCTCCCACATCTATTGTAAACCTGGTGCAAGAGAGTGAAGCAGAGCAAGGAGAGGGTCCAGGGAAAGGAAACAAAAACACACTCTTTCTTCCTATTTCAAATCTAACCCTTTTCTTGTTTAGAAAAAAAAAAGTGCAGCTCACTGCCAGCACTCATTTAATTTTACATAAACACGCTCTTTGAGGCTGAAGCAAATCAGACTGATTTTCAATGCGAAAATAAAATATAAAAACTGTTCTTGGAGTTATTTCTAAACAGAACTAACATCAGAATCATCTGAATCATCAGAATCGTCTGTTTCAGAAAAATCGGCTCATGAAATGAATCTTCGGCCAACAACTGTTAGAGAATGATGTTAACATCACATGTAGGAATGTTACGTTTTCTAGGATTTGACATTTTCGGTGATTTAGAATTACTATACTTTGTAAATGGAAATACCACTACTAAAAACAGAATGCTATTAACAGAATGATGTCTTTTGTTTCCAAAGTTGACGTACTAGAGCAATGTGAAAATAATAATAAAAGTGAGAGATTTCCTGGCAAAATTTTCTTAGGGTAAACGCTGCAGCCACAAGTGCCGAGGCAAATGGGAAAAGGGCTAAATCCTTCTGCCTGCCTT
Organism: Rhinopithecus roxellana; assembly: GCF_007565055.1. Taxonomy (NCBI): domain Eukaryota; kingdom Metazoa; phylum Chordata; class Mammalia; order Primates; family Cercopithecidae; genus Rhinopithecus; species Rhinopithecus roxellana. The sequence goes on along the minus strand of NC_044555.1, from coordinate 96,830,890 downwards.
TCTCCCCTAAGAATGTTTTACATTTCCAGACCTATCTACAATTGCTCCCCAAGAGAAACCATTTGCTTCCACCAGCCTGGTTACCTTAGTGTCCCCCAAATATGCCATGAAGATCCCCAGTTTCAGGGCTGTTCACACATTCTCCCCTATGCCTAGCCTTTCTCTTTTGATCTATTCTCCCATTCCTGAACACAAAGCCCCAGCAGGCCTTCCATTTAGTCCAGTGATGCATTTTCACTGCTTTATCTGGGTTTTTCTTTTTCACCTGAACCAAAGCTGTTCATTGCTTCAGGGGTTCAGTGAAATTTTGTGACAGGAAGTATTCCTGCAGGATATATATTGTTCTAAAACTGAGTCAGCTACTTGGGGTTGGGGGGGCCACTTCCTGTACACATGAAGTGGGTTGGGTGCCCAAGGGACTGTGCTTTAATCTCACAGCTAGGTAAAGAAATTGCTGAACATTTATTTCCTATGGTAAAATAAACAGGCCCTCTGCAGTGGTGGTGGTGTGGGGCTTTGAAATACAATGACTTTTTCATGGGACCTGCCTTAAATAACAATCCTGCAGTACCCAGAGTTTACATAGTCCTCAGCTTCTCAGAAGTTCACGTGTCCCTTCATATCAAAGCATGCTGTCCTTAGTATATGAACATGGCATCAATGACCCATTAGCAATAGGAACTAGAGTAGGCAGTAGGCTTGGAGTTGTTTTGCCAACAGCAGGGGTGAGGCTCCTCTCAGTCTTTCAGGTTCCTGGCGACCAAGGGCAGCCATTTTCCAGCAACGGTTAGGCCATGAAAGGGAGCAAAGCTAATTGATACTCACGAAGTTCACTCATCTGGCCCTGTGCTCTAACCACCTCAACTAATCACCTCAACTAACCAGCCATACATGCTTTACTGTCTAAAGGCTTTTATGTTCTTTAATTTGTCACATGACTCCAGGAGTGCAGACAGACTCTGGAGTCTGACTATCTGAATTCAAAACCTGACTTTTTTTCTTAATTACTTAACCTTTCTATGCCTCACTTTCTTTACCTATAAAATGAAAACAATAGCATCTATCTCTTAAGGTTAGTTTGAGGATTAAAAAAGATAGTATGTGTCAAGTGCCTACAGCAGTGCCTGGCAGGTATTTACTCACTTAATGTTGGTTCTTACTATTACTCATTCTTCCCCAATGAGAATGCCAAGAGTGGAAATATCTTGCCCTGTGGACTTTGGTTTGCCAACCAAGTGAGTGCCAACTTTTTCCCCATCTATATTTATCAACCTAGATTCCTTGACAACCATGTAAGGCCCACCCATAGCCCTCACCCCCTGCCCATCTTGACAACATTGCTCAAATGCTGTGTGTGTCTGTGTGTGTGTGGAGCAGACACTGCCATTGATACTGTGAAGAAGCACCAAAGAAATTTTATCTCTGTCCTCAACAAGCTTAACATTCACCGGGGGGGGATGGGCCAAAAGGAAGGCAACTTCAACAGCATACAAACCTATCACAGTACACACAGCCCAAACCCACTGGGCCTACAAACATGCAGACCCAGCCCCTGAATGTGCTTTTAACCCAAAGCTGGGAAAGTTACCACAAAATGTCCAGGAAATATCTTATAAGGCATTCCTGGTTTGTAAAAGAAATTTTTTTGGTTAGTTTCCTGACAACGTAAGAAAAATTTATATCCATTAATCACCCAGAATTGTGCTGGGTACTGTGAGAATAGATTATCTATCTATCTTCTATCTACCTACCTTATTTAAAAAGGGTACTGAGCCCTTGAAGGGTTTCCAATCTAGCAGAATCTTTTAAATATTTTTTAGAATAATGCAATAAAAGGACAAACATTGTATGATTCCACTTATATAAGGCACCTACAATAGTTAAATTCACAGACAGAAACTAGACCAGTGATTGGGGGAGGAGGCCTGGGGAGTTATTCTTTAACAGGTACAGAGTTTCTGTTTGAGATGATGAAAAAGTTCTGGAGATAGACAGTGGTAATGGTTGTACAACATGAATGTGTTTAACGCCATTGAATTGTACACCTAAAAATGGTTAAGTAGATAAATTTTATACTCTGCATATTTCACTACAATCTAAAAAAAATGCACAACTGTTTAAAAAAATCTTCATGTGCCAAATTATGCAGCCAATGCTGAAAGTGACTTGTAGCTATAATGAACTCACAATTTAAAAAAAGCTCAAGGAGCGCTGGAGTAACTGAGGAACGTTTTATAGAAAAGACAAGTTATGGTCAGTGCGGTAATTCTACGTCCACAGTTGGTGGGTTCTTGGTTTCACTGACTTGAAGAATGAAGCCGCGGACCCTCGCGGTGTTACAGTTCTTAAAGATGGTATGTCCAGAGATTGTTCCTTCAGACCTTCTGATGTATCTGCAGCTTCTTCCTTCTGGTGGGTTCGTGGTCTCGCTGTCAGGAGTGAAGCTGCAGACCTTCGTGGTGAGTGTTACAGCTCATAAATGCAGCGTGGATCCAAAGAGCGAGCAGCAGCAAAATTTATCACAAACAGAGAAAGAACAAAGCTTCCACAGTGTAGAAAGTGACCGCAGCAGGTTGCCGCTGGCTACCTGGGACAGCTTGCTTTTATTCCCTTATCTGACCCCACCCACATCTTGCTGATTGGTCCATTTTATAGAGACCTGGTGGTCTATTTAACAGAGAGCTGATTGGTTCGTTTTGACAGAGTGCTGATTGGTGCAGTTTACAATCCTTGAGCTAGACACAGAGTGCTAGACGGAAAAGTTCTCCAAGTCCCGGCTAGGTTAGCTAGACACAGAATTAGCTAGATACAGAGTACCGATTGGTGTATTTACAATTATCTAGCGAGACATAAAAGTTCTCCAAGTCCCCACCAGATAAGCTAGATACAGAGTGCTGATTGGTGCACAAACAATCCTCTGGCTACATATAAAAGTTCTCCAAGTCCCCATCTGGCTCACGAGTCCAATTGACTTCACCTAGTGGATCCTGCACCGGGGCTGCAGGCGGAGCTGCCTGCCAGTCCCCAGCCGCACTCCTCAGCCACTGGGCGATCGATGGGACTGGGCGCCAGGAAGCAGGGGGCAGCGCCCTTGGGAGAGGCTTGGGCCACGTGGGAGCCCACCACAGCGGGGAGCTCAGACGTGGTGGGCTGCAGGTCCCAAGCCCTGCCCCGCAGGCAGGCAGCTAAGGCTGAATTTGAGTGCAGCGTTGGCAGGCCAGCGCTGCTGGGGGATGGGGTGCAACCTCCGCAGCTGCTGGCCCGGGTGCTAAGCCCCTCACTGCCCTGGGCCAGGGGTGCCAGCTGGCCACTCCATATGTGGGGCCCACCAAGCCCGCGTCGGCACCCTCGCCTGCCAGAACTTGCACTGGCCCGCGGCACAGCCCCAGTTCCTGCCTGTGCCTCTCCCTCCACACCTCACTGCAAGCAGAGGGAGGCAACTCTAGCCTCAGCCAGCCCAGAGAGGGGCTCCCACGGTGCCGTGGTGGGCTGAAGGGCTCCTCAAGCCAGAATGGACGACGAGGCCGAGGAGGCACTGAGAGTGAGGGCTGCTAGCACATTGTCACCTCTCAATTCCAGCACTTTGGGAAGCTGAGGTAGGAATTCTAGCTGCTTGGGTGCGGTGGGGCCTTATTACAGATGGACCCGAGCAGCAGGCAGACATTTGAATTTGAAACCTTGGGCACTAGGGGTTCATTGTAGTGTTTTTTTGTTTGTTTGTTTGTTTTTTCAGACAGAGTTTCACTCTTGTTGCCCAGGCTGGAGTGCAGTGGTGCCATCTCGGCTCACTGCAACCTCCGCCTCCCAAGTTCAAGAGATTCTCGTGCCTCAGCCTCCCAAGTAGCTGGCACTACAGGTGCCCGCCAGCACACCCCGCTGATTTTTGTAGTTTTAGTAGAGATGGGGTTTCACCGTGTTGGCCAAGTTGGTCTTGAACTCCTGACCTCAGGTGATCCACCCTCCTCGGCCTCCCAAAGTGCTGGGATTACAGGCGTGAGCCACCATGTCTGGCCCATTGTAGTGTTTTAAAATTTAGGGTTTTTTTTACTGCTGATATCTGAGCAACATCTGTATACTTAATTCTAATAAGCCAATGAGTCTGGTTTTGATAATACACAATAATTTTGTAAGATGCCACCATTGGGGAAATCTGGGTGATGGATATAAGGGACATCTCTGCATTATTTTTGCAACTTCTTATGAGTCTAGAATTATTTCACAATTTAAAAAGTATAAAGTTAATTGTTGAAAGATTAATCTGCTCTCTGTGTGCATGATAGTTTGAAAGAAGAGAAAATTGAGAGAAAGTCATTCCAAGTATGTATTTCCTTGCTTAAACACTTAACCATGGTTCATTCAAAAAAGAGAATAGTTCCAGGAAAATAAAACTCTCATTCCCACCATTTCGCTAAGGAAAAGATCTTTAGTTTATTCAGTTTTTGAGCCAAATGCTGTGTTGCTGGATGAGAATGTTTGGTCTCGTGAGTTTGGAATTGAGAGTGACTTTATAGGCAGTCACCTAGAGGTAGTCAGGCTCTGACCTGTTTATAAAGAGACTGAGCAATTCCATCCGCTCAGCTGTTGGACCAGCTAAAATAGAGTTTATTCTCTAGGAAAACACAATGGAAGTACCTCTCAAGGTCTGTAGCCTACAAAGAGGGTATTGGGTTTGGTACAATCTTCTGCAGCTAGTGAGTGGGCATCTGGCTGAACAATATGCCCATCCCGAGTGATGGAGACTCAGAAGTCGATCATCCAAACATCATCTGCTTGCCCAACCAAGCCTATTCAGCATCCACAATCCACAAAGGAAAAAGCTGAACACCAACAAGTAAATGTTCCCCTGCTTGCCTTCCTTGAGCTTTTTGTTTTGTTTTGTTTTGTTTTCAGAGAACAGATATTGGTTGGGGTAAATAGTGAGCGAGGGTACAGGAGTTAGAGGTCATCTTTCCAAGTCATCTCTCTTATCAGGTAGCTAGTCCATCTTCCCTGTGTTCCCTCAGGATGATTGGGACCCATTAATAAGCCACTTGGAGTAAATTCCACCAGCTTGTTGCAGCTGGGTGCCAGGATATGGGCCAAAAGAGGAGGTGGCAGGGTGTCTAGAAGGAATTGGAAACACTTTGCCCTGTTTTTGTCTTTCACTAGCTCTTCTTAAAGTTTATGCCCTTCATCCCATTCTGACCCTTGCTTCAGCATTTCTTTCTCAGGGGACAGGGCTCCTGCTGCCCCTTGAATTTGTTTTCTGCTTTGGATAGCAGCTGGCTCCCCTAATGCTTCTGAGACAGCTCAATTATCTTGATTGTTGCAGTTTGGGCTGCAGAATTAAACCAGCCGGTCATGAATACACAGAGGATTTATCACTTAATAGCTGAATTGCTTGGGTCATTAAGGAGTAGGAGAGAAACAGCCAAGTGATTGTTAATCCTGCAGAAATGTAACAAGAAGATGGCTGTTAGCTTCCTGTTGCATCCTTTAACAGTCCCCTCTGTGAAAGGATGTCTTGTATTTTGCTTTTGTGATCTTTGGGGTGGGAAGCACAGTTTGGCGAGAGGTAAGGGGCATGGCAAGGTGACGGGAAAGCAGTTTTGGACTTCTGCAAGCAAGCTGTGTACTTCGGGTTTTTGCATATCCTGTCACACTAGTGTCCTCCTAAGGTTTATTCCAAAGGTATTTGCATGCTCTCCTTATAATGGTATTTGCCTTCAGCTGGGCAGGTAGCTGGGTTCCAATCTTTCCCACTGCTCCTGTGTGGACTCAGTGGGAGGACAGATTGAGTTTGCCAAGAGGACTCAAAACTTTAATGCTTGCCTTAAAAATTAAGTTCCCGGCCGGGCGCGGTGGCTCAAGCCTGTAATCCCAGCACTTTGGGAGGCCGAGACGGGCGGATCACGAGATCAGGAGATCCAGACCATCCTGGCTAACACGGTGAAACCCCGTCTCTACTAAAAATACAAAAACTAGCTGGGCGAGGTGGTGGGCGCCTGTAGTCCCAGCTACTCGGGAGGCTGAGGCAGGAGAATGGCGTAAACCCAGGAGGCGGAGCTTGCAGTGAGCTGAGATCTGGCCACTGCACTCCAGTCCGGGCGACAGAGCGAGACTCCGCCTCAAAAAAAAATAAAAAATAAAAAATAAAAAATAAAAAATAAAAAATAAAAATAAAAAAAATAAAATAATAAAAATTCAGTTCCCATCCACCTGGTGGCTGATGAGAGACCTTGACCCTGAACTATACCAGTGTTCCTACAAAGCAGAACATTTACTCCAGAGAAAAGCCATACACCAGACCAAAAAAAAAAAAAAAAACACCTACTCTCAAACTTTGTGCTAGGGGGCAGGGATGGAACAAAGCAGCTTTTGAAAAAGGGGAATTCCCTGAGCACCTCCTAGCAGTGTGACTGTGCCCTCCTCTCAGCCTATGCCCTTTCTTCTGTGTGAGCCAGGTTTGAAAGCATCCCCTTGGAGCAGGAGTTGAGTGGGCATCAGAAAAGTCCTGTCTGGGGCCGGGCACGGTGGCTCAAGCCTGTAATCCCAGCACTTTGGGAGGCCGAGACGGGCGGATCACGAGGTCAGGAGATCAAGACCATCCTGGCTAACATGGTGAAACCCCGTCTCTACTAAAAATACAAAAAACTAGCCGGGCGACCTGGCGGGCGCCTGTAGTCCCAGCTACTCGGGAGGCTGAGGCAGGAGAATGGCGTAAACCCGGGAGGCGGAGCTTGCAGTGAGCTGAGATCTGGCCACTGCACTCCAGCCTGGGTGACAGAGCAAGACTCCATCTCAAAAAAAAAAAAAAAAAAAAAAAAGTCCTGTCTGTACCTTTGTGTAGGTACTTCTTGAAATTTCACCAAAGGAACGTGTAAAAGGGGTGCTTGAACCCCCATCCCCTGACACACACACACAGAGACTTCCTGAATATCTACACTTTTAATGTTGCCATGATGGCTTCATTTTAACTAAAATGACCCCCAAACCAGGCTCTACAAAAGGTCGATACAAAAATGTAATCCTTAATCTCAAATTACACCCAACTACCCTGTGCAGCCAAGCTTCCCAGATAAGCTTTCAACAAACCACAGATGACAGCAATAGTAGCCAGAGCAGAGCCGTCTCTGCAGAATCAGGCAATGGTTGTTTCTAGCACAAGAAAAGCCATCTCCTCTAGTTTGCCCCACAGGTTGTTTGTGAAAACTGGAAGTCCCTCCCCGCCTTCCCAGCGTAGTTGTCTGTGTGCTATTTGGCCCCAGTCAAAGGTGCTTGGATCTCTTTTTCAGCAGCTGCTGCTGGGCTGAGGGGTAGTCTTCACCCAGAAAGGCCTTGTCCCCTCTGCACCTCCAACGTTGGGTGACTGTCCCCCAAAAAGTCCACCTTGGAGAAGTCTTCTTCTTTTTCTTGGTTCCCTCATTAATTTATCTTAGATTTGTTGATCAGAAAGTGGTATGTGGTCATGTAGAAATTTGGACCAGTTCCACAAAAGGGTCAAGAAGCATAAAAACCTAGCAGCCATGCACAATATCCCCATCCAGCAGTAACCACTATTAACATAATAAGGTATGTCTCTCCTGGCCTTTATTGTTCCATGCTTTCTTGACATGGTTGAGATCCTACTACCTGGAAAAAGTAGCAACCATTTTATTGCCTGCTTTTTTTCTCCTTAAGTATTTTATCCACAAGCATTTTCCATGTCTTTAGGAATCTTTGTTACCGTAATTTAAATGGAGGCATCATATTCTGTCTTATGCATGCACTGACATTTGTTTTTTAGAACATATGATAACCACAGTGCCATATCTTTCATGAAAGGTAATGCTGAAAGGTAAAATAACAAAAGTGATACTGTTAGAGAGCTTCTATGCAAAGTACTCTTCTAAGTGCCTCATATGTCTTAACTCATTTAATCCTCACACAACTCTTTGAGGCAGGTTCTATTAATATCCCCATGTGAGAGAGGGGGAACCTAAGAAGAGATGAGTGACTTGCTCAGAGAAACACAGGTAGTAAGCAGCAAGGCTGGGCTTTGAACCCAGGCATTGTGGCTCTAGAGCCTGTGCTCTCAACAACTGCAAGCTGGCCAGGATCAGAACTAAATGCAATCATTAAGGCAGCTTACAATCTAATATACAAGATACAACAACATTTTCCAGTCAAGAGAAGGGTTTTCAAGATTCAATATACATTCTTTCATTGGTTTACAATCCAGACTCATAATACTGTTTATCAGCCGTAAACAACAGACCTTTCCCAATGCTGTTAGAGAACAAATGGGAAAGAGGATACACAGAGAAAAAGGGTGATTTTGCTTTTCTGAAGTATTGCCCTGTATTTGCCAATCAACTTAAAACTTAATTACAAAGAGAAATCATCCCTCAAGAGAGTGTGATACTACTGTATAATAGGGAAAAATTTACCATTTATGTAGCGAGCTTCCCTTTCCTCAGGATAGCATTTCAGACACCTCTCTCCCCACGAAATGTAGACAATTGCACTTACAGGGTCCTGAATGCTCCTTAATTCCCTTTCTTTTCTCTTCTGTGCCTTAAAAACCTTCCCGTGTCCCCATCCAGACATTCACCCATTTCCTTCTCTCTTCGCTGCATTCCCATCACTGAACTACTGATGTGGGTATGGGCATTTACCAAAGTCAGAGCTTCCATCCTCTCCCGTGTGCAGCGCTCCCCATAACAACAGTTGACTTGCCTAGCAAATTTCATCACAGTACATTTCCAGAAGTTTTCATTCTCTGGGTATCTCTCTAAATTTCTCCAACCCTGATAGAATTTCAGGGTCTGCTCTCCGCTGTTCTGCATTTGTTTCTCATCTCCCCTCTTAGGCACCCTTGTGAATTTGTTCAGCTTGGAATATATGTCTCCCAGAAATGGAGCCCCCTCAAATGAAGTCTGCAAAGGAGCTGTTGCTGAGAACGGGGCACCAACCTGTGCCCTCACATACCAAGGAAGAACAGCCTTTGTTTCTTCCTCACTGTTCGCCAGGTGAATTCTCCAAATTTTCTGCCCCACATTCACCCTTGAACTTTCAGCAGGAGACTCTCTCTGAAAAACAGTCTGGACTGGATCTGCTACTGTAGGTGATGCCCAAACTTGTACTGTCAGGGGCCAGGGATGAGCCAGAACGCTTTTGTTCTTTCTATTCCTCCTTTTATGTCTTCTTTTCTTCCCTATCTTTCCCCCACTGTTAGCAGCAGGGAACGTCCCCTCCTGAGCTGCAGCTGAGCATGGGACACCATCCTGTGCACTCTGACACAGAGTAGGAGTGGACATTTTATCTATCTCATCCTTGCTTTTGTGCCCCACACTGACCCCATCATTAGCAACTGGAATAGCCTCTGCAAAAATGGTCTGTACCTGAGCTGGGACTGTGAAAGATGCCCAAGCCTGTACTCTCAGAGGCCAAGGACTGGCCACAATCTTTTTGTTCTTTTTATGTCTCCCTTTATGGTGGCTTTTCTGCCCTGTTTTAATCTCCCCATTCGCTGCCAGAGAGGCCCCCTCAAGAGGAGGCTGAACTGGACTTGCTGCTGGCAGCAGGGTGCCAGCCGGTGTCTTCCAAGGCTGCAAGAGAACTGTCTTCTCCTCCTCATTATTCCTTCTTTGCTCCCTGTTTTCTTGCCCTGCATTGACATTGACATCGGCAACTGGCAAAGCCCCCATAACATAAGTCTGACTCAGAACTGGGGCTGCAGAAGATGCCCGAGGCTGTAGCGTCCGAGGCCAAGAAAGATACACAACCTTACTTTCCTTTCTATTCCTCCTTTTATGGCTTTTTCTTTTCCTTACATTTCCCCCATCATTAGCAGCAGAGGATGCCCTCTCCAATACTGTGTGAACCAGAGCCACATTTGGGCCTGAGGAACCAGGCACTGTACTTGGACACAAAGTAGAATGAGACATTTCTTCCATCTCATCATTCTCTTTTTCACCCATGCTTTTCTGCCCATTTACCCCTTGACTGATGATGGGCGGAGCATCTTCAAGTGGAGTCTGAACTGGAGATGCCACCTCTGAGGGTACTGCTGCTGTGACTGGATCTGTGTCACTTGCCTTGGTGGTCAGAGCCTCCATATGAGCTAAAGTGTCCTTTTTCATGTTTCTCTTCCTTCTAACTTTGCTTTGCTTTTGTTTCTGGATCAGGTGGAATGTTTACCTGGAGTGGAGAGAGCAGAAAGTAATCCAAGAGACAAATATGAATTGTAGTCGACACAAGCAAAATGTCCTTTCTGGAAGAACAGTTATAATTAATTATTAGATCTGAGGGCTGAAATCAGGATTAGTCTCTAAGGATACCTGAAATGAGTTAGTAAAAATAGGAACTCAGTACAGGTTGAGGAGGCCATAAACAAGATAAGGATGTCAGAAGCCTGTCCTCACTGGCTGCTGATTCTTTGGTGTGGTGCTAAACCCTCCACAACCTTCCACAAAATTTTCCTCTCCCAGTACAGTGAATCAATTGTGGACCCTGGATGCCCTCAATATACCGATGCGTGGCGCAGTTTCAGTATTCATCAGCTTTTGAAATCCTCAGTGTCTTCTTTGAAAGCGGAGGACAACACTGAAACAAACAACAAAAATCCCACAAAGATATTTGGATAAATATTCCCATTTTCACCTAAGGGGGATAGACACGTCACTTATTGGTCAGGTAAAGACTTTAGCACCGTTGTTACCTTTTCATACTTCAGATTTCAGCCTCAGGAGACCAAATCACACGTGAGAAAACTATGGGTGAGCCTGTAAAATCAGAGAAAGAAAGCATCATCAAAATGAGCCTGAGAAGGTGTCTGGGAAGCCACTCTGACAGAATCTTACCTGACTATCGTAGAAATGTGGTGTCCACGTTTCTTCTCAAGCTCACTCTCTTTTCGGTCCCATGTAGAGGAATTGGTATACATACAGATGACTCAGACACTACATAATTCTGTACCACAATAGCTTTAGCAATTGATGAAGAGATTCCATTTAGGTCTCCTTCACTGATTTCTGATTCTTTGCAAGTTGAGAATCCTGGTGTGGGCTTGTTGGGGAGGGCTCATTCCATTAACCAGCCCAATTCTTCCCTCATGCATTCAGATAAGCAGACCTATAGACAGTTTCTATTTCCCAAATTCGTAAACTGTCTGGCTCCCCTGTGAATTCCAGCCCTTTTTTAAGCTTTCCACTGTACTATATATATGCGGCATAATCTTGGAACGGGCTAATTATTTACATAATCTCCTTTCTCTCTGAGCAAACATTTTTTTTTGTTGTTTTTGACCTTTTGACCAAAAAAAAAAAAAAAAAGAGAGAGAGAGAGAATAAATCAAGATAGAATCAAACTTTCTTTCTGTAATTATGACTGACACAGAGAGCTTGATGAGGCCCCTGTGTTTTCCCTTGATAAGAAGGTGTAACCACACATCAGAGCAAAGCAAGGCCTGGCATTGACCTGGCAAGTTTAGAAATGGAAAACTTGTTTTTGTTTTTTAATCTGGAAAATGTTTGTATGTAGAGCAAGAGATGCATCAGTGCCTATGTGAATATAGTGTCCTCCTCAATGGATATCGGAGAGGGCTCTCTAGACCTTCTCTTGGTGTCATAAAGAGCCTAGGGCTTTTTTTGCGCAGGCAATATTCTCAGGCAATCTTTGTTCAAGTGCTCCCAATATATGATTGTAGAAAGAGGAATCACACAGCAAAAATTACATACACTTATTATCTAGCATGATTTCTACTTTTTGTTTGTTTGTTTGAGATAGAGTCTCTCTCTGTTGCCAGGCTGGAATGCAATGGCGCGATCTGGGCTCACTGCAACCTCTGCCTCCCGAATTCAAGTGATTCTCCTGCCTCAGCCTCCCAAGTAGCTGAGATTACAGGCGCCCTCCACTACGCCTGGCTAATTTTTGTATTTTAGTAGAGATGGGGTTTCACCATGTTGGTCAGGCTGGTCTCGAACTCCTAACCTCAGGTGATCTGCCCACCTCAGCCTTCCAAAGTGCTGAGATTACAGACATAAGCCACTGTGCCCGGTGCACAATTTCTACTTTTTAAAAATTTTTAAATTTTTTAAAATTCTACTTTAAGTTCTGGGATACATGGGCAGAATGTGCAGGTTTGTTACACAGGTATACATGTGCAATGGTGGTTTGCTGCACCTATCAATCCGTCATCTAGGTTTTAAGCCCTGCATGCATGAGGTATTTATCCTAATGCTCTTCCTCCCCTTACCCTGATTTCTAGTTTTTAAATGTCTTTCCTGATGCTGTGGTTGTTTTTTCATTGCTCCATGTGTAGGTTAAGGTACTTGTGGTGCTAAGGCTAGCTTAGCTCATGACAAATGCAGAGGTTATCACTAGATGAAATCCAGCTGGCTGACTGCCAAGAGGCCACACAAAGTGAAATTTACCTGGTTTAGCGCAATAGGGTCCAAGGTCTGACCCCCTCACTGAGAGTGGGCGTCTGGTGGTAGATGTGTATTAACCAATCACACAGAGCCAGGTCTATCTCTACCGTCTATCCATATCCACATCCATATTTGTAACTATGTCTACATCTATGTGAGACACCCTGTCCCCTGGAATTCATGTGGAGGATGACTGCCTGCTTCAAGCTCCTTAGATTTTCCTTGCTGTGTTGACCCTTTTATTCACACAGATTCACTCATTCACTCATTCAACAAACATGTACTGACACTGCTTTATACCAAACATGCGGCTAGGTGCAAGATAACATATAATTACTTTTCATGTTACTTAATTACAGTTGCATTACATATGGGTTTCTCGGAGATGAATACTTTAATTGGAGTTTTAAATGTTTCCAAACCTCAAGTCACACATTTAGAGACAGTCTCTTCATTGGCTGTCATAGATGGCTATGACCATTCCTTGTGTAAGGTTTCTACTAGTTTAATTCTCAGAGGCCAGCTCAAGTTACCCTTTATCGAGGTTATTGAGGCCTTCATGCACTTTTCCCCCCTGGTACTGGCAATCAACCTGTCTGACTTTTGTGTAAGAAGAGAATAACTCCAAATTCTGGTATCATTCTCTTGCTTTGTGCCATCACCAATTCCTTTCCAACTTTTCAGTAAAGAGGTAGCAACTGTTTGATGTTCATTTATGTGTGTGTTACATAAGAGTCTAATTTACATGTGCTGTGGTATAGGGATTGTTTGATGTCCCTCCTTTGATAGGCAGGAACCACTGAGTGTAGGCCTGATAGGCAGGGTCCTATAGGCGGCAAAAGATTTGAAACCATATCCTAAAGAGGGTTGCGCACCAGGAAAAGTAGTCACATCATTTAGGATTCTTTCAATGCAAGTGACCAAAAGATAATAATAAAAATAAACTACCCAAACTGGCTTGAGCAAAACAGGCCATTTATGGCTCACTGTAAGCATAAATGATTGGGGCAGATCCGACTTCCTGTGTGACTCAATTCAGTGTGCAAATTATTTCACCAGGAACCATCAGAAATACTTGTCTTGTGTTGGTTTTCATTTTCAGGCTCTTACTAGAGACCCCTGGTACCTTCAATGTCACAATACTTCATCCAGCAGTAGAAGTTGCTTCCCTAGTGGAGCAACTGAAGTGCCTAAATTGAGTATTGTTGGTACTAATTGGTCTTCCATGGGTCACATGTCCATCGCTAGGTCAATTATTGTGGTCAAATAGATGGAATGTTCATACACTGAGTCTCTTCAAATTCAAGAGGGAATACCAGCAACTTGAGAGGCTGAGGTGGGAGGATCACTTGAGACCAGGGGTTTGTAACCAGTCTGGGTAACATAGCAAGACCTTCTCTCATTTAAAAAAAAAAATGAGCTAGATATGGTGGTGGACACCTGTAGTCCCAGCTACTCAGGAGGCTGAGGTGGGAGGATCGCTTGAGCCCAGGAGTTTGAGGTTGCAGTGAGCCGTGATCACACCATGGACAGCAGAGCAAGACTTTGTCTCTAAAAAAAAATTATTTTAATTAAAAAAAATTAAAAATTTAAGAGGGAAGCTGGAAAATGAGAATGAAAATACATAGAGATGTTTGGGAAGACAGAGAAGGTGAGAAAAGTGTCACATAGAAGTGAAGAAAGCCTAGAGCAATTCCTGAATAGTAATATAGGCTCCCACACTGATCCATTTTTTATTTATTTATTTATTTATTTTTTTGAGACGGAGTCTGGCTCTGACACCCAGGTTGGAGTGCAGTGGCACGATCTTGGCTCACTGCAACCTCCGCCTCCTGGATTCAAGTGATTCTCCTGCCTCAGCCTCCTGAGTAGCTGGAACTACAGGGGCATGCCACCACGCCCAGCTAATTTTTGTATTTTTAGTAGAGACGGGGTTTCACCATGTTGGCCAGGATGGTCTTGATCTCCTGACCTCATGATCCACCCGCCTCAGCCTCCCAAAGTGTTGGGATTACAGGCGTGAACCACCATGCCCGACCGACTCATCTTTTAAAATAACTTTTTTGAGATAGGATTTACATACATAAAGTTCATGCTTTAAAAGTTGTTTTTAGTATATTCACAGAGTTGTGCATCAGTCACCACTACCCAATTCCAGAGCATTTTCATCATCCCAAATAGAAACTCTTCATTTGCTCTCCTCCTCCCAGCTTCTGGTAACCACTAATCTACTTTTGTCTATATAGATTTGCCTATTCTGGATATTTCATACTGGAACAATATAATCACATATAATTATACAATATGTGACATTTTGTATCTGACTTCTTTCACTTTAGCATACTGTTTGCAACGTTCATCCATATTATAACATGTGTCAGTACTTCATTTCTTTTTATGGCCAATAAAATGTTCCATTGTATGGATATATCACATTGTGCTTATCATTCATCAGGTGATAGACATTTGCATTGTTCTGCCTTTTGACTATTTTGAATGATGGGGCTATAAACATTTGTGTACAGGTTTTTGAGTGGGTATATGTTTTCAATTCTCCTGAATATGTACCTAGGAGTAGAGTTGCTGGATTATATGGTAACTTAATGTTTCACCATTTGAGTAATTGCCAGGGTCTTCTGCAGGGGATACACCATTTTACATTTTACATTCCCACCAGTAAGGTATAATTTCTCTACATCCTTGCCAACATTGTTGCTGTCTTTTTTTTAATTAATACCATCTTAGTGGGTGTGAAGTGGTACCTTACTATAGTTTTGATGTGCATTTCCTTAATGACTAATGATGAGTATTTTTTCACGTGTTATTGGCCACTTCTGAGTCTTTTTTTTTTTTTTTTTTTTTTTTTGAGATGGAGTTTCGCTCATGTTGCCCAGGCTGGAGTGCAGTGGCGCCATCTCGGCTCACCGCAACCTTTGCCTCCCAGGTTCAAGTGATTCTTCTGCCTCAGCCTCCTGAGTAGCTGGGATTCCTGGCATGCACCACAACGCCCAGCTAATTTTCTAGTAGAGATGGAGTTTCTCCATGTTGGTCAGGCTGGTCTCGAACTCCCGACCTCAGGTGACCTGACTGCCTTGGCCTCCCAAAGTGCTGGGATTACAGGTGTGAACCACTGTGCCCAGCCTCTGTGTCTTCTTATAAGAAATGTCTCTTCAAATCCTTTGCCCATTTTAAAAAATTGGGCATTTTGAAATTTTTTAAATTATATTTTTATTATTTAGTTGTAAGAGTTTATTATATGTTTTGGATCTAAGTCATTTATGATACATGTGAGTTGCAAATATTTTCTCCCATTTTGTTGGCTGGCTTTTCACCTTGATAGTATCTTTTGAAGCACAAGTATTTTTAATTTTGATGACATTCCATTTACCTGTTTTTCTTTTGTTGTTTGTATTTTCTAAGGACATAGAAAGTTGTCATATTTAAAGTTGTGCTTTCTTTTTTTTAAGGTTTTTTTTTTTTTTTTTTTTTTTTGAGATGGAGTCTTGCTCTGTCACCCAGGCTGGAGGGCAGTGGTGCAATCTCAGCTCACTGCAATCTTCACCTCCTAGGTTCAAGCGATTCTCCTGCCTCAGCCTCCCAAGCAGCTGGGGTTACAGGTGCACATCACCACACCCAGCTAATTTTTTTGTTATTATTATTATTATTTTTTGAGACAGAGTTTTGCTCTTGTCGCCCAGGCTGGAGTACAGAGAGCAGTGGTGCGATCTCAGCTCACTGCAACCTCAGCCTCCTGGGTTCAAGCGATTCTCCTGCTTCAGCCTTCCAAGTAGCTGGGATTACAGGCATGTGCCACCACGCCTGGCTAATTTTGTGTGTGTGTGTGTGTGTGTGTGTGTGTGTGTATTTTTAGTAGAGACGGGGTTTTGCCATGTTGGGCAGGCTGGTCCAGAACTCCTGGCCTCAGGTGATCCGCCAGCCTCGGACTCCCAAAGTGCCGGGATTACAGGTGTGAGCCACCATGCCCGGTCTGCAGTTGTGCTTTCTAAGGGTATAGAAAATTGTCATATTTAAGGAATTATGGCCTAAAAAAAAAAAAAGCAGGATTTAAGCCTATGTTTTCTTCTAAGAATTTTATAGTTTAAGCTTTTACATTTAGGTCCTTGATCCATTTTGAGGTAATTGTTGTGTATGGTATGAGGTAGGATGTCTCACTTCAGTTTTTTTTTTGCACATGGCTATTCCATTATATCAGCACCACATTATTGAAAAGACTATGTCCCCGTTGATTATTCTTTTTGCCACACATTGGCTTTTTTTTTTGAGACGGAGTTTTGCTCTTGTTGTACAGGCTGGATTGCAATGTTGCGATCTCTGCTCACTGCAACCTCTGTGTCCCAGGTTCAAGTGATTCTCCGGCCTCAGCTTCCCAAGTAGCTGGCACTACAGGCATGTGCCACCATGCCGGGCTAATTTTGTATTTTTAGTAGAGACGGGGTTTCCCCATGTTGGTCAGACTGGTCTCGAACTCCCGACCTCATGTGATCTGCCCACCTTGGCCTCCCAAAGTGTTGGGATTACAGGCATGAGCCGCTGTGCCTGGCCCATACATTGGCTTTAAAAGCAATTATTGTGCTTGGTGGGGCACAGTGGCTCACACCTATAATCTCAGCACTTTGGGAGGCTGAGGTGGGTGGATCACTTGAGGTCAGGAGTTTGAGACCAGCCTGGGCAAAATGGCGAAATCCTGTCTCTACTAAAAATACAAAAATTAGCCAGGTGTGGTGGTGCAAACCTGTAGTCCCAGCTACTAGGGAGGCTGAGGCAGGAGAATCGCTTGAACCCTGGAGGTGGAGGTTGCAGTGAGTAGAGATTGCGCCACTTCACTCTAGCCTGGGCCATGGAGTGAGACTCCAACTCAAAACTAATAATAATAATAGTAAATAAAAATTTAAATAAAAAATTAAAAGTTAAAGCAATTATTGTATTTAATGTGTTCAAAAGGGCTGAAGAAGATTAAACAAAGACACAACGTGTACAGGCATGGGACAGCTTTTAAAACAGACATAGGATACTTTATGCATTCCCTTCAAAATTATCATTTTGGGAATACCCCTGAGATATGAAGAATAAAAAAATCAGGGCAAACTTGAGTATGTGAGTAGCAAACTGATCTTAGATGGTATTTCCATAGACAGAACTTGAGGCAGCAACAGCATCAATTGATTATGCATATATCTCTCCAAGATAAGTACTTTTAAAGAAAGCACTGGTTTAGATGCATACATCCTGTTCTTAAAAAAAATTATACTAATTTGAGGCAATATGCCCTAATAATAGAGAGTATGGACTTTGAGATCAGACAACCTGGGTTTGTATCCAAACTCAACCACTTATTAATTGTGTGATTACTTAGCTTTCTGATCCTTACTCTCCTGATATGTAGTATAGGATAATAATAGCTATTTCATTTTTGTAGATTTTGTTTTGATATAATTTCAAACTTACAATTGTTTATATTTTGCCCCATGTACTTAATTTACTTTATCATTCTCTGTATGTATGTGTGGGGGTATATATATATGTGTGTGTGTGTATGCATATATATACACATCTCACACTTTTGTGTATGCGTCGATATATTTATGTGTGTGTGTGGGATGTGTGTATGTGCGTGTGTATATATATCCACATATACATATACATTTATATATGTATGACACATACACATATATTTATATATTTGTTAAAATATATTTATATATTTGTTTCCTGAATCATTTGGAAGCAAGTTGGAGATATCACGCGCCTTTATTCCAAAATACTTCAGTGTATATTTTCTAAGAAGAAGAACATTATCTTATATAACTACAGTACATTTATCTAAATCAGGAAATTTAAAATCTATACAATACTGTTATCTAATCTGTAGTATACATTCAAATTTTCAGTTTTTCTAAATACTATCCTTTGTAGCTATGTTTCCCAGTTTAGAGTCCAAAACAGGATAATGCATTGAATTTAGTTGTCATCACTCTTTAATCTCCTCTAGTCTATAATAATTCCTGAGTCTTTGTGTTTCATGATGTTGACATGTTTGAAGAGTACAGGTCAGTTATTTTCCAGGATGTCTCCGAATTTGGATTTCTCTGATGTTTTATCATGATTAAATTGAGATTATTTATTTTTGGCAAAAATACCACAGGAGCTATGTTGTGTCTTAGTGCATCATATTAGGAGGGAAATCATGTCAGATTGTTCCGATATTGTTAGTACTAACTTTATCACTTAATTAGGATGATGTATTTCAGGTTTCTCTACTGTAAATTACTATTTTTCTTTTGTAATTAATAAGTAATTTATAGGGAGCTATCAGTTGGTTCCCTTGGATCAAATAAGATGACATACATGAAATATTGAGCACAAAAGTCCGGGTGCAGTGGCTCACGCCTGTAATCCCAGCACTTAGGGAGACCGAGGTGGGCAGATCACCTGAGGTCAGGAGTTCGAGATCAGCTTGACCAACATGGAGAAACCCTGTCTCTATTAAAAATACAAAATTAGCCGGGCGTGGTGATGCATGCCTGTAATCCCAGCTACTCAGGAGGCTGAGGCAGGAGAATCGCTTAAACCCGGGAGGCGGAAGTTGTGGTGAGCCGAGATTGTGCCGTTGCACTCCAGCGTGTGCAACAAGAGCAAAACTCCGTCTCAAGAAAAAAAAAAAAGAAAGAAAGAAACATTGAGCCCAATGTCTGGTACATTGTAAGTGTGCAAAAAATGTTAGGCATCTTCTTCATATTATCTCACTGCCACCATTATTGTTAATTTAAAATATTTTGGGACTTAAACCTAGTATTCTACACCTTGGGTGATATGAAAACAAGTCAGGAACACCGAACAATTAAAAAAATACTGAGTTCAAGTTCTTGGTGGCATATTGCACAAGAATACCTCTGTGACCTTCCAGCCTCGGGATGCTAACCTGTTTCATGGACTAGGCTTTGCTGATCACAAGACCCTTGAGAAGACTGTTGATACAATTTAATTTATTTTACATGGTCACTTCAAGTTATCTTTACTTCTCACTATGTTGTATTCCTAGAAATCACATCAAAGAAGGATCATTATAAAGTAGGTTAATGAATTTCTATAATAGCAACATTATAATTAGATGATATATTCCTGATTAAGCTTTGACTTAATCACAGCTATGGTGGGCAAAGCAAGCATGAAATAACTATAAATTCAATTATAATCGTTTTTATGTAAAAATATTTAAAAATCAAAGTAATGAACATGTAGTAACATGCAAACAGTACAGGAGATCTTATGATGAGAAGCAACTCCTTCCCTCTCTACCCCAGGAATAGAGGTAATACTAGCAGATGTCCTTGTCTTGTTTTTTATTGTAATGAGAAGGCCTCTAAAGTTTCATCATAAAGTATGATATTTCCTTTAAGTTTTGGATTGATACCCTATATCATGTTAAGTAAAGGTTCATTTCTATTCCTGGTTTGCTAAAGATTGTTCTCTTTAAAATCATGAGTAAGTGTTGAATTTTATTAAAAAATTTTTCTGCATGTACTGAGTGGTCATATTTTTCTCCTTTAATCTGTTAATGTGGTGATTATGTTGGTAGACTTTTTATGTTGCAACATCTTTACATTCTTGGAATGAACTCTACTTGCTCATGATGTACTTTTTAAAAATACTTTACTGAAATAGACTTGCTAAAATTTTATTTTGGATTTTTCCATTTATATTTGGGTGTTTGGTCTGTAATTTTTCTCGTAGTGATCTTATCTGGTTTTAGTTATAATATACTTATAGATTAGATTACAATATATCATATAAAATGAATATTGGAAGCTTTTCATCTGAAACAGTTGAGGTAAAATCTACTGCTAAAACAATTGGGGCCTGCAATATAAGTGGTGGGAGGACTTTTAAATGCAATTCAAATTATTTCTGGTTATTAGGTTATTTAATTGTCATTATTTATTCTTAGGCCAATTTTGGTAACTTATGCTTTTTAGTACAAGATGCCATTCATCTGTCTTCATATGTATTTGCACAAAGTTGTTTATATTATTTCTTCGTACTGTTAAAATTGTGACAATTGGCCGGGCGCGGTGGCTCAAGCCTGTAATCCCAGCACTTTGGGAGGCCGAGACGGGTGGATCACAAGGTCAGGAGATCGAGACCATCCTGGCTAACACGGTGAAACCCCGTCTCTACTAAAAAAATACAAAAAAATTAGCCGGGCGAGGTGGCGGGCGCCTGTAGTCCCAGCTACTCGGGAGGCTGAGGCAGGAGAATGGCGTGAACCCGGGAGGCGGAGCTTGCAGTGAGCTGAGATCTGGCCACAGCACTCCAGCCTGGGCGGCAGAGCGAGACTCCGTCTCAAAAAAAAAAAAAAAAAAAAAACAAAATTGTGACAATTTATGCATATATACCTATGTCCTTTTTTCATACGAAGAACAGGAATGAAAGCAGCATTGAATTTTACAGCACCAATATTAGAAGCCTAGATAAAGTGCAGCAATACTTTCAAATTATTTTCATCCTATAATTCTATATTGAGCAAAGTTAGGCTAAAGTCATTTTCAGTCATGCAAGAATATCAAAGGACTTAAAATTTTTACTTCCCATTTATCCTCTGATTTGAGGATACTAGAGGATTTTCTCCTGCAAAATGAGGTTGTAAACTAAGAAAGAGGACATGAAGTCTAGTAAACAAAGGCATCAATACTGTAACGTAGTGGAGGGAAGTTCCAGGATGACAATAGTGCTGCAGACCTATGGAACAATTAGTCCAGTTCACAGCAAGCAAATAAAAAGAGAGGCAGCTCTAAGAAGGAAGTTTCCAATAAGTAAAATGGAACTTACTTTTACAGTACCAGATACACATAGGGGTCAGAAAAAATTTGGTGGACATTTGACTGATCTGACAAAGCATTTTGATAGGTACATAGTGCCTAAGGAAATACAATGCTTTTAAGAACTTAAAAACAAAAGGGTATACAAAAAAGAATCATTGAATCTCCTTGGTTCAACAATGAAAGATATTTAGAGATTTTGACCACTGATTCAGCAGAATGAGTTGGGAGGGTGGAAGAAATGCTCATGTATCCAAATGGGAAGTCACTAGATAATGCGAAAAACTGATAAAAATAGCAATATAAGCTTAGAGATTACATATAGAAATATACAGATAAATACAAGAAGAACCCAGCTGAAAGTGTTTAAAGTAGTTGTCCCTGAGAAGTGTACTGGGAGGTGAGGAGGAAAAATTACTGCTACTTTTCATTATGAATCTTGGAGTACTATTTTATATTTTTAGGTTTATTTATTTATTTATATCAGTACAGACTTATGTATTTCTATTTTGCTCATGGATTATAATCTCTTAACATAATTATTTATTTTTAATAAATCTTTTAATTTTGGCACACTTGTAGATTTACATGTAGTTTTAAGAAATAATACAGACAGGCCGGGCGCGGTGGCTCACGCCTATAATCCTAGCACTTTGGAAGGTTGAGGCGGGCGCATCACGAGGTCGGGAGATGGAGACCATCCTGGCTAACACGGTGAAACCTTGTTTCTACTAAAAATGCAAAAAATTAGCCGGGCGTGGTGACGGGTGCCTGCAGTCCCAGCTACTCGGGAGGCTAAGGCAGGAGAATCACTTGAACCCGGGAGGCGGATGTTGCAGTGAGTCGAGATCGCGCCATTGCACTCCAGCCTGGGTGACAGAGTTAGACTCCATAAAAAAAAGGAAGAAAGAAGGAAAGAAAGGAAGAAAGAATAGAGATTCCTTGAACACTTAACGCAGTTCCCACCAACAGTAACATCTTGCAAAACCATAGAACACTAGTTCCACTAGAAAATTGACATTGATACAGTCAAGATACAAAGCATTTCCATCACCACAAGGATCCCTCATGTCACCCTTTTATAGCCATACCCACTTTCTCCTCCCACATCCGGCCCTTTTCTTAACCATTGGGAGCCATTAAACTTCATACATACTGTATGGAATCATATGTTATGTAACCTTTTGGGATTAGCTTTTCACATTTAGCATGATTCTCTGGAAATTCATCCAGTTTGTTGTGTGTATTAATAGTTCATTCCAGTTCTTTCTTTTTTTTTTTTTTTTTGAGATGGAGTCTCGCTCTGTCGCCCAGGCTGGAGTGCAGTGGTGCGGTTCTGCTCACTGGAAGCTCCGCCTCCCAGGTTCACGCCATTCTCCTGCCTCAGCCTCCTGAGCAGCTGGGACTACAGGCGCCCGCCACCGCGCCCGGCTAATTTTTTTTGTATTTTTAGTAGAGACGGCTTTTCGCTGTGTTAGCCAGCATGGTCTCGATCTCCTGACCTCGTGATCTGCCTGCCTTGGCCTCCCAAAGTGTTGGGATACAGGCGTGAGCCACTGCGCCCAGCTCTAGTTCATTTTTTTGTATTCCTGAGTGGTATTCCATGGAATAAATGTACCACAGATTGTTTAAACGTTCACCCATTGAATGTTGTTTTCAGTATGGAGCTATTGTGAACAAAGCTGCTATAAACATTTATCTACATGTTTTTGTGTGAACTTCAGTCTTCATTTATCTGGGATAACTGCCCAGGAGTAAAATTGCTGGGTCATATGGTAGTTGCAATTTAGTTTATAAGAAACTGTTTCCCAGTAGTTGTACCATTTTACATTCCCACTAGCAATACATGCATGATCCAGTCTCTCCATGTCCTCACCAGCATTTGGTGTTGTCACTATTTTTTGTTGTAACCATTCTGATAGATATATAATGATATCTCATTGTGATTTAAATTTGCATTTCCCTAATGGCTAATGATGTTAAACATCTTTTCATGTGCTTATTTATCATTTGTATAACCTACTGGGTGAAGTATCTGCTCATGTCTTTTGCTCATTTTTGAATTTTTTGATTTTTTGCTGTTGAGATTTGAGAGTTCTTTATATATTCTAGATACTAGGTCTTGCCAGGTATGTGGTTTGCAAATATTTTCTCCTACTCTGTAGTTTGGTTTTGCATCCTTTTCACAGAGTCTTTTACAGAGTAAAAGTTTTTAGTTTCGACGAAGCCCAGTTTAACAGTTTTTCATTTTATGGATCATGCTTTTGGCATGAAGTCTAACAGCTCTTTTCCTAGGCCTAGATCCCAAAGGTTTTCTCCTATGTTTTTTCCCCCTAAAAGCTGTATAGGTTTATATTTTAAATGTGTCTGTGGTCCATTTTGAGTTAACTTTTGCATAAGGTATAATACTTAAATTATGAATCTCCAGTTACCCCACCACCATTTATTACCAATTCCAACTTTGCTCCATTGAATTGCTTTTGCATCTTTGCCACAAGTCAAATGGGCATATTTTTGGGTTGTCTGTTCTCTTCTGTTTATCTATGTGTCTATTCCTCCATCAATTCTATGCAGTCTCAGTTATCTTTATCTGGTAGGCTAAGTAATGTCCCCTCACAGATGTCCACATCCTAATCTGTGAATATGCTACCTCACATGGTAAAAAAGGTTTTGGAGATGTGATTAAATTGAGGATCTTGAGATGAGAAGATTATTCTGGATTATCCAGGTGGCCCAATGTAATCACAAATAAATCAGGATAATCAAAGTCAGAGAGAGAAAATTTGGTGATGGAAGCAGAGGTGAGAGTGATGCCATTGTGAGGAAGTGGCCACAAACCAAGGAATGCAGATGGTCTCTAGAAGCTAAAAAAAAAAAAAAAAAAAAAAAAGCAAGTTAACAGATTCCTTCCAAGAGCCTCCAAAAGGAACACAGCCTTATTAACACCTTGACTTTAGCCCAATGAGATTGATTTAGGACTTCTGACCTCCAAAACTGTAAGGTAACACATTTGTGTTGTTTAAAACCACTAAATTTTGGTAATATGTTCCAGCAGTAATAGGAAACTAATTCATGTCACTATACAATAAGTCCTGAAATTGAGTAGACTGATTGTTTTAATTTTACTCTTTCTTTTCAAAATTGTTTTGCCTATTCTAGTTTCTTTGCCTTTCCATACATATTTTAGATCAACGTTGTTTATATCTTCAAAAAATTATTGCTGGGTAACCTGTATGTCAATTTGGGTAGAACTGACATCTTTACCATATTGAATCTTGCAATCTATAATAAATACAGTACATCTGTCCATTTATTTAGATCTTCTTTATTTCATTTTTCAGCATTGTATACTTATCAGTATGCATGTCCTATGCATGTTTTCTTAGGTTCACATGTAAGGTTTTTTTCCTTGAGCAATTGTAAATGGTATTGTATTTTAAATGTTGGTGTCTGTACTAGTATACATATAGTATATACTCCTAGTATATACTATATATTCTGTTTGTTAATGGTGTTGTTGAATTCTTCTATAGTCCTGTTGATTTGCTGTCTAGTTCTTCTAACAATTCTTTTTTTTTTTTGAGACAGAGTCTAACTCTGTCATGCAGGCTAGAGTGCAGTGGCACAATCAGAGTTCACTGAAGCCTCGAACTCCTGGGCTCAGTGGATCCTCTCCCCTCAGCCTCCCAAGTAGCTGGGACTATAGGTGCATGCCTGGCTAATTTTCATTTTTTTGTAGAGATGGCATCTCACTTTGTTGCCCAGGCTGGTTTTGAACTCCCAACCTCAAGCAATTCTCCCACCTCGGCCTTTCAAAATGCTGGGATTACAGGCATGAGCCACCACACCCAGCCTCTTCTACCAGTGCTTGGGAGAGGGGTGTTGAAGTCTGTAACCGTAATTGTGTTTTGTTTGTTGATCCTTTAAGTTCTATCAGTTTTTGCTTCACGTATTTTGGGCTTTTCATTAGCGCATGTAGTGCATATAGGATTGCTATTCTTCTTGGGGGAACCAGTCCTGTTATCATTACATAATGTTCCTGTATAGCTCTCGTCATTTTCTTTGCTCTGAAGTGTACTTTGATATTAATATAGCAACTCTTGCTTTCCTGTGATTAACGTTTGCAGGATATAACTTTTACCATCCTTTTATTTCCACCCCACCTCACATATTTGAAGTGAGTTGTTTTTTAGATAGCATATTTTAAAATCTACTCTGCCAATCTCTGTCTTTTAATGGTTGTATGTAAACTCTTTAAATTTAATGTACTTATTAATATGTTAGGCCTTAAGTATGCCATTTAATTTTTGGGTTTTTTTTTTTTTTTTTTTTTTTTTTTTTGCTTGTTCTTTTTGTTGATCATATCTCTTTGTTTCCTTTTCCTGTCTTCCTGTGGGTTACTTGAATATTTCTTAGAAATTCATTTTTATTATTTATAGTGTTTTGTGACATGTCTCTTTGCATATATATTTTAGTGGTTGGTCTAGGTCCTGTGTCACATATATGTATAAAACATATCACAGTCTACTGATGTCGTTATTTTATCTGTCTGGGTGAAGTGTAGAAACTTTTCCTCCTTTAATGTGCCTTTATCCTTCCC
This sequence comes from Rhinopithecus roxellana, assembly GCF_007565055.1. Lineage (NCBI taxonomy): Eukaryota > Metazoa > Chordata > Mammalia > Primates > Cercopithecidae > Rhinopithecus > Rhinopithecus roxellana. The sequence goes on along the minus strand of NC_044555.1, from coordinate 96,805,061 downwards.
TGTCTATAATATAATTGTCTTATGTATTTTATCTACATACATTTGGAACCACATCAGAGAGTGCAATAATTTTTGTTTTGACTGTCAAATATAATTCAGAAAACTCAACAGAAGATTTTTTTCTTATGTTGAACATACATATTATGATGATGATTATTATTATTGAGACAGAACCTTGCTCTGTCACCCAGGCTGGAGGGCAATTGCGTGATGATCTTGGTTCACTGCAACCTCTGCCTCCTGGGTTCAAGCGATTCTCCTGTCTCAGTCTCCCAAGTAACTAGGATTGCAGGGGTGCATCACCACGCCCAGCTACTTTTTGTATTTTTAGTAGAGATGGGGTTTCACCATGTTGACCAGGCTGGTCTGGAACTCCTGACCTCAGGTGATCCACCTGCCTTGGCCTCCCAGAGTCCTGGGATTACAGGCATGAGACACCACACTCAGCTAATTTTTTGTATTTTTGGTAGAGATGGGGTTTCACCGTGTTAGCCAGGATGGTCACGATCTCCTGACCTCGTGTTCCGTCCGCCTCAGCCTCCCAAAGTGTTGGGATTACAGGCATGAGCCACTGCGCCCGGCCACAAGGCAATTTTTTAAAAATCAAGTTTGCCATGCCATAGCCCTCCACGATCTTTAACTGAGCTCTTACATGGAAACTCAACTGAAAAATGTATTAAAGCAAGTTCAGTTGTATAATTGCAAATACTCTTTTGTCATATGGTTCTCAAACCAGTAAAAATTTTCTTTTTAATTTACTGTCTAAGGATTCCTCATAGGAGATGATCAAAGAATAGCAGTAGTACAGGTCAGTCTGAACAGTCTGAATTAATTTTTTGTTGTGTTCAGAGCATTGAAATAAGTAAGTCTTAAGGATACTGGCTCAGATTTGTGTGTTTGTTTGCTTGTTTTAAAGGCCCATCCTTCTGTCATGAGATTTGTGTGCTGAATTTTGTCTTTTTCTTTCTTACTGGCTTTGAGAGCTAACTTCTTGCGTGTGGCATGTAGTCACATTTCTATATGGAATTCCATTTAGATTGGATTACATTTACGCATCTTTCAGCTCTAGGAACCCAAGAAGGGCCTCATGTATTTCTTTTGTAAAAGTTTTAGTTTAGAGTCGGGGGGTACATGTGTATGTTTGTTACATGGGTATACTACGTACTGGTGAGGATTGGGCTTCTAGTGTTCCCATTACCCGAATAGTGACCATTGTGCCTGATAGGTAATTTTTCAACCCATATACCCCATCACCCTCCTTACCATCTATTATTTCCATCTTTATGTTCATGTGTACCCATCGTTTAGCTCTCACTTACAACTGAGAACGGAGGTATTTGATTTTCTGTTTCTGAGTTAGTTCGCCTAGGACAACGGCCTCCAGCTCCATCCATGTTGCTGCAAAAGACATGATTTCATTCTTTTTTATGGCTGCAAAGAAGAAATTTTGTGTTTACATGTATTATTTTTGCTTACCGTATTCTTTGTTCCTTCCTGATATTTCATGCTTCCTTCTTTTGTCATTTTCTTTCTGTTTAGAGAACATCTATTCGCCATTCTTTCAGGGCACGTCTGCTAGCAACAAATTCCCTTAGCTTCCCCACATCTGAAAATGTCTTTAAAAATTCTTTTTAGAGATGGGGTCTCTGTATTTTTAAGTTCTAATATTTCCGTATGGTTCTACTCTGTTTTCTATTTTTTCTGAGATTTTTTTATTTTTTCATTTGTTTCAAGCATGTTTATAATTACATGTCACCCAGGCTGGAGTGCAGCAGCACAGTCATAGCTCATTGCAGCCTTGAAATTCTGGCCTTAAGTGATCCTCACACCTCAGCCTCCAGAGTAACAGGGACTACATGTGTACACCACCATGCCCAGCTAATTAAAAAAAAAATTAAAGATGGAGTCTTACTATGTTTCCCAGGGTGGTCTCAAACTCCTGGCTTGAGCATTCCTCTTGCCTCAACCTCCCAAGTAGCTGAGATTACAGGAGCAAGCCACCATGTCCAGTTGAAAACTTGATTCCCCTTCATTCCTAAAGGATTTGTGTGTGTGCGTGTGTGTGCTGAGTGTAGGATTCACGGTTGACAATTCTTTTCTTTCAAAACATGAAAAATATTGTTCCACTCTCTTCTGGTCTTTGCAGTTTCTGATGAGAAACCATCAGCTGTCATTTGAGTTGTTTTTGCCCATCAGGGTATTGTTTCTCCTTGGCTGCTTTCAAGATTTTTCATTTGTTTTTAGTTTTTGGGAGTCAATTATATGTCTTTGTGTGGATTTCATTTCAGTTTATCTTATTTGAGACTTGTTCATCTTGTTGATTTGTTATGTAGGTTTATGTCTCTTGCCAAATGTGGAGAGTTTTCATCCTTCTTTGAGTATTTTTTTAGCCTTGCTCACTTTCTTTGTTCTTTCTGGGACTCTGATGACATAAATGTTACTCTTTTGTTATGGGTCCATGAGTGTTTGAGTCTCTTTTTTTTCTTTTCAGTCTATTTTCTTTTTGTTGTTTTGAGTGGGTAATTTCTCTTGTTCTGTCTTTCAGTTAACAGATTCCTTCCTCTGTCCCCTCCATTCTGCTGTTGAACCCATCCCTTTTTATTCCAATTATTGTATTTTTAAGATCTAATATTTTCATATGGTTCTACTCTATGTTTTCTATTATTTTCTGAGATTTTCTGTTTTGCCATTTGTTTCAAGTGTGTTTATAATTGCATAAAGAAACAGTTTTATTATAGCTGCTTTAAAATCTTTGACAGATAAATTCTTACATCCTTTTCAGCTCACTGTTGATGTTTTTGCTCATTCTGTTTGAGATTATCCTGGTTCTTGATCTGATGCATGATTTTTTTTTATCAAAATCTGGAAATTTTCACATATTAGGAGACTTACTGTATCCCATTTAAGCTTATTTCAGCTGGCTTTCTCTGATACCCCTCTAGAAGGGGAAGGAGTAGGGCTCCCTCATTACTATTAGATAGAAGTAAAAGTCCAGGTTCCCCATTTGGCCTAGGTGACACCTGAAATTGGAGACTACTTGTTGCTCTGGGAAGTTCTGGCTCCCCACAATGGTATCCATTGACACCATGGGAGTAGGAGGAGGGATCATTACTGGCTAATTGAGATGAAAGTCTGGATTTCCTACTTGGCTTCCTCTGACACCATCTAGGTGGAGATGTTGAGATATCTTATTACAGCCAGGTGAAAAGGTAAGTATAAACTTGCCTGTTGAACTTTACTGACATGAACAGGGTGGGTTGGCGGGGGGTGTCATCGTTTTTTCTGTAGTGTTTGGCTAATGTGGAGCAGTTATTGTCTAAAAGTTTTCTGTTTGGCAAGGCTGCCTCTTTCCTGGTCCTTTGGCTAAAAAGAGCAGGTTTAAATGTTTAGACTGTTTCTTTCTGTACCTCTTGGTGTTTCTGGATTGCCAGCTTCTTCAGTTCCAAGCCTGGGATATGCGAGGCAAAAGGAAAATCTAGGTAAACCACCAGCTGTCATTCTTTGGTCCCAAAGTCCCTAGCTGGTCTGCTTTCTTCTGTTCACCTTTCAGAGTCTTCTTATATCTGTTTTATATGTAATATCCAGGTGTTTTACTTGTACTTGGTGGGAGGAATAAGTAAAAACACATCTACTACATCTTCCAAGAATCAGAAGTCTCCTACTTTATTTTTAACAGTGTTCCTGCTTATTTTTATCTATCTATCTATCTATCTATCTATCTATCTATCTATCTATCTATCCATCCATCCATCCATCTATCTATTGAATGCCATCTAAGGAAGATACACCTAAAATATTTTTTCCCCTTTTGGAAGTGGAGATTAGCAATCATTGCATTTACTTTAAAACTGTGCTCAACCCTAAAGCAGGTACTCTGATGATAATGATGTGCTTATCACTAAATTTAATTGCTAAGGTACAAACTGACTAATATTTCTGCTCTATATTCTCTCTCACTGTAAGATGTGGTTGGAGAAACAATAGTCCAGCTCATGTTGCTAAATGGTATCTGCAAAATACTGGGTACATTGAACACATACCTGAAGCTCTAATTTTGAAAAGAGATAGTATAAAAAGTACACTGAAAACAATTTCTAGCTTTCATCAGATTGCACTGCTTATGTGTATACTAGCTTTGCTGTAAGAAAATGATACCATTTATTTAATTGGAAAAAAAGGGACAGTCATATGTCTGGTATTTTTTTACTGGGCAGCAAGTTCAAATGTTAGACTGTCTTTGTCAAAACCAGACAGCTGGCAACCCTGGAACCTCACCAGGGAGAGCCAGACCCACTGGAGCAGGGCAGGCAATCTGGGAAGGTTCCAGGAAGTTAAATTCAATACACATTTATTGTGCAAAGATAGGACATCTGGACCAGTTGATAGCACATTGGTAAAGTCTAACAACAGGCAATAGGTAAATAAATAATTGGCATCAGCGACATCTAACTAGAAATTGTAGGTGGGTCCTCAGTAGCCTGGAAGAGCTCATTGATAGAAGCATTTGGCTATATACCCAAAGCACTGGAATAGATAATGACTATTAGGAAATTAGTAGAAGAGATTGAAGCTCAAGCAGAGACAACATTAGGAGAGGTATGGCAGGGCCCCAGGCCCAGATGAGTCAGGATTCTGAGATTACCAACTCTGGTATGCAAGAATAAAGGAGCAAAGGGAGCACCAAGTTAAAAGAAACAAGGCAAGGGTCCAGTAATCAAAATCTGAGTATGAATAAAACAAAACAAGAAAAAAAACAGACTCTTCCCTCTACTCAAGTTGTGTTATATGATTTTTGTATCCAAACCCACTTAAACTTGTGCTGTGGCTGGGTTAAGAAAAAATGTGGAAGGCTTCTGCACTCACTTTATCTCTGGAATTTCTTCATGTTTGATTTCATTCACCCAATTGTCCTTTGTTTATTACTTTCTGGCTGTTCTTTGTTTGTATTTACTTTGTTTTGTTTTACCCGATTCTGATTCCGGACTTTAGCTCTTGCACTAGTATAATTTATTAGAATGTTGCCCCTGTAATTGTACATACTGTCCTTTTGTTCATGGGATCCTCTAGGGCACCTCGAAAACCTGGATGTGCTCTCTGGCTTTTCACACTATAGCCACAGAGAAATTGTGCTCTGTTATGGTTCCATTAGAGTCTCCTTGACAAGGAATACCTTTAGTCCCTAGGACTGAGATGGGGTTGTCTGCAGGTAGGGTCTAAATGACCCAGTCAGGCAGGTCATTTCACTTACCTCCTATATTTAAAGCTCAATATCAAATTTAAATAAACATCTGTGGAAATAATAATTATTGTTGAATCACTCTTAAACATTTCTGACAGGATTCTATACTTCATAGAAAAACTATATATGACGATTACCCGATGATGATGATGATGATGACTAGAGACAGAGTTTCGCTCTTGTTGCCCAGGTTGGAGTGAAATGGCACAATCTCGGCTCACTGCAACCTCCGCCTCTCAGGTTCAAATGATTCTCCTGCCTCAGCCTCCTGAGTAGCTGGGATTACAGGCACCCGCCACCAGGCCCAGCTAATTTTTGTATTTTTAGTAGAGGTGGGGTTTTGCCATGGTGGCCAGGCTGGTCTCAAACTCCTGACCTCAGGTGCTCCACCAGCCTTGACCTCTCAAAGTGCTGGGATTACAGGCATGAGCCAACATGCCCAGTCAATTACCAGATTATTAATGCAGTGTTACAAAACGTTTCTCATAGAATGCCCAAGACAGACATAAGACTGCATATGGGCTTTTGTCTTGGTATGTGCAAACACTGGTAGTAAATGTTGGATGAATGAAGGATAGCAAAAATTGAAGGGTGAATGTTTATTAGGAACACCAAATGAGCAAAGCTAAAGTCTAAGAATCAGTGAATCAGTGAAAGGTAAATAATTAAAAGCCTGTGCTTTTAGATTCGCCTTCCTCGTCATGTTCTCTCAGCACCAAAGTGCCAGCCAGAATCTTGATTCAAGAAGCTATGTTTTATCTTGCCCACACACCCATATCTCAACTAGGGAGTCCCAAACAGCAACTCTCACTTACGGGACCTCACTGAAATTTTCTGAGATTGATTCATGCCTTAAAAGGAATGTTAAGCTCCAAATCGCAGACAAACTGGATCAGCATCAAGCTCTCATTTGTACCTTTTACCTGTTGCCAGGACCTCTTGCCTCTGTTCTGATCTTTGATCCCATGACTTCTAATCTGGTTTCTAATTCTCGTAACACACTCTTTGTCAGAGTTCCAAGTTCATTCTGTCTAGTGGTGTTCCAGAACTGCTCTCTGTTCTAACCTTATACATTCCTAAACCTTTGCTCTTGTCTGTGTATCTTATTCTGGCCACCTTCTTGCTCTGCCAACTTTGGTATCTTGTCCTGATTCCAGACTTCCAACTTTGTCATAGCCATCTATTTCTGTGATCTTCACCAGATGTGACCTTCTTTTGTATTCAGCTTTCCTGGACTTTGTAGCCTTGGCTTTTGTTTTCCAGTCCCAGACACTCATCCTGGTCCTTGATATTGTCAGCATTTATGTTCTTAGTTTTGACACAGGGCCAACTGGATTTGGTTGTGCCATAGGTACATGGCATGTTTGGTACACTGCTAAGCCCTTTCAGGATTCATATTGATGACTTTTCCTTCTGTTCCAGGGAGTCTCAGCTCACTCGTACCTCACTGGTCCTTCCTGTGTCTGTACCTTAGGGTATCCCTTGTTTCCAACTTTTCTAGATTGTTTCCTTCCAAAAAATATTGTGTAGCTTCATGTCCTAATTTCTCACCTATACATTTTTATTCAACTAGTTCATTTTAATGGTTACCTGACTATCCGTTTTCTCCCTGCAAATCTGCAAATCTGTATGGGGACCTGATCTGGAAAATGCTTTTACTTGAAAGAGGAACTTTAATTGGATGTAAGGGAATTGTTAGGTACTAAAGTAGGTAGTTGTGGAGAGGCTGAGATGAGGCTCAGCAGATGGCTGAGGCTTTAGGACCCCTATTCAGTCACAGTAGCATATCTACTTTCTAAAATATTAATTTAAAATTTTTAGGCCGAGCGTAGTGGCTCATGCCTGTAATCCCAGCACTTTGGGAGGCCGAGGCGGGAGAATCACTTGAGGTCAGGAGTTCGAGACCAGCCTGGCCAACATGGTGAAAGCCCGTCTCTACTAAAACACAAAAATTATCTGAGTGTGGTGCTGCATGCCTGTAATCCCAGCTACTCGGGAGGCTGAGACAGGAGAATCACTTGAAACTGGGAGGCAGAGGATGCAGTGAGCCGAGATTGCGCCACTGCACTCTAGCCTGGACAAGAGTGAAACTCAGTCTAAAATTAAAAAAAAAAAAGCAAAAAACAAAAAACAAGATGTATTGTGGCAAAAGAATACATAACAAATTTTAGCACCTTAACCATTTTAAGGGTAATTCACATTGTTGTACAACAGATCTCCAGAACTTTTTCATCTTGCAAAACTGAAACTCTATATGTGTTAAATTGTAACTCCTCTTTTCCCCTTCCCCCAGCCCTGGGCAACCACCATTAGGAGTATACACACTTTTGAGTTGAGTTGGCCTCTGTTCACAAAAGGCTCAGTTGGGATATTAAAGGAAGACCACACTGGTTTTTTTTTTTTTCAACCCAAAATGATAGATAGTGTTTATGGTAGAGATCAGGGACCTGCTCTACCAATTCCATTCCAACAGGCAGGAATGACCTAAGTAACCAGGCCAGTTGACACTAACTGAAATTTGATGAACTCTAGAGGCAATCATAAGTGCTGTGGAAGACCACTTAAAAAAAAAAAAAGGTTACTTTGGGTCTTGCAAGTTCTATGATCTTTCTCTAAATTGTAATGATTCATGTAATTATCAACCCTGGTCTTCCTCTATTTATGTAGTTGGCATTTTCAGGACATAAATACAATAATAGGCTTGACGGTGCTGAGTACAGTTCAATAAGAGAAAATAACACTATTAAGTCTATTCAGTGATAGGCATGAACTTGATATAGCCTTTCTATAGGAATTTTTCAGTTGAATTAAAAAGAAGATAAATATCTCTTAATTAGTACATGAAACGCCTTCAGCATCAAGTAAAGAAGAAAATACAAGAAGACCAAGGGAAAGTTTGCTTGCCCAGAGGGTTTGGCTTTTGAAGCATTAATCTCCTGAAGGAAGCTCTGAATCACCTACTTGTGTGTTTTACCATCTCAGAGGAATGTGAGCACACCTCTAGAACCAAGAAAAGCTTCAGGTCCATAGGTTTCACTTGCTCATACTTGCCCTGTGGTAGGCTGAAAAAACGTCCTCTGTCATGTGTGTTTGTTTTGTATCTTTTAAAATAATATAGCTATGACTTGCCTATTATCCCAAGACAATTTTCAACAATAAACTTCCATATATGAATATTGTCCATATTAATTTTTCTACCAGCCCACACATTCTTCAAGAGGCTCATTCTGACTTCATCCAAAGCAAAGGCACAAGTGCACCCCAATGTCTATTGTGTCTTCACCATGGAGTATTCAGAGACATGAAGACTGCCTCCCATGGCCTACACTTTGGGGCATAGGTGGCGTCAGGGCAGGGGTCATGCAGCAGAGCAGGAAGGTGAGGGATAAGATATTAAAAGTCAACAGAGAGAATGGGTTAGAAGACCAAGAAGTTAGACAAGGTGTGAGGGCTTCAGCCGTTCTTGGGGGAGAAAGTGAGGAGGGGTCCTAAATCCAGAAAGATGGAATTTAAAGAGCAGTGACTATGGGAACTTCATGATCTTCTTGTGTCTCATTTTATTATCAGTAAAGTAAAAGAATTAATCAATGTTATAGGTTAAGTTGTGCCCCCTCCCAAAACAATATGTTGAAGTCCTAACTACTAGCACTTCAAAATGTGACCTTATATGGAAATAAAGTCATTGCAGATGTAATTAGTTAAGATGAGGTCATACTGGAGTAGAGTGGGCCCTTAATTCAGTATAACTGGTGTCTTTATTAGAAGAAAAGAGAAACACACAAAAAGAACTCCATGTAAAGCTAGACAGAGAGATTGGAGTTATGCAGCTGCAAGCCAAGAAATGCCTGGTGTTACCAAGAGCTGGAAGAAGTAAGAAAAGATCTACCCCCAGAAGCTTCAAAAGGACTGTAGCCCTGGGCTGGCCCCTTGATTTTGGCCTTCTAGCCTCCAGGACCATGAGAGAATAAATTTCTGTTGTTTCAGGCCATCACAGTTTGTGGTGTTTTGTCATGACAGCCCTAAGAAACTAACACAGTCAACATCTAAGTTTTCTTTCTGCACTAACACTTTCTGACCCTGATTTAGAAAAGAATTTCTGATGGATATTGTAGTTTAATTGTGCCAGGCATATTTAATATTCAGTGAAATATAGATGGCTATTCCAGGGAGCCCAATGAAATGTATGTTGATCATAAGTTTTCTTTTCTTTCTTTTCTTTCTTTTTTTTTTTTTTGACAGTCATGCTCTGTCAACCAGGCTGGAGTGCAGTGGCGTGATCTCATCTCACTGCAACCTCCACCTCCCAGGTTCAAGCAATTCTCCTGCATCAACCTCCCAAGCAGCTGGGACTACAGGTGCGCACCACCACGCCCAGCTAATTTTTGTATTTTTAGTAGAGACAAGGTTTCACCATGTTGGCCAGGCTGGTCTCAAACTCCTGACCTCAAGTGATCTGCCTACCTCAGCCTCCCAAAGTGCTGGGATTACAGGCGATTATAAGTTTTCAAAGCTCATTTTGGAGAAAGCCACATCTTGCCTAAAAGGTGACATTTTATTTGGCTCCCTGTGGAAAAAGCAATGCTTCCAGTTGGAGATGTCATGCTGGAAGATAGCATGCTTGTTCTGGCTCCAAAAAATTAATGAGTTTTCAAAATGCCTATTGTAGTGGGAAAAAAAAGAGTAAAAATCTGTATGATGTCTCAGGCTGAAGTAAAACAGGAAGCAAGAGTGAGAGATGCCTCAGTCTGCAGTCAGGAAAAGGAAATCAGAAGAGGTAAGGGAAGAATAGTCTTTTTATTTGAGTCATTAGGTAATTCCTCAAAAGATCAAATCAGGGTCCAGAGAAAGAAGGTACAGCATGTAATGTGTGCAGGTAGAAACAGGGACAAAAGATGTTATGTTTTACTCTGGTTCATAATAGTAGATGATAATAACAGTTGTTGTGAGAGGCAATTCTCCATGGTTCCTGACCATCCCTGCATGCTTTTGTTGAGTATGCAAAGCGTTGCCTACTCTTTACCTGGGCCATTTCTTCTCTCCCCCTCTCCCCACCTGTTTCTCAAGTTTCCAAGGAAGGGCCATTTCTAAGACATTTGTTTGCAGTGTGCAACAGAGAGGAGACAAGATCTTCAGGGACAAAGAGCAGGCTTGCTTACTGCCCATTGTAAAAGCTATAAATTCTCCAAGCTCAGTGTTCCTCCACTCTGATGCAAACCCACTGTGTACTCAGCATCTACCTGGGTTCCCAAGTGTCAACCCTGTGGAACTTGAGGGCAATGGGGAACCAATGCGAATATGTTGATGCTCATGTTACTTGCTGTGCTGTGAGTAAAATCCTTTACTCCTGAACGCTCATGTCTTCTGCCATCATCCATTAAACTGTGGAAAGCTAATTTGTTAGCTTGCCAGTGGCATAAAGTCCCAGATCCTGACAACAGTAAGTTGTCTTCATCTACTCTGATTAATAATAGTAATAGGTAATAATAATTTGTAAAACAGTAATTATTCCATTTATTGAGGACTTACTGTGTGCCAGGCAGTGATTTATGCACATTACATAAATTACCTCATGTCATACACAGGATAATTTCACTAAGAAGTTAGATGACTTTCCCAAGGTTACATACTCTCTCTCTTATTTATTTATTTAGAGATGGAGTCACACTCTGTCACCCAGGCTGGAGTGTAGTAGCATGATCTCGGCTCACTTCAACCTCCGCCTCCTGGGTTCAAGCGATTCTCCTGCCTCAGCCTCCCGAGTAGCTGGGACTGCAGGCGTGCACCACCATGCATGGTTAATTTTTGTATGTTTAGTAGAGATGAGGTTTCGCCATCTTGGCCAGGCTGGTCTTGAACTCCGACCTCAGGTGATCCACCCTCCTCAGCCTCCCAAAGTGTTGGGATTACAGGCATGAGCCACCACACCCGGCGGAAGGTGACATACTCTCAAGGTGTCCTGACAATTATCATTATTCTTTTTTCCTTGCCAACATCCTTTTTAATCCCCGAATTCTACCTTCTTCCTGTAATTCCTTGTTCACACAATCAAAATGATCATCATGTAAATGTAATGTAAAAATCACTGCCCCAGAGAACTCTTTTGTGTATTTCCTTTCTTCTTCTCAGCACAGTTGTTAATAGCCCAGACCCTGGAGCCAGCCTTCACTCACTAGCTGGGTGACCTTGGGGCAAGTTATTTATTCTCTCTGTGTCTCAATTTCCTCATTTGTAAAATGAAGGATAATAACAGTACCTACCTTATAGGGTTCTTGTGAGGCTCAAGTGGGCCAATATATATAAAGGTTTACAACAGTGTCAAACACATAGTAATAACTGAATAAGAATTAGCTATTCTTCTTCTCACTTTTTTGAAGGTAGAATAGTCCTGAATCATCTTTTCTACCATATAAATGCCTGATTGGTGGTGATGGTACCAATCATCTTCAACTTCATCATCATCATCTTCAACTGAATGTGTACTATTTGCAAGGTAGGTATTGTGTTTACAACAGAATAATCTATTTCAGTCAGGTGCGTTGACTCATCCCTGTAATCCCAGCACTTTGGGAGGTCGAGGCGGGTGGATTGCTTGAGCTCAGGAGTTCGAGACCAGCCTGGGCAACATGGCGAAACCCTATCTCTATAAAAAAATGCAAAAAAAAAAAAAAAAAAAGTAGCCAAGTGTGGTGGCACATGCCTGTAGTTCCAGCTACTCAGGTGACTGAGGCAGGAGGATCGCTTGAGCTGAGGCAGGAGGATTGCTTGAGCTCAGGAGGTCGAGGCTGCAGTGAACTGTGATGGCGCCACTGCACTCCAGCCTGGCTAACAGAGTAAGACACTGTCTCAAAAAGAAAAAGAAAAAAGAATAATGTTCTATTTTAATCAAATAATCCCTCTTACCAGGGACCTAACATTACCAGATATAACAAGGAATGCACGTGGTGACTCACACCTGTAATCCCAGCACCTTGGGAGGCTGCAGCTGGTGGATCATCTGAGGTCAGGAGTTTGAGACCAGCCTGGCCAACATGGCGAAACCCTGTCTCTATTAAAAATACAAAAATTAGCCAGGTGTGGTGGCAGGCGCCTGTAATCCCAGCTACTCAGGAGGCTGAGGCAGGAGAATTGCTTGAACCTGGGAGGTGGAGTTTACAGTGAGCCAAGATTGCACCACTGCACTTCAGCCTGGGTGACAAGAGCAAAACCCTGTCTCAAAACAAAACAAAACAAAACAAAAAAAACAAATAACAAGGAATGCAAGGCAAGTTTAAGGCACTGCCCTGGCTCTAAAGAAGCTTATAATCTCCCTGAAGAGATGAAATTAGCACACATGAAATCATAAATAATGATTGGTATATATTGGTCATATAAACTTATATAAGTACAATATAAGTTCAGAGAAGGGTGACAGGAGTGTGGCTGAAGCAGGCAAATACACTTTCATATGGTAGAAGTTAAGAATCACACTGAGTCTTAATAGTGTGGGCAACATTTTCTTCAGCAGAGGGGGAAAAGTTGAAGATTCCACATTTGTTCAACACTTTCCAGCTTGTAGAATTCTTTATTTTTTTTATTTTTTTAGATGGAGTTTCGCTCTTGTTGCCCTGACTGGAGTGCAATGGCGCAATCTTGGCTCACCACAACCTCCGCCTCCTGGGCTCAAGCAATTCTCCTGCCTCAGCCTCCCAAGTAGCTGGGATTACAGGCATGCGCCACCATGCCTGGCTAATTTTGCGCCACCATGCCTGGCTAATTTTGTATTTTTAGTAAAGACGTGGTGTCTACATGTTGGTCAGGCTGGTCTCGAACTCCCACCTCAGGTGATCCGCGTGTCTTGGCCTCCTAAAGTGCTGGGATTACAGGCGTGAGCCACCATGCCCGGCAGCTTGTAGAATTCTTTTCCATATATTTATCTTATGTCAAGCCCTTAGGGTAGACAGAGAGGGCGTTATTATTCTAGCCCATAGGTAGATTCTGATGTACAGAATGGTTAAGTAACTTGCCCAAGGTCTACAACTCTGACTCTGGCAAAGCCTCTGCCTGGAAGGAGCCTGCACCTGTTAATCATGACTCTGATACAGATATAAAATAAACATGTGTTAAAGATTTTAATTAACTTATTATTAATGAGAGAGCTTGTAAGATGTTATAATCAGTTCAAAGGAGTAGTCAAAGGTACACATATTTATATGGGATAATGTTGAAGCGAATTTACAAATGGATGGGAAACTGGCTTTTTCCATGGTGGGGAGAGGAAAGTCAGTTAATTGAACCCACACCAGACAGAGTTTGTATGCATGTATAGGGACAAGAATTATTTTGCATTACTATCAGTTAACTACAACTTACAGAGTTTTAAAATAACTCAAAGAAAATAAAAGACTGGAATTGGATAACCCAGAAGAATCTGTTCTAAATAATGCATAGTTTCCATTGGGGACACTCAGTAATCTTTTTTGCTTTTTCCAAATTTCCCTATACACTTCAGTTAGACATAAACAGAATACAAATAAGGTAACAGCAAGTAGTACATAATCCCAGGGCTGGAGGTGGGGGTTAGGAATACGTGGCACCAAACTTTGTACTCCCAAGCTGGTCTGGAGCTTGTAAGGAACCTAATTAAGTGCGAGGAAAGCAGTTTTATGTGACAAAGGGTCATTCAGAGAGAACTATTCTAAGCCAGGCCAGTTTTGAGTTCAAGGAAGGTTCAAAGAAAGGTGAGATTTCCAAGTTGCTAAGTGGTAGATGGTGGTGGGTGCATTTTAGGCTGGCCAATTATATGCCACCCAGATTCAGATCACCATTTAATTAAATTTATTTATAGCACAGCTTTTAAAAAAAAGAAAAGAAAAAGAAAAAAAGAAAGAAAGGCCAGGTGCTGTGGCTCACACCTGTAATCCCAGCACTTTGGGAGGCTGAGGCAGGCAGATCACCTGAGGTCAGGAGTTCGAGACCAGCCTGACCAACATAGAGAAACCCTGTCTCTACTAAAAATACAAAATTAGCCGGACGTGGTGGTGCATACCTGTAATCCCAGCTACTCGGGAGACTGAGGCAGGAGAATTGCTTGAACCTGGGAGGTGGAGGTTGCAGTGAGCTCAGATCGTGCCACTGAACTCCAGCCTGGGCAACAAAAGTGAAACTCCATCTCAAAAAAAAAAAAAAAAAAAAAAAAGAAAGTAGTAATTAATTTTATGAGATTAACATGGATACATTTTCCTTACTGCCAGAAACTGTAAGTACTAGGTAAGCATAGAAGATGTTTTATTGAGGTCCTAATTAATAGTTTGTACAAACATGCACTCATGAAAATTGAATTCATATCCATATATATGAATAGGTAGCTCATCTTTTTAAATATAATTATGTACTTATATAAGGTGATACAAATATTAATATATAGACTTGGCCTTCCATATAGGCAGCCACCTACATGGTGTGATCGTTAGGGTGATCAAAAGCCTCCCTACTTTCAGATGTTCCTTAGTGATCTGTTGTCATTTATGGCATTCCCACCATTAATGTTACTTATTTGGGTTAAGAGTTAATTCCAGAAGGCATTTGTTAAAATGCAACAAGATTTTTTTTTAAGAAGATAACAAAAAAGTCGGGGGAAAATGTCTACAATGGGGGCAGAGAGGGCAGGCCTAAGAAGGATGCTATGTAGGCAACTCTGGAAAGCCCTGGAGGTGCCATGGGAGCCTCTAGGCACCTGGAAGGACTATCAGTGACAGGGAAGGCAGGGAATGAATACTGGATGCATAAGAAGAAAAACTTGAATGTACCACAAAATTGTGATGTCCCTACCACAGTATCCAATAATACAAATACATTAAGAATTATTCCAGCCAGGCACTGTTGCTCACACCTATAATCCCAGCACTTTGGGTGACTGAGGCAGGAGGATTACTTGAGCCCAGGAGTTCAAGACAAGCCTGGGCAAAATGACAAAACCCTGTCTCTACAAAGAATATGAAAATTAGCCAGGCCTGGTGACACGTGCCTGTAGTCCCAGCTACTTGGGAGGCTGAGGTGGGAGGATCTCTTTAGCCCAGGAGGTTGAGGCTGCAGTGAGGTGAGATTGCACTACTACGCTGCAGACTGGGTGACAGAGTGAGACCATGTCAAAAAAGAAAAAAAAATTATTTCATAGAATAACCGAGTTTCACAAAGCCAAGTCACATATTGTATAAGAGACATCTAATTTTCCTAATATTAGTATGTTGTTGAAAAGCATTTGGCTGAGAACTGATGCTCTGGAACCAAAGTTGCAAATCAGGTATTACCAGTAAACAAGAGTGAAAGTGGGAAAACTGGTTTATCACCCAGGGTTAAGGAGCTAAACGCAAATAGCCAAGAGAGATGTTTTTACTGCCATTTGCATCTTCATCATCCTTGGGATTAAAGCAGTCATCAAATACCCGTTGGTGCACTGAGCTGTAGCAAATGAGTAAACACGTGCATGATCTCCTGCCAACATGGGATTTATAATGGTGTGGGCAATTCTGTGGTGGAAGTAGAGTAAACCCATGTAGAATGTGAAAAATTAATAACTTACATTAATTTAGTAAATTACATATTTTAATTGAGTGCAAATAGGAGGGAAAGTGTATTTACCAGAGTTGAGCAAAGGAGCTAGAACAAGGAATTACTGTCACTTTTTCAAGGCTTGTCTTGTGATAGATTTCAAGAGCTGTTTAAATGATGAGAGAAAAAGCTAGTAGAATTGAGTTGGGTGTGCTTTTGTAGAATATTCGGAGGTGGGAACTAAATAAATGGTTAAATGACAACTTAGGGGAACCAACATTCCCTTAGACTTGCATGTCCTTGAGGGAATGCACTAGAGGGACGTAGTCTCTCTCCTTGCCCCTCCATTGCATCCTACCAAGTGAAGAAAGACTTATCTGAGTAATGAGTTTTTGAGAATAAATTGAGAATGCTCTGCCATTTTCTTTTCTTTTCTTTTTCTTTTTTTTGAGATGGAGTCTCGATCCGTCGCCCAGGCCGGAGTGCAATGGCCGGATCTCAGCTCACTGCAAGCTCCGCCTCCTGGATTCACACCATTCTCCTGCCTCAGCCTCCGGAGTAGCTGGGACTACAGGCGCCCGCCACCTCGCCCGGCTAGGTTTTTGTATTTTTTTAGTAGAGACAGGGTTTCACCGTTTTGGCCAGGATGGTCTCTATCTCCTGACCTCATGATCCGCCCGTCTCGGCCTCCCAAAGTGCTGGGATTACAGGCTTGAGCCACCGCGCCCGGCCCATGCTCTGCCATTTTCAAGTAGTCTTTCTAAGAATTTTATTGTGGTCCGCTGTTAGCTTGTGAGGCAGGCCTTAGCTTGTCCCTCTGTTTCCTAATTTTCTCAGAATCTTGTCCCAAATTTCTCAGAGATTAAATGTGGTGAATAGGTGTGTGAGGCTCCCTGATTCAGAGGTAAGGGAAGTATTAGAAAGACCGTTGAGGTTGCACATCTCAGCTCCGTCCCCAGTTCAGTTTTATAACTGACATTTTGAGCTGCTATCTGATTCTGGTGTTCGTGTCTCAGTTGCTTTTAAATTAGAAAGAGGAAAGGGGACGTTACTGATCTCTTAAAACCCAACAGAGAAATGAGTAGATTTATCAGAAAGAAGTGGAGACGGCTGATAAGAAAGACAGAAAACCCCCATGAACCTCATGAAGAAGGCCAAATTTCACTGTCTTCCATTTTCCTTTCTCCAGTGGTCATCACTAAGATATATTTAGTCCAGTGCTTCCCAAACTATTTTAGTAAAGGAACAGTTTTCCTTTCTTTAAAAGAAAATTCCAATCTGTCATAGACTGATACTTTATTTTAAAAATAAAAATAGTTATAAAATGATATTTAATAAAAACCAAACTTGTAAAAATACAAGCTCAATTTTTTTTTAATAATTAGGTTCAACAGACAAGAATATTCTGTTACATTGCTATACATTTTTTAAAAATTCTAACTCTCAGTTTCTGACTAATCTCGTCACAGACCAGTACTGGTCTGTAGCACACACTTTTAGTGTGATTGATCTAGTTAAAGTTCACAATACTCATCATTGTCCTCTAAAAATGGGGCACAGTGGTTAAGAGTACAGGTTCTACCAACAGACTTTCAATTCCCAGTGAATGAGTGGTGAAGTCAATACTTGCCTCATAGGGTTGGTACAAGGATTAAACAGGAATTTGTTTAAAGCACTTGTCTATGTTGAGCCTCTTGTAAGTGTCAATAACTTATTATTCTGGACCAGTATACATGCTGGGAGGTACACTTCTGCTTAATGTTTGTACCTCAATGGGTACAAATAAATATTTCCATACCATGTTCTTTAAATGAATCAGATTGTATTATCTTCTAATAACTGGGGCAATTGGTCTTTGTGTTTTCTTACACCCAGAAGCTGACCAAATCTGTACAAGTGAACCAAGCGGCTTGAAGACTTTTGCTTTCAAAGCTCTATTGGTTCATCCTTGAGATAGAAACATGACTTTTCCAGCTAAGTTCTAGATTCCACGTAAGCTAAATAGTCATAGTCAAAGGTCTAGCCTCAGTAAGATCACTGTCTATGTCTCTGTGAACATTTGCAAAGCTAGTGTTGCTGAATACTGCCTCCTAAAATCTCGGTTATGTTTCCTATATAAGAGAAGAAGGCCCGGAAGGCATTCAAAGTACTGGAAAAACTTGGAGTTGGGAGGGGTGGGTTGGGGGTGCCCTGGAGCCCGGAATGTACCTGCTGAGTTGGATCAGGAAGCAAAGTGTGCCAAATGGCCTTGTAACAGGGTTAAGCAAAGATTTATACTTGTCAGAGACGTGGCTAACTGTTCTAACCTCCACCCCCATCTTGGCGTTTCCTATTATGCAATTTTCTAGTTCCAGCTAAATCCACTTCTTTTGATTGTAAAAAAAAAGTAATAATAAACCTACACCTGAATGGCATAGAACATTAACCGATTGTTTCCCCATATCAAGCAAACATACTTTTCATTAAGGCAGAGCTCATAAAAATCCAATTCACGGCCGGGCGCGGTGGCTCAAGCCTGTAATCCCAGCACTTTGGGAGGCCGAGACGGGCGGATCACGAGGTCAGGAGTTCGAGACCATCCTGGCTAACACGGTGAAACCCCCGTCTCTACTAAAAAATACAAAAAGCTAACCGGGCGAGGTGGCTGGCGCCTGTAGTCCCAGCTATTCCGGAGGCTGAGGCAGGAGAATGGCGTAAACCCGGGAGGCGAAGCTTTCAGTGAGCTGAGATCCGGCCACTGCACTCCAGCCCGGGCGACAGAGCGAGACTCCATCTCAAAAAAAAAATAAAAATAAAAATAAAAATAAAAAATCCAATTCACTCTCACTGTTCTGGTCTGTTCAGGATGTAGGGCCAAAACTGAGGCAGTTTGGGTCACGGGGGCTGTTTAGAGCATTGCCTCCGGCCTCACTAGGGTACTGAGTTTCCTTCTCTGTGGTGAACCGAACTGACTTCACTTTTTCCAGTTTAGTCTGGTAAAGCTACAAGTTTCATGTTCCAAATTTACTTCAAGTTGCTGCAAAGTCTATTTCTGTGTAGTTGTAAAGGGAATACTATGTATTGAGAAAGGCAAACCAAATTTCTCAGAGGTTCAATTTGGTTTTTAGCAGAAGGAGTAGGCTCAACCACATTTGCAGGGGAAGGGGTGGTTGTAAATTCAGAGCATCAACCGGTGATATATTATGTTCATCTCTGAATTTAACAATTATGAGGCCCCATGATTTCCCACCAATGGTGGGTGTGTGCGGGGCAGGGAAGAGGCCATAAAGGCTACTAGAACGGAAGGAAGTTTGTTAGATTGTTATATTAAAAAGTAAGCTGAGTGATGAGTAAGACATCCTTCCGCCTCCAGAAACAAGGCCATCTGGCAGGTCCTTGGCAGAATTGAAAATGAAACAAAGTATTAACTCTCGAGTCCTTTTTCAAAGTTAAAAGCTATTTTGTTCCTCATCCAATGAGTAAAAATGATGCATATTTACCTGGAATATGAACTGCAAATGCGTGTCTCACTGTCTTTGGATTTTTTGAAATGAGTAGAGAGGGTTGCTATTTTAACAATTGAAATTCAATGACTCTGCTGCTGCTGCTGTCACCCTCTTGCTGTGTGGTTTATCAAGCATTCGCGTCGAAATGATCCACTTCTTGGTGGGAAGACTCACCTGGGAAATTGTGCTCTCTGTAGTCACATAATCAAATGTAGTTACAGAGACAATGAGAAATCTTAGAAGATTCCTTTGAGGAGAAAGTCAGTCTATTGATAAGACAGAACCAAAGAATTTTCCCCAGGAGGCATCACATTGCCTTGTGTCATTTTCTAAAGCAGCACAGCATAGCAAGCCACTAGTGAATGAGAGTATCTTGGTTCTGATTCAGTAGTGTCCTTGGATAGTTTAGGCCGCAGTGAGAAAATACTTGTCTAAAATACCTTTGAAACCTAGAGCTGCTGAGTACACTGTCAAAATCACTAATGCTCCCATGGCATTTAGCCCCCACCTACACCCCAAATTCCATATGCCACAGTGATGCACCTGGCTTTGTTTCTCCCACAACTTAAGTTTTTCGTGGGGGAGATGGGGTTCATTCATATTTATGCTTCGCGGTAAGTGGCATTTATTTGTGTAGGAATCCTTTTGGTTAACGTGTGACAATCCCCTGAAGTCTTTCTAGTCTTATTTATTTTTGGTTGTGTGAACGTTCTTAGTAAGGAAGAGTCAATGGTTTTAATACTCCTCTCTCTCTCTCTCCCTCCACCCCCTCAGCCGCCCCCCACCCCCAACCGCCACTTCTCTTTTGGGTCTGGATATTCTGAAGTTCTCTGAGAATTAATCCAAACCAAACTGCCTAGGTGCAGGGTGAGCCCTCTAGATAGGGTAACTATGGTAGAAAGTGTTCCTAAATCTAACTTGACTTCCAGAGGAAATTTAAGAATCTTTTTTTTTTTTTTTGAGACGGAGTCTCGCTCTGTCTCCCTGGCTGGAGTGCAGTGGCGCAATCTCGGCTCACTACAAGCCCCGCCTCCCGGGTTCCCGCCATTCTCCTGCCTCAGCCTCCCGAGTAGCTGGGACTACAGGCGCCCGCAACCGCGCCCAGCTAATTTTTTTTGTATTTTTAGTAGAGACGGGGTTTCACCGTGGTCTCAATCTCCTGACCTTGTGATCCGCCCGCGTTGGCCTCCCAAAGTGCTGGGATTACAGGCGTGAGCCACCGCGCCCAGCCTTTTTTTTTTTTTTTTTTTTGAGAGGGAGTCTCGCTCTGTCGCCCAGGCTGGAGTGCAATGGCTGGATCTCAGTTCAGTGCAAGCTCCGCCTCCCGGGTTCACGCCATTCTCCTGCCTCAGCCTCCCAAGTAGCTGGGACTACAAGCGCCCGCCACCTCGCCCGGTTAGTTTTTTATTTTTTTTTGTATTTTTTAGTAGAGAGGGGGTTTCACCGTGTTAGCCAGGATGGTCTGGATCTTCTGACCTCGTGATCCGCCCGTCTCGGCCTCCCAAAGTGCTGGGATTACAGGCTTGAGCCTCCGCGCCTGGCCTAAGAATCTTTTAAGCTGTTCTTGGGCCCAAGGATTTGGGATGAGTATATTTAGTGATCTAAAAATGATTGTTGGAAAACAGAGGCTAACCACTATGCTACTTGGATGTAGAGAGAAAATATTTTTTGTATTCAACACTTGTATAATGATTTATAGTTTTCATTGTGTTTAAATATTGTATTACTAAATTCCCTCAACCTGTGTGGTGAGGGAGTTGATGATATTCTCACAAGGAAACTAAAGTCAGAAGATTAAATAAGTTCCTCAAATGTAGTATGCCAAACTCTTTCAACCAGAAGGGTGACTTTAGCACAAAAGGGAATTTTTTCACACGACTACATGGTACCTGGCAGAACTGAACAGAGAAAGCGTTGCCAGAAACCTGGGGTTCAGAGATTTTAATAAGGATTCAAAATTGCCAGAACATTCTCTCTACTCATCTTTATTTTTTCTTTCTCTGCTTGGATTCACTCTGTAGACACTTTCCCTATATATGGTGAGAAAGATGGTGGGTGGTAGCCTACAGACGTACCCTTACGATTCATGATCAAAGTGAGGGCTACCTTTACTTCAGACGCTTTTGGGTAAGACTCAAATTCACTTAGCTTAGATCATGAAATCTCTCTCTTGGACCAATAACTGTTTCCTCGGAGGTGCAGTGCTACTGTCACCGGTGGAGGGTGTCCAGGTTCTTGGTGTCTTGAACAAAAAATTGAACAAAATGCACAAAAAAATAAGGAAGGAATGAAGGGATTTATTGAAAATGAAAGTACACTCCACAGTGCGGGAGTGGGCCTAAGCATAGGGGCTCAAGGGCCCTGTTGCAGAATTTGTAAGCGTTTAAATACCCTCTCGAGGATTCCATTGGTTACTTGGGATATGCCCTATGTAAATGAAGAGGATGAAGTAAAGTTACAAAGTTCACTTGGCCTATGTCCTATGGAGAGGATATTTCCTGTCATAGCTGAAGTGTGAATTGGCCTTACGTTCCCTGCCTCCAGACCCTATTTTCCTGCCTCACTATGGTAGGACCAGGCCTGGATCATGTGCCCACCCTTGTAGTCGGGTAAGGGTGGGTGCACCATGATTGCCAGCTTCACCTAGAAGACAAGGAATGGGGAAAGAGTTATTCAAAGGCAAAGGGATGATGTTACTGGACAAAGGAGAATGTGTGTGAGGTAGGCAAAAACACCAAGTATTGCAGCCCACTACACCCAAATTCTGGAAAGTCCAGGTGGCTCTTTCTAAAACACCATGCTAAGAGAGAATGAGGTGAAACAAACTGGTCAAACACAAAGGATAGCATTTAAGGAGTTTTAGAAGTTTGTTTTAGAGGTCTTAGTCACTATTTTTGAGAAGTCATGAAGAATAGATAGGCCTAGTGAAATGAAAAGTCTGCATACAACCCATGATTGAAAAGAGTGATGTTGCCGGGCACGGTGGCTCAAGCCTGTAATCCCAGCACTTTGGGAGGCCGAGACGGGCGGATCACGAGGTCAGGAGATCGAGACCATCCTGGCGAACACGGTGAAACCCCGTCTCTACTAAAAAAATACAAAAATCTAGCCGGGCGAGGTGGCGGGCGCCTGTAGTCCCAGCTACTCCGGAGGCTGAGGCAGGAGAATGGCATAAACCCGGGAGGCGGAGCTTGCAGTGAGCTGAGATCTGGCCACTGCACTCCAGCCTGGGCGACAGAGCGAGACTCTGTCTCAAAAAAAAAAAAAAAAAAAAAAAAGAAAAGAGTGATGTTGGGAAAACTAAGAGAGCAGTAGTTCTCAAACATTTTGGTCTAAGGAGTCCTTAATACCCTTAAACATTATTAGGAACCCAAAAGATATTTTGTTTATGTGCTATCACTATCTATATTTATCAAGTGAGAAATTAAAACTAAGACATTTAAAAATATTTAGATTATTTAAAAATAAAAAACAACCCATTGTGTGTTAAATAGTATTTTAATGAATAATAATTATAATTCCTTCTGCTTAATCAAGGACATTCTTAAGTGAAATGGCATTTCTTTTTCTGCCAATATGTGGTAGTAAAGCACATAATAACTAGTAGCATAGTTTGGTACCCCTGCTTTAATCCATGCTACAGCACCAGCAGTTTTACCCACCATTGCTTTTTCACCATCAATACAATTACCAACACTCTGGAAAGGCAAATAATATTTTAGCATTATTTTGAAAATAAGTTTGACATCTTCAGCTCCCTAAAAGGGTCGTAAGAATTCCCAGGCATTTGTGGACAACTTGTCGAGAACCAGAACTGCTGCAGTGGAGATCATCATGTAATTCATTTACCCACAGAGACTAGCATCAAGTACTGGATAGCAGTCAGCCCAGGTTCATATAAAGCAAATCATCCTATGACATTTTTTTTTTTTTTTTTGAGATGGTGTTTCCCTCTTGTCGCTCAGGCTAGAGTACAATGGCACGATCTCGGCTCACTGCAACCTCCGCCTCCCAGGTTCAAGGGATTCTCTTGCCTCAGCCTCTCTAGTAGCTGGGATTACAGGCGCCTGCCACCACGCCCAGCTAATTTTTGTATTTTTGGTAGAGACGGGGTTTTACCATGTTGGCCAGGCTGGTCTCAAACTCATGATCTCAGGTGATCCGCCTGCCTTGGCCTCCCAAAGTGCTGGGATTACAGGCGTGAGCCACTGCACCCGGCCCATCCTATGACATTTTAATTTTCTTATTTGAAAGAAAAAATGGACCATAGAGTTAAGAGTGAAATAGTATCATTGTAATGAAATCACTTTGAAACTGTTTAAAAGTCTTGTTAGGTTTTCACAATCAACATGGAAAAACATTTGTTAATCTTGCAATTCCCTAGAAGAGTTTTCTGCCCCTTCTAAGAGTTTATAATGTAAGCCAGCCTATATCTACACAGTTCACCACAGGAATAAATCTGTCTAAAAAGCAGATAGCAAAATAAAAGAAAACACCCCAGATTTAAACAATTGAATTAGTATGTCAGATACTCAGATCTGGTTTATTGTCACAGTCCTGTCCATGATACCATCTTCAATAGCAAGTTATAAAGACTTCTCACTATGGACAGCATGAAAGGCCACATCTGTCTGGAAGCCCACATCCCAAAAAAGAGACTATCAGTGGCTCATTATTAATCTGGAACTGGATTGGGCATGGTGGCCTACACCTGTAATCCCAACACTTTGCGAGGCCAAGGCAGGAGCATTGCTTGAGCCTAGGAGTTCGAGACCAGCCTGGGCAACAAAGTGAGACACTGTCTCTACCAAAAATAGAAAAAAATTAGCCAGGCATAGTGGCACATACCTGTAGTCCCAGCTACTTGTGAGACTGAGGTGGGAGGATCACTTGATCCCTCAAGCGAGGCTCACTGAGGCTGCAGTCAGCTGTGATTGTGCCACTGCCTTCCGGCCTGGGTGACGCAGCAACATCCAGTCTCAAAATAATAATAATAATAATAATAATAATAATAATAATAATAATCTGGCATGGTACTGGGGATCTTATGTCAAATCCACTCATGATTGCCAAAAAGATATTGATAGAGTAATACACTTGAATATAGTTTTTGTTGTTTTGTTTTTGTTTGTTTATTTTTGAGACAGAGTTTCACTCTTGTCACCCAGGCTGGAGTGCAAGGGTATGATCTCAACTCACTGCAACCTCCGCCTCCCGGGTTCAAGTGATTCTTCTGCCTCAGTACCCCCAGTAGCTGGGGTTACAGGTGTGCGCCATCACACCTGGCTAATTTTTGTATTATTAGTAGAGATGGGGTTTTACCATGTTGGCCAGGCTGGTATCGAACTCCTGACCTCAGGTGATCCACCCACCTCAGCCTCCCAAAGTGCTGGGATTATAGGCATGAACCACTGTGCCTGGCCTGAATGTAGTTCTAACGTGGGCGCCTTGTTAAATTGGGACTGCATTGTGGGAACAGGCCAGGTAACTTTTTAAAAAACAAATCAAGCCACTGAACAGAGTTTTGGGACATAAAACTTTTTTTTTTTTTAACAACGGAGTCTTGCTCCATCACCAGGCTGGAGTGCAGTGGTGCAATCTCGGCTCACTGCAACCTCTGCCTCCTGGGTTCAAGTGATTCTCCTGCCTCAGACTCCCGAGTAGCTGGGACTACAGGCGCCCACCACCACACCTAGCAAATTTTTTAAATTTTTAATACAGACATGATTTCACCTTGTTAGCCAGGATGGTCTCAATCTCCTGACCTCGTGATCCGCCTGCCTCAGGCTCCCAAAGTGTTGGGATTACAGGCGTAAGCTACCCGCCCAGCCAGGACATAGAACTTCTAAAGGCAGAACTTTGTAATTAAAGATTTGAGTATTTATTTGTTCAATGTCTGCTTTTCTCATTCACCACAGTATCCACAGAGCCTGATGTAGAGTAGTGTTCAGTAAATATTTGCTGAATAAATAAAGCATTGATTGCTGCCATGGTCCTTTATAGTCTGACCTGTGCCTATCTTCCCAGCCCCATCTCTCACCATGCTCTGTCTGGACTCCAATCATGGTGACCTTATTTTCATCACTTGAATGCACCATACTTTCTATTCGAAAAGAACTTATGCTGTTTCCTTTGCTCCAAATAGTTGTTTTATTGTCTAATAGAGCAACTCACTTGTCAGATCTCAGCTCAAGTTTTAGGTTCACGTTTCTCAGGGAAGCCAACCATGAGCTCCATGACTAGAACCATCCTCCTCTTACAAGCTTTTGTAGGATCTAGCATAGGTACAGGTTTAAGTTTGGTCCTGTGATTATTTGATGTTTATCTGATTAGATTGTGCTTGTACGTTAAGTGAAGGCAGGGACTAGATCTGTTTTCACTCTGCCTCATAGATCACAGAGCAATGCCTGGGGCATAAGTGCTTCACAATTATATGTTAAATGAAGGAGACAATAAACGAAGTTCATTGTTCCCCTGTCATCTAAGGCATCTACTACTACTTGGGATGGGAGAGGAAAGGCATTAAATGACCCATTGTTTATTCTTACATTTCTTGAATTATCCTCATTCCTTATATTCTCCTCCCTGATGTATTTGCTTTCTGTGGTTACTCAGCTTAAGTGGCCATTAGAACCCTAATAGACTAGGATCATTATTTGGAGCAGAGGTGGGCAAATAATGACTCATGGGCCAGCCCATTGCCTGTTTTTGTAAATAAAGTTTCATTAGCTATTCCCATTCATTTACACATTGCTGATGAGTGTTTTCGCCCCATGGCAGCAGAGTTGAGTAGTCACAACAGACACTGGTCTGTAAAGCCTAAAATATCTCCCATAGGGTCCTTTATAGAAAAAGTTTGCCAACTCCTGATTTACAAAAATGTAATGTATGGGTTTTTTGAAAGCCTTGTTTCCGTGTTTCCAATATACTTCTGGACTTCCTAGTTATAAACTTAAAATGATCACTGTGTATGAGGGCTTGACACAAAGTGATAGTCTTTCCATCATTTTCACAAAAGAAGATGTTCTTTGATTTGCAGCCAGAGTTGCCTTTTTTAGACTCTGCAAATTTTGAGTCCCTTGTGCAATAATAGCTAACATTTATTGAGCATTTTCAATTTACCAGGTTCAGTTCTAAGCACCTTACATGAATTACCTCATTTATTCCTCACAACTCCTCTGTGGTATACATTTATTATTATTGCTTTACACAGGAAGACAGTAATGAACAGAGAGGTTGTACAGCATGCCAGTGTCACACAGCTTGTGGAAGTTCCTGAGCAGGAATTTGATTTGAGCACTCTGATTCCAGACAGGACCTATGCTCTTAACCATTCCACTATCCTGTTTGTATGAATCCTTTACTTCAAAAGCTCCATCTTATTTCTGATTTCTAAATACAAAGACAGTTTATGTGCTATTGTTTCCAAGTGAGACAACTTAAAGTTTTGCGGTTGGGGGTAAGATATAGAAAGGTTATTAAAGTCTCAATGCTTGCCAGAGTGCCAGATACACACACAAAAAATCAATCAACAAATGTCTTTATTGTTGTTAGGAGTGAGTTGATGTCAAGGAGGAAGAGGATGAAGACAAAGAAATCTCTACTAGGAGTTTTGTCTCATCCTAGGTCATTGCCAATGAATGAGGACATAGTTGTAGGTATTGGTTATAGTACTTAGGGATCTGACTCCCTCTAAGCATGGAAGAAGTAGAAATATCTCAATATTTTAACTACTTATACCTTGTAAACAAAAGAAGATAGAAGCAGGCAGTAATTAATTAACTATAGAAATAAATTAATAAGTTATACTCCATAGAGGTTAAAAAGAATAATACATTTCATGAAATGAAATGTGACTGCAAAATCTGACCTATTTTATTCAGCTTTCTCATGTGATTTAACAGACTTCATCAGAACGGTTCTATCACAACTACATCTACAACAATTGGCTAGCTCTATTTTTTTCTTTCTATGTTTTTTCATTGTTCTTATGAGCTCCGGCTAGTTCAGTAGTATACTTATGTTCCTTCATTTTTTTATTCAACAGCTATTTATCATGTGCCTACTATGTGCCAGGCTATATTATAAGTGCTAAGTATACAGCAGTGGAACAAATCAAACAAAAATATCCTGTTCTTATAAAGCTTACATTCTTGTTGGGAGGAAAACTGAAAAACAAATATTGGATGTCAGGTGGTGATTAGTGCTATGCAAAATAATAAAGCAAACCTAAGAGGAGGGAAACAGACACATGGGTGGCAAGTTTTAGGGGTATGTGCTACTTTAAGATAGGAGTATTTAGGGTAGTTAAATAGGGTAGTTAGAGAAGGCGTCTGCATCATATCTCAGGCCGCTGAGACTCAAATGAAATGAAGGATGTCAGGAGGAATTGATCGCATTCTGAGTGAATAGCAGCAGTACAAAGGCCTTTGGGTAAGACAGTGCTTGGGTTATTCAAGGAACAGCAAGGCCAAAAAGGCTATAGCAGAGTGAGGGAAAGTCAAAGATGAGGTCAAAGACATAGTTGGGAACTAGATAATGTAGGGCCCAGTGGGCTAAGTCAAAGACCTTTGAATTCACATTACATAAAAAGAATTACATAAAAAGTAATCTTGGTTTTTACATTTTTTGTTGCGGAGCTTCCATTTGTAAACTGGAACACTGATTATTATAACTGCTTATTTAGATACTCTGATACTTACTTTGTAGTGGTAGAAGCAGCTAGCTGGAAGAATAGAACAGGAATTAATACATCAATGGTGTAACGAAGTTATATCAAGACAGACTAGCTCTTGGTGGACGGCTTCCTTTTTGGCATGATAATGTCTGACCTTTAAGAAATGCTTTCAAATCTGTGATCTCATCACACTCTCATAACAACCCCAAGAGATAGGGGGGACATGTGGTATTACTGATATTGAAACAGAGGGAGTTTGTATGGCTTACCCAAAGGTCACTCAGCATATGAATCATTATCAGAGGCATAGACTCCTGACTCTGAACGTATTACCCCCTCATCGCCTGCTAAAAGGACTGTTGGGTAATTTTTTGACTCAGAGGTCAGAAGGTTGAATCAACCAAATTATTAGCTCATTCCTCCCTTCCACTTCCCAAGGGCATAAAAGTATGCATTACAGAATGAAGCGAACAAAGGTGGAGGGGAAGCCCTTGCTTTTTCTTTTTCTTTCTCACTCTCTTCCAGAACAGCCTTTAAACTTAGAAAGCATAGCTGTATTCTTAGAGAATGACTGCGCATGTAGGACCACAACCGTCTTGAAGACCATAATAGTCGAGGGGCCATCCCTCTTCCCACCACTGTAGGAGAGTATAGCAGTCACTGTGAGTCCTACTTGTCTTGCTCAATATTCTTTTTTTTTTTTTTTTTTGAGAAGGAGTCTCGCTCTGTCACCCAGGCTGGAGTGCAGTGGCCAGATCTCAGCTCACTGCAAACTCCGCCTCCCGGGTTTACGCCATTCTCCTGCCTCAGCCTCCTGAGTAGCTGGGACTACAGGCGCCCGCCACCTCGCCCGGCTAGTTTTTTTTTTTGTATTTTTTTAGTAGAGACGGGGTTTCACCGTGTTAGCCAGGATGGTCTCGGTCTTGCTCAATATTCTAACAAGTTAAACCTCTGCTGCCATATGCTCAATTTACAGTATATTTATGATCATCTTCCTAATGATACTTGGTAAAAAAACTAAAGTACTCCTCAAAAATGACACAGTCCCCTTCGACAACTGGAATGCTGATTTAAACAGAGGATAGTTGCTTTTTGGGATGGTGCCAAGTAATTGAGTGGCCAAACAAACAAACAAAAAAAAAATTCAGGGTTTCTGAATTCCGGAAGTAGAGAAATAACCCATGTATTGTTGCAACTCCTTTCCCATGACAAATGCTGGCTTTTCCTAAGGCCGAGTCCTCAATTCTCTCCCATCTCACTCTATACTGTCTCCCTAGCAAGCTCACCCATAACCACAGCTTAATTACCACTGTCATACAGATGAGCCCAACCTATATTTCCATCTCGGACTGCTCCTCTGACCTTTAAGACTGTATATCCAACCATCTACTTGATTTCTCCTATACGATATCTTAAAGCCCCCTCAAACTCAACTCACTCTCCAAACCTGGTACTCTTCCAGCCTTTCTTATATTAGTGGCTTGCCCTACCATTCTGTCTAGTTGTGCTTAGGAGTCTTTTGATACCTCCTGTTCCTCCCCTCAACTTGACACTTGTGTTTTGCCGAATTCTGCTTATTCTACTTCCTAACAAAATTCAGAATCTATCCACTTCTTTCCATCTCCATTATCACTATTGTACCATCACCTCTCACCCGGAGTACTGCAGCATTTCCTAATATCTACACATATCTACTCTGGCTCCCCTCCAATCTATTCTGATTATAATCAGAAAGGTCTTTTTGTAAGGAATGCTTTATCATCCTCTTACTTAAAACCTTTGTGACTTCCCACCACCCTTACAGTAAAACACAAAACTCCTTAATGTGGCCTACAAGGCCCTGTGTGATCTGGCACATGTTTTGTTTCCAACGTAACCTGAAACCCCATTACTATTCACACCACAGCTACATTTATCTCTAAGTTATTCATGTCACCATGCTTCCTCCTGATATGGGGACTTTGCATATTTTGAGCTTTCTTTTTTTCAGATGGAACCCTTTCTCCTTTTTTTCTCACCTAACATTTATTCATGCTTCAGATCACATTTTAAGCAATCCCTTCAGGGTAGCTTTGATCCTCCTCACTAGGTCAATCCAGCTGTTATAAAGTATCATAGCACTGTCCTATGCCCTTGGAGCACTTGTCACAGTTGCTTTTTACATTTGTTAGTGTGATTGCTTGATTATGTTTTTTCATTAAAAAAATATTTATTGATTGGCCGGGCGCAGTGGCTCAAGCCTGTAATCCCAGCACTTTGGGAGGCCGAGACGGGCGGATCACGAGGTCAGGAGTTCGAGACCATCCTGGCTAACACGGTGAAACCCCGTCTCTACTAAAAATACAAAAACTAGCCAGGCGAGGTGGCGGGCGCCTGTAGTCCCAGCTACTCGGGAGGCTGAGGCAGGAGAATGGCGTAAACCCGGGAGGCGGAGCTTGCAGTGAGCTGAGATCTGGCCACTGCACTCCAGTCCGGGCGACAGAGCGAGACTCCGCCTCAAAAAAAAAAAAAAAAAAAAAATTTATTGATCAACACCAGGGAGTGGCAGCCTGCATTGAAAGTGCCCTAGCCTTCTTCCTTGTCAGGGGCCACAACACTGATTCCTTAGCAACCACCTCCCACCCCCACCCCTTATTTTATACAGTCAGGGTCTTGCTCTGTTGCTCACACTGTAATGCAGTGGCGCAAGCATGGCTCACTGAGACATGGCTCACTGCAGCCTCTAACTCTTGGGTTCAAGTGATCCTCCTACCTCAGCCTCCTGAGTAGCTGGAACCACAGGTGCACACCCGGCCCTTTTCTTTTCTTGTCTTGTCTTGTCTTGTCTTGTCTTGTCTTTCTTTCTTTTTTTTTTTTTTTTTTTGTAGAGGTCTCCCTATGTTGCTCAGGCTGGTCTCAAACTCCTAGCCTCAAATGATCCTCCCACCTTAGGCTCCCAAATCACTGGAATTACAGCATGTACCACAATGCTCAGCTTGAAGCCCTTCTTTCTACGTGGCTTTGGGCTTACTCTCTGGAAACATCCAAAGAATAGAGCAATGGGGTGCCTCTGTTATGAGGACTCCTTGCTGCCCCTCCAGCCTGCCTACCACTGAGGGCTTCTTGACTTCGGAGAATCAACCTTCCTTCAGAAGGGCTGACCTTCCAAGGGTATGCCAAGGAGCAGCTGACCTCAGAGACTAGCATCCCACTTCCTGATTATTTGATTATCATCTGTCACCTCTCACTAAATTGTGAGTTCCTTGAGAGCAAGAACTCACCATGGTATTCCTAGTGTTTACCACAGTGCTCAGCACATAGTACACTCATTTCTTTTTTCTTCTTTTTGAGATGGAGTCTCACTCTGTCGCCCAGGCTTGAGTGCAGTGGCACAATCTTGGCTCACTGCAACCTCCGCCTCCTGGGTTCAAGCAATTCTCCTGCCTCAGCCTCCTCAGTAGCTGGGATTACAGGCACCTGCCACCTGGCCTGGCTAATGTTTGTATTTTTAGTAGAGACAGGGTTTTGCCATGTTGGCCAGGCTGGTCTCGAACTCCTGAGCTCAGCTCACCCACCCACCTTGGCCTCCCAAAGTGCTGGAATTACAGGCGCGAGCCACCTCGCCCAGCCTGCACATAGTACACTCTTAATAGATACACGTTGCATGAATGACTGAACATGTTTAAGGACATTAGGTCAGTAATTTTTTTCTCTGGGAGCAAAGTACTAAACATTTTCAGTTTTCTCAATTTCTTTTTATTTTCTTTCTTTCCTTCCTTCCTCCCTGCCTCCCTCCCTCTTTTCTTTTCTTTCTTTTCTTTTCTTTCTTTTTTTTTGACAGAGTCTTGCTCTGCCACCCAGGCTGGAGCGCAGTGGTGTGATCTCGGTTCACTGCAACTCCGCCTCCAGGGTTCAGGTGATTCTCCTGCCTCAGCCTCCCAAGTTGCTGGGATTCCAGGTGCCCGCTACCACACCTAGCTAATTGTTTGTATTTTTAGTAGAGATGGGTTTTTGCCATGTTGGCCAGGCTGGTCTCGAACTCCTGACCTCAAGTGATCCTCCCACGTGGGCCTCCCAAAGTGCTGGGATTACAGGAGTGAGCCATCGCGCCCAGCTATTTTCTCACCTTCTTTAAACCACTGACTGGATTCCACATCCATGCCCAAGTTCAAATAGTTGTGTATATTTTATAACAGTATGTTCTATGATGGTAGAAAAATAGATCTAGTCATGGCTCCCATAAATTTAAATACCAGTTTAAAGACAGGAATGAATAGAGTTTTGCAACTGGAATTTCTGATGTGAATCTTTGAAAAGAATGTCGCCTTATAGTGCCATTAGAATAACTTAAATTTTAACATTTTTCCGTTGTGTTTTGTTTTTCCATTTTGGTTTTCTTTTTTTCCTTTTGAGAGTTTTGTTCTGTCTCCCAGGCTGGAGTGCAGTGGCTCAATCATGGCTCAATGCAGCCTGGACCTCCCAGGCTCGAGCAGTCCTCCCATCTCAGCCTCCTGAGTATCTGGGACCACAGGCGCATGCCACCACACCTGGCTAATATTTTTTTTGTAGAGATGGGGTCTCATTATGTTGTCTGGGCTAGGCTTAAACTCCTGGGCTCAAGCAATTCTCCTACTTCAGCCTCCAAAAATGCAGAGATTACAGGCACAAGCCACCACACCTGGCATTTTTTTTTTTTTCTATTTTAAATACATTTTATTGTTTAGGGCAATTTTAGGTTCACAGAAAAATTAAGAAATTACAGAGTTTCCATATACCCACTGACCACCCCCAACCTCAGTCTCTCACTATCAACATCATGCATCAGAGTGGTACATTCATTACAATTGATGAAGCTATGCTGACACATCATTATCACCCAACGTCCACAGTTTACATTAAGGTTCACTCTTGGTTTTGTACATTCTGTGAGTTTGGACAAAGGTATAATGATATATACCCACCTTTAGCACAGCATACAGAATAGCCTCACTGCCTAAAAATTCTCTGTGCTCTGCCTGTTCTTTCCTTCCTCCTCACTATCCCCTGGCAACTATTGGTCTTTTTACCATGTCCATATTTTTTTATTTTCCAAAATGTCATATAGCTGAAATCACACAGAATGTAACCTTTTCAGATTGGCTTCTTTCACTTAGCAATATGCATTTAAGTTTCCTCCATGCCTTTTCATGGCTTGATAGCTCATCAGTTTTTAGAGTCAAATAACATTTCATTGTCTAGATTTGCCACAATTCATTTATCCATTCACTTACTGAAGGACATCTTGGTTGCTTTCAAGTTTTAGCAATTGTGAATAAAGCTGCTATAAATATCTATGTGCAGGTTTTATGTGGACAGAAGTTTTCGATCATTTGGGTAAAAGTCAAAGAGCACAAGTGCTGGATTTTATGGTAAGAATATGTTTAGTTTTGTAAAGTGTCTTCCAAAGTGGCTGTACAATTTTGCATTTCCATCAGCAATGATTGAGAGTTCCTGTTGCTCCACATCCTCACCAGCATTTAATGTTGTCAGTGTTCTGGATTCTGGGGATTCCAATAGGAGTGTAGTGGTATCTCATTATTGTTTTAATTTGTATTTCCCTAATGATATAAGATGTGGAACATCTTTTCACATGCTTATTTGCCATCTGTATATCTTCTTTTTTTTTTTTTTTGAGACAGAGTCTCGCTCTGTGGCCTGGGCTGGAGTGCAGTGGCCGGATCTCAGCTCACTGCAAGCTCCGCCTCCCAGGTTCACGCCATTCTCCTGCCTCAGCCTCCTGAGTAGCTGGGACTACAGGCGCCCGCCACCTCGCCCGGCTAGTTTTTTGTATTTTTTAGTAGAGACGGGGTTTCACCGTGTTAGCCAGGATGGTCTCAATCTCCTGACCTCGTGATCCGCCTGCCTCGGCCTCCCAAAGTGCTGGGATTACAGGCTTGAGCCACCGCGCCCGGCCTGTATATCTTCTTTGACTAGGTGTCTGTTCAGGTCTTTTGCCCATTTTTCAATTGAATTGTTTGTTTTCTTATTGTTCTGTTTTGACAGTTATTTGCATATTTTGGATTACAGTTTTTAAATCAGATATGTTTTTTACAAATATTTTCTTGTAGCCTGTGATGTGTCCTGTCATTCTCTTAACAGTATCTTTTGAGGAGCATACGTTTTTTATTTTAATGAAATCCCATCTATCAATTATTTCTTTCGTAGACTGTACCTTTGGTATTGTATCTAAAAAGTCATCACCACACCCAAGGTCATCTTGATTTTCTCCGATGTTACCTTCTAGGAGTTTTACACTTTTGCATCTAACATTTAGCTCTATGATTCATTTTGTGTTAATCTTTATGAAGGGTGTAAGTCTGTGTCTAGATTCTATTTTGTGCATGTGGGTGTTCAGTTGTTCAAGCACCATCTTTTTTCTTGTTTTTCTTTTTAAAGGTGGGGTCTTGCTCTATTGCCCAGGCTCATCTCAAACTCTTGGGCTCAACCAATCCTCCCAGCCATAGTGCTGGGATTGTGGATGTGAGACACCATGCCCAGCCGAACCACCATTTGTTGAAAAGACTTTCTTTGCTCAATTGCATTGTCCTTGCTGCTTTGTGAAAGATCAGTTGACCATACTTACGTGAGTCTATTTCTATGCTCTTTACCTTATTCAGTTAATCTATTTGTCTTTCTTTTACCAATACCATACAATCTTTTTTTTTTTTTTTTTTTTGAGATGGAGTCTTGCTCTGTCGCCCAGGCTGCAGTGCAGTGGCCCGATCTCTGCTCACTGCAGCCTCCTCCTTCTGGGTTCATGCTGTTCTCCTGCCTCAGCCTCCTGAGTAGCTGGGACTACAGGCACCCACCACCACGCCTGGCTAATTTTTTGTATTTTTAGTAGAGACGGGGTTTCACCACGTTAGCCAGGATGGTCTCAATCTCCTGACCTCATGATCCTCCTGCCTCGGCCTCCCAAAGTGCTGGGATTACAGGCCTGAGCCACCGCACCTGGCTTACCATACCATCTTAATTACCATAGCTTTATAGTAAGTCTTAAAGTTGGGTAGTGTCAGTACTCCAACTTTGCTCTTCTTCAATACTATGTTGACTATTCCGGGACTTTTGCCTCTCTTTATAAACTTTAAAATCAATTTGCCAATATTCGCGACGTAACACTATGGGATTTTGATTGGGATTGCATTGAATCTATTCATTAAGTTGTTGGGAAGAACTGATATCTTGACAATATTGAACATGGATTATCCCTCTTATTTAGTTCTCTTTCTTTCATCAGAGTTTTTTTTTATTTTTTATTTTTTATTTTTATTTTTAGATGGAGTCTTGCTCTGTCGCCCAGGCTGGAGTGCAGTGGTGCGATCTCAGCTCACTGCAACCTCCACCTCCCGGGTTCAAGCAATTCCCTGCCCCAGCCTCCTGAGTAGCTGAGATTACAGGCACCGGCTACCACGCCCAGCTAATTTTTTTGTATTTTTGGTAGAGACAGGGTTTCACCATCTTGGCCAGGCTGGTCTGGAACTCCTGACCTCATGATCCACCTGCCTCGAACTCCCAAAGTGCTGGGGTTACAGGCGTGAGCCATCGCTCCTGGCCTCATCAGAGTTTAATAGCTTTCCTCATATAAATCTTGTACATATTTCATGAGATTTATACCTGCATATTTCATTTTTGAAAATGCTAATGTAAATGGTATTGTGTTTTTATTTCAAGCTCCACTTGTTTATTGCTGGTGTATGGGAAAATGATTGACTTATGTACATTAACCTCATATCCTACAACCTTTCTATAACTGTTTATTAGTTCCAGGACTTTGTTTTTGTTTTGTTTTGTTTTGTTTTTGCAGTTTCTTAAGAATTTTCTACATAGATGATCATGTCATCTGCAAAGAAAGTTTTATTTCTTCCTTTCCAACTTACATACCTTTTATTTCTTTTTCTTGTTTTATTGCATTAACTAGGACTTCTGATACAATGTTGGAAATAAGTGGTGAGAAAAGATGTCTTTGTTCCATATCTTTGCAAACAAGCTTCTAGTTTCTCATCATAAACTATGATGGTAGTTGTAGGTTTTTTGTTAGCTGTAGGTTTTTGTAGATGTCCTTTATCAAGCTGAGGAAGTTTTCCTCTATTCCTATTCTGCTGAGAGTTTTTTTTTTTTTTTTTTTTTTTTTTTTTGAGACGGAGTCTCGCTCTGTCGCCCAGGCTGGAGTGCAGTGGCCGGATCTCAGCTCACTGCAAGCTCCGCCTCCCGGGTTTACGCCATTCTCCTGCCTCAGCCTCCGGAGTAGCTGGGACTACAGGCACCAGCCACCTCGCCCGGCTAGCTTTTTGTATTTTTTTAGTAGAGACGGGGTTTCACCGTGTTAGCCAGGATGGTCTCGAACTCCTGACCTCGTGATCCGCCCGTCTCGGCCTCCCAAAGTGCTGGGATTACAGGCTTGAGCCACCGCGCCCGGCCGAGTTTTTTTTTTTTTAATCATGAATGGGTGTTGGATTTTATTAATTGCTTTCTCTCCATTTGTTGATATAATTATGAGACTTTTCTTTTTTGCTTGCTGATGTAATGGATCACATTAATTGATTTTTCAAATGTTGAACCATCCCTGTACACCTGGTATATCCCACTTGTTTGTGGTGCATAGTTTTTCAAAAATTCTTTGTTGGATTTGATTTGGTAAAATTTTGTTGAGGATTTTTGCATCTATGTTCACGAGAGATGTTGGTTGTTGTTTTATTTTCTTTTAATGGCTTTGTCTGATTCTGGTATTAGGGAAGAGCTGGCCTCATAGAACGAGTTAGGAAGTATTCCTTCTGCTTCTATATTCTGACAGATATTGTAGATAATTTGTATAATTTCTTTCTTAAATGTTTGGTAGAATTCACCTTGATAGAATTTACCATCTGTGCCTGGTGCTTTCTGTTGTGGAAGGTTATTAATTATTGATCAATTTCTTTAATAGATTAAGAAATTCTCTATTCTTATTTAGATTGTCTATTTCTCCTTGTGTGAGTTTCGGCAGATTATATCTTTCAAGGGATTGCTCTATTTCACCAAGGTTATCAAATAATTTTTTCATAGTATTTCTTTATTATCTTTTTTTTTGAGACAGCGTCTTACTCTCATTCAGGCCAGAGGGCAGTGGTGTGACCATAGCAGCCTTGAAATCCTGGGCTCAAGTGATCCTCCTGTCTTAGCTTCTTAGGTAGCTGGGACTACAGATGCATGCCACTACACCTGGCTTTTTTTTTTTTTTTTTTTTTTTTTTTTGTAGAAACAAGGTCTCTATTGCCCAGGCTGATCTCAAACTCCTGGCTTCAAGTGATTCTTCTGCCTCGGCCTCCTAAATGCTGTGATTACAGGTGTGAGCTACAATACCTGACCTCTTTCATTATTTTAATGTCCATGGGATCTTTAGTGATGGTTCCTCTTTCATTTCTGATCCTAGTAATTTGTGTCATCTTTTTTTCCTTGGTTTACCTGGAAGGACGTTTATTAATTTTATTGGTCTTTTCAATGAGCCAGCTTTTTGGTTTTGTTGATTTTCTTTATTGATTTCCTGTTTTCAACGTTATTGATTTCTGGTCTGTCATTATTTCTTTTATTCTGTGTACTTTGGATTTAATTTGCTCTTCATTTTCTAGTTTCCTTAGGTGCAAGCTTGGATAATTGCTTTCAGATTATTCTTCTTTTCTAATATACATATGTAATGCAATCAACTTCCCTCTAAGTACATTGCTTTTGCTGCATTGTGCACATTTTAATAGTTGTATTTTCATTTCTATTTAGTTGACAATATTATTAAGTTTCTTTTGAGATTTTTTCTTTAGCCCATGTGTTATTTAGAAGTGTGTTGTTTGATCTCCAAATATTTTGAATGTTCAGGTTATCTTTCAGTTATCGATGTTTAATTTCATTGTGGTCTGAGAGCACACGGTGAATGATTTCTATTTTTTAAAAAACGTAATGTGTGTTTTATTGCCAGAATGTGATGTATATTTCAATTTAGCTTGAGAAGAATGTGTATTATGCTGTCGTTGGATGAAATCATTTATAGATGTCAATTATAACCAATTGATTGATGGTGCTGTTGAGTTCAGCTATGTCCTTAATGATTTTTTGCCTGCTGCATGTGTCCATTTCTGATGGAGGGGTGTTGAAGTTTCCAACTATGATAGTGGGTTTCTCTGTTTATCCTTGTAATTCTATAAATTTTTGCCTCATTTATGTTAATACTCTGTTATTAGACAAATGCACATTAAGGATTGTTATTCTTCCTGAAGATTGACCCCTTTTATCATTATGCAATGCCTCTTTGTATCCCTGATAATTTTTCTTGCTCTGTAGTCTGCTCGTCTGTAATTAAGATAGCTTCTCAAGACTTTTGATTAGTGTTAGCTTGGTATATCTTTCTCTATCCCTTCACTTTGAATCTATGTGTGTCTTTATATTTATAACCGACATATTGTAGAAATAATCTAACTGGGTCTTGTTTTTTTGACTCATTCTTACAATCTCTGTTATTTAATTGGTATACTTAGATCATTGACATTTAAAATCACTATTGATTAATCATCTGGGTTAATATCTGCCATATGTATTACTGTTTTCTCTTTGTTGCCCTTTTTATTTGTTCTTGTTTTTGTCCTCTATCCTTTTCCTGCCACTTTTGGTTTTAATTGAGTATTTTATATGATCCAATTTTCTTTCTTCTCTTAGCATATCAATTATACATTTTTTGGAGCTTTTTTAGTGGTTGCCTTAGAGTTTGCAATGTACTTTTACAATGAATTCAAGTCACATTCAAATAACATTTCACTAATTCATATGTAGTGCAAGTACTTTATAACAAATTATCCCCAATTCTTCCCTCGTCCCTTGCATTACTACTATCATTTATTTCACTGATACACAAGTGTATGCAACTATATATCTATACACACATAAATGTGCATATGTAATCTAACCCTTGTTGCTCTTATTATTTTGAACAACCATTACCTGCTAAATCAATTAAAAATCAGTAAATAAAAGTTTTCCTTTACTTTTATTTATTTCATCTCTAATGCTTTTTATTTCCTTATATAGATCCAAGTTTCTGATCTATATAATTTTCTTTCCCTCTGAAGAACCTTTAAAACTTTATTTATTTATTTATTTTCTTTGAGACAGTATTGTGCTGTCACCCAGGCTGGAGTGCAGTGGTGCGAGCTCGGCTCACTGCAACCTCCGCTTCCTGGGTTCAAGCAATTCTCGTGCCTCAGCCTCCCAAGTAACTGGGATTACAGCCATGTGCCACCACACGAGGCTAATTTTTGCATATATATATACACATATATATACACTATATATATAGTATATATATCATATAAATAAATATATATATGTATATATATATTTTAGTAGAAACAGTGTTATGCCATGTTGGCCAGGTTTGTCTTGAACTCCTGACCTCAGGTGATCTACCTGCCTTGGCCTCCTGAAGTACTGGGATTACAGCCATGAGCCACCATCCCCCAGCCTAAACTTTTTTTTTTTTTTTTTTTTTTACAAAGCAAATCACTGTCAAATGTTCCCAATGTTTTCTTGTCTGCAAAAGTCATTATTTATCCTGCACTTTTGAAGAAACTTTTTACAGGATACTTAATTCTAGGTTGGTTATTTTTTTTTCTCTCAACACTTTAAATATTTAACTCCACTCTTCTTGCCTGTATAGTTTCCTAGAAAATCAGACGGGGCACAGTGGCTCACACCTGTAATCCCAACACTTTGGGAGGCCGAGGCAGGTGGATCATGGGGTCAGGAGTTCGAGACCTGCCTAGCCAATATGGTGAAACTCCATCTCTACTAAAGAATATAAAAATTAGCCCGGCGTGGTGGTGTGTGCCTGTAGTCCCAGCTATTTAGGCGGCTGAGGCAGGAAAATCACTTGAACCCGGGAGGTGGAGGTTGCAGTGAGCTGAGATGGCGCCACTGCACTGCAGCCTGGGCACCAGAGTGAGACTCCATCGAAAAGAAAGAAAGAAAGAAAGAAAGAAAATCAGATGTCATTCTTATCTTCACTCCTCTATAGGTAAGATGTTTTTCCCTCTGTCTTCTTTTAAGCATTTTTTTTAATCTTTGATTTCCTGATAATATATGCCTAGGTGTAGTTTTCTTTTTTTTTTTTTTTTAAATATTTATCCTGCCTGATGTTCTCTGAGCTTACTGGGTCTGTGGGATGGAGTTTGACACTAATTTGGGAAAATTCTTAGTCATTATTCCCTCAAATAGTTTCTGTTCCTTTCTCTTTTACTTCTCCTTGTTGTACAAAGGGTCTTCTAAAAGTTCATGGAAAGTGTATATTATGAAAAACTATACATGACTTAAAAATTTTTTGCACCAAACTAAAGTCATCCTAACTTGTTCTAACATGTCTGAACGGGTTCTAGTTTGAAGAACTAAGAAGAATAGGACATCAGTTTGAAAAGAGCCTCTATTAGAACATTATGAATTCTGCTAAAATTGAAGGAAGAACCTGTTTGGACGAACGGAGGCAAGATGGTGCACTTCCGGGTTCTTCATCACCAACTTTTCCCGCGCGCACGAAAATGCAGCCGGTGCTCGGGAAGGTGCAGACCAACCGGGCATGCGCCAGGTGACGTCAATCCGAAGAGACCAAGATTTACCTGGTTGCACCTGCGGAACGCCCCCCCACACGCCCGTGCCCCGCCTATTGCCCTCCCACTCCTAGAAAAGCCGCTCCGGACGGACGCCACGCGTGGACTTCCCAGCCCCACTCCTGTCGGGATGTGGGGACTGTATCAGGAACCCCGCCGGAGAGCCCCACCGGGGGACTCTGTCGGCCTCCTTTGCCGGAGGCCGACAGACCTCTCCCCCACACCTTAGGTGACCAAAATAAATTTGCAGTTTTGCTCCTACCCTTGCCTGCTCGCTGGTTCTTTTGTGCCCGCTCTGGTGGTCTTTAGAAAAAAAACAAATCAGAACCAACATTAAATTTGTGATGAAACTCGGGTGGAA
This sequence comes from Rhinopithecus roxellana, assembly GCF_007565055.1. Lineage (NCBI taxonomy): Eukaryota > Metazoa > Chordata > Mammalia > Primates > Cercopithecidae > Rhinopithecus > Rhinopithecus roxellana. The sequence goes on along the minus strand of NC_044555.1, from coordinate 96,764,137 downwards.
TAATGGTGATATCATTGATGTTTTATGAAAAGTTTACAGGGACAATGCCCCAAAGAAATCATCAGTTAACAAATGGATAACTCATTTTATTTTATTTTATTTTATTTTATTTTATTTTATTTTATTTTTTTTTGAGACGGAGTCTTGCTCTGTCGCCCGGGCTGGAGTGCAGTGGCCGGATCTCAGCTCACTGCAAGCTCCGCCTCCCGGGTTTAGGCCATTCTCCTGCCTCAGCCTCCAGAGTAGCAGGGACTACAGGCGCCCGCCACCTCGCCCGGCTAGTTTTTTGTATTTTTAGTAGAGACGGGGTTTCACCGTGTTAGCCAGGATGGTCTCGATCTCCTGACCTCGTGATCCGCCCGTCTCGGCCTCCCAAAGTGCTGGGATTACAGGCTTGAGCCACCGTGCCCAGCCTAACTCATTTTAAAAAGGGAGATTATATTGAAGATGATCATGCAGCAGCAGATCATCCACATCAATTTGTGAGGAAAAAATTCATCTTTTTCATGTCCTAATTGAAGAGGACCAACGATTAACAGCAGAAACAATAGCCAACACCATAGACATCTCAGTTGGTTCAGCATACACAGTTCTGACTGAAAAATTAAAGGTGAGCAAACTTTCCACTTGACGAGTGTTGAAACCACTGCACCCAGATCAGCTTCAGACAAGAGCAGAACTTTCGATGGAGATTGTATTTTCTTAAAAATTATTTTTAATTATTGTAGGTAAATAGTAGGTGTACATATTTATAGGGTACATGAGATATTTTGATACAGGCATACAATGAGTAATAATCACATCCTGGAGAATGGGGTATCCATCCTCTCAAGCTCAATTGAAATTTTTTTTGACATTTTCATCATATACTTTAATCCCTTCATTTTACAAATGAGGAGAATGCATTGCCTATGGTCTCATAGCAAAGTGACGACTAGGTTGGGGCTAGAATCAGTAAAGGTTGGGACTAGAACCAGGTGTTTCAACTAGTCTCGTATGTGTCCAAGTGCACCATACTTGGTGGTTTTGAATTCTTAGAGCTGAGTCTTGTGTGGTTAGGGGGTCATGTACAACTTTGCTAGTAGGGAGTTCGCTTCTTAAAAACATTTTTTTTCAGCTCCCCACACATCTAAATATTTTGTGATGAGATACTTTGAAAGGGTAAGTCTGGCTCCATGAATGTCCCATCTGTATAGCTGCCAAGTATCCTGATTTAGAAGGGTCCTGGGCTCTGGCTGTTTACTTTTTTGTTTGGTTGGTTTTTTTTAAAATTATACTTTAAGTTCTGGGGTACATGTGCAGAACGCACAGTTTTGTTACATAGGTATACATGTGTCATGTTGGTTTGCTGCACCTGGCAACCCGTCACCTACATTAGGTGTTTCTCCTAATGCTATCCCTGCCCTAGCCTCCCAGCCCCCGACAGGCCCTGGTGTGTGATGTTCCCCTCCCTGTGTCCCTGTAAACTCATTGTTCTCATTGTTCTCATTGTTCAACTCCCACTTATGAGTGAGAACATGCGTTGTTTGGTTTTCTGTTCTTGTGTCAGTTTGCTGTGAAATTTTAAATAAGTGGGATCAAGATCCTGAAGCATGTCTTTGAAGAATTGTAACAGGAGATGAAACATGGCTTTACCAGTATGATCCTGAAGACAAAGCACAATCATAGCAATGTCTACCAAGAAGTGGAAGTGGTCCAGTCAAAGCAAAAGCAGACTAGTCAAGAGCAAAGGTCATGGCAACGGGTTTTAGAGATGGTAAAAGCGTTTTGCTTGTTGACTTTTTGGAGGGCCAAGAGACAATAACATCTACTTATTATGAGAGTGTTTTAAGAAAGTTAGCCTAAGCTTTGGCAGAAAAACTCCCGGGAAAACTTCACCAGAGAGTTTTTCTTCACCAGAACAATGCTCCTGCTCATTCCTCTCATCAAATAAGGGCAATTTTGTGAAGGCTTTGATGGGAAATCATTAGGCATCCACCTTACAGCCCTGATTTGGCTCCTTCTGACTTCTTTTTGTTTCCTAATTTTACAAATTCTTTAAATGGCACCTATTTTTTTCTTCCGTTAGTTATATAAAAAAGACGACATTGACATAACCAAATTCCCAGGGCCCTCAGGGATAGACTAGATAGCTGGTATTATTGCTTATAAAAGTGTCTTGACATTGATGGAACTTGTATTGAGAAATAAAGTTTATGTATTTTTATTTTTATCTTAAAAATTGTTTTAGACAGGGTCCTGCTTTGTTGCCTAGGCTGGCATGCAGTCGTGCATTCAAAGCTCAATTAAGCTTCAAACCCTTGGGCTCAAGCAGTTCTCCCTCCTCAGCTTCCTGAGTAATTACTACTCTATGCATGCACCATCACTCCTGGCTTTTTAAAAAAAATTTCTTTTGTAGATATGGGTCTTGCTATGTTGCCTATTTTTATCTCTTAATTCTATTTTTTCCACAAACTTGTTGAAGTCTTCTTGTATTTCTGTTATGCATATGCTATATCTTTGTTTCCTAGTTCTTGGACATTCCGTTTCTTTTTTTCATTTTTTTCTCTTTGCTTTTCAGTTTTGAAAGTTTCTATTGACACATACTTAAGCTCAGAGACTCTTTTCTCAGCTGTGTGCAGTCTACGAACGTGTCCATTAAAAATATTCTTCATTTCTGTTACAGTGTTTTGATCTTTACCATTTCTTTTTTTATTCTTTCTTAGAATTTCCATATCTCTGCTTACATTACTCAACTGTTCTTGTGCATTATCTACTTTTTAAATTAGAGCCCTTATCATATTAATCATACATAGTTTCTTTGAATCTACCAACTGATAATTCCAACTTCCCTTCCATGTATGATTCTGGTTCTAATGCTTGCTCTGTCTTTCAAAGTGTATTTTTTTGTTGTTGTTTTTTAGTATGCCTTATAATTTTTTGTTGAAAGCTGGTCATGATGTACAGGTACTGGGTGAAAGAAACTGTTCAATAGGCCTTTAGTGATATGGTGCTAAGGTTTTGGGAGACGGGAAGCATTCTATAATTTTATAATTAGGTCTCACTATTTTAGTGATGCTGTGCCCCTGGGCTGTAGACTTCAAAAGTGCCTCTCTGTGTCCTCCCTTCCCCCTACCTTAGATGGGACAGAATGGCTGGAGGGGACTGGAGCTGGAGTTGGGTATTTCCCTTCCTACAGGCAGAAGGGTAGGGCAGACTGGAGTCGGCCATTTCCCTTCAGCCAGGTCAGTTAGGCTCTGATGAAACCTCAATAGGTTAGGTTCCGGTAAAATAGATTCTCTTGATGGCAGGCCTTGTTAAGAACAGAATGCTCTGGCATATTTCAAAATAATTACTTTCCTCCCGCTACTTGAAACCCTAAGGAGTTCTTCTCTGATCTTTACTGTGAGAACCTGGTAGAACTCCCAGGAGGTAAAACAAAGAAGTTTTCAGCTCACAGGCTTGTCCACACTGAGCCTCCAACAATTCATCAATTACAGTCTAGGTTTTCCTACCCTGTGCTGGTTCCTGTGGATGTTTCTGCTCAGGTTAAGTTGTGATTCTCTGGATTCTCCTGCCTGTCTCTCCAATTCTGGAGGCAGCAGTTTGCACTGTGACCTTACTTCCCTGACAGATGTAAGAAGAGTTGTTGATTTTTCAGTTTGTTCGGTTTTTTACTCATTTTTAGGATGGAATGGCAACTTCTAAGCTCCTTACATACTGGACAGGAAACCAGAAATGTCTGTTGGGTTTTTAATGGCACTTTTCAATGTAGATGTTATCTCTGCAACTCTTAGATAAACATTTAAAACACAAAAGAAAGTAATCTGATCTGTGTTAAAATGTGAATTGCTTACTGAAATATTGGCAAGGTAGAAAGGTAGGCACTTAATTGTGTACTAACTGTCAATAGATTAAATAGCTATTACTCTCCACAGGCAAAGGTTAAGTTTTTTTGTAAGAAAAGAATTTCAACATCAATGGGTGGAGCATGTAATAGTGGTTTGCTTTCAGAATACAGAGACAAAACATTACTTTTTATGTTTACCCAATTTCTACATCATCATCTGTTCCCTTTGTATTATTCAAAGAGACACTATGGGTAGAGACCTCCGCATGTGAAAGAGTGACTGAAGAGTCTCATTAGTGATGCAGCCCTCTCTATACCGGTGTGCGTAAAAACATCTAGTAATCATTTCTGTGGTTTTTCAGGGTTTGGAGCTCTGAAGTTCTCTTGCAACTTGCAGACTGTCTCTCCCAAACTTCCTTACCATTCTTCCCTGACAAGAATCCTCTGCTCCTTTTAGTCTAGTTTCTGGACTCTTCCCAATGTGCCCTCTTTATTCCCAGTCTCTACCCTTGCTCATATTGTTTTTTCTTCCAAGGATGCAGTCTGCCCTACTCTGTGCCATCCAGCTCAAATCCAGACTTCTCTGTGAAACCCTCCACTATTCTGGCCTTTTTGGACTTATTTTGACTCTTGTAGTCTGCTCCACAGCATTTAGCCTTTTTGTTTTGTTGTATGGCTTCCTTTGTCTTATGTATTCAGAGCCTGTCTCCTCAATAAAAGATTATATCTTGTCTCTTTCATATGCCCCACAGCATTTAGTACAGTGGAAGGCACATAGCAGCTTTTGCTTGTTGATGACTTGCTTAATTGTTGTCTGACACATTGGAGTGTTTACTGCTATGGATGTCTGAAATTCTACAGTTACGAAAAAATTGTGAAAACTTTGCTTTACTTTGACTGTATGGCATATTCTTGGGGATAGGGGCTACCTGTATATAGTTACCCAACTTGTGCTTGCTATGTGAAAACTGTTGGAATGGGTATCAAAACTATTATAATTCCACTTACCTTCATTCAAAGACTTTTCCGGTTTGTCATTTGATTTTTTAAAATTATTTATTTTTGTGAGGACATGGTAGGTGTATATACTTATGGGTTACATGAGATATTTTGATATAGGTATGCAATCCATAATAATCACATCAGGATAAATGGGGTATCCGTCACGTCAAGCATTTGTCTTTTGTGTTACAATCTAATTATATTCTTTTTTTTTTCCTTTTGAGAGGGAGTTTCACTTTTTGATGCCGAGGCTGGAGTGCAGTAGTACAGTCTCGGCTCACTGCAACCTCCACCTCCCAGGTTCAAGTGATTTTCCTGTCTCAGCCTGCTGAGTAGCTGGGATTACAGGCGCCAGCCACCATGCTCGGCAAATTTTTGTATTTTTAGTAGAGACGGGTTTCACCATGTTGGCCAGGCTGGTCTTGAACTCCTGACCTCAAGAGATCCGCCCGCCTCAGCCTCTCAAAGTGCTGGGATTACCAGTGTGAGCGACCGCGCCCGGCCTATATTCTTTTGCTTATTTTAAAATGTTCAATTAAATTATTATTGACTGTAGTCACCCTATTGTGCTGTCAAATACTAGTTCTTATTCATTCTTTCTAACTTTTTTTTGGTACCCATTTAGCTATCCCCACTTTGTCTGCACCCTCTAAACCCCCCACCACCTATCCCAGCCTTTGGTAACCATCCTCTTGTCTTTCTGAGCCTGGCTTATTTCACTTAACATAATGACCTCCAGTTCCATTCATGTTGTTGCAAATGGCAGAATCTCATTCCTTTTTTTTTTTTTTTTTTTGGCTGACTAGTACTCTATTGTGTATAGGTACCACATTTTCTTTATTCATTCATCTGTTGATGGATGCTTAGACTGCTTCCAAATCTTGGCTTTTGTGAACAGTATACCAACAAGCATAGGAGTGCAGGTATCTCTTTGATATACTGATGTCCTTTCTTTTGGATATATATCTAGCAGTGGGATTGCTGGAGCTTGAGGAACTTCGAAACTATTCTCCATAGTGGTTGTTCTAATTTACATTCCTACCAACAGTGCATGAGGGTTCCCTTTTCTCCACATCCTTGCCAAAATTTGTTATTGCCTGTCTTTTGGATTTAAGCCATTTTAACTGGGGGAGATAATATCTCATTGTAGTTCTGATTTGTATTTCTCTGATGATCAATGATATTGAGCACCTTTTCATATGCCTGTTTGCCATTTGTATGTCTTCTTTTGAGAAATGTCTACTCAAATCTTTTGCCAATTTTTTAATCGAATTATTAGATTTTTTCCTATAGAGATGTTTGAGCTCCTTATATATTCTGGTTATTAATCTCTTGTCAGATGGGTAGTTTACAAACATTTTCTACCATTCTGTGGGTTGTTTCTTTACTTTGTTGATTGTTTCTTTTATCATGCAGAAGCTTTTTAACTTGATGTGATTCCATTTGTCCATTTTTGCTTTGGTTGCCTGTGCTTGTGGGGTATTACTCAAGAAATCTTTGACAACTCCAGATGTCCTGGAGATTTTCTTGTAGTAGTTTCATAATTTGAGGTCTTAGATTTAAGTCTTTAATTCATTTTTATTTGATTTTTGTATATGGTGATTTTTGTATATGGTGAGAGATATGGTGAGAGTTTTTCTCCTTTGCATGTGGATATCCAGTTTTCACATCATTTATTGAAGAGATTGTCTATTCCTTAATGTATGTTCTTGTCACCTTTGTTGAAAATGAGTTCACTGTAGATGTATGGATTTGTTTCTGAGTTCTCTGTCCTGTTCCATTAGTCTATGTGTCCATTTTTATGCCATTACCATGCTGTTTTTGTTACTGTAGCTCTGTAGTATAATTAGAAGTCAGGTAATGTGATTCCTCTAGTTTTATTCTTCTTGCTAAGGATAGCTTTGACTATTTTAGGTCTTTTGTGGTTCCATATAAATTTTAGGATTTTTTTTTTATTTCTGTTAAGAATGTAATTGGTATTTTGATCAAGATCGCATTGAATCTGTAGATTGCTTTGAGTAATATGGACATTTTAACAATATTGATTCTTTCAATCCATGAACACGGAATATTTTTCCATTTTTTGGTGTCCTCTTCTTGTTTTTTTTTTTGAGGCGGAGTCTCACTCTGTCACCCGGTCTGGAGTGCAGTGGCCAGATCTCAGCTCACTGCAAGCTCCGCCTCCCGGGTTTACGCCATTCTCCTGCCTCAGCCTCCCGAGTAGCTGGGACTACAGGCGCCTGCCACCTCGCCCTGCTAGTTTTTGTATTTTTAGTAGAGACGGGGTTTCACCATGTTAGCCAGGATGGTCTCGATCTCCTGATCTCGTGATCCGCCCGTCTTGGCCTCCCAAAGTGCTGGGATTACAGGCTTGAGCCACCGCGCCCGGCCTTTTGGTGTCCTCTTCAAAGGACATTTTAAAATGATGAGACATTTCTTTCTTCAGCGTTTCATAGTTTTCATTGTAGAGATCTTTCACTTCTTTGGTTAAGTCCTAGATATCTTGTTTTATTTGTGGCTATTCCAAATGAGATTATTTTCTTGGTATCTTTTTCCAGCTGTTCACTGTTGGCATACAGAAATGCTACTGAGTTTTGTATGTTGATTTTGTATCATGCATCTTTTCTAAATTTATCAGTTCTAACAGTTTTTTTTTTGTGTGTGGAGTCTTCAGTTTTTTCCAAATATAAGATCATATCATCTGCAAACAAATATAATTTGACTTCTTCCTCTCTCATTTGGATGCCCTTTATTTCTTTCTCCTGTGTAACTACTATAGCTAGGACTTTCAGTTCTGTGTTGAATAACAGTTGTAAAAGTAGGCATCCTTGTTTTGTTCCAGATCTTAGAGGAAAGGCTTTCATTTTTTTTTTTCCTATTCAATTTGATATGAGCAGTGGGTCTGTCATACATGGCTTTTATTGTGTTGAGGTATATTCCTTCTATACCCCATTTGTTGGGGGTTTTATCAAGAAGGAATGTTGAATTTTATCAAATGCTTTTTCACCATCAATTGAAATGATGGTATGGTTTTTGTCCTTCATTCTGTTGATATGATGTATCACATTGATTGATTTGCATATGATGAACCATCCTTGAATCCCAGGGATAAATACTACTTGGTCCTGATGAATGATCTTCTTTATGCATTGTATTGTTGAATCTGATTTGCTAATATTTTGTTGAGGATTTTTGCATTAATATTCATCAGCTATTGGCCTGTAGTTTTATTTTTTGGATGTACTTTTGTCTGTTTTTGGTGTCAGGGTAATACTGACTTCGTAGAATGAGTTTAGAAGTATTCTCTCCTTTTCTATTTTTCAACATAGTTTGAGTAGAATTGGTGTTATTTCTTCGTTAAATGTTTAGCAGAGGCTGGGCGCGGTGGCTCAAGCCTGTAATCCCAGCACTTTGGGAGGCCGAGACGGGCGGATCACGAGGTCAGGAGATCGAAACCATCCTGGCTAACACAGTGAAACCCCGTCTCTACTAAAAAATACAAAAAACTAGCCGGACGAGGTGGCGGGCACCTGTAATCCCGGCTACTCGGGAGGCTGAGGCAGGAGAATGGCGTGAACCCGGGAGGCGGAGTTTGCAGTGAGCTGAGATCCGGCCACTGCACTGCAGCCTGGGCGACAGAGCAAGACTCCGCCTCAAAATAAAATAAAATAAAATAAAATAAATGTTTAGTAGAATTCAGCAGTGAAACCATCACGTCCCAGGCTTTTCTTTCTTTTTTTTTTTTTTTTTTTTTTTTTGAGACGGAGTCTTGCTCTGTCGCCCAGGCTGGAGTGCATTGGCCAGATCTCAGCTCACTGCAAGCTCCGCCTCCCGGGTTCACGCCATTCTCCTGCCTCAGCCTCCCGAGTAGCTGGGACTACAGGCGCCCGCCAGGTCGCCCAGCTAGTTTTTTGTATTTTTAGTAGAGACGGGGTTTCACCATGTTAGCCAGGATGGTCTTGATCTCCTGACCTCGTGATCCGCCCGTCTCGGCCTCCCAAAGTGCTGGGATTACAGGCCTGAGCCACCGCGCCCGGCCAACCCAGGCTTTTCTTAAGTGGGAAACATTTTATTGCAGCTTCAATCTCTTTACTTGTTATTGGTCTACTCAGGTTTTGGATTTCTTCATGGTTCAATATACGTAGGTTATGTGTGTCTAGGAGTTTATCCATTTCTTCTAGGTTTTATAATTTATTGCCATATAGATGCTTATAGTAGTCTCTAATAAGCATAGTAGTCATTAATGAATTTCTACAGTATCAGTTGTCCTGTCTCCTTTTCAATTTAGGATTATATTGATTTGGGCCTCTGCTCTTTTTCTTCTCGCTTTTCTTCACTCTTTTTTAGTATGGCTAAAAGTTTGTCAGTTTTGTCTTTTCAAAAACCAACTTTTCACTTCCTTGATTTTTTGTATTTTTTTTGTTTTAATTTCATTTATTTATCTTCTGGTCTTTATTATTTATTTTCTTCTAATGGGCTTGCTTTGCTCTTGCTTTTCTACTTCTTTGAGATGCATTGTTAGGTTGTTTATTTGAAGTTTTCCTTTTTTTTTTTTTTATGTAGGTGCTTATTGCTATAAACTTTCCTCTTAGTACTGCTTTGGCTGTATCCCATAGGTGTTGGTATACTGTGTCTCCATTATCATTTGTTTCAATACATTTTTGATTTCATTATTAATTTCCTCATTGACTCATTGGTAATTCAGTAACATATTATCTAATTTCCATATGTTTGTATAGTTTCCAAAGTTCCTCTCATTATTAATTGATTTCTAGTTTTATTCCATTGTGGCCAGAGAAGATGCTTGATATGCTTTCAATTTTCTTGAAATTTTAAAGACTTATTTTGTGGCCTAACATATGACCTATCCTTGAGAATGTTCTATGTGGTGAGGAGAAAAATGTGTATTCTGCAGCCATTGGATGAAACATTCTGTAAATATCTATTAGGTCGGTTTGGCCTACTGTACAGATTAAGTCTGATCTTTCTTTGTTGATTTTCTCTCTGGATGATCTGTCCAATGCTGAAAGTGGGTTGTTGAAGTCTCCAGCTATTTATGTATTGGGGTCTGTCTTTCATTTTAGCTCTAATAAAATTTGCTTTGTATATCTGGGTGCTCCAGTGTTGAATGCGTATGTATTTACAATTATTATATCCTCTTGGTGAATTGACTTTTGTCATTATACAATGACCCTCCTTGTCTCTTTTTATAGTTTTTGTCTTGAAATATATTTTATCTGGTATAAACAGAGTGACTCTTGCTCTTTCTTGGTCTCCATTTGCATGGAATATCTCTGTCCATCCCTTTATTTTCAGCTTATATGTGTCTTTATAGGTGAAGAGTGTTCCTTGTAGGCAGCAGATAGTTGGTTCTTATTTTTTTTCATCCATTCAGCCACTCTGTATGGTTTTGTTTTGTTTTGTTTTTTTGAGACTGTCACCCAGGCTGGAGTGCACTGGCACAATTTCAGCTCACTGTAGACTCAGCCTCCTGGGTTCAAGTGATTCTCCTGTCTCAGCCTCCCCAGTAACTGGTATTATAGGTAACCGCCACCACACCCAGCTAATTGTTTGTATTTTTACTAGAGATGGGGTTTCACCATGTTGGCCAAACTGGTCTCGAACACCTGACCTCAAGTGATCTGCCCACCTTGGCCTCCAAAAGTGCTGGGATTACAGGCATGAGCCATCACACCCGGCAACTCTATGTGTTTTGATTGGAGGGTTTAGTCTATTTCCATTCAGTGTTATTATTGATAAGTAAGGACTTACTCCTGCCACTTTGTTATTTGTTTTCTGCTTGTGTGGTGGAATTATCTTCCTTCCTTCCTTCCCACCTTTCTTTTTGTGAAAGTAATTTTCTCTGGTGGTATGTTTTAATTTATTGCTTTTTTATTTTTTGTGTATCCATTATAGGTTTTTTGATATGAGGTTACCATAAGGCTTGAAAACAACATTTTAAAACCCATTATTTTAAACTGATGAGAACTTAACTCTGCAAAAACAAAGTAGCAAACAAAGAGAAAACTAATAAAAACTCTACACTTTAACATCGTCTCCCTCTCCTACTTTTTCAGTTTTTTTTTTTTTTTTTTATATCTTGTGATATTTGTTCAATTTGTTGTTCCTGTGGGACAGACAATTGCTGGATAATTTTTTTTTTTTGAGATAGGGTCTTGGTCTGTCACCCAGGCTGCAGTGCAGTGGCACGACCATGGCTCATTGCAACCTCCACCTCCCAGGCTCAAGTGATCCTCCCACCTCAGCCTCCCAAGCAGTTGGGACTACAGGTGCATGCCACCATGCTCAGCTAATTTTTGTATTTTTTTTTTTTTTTTTTTTTTTTTGTAGAGATGGGGTTTCACTATGTTTCCCAGGTTGGTATCGAACTCCTGAGCTCAAGCAATCCGCCCATCTTGGCCTCCCAAAATGCTGGGATTACATGCATGAGCCATCACACCTGGCCTAATTGCTGGAGAATTCTATTCAGCCCTCTTGCTCCACCTCCCAACAAGGATTTCTTAAAGGCAATGGCTGGCCAGGTGCAGTGGCTCACGCCTGTAATCCCAGCACTTTGGGAGGCCAAGGCAGGTGGATCACTTCAGGTCAGGAGTTTGAGACCAGCCTGGCCAACATGGCGAAACCCTGTCTCTACTAAAAATACAAAAAGAGTAGTTGGGTATGGTGGCACATGCCTGTAATCCCAGCTACTCAAGAAGTTGAGGTGGGAGAATTGCTTGAGCCCGGGAGGTAGAGGTTGTGGTGAGCCGAGATTGCACCATTGCACTCCAGCCTGGGCGACAAGAGCGAAACTCAGTCAAAAAAAAAAAAAAAAAAAAAGCAGTGGTCATGTAGCTATAGCTATTAAAGAAACCTGACATTCAACTCTGATGACCTTTGGATTCATGTTGCTTTAACACTATTTCTGCTTACCTAAATCTCTTCACATATTGAGTCTATAACTTTGGTTTCCTGCTCTGTCTAGAAAGTAAGATTTGGCAATAGTGCTCAGTTGCCTATCTACAGGAATATCTTAGGGTGCTATTTTAAATTTCCATGATATAGACTGGTACATGACCTCAGTAGTAAATATATTTATTTTCTGGATCCTTTGCACATCATCTTGTGAATATTTTCCATGGCACATAGTCAGTCTACAAGAGTACTTAGCTCTCATATAAACTCATTTTAATTGAAAGGCAGATTGGAAGCTTAGTCCAAAGACCAATTTGTAAGTTTCTTGTTGGATTATTAGCTTTTTGTAGCCAAAGATAAAACTGAACTTACTATGCAATCTTCTTTCATTTCCTTAGTAATGGGGAAAATGTTCAAGATGCCAACATCTATGTCCTAACTAACCATGTTATTATGGAATATTAAGTGGATCTTAAATGAATCTTTAAATTCTTAGGCAACAAGACGTGGCTACAGTCCAAGAAATTGGTCTTTCTAAATCTTTTGTTAGTTGGTAATATAGTCTAGATGTCTTGATGTTCATTGAATTTTTTTCTGTACTTGCCACATGCAGAGAACATGAGTGTCTATTTTTCCGTATTAACTAAAGAGTACAAAGAAAAATAGAAAAGGAGCAAGATAATTATTGTAGCTATCTGGGATACAAAAGTCTGGATTTTCAGCAAAGAGTAATGGTCTGAAGAGGCCTATTTTCTTTCTTTTCTTTTTTTTCTTTTTGAGACGGAATCTTGCTCCGTTGCCCAGGCTGGAGTGCAGTGGCGTGATCTCGGCTCACTGAAAGCTCCGCCTCCCGGCTTCATGCCCCTTTTTTTTTTTGTATTTTTAGTAGAGACAGGGTTTCACCGTGTTAGCCAGGATGGTCTAGATCTCCTGACCTCGTGATCCGCCCACCTCAGCCTCCCAAAGTGCTGGGATTACAGGCGTGAGCCACTGTGCCCGGCCGAAGAGGCCTATTTTCACAGAAAGAAACACTGGTTATTGAAAGGAACATGTGGCTCCCTGTGGTAAGTGTTTTTAAAAGGATATTTAGAGGCTACCAAGGGGGATAAAGTAAAAATAAGCTACATTACTTTTCTGAAGGAGGAGTATCCTTGTTAACTTAGGGGTAACTAAGGAAGGCTAACTCTAGGGAACTTCCAGAGAAGGAGCCTATAGCCACTTACTATGCTGTTAGACAAGATTGCTCAAAGGACTCTCAGTGGAGACTATAATAGTGTGTCTTTAGACCTGGGAGGTAAATGATGGCTTAGGTATGGAGTAATATTCTTCTAAGATGGAGACAGGTTTAAGAAATCTCAGCTCTTATTAGAATTGAATCCTAGAAAACAAAAATTATATAACCCAAATATTCCAGATTATTCCTGCTGGTAAGATGAGATCACATGTACACTTGTATCCAAATTTCATCAGCTGCAAGCCCTCACCTGCTCACAGAGGAATTTCAACCCCTTCCAAGGACTCTCTGGTTATTTCTGGCTGTTTTCAGAAGAGTTGTTTGCCACATGTGTTTGTAACAAGTTCACTTACGTTCTTATACTCTAGCCTCCTAGCCAAAGCACCTTATCACTGCCTCTGCTGCAGATGCCCTTTGTGCAAACAGCATTGTCTGAATCAAGGGTACTGGCTCCCTATTTTCACAAAGTTTCCAGTCCTTGAGGTACTGGGATCTAGGCCCCTCACCCAACTCTACAATAATTTTCTAACTTTGTACCTAAACAGCATTATTTCAGCCCAGAACCGCATAAAGTCCTTCAAGAAAATGACTCCCTCAGCTTTGGCCATATACCCTTCTCCCCCACCAGGCCTCAAATCCAAAGATTCAGCCATAGCACCAGCACTCTACCTTACCTTCTTTTCTTTCCAGCTTTCATTCTCTTTTTCTGTGTGCTCCAGCAAATAACAACAAATGAAAACCAAGTTATCACTCCTCCTTCAGTCCAACCCCCAGTCTCCATGCATATGAATTTATGCAAATAGATAAAAGAAGGGATGGGGGACGTGTCATCTAATTTCTCTCGGACAAGGTTCTGGCACTACCTTCCTTCAGCCCAGCCAAGACACTGCTACACATATAATAAAACATAGGCTATGTTTCTATTAGAGCTGGGTGGGAATAGGAACAGCAATTCAGAGGAAGGAAATAGTGGTGTAAAACGAACCACCACTTCAGAAAGAGGATTACACTTTGAAAACATTAGTGGCGGCCAGGCGCGGTGGCTCACGCCTATAATCCCCATGCTTTGGGAGGCCAAGGCAGGTGGATCACAAGGTCAGGAGTTTGAGACCAGCCTCACCAACATGGTGAAACCCTGTCTCTCTCTACTAAAAATACAAAAATTAGCTGGGCATGGTGGTGCGTGCCTGTAATCCCAGCTACTCAGGGGGCTGAGGCAGGAGAATCCTTTGAACTCGGAAGATGGAGGTTGCAGTGAGCTGAGATGGTACCATTGCACTCTAGCCTGGGTGACAGAGCGAGACTCCATCTCAAAATAAAAAAAAAATTAAATTACGTTAGTGGCTCCACTTGTCTTTCTTTTTACTGGTATCTTTAATTTTTTCAGGTTTAATTTAAATATTGGGTCAAATTCTTTTGTTCCTTCATATTTAGATCCAGAAGAAGGCAGAAATTCATATTCATGGCTGAACAACTACTAGGTAAAATTTTTTTAAATCCCAAAATGCTATGGAAAGTGTCTGACAGTGTTGGATTTGGCAGACCATTTCGCCTTAAAATAATTATATTTCATATCTGCAGCTGAAGCCTCTGTTCCATATATTGGTGGAATATCTTTTCAGGGCAAAGCAGTCTTAATACTAAGACAGTATCACTCTTGAACTGAAGTTTTTGCAACACTGATGAAGTGCAAGTAGCCCTTTTTATTGTAATCACAATATGCAGATTTTCAAGCTGAAAAAAGTAGTTGAACTATTACCTCATGTCTTGAAGTAGAAGAATTTACAGACTTGATTTGTTAGATAGCATTACCTATGAGGGAAATGACATTGAACTCCACTTCAATTGGTATGTAGTGAATAGACAGACAAAAGTGGAGAGGAGGAAAGTTCTGGAAGCTGTGGGTGAGAACAAAGGAGATCTTAAAATCATAAGAATTCTTGAATATTAAGAGTTGCTGACAACATAGAGGAGAGCTGGGAGTTAGTAAAAATATTGTAAAAGGTGGAAAGTGTTATAATGAGAAAGCAAATGTCTAGATTGACCTAGAACAGTGATTCTTAACTGAAGGAGATTTTGCTCCCTAGGGAAAGTTTGGCAATATCTGAAGACATTTAAAAAATAAACTTAAAAAATTTTTACAGTATTTTAGAGTTACAAAAAAAGTTGCAAACATAGTACAAACACTTGCCTATATCTTGACTCAGTTTCCCCTATTGGTAACGTCTTACGTTGGTATGATGTATTGTTACAAGGAACAGATATTGACACATTATTAACTAAAATTTATTCTTTATTTCAGTGTCCTTAGTTGGTACTTAATGTCCTTTTACTGTTTCAGGACCCCACCCAAGAAACCACATTGTATTTAGCTAGACTTCTCTTGGCTACAACAGTTTCTCAGACTTTGTTTTTGATGACATTGACAGTTTTGAGGAGTACTGATTAGGTATTTTGTAGAATATCTTTTATTTGGGATTTGCCTAATGTTATTATTTCACTCTGTTGCCCAGGCTGGAGTGGAGTGGCATGATCTTGGCTCACTGCAAACTATGCCTTCTGGGTTTAAGGGATTCTCCTGCCTCAGCCCCCAGTAGCTGGGAGTATAGGCACCCACGACCATGGCTGGCTAATTTTTGTATTTTTAGTAGAGACGGGGTTAGGCCATGTTGGCCAGGCTGGTCCGGAACTCCTGACCTCAGGTGATCCGCCCACTTTGGCCTCTCAAAGTGCTGGGATTACAGGCGTGAGCCACTGCACCTGGCCAAAGTTTCTTCATTGTCAAGTTATTTTCCTGTCTTTCCATACTATACTCTTTGAAAGCAAGTCAGTATGTGCAGCCTTTACTCAAAGGGTAAGGAATTATGTACTACCTCCTTGAGGGAAGTGTATCTACATAAATTACTTAGAATTCTTCTCTGTGGGAAATTTGTATCTTCTCCCATATCTATTCATTAAGCCATCATTTCTTTTACATCATTATGGACTCCTGGATATTCTTTACAAACATTTTTTTATTTTTGCAAAAGGACTGGGGAGGGTGCTTCTGGCATCCTGTGGGCAGAGACCAGGGTTGCTGTTCAATATCCTATAATGCACAGGACAGATCCTCACAAAAATAATTATCTGGCCCCAAATGCCAATAGTTCCCGAGAGTCTCTGACTACTCTCTCTGCTACTCTCACAGTCTCATACTCTGTTAGGAGGTGCTGCTTATGGAAATGCAACTCTAAGTTTATAATCGAAGTCAGTGAATAAAAGTTGTGTTTTCAGAAAACTTGGTTGGAATTTAGAAAATGAATAATTCTTTTGGTGTTCTGTAGACATCCAGTAGGAGGTTTTGTCTCTTTAAGGCTCTGTATAAACAAAATGAGCTGCAAAGTTGAGGCAGCTACCCAGACTACTCAAATCCAGTGGTATCCTCCACCTACCACCCTGTTATTGAAGAAAAGTTTTGGCTCAGTGTGTACAGATTGGCAGTCGGTATTGGAAGAATTTACTGAATATTTACTTAACACCAATGTATGTGTTCCAGAGGCTGAGGAATCAGGAGAGGCTTTGGAATGAGGCTGGAGGTGGGAAAGGCAAAATTAAAAAGAAAATGCCACTTCCTTCAAAGTCTACCTCCCTACATGGCATCTATTCACTTTCCTGCCTTGCATTAGAACAATTGTACTCTACTGAGGTCAATTTTGCTTCTATAAGACATTTGGCAATCTCTAGACATGTTTCTGGTGGTCACAGCCTTGGAGGGGGTGCTACTAATATTTAGCAGGTAGATATCAGGGATGCTGTTAAACATTCTGCAACGTACAGGGAAGCTCCTCCCAAAATTATCCAGCCCAAATATCAATAGTGCCAAGTTTGAGAAACCCTGGACTAGAAGGAAAAGAAAACAATCTTTCAGTTTGATCAAATTAATTTCTGACAACCAAAGGGAAGTATATGTCTTGGTATATCCCCTCTTAAATGTGTGTGTGTGTTGTTTGTGTTTCACCAATCCCTTTTATCTACTGCTTTGACCAGATTACTCTTGGTGTTGTAAACATTTCAGAGCATAGGTGTACTTAAATAAAATCAGACTTTTTACCCTGGACTATACTACCCTGAAAAACCAGTCCCTCCTCACCTCTCTGACTTCTTTCCATGTCACCTCTGCCCTTAGTTCTCTAGTTCTCTATGATCCGTCCGTCCAGTTGTACAAGGCCCAAGCCCAGACTGGCTTTATGACTTTCGCTCTTGATGATCCTTTTTTTTTTTTTTTTTTTTTGAGACAGAATAGTGGTCGGTCTTGTTGCCCAGGCTGGAGTGCAATGGCGTGATTTTGGCTCACTGCAACCTCTGCCTCCCGGGTTCAAGCGATTCTCCTGCCTCAGTCTCCCAAGTGGCTGGGATTATAGGTATGAACCACCACACCTGGCTAATTTTGTAATTTTAGTAGAGACAGGGTTTCACTATGTTGATCAGACTGATCTGGAACTCCTGACCTCAGGTGATCCACCCACCTCAGCCTCCCAAAGTGCTGGGATTATAGGCGTGAGCCACCATATCTGGCTCTTGATGATCCTTCTAACTAGACCATTCTCCCCTTGACCTGGGCCTGACTGAGTCCCTTTTATTATTCACATCTTAGCTCAAATGTTGACTTGGCAGCTAGGTCTTTCCAAATCACCTTATTTAAAGTACACCTTAAGGCTAGGTGCGGTGGTTCATGCCTGTAATCCCAGCAGTTTGGGAGGCCGAGGCCGCTGGATCACTTGAGGTCAGGAGTTCGAGACCAGCCTGGCCAGCCTGGTGAAACCTCGTCTCTACTAAAAATATAAAAATTAGCAGGGCATGGTGGCACATGTCTGTAATCCCAGCTACTTGGGAGGTGGAGGCAGGAGGGTTGCTTGACCTGGGAGGCGAAGGTTGCAGTGAGCCAAGATTGCACCACTGCACTCCAGCCTGGGTGACAGAGCAAGACTGTGTCTCACATAAATACATAAATAAGTAAATAAAATAAATAAAAATAAAAAAATACACCTTGAGGCTGGTCCAAAGATAGTAATTTATCTCAATTGATTGTTCACAGTCAGTTACAGATCAAACTCCTTGTTCTACTCTTTCACACCTTCTCACTACTACACTAGACTAAAAGAAAAAAAAAGTACAGCTTTACACAAAAATGCACTTTTAATTTCATAGTCACGTTTTATGTTGTCTATGACATATCATTTTCTGAAGTTATCTCATTTGGTTGTCTTATACATCAACATATAAGCTCCCTAAGGGAAGTGACCTGTCTCTTGAGTTTGGCACCATATCTGTGTTCCCCACTCCCAGTTGGTCACAAAGTCACAGTTAAATAAATATTTATTGAATGACTGTGTGAATGAGTTTGAGGTAAAGATTTAAAATTTCTTGAAATTCTAAATTTGTGGAACACATTTCTTGTTGTTATTTCCTTAGCCTCTTAAAAATGGAAATTTGGGGGCCAGACACGGTGGCTCAAGCCTGTAATCCCAGCACTTTGGGAGGCCAAGGAGGGTGGATCACGAGACCAGGAGATCGAGACCAGCCTGGCCAACATGGTGAAACCCTGTCTCTACTAAAAATACAAAAAATTAGCCAGGCATGGTGGCGGGCGCCTGTAATCCCAGTTACTCGGGAGGCTGAGGCAGGAGAATCACTTGAACCCCGGAAGCGGAGGTTGTAGTGAGCCGAGAACGTACCACTGCCCTTCAGCCTGGGCGGCAGAGCAAGACTCTGTCTAAAAAAAAAAAAAAAAAAAAAAAAAAAAAAATCTTAGAAAATTAACCAAGTAAAATGAGTGAGAAAAATACCTCATAACTCTTCAAACCTAAATTTTACCCCAAGGGAACTTGGTCTACTCCGTTTTATTTTCTGAGACATTATTTTCTGCAGTATCTTCTCTAATGCTTCATTACATGAACTTTTGAATATTGAAAGTTTAGAATCTTTTGCTTCATTGTTTCGATGCAGTTTATTTCTTTTTAATAATAATTTGAGGCAAAATTCAAATAACAAAATTAACCATTTTCAAGTGAACGATTTACTGGTATTTAGGACAGTCACAATGTTGTGCAACCACCACCTCTATCTAGTTTCAAAGCATTTCCATCTCTCCAAAATAAAACTCCTTATCCACTAAGCAATGTCTTCCCTCTCCTTAGCTCCTGGCATCCACTATTCTGCGTTGTGTCTCTACGAATTTATTTTGGAGACTTCGTTTAAACGGAATAGTATGATAAGAGATGTTTTGTGTCTGGCTTCTTTTAAATAACATATTATTTTCTTTCTTTTTTTTTTTGAGACAGAGTCTTGCTCTGTTGCCCAGGCTGGAGCACAGTGGCGTGGTCTCGGCTCACCACAACCTCTGCCTCCCAGTTTCAAGTGATTCTTCTGCCTCAGCCTCCTGAGTAGCTGGGATTACAGGCACGTGCCACCACACCTGGCTATTTCTTTTTTGTGTGTGTGTGTGTGTTTTTGGTAGAGGTGGGGTTTTGCCATGTTGGCCAGGCTGGTCTCGAACTCCTGACCTCAGGTGAACCACCTGCCTCAGCCTCCTAAAGTGCTAGGATTACAGGTGTGAGCCACCGTGCCTGGCCTAATGTACTATTTTCAAGTTTCATCTATGTTGTAGCGTGTATCAGTACTTCATTCCTTTTTATGGATGAAAAATATTCCATTGTATAGATGTACCAAATTTATTTGTCGAGTTATATACTGATGGTCGTTTGGAGTGTTCCACCTTTTGGCTTTTGTAAATAGTGCTGCTATGAACGTGAATGTACATATATTTGAGTACTTGTTTTCAATTTTTTTTTTTTTTTTTTTTTTTTGGACAGAGTCTTGCTCTGTCACCCAGGTTAGAGTGCAGTGGCACAATCTCAGCTCACTGCAACCTCTGCCTCCTGGGTTCAAGCGATTCACATGCCTCAGCCTTCTGAGCAGTTGGGATTACAGGCATGTGCCACCACACCCAGGTTTTTTTTTTTTTAATTTTTAAAAAAATATTTAGTAGAGATGGTGTCTGCCTTGTTGCCCAGGCTGGGCTCGAACTCCTGGTCTCAAGCAATCTACCTGCCTTGGCCTCTCAAAAAGCTGGGATTACAGGCATGATCCACCACGCCCAGCCTCAATTATTTCGGGTATATACTTAGGAGTAGAATTGTTGGGTTATTAGTAACTCTCTGTTTAACTTTTTGAGGAACCGAAGTGTTTTCCACAACAGCCGCACCACTCTGCATTCCCACCAGCAATGTAGGAGGATTCCAATTTCTCCATATTCTTGCTAACACTTGTTATTTTCCAGTGTTTTTTTTAAAAAAATTATCATTATAGCCATAAGCAGGTATGGAGTGATACTTAATTGAGATTTTGATTTGCCTTTCCCTAATGTCTAGTAATGCTGAGCATCTTTTCATGTGTTTCGTGGTCATTTTTAATGTAGCTTATTTCTTACATTTGGGTATTTCTGAACTTTTACAGCTTCTGTTATAGAGTACAGAAGATGGAAAGATCGGAAGCAAACAAGAATGAGAAAGCTGTTTTTACAAAATTATATTTGTCAAATGTCCCAAATGTCTTCCCGGCCCTAATCACTGAGAGTGTTACATTTTCTGCTACAATGGGAAGTTCCTTTCTGATATCAAGTCTACGGGCTTGGAATATTTGCTGATATAGTTAAATGAAATAGGGATAATGTCATAAAAGTGGCAGATGGGCCGGGCACGGTGGCTTACGCCTGTAATCCCAGCACTTTGGGAGGCTAAGGCAGGTGAATCACCTGAGGTCAGGAGTTCGAAACCAGCCTGGCCAACATGGCGAAACCCCATCTCTACTAAAAATACAAT
The DNA here is from genome assembly GCF_007565055.1 of Rhinopithecus roxellana. Taxonomy (NCBI): domain Eukaryota; kingdom Metazoa; phylum Chordata; class Mammalia; order Primates; family Cercopithecidae; genus Rhinopithecus; species Rhinopithecus roxellana. The sequence continues at coordinate 96,743,298 of NC_044555.1, read as the reverse complement.
AATTAGCCAGGCATGGTGGCGGGCAACTGTAATCCCAGCTACTCCTGAGGCTGAGGCAGGAGAATCGCTTGAACCCAAGAGGCAGAGGTTGCAGTGAGCCGAGATCACACCCTTACACTCCAGCCTGGGCGACAGAGGGAGACTCCTTCTCAAAAAACAAACGAACAAACAAAAAGTGGCAGATAGGAAATAAGAAAAGCAAGCTATCAACTCCATCAGCACGTTGGGTAAGGAGGAGTTTGCAACCTGGAGTGGACGTTTGTTGACGGGTAGATTAAGCACATCCAGATGATAACAAATGTATTAGAAAAGTTTAGATTTGTTTCTGTAACAAATGATGTAAAGGAGAAGAAATAGTCTTTCTCTTCAAAAATTCCAGTTGCTTCCTCAGACATATTCCACATAAATCCAACAGATCATCTTTTCCTGTTTTCCTTAGATATTCCTGTTGATTTTTTAATCCAAGCAAATCAAGGCAATTTAGTAAGTGTGGTTATGATAATTTTGTTTATGGTTATATTGTAAAATCTCTAGAAAATGGTATGAGGTCAGTATCAGTGTCAGTGTGGGGTGATCACTGTACTGAGAGTCAGGAGATCTGTGTTCCAGGCCCCAGTTCAGAAATAACACGTTTTGTAAACTTGGGTAAATTATTTAACCTCTTGGAGCCCCAGTTTCCTCTTTTTTAAATAAATAAATGACTGGTCTTTTGATGATCTTTAAAGTTCTTTATTGCTCTGTCATTCTATTTGAAAAGTTCATGTGTTAGGTACTTCAAATTTCACAGGCAAATGCATATCCTTTCTTTGTTTACATTTACAGAAAGTAAAACTGTTGCCTTGATCAAACCTGTATCATGAAAATAGTTTTTATTTTATTTTTTTTAAACAAAGAGGCCCAAGGACACAGAATTCGAAGTGCTGAAGCCATGCACCTCTTTGTGTACTGGCTAAGTGCCTGGGTACACTTGTACATGTGATGATCTGCCCTCTGCCCTGAGGTTTCTTAATCTAGGTTTTGCAATGTGTGTCATAGATGTTTGTTTTTCAAACATGGTGCAACGGGCTCAGACGGGACATAGCACTGTCTCCTATTCAGTGGCTAAAACACTTTTCATCTTCTGCATTTTTCCAATCTTTCATGCTGTAACTTCTGTGATGATCTCAAATGAGGACACTTTGACTTTCACTTAATCTGATGACGCATTTTATTTTCTACAGGAAGGTACTGGGTTTTGAAACTCCCCCCTTTGTTTTTCCATTTGTAGGAAAAGTCATAATAAATGGTGAGGTCATTCTGCCCTGCCACTATAGGGTTTTCTTCTAACATAGGCCCTAGTGAGCTCTGGGTCATCTCATTGCCACAAGAGTACAACTGGCAACTTCAGTCTATGATGAGGAGTCAGGAGTTTAAGATCTACCTGGGAAAGATTATGTTGCATTTAGGTACAGCACAGCATGAGTTTTTTCATAATCCTGGGATTATTAATACAAAAAGTCAATGGAAAGAGAAAGGCTAGCAATCTCAGATGAATGTTGCTGACATGGTCGGTACATTAGTATTTTTTTTTTCAATTTTAGAGGTTTTCTCATCTTGAACACTGTAGCAGATAAAGGCTCTATTAAAGTTCACTATCAGATAACTTTATCAGGGAACTGATCTGATCTGGATTATCTGAAAATCTGATTTTGATATTTTTATTACCCCGTGGCTATTTCTTTTCTGTTAATTTACAAATGTACTTTGCATCAGTGCTTTCCTTTGTATCTGTATTTAGTCTTTCTTTCAGTCTTAGGTTAACTTATTTTTTAAAAATATAGCAGCTTCTGCAACGCTGGGAAACAACGTATAGTATGGGGTATGGATAAGGGAGGTATGATTGAAGCGGAAGGGTCTTTTTTCTTTTTTTTAAGACAGAGTCTCCCTCTGTCGCCCAGGCTGGAGTGTGATCTCCCTCACTGCAAGCTCCGCCTCCTGGGTTCACGCCATTCCCGTCTCAGCCTCCTGAGTAGCTGGGACTACAGGTGCCCGCCATCACGCCTGGCTATTTTTTTTTTTTTTTTTTTTGTATTTTTAATAGAGGCGGGGTTTCTTCGTGTTAGCCAGGATGGTCTCGATCTCCTGACCTTGTGATCCTCCCACCTCGGCCTCCCAAAGTGCTGGGATTACAGGCATGAGCCACCACACCTGGCTGAAGCTGAAGGGTCTTTTAAGGTTAATGTGTTCTGTTCAATTAAGCTGTCTTTCCTCCCACTTTTTTCCCCAACAGAATGTTAAAATATTCTCCTGCAAAAAAAACCTCCCCAATTTCAAATACCAAACAAAAGAAATGACCTCTCTCTCTACCCAGAATCAAACCCAGGGTGAACTTCTCCCAAGAGAAGACATTTATAGCAAATACCTTGAAAGTGAATCACAGATTTTAAGAAATTCATTTTTAGCTATTATATGTATCTAATACAGACTGTCTCTATACAGGCAGCTCCCAGAATCTGTGGCTCACCTCACCTCTTTCTTTCCTTTCTTCCTTTCTTCTTCCTCTCCTCCTCTCTTCTTCTTCTTCTTCCTCCTCCTCTCCTCTCCTCTCTTCTCCCTTCCCCTCCCTCCCCTCCTCTCTCCTCCTCCTCCTTCTTCCTTCTTCTCTCTCTCTCTCTCTTTCTCTTTCGGCCAGGGTCTCACAGTGTTGCCCAGGCTGCTGTCTTCTTCTTTTCTTCTTCATCTCCTCCTTCTCCTTCTCCTTTTCCTTCTTCTTCTTCTTTCTTTTCTCTCTCTCTCTCTGTCTCTCTCTTTTGGCCAGGGTCTCACAGTGTTGCCCAGGCTGCTGGAGTGCAGTGATGTGGTCATAGGTCATTGTAACCTTGAACTCCAGGGCTCAAGGGTTCTTCCTGCCTCAGCCTCCTAGAGTACCTGGGACTCCAGGTGCATGCTGCCACACCTAATTAATAGTTTTTTTTTTTTTTTTAGAGATGACATATCACTATGTTGCCCAAGATAATCTTGAACTCCTGGACTCAAGTGATCCTCCCGCCCCAGCTTCCCAAGTAGCTGGGACTTCAAGCATGGGCCATCACACCTGGTCTTAACCTCAACTTTTTACAAGCTTGTTTCAATGGTATCTATGAAATAGTTCAACAAATCTAATTTTGTTGCCAAAGGGCAAAAATTTAGGTATGATGATCTAGAACAGCTTAGGAATTGGTCCTCCCTAAGACTATACTCTCTTTATTGAGCCATGGTGCAAATAGGCTCTATGTGAAGGTTTCCAAATTCTCTGTAGCTGTACATCACTGTACATAGACTAAATACGTTCCTGAAAGGATATTTGTAAAGCAAATTTTCCTTCAGTAAGGCTCATTTTTCTACTGATTGTCTCTTTATTCTTATTTATATTACAAAAGAAGTGCCCGGTCACTTCACCTCTTTTGCTTAAATAGAAGTATATAAAGAAGTCTCTGATCCCTTTCTGTAGAGATAACAACTGTTCATCATCTGGTATAGACCTTTCCAGATGTTTGCTGCACACACATACTGTGACATATACTTACTTTTTTTCAAAATGAGAATGAATTATGTGTATCGAACTGCAAATTGCTCTTATTTGCTTAATAATATATCACAAACATCATTTCATGTCATTATGTTTGCATATAGATATTTAAATAATTGTGCCTCATTTTTTTTTCTTTTCTTTTTTTTTTTTACCTAACACAGTATTCCATAGTATGGATATACCATAAGGTATTAACCATATTCCTATTAATGAACACTTGAGATTTTTGATTAATTTTTCACTATTAAAATAATACTCTGGTTACTATTCCTGTGCATATATCTTTGTGTATTTGTTCAAGTTTCTCTGTATAATAGAGCCCTGTATATGAAAATGTCAAAGAGTATATGCATTTTAAATTTTAAAAGATACTGCCACATTGTCTTTTAAAAAGGCCAGGCTGGGTGCAGTGGTTCACGCCTGTTATCTCAGCACTTTGGGAGGCCGAGGCAGGTGGATCACCTGAGTTCCGAGTTCGACACCAGCCTGGCCAAGGTGGTGAAACCCCATCTCTACTAAAAATACAAAAGTTAGCTGGATGTGGTGGCGGGCACCTATAATCCCAGCTACTCAGGAGGCTGAGGCATGAGAATCTCTTGAACCTGGGAGGCAGAGGTTGCAGTGAGCTGAGGTCGTGCCACTGCACTCCAGCCTGGGCGAGAGTGCAAGACTCTGTCTCAAAAATAAATAAAATAAAATAAAGGGACCAAAACCATTTACACTCCTACTTAGAATATATGAGTGCAGGCCGGGCGCGGTGGCTCACGCCTGTAATCCCAGCACTTTGGGAGGCCCAGGCAGGCGGATCACGAGGTCGGGAGATTGAGACCATCCTGGCTAACATTGTGAAACCCTGTCTCTACTAAAAATAAAAAAAATTAGCCGGGCGTAGTGGTGGACACCTGTAGTCCCAGCTACTCGGCAGGCTGAGGCAGGAGAATGACGTGAACCCGGGAGGCGGAGCTTACAGTGAGCCGAGATCGCGCCACTGCACTTCAGCCTGGGCGACAGTGAGGCTCCATCTTGGAAAAAAAAAAAAAAAGAATATATGAGTGCAAGTTTCTTCATATTCTTGCCAAAATTGAATATTATCAATCTAAAAATCTTACCAACTTGAAGGGGAAATTAAAACATATTTAAAAACCTTTTATATCTATTTCTAAAAGTAATAATTATTCATTCAAACATATTGTTAAAAAATGTTTTATTTGAATAACAGTAACTTGGCTTGTACCAGGTGCCATGTAGGATCCAAGTGAAGCAGACAGTTTTATTACAGAATTTTGGTTTGAAGAGGGATGCTTTGAATAAATATCCAAAGGTTTAATCAGTCCAATAGTCCCAGTGGGACTATTCACTCGGTCTGAGTGAAATAGTCCCATAATTATTTAAGTATAATAATGAGGTTTGTCTATTTCATAGAAGGCATTAGCAATAGGAATATTTGTAGGATTGATGGGAATGGAGATTAACTTGGAGGTCAGATAGTGATTTAGTGAATGAAGTGGCTGTAGACCACTTCTCAAGGAATTTGTCCTTAGTTGTAAAGAAAGTCACTGAATAAGGCCGGGCGCGGTGGCTCAAGCCTGTAATCCCAGCACTTTGGGAGGCCGAGACGGGCGGATCACGAGGTCAGGAGATCGAGACCATCCTGGCTAACACGGTGAAACCCCGTCTCTACTAAAAATACAAAAAACTAGCCGGGCGAGGTGGCGGGCGCCTGTAGTCCCAGCTACTCGGGAGGCTGAGGCAGGAGAATGGCGTAAACCCGGGAGGCGGAGCTTGCAGTGAGCTGAGAACCGGCCACTGCACTCCAGCCTGGGCGACAGAGCGAGACTCCGTCTCAACAAAAAAAAAAAAAAAAATAAAATAAAATAAAATAAAATAAGGCAAGTTATGATATTGATGACCTATCTTTTTTCATAATATTACTGGGCTAGAATCACTACAGAGAGTGGGCAAAAATATACGAAAAGCAACGTTCTTACAGATTCAATGACAACCACAGCAGATTTTTCGCATACTTATGGCCTTATGGATAATAAAAATATTTTGTTATTTTTGATCCTTTATAGGAAGGTTGCACAAACAATTTCAAGGATAACTGTGGAGGATTTTATTTGGGGGGGTTGGAGTTATCTTTAAAAAGGACAAATGAGTTTCATGAGAGAAACTGAAATTAAGTTCCATTAAAATCCTGCTGTGATTTTGACGTGGACCACAATGTCCTGATGGATTAATTTAGAAAGACTTGACTCCATACAATACTGTGTCTTCCTATCTGGGTGCATTAGATGTCTGTTTGTTTTGGTGTTTTCATTAATTTAAAAACCTGAAAAATGTGCCAGAATGAAAAGAAATAGTTATTTTGAAAAAACAAATCATTTTTCAAAAATAACATTTAGATGTAGCCACTATGCCTTTGATCATTTTTGAAAGGAGTGGCTTAGGTTATTATTTATGTTCACAGTGAGATCATCTTCTGCCTAGGTTTCTGATTTCACTGGTTGTTTAACACAAGCCACTAAAGACAATATTTGGCCTGGTTGTTGGGTCTGCCAAAAATAAGGTTTGTTAATGACAAAATCTAACACAACTTGTCAATGCAAATATTATTATGAAGTCCTGCTGCTTGTATGTGGACCACAGGAGAAAATTATTATTATTCTACAAACCCGTGAAGTTTAACAAGCAAAGGCTTGTTACACAGTCAATGAAGAACAGTTGTTTTTTGCCCTTCCATAAATAACTAATGCCAAGAGCAGCCTGGCTATCTGTTTCAGCTTCTTGTTACAGAATAATAAAACAGGCAAGGCCTAAATATCAGTGCCTCTTAACAGAGCTGTCCTTTAAATTCTGTTTAGCTTCTAACAGACTAATTCTCATGCTTTTAGTACTTATTACATTGTATTTTGAATCTGTCAATTGCATTGTACATTTCCCTAACTCTTCCATTTCCTACGTTTATCTACTCCGTTTCTAATTGGTTTGGTAGTTCTGGGTAGGACTCATTACAGAGGCAGCTTGATGTAGCGGCGAGCACCCTGGTCTAGGAGTCATAAGCAGTGTAGTAGGAAATTCAGGCTCTGTTACTAGTTAGTTGTGTGACTGGACAAGACACTTAACCTGCATCTATTTCTTCATCTGTGAAATAGGGATAATAATACCCTATCTTCCTAATAAACAGCGTTGCAAATGTTCTCTTTAAAATGTCAGACAGCTGCTTGGGAAATATTTTGCTCCTGGGCAGTAATTTCTGGAAGGTTTCTGATGACAAGAAATTAAGCAAGGTTTGTTTTGACTCTGAAAAAGGAAAGCTGGAAATAGCGTGGTTATACTTGGTTTCCTTTTTGGAGATAGAGTTCTTCTTTCCTCTTCAACTTGGGTGCAGTTAAATGTGGAAGAAGGTGAGATGTGGTAGGTGATGAAGACAGCAAGAACTGTACACACTAATGAATAGCTTAAGTAATAAGAAATCTTGAAAATCCAAGTAGCTTCTTGGTCTGATAAACATATGTATATCATACACACATTCGTATACTTAAAAACGAATAGTTTCAGGCTATAATGATTTCTTTCCTTTATATCTTGTAGAGCTGGAGGAACTTCAGTAAGCTGAAGACTGTTCAGAGGAAATTACCTAATTGAAAATGTCTGGGCTGAGAGACTGACAATAAAGGAAACTGGCAAAAGTACTCTTTAATTACAAGTTCTTTTTCATCTTCATCCAACACATTGATTTATGTGCTACACTGGGTTTGTATTATGTCTATATTTTAATTCCACAACTAGACACTAACTTTGTTGAGAGCAGCGATATTCATTTCTTCAATTTCATTTGTGTTAAGCCAACTGTAGGTGATAGTGCTCTGTACATCATAGTTACCTGAAAAATGATTGCTTATTTCTGGTATTGAAACAAGATTTCATAAAATAAACAATGCAATTAAACTAGTTGTTTGAAGTACTGAACTTTGTAGGTCAGTCTTCAAAAAGGAAGCTACATGACTGTCTTAGCAATATTTATAGGTATATTATATGTAAGTGGGTGGGTTTCTTGGAAATTGAAATGGTAATATGACTTCAGAGTAGTAACACACAAAACTGTAGCTCTGTGCTCTCAGCTAACCACTTTTAGTGTCACCTGGGCTGCTTATTAGAAATTCAAATTTCTTATCCCTACCCAGATCAGAATAAAAATACCGGAGGGTTGTAGTTCCAGGTACCTACGTTTTAACAAGCACCCCAGATAATTGTGATGCACACTGAAGTTTAAGAACTACTCTAGCCTGTAATCCCAGGTGGTAAGGCATTTTATATATACATATATATACACACACACACATATATACACACACAAGCAGAAATGGTAATTCTATGGGAAAATGGAAATCAGCAGGTGAAGTGAAATGTCGATTGCCATCAGGAACAGGAAGCTAGTTCACCATTACACATCAGGGAACTGTAAGAATTCTTGAGATTTAATTTTTTGGGTGATATATTCTTGGCAGTTTATCAGGGCTCATTTGCAATTATGGTCTTTCCCTTTTGAAGCCCTCAGATAGTTCGCTGGAATTTTAATTTTAATGGCAATTTCTTGCATCTGTTGTAACAGCATTCGTATGACCAGCTTATAAGCAATGATCAGGGCTAGTAAGATGTCACAGAGCTGCGGTGACTTTTCCTTATCAGTTGGGGGTTCTTTTGCCATGAAACCATCGTGGAAATGGAAGACAACGTGAAAATCCTGCGTCCTTGTGATATTTCATCAGTGGGAGTCAGCGGGGATCTTAACGCAGTGAGAGGCAAGATAAATGGATGAGAGGCATCAGCTCAGGCTTACAGGGCCAAGATGTTTTTAGTCAGTGTTTAAGATAGCTCTCTAAACTTGGAGCAGTGAAATCCATAAACGAGTGTCTTTTGAGGGCAGCTGGAAGATAACCCGAGAGGAACTTTTATCCTGGGGTGGAGTCCCGCGAAGCAAGCCGCAGGTGAGGGCGTGGGCCAGTCCTGCGCCTCACTGCTATTAGGCGCAAGGACATTCCGAAACACACTCAACGACACCAGCAGCGAGCCTCACAGAAGTGGCTCGCCAGCGGGAACAACAACTTGAGGCGAGCCGTTAGCCGCCTCGCCTTCCCCGCAGCGCCCCTCCCTCTCCCCGGGAAGCCCGTTCGGCTCCGCCTTTTCGGCTGACGTCCCGGGCGAGCGGGGGAGGGCGCGTGGGTGGGCCGAGCCGTCTGCAGCCAGCGATTCGGCTGGCTCTGCCACACCACCGCGCGCCCCCGCTCCGCCCGCCCCTCCGGGCGCGTCTTTTCCGGGATCGCGCTGAGCCCCGCCTCCGCCGGCTGTCCGGGTGCGCGCGCGCCGCTGCGGCTTTTTCTCTGGCCTCCGTGGCGCGCTTCTCCTCGTCCCAGCGCTAGCGGGCACGCGGTTCCTTTTTGCGAGCTTCCCGAGTGCCAGGCGCCGGCCGGCTGCGAAGACGCGGTGGGCCGCCCCTCCGGTGAGTATCCCTGGCTGGGGAGGCTGCGGCCCCGGCACCCCTGCCCTGTCGGTACCAGGGCCCCATCTCCAGGGTGGGGACTGGCTTACCTCACCTGAGCCGGGAGGAGGTTGGGTGGGTATTCCAGCTGCTGGAATCGGCTCGCTTTTTTTCTTGAGCTAGGGCTATCTATCCGCTCGCCTCCGCTGGGGCCGGGAAGATTCCCTAGGTTATAGTAACCTCCTGTGATGGAGTCTGGGGTCCTCGGAACCCCAGCCTGCCTCTTCCTGCGGCTCACCGCATCCCGAGGGCTAGAAGTCATCTTCCTGATCGGGGTAGTAGGCTTTGCCACGGCCCTTTCCAGAGGAGACCATGAAGTGCTTGCTAGACCTCCAAACGACCTTTAGGATGCCCCTAAACCTCAACTCCATTTTGTCCCCTCCCAGTCGCTCTGTTAAAGAGGGCCAGGGAGTCTCTCTAGCCCTAGAGGCATCCGCCCTCTCGAATTTGAGGGATGCCCTCGCTTCCGATATCTTCCTTGCTTCCGATATCTTCCTAGCTTCCGTAGGATTAGGTATGTTAGAAAACAGCTGGATCCTGGCGACGCGTGCTTTCCTTCCTTCCCCCACCCCCGTTCTTTCTGTCTACATCCCTGCCTTCAGTGGGTGCTATATATTTAGTATGAGCTTTATTCACTTCCTCTTCCTCTCGTTTGAGTGCCCGAAAGAACTGTGGCTGATGTCTATAGACACAGAAAAATCTAGGAGAATATGATTCATTGTCTAACCCCATCAAGGGGTTACATATTTTAAATAAGACGTCATTTCTCCTCTTCACTCCAGCATCTCCTCCTTCAAAGGCATTTTTCACCCTCTTGAAATTAATTTGCTCTATTAGCACTTTTCACCTAAAAAAAGGTCAATCGTCGCCCCGAGAAACAACAGTGAGATGCAAAATAAGGGTAAAATGGCATTGAAATGAATCCCTTTGAAAAAGTAAGCGGTTTGCTTTATTAGTTAATGGTCTCATCAGCGCTTCAGTTTCCTCTTCTGCAAAAATCAGTCTGTAGAACTAGAGCATAACTAAGGTTCCTTCTAGTGTTTTGATTCTAGGACCTCTAAATTCATGCAGGCTGCGTAATGCAAATTTAACCTGATTAAAGCCTTACTTCTCATAGTTGCTTGTCACTTTAGTTTTTCTTTTATTTTGTCTCTAACAAGAAAGACTTTTAAATGTTCTTGATACATAAAACAGCAGGTGGAGATTCAATGATGGTACTGCCATTGAGCATATCAATAAAGATTTTAATAATGTAAGGCCTCTTCCTTAAATTGTAAAATAGCTCATCTTTTGATTGAAACTGCTAAAGTGTAAGACATGTAAGATTCCTGTTAGAATTAACACTCTCTGCCATTTAGGTGGGGGAATGAAACATTAAACTGTCAGTATACTTGTACCTTAGAATAAAGTACCTTATTATCCTGATATAATAAATAATTTGACAACTAAAAATCCATGGAAGGTGTAATACAGCAATTGAAAGCTTGAGTAAATTCAGTTTTGTGGGGTTTTTTTTTTTTTTTTGGAAAACCCCCTATTTAAAAACACAAGTGATTTAGATTAAGATATCTCTTTCAGTATTTTTGGTAGGGGTGAGATGGGTGAAGAAAGAAGAATCTTGTTCAATTCAAAGACAAGAGAAATGAATTGGAACTCTGTAGAAGCTCAGGTTCTAGACCCAGCTCTAGTTAGATATATAATCTTGAACAAGTCACTTCACCTCTCTTAGTGTTTGCATCTGTAAAATAAGTGTCTTTATGGCTGTTGAAATGATCCACAAGTCCCCCAATTTGAATGATATATTCTTAAAATGAATATATATGACAAATATATATGTATACACACGTGTATATATATATGTATACACACACGTATATAAGGCAATTTGCGTTAAGGCTGTCATAAATCCTGTTATACCAGTTGAGTAGAATGTTTTTCTCAAAGGTTTGTGTATAGTGGTTTCAATTTAGGTATACTTAGTTCTTAATTCATCCTGATTAAATAAATTATTGTAAAAATCTGTAAACTCAGAAGCATTTTACAAATGTTGGGTATTATATTAATTTCTGCTTACAAGTGAAATGTGAGTTATACAGCACTATTTTTTAAACGTCCATGGCTTTTAGAAATTTGTAAGGGAATGGCTGGGTGCGATGGCTCACGCCTGTAATTCCAGCACTTTGGGAGGCCAAGGCAGGTGGATCACGAGGTCAGGAGATCGAGACCATCCTGGCTAACACTGAAACCTCGTCTCTACTAAAAATACAAAAAATTAGCCGGGCGTGGTGGTGGGTGTATATAGTCCCAGCTACTTGGGAGGCTGAGGCAGGAGAATGGCGTGAACCCAGGAGGCCGAGCTTGCGGTGAGCCGAGATTGCGCCACTGCACTCATATACTGCCTTACAACTGTAACTGGCTAGGAACTTTAAAAGAATATGTGGGCATCTCATTCATTTATTAATTCATTCAACTGTCTTCTTCCTTCATCTGTCACTTATGTCAAGCCCTCAGTACATGATGGTTAAGAAGACAAACCCTATTCTATGAGTTTATACTTTGGGCTGATGGAGATGGTTGTGAGGCATGTGGAGAGACAGATGTACATGCAGTTTATTTTTATTAAAAAGAACAACAGTCAAATCAAGGACAAACAAAATTCTGGAGAAGTTAAGGCTCCACAGGGAAGGAAGATTCGATTCTATTAATTGTAGCCTGTAGACTCTTTGACATTACCTTTTTCTCCATCCTTTCACTTTCAATTGCTGAGCCTTTAGCAAAAATAAAAGCTTTGTTTTTCCACTTCTACCATTGGCTGGTCTTATATACTCTCTTTCCTTTTTAACTTTTTATTTTGAGATAGTTGTAGATTCACATGTAGTTGTAAGAAATAATACGCTTTATCTAATTTCCCCCAATAGTAACCTCATGCATAAGTATCGTGTAACATCACAACTACAGAATTGAAATAGATACAATCCATCAACCTTAACTTAGATTTCATCAGCTTTAATGCAGTAATTTGCATGTGTGTATTTAATTCTACATAATGTTATCACGTGTAGATTCGTATAAGCACCACCACAGTCAAGATACAGAACAATTGCATCACCACAAGGATCCTTTTTGTTGTCTTTTTATAGATGTAGCCATCTCCCTTCATCCCTAACTCCTGGCAACCACTGATCTGTTTTTCATGTCCATAATTTTGTCATTTCAAAAATGCTTATATAAATGGAATCACACAGTATATAACCTTTGGAGACTGGCTTTACTTCACTCAGCATAATTCCTTGGAGATTAGTTCAAGGAATGTACCCTTTATCAATGGCTTGTTCCTTTCCATTGCTGAGTGGTATTCCGTAATATGGATTTACTGCAGTTTGTTTACCAGTCACCTGTTGAAGGGCATCTGATGTTTCCAGGGTTTTTGTTTGTTTTACTTATTTATTTATTTATTGCCTATTTTGAATAAAGCTCATATGAACAGTTGTCTACAGGATTTGGTATGAACATAAATTTCTGTTTCTGAAATGCCCAAGAGTGTACTTCTTGGGTGGTATATAGCACTTGCATGTTTAATTTTCTAAGCAACTGCCAAACCATTTTCCAGAGTGGCTGTGTACCATTTTACAGTCCCACTAGGAATGTGTGAATGCTCCTCATCCTTGACAGCATTTGGTGGTGTTACTATTTTTTATTTTAGCCATTCTCATAGGTGTGTAGTAATATATCCTCCTAGTTTTAATTTGCACTTTTCTGATGGCCAGTGATGTTGATCATCTTTCCATGTGTGCATTTGCCATCTCTGTATCTTCAGTGAAATGTCGGTTCATGTCTTTTGTCCATTTTCTATTTGGATTTTTTTTTTTTAAACCTGGTGAGTTTTAAGAGTTTTTTATTCTTTTTTTTTTTTTTTTTTTTTTTTTTTTTGAGACGGAGTCTCGCTCTGTTGCCCAGGCTGGAGTGCAGTGGCGCGATCTCGGCTAACTGCAAGCTCCACCTCCCGAGTTCATGCCATTCTCCTGCCTCAGCCTCCCGAGTAGCTGGTACTACAGACACCCGCCACCACGCCTGGCCAATGTTTTTTTTTTTTTAGTAGCGACAGGGTTTCACCATGTTAGCCAGGATAGTCTCGGTCTCCTGACCTCGTGATCCACCCGCCTCGGCCTCCCAAAGTGCTAGGATTACAGGCGTGAGGCACTGCGCCTGGCCTTTTTATTCTTCATACTAATCATTTGTCAGCTAGTGGTTTGAAAATATGTTCTCCCAGTCCGTGGCTTGTCTTTCCAACCTCTTCACAGGGAATTTCACAGAGCAAAAGGCTTTAATTTGGATGAGGTCCAGTTTTAATTTTTCCTCTATGGACTGTGCTTTTGGTGTCAAGAAATCTTATGAACTTTTGTTATTTAATTTTATTCCTTTCTGTTCTGTATAACATCCATTATTTCTGCAAGCTACTTGAGCATTTTCTCTTTCAACAATTTTAGAGCTCAAATATATTCTGTGAACAAGTGGCCTTAATGGCTTAGAATGTTAATACATAGTCACACATGCTCTCACTATATTAAAATGGCTGCCTTAAAAATGCCTACCTCACCAGGCTGTCAAATGAAACATTAAAATTTGTATTTTAAAATTAAATAGATGCATGATATGCTAAAGAGGTTTTTGGTCTCACTTTCTAAATTAAAAATATTTTGGCAAAGCTGTATCATTTTCCATCAAGGATTTTGGTAAGTAATCCAAAAAACAAATTTGTGTTCTTATTTAAATGCAAAGTCTACTTCTGCATTTTCAGTAGTGAAGTTATGATTCATGACCATGTATTTAGCACTCTTTTCTACTCCCTGTTGATTATGAGAATAATGAATAAAAGATCATTGTATTTGACTGTCTAGACTGCATTTTTCCTTTTATAGCAGCTACATAACATTCATTGTAACTGTCTTTTGAAATAAGTATTAGGTTCAAGGTGATTACAGTTTTATATTTTGAAAAATGTATGTGCTCATATGAGAAGGACTTATAGGAAGAGGTTAGTGATTAATTTTGAGAATATTAATTTCTGTAAGGCAGTACTGAAATTATTTGTCCCTTCAGTGTTACTATATTTACTCAAATACATGTGCAATGAGGGAAGTAGATTCTTTTTTTTTTTTTTTTTTTTGAGACGGAGTCTCGCTCTGCCGCCCAGGCTGGAGTGCAGTGGCTGGATCTCAGCTCACTGCAAGCTCCGCCTTCCGGGTTTACGCCATTCTCCTGCCTCAGCCTCCCCAGTAGCTGGGACTACAGGCGCCCGCCACCTCGCCCGGCTAGTTTTTTGTATTTTTTAGTAGAGACGGGGTTTCACTGGGTTAGCCAGGATGGTCTCGATCTCCTGACCTTGTGATCCGCCCGTCTCGGCCTCCCAAAATGCTGGGATTACAGGCTTGAGCCACCGCGCCTGGCCAGGAAATAGATTCTTACTTGAAAAAGATAAAACATTGGTGTAAGGCAGGGCCTGGCAAAATACTGCCTGTGGACAAATTCTGCCCACCACCCGTTTTTGTAAATAAACTTCTCTTGGAATATAGCCACATCCATTCATTTATGTATTTTCTGGCCGCATTCACAATACAACATCAGAGCTGAAAAATAGACCTTATGGTCTGTGAAGCCAATTGTCTTTCTGGACCTTTATAGAAAAAGTTTGCTGACCCCAGAGAGGAGGTAACCTTATAAATTGTTGATTTACACACACACACACACACACACACACACACACACACACACACAATTTAACAAACTACCCTGACTTTTTATACCTTCTGGTTCCATTTCCAGGTGATACTGTGATTCAGGAGAGTGCATTCATTTTCTTTACTAAGTCTCCAAAGCACTGTGGTCTAGGAGCAGCAATAAGGAATGCACAGAGAATTGAGACGGTTGATTTGTTGTTAAGTGTGGGTTATTTAAATGTGAATGTAAATTTACATGTGTGGCAACCAGTAAGCTGCAGATAGACTAATATGCAGTCTATGATGTCTTTTGGAGACCCTGTTGTGAGCCATAGCGGTAATGAGAGAGCCAGGCATGGTCATGTTTTTGTTCCTGAAACTGCTTTGTGATCCTTAACTACATAGTACTAAGAGCCTATCAAACTGAACTTAGACTGTTGGTTTATTATTTTGTTTGTACAACTTCCTTTCTTATAACTAAGCAGTTGACACTTTAGTTCTTTTAAGTGTTCTAAGTGTGATGCTGAAAATGGAAGTTGAGTAAAGACAGGTGGCTGTGTATTTAGAAAGTAATACATCTCCATCTCTCATCATACATAAAAATAACTTAAGGATATATTTTAAAAATCTAAGTATATATTAAAAAAAAAATCTTCTGGAAAGCGTAAGACATCATAACCCAGTTAAAAAGACAAGTGATGGCTGGGCCCTGTGGCTCACGCCTTTGGGAGGCCAAGGTGGGAAGATTGCTTGAGCCGAGGAGTCTGGGCAACATAGTGAGACCCTGTCTTTACAGAAAAAAAAAAAAAAAAAGGCCAGGCATGGTGGCATGTGCCTGTAGTCTTTGCTACTCCAAATGCTGAAGTGGGAGGATCCCTTGAGCCTGGGAGGTCAAGGCTGCAGAGAGCTATGATTGCACTACTGCACTCTGGCTTGGGTGATAGAGTGAGACCCTGTCTCAAAAATAAATAAATAAATAAATAAATAAAAATGAAAAAGCTTCTACATATGCAGTAGAAGCTTTAACTGACCTCCACTGACTCACCACGTTGAATAATTTTTATTTCCTTTGTAAAATACAGTGTACACTGAATACTTGGTATTAGTTGGTGGATCTCCAGTACTCCAGTGTGCTTGTGTACCTACCAGTACAGTAAATTTTTTTTGTTACTAAACCTGTATATGTTGGTTGTGTTTGTTTGTTTGTTTGTTTTTGAGATGGAGTTTCGCTCTTGTTGCCCAGGCTGGAGTGCAATGGTGCAATCTCAGCTCACTGCAACCTCCGCCTCCCAGGTTCAAGCAATTCTCCTGCCTTAGCCTCCCGAGTAGCTAGGATTATAGGTGCCCACCACTAAGCCTGGCTAATTTTTTTTTTTGTATTTTTAGTAGAGATGGGGTTTTGCCATGTTGGCCAGGCTGGTCTTGAACTCCTGACCTCAGGTGATCCACCTGCCTCGGCCTCCCAAAATGCTGGGATTACCGGCGTGAGCCACCGCACCCGGCCATCTGAAAGGGTTTTATACTCACATTACTTTTCAAATGTAAAATCAATGGGCCTGGAGTTAGAGAAAAAGGTCTTGGCCTCTTGGCCCCATATGGAAAGTTTGAGGCCGGCATGGTGGCTCATGCCTGGAATCCCAACATTTTTGGGGGCCAAAGCAGGAGGATTGCTTGAAGCCAGTTCAAGACCAGCCTGAGCAACATAGCAAGATCCTGTCTCAAAAAAAAAAAAAAAAAATTAGCTGGGCGTGGTAGCACACACCTGTAGTCCCAGTGACTCAGGAGGCTGAGACAGGAGGATTGATTGAGGCCAGGAGTTCAAGGTTACAGTGAGTCATGATCACATCACGGCATTCCAGCCTGGGAGACAGAGTGAGATCCTGTCTTTAAATAAAAAAAACAAAACAAAAACAAACAAAAAACCCAGGTCAGGTACTAGTGGGTCACCCCTATAATCCCAGCACTTTGGAAGGCCAAGGCAGGCAGATCTCTTGAGGCCAGGAGTTTGAGACCAGCCTGGGCAACATGGTGAAACCCCATCTCTACAGAAAATTGTTGTTATTATTTTTGAGGCGGCGTCTTGCTCTGTCACCCAGGCTGGAGTGCAGTGGCATGATCTCGGCTCACTACAACCTCTGTCTCACAGATTCAAGCGATTCTCCTGCCTCAGCCACCCGAGTAGCTGGGATTACAGGTGCCCACCACCACACCTGGCTAATTTTTGTATTTTTAGTAGAGATGAGGTTTTGTCATGTTGGTCAGGCTGATCTCAAACTCCTGACCTCAAGTGATCTGCCTGCCTCAGCTTCCCAAAGTGCTGGGACTACAGGCGTGAGCCACCATGCCTGACCCAAAAAATACAAAAAATTAATTGGGCATGGTGGCATGTACCTATGGTTCCAACTACTGGGGAAGCTGAGGTGGGAGGATTGCTTGAGTCCAGTAGGTGGAGGTTGTAGGGAACCGTGATCACTCACATCACTGCATTCCACCCTGGGTGACAGAGTGAGGCCTTGTCTCAAAAAAACAAAAACAAAAATTAGCCAGGCATAGTGATATACACCTGTAGTCCCAGCTACTTGGGAGGCTGAGGCAGGAGGATAGCTTGTGCCCGGGAGGCAGAGGTTGCAGCGAGCCAAGGTCATGCCACTGCGTTCCAGCCTGGGCAACAGAGCAAAACCCTGTCTCAGAAACAAACAAACAAAACAAACAAAAAAGCCCCCTCAAAATAAATCAAAACCACACACACAAAATGTTTGGTGAATGAGTGTATATATATACACCACCGATGAAAGGAAGGTGAAATGTTTGCCATACATATTTTTTGTGATCGTTTACCTGAAATTAACCCTTTAAATTATGTAACCAATTGTTCCAAATCACATTAGATAAAAAGGGTTTCTACTGCATAATATCCATAATAGAGAAAGAGCTCCTACAGATCAATAAGAGAAAGGTACCTACTACAAAAAGCAAAAAGTGGCAGATTATACGTGGGCATTTCCCAGGAAAATAAGTACTGGTGAATAAAAAAGAAAAGATGTTCAAATTCACTCTGGTTATTAGGGAAATGTAAACCATTTTTCACCAGACAGATTGGCAAGAACTTAATATAATATCCACTTTTAACAAATAGGCATTCGCATACACTGTTAATGAGAGTTCACATGTATAACTCTTTGCTGAAGAATACCAAAATCATCTCATTTTTAAATGTGCATACATTTTGACCCAATAGTTTTATTAGAAAACAATTCTAGGGAAATTGCTTCACATGTGTATAAATCTATGTATAAGGTTTCGATGCAGCGAAACTGTAACTGAAAATTTGGCAGTATCCTAAATATCCATCAGTACAGCAGTGATTCAAATAATGATAAATTATACTGTGGAATACCGTTGAGCTATTAAATAAAAAAAGGAGAAAAGCCTTTCGGTTAGACCCATATACACTGACATAGGAGTTCCAAAGTATGCTGTTAAGCAGGGGAAGAGAGGGGGAGGGAGTCAAAGAACTGTTGTATACCATAATTCCACTTATCTAAAAATAAACCCTTATCATGTGTATGGGTAATACAAAACAATCTGATTGATACACATCAAGAATAATTATCCCTAGAGGAAAAGGGAGTGGTGTTAGAGGAGGGCAGTATAGTTTTACTTTTTCCCTATACAGTTCTATATTATATGTTATAATTTACAATAACTTTTGATAGTAGGTATGCAGATTACCAATATGAAACATTTGCACACTGGAGGATGCTTATTATAGGATTCCTTCATTCTACAACGACACTCTACTATAAATGTAATTAAGCCTTGTACTGAACACTCAGGTTTTTAAAAAAATGACGTTTTCTGCTATCAATGAAGTACTATTGGTATTTTCTAAATTTTTGAAACCAAAAATATAAGTATAAAAAAGAATAAAAGCAGTAATTTCATACCCAGAGGCATCCATTGTCAACTTTTTGGTATATATGCTTGTGCTTATATGTATGGACACTTGCATGCACCTGTGCACACATATATCACCTTTCTACAAAAATGGGTTTTTACTGTACATACTGATTTGTAACTTGCTTCTTTAACTCGACACTATATTGTGAGCATCTTGCAGGATCAGTAACTCCAAGTAAGTGAAAAAGACTTTTTTGGGAAAAGACCAGCATCATGCCGTGTAAATACAGTGTTTTAGTTAAAATAACTAGTTTCTAGGACAAACCATAATTAAAAAAAAAAAAAAAGTCATGGTCATCAAAGTAAATAACCAAGGATTTTTAAAGTCTTTAATGTTGAATTAGTTCAGTTCTGTTTTGAATTTAACTATGAACGTGTTATTTACATTGTAGTTACCAATGACGATGTAAAAGTGCAATGTATTCAAATATCATTAGGAAGCTTTTTTGGGTGGAGTTTGATTTTAACGAAGAATTAAAAACTGAACCTGAATGGTAATTTTTGTTCAAAGAAAAACCAACTGCTGTGGCTAGTTTTTGGTAGAGGTGTATGTAGTTGTATTTTTTTACAACTTATAAAAGTAAAGAAAATCTAGGTATCTGTAGCAACATTAATCTTTTTCTATGATATCTCAGTTTGTAGTTTATCAAATTGATTGTTAGGAGAACTGTGTCAGATAATTAAGTTTGATTTGGGCAAGTATGTATGCTACTTTCTCTTGTTATCTAGAAGTATTTGTTAAACAAATTTGCTGAAGACCCATTATAACTTCCTCTGGGTTTATGCTGTAGGATTTAGAGGTGAAAATATCTGACTTTTGTTGAAGGCTTTTTGTTACTTATTATTTTCCATGAATTCAACAGTGCCTTTTACGGAAGAAGATTCTACCTGGTAGACAATGGTGTTAATGTGAAGGCCCAACATAGCTATACTCAGGTTTTTGTTATGATTGAAACAGTGTCCCTATTCTCCAAAGCCATTTAGGCCTTTTTGGAATTGATTTCACAGTACAGAGGATTTTAGGTGCTATCAAGTTAGCAGATTTTAAAGGGAATCAGGATAGAGTTTCTCTATTTCTCACTTGATTAATGAGAGGGCATGTGAGATTAAACTTTTAGAGAGGTATTGAAAATGTTAATGATGGATTCTTGTGGTAGTTATGAGGTTAATGCAGTGGGTAGGTATGGTGAAATACCTGTTTGTTTTTTTTTTTTTGACGGAGTCTTGCTCTGTCACCCAGGCTGGAGTGCAGTGGCGGGATCTCGCCTGACTGCAACCTCTGCCTCCCAGGTTCAAGCGATCCTCCTGCCTCAGCCTCCCGAGTAGCTGGGACTACAGGCGTGTGCTACCACGCCTGGCTAATTTTTGTATTTTTAGTAGAGGTGGGGTTTCACCGTGTTGGCCCGGCTGGTCTCGAACTCCTTACCTCAGGTGATCTACCCACCTCGGTCTCCCAAAGTGCTGGGATTATAGGCGTGAGCCACCACACCTGGCCCCTGTTTTTTCTTAGGTATTCTGTTTTATTACCTTTAATGTGGACTTAAAGTGTTTTAATACTATAAATAATGATAGGGTTTTGAAGAACCAACTCTCCTGCGGATACCTGAATGATGCTTTATCAAAGAAAACCTGGAAAAATAGACAGAGCTGCCACTGCTAAGATGGTGAAAATGCACTGTGCTCAGGATATGTTAGTAATTTCTGCTTTTCAAATGAACTGAAAACTGAAAACTTCCCTCAGTCAGGAGACAGGAACTTGGTGAATGAGGATAAGATTCAGTCATGGTTTTGAGAAGAAAAAGAACTAGCACTAATACCGCATGGCATGAATCCACGTAAAAGATCCTGTGTTCCACATGACCACTGAAGATACTAAGTTGAGAAGCAGCTTCAAAGAATAGTTGAAAAATCACAACTTTACTGAAGGGTAGAACTGGGCAGAAGTAGCTGTAGCAATTGTTAGATGAATATGTTTCAGACAAACAGAGTAGAAAAGAGAAGAGGAGGCCTAGGATAATGATATTTCTTCACCTGGAACCATGGAAGCTTTCCTAATTTGGTCAACAGTCAATAGCAAGGTTAGTCTAGGATGGTTTAAAGTCTTTAGTGGAATATTTGGGGTTCAGAAAGTGTCAGGAACCAAGGCAAGACCCATTTCAGAAGGCATCGGGGTCCCTTCTATACCCAGACAATTCCTTATAGGAATAGGTTAGAATTTCTGTGAAGCAAGTTGTTTCCATAACCTGGAAACTACAAAAGGCAGGGCTCAGGCACACAGTATTGGTAAATTATAGCAATCCGTAGATGGGAAGCTGTGTAGTTTTTTTATTTACTCAAGTAGAAATGTGAGTATTAGCATATTCATTCAAATAGAGTTACATGTTATAAACTTTTAAGGAAAATGACTGACCTAAGTATGTTATACAGCTCAAATTTCCGCCCAGAAAATTTTCGACTATTTTACTAAGATTTTATTTTTTAGTGTCAAGTATTAAGGCCAGGGTTTTTATGTGGAAGCAGGTGTTTAAAAATTTATATACACATTGACTTAATTTTAACATCCTCTTGATCATCAAGAGATTAAGTATTAAAATGTTTGTGGGAAAGTAGCTTTTTTTTTGAGGCAGAGTATCTCTCTGTTGCTTAGGCTGGAGTGCAATGGCGCGATTTTGGCTCACTGCAATCTCTGCCTCCTGGGTTCAAGTGATTCTCCTGCCTCAGCCTCCTGAGTAGCTGGGATTACAGGCCTGTGCTACCACGCCCAGCTAATTTTTATATTTTTAGTGGAAGAGTGGTTTCACCATGCTGGCCAGGCTGGTCACAAACTCCTGACCTCAAGTGATTTACCTGCCTTGGCCTTCCAAAGTGCTGGGATTACAAGCCTGTGCCACTGTGCCTGGCCAGGAAAGTAGCTTGTTTGTTTGTTTGTTTGTTTTCTGTGAGACGGAGTTTTGCTTTTGTTGCCCAGGCTGGAGTGCAATGGGGCAATCTCAGCTCATTGCAACCTCTGCCTCCCAGGTGCAAGCAATTCTCTTGCTTCAGCCTCCTGAGTAGCTGGGATTACAGGCATGTGTCGCCATGCCCGGCTAATTTTATATTTTTAGTAGAGACAGGGTTTCTCCATGTTGCTCAGGCTGGTCTCGAACTCCCGACCTCAGGTGATCCGTCCACCTCAGCCTCCCAAAGTGCTAGGATTACAGGCATGAGCCACCGCGCCCGGTGGAAAGTAGCTTTTTAAAGGAAACATTTCCCCAAAGAATTTACTTCATTACAGGTGGTATCCCACAGACTGTTTCAGAAGAGACAATAGCAGAATGAAAACTTTCATGGTGAATTCCCGACCTTCTTTTTTATTCCTGTTTTGAAATGGAGTTCCCCATCATCACCATTACAGCTCAGCCATATCTTTGCATTTCTTTGTGGACTTGGTTAGAACTGAACGATTGATTTTCAGCGCGAGGAGTACAAAATAGGGGAGTTGACACTTGCACCAGCCCTGACAGCTGTCTTGAATCCTAGCTCAGTAGGGGTCACTCTTAAGCTGCCTTAGGCATAACAACTTTTACATAGGTGGCACTTCTGGCACTTTGGAGAACATTCTAGTGGTGGGATAGTTCCTTAACCCCTGTCTTATCTCTGTGGTACCCTCCATCTATGCCATTGTTGTTTGGTTACATAAAATGTTTCTGTGGAGTGATTGGCCTATGATTGCAGTGACAGACAATATTTAGTAAAACAGAAGATTTGTTCCTAACACACGTTTTACAGAGCTGATCTTTTTATTGAAAAACCCCTAACCCTAAAGACCATGGTTTTTTGTTTGTTTGTTTGTTTGTTAGCCTCATAGGGATAAAGTGCTTCCTTATAATCTTGTTTCCAGTTGTTTTCAACTGAGGAAGTCTGTTGACTGTCTTCCTGCACCCCCTGTGATTGAAGGATCACCTTGCTTAGGGCCCTGCCACCTTAAAAGAGGAGGTGGATGCCATACTAGGATATTACCAAAGATGAGGAGGAGTGGCAGTGAACTTACAGTCTATAGCCAGAGTGTACACTGAGTTTTAAAAACCAAGAATCTGAGATCTAGTCTCTACTTAAGAGACATATTTAAACAACAAATTGTAGACTATGGGATTTCTTTTCTTTTTTCTTGAGACCGGGTTTCACTTCTGTCACCCAAGTGCAGTGGTGTGACCTCGGCTCACTGCAACGTCCACCTTCTGGGCCCAAGTGATCCTCCCACATCAGCATCCTAAGTGTGGGGACCACAAGTGCGCGCTACCATGCCCGATTAATTTTTGCAGTTTTTGTAGACACGGGGTTTTGCCATGCTGCTCAGGCAGGTCTCCAACTCGTGAGCTCAAGCAGTTCACCTCCTTCAGTCTCCCAAAATGTTGGGATTACAGGAGTGAGCCACTGCACCTGGCTGACTATGGGATTTCTTAAGCTAAGTAGTATATTGAGAAGTCTGCAGTATTTCATTTGATGATCAGTCTCCAGTGAAAATTTGCAAAATTGAGTCAAAACTGAATTTGTCTTTCTTTTTCAAAGTTGGGATTATTGTTATATAACACCTGTTACCTTAATGACTTCAGTGAGATGTAAGCAACACGTTTTGAAGCAGCTGACTTTGGGTGAAACAATTATTTTTCAACCTGGAGTTGATTTATCCAATATTGCATCATTCCTAGCAAATTGTAACTTTAAGGTCATATTATTTGTCCAGTCTTTTCTAAATGCTGTAATGTTTTGTCATGAAATCATGGGAAAATGTTACTTTTGCATTGTGAGGAGTGAATAGGAATTTGTTTAGGACAGAAAACCAGATCTTAGAATTGTGGACTTTGCTTATGACGTCTACCTCTTTAGTTAAAATCAAAGTTGCACAGTTACCTGTTTGAGTTGCATAAAACTGTTCTGTGGAATGATCCTCTAAGTGATGGTTGTCCAACCTTTTTTTTTTTTTTTTTTGAGACCGAGTCTCGCTCTGTCGCCCAGGCTGGAGTGCTGTGGCGCGATGTCGGCTCACTGCAAGCTCCGCCTCCCGGGTTTACGCCATTCTCCTGCCTCAGCCTCCCAAGTAGCTGGGACTACAGGCGCCCGCCATCTCGCCCGGCTAATTTTTTGTATTTTTTTAGTAGAGACGGGGTTTCACCGTGTTAGCCAGGATGGTCTCGATCTCCTGACCTCATGATCCACCTGTCTCGGCCTCCCAAAGTGCTGGGATTACAGGCTTGAGCCACCGCGCCCGGCCTGTCCAACCTTTTGGCTTCCCTGGACCATGTTTGCAGAAGAATTGTCTTGGGCTACACATAAAATATGCTAACACTAATGATAACTCATGAGCTAAAAAAAAAAAAAAAAAAAAAAAAAAAAAATTAAAGGTGTGTACATAATTTTCACAATATCTACCACCAGAGATAAGCAAAAAAGTCCTCGCATTCAAAGGGTTGGACACGACTGTGAGTATAAACTATTGGCAATTGTGTTGAGTTTGATTTTTGTCCAGGACTGGGGCCATGTCCTGCTATTGCCGGACCATTTTTTTTCCCTTGCTCTTACTAGTACTGCCCCATTGCTGCTGAAAGACCAGGATGCTGTCTGGGCTTGGCACAAGGCTCTGAACCTCAATGTCATTCCCATCTAATTTCAGGTATTAGCAGCCCTGAAAACTGTAAGATGGGGCTGTTGAAAGCATTTTGATATTAATCTTTTCTTGTTCTTTTTTTTTTTTTGAGATGGAGTTTTGTTCTTGTCACCCAGGCTGGCGTGCAGTGGCGCTATCTCGGCTCACTGCAACCTCCACCTCCTGAATTCAAGCAATTCTCCTGCCTCAGCCTCCCTAGTAGCTGAGATTACAGGTGCCCACCACCACGCCCAGCTAATTTTTTTGTATTTTTAGTAGAG
Organism: Rhinopithecus roxellana; assembly: GCF_007565055.1. NCBI lineage: Eukaryota > Metazoa > Chordata > Mammalia > Primates > Cercopithecidae > Rhinopithecus > Rhinopithecus roxellana. The sequence continues at coordinate 96,718,625 of NC_044555.1, read as the reverse complement.
ATGGGGTTTCACCATGTTAGTCAGGCTGGTCTTGAACTACTGACCTTAGGTGATTCGCACGTCTTGGCCTCCCAAAGTGCTGAGATTACAGGCATGAGCCAATCTTTCCTTATTCTTAAAAAAAAATCTGGCTTGTAAGACACGGTCACATAGCCATCAATCAGAGTTAAAGATGTATGGTAAGAGAACAGTTTTGTTTTCAAAACTGTCCTCTGTGTTGGCCTTAGTTTTGTCTTTGATGAAAAAGCAAACTAACTTCTTGTATTTTCTTGCTATTCATATTGGTTGCAGCTGCTTCAAGGAGGATTGAATTACTGCCTAGTTTAAAGGTGATATATCTTAAATAATCATAGAAATAGCTGCAAAAGGATATCTTAAAGGTACATTACATTGCAGATGCAACAGAAGCTAAATGCATTAGGATACATGGGCAATATCTACTAGTAGGAAATATCAACACTGTTAGGATTACAGCAGTTTTCTTGGCTGACCTTTGTATGGGGATACATAACTCTCCTTCCTTAAATAGTATTTCATTGAGATGGGAAAAAAGACTCCTGCTCTGCTTGGGCTTTTTTAGTGCTCTGGCTCTTCTCTTTAAATCTGTTCTTAGAGTTCTTGTTTTGGCACCATGCAAAAGTGCCTTATACTGAGGCATTTTAAGTACTTAAAGAATGAAACTTCCATTGGCTGTGTTACACAGTGGAACTAACCTATTCCAAACTTTACACTTGCTGGAGTATTATAACCAGACAGCAGTGTTGTTTGTAACAGCTGGCTAGTCTGTAGATGAAATTGATCAAGACGTTTTAGTTTCTCAGTTGGTGCTTTTCGACTCTGCATTTTTCTTCCTCTATTCTTTCAGAACCTCACTTTCATCCTTTGGCTTTGCATACTCTTCCTTGCCCCAATATTTGAAGGAAGTTTTTAAATAACATTCATTTTCAAAACAAGCCAGGTGATACCTAAGTAGTAACAGGTATAACTGGTTAATTCCAGAGGGTAACTATTATTTTTAACTTTTAAAAAGCGTATAATTGTCAGGTTGGGCAATTATTATAGGGTTGAGGATTGCCTCATGTGTGACCTTCCTTTCCTATTCTACCTACATGTCTAGTTCTCTCTGTTAGTCTGTTGTCCACTTAAAATATCAGTTGAACGGTAAGCTCCACAAGGGCAGGGCATAGTGTATACTTACTGAGTATTTCTTGAACAAATGCATGCACGTGTACCTGTAACTACCCAGGGTTTGGGAAACTAGATTTTTAAAAATATTTTGAAGGAAAAGGGTTGTTACTGGCTATACTTAACTTTTATTTTTTCTCTCCTTAAATCAACATGTTATTCTTCAGCAATGATGTTTACAAAACCAAATAAAACAGAATTAATCGTTTCCCACTTCAGGGAGTCTGTACCCAGTGGGGTGACGTCACTGTCATATTTAGGAGAGGCCAGATGATATAATTGCCTTTATAAAACTTTCTGTTGCAATTTAAAAGAGCATAGTGACTTACTACCAGAAAAGCTTTGTGCCACCGTATTCTTGCTTATATGTAGGGACCACTTAACCAAAGGGATACTTTTGTTTAGATTTTTAAAAAGTTTTAGTTTCATGCCCTCTAGATTTTTAAAATATGATCTTATTATATGATTTATTGTTTTGATCTCTCTCTCTATATATATTTTTTGAGATGCAGTCGGAGTGCAGTGGCATGATCTCAGCTCACTGCAACCTCAGCCTCTCGGGTTCAAGTGATCCTCCCGCCTCAGCCTCCCAAGTAGCTGGAATTACAAGTGTGCACCACCACGCCTGGCTAATTTTTGTATTTTTAGTAGAAACAGGGTTTCCCCTTGTTGACCAGGCTGGTCTCGAACTCCTGACCTCAGGCGATCCTCCCACCTCAGCCTCCCAAAATGCTGGGATTGTAAGCATGAGCCACTGTGCATGGCCTCTTTTATAATTTTAAATTACAGAAAATTTGTTTAAGATAGTTCAGAGGTCCCGTGTAATGTGCACCCAGCTTCCCCTAATGTTAATATTTTATGTAACACTAGTGTGATACTATTAACTAAACTAAGGAATTTATTTGGATTTCCCTTGTTTTTCTACCAAAATCTTTTTCTTTGGTTTCAGAATTCAAAATTATTATACATGTTTATTTTAGAAAATGTATGTTTATAAAAGCGTAAAACAAAATACAGTAATCTTCCTACCCAGAGACAACTACTGATATTTTTAGTATATATCCCTCATTCTTTTTTTTTTTTTTTTGAGATGGAGTCTTGCTCTGTTGCCCAGGCTGGAGTACAGTGGTATCATCTTGGCTCACTGCAACCTCCATCTCCCAGGTTCAAGCGATTCTCCTGTCTCAGCCTCCTGAGTAGCTGGGATTACAGGCTTGTGCCACCATTCCTGGCTAATTTTTTGTATTTTTAGTAGAGGTGGGGTTTCACCATGTTGGCCAGATTGGTCTCGAACTCCTGACCTCAGGTGATCTGCCCACCTCGGCTTCCCAAAGTGCTGGGATTATAGGCATGAGCCACCACACCTGGCCTCTCCATACTTTTTTACGTGGAGAATATAAATCCATTCCCCCCAAAACTGTTGAGATTTCCCTAAAAGACAGGTTTCAAACCTATTTTATGTACTGTTTTGCATTTTGCTTTTTTTTTTTTTGAGCTGGGTTCTTACTCTGTCACCTGCGCTAAAGTGCGGTGGCACAATCATAGCTCACTGCAACTTCGACCTCCCCAGGCTCAAGTGATTCTCCCACCTTAGCCTCCCAAGTAGCTAGGACTACAGGCACTCATCACCACACCCAGCTAATTTTTTTTTAGTGTTTTTTGGTAGAGATGGGATTTTGCCATGTTGCCCAGGCTAGTCTCGAACTCCTGATCTCAAGGGATTCCCGCCCCCCACCTCAGCCTCCCAAAGTGCTAGGATTAGAGGCGTGAGCCACCACACCTGACCCACATTTTGCTTTTTGAATACTTAGTATAGCATTTAGTTTTTTTGTGAACCTCTTGCCATGTTTGCTGTTTTTAATACATGTAGTTACATAGTCATAGGTTGTTTAATGACAGTGACATGTTCTGAGAAATGGGTCGTTAGGCAATTTCATCATTGTGAACATTATAGAGTGTACTGACAGAAACCTAAATGGTATAGCCAACTGTGCACCAAGACTGTATGGTACAGCCTATTGCTCTTCGGCTACAAACCTGTGCAGCATGTGACTGTATTGCATACTGTAGGCAGTTATAACACAGTGCTCAGTATTTATGTATCTAAATATATCTAAACACAGAAAAGGTACTATAAAACAGTATAAAAGATTATAAAATGGTCCGGCTGTATAGGGTGCTTACCACGAATGGAGCTTGCAGGACTGGAAGTTGCTCTGGGTGAGTCAGTGAATGAGTGGTGACTGACTGTGAATGCCTAAGACATTACTGTACACCACTGTAGACTTTATAAATACTGTACACTTATGCTACACTAAATTTATAAAACAATTTTTTAGTAATGAGCCTTAGCTTACTATAACCTTTTTAGTTTATAAACTTTTAAATTTTTTTGACTTTTTGATTCTTTTATAATAACATTTAGCTTAAAACACAAACACACCGTACAGCTGTACAAAAATATTTTTTTCTTTATGTCCTTATTCTATAAGCATTTTTATATTTTTAAAATTGATTTTTTTTCTCTTTAAACTTCTGTGTTAAAACTAAGACAGTCTAAAACAACAACAACAACAGAAAAAACTAAGACACGATCACAAACATTAGCCAAGGCCTATACAAGGTCAGGATCATCAGTATCACTGTCTTTCACCTCCACATTTTGTCCCACTGGAAGGTCTTTAAGGGCAGTAACATGCATGCAGCTGTCATCTCCTATAAGAAGAGTGTCTTCTTCTGGAATGCCTCCTCAAGGACCTGCCTGAGGCGCTGCTTGAGAAGGTGTCATTCTTTTCAGAAATATTGATACGTCCATGGTGGTTTGCTAGATTTGTTCCTTTTTTTATCATAGATATTCATGAATAATGTGCTCTGCTGTGACTTCACTAGTCTATAGGAATTTTTCAGCTCCATTATATTCTTATGAGACTACTGTATATGCAGTCTGTCATTGACTGAAACATTACTATGTGGTGCATGACTGTAGTTTATTCCCTATTTTTAGATATTTTGTTGTTTCCATCTCTTTGCTCAGTTAATTCTTCATGATTTTAAGTAAAAGGCCAACTGTTTGTGTCTTCTCAATCTTTTCCTCCCTAACAAATGAGAAATATGACACTCATCATTACAGTGGCTCAATAAGCCAGTGATTCTAAATGTATGTATATTATGTGGAACCACTTGAAATTGCCTTTTTTTTTTTTGTCTGTAGCAAATTTTTTACTATTGGCAATTTTATGTGGTTCAGCCTAATAGCTTAAAAAAGCTTTCTAGGTTATTCTGACCACCCTGCATCCCTGTCACATCTCTCACTTCCCTGAGAATCTGCATTTAGAGTAGTGAGCTGTTTCTGAAGCCTTTGGACTAGGCAACAATGTTGACAAACTCACCTTCCAGGAGTCTCTGATAAACACAACATCCTGAAGACATATCCTTGTGTTGATGACATACGCAGAGAACTTTAACTATAGTGACTTGCATCTGTGTGTCAATACAATGGAAATAGACTTCTGAGTTTTCACCTAAGCTCTGCAAGAGAGCCTGATGTTCCTCTATCCTGGTTCCATATCTGTAGTGACTAGCTAAGGACAGTGGTGCCACCCAGTGGCACGTTGTAGACAAGCTGCTGATGTTGCTCTAGCACTCTTCACTGTATCAAATTCTTCTTTCCTTTCCCATCCCTTTCCCTTCCCCTTCCCTTCTTCTCTTCTTCTTTCCCTCCCTCCCTCCCTCCCTTTTTCCCTCCCTTCCTTCCTCCCTCCCTTCTTCTCTCCCTTTCTTCCCTTCTCCCTTCTCCCTTCTCTCCTCCGTCCCTCCCCTTCTTTCTTTTTGTTTTCTTTCCTTTCTCAGAGTCTCACTCTGTCACCCAGGCTGGAGGGCGGTGGTGCAATCTCGGCTCACTGCACCCTTCACCTCCCAGGTTCAAGCGATCTTCCCACCTCAGCCTCTGGAGTAGCTGAGACTACAGTCATGTGCCACCACAGCCTGCAAATTTTTGTAGAGACAAGGTTTCCCCATGTTGCCCAGGCCAGTCTCAAACCCCTGGGCTCAAATGATCTGCCCACCTCAGCCTCTTGAGTAGCTGGGACTACAGGCACCTGCCATGGCACCTGGTTTTCTTTTTCTTTCTTGTATGCTCTTCCACATTCATGGTCTCACTTTCCTTTTATTTGCTCTTCCACATTCATGGTCTCACTTTACTTTTATTTTCCCCACCTGTGCCACTGGTATTTATGAGCTTCATTTCGGCCAGCTGATAATATTCAGGGAGCTACACTAGCCACATAATTTTGCTGTGATACCCTTATTTTAATAAAGCTTTGGAATATAGGATGTGAAATAATAAGTGTAAACACACCAAACACACTATCACTTACTCTGCTTATGAAGTCATGGTTCTTACCCAGAATTGGCATCAAGTTTGTTCTTGGTCAGAATGTGGCACTTCTTGGCCAGGCATGGTGGCTCACCTCTGTCATCCCAGCACTTTGGGAGGCTGAGGTGGGAGGGTCACTTGAGCCCAGAAGTTTGAGACCAGTCTGGGCAAGATGGTGAGACCCTGTCTCTACAAAATCTTTAAAAATGAACCAGGCATGATGGTGAGTGCCTGTAGTCCCAGCTACTCAGGAGGCTGAGGCGGGAAGCTTGCTTGATCCCAGGAATTTGAGGCTGCAGTGAGCTGCGATTGTGCCACTGTGCTACAGCCTGGGCAACAGAGCAGGACCCCATTTCTTTAAAAAAAAAGCCACTTCTGTTCAATGGTGAGACTCCTAATACATGAGAGGAGGCTCTCCTATGTATTTCAAATGTGGAGAGGCATATACTTCTACTCAGATTGAAAGACTTAGCTTGGAAATCCTTTTTTGGTTTTCTTTCTACATAATGTGACTTGTTATTTCATTCCAACTTAATTCCAAAAATATTTCTTCAGCACCTACTGTGAACCAGTACTGTGCTAGGCCCCAGGTATTACAGTGGTTATCAAGACAGACATGACCTCTGCCTCTAAGGAGCTTACAGCCTAGCAGGGGAACAGAAACTTAGACAAGTTTAAGTGCTATTCTGTAGAGTACTTTGAGGTCAAATAGTAGAGGCACCTCACATAACAGGAGGTCAAGGAAGGCTTTCTACATATTTCATTTAAATAAAGACCTAAAGGGAAGCAAGAAAAGGCAGAAGAGAATGTTACTGGCAGAGGGAAAAGCATGTGCTAGAAGCAGAGATGAGAGATTAAGCGTGATGCTTTTGAGAAATTAAAAGAAGTTCAAGTTCATAATGGCTAGAGCTATAAGATCAACTCATTTAAGCCTCATGACAGTACCTGTAAGTAATAATATTATCCCCTCCATTTTTATGGTTGTGGCAAATGAGGAAAAGATGTTAAATATTTTGCCCTAGGTCATCCATCTCTAGTAAAGTGGCACAGCCAGGATTTGAACCCAGGTCATCTGGCTGTAGTATATTGGCTCCTAACTACCATACTGGATTGCCGCTCAGCTGGGGCATAGTCTTCCTTAGTAAATGGAATGGTCTGTCTGGTACTACATATCATAAAAAGAGCTGGAGCTTATAGGATCTGGATTAGTTTAGAAATACAGGTTTGCTTTAGTCTTTTATTCTTGATTGGGAATGAACTGCTTCATTTGATATGCAACTCTGAGGCTATTGACACATATTTTCCAGAAAATCATAGATGGGAAATTATAACTGGTTACATATTTTATTGCAAAAATAAAATTAGTGTGAAATATGTATTTCCTGCAAGGCTAGGGTTTTTGTTTGATTATTAAAGTTAATTTGGCAATATCCTTTTCTCTGATTTTTAAAGTTAGTTAGGCTGAGTGCAGTGGCTATTGCCTGTAATCCCAACCCTTTGGGAAACCAAGGCCGGAGAATCACTTGAGCCCAGAAGTTTAATACCAGCCTGGTTAAGATAGTGAGATGCTTACTCTACAAAAATAAAAATAAATTAGCCGGATGCAGTGGTGAGTTACTAAGTCCTAGTTATAGGAGGCTAAGGCAGGAGGATCCCCTGAGCCCAGAAGTTCAAGGCAGCAGTAAGCTGTGATTGTGCCACTGTACTCCAGCCTGAGTAACAAAGCAAGACCCCATCTCTAAAAAAAGAAATAAAAATTAAAAAATAAAGTTAGTTAAGGGGTGAACATAACTTATTAAATAGGACTATAATTTTTTTTTTTTTTTTGAGGCGGAGTCTCGCTCTGTCGCCCGGACTGGAGTGCAGTGGCCAGATCTCAGCTCACTGCAAGCTCCGCCTCCCGGGTTTACGCCATTCTCCTGCCTCAGCCTCCCGAGTAGCTGGGACTACAGGCGCCCGCCACCTCGCCCGGCTAGTTTTTTTTGTATTTTTAGTAGAGACGGGGTTTCACCGTGTTAGCCAGGATGGTCTCGATCTCCTGACCTCGTGATCCGCCCGTCTCGGCCTCCCAAAGTGCTGGGATTACAGGCTTGAGCCACCGCGCCCGGCCTTGGACTATAATTTTTTTAAAGTCACAAATTAAATACCTATACACGGAGATATTTTCTTACAATGCATCTGATTTATCTTATATGTGTTTAAGATACAAGTGTGTTCTTTGTGAGATGAGAAATTGACTTCAGTTTGAAGTCATCAGTTAAGGTGTTAATCTAGATTCTAGAAATTAGATAATAAATGTTGCACATAAACGAAGATTGTAGTAATTTGATATAATTGAAACACTTGGAATAAAGAGTCTTGTGTGTGTATGTGATTAATGGTGTACAGCTGGTGCTTTTATTTACTTGCCCATCGTATATGACTGTGGATTCAAACAGGAGTTTTTACTTGGAAGTGTTTTTCCATGAGTGAAGGTTGGCTTCTGCTAATATACCCATGCCATACCTATACTACCTTGTTCTCTGTGGGACAAAAGTTAGGATACAACTAGGGTCATCATTAGGATATTTTTGCAAAAGAAAGAGGGATTTGATAATTATGCTGGGACAACCACAGGACAGTCCTTGGAAAGCTGGGAAATGTGTTCACTTTCATTTTATTTTAATTTAATTTAATTTAATTTTACTTTATTTATTTTATTTTATATTTTATTTTTTGAGACAGTTTCACTCTTGTTGCCCAGGCTGGAGTGCAATGGCCTGATCTTGGCTCACTGCAATCTCTGCCTCCCGGGTTCAAGCAATTCTCCTGCCTCAGCCTCCTGAATAGAGGGGATTACAGGCATGCACCACCAGGCGCAGCTAATTTTGTGTTTTTAGTAGAAATGGGTTTTCTCTGTGTTGGTCAGGCTGGTCTCGAACTCCCGACCTCAGGTGAGCCGCCTGCTGCGGCCTCCCAAAGTGCTGGGATTACAGGCGTGAGCCACCGCACCCGGCCTTGCCTTCATTTTAACCAGTTTATCTGGGGATCAAGTTTGTGACTCTAGCTTCAGAAGTACTGGCTCAACCCAGTTTAGTGAACCATCAACGACAGAGAGATTTCCCTTTGGAGTAAAAATGTTAATTTTTGAGTAAATATTCTATTGTATTATTATATTTGAATTGTATGCATAGCAGCTGTATTCTTTTTATACTTTCTAGCATTGTGAACCCCATGCTGCCAGACCTTGTTGGGGTTATTACAGGACACATTTGTAGATGTGTGGGCTTTACAGGAAGTGAAATTACTTAATGATACTTTACCACTGCTTGAAACATTTTGAAATAAGAACTTTGAGAGAAAGAAATGATTCAGCCTTTTCTGCCTCCTACTTTTCGAAATCAGTTAGTACACATTTGTAATGTGATAGCACAGTTGATTGGAATGTCTGAAGCTAGACAGGTAAGATGATATCCTCTGAAGTTTGAGTATTTGGTCCCAGAACCACGTTGTAAAGAAGAGAGTACTGATGGAAAGCTCACTTCTGAAATACCCTCCTTTCACAGGCCCTCTGATCACCCGTGTGGAAAGTAGCCCTCTGGGTCTACTAATCACAGACATCAAATGAATGATATTCATTTGGTTCCTTTTGCTTAAGTTACCTTCTCCTGGGGCAGGCTTCATTTCCTGTAGGGGACTAATTCTGGTCAGTTGAAAAACATTTTCATTATGGGGCAGAAGGTTGCAAGTATGGCATGGTACCTATTCAGTCTCGTGCAGATATAATCTGGCATTTGAGTTCCCATTTGTTTTGTTTTAATAGGATAAGTAAGTAGAACTCTTAGCTTTAAAGAAATTATACTTTCATCTGTGAAGAACCCCTCGTGATTGTCTGGCTTTTTGATCCTGTCTGTTCACTTGCTATTACAGGTTGAGTATCCCTTATCCAAAATTCCTGGGGCCAGAAGTGTTTGGATTTTGGAATTTTTCAGGTTTTGGAATATTTGCATTATATACTGACTGGTTGAGCATCCCTAATCCAAAAATCTGAAGTAGTTCAATGAGAATGTCCTTTGTGTCATGTTGGTGCTCACAAAGTTTCAGATTTTGGAGCATTTCAGATTTTGGATTTTTAGATTAGGGAGACTCAGCTTGTACTAGTCAATTTTTGTTAGTCACGTTTTGACATAGGGGGCCACAAGGATGCTTAGCTTCAGAAAACAGTTAACCATGGTAGTTATAGTAAGGAAGAAAACCCTCATTTTATTTAGTTTATAGATTATATTACATGAGCAAAAGAAGAGTTTATTTTGCTTTGAGCCTAATTTAAAAACAGAAGAGTCTAACCTGCTTTCCTTAGTACAGGTAAATCCAAGTTTTAGCTCCTTTTACAGTATTACTTTGCCACTTGAGTAGGGCTAAACACCTTTTGGACCATATTAATTGTTACTATCAATACACAGACACACATTAGAATTAATTGAAAGGCTGGTGCTGTATTTTCTACTTTATTATTAAATGATAAAAGTGACATTCACTGTAGAAGTTTTAGAAAATGTAGGGAAATTATAAGGATAAAACTAAAAATAACCTCTAGGTGGGCGCAGTGGCTCATGCCTATAATCCCATCACTTTGGGAGGCTGAGGCAGATGGATCGCTTGAGCCCAGGATTTGGAGACCAGCCTGGGCAATATGGTAAAATCCTGTCTCTACCAAAAATACAAAAAAGTAGCATGTGGTGGCGCATGCCTGTCGTCCCAGCTACTCAGGAGGCTGAGGTGGAAGGATGGCTTGAGCCCAAGAGGTCGAGGCTGCAGTGAGCCGAGATTGCACCACTGCTTTCCAGCGTGGGTAACAGAGCAAGACCTTGTCTCAATTAAAAAAAAAAAATCACCTGTAATTCTACAACCTAGAGATTAACATTTTGGTTTATAGCCTACATAAATTTGAGGAAGTTGATCTTGCGTATGAAATTTCATCTTAAACCAATTTTACTTCATATATCTTAAACATTTTCTCATACTCTTAAATACTCTGGCAATACTGCATTTGATGGCCGTATAGTATTTGATCACATGGATACATTATTTTACCAATCTCCTATTGGGCATTTGAAGTTGTTCCTATTTTTTTTCTGTTATCTGTACCACCATGATGACTGTCCTCTATTTTTTGTGTGAATCTCTAATGATTTCCTTTAGGATAGGGGTCCCCAACTCCCAGACCATGGACCTGTACTGGTCCATGGCCTCTTAGGAGCTGTGCTGCATAGCAGGAGGTGAGCGACAAGTGAGCATTTCTGCCTGAGCTCTACCATTGGTCCCTGGTGCCCAAAAGTTTGGGAACTGCAGCTTTAGGATATTCCGAGAAATAGAAAGTGAAATTACAAGTGCAGGAAGTATAACTGAAGGCCTGTTGTCACGTATTGCCAAGTTGTTTTCTATTTAGCGTGTACTAATTTCTACTTCTGTCAACAGTATATAAAGTGCCTTTTTGTATACTTTTGGCAGCACTAATTTCTTTATTCTTAATTGGCACTAGTTTTTATGGACCCGCAGCGCATTGCTATCTGTTTTAGTAAATAAAAGTTACTCATGGCAGAAATGAAAGTAAGGATGCGATATTATAAGTAGTAGTACTGCAAGGAACTGGTAACCCCAGCTGGTACTTTGAGAATTGTCTAAACGGACTATATTTTAACTCTAAGAGTCTATGTTTCTAAAAATATATTTTTCCTTTCTGAAATGCTTTATCAGTCTCTAATGTAGAGGAAAGTGCTAATTTTTTCTCCTAAAATTATAATTCCATATGTACTTTCTGCTCATTATGTTAGGCATTTCTCTGTGTGTAAGACTTACGTTTTTGTCATTTTAAACAAAAACAAAACATACCTTCTGGCAAAAATTATACAAATTTTGTGGGAAGTCTTGATTGTTACACAGGAGTACTTTCTGGTTAAGAACACTTAAGGTAACAAACAATTTCTTCAAGTATTGTTCAGGTCTCTAGTATTTTAATGAATGTCTTGTAAATTCAGATTCATCCATGTATCAACACACTTCTTGACTAAACTTGGAAGGGAGGGAGAGTTATGGTAAGGTCAGTGTTTGCTGTTACGTAATCTGTTTGTCCAAAATATTTAAAAATCAGTATCGTAAGATTCTTGATTCTGAGTCAATTACCAGTGTGACAGCAATTTTCATATGTTGAAAGTTTTTTCCCCAGTAGTTGTTTCATAATAATCAAGCTGTTTCTTAGGTGTGGACCTAAAAAAGCATGATCTGTTGATTTTTATGACTTTGAAAAATTCTAACTTAAATGCAATTGATATATTCAGAGCTCATAAAGAGAATGTCCTTTCACTGTTGATACCACGCTAATTTAATTCTAGGTAACTGAAATAATAGGAATGGTGTACTTTCTTGTTTTTTCATATTCTCACATTCATCTTTTATCTAGTCTCAAGATCTTAAGAGTAAAGCTGTAATTACAACTGATTAGAAAGAATTTCCTAATTTTAGTACAGAGGGAAGTACATAGGGTGCTTTCTTAATGTTCTAGAAAGCAGACCCTATTTTAGCTTCTTAGTCACGGAGTAGGGGGAACTGTTTCTTTCTTTTTAAAATTATTTTATAGTTATTGTTATGTTCAGTTTTTAAAATTCTTACAACACTCTGTGAGGAAGGTAAAGAGTAGATTAATAAATTTTAACGTCAACCTCGTACTTCACTCCATAATTTATTTGTGTTATAGTAAGTTATTTTAAGCTAGTATATACCCCATTCAAAAGTCAAGATTTAAATATTATTGCTAAAAAGTAAATGGGGCCTGGTGTGGTGGCTCACACCTGTAATTCTAACACTTTGGGAGGCTGAGGCGGGCGGATCACCTGAGGTCGGGAGTTCCGAGACCAGCCTGACCAACGTGGAGAAACCCCGTCTCTACTAAAAATACAAAATTAGCCAGGCGTGGTGTCGCATGCCTGTAATCCTAGCTAATCGGGAGGCTGAGGCAGGAGAATCGCTTGAATCTGGGAGGTGGAGGTTGTGGTGAGCCAAGATCGCGCCGTTGCACTCCAGCCTGGGCAACAAGAGTGAAACTCCACTTCTCAGAAAAAAAAAAAAAAAAAGGAATTTTCTGGCATTTAAAAAACTTTCTATTTGTCACTAAATATGAGGGATGGGTGGGTTTGTGGTTAAAAAAAATAAATAACAACACTTTCCCAAAAGGTACATATTTAAACTGAATTTCAAAGCTGAGATAAAAAGTATGGCTCAGAAACTGGAGATTTCAATTAAGCCTCAGGTAAAGGAAGCACATAGGCAGAATAAACCACACAGACAAAATGTCAAAGCAGGCAATGTTTGTCTTTGAGCATCTTCCATTTCTTATTTTAGTAGGCATCTCACTGGTTCCCTGTGTCTTTTACCCTGCTTTTTGTCACTGGTAGCAGAACAAGCTAAACTTCCTTAAGCAAAACTGTCCTAAGAGATGTATACTGCAGAGACTTCCTAAAGAGAGATGGATGGATTCATTTGGAAACCTCTGTGTGCACACTCTAATTGGTATTCATTTTTCCCTGGAGAATGATTACACCTATATAATTACAAAGTTGCCTTTGAAAACTATTGGCACCAAAAATGGACAATAATTAATCACCCATCCCTCATTTTTTAAAACCATTTTATTGTGGTATGATTGACATAAAGAAAGCTGTAAAAATGGAATGTAAACAACTTGGAGAGAATAATCACCACAATCTATGCCATAAACCCATCCATCACCTCCAAAAGTTTCCTTCTGCCCTCTTTTGTATTGTTATTTGTGTGTATGTGTGATAAAAACACTTAACATAAGATTTACCCTATTAGCAAATTTTAAAATACACAATGCAATATTGTTAAGTATAGGCACTATGCTGTACAGTAGATCTCTGGGACCTTTTCATCTTTCATAACTGAAACTTTGTATCATTTGACTAATACCATCCTGTTTCTCCCTCTACCCAGCCCCTGGTCACCACCATTCTGCTCTCTGCTTCTTTGAGTTTGACTATTTTAGTTTCCTCCTATAAATGGTATAATGTAGTATTCGTCCTTCTGTGTCTAGCTTATTTCACTTAGCATAGTGTCCTCCAGGTTTGCCCAAGAGAAGAGTTTCTTTTTTAGAGACAGGCTCATTATCTTCACTTTAAAGCCTATTTTGGTTCTGAGAGTCTACAACTTGGTATGTCAGGAGTGAAATTTGTGTGCTTGCAGTTCATTAGGCACTTGATAGATCTACATCAGTATTTATATATCTCCATACTAATCACAGGGGAGAATTTATGTAACAAAATGAATGATAATAGAATTATTAGCTAAGATTGTAATTTTTCTCTTGGCATTCAAACTAGACTCTGTCTTTGAGTTTAGATGAAGAGAATGGGTCTAGGATAAATAAGCATTGCTTATTTGCTTTAATTTTTACCTTAGATAAGAAAAATAAAAATAAATAAACTGCTTCAAAATGGATAAAGTGAAAACTATCAGAATACTGCATATTTATCTATGCAGAGAAATAGATAATGGATATGTAATTTGTCATGGATATGTAATTTGGTCATGGATATGTAATTTGGTGTCTCAAGCAAGAAGGCATCAGAGAATGTGAATATGGCATAGTTTATAAGATCTTTGACCTAGTAATCATACTTCTAAGAAATGCGAGGGAATAATTTTATAGTCTTGAAGTGGGAAAATGACCCAGAAGCCATAAAGGAGATACATTTTACTACTAAAAACTAAAAAACAAACAACAACAAAAAACCCCACAATATTTATCCAAAACAAGCACTCAAAACAGAGTAAAGCTATAATGGAGAAAATATTTGCAATATCTCAAAGGGCTTATTTCCTTAATATACAAAGGGCTCTTATGAATCATAAGAAAAAAATGAAAAACCAAGTTGAATATGGGCAAAGAACTTGAGCAAGTAATTTATATAAGAAATTCAGACATAGTGAATTTTTTTTTTTTTTTTTTTTTTGAGATGGAGTCTTGCTCTGCAGTGGTGCGATCTCGGCTCCCTGCTACCCCCACCTCCCAGGTTCAACCAATTCTCCTGCCTCAGCCTCCTGAATAGCTGGGATTACAGGTGCCTGCCACCACACCTGGCTAATGTTTGTATTTTTGGTAGAGACAGGGTTTCACCATGTTGGCCAGGCTGGTCTCAAACTCCTGACCTCAAGTGTTCTGCCCGCCTTGGCCTCCCAAAGTGCTGGGATTACAGCATGAGCCACTGTATCAAGCCAGTGAAATATTTTCATATGTTCATTGTCTAATAGTGAAAAGCAAAAAATTAAGACAGTGTTTTTGGTATCTGTCAAACAGTTCAATCTAGTATTGGAGGAGATATGGGGAAATGGGCATATTAATATACTGCTGGTGGGAATATGAAACACTATATTCTTTTTTAGAGGGCATTTTTACATTTTTATAAAAAAAATTTTAGACTTACAATAGAGTTGCAAAAATTATACACCTTTACCCAATTTCCCCTAATGTTAACATGTTACACAATTATAGTACAATTATAAAAACTAAAAATGTTCCTAATCTGGGTTAATCTAATGTTTTTTCATGATTTGATTGAGATTATGCAATTCGGGCAAGAATACCACAAAAATGATGCTGTGTTCTTCTCAGTGAATCAAGCTAGGGCTTACATGATATAGATGCACCTTATTACTGGTGATGGTAAGTCTGATCACCTAGTTAAGATGGTATCAACTGTGTTTTTCTACAGTAATGTTATTATTTTCCCTTTTGCAATGAAGTAATATCAATACACTTTTTATTAATACATATTTGGGGGAGATCCTTTGAGACCATGTAATGTCCAGTTTCAGCTTTTGCTCACCAGCATTAGCATTCACTGATGGATTTTGCCTGTAGTAATTATTCCTGTGGTGCTCTAATGGAGATTTTCTATTTCCTTTATTCCTTCTACATTTATTAGAATTCTTCTGTAAGGATGATTAGTCTCTTCTCCCTCATTTACTTATTCAGTCGTTCATTTATATTAGTACGGACTCATGGATATTATTTTATTCTGTGGGATATAATCTAGTATTACTGTTATTTGTTGCCCAGGTTGTGTTAATACCAGCTTTGGCCGTTGGGAGCTCTTTTTTGGTTGACCCCTGTGTCCTTTTCACATGTCCCCATTTAAAAAAATTCAGCCCTTCTTTATTCCTTGGCACCAGATGACACTAACCTCATCTTGAATATTTCCTGCCTCAGACCTGGAATCAACTGCTCCAAAGAGCTCTGGTTCCTTTTCTTAGAGAATTGTATTTGGAACCCAAGATCTGTGTGCTAGATCTGCTCATTGCTATTGGGGTATCGCAGCTTCTAGGCCTGGAGGGCAATTTTTAATAGACTAAATATAAAATGATCATACCCCTTTGAATCAGCAATTCTGCTAGATATAAACCCTCTAGAATCACTAGCATAAGTATATTGATAGGGATGTTCATTGTGATCTTTTGAATGATCAGAAATTAGAAAAACCCCAAATGTCTACCAACAGAGAATATGGGTTAACTTAATTGTGATGTCATGTAATCAATGGAATGCCATGAAATGGTTAAAAAGTAGATCTGTGTATTCTGCCATGGAAAGACATGTAAGAGAGTCAGTTTTTTGTTTTTCTTTTTCTTTTTGAGACAGAGGTTTGCTGTTGCAACCTCCGCCTCCTGGGCTTGAGTAATTCTCCTGCGTCAGCCTCCCGAGTAGCTGGGATTACAGGCGCCCACCACCATGCTCGACTAATTTTGTTTTTGTATTTTTAGTAGAGATGGGGTTTCACCATGTTGGCCAGGCTGGTCTTGAACTCCTGATCTCATGTGATCCACCCACCTCGGCCTCCCAAAGTGCTGGGATTACAGGTGTGAGCCACCGCACCCGGCCCAGTGTTTTTTTTTTTTTTTTTTTTTTTTTTTTTAAAGCAAGTTGCAGACATGTATAGATGGTATGATTCAATTTTTGTTTAAAAATTTTATGTGTTGGCCAGGCGAGGTGGCTGATGTCTGTAATCCCAGCGTTTTGGGAGGCTGAAGTGGGTGGTTCACTTGAGGTCAGGAGTTCAAGACCAGCCTGTCCAATATGGTGAAACCCTGTCTCTACTCAAAATACAAAAATTAGCTGGGCACTGTGGTGTATACACGCCTGTAGTCCCAGCTACTCAGAAGGCTGAGGCAGGAGAATCTCTTGGACCTGGGAAGTGGAAGTTGCAGTGAGCCAAGATCATGCCACCGCACTCCGGTCTGGGTGACAAAGTGAGACTCCAGCATCTCAAAAAAAAAAAAGTATGTGTGTATTAGAATATGCTTAGAAAAAGGGCTTCAAAGTTACCCACCAAACATAAAAACTGTTATTTCTAGGTGGTTGGATAAAAAAGGACACTTTCACTTCATTTGATATATTTTGTAATGTTTGAATATTTTTATTTTATTTTTTGTTTGTTTGTTTGTTTGTTTATTTATTTATTTATTTATTTATTTATTTATTTTGAGACAGAGTCTCACTCAGCCAGGCTGGAGTGCAGTGGTGTGATCTCTGCTCACCACAGCCTCCGCCTCTGGGATTCAAGTGATTCTCCTGCCTCAGCCTCCTGAGTAGCTGGGACTGCAGGTGTGTGCCGCCACGCCTGGCTAATTTTTGTATTTTTAGTAGAGATGGGGTTTCACCGTGTTTGTCAGGCTGGTCTCGAACTCCTGACCTCATGATCTGCCTGCCTCAGACTCCCAAAGTGCTGGGATTACAGGCATGAGCCACTGTGCCCAGCCCTGAATATTTTTTAAAAACTTTTAAAAAAAGTTTTCTATCTTTTCCATGAAGCAACGTATCTAGTTCATTCTTTACATTGCACAGGCTAGATTTTGGGTAGTTGTACTTATAACATTTATTTAATATGTTTTAATATTTACAAATCAGATGACTCACAATCTTTTTTTTTTTTTGAGACAGAGTTTCGCTCTGTCGCCGAGACTGAAGTGCAGTGGCGCCATCTTGGCTCACTGCAAGCTCCGCCTCCCGGGTTCCCGCCATTCTCCTGCCTCAGCCTCCCAAGTAGCTGGGACTACAGGCACCCGCCACCATGCCTGGCTAATTTTTTTGTATTTTCAGTAGAGACAGGGTTTCACCGTGTTAGCCAGGATGGTCTCGATCTCCTGACCTTGTGATCCGCCGG
Organism: Rhinopithecus roxellana; assembly: GCF_007565055.1. Lineage (NCBI taxonomy): Eukaryota > Metazoa > Chordata > Mammalia > Primates > Cercopithecidae > Rhinopithecus > Rhinopithecus roxellana. The sequence goes on along the minus strand of NC_044555.1, from coordinate 96,700,850 downwards.
CCTCAGCCTCCCAAAGTGCTGGGATTACAGGCGTGACCCACCGCGCCCGTCCGACTCATAATCTTATAACAACTTAGTCCTCCTGTGCTACACATCCACATATACTCTTTTTTTTTTTTTTTTTTTTTTTTGAGGTGGAGTCTCGCTCTGTCACCCGGGCTGGAGTGCAGTGGCCGGATCTCAGCTCACTGCAAGCTTCGCCTCCCGGGTTCACGCCATTCTCCTGCCTCAGCCTCCCGAGTAGCTGGGACTACAGGCGCCCGCCACCTCGCCCGGCTAGTTTTTTGTGGTTTTTAGTAGAGACGGGGTTTCACCATGTTAGCCAGGATGGTCTCGATCTGCTGACCTCGTGATCCGCCCATCTCGGCCTCCCAAAGTGCTGGGATTACAGGCTTGAGCCACCGCGCCCGGCCTTTTTTTTTTTTTTAAATGAGACAGAGTCTCAGTCTGTCAGCCAGGCTGGAGTGCAGTGACGCAATCTTGGCTCACTGCAACCTCCGTCTCCCGGGTTCAAGCAATTCTTGTGCTTCAGCCTTACCAGTAGCTGGGATTACAGGTGCGCACCATGGCGCCCGGTTAATTTATTTTTGTATTTCTAGTGGAGAGGGAGTGTTTCACCATGTTGGCCAGGCTGGTCTTGAACTCCTGACCTCAGGTGATCTGCCCGCTTTGGCCTCCCAAAGTGCTTGGATTACAGGCGTGAGCCACCGTGCCCGGCCACATTCACATATATTCTTTTTTTTTTTCTTTTTTTGAGACAGAGTCTCACTCTGTTGCCCAGGCTGGAGTGCAGTGGTGCGATCTCAGCTCACTGCAACCTCCGCCTCCCTGGTTCAAATAGTTCTCCTGCCTCAGCCTCCTGAGTAGCTAGGATTACAAGCATCCACCACCACGCCGGGCTAATTTTTGTATTTTTAAGAGAGGCGGGGTTTCACCATGTTGGTCAGACTGGTCTCGAACTCCTGACCTTCTGATCTGCCTGCCTCAGCCTCCCAAAGTGCTGGGATTACAGGCGTGAGCCACTGCGCCTGGCTCACATATACTCTTAAGGGGAAAAGAAAAGTTTCTCCCACAGCTTAGCCTGTGAGTGACACCTTCCGTAGTTTGGCTTACGACAGTTTTTTAGTAGTTTTTAATGTGTCATTTTCTTGTTCCTTTATGGTTTTTAAAATAAATTTTAAGTATACAATTTTTAGTTTTGAAAATTTTGGAAGACACTAAATCAGCAGAAAAAACCCAAAATATATGCAAATATTAAAACAATTCACCTCTAATCCTACCACCCAGCAATAACTGTTAGTATTTGAAATACATTTTGCTAATTTTTCTATGAATATGTGACACTCAAATATATGTACGTATGTAGAATGGAGTCATACATACTGTTTTTGACCTGTATTATTTCTTGATAACATTTCTAAACATTGAAATGTATTTTAGTATGGCAGTTTTAATCTACTATTTACCAATATGTGATTTCTGTATACTTATCTAAAATAAGACCTATCAAGGACCATTGCGTAGGGAATTGTTTTGAAAAGGACTTGGCCAGAATTTACTTTTAGATTTGAACATTAAGTGCTAAAAACTTTCTTAATATTTTTCTTTTCTTCTTTTTGTTTTTGAGACCGAGTCACTCTGTCACCCAGGCTGGAGTGCAGTGGCGTGATCTTGACTCCCAGGTTCAAGCGATTCTCCTGCCGCAGTCTTCCCAGTAGCTGGGTTATAGGCATGCACCACCACACCCAGCAAATTTTTGTATTTTTAGTAGAGACAGGGTTTCGCCATGTTGGCCACGCTGGTCTCAAACTCCTGACCTCAGGTCATCTGCCCACCTCAGCCTCCCAAAGTACTGACATAACAGGCATCAGCCACCACCCCCGGCCAAAAGCTTTCTTAATATTTTTCCACTGTTTTCTGAAACATTCTATTTTAAACTTATTAAGATCCATTTTTGAGACATTCAGTATAGGACGATGATTTTTCGTGCTTGAAACATTTCCAACAGATGCTATCACAAGTTTAGTATTGACTTTGCTTGTGGAAGAATGTTTTCAAAATATTGGTTAAGAGACCAACTTATTTGCAGAGAGGGCTAGAGCCAAACACATTAATGATTTGTTTTTAAGTCTGTCCCCATATATGAGGGTTGTCTGAAATTGAACACTGCCTTGTATTTGTATCAGTTTTTACTTTTTTTGTATCACTTTTTGCTCTCCTATTAGCTGCATGTACTTCGTTTTGCTCACTGGCATTTGGTGAGTTGGGCTTTCTCAGTGCTGCCTTCTTTTCTAATGGTAAGATAATAAACTCTTGATGCTGTATTATCCCTTTTTTCTTTTTTTAATGCCACCATGTTACTGTTAGGTTGAAATAAACAATATTATATGCTTCAGTCTGTTAACAATTTGCTAGGCTAAGACTTTCTAACTTTCTTATGTTACAAAAACCTTGCATATATCTGAAGTGAAAGAGTCTGAAGTTTGTTTTACAGTTTTAGCTAAATCATCCCAATTCCTGATCGTCTGTAAATTCAACCCGCATGGTGTTAATCTGCTTAGTTTTTTATATTAAATTATTTCTTCAATTTGTTTTAATATAATGCAAATTTAACAGGGAGGTGCTATTTTGTAGGAGGAGACTAGGAGAGAGGAGAGTGCGGGATCAGTTTTTCTGTTGTGTAGAACTAAATTAGGCTAGGTTACAAAATGTGATTTGGTTTCCTTTTCTTTCCCGGGTAGCTGCTACTTTCTTTCATTTTTTTGTGATGAAAGAAATGGCTTTTAAGGTGATAGGCATTGAGAAAAATTACTTCCTTAGCATTAGAGAACCTCTGAGAGTTGCTTCTCCTGCTCAGCCAATTTGGGGCTAAGAGAATGGAGATGAGTAGAAGGTTTAAGCTGGGGCTCTCATCCAGCTTGGAGAATTCCCTGACACTCTCTAGTACCAAGGGTCAAGATTTGACTATCCTTTGCAAATATTTATTTATGGAGTTATTTTCCAAATTAAGCAAACTAGCAAGATAGTTTTGTGTTTTCCCTTATCCTTCTCCCCTGCAACTTCCACCTTTAGATCTTTAGATGATTTTATAGAAGGATGGGTTTTTTTTTTTTGGTCATTTATTTTTAAGTTATTGGAATTATCTATGGGGGAAATGTGTACGTTTTTATATAGAAGTATGAAGTTTTTCTTTCCCAGCATTCTCCTTGTGAGCTCTTTGGATCTTATTTTAATATAAGTGCCCCCGCCCTCCGCCCCGCCTTCATGTTAATAGCCAAAAAATAAGAACATATGAAATGGCATGACTTCTGTTTATAAGTAGTTTTAACTATTTGTGTTAAGACATATACTGATGCTGTCCCTGGTAACCCCTCAACAAAAGTAGATTGTGGATATTAACATAAAGTTGAAAGTAGTTCACTATTAGTAACTAGTCTTTGTTAGTAATAGGCTTGGGTATAAATCATTCTTTCCTTCATCTCTTTAATAGTAGCAAGGAGAAAATTAACTGTCTGAATTAACACCAGCTAGTTAGTGTGATGATTACAGTTATGTGGATGTTTGTATGACTTCCATGGGGGCGTCTAGACTAAAAAAACAAAAAAAAAAAAAACCCAAAAAACTCGAAGGGTTATTCTTGATACATAATCATATGCAAGTAGTAGTGAATACTGCTGGATGGAATAAAGCCTCAGTTATTTAGAGTATAGCATCATGCCCAGGGAGCCCCAGCTCTGTAGAAAGCAATATCAAATTACTGAAGGGCCTTATTTTACTATTCCAAGTATTCAGGTGGTAAGTAGTTTACTCCTGCATTGTCCAAAATAGGTCAACCCCAACCCTAAACTGACAAACATTTCTGGTGTATATATCTTTTTCTTTTTCCCTCCCTTCCTCCCTCCCTCCCTTCCTTCCTCCCTCCTTCCTTCCTTCCTTCCTTCCTTCCTTTTTCTTTTTCTTTTTTTTTTTTAAGACAGGATCTCACTCTGGTTGCACAGTCTGGAGTGCAGTGGTGCAATCTTGGCTCATTGCAGCCTTGACCTCCCAGACTCAGGTGATCCTCTCACTTCAGCCTCCTAAGTAGGTGGGACTACAGGCATGCACCACCATGTTTGGCTAATTATTTGTATTTTTAGTAGAGATGGGGTTTTGCCATTTTTCCCAGACTGGTTTTGAACTCTTGGATTCAAGGAATCTGCCTGCCTTGGTCTCCCAGGGTGCTGGGATTACAGGTATGAGCCACCATTGCCTGGCCCTTTTGGTGTATATCTTGAAAAATGTCACAAAAATGGTGTGTTTACAGACTGAAAGAAGATGGAAATATATTTAGGTTTCTACTTAGACTAGTGTCGTATTTGTATTTGGGAAGGAACCTTGTGTTGTTTCGAGGAACTTATTCGTTTTTGGTTTCGATGGGAGAATAGATGCCTATAGTCATCTGCGTGTGGGGATGGCTGTCTTGTGTGACTGACTAGTTTGCTGTGGTCAGACATTGTCTCTGTGTCTGAATATGGCTTTGGTCCTGACCATAGGGGATTCAGAGATACAAATAAAACCGTTAAGAACATGGCTCTTGCTTCTTGTCATTTTTCCATAGAGTTTCAACTACTGTTACTTAGAGTCTGGCTCAGTTACTTTCTGAGATTGTAATAGCACTAATTCTAGTCAGACACTCATCTCTAGTCATTTCTTGCTTTTCCTTTAGTAAAAAGGAAAAGCTTACGAGCTAAGGTGCGCAGATAATGTGAATAAGCACTCAACATTTCTTTTAAAGGGGCACTTGTCTCATGTCACTGTACTCATAAATGCTGTCTCTTACTGCAGATTGAAATCACAGAAGATATTCGTGTTCTTCTTAAGAGAAAAAGAGGACATTTGTAAGTATTTGTCCTTTAGAAATTCTAAATGTGTAATTTTATTAGCTTTTTGAGAAAAGTAAGTGACCATACTAATAGGCATCTTGACTCTTATAGAGGGAAAAACTCCACCAGTATTTATGACTGTGTTTAAAAAGGCACTATTTTATAGAGCAAAATAGGAAAACATTTTACCCTGTGCAGCTTCTAAAATTTAAACCATTTGCCACTCATTTGTAAAAGAGCAAGTGGTAATTAAAATCCAAGCAACATCTTTCTGTTTGAGTCCTACCCAAAACTGGAGTTAGAGATTAGAGTTCCAGTTCTGACTACTGAGGCTTATAGAATATGTGTCTTTGGTAAACTACTTAGTCTCTCGTTATCTCAGTTGCCTTATCTTTAAAATGGGTTTAGTAGTAAGTACACAATCAGGGGTTCATTATTATTATTATTGTTGTTGTTGTTGTTGTTGTTGAGACACAGTCTCCCTCTGTCTTCCAGGCTTGAGTGTAGTGGTGCCATCTCAGCTCACTGCAACCTCCGCCTCCCCCTCCCGAGTAGTTGGGATTACAGACACGTGCCACCATGCCCAGCTTTTTTTTTTGTATTTTTAGCAGAGATGGGGTTTCACCATGCTGCCCAGGCTGGTCTTGAACTCCTGGCCTCAAGTGATTATCCCACCTCGGCCTTCCAAAGTGCTGGATTACAGGCATGAGCCACCGCACCTGTCCTCAGTGGTTCGTTATTATTGATGAAGTTAAATCCATAGCAGTTTATGCTTGCCCTGATGCATTGAAGCTTATTGTTTTCTTTTTGTTGTTGTTTGTTTTTTGCCCCAAGATGGAGTCTTGCTCTGTCACCCAGACTGGAGTGCAGTGGCATGATCTCGGCTCACTGCAACTTCTGCCTCCTGGGTTCCAGCAATTCTCCTGCCTTAGCCTCCTGAATAGCTGAGATTATAAGTGCCCACCACGGCGCCTTACTAATTTTTGTATTTTTACTAGAGCAGGGGTTTCACCATGTTGGCCAGGCTGGTCTGAAACTGCTGACCTTGTGATTCGTCCACCTCGGCCTCCCAAAGTGCTGGGATTACAGGCGTGAGCCACCATACCAACCTGAAGCTTATTCTTTGAGAGACAGCCACAATGTATACTTGCGCCAAAGCTTATTGAAGAATAAACTTCAATGTATTGGGGCAAGTATACATTGAGGCTGTCTCTCAAACTGATTTAAGTGTATTTCTGATCTTCATAAATTTTTAAGTATATATTTCGTTGAGGCATCTATTCTAGACTACAATATGGAGTAAAAGAAATACAACAGAGCACTTAAAATTAAAATCATAGTGTTTGAGGCTTGGACTTTGAAATTTACCTATTCCCATAATCCCCAATTATTGACTTTTAGACCAGTGCTGGTTAGTGAAAACATTTTCACTGGTCCATGGTGAAGTGAGAAAAATAAGGCCAGCAGATCATGAGTTTTTAAAAGCTAAACATTTTCACTTTAAAGGAATGCTTCTTATAGAATATATCTTTCTAATTTAGGGGAATTAAACATGTTCTTTATCTCGTGAAATGATGGTGATAGTAAATGGTAGGGCTTTCAAAAAAATTCATGCTCGGCAAAACAACAACAACAACAACTTGGTAGCTCTGTGTCATTTCCCCCTACGATTCTTCTTTCTTTTACAGTTTTTACTGTTTTGTGATATCTTAAAATATGAACCCAACTTCTCATTTTACAGATGAGGAAACAGACATTGAGAGGTTAATTTGTTCCAGGTCTTACAGCTCAGCAGCTTGTGAACCAGGACGAAAACCCTATATGTGATACTGTCTCTCTAGAGTTCCTGGTTTTCTGAAAATTGCTTTCATTTTAATAGGTTATAAATTTGAAACTGAAGATATAGTAGTTCTTATGTGCTAATAACTATTTTTGATTTCCAAGTATAATGAAATTCAAAAGACCATGTTCTTGTATAGCGAAGTGCTGAAGTCCACTGATTAGCCTGCATTAGAAGAATCTTAAACATGGCCAAAGATTTTTATCAGCAGATCAGAATTAGCTGTCACCGAATTCAGCTACTTAGGTATTACACGCTCCCCAATGACTGACAAAGAAGTTAAAATATCAGTAAAGTTATTATTTCCTTTTGGAAGTTGACAGACTATACTGCCACTGTGAAGAGTGTAGTATTCAAACTTCTATAGTTAATTTAACTACAGAAAGTACTGTTTTCTCTCTCACAGATTCACACCCCCACACACAATACATATTTATACCAATCAATCTGCAGCCCATCTAGATTTGGAAGGGAAAAAACTACCAAGGTGAAGAGTAGAAGTTACCAGAAACATTGGCATGAACATATCTGGCCAGTTGTGTTCAGGAGATTGCAGATAGTACTCTGTGACACTTTGGAGGCTCCCCATTAATTGCCTTTGTTTGAACTTTCCCAAAGTATGTTTCAAAATGGAAATAATTAACTTCCATATCACCCTTGTCTCACTCATCTTACTGAAACATAAGCCAGATAAACAAATGAATGTGGAGGGAGAGAACAGAATGAAATGTATTCTCAATCCTAATGCGGAGACATTAACTCTAGGGGTACTTTTCCATGGCTTCTTATATTTGGCTTTGTGTGACTTACTTCTTTACGTAGGAATTCTTTAATTTCTGAAATGTCAGACATACTCAAAATGAAATGCTAATAAGGATAAAATGCATTTTTGAATTACCTGCTGTCTTTAGAATATGTGTCCTTCTGTTCTTTACTACGGCTAATATGTGAGCGTTGACTATATGGCCATAAAATTTCAATATTCAACAGATTATTGAATAATCTGTCTTTGAGTTCTTTAATTAGAATCACTTCTAAGATCCATTTAATACTGAAAAGCAGAATGAGTTTTTTGTTTTTTTTATCACGATACAATTTTGTATTATGGTAGTCAGGCAGCTGAATTATAGTCATTTATTTGGCCATTTTATAAGAAATGGTTTCAGACTACATTGTTGCATAATTTATTAACAGTCTGACATATTGGAAAGAACATTCATAAACTAACCTATTAAACTGGTTCCTCCTCTAGCAGATGGGGAGGGCAGATCATGTGGCAAAAAAGGGCATAGTTGTAAAATTCCCCCTGTAACATGAAGATATTCCTATGGGAAATACTACTGCTGCTTAAAGACTTTTTTGGAACCTACACTCATGGTTGAAAGCCCTAAGTTGTATTACTTTATTATAATAAATATGTAGGATTACAGGAAATAGATGTATAACCTATAGATATTTTGTATATTCTTCACTTGAAGAAAACACATTTGTTATAAAAGTTAACTTTAAAGTTAAATTCTATAACCCAATTATTTTTGGTTAACTTCTGTTAAAATCATATATATATCCCAACAGAGAAAAAGCACCCAGTAAATTGAAGACTTTGTAGATAAAATTAGTCTCCACTGTGGTACAATGGGCAGTTTAATTTAGCAGCAAGGTTTTGTGTACAGGGACCTGCAGCAGTTACTCTTTAGCATCAGGTGGACAACATTGACATTGTCATTGTGCTATCTGCTGCCCTTCTACAGCACTGAACCATTTGTATTGCTCTCTAAACACATATCACCCAGAACTTAGTTTTTGTCCGTTTTTCATTATGTTTAATAAAGTTTGATTACAGGTGCCCCCTCTAGCCTGATTTATCCTCAAGATTCCTTAGATGTAAGCTTTGGATTAAATTATTTACAACCAATTATTGGATTATATACAACCAATTCCCAGCTTTAGAAAGCTACATTTTTAAAAATCAAGTATATCTTGATCACTTGAAATGAGGAATAGATGTATAATTATACACAGTGTATGTGAAGTGTGTAGGCAGCAGCATTGGCTCCTAGAGCTCCTCATTTTAACATATACAGATAGGATACCGATTATAACATCCTATGACCTAGAAACAACATTATCTGATGCATGCTGGGGATCTTCTTAAGGCATGATAGGAGGGAACTCACTGTAGAGCATTAAAAGTATCTTCAACATGGCAGCTGAGGTGCTTTCTTTGCTGGGAAAAGCTGCAAAGAGACTGGCAGAATGGCGAATTCAGGAGTTAATACCTCTCCAGGTGATGAAGTAAACAGGGTCAGTTTATCTTGTGAGAGACGCACCCAGAGATCAGTCATAATTGTGAAAAGCTTCCAGTCAAACTAGCCAGGCACAGGTGTAATGTGTTGGTATACAGCATCTATATAGTCATCTTAGGTTTTGTTTTGCTTTTCTTGGTTTTAAAATGTATTTATTATAATTACTGTATATTTGAGCTTAAGGTTTGATTGCACAAGTTATTTTATATTGAATAGACTGCTTGTTATTTGCAATATAACAATTTGAATCAGATGAGACAAGTGCTGTAATGATACATGTATTTTACATGATTATTTCATCTTGCAGACTGATGAAAGATCTTGTTAGCAACTCTTAATGCCTTTATTTTCTTAAGGTATTGTCATTCTCTAAGTTTTAATGTTAAAGTATAAAGTTAATTGTAATGTCTCTTGTAAAGTTTGATTTCATTTACAAAGTGAAACCATTCTTAACCTAGTAGTTGAGCTTTCTCTTGTATGTTTTACAATCATTCCAAAAACAATTTGGAAGTTTTTAATAGTGTGTTAAAGAAAGTAAGATTTTAAGGAAGCACTCTGCCCCTTTACAAAAGTCTTTGTGATGCAACATCTATTTAGAAATATGATCTTTTAAAGTACAGCAAGTATTCTTACCTGTTTAATCTCTTGGAGCTTTTATAATTGTTTCCTGATTTAATGTTTACTAGTTACAACTAATCTGTTTCAGAAGGCAAATTGTCTCTTTATTTGGTGTTTAAATTACTCTTAAATAATGTGTAACTTGAAAATGAAACTTTAAAAAAGTAGCACTTATATTGTTAATTGTTGATTTTCAAATTGATTTAAAAACTATCGTTAAGATCTTATGTCAAGGACAAAGTTAATTTGTCACTACTGTATGTTTCAACTTGGCAGATGCATGGATCCTTGCTTGGTTTAGTTCATTTTCTAAAACTTTTGAAAAAATGTCTTGGCATTAACCAACTGCAGTTCAGTAGTTTTTCTCTTTCATTCTCAAATTGGTGTTGTGTCACATGCTTCTGGGTAAGACGATTTCTTCTTTTAAATTCAGACTTTAATTAATATGTAGTGTCTGTTTACTTTGTGTACTAGAGCTTAATATATCACTAATGCTTTTTGTGTTTAACCTGTCTTGGAGTGTTTGAAGTAACTGGAATGAAATACTTATTAAATCTCACCTCAGAACAAAAAAATAAAATAAAATTGAATCTGATTTTCACTAAAACTTCTAGTACTTACTAGACATCTAGACAGCCCCCGCCCCCAAGCAAAATGTCTTAGGATGTAGGACAGATCATTGCTCAAAATTGTTGCCAGTATTTCTTCATATCCAAAGTTTGTCACTCTCACTTATTTAGGTTATACCAATATGACTAGGATCACAGACAACTGAGCTAAAAACATGGACTTTAAAATCAAATCGTCCTGGGTTCAAATCTCTACTCAGCTGTGCTGTCTTGGGCAACTTAATCTCTCTGAGTCTGTTATATCTTTAAAATGAAGGTACTACCTCAAAGAAGTTTTCTGAAGGATTAAATGAGATAATAGATCTGAAGGACTTAGCACAGTACCTAGCCTGTAGTAAATGCTCAGTACCTGGTTATTACTATGATTCCCATATGGAATGGTGAAGTTCAACAGGAGCAATTAACTATCCAGTGACTGAAGATAATGCCCTGCCCTTTTCTGGCTGACATACAAATACATGATCTCAAGGAAGCACCAAAGTCCATGTCCTCCTAATGGTGGGATAGCAGTATCACTCTTCATACATGGAAGGACTGCATACCTTTGTGAAAAGTATCAGTGAAGATGCACATAGTGCAAATTGTGTAATCGTCATGCTTTTATAACACCAATCTTTTTCCTCTGTGCAACAGGCAGTTTTTCCAGTTTCATATTTTCTATTAAGCAACTAACAACACATGAAGTTTATTTTAATTACCAGGGATTTTAAGAGTATAGTATTTCCTAGGATGTTGACATGGACAAGTAATTGTTTTTAAGATGATTAAAGTTAGCTACCTTCATGTTATTGTACTTGCATATATTTTTACCTTATAGATTCAGAACAATTCCGGTACATTCTTAATTCAGTAAACAGTTTTATTGAAGCTAACACATGGAGGCACTGTTCCAGTCACAGATTCAGCATCAAATGAGACAAACTCTTTGCCTTGTGAAGCTTATATCTACTGGGGGCATAGACAGTAAACATGAAAAATAAAACATGGTATATTAGTGAAAAGTACTATGGACAAAAAATAATGCAAGTAAGGGACAGAAAGTGTGGGGAGTCCAATTTTAAAAGAAGGTGGTTGGAGAAATGCCTCACTGAGAAGGTGTTCTTTGAGTAAAGGAAAAAAAAGAGGCAAGAGAATAAGCTATGTAGGTGTCTTGGAAGAATATTCCAGGCAGAGAGAACATCAAGTACAAAGGCCATGAGGCAGGAACAAATGGGATTGCAGAACAGTGTTCCAGGGAAAGCGTACTAGGAGGTGAAGTCATAACCTTGGGGTAGGGGAAAGATTATATAGTCTTGTAGGTTATAGTAAGGACTTTAGCTTATATTCTGGGTGAGTCATATGGGAATTCTTTGAAAGATTTTGAGCAGAGGAATGGTATGATCTAACTTACATTTTGAGAATAGTACTGTGTCTTCTGAATTTAGAATTTATTGTGGGGGTACGAGGTGGAAGCAGGGAGACGTGATCGGCTATTCCATTTATCCACTTGAGAGATGATAGTGGCTTAAACCAGGATGGTAACAGTGGAGGTGGTGAGAAGTAGTTGAATTAGATTCAACTGTTTTGTAAGTCAAACCATTAGGATTTGCTGATAAATTGCCTGTGGAATGTGTGAGAAAGGGGGGGGGGGATGGTAAAAGGGTGAATCTAAGGTTTTTGGTCAAAACAAGTGGAATATATAGAGATGGGCAAGACTGGGTGAGATAGGATTGTGGAAAGATGATCTCAGTTTTAAACATGCTAAGTTTGAGGTATTTAACTGACATCTAAGTGGATCTGTTGAGGAAACAGTTGGATATACAAATCTAGTGTTTAAGGCAGACTTCCAGGCTTGAGGGAGAAATTTGGAAGTCATCACAACATATATGTGGTATTTAAAATTGTGAGGTTCAAGGACCAAGCCCCATACCATTTAAAGGCCAGGAATATGAGGAAAAAGCAGGAAAAAAAAAAAAAAAAAGACCGAAAAGAAATAGCCAGGGAAGTAGGAAGAAAACCTGAAGAATATGGTCTCCTGGAAGCTAAGTGATGAAGTTTAAAGCAGAAGAGGGCTCAGCTGTGTTAAAGGCTGCCAGTGGGTCAAGGAAGAAGAGTACTGAGCTTTAATTGACCTTTGGATCTAATAGCATGGAAGTCATTGGAGACCCTGATGAGGAGAACAAGTTTATAGAGTGGTAGGAGACGTAAGCCTGATTGTAGTAGGTTCAAGAGAGAGTAGGAGAGAACTGGGAGACAGAGAGCCATTGACATGTCTTTCAAGGAATGCCAAAGAGATAGTAAATAAATGGGCTATAAATGAAAAGAAGATGCAAGGGAGGGAATGATTTTTAAGATGAAAGAAATAACAGCTGGTTATGATGCTGAAGGGAATAGTTCAGAAGAGCAGGGAAAATTAATGAGGAAGGAAGAGAGGGAAGAATTGGTAGAGTAGCACTTCCATGTCCTTATAAAGACAGGGTGTAATGCACAAGTGAAGGGGTTGGCCTCAGCTTGGAGCATCAACAGTTCATCCATAGTCACAGGAGAGAAAAACAGCATGTGGCCACAGATGTGATTAGGTGGGTAGATGTAGCAGTGAGAGTCTGTGGAAATTCTCTTTGGATTGTTGCTGTTTTTTCTGCAAAATAGGTCAGCTGCTGAGAATGAGTCTGGATGAGGAATGTTGGTGGTCTGAAGAGAGTAAAGTATGAAATCCAGAGGAGTGGGCCAGTGAGTGTACTAGTGCAGTGTGGTCTCTCTGCATCAGGGAGAGGCCATTTGAGGTAGCAATCACAAATTTAAAGTGAGAGATTCAGCACAGTTGTGTGTTTCTCACAGCAAATTCAGCTGCATAGGTACAGGTACAGATTAGGTGGAGAATTGGATAGGATAGAACCAGGCTGTGGTTAAGATGATTAAGTACAACCAAGTGAGGGCGTGGCAAGAGAGATGAGAGTATTTATCAGGGACTGAGCATGATTGCCTATGGAATTTAAGAGGAAGAAGACAAAGGTTTCTCCCAAAAGCACTATAAAGGAGGTAATATAAGCAGTATTCCTGTTTTACAAATGAAGCCACTAATATAGACCTTTCTTTTTTAAATTATACTTTTAAGTTCTGGGATACATGTGCAGAACGTGCAGATTTGTTACATACGTATACATGTGCCATGGTGGTTTGCCGCACCCATCAACCCGTCACCTACATTAGGTATTTCTCCTAATGCTATCCCTCCCTTAGCCCCCCACTCCCTGACAGGTCCCTGTGTGTGATGTTCCCCTCCCTGTGTCCATGTGTTCTCATTGTTCAACTTCCACTTATGAGCAAGAACATGCAGTGTTTGATTTTCTGTTCCTGTGTTAGTTTGCTGAGAATGATGGTTTCCAGCTTCATCCATCTCCCTGCAAAGGACATGAACTCATTCTTTTTCGTGGCTGCATAGAACCACATTTTAAACCCAGATCTGTGAGCCTAGAAAATTTTTGTTGTTTCTCTTACGAGACATTATATTCTGCCTAATGATGGGTACGATGCTCAGCATCATACCCTTACCACCAACTCTTTTTTTTTTTTTGAAGTAAAATGAAATGTTTAAATGTTTTTTGAAATGAATTTATCAATAGACTGAGTATAATCCCTGACAAGGAAGTATTATAGTTTAAGATGATAGGCAAAACTGGGCAGAGGCTGGCTAGTGTACTTGAAAGAGCACTGGGTGCTCGATTTGTGCTCTACCATTCATTTGCTTCTCTGTAAGATGAGGGATCAGACAGTATCGCTTGTTCAAATACTCAGCTGAACTGGAAGTTCCAAGGAGTACCTTCAGGGGCTGTCATAGCCTCCCCTACCAGAGCAGCTATGCTTTTTGCTTTCATCTACGCTTGTGTTTTTGTATCTATATAAGATTCTATTCAAATGGATGACCCATGACCCCCTCACTACCTGCAGAAAGAATTTGAAAACCTCTAGACTAAATGATCTCTCTGGTTTCTTCTCACCTGAATGTTCTTTGAGCCTTGCCTACTCTGTGTGTGTGTGTGTGTGCATGCAATGTGTGTATGTCTGTACTAACCATTATGAGGATTACCTAGAAAGCATTTCTCTTTCTCCAAGACTTAAGGCAAGTATGTATAAAAGATTAAATTTATGTAACATCAATAACTAAAAAACATACAGTGCAGTTTAAATCCAACTAAAGTATAGGCTCTTCAAAAGCTATTTTCTATTTCTTTATATATCTTCAGCCTTAAGTCTGAAGAGTTCTCAATTGAGGATAAGGTGGTACTCACCCTTTAGGGGCATTTTGTAAATCTGAAGACATGCATTTATGTCTGCTAATATTGTCTCTGAGAATGTATGTATTGAAACAACTATTTTTTAAAATTTTAAATTAGTTTCTTTATGGTACTCTTTTATAGTACCAGTAAGAAATTATTTTTTAAAATGGTATGTTGGTAGATTATGACTATCCTTTGATGTTTATGAAGAGGTATCACAAAATATTTGTCATAAGAAAGAGGTATTGGGTTTGATATGGTTGAGAACTACTGGTCTGTGTTCTATACTAAGGCACCCAGAAGTTTGGAAGTGATGGTAGTATAATCATATATCAGATTGAGTGGTAGATACTGCTAATGATATGTGAAATTAGAAAAATTAAAGATTGTTCTGGACTTGGGTAGCCATGAAATCTTCAGTGGGAGGAGAGGATTGTTAGAGGGGATCTTACATTCAGCACTGTGATTAAACACTTGACATGACACACCTTATCTTGAAGAAATGAATGACCAGACTTGTCCAAGAGACTGAGAAAGTACTTTCCAGGTAGGGTAAATCATAGAATTTAAAGCTGGAAAGGCCCTAAGAATCACCTAGGCCAGACATTTTTAGTTCAGGGTTGTTGCCCTTTGAAGTTCATGGATGGATTTCAGGGAGCTTGTGAATCACTTGAAATTGTGTCTGTCATTTAGCATGTCTTTCTGAGGGGAATTGGGTTCCTAGTTCTCATTCTCAAAAAGGCCCATCATCTCTAAGAGGTTAAGGCCTACTGATCTAGTGTGATCCCAGATTCAGACAGATGGTTTGCTCAAGGTTACACAGCCAGTTAGGGGCAGAGATGAGGATTGACACCCGGTGACTTCTAGTTTCTTGCTGATTTCACTATACTCAGCTAAACTACATGAACAAAGGCACAGGCAGGATTAAGCTACAATTTTATATTAGATGGTATAAAAACAGTCAACTAGCCTGGGGTCAATTGAATTAAGTCTGTCAGTCTGTTTCTACAAAAGTTGCAGAAGGATGGGCTTCAGTTTGTCTCTTCAAAGTGAACTAATATTTTGATTTTTCTTGTTGAAATATGCTATGACTCACCAAAGTAGCTTTCTCAGTTGAAGGTAAACTCTTTGAAAAATATTCCTATTCTTAGGCCGGGTGTGATGGCTCCCACCTGTAATCCCAGCACTTTGGGAGGCCATTGAGGGCAGATCGCTTGAGCCCAGGAGTTTGAGAACAGCCTGAGCAGCATGGCGAAACCCCATCTCTACAAAAAATGCAAAAACACTAGCCAGGCATGGTAATATCAGCACATCTGTGTTCCCAGCTGCTCGGGAGGCTGAGGTGGGAGGATCTTTTGAGCCCTGGAGGCAGAGGTTGCAGTGAGCTGAGATCACACCACTGCACTCCAGCCTGTGTGACAAAATGAGATCTTGTCTCAAAAAAAAAAAAAAAAAAAAAAGCAAAATTACTATTTTTGAGCCTGTTTCCGCAGTTTCTTTCCAATGGCACTGTTTTTCTAACCTGCAGCAGCCCCCAGCTTTCTGCGTAATCCAATCAAAATTACTTTGCCTGATTTGTTAAATCTTGTAACTACCATAGCATATTTAGTCAAGCATATTTAGCGTATTTAGTGTATGCTGTGCCCCAGTCAGACTAGTGTCCTTGCTATTGGTACTTCCTATTCTCCCAAAGTCCTTTCATTCCCACCTTCATATCTTTTTCCGTATAGTCCCTGAGCCTGGAATGCCTTCCATTCCTCTTTCATTTCTAGATACCCAACATAAGGTCCAGCTTAAATCTAATCTCCACAACGCCTCTCCTAGTTACTCTTGGCCATTTTGCACTTCCTGTGAACTCCTTTTGCATTTATTGCTTATACTACTGCCTATACTGCATGTGGTAGTTATGTATTAGTTATGTATTACCACAAGGCTTTTCAGTGGAAATGCTTTAGTGGTCACCTTGGGAGTTGGGATTCAGGGAATTCTGGGGCAGGACTCTAGACATCCCCAAACCCTGTTTTGGCCAGAGCAACTCCACTTTTTAGTATTATATATGGGCAGTTTGCAGTAGTGTTTATTAGAAGAGATGATTTAGTTGCACCCCCTGTCCCCATGCCCCCAAACAGTTTCAAAAACACTGGATCTATCTTGTGTGATAGTTGACTCATAAATGTTAACTTATAATGGCCAAGGGCCAGGAATTAATACTACTTCAGTCTTGTATTACCACTCCTAGGCAACTGGTGCAGTTTTGAGCACAAAGTGGACATACAGGAAATGATTTTACAACTGCATTGATCCCATATGGGAAACAGGAGATAGTAAATAGCATTACCTGAGAAATGTACCTTAATGAAGAACTCAGAATAATGTTTCTGGGTTGACCTTTGAGAAATAAATCTAAGTTGGTAGTATCTGCCCCTCCACCCCCCGCCTTTGGATATAAACTTAACACTATTTAAAGATGTCTAGTTTACATGCACATGTTTAAGAAAAATCTCATTGGCATACCCTATTCTATCAAAGTTTTGCCAAACTTAAATATCGTATTCATGCATTTGCGTAAGCATTAAGGTTGTTGTTCAACTCACAGAATGATATGCAGAGTACCACTACACCTAGAAATCTAGAAAAAATTAAATTCAGAAGTTGATGTGCTCAAAGACATTTATGTCAATAATGATTACAAATGGAAAATGCCAGCCTTTCAGACCAGTTATTTCAGCTTTCTGTAATTAATTGTGTAAACTAATAAAGACCTGGGTATTTAAATCAATTGTGCTATCAACTTGTTAATACTCTTTTTTTTTTTTTTTTTCTCCTGCTCTCTGCTTGGTTCATTGTCATCATCTACAGGCATACTGTATTGTCGGCTTCCAAAGATTACTAACTTATCTGTATCACTGAGATTGAACTGCCTTGGCTGTACTGCTATTCTTACTGCTGCTTCTATTATTGCCTTCTTCAGCAAAATAAGGCTTTCAAAAGCCAAAGAATAACAAGAAATAAGCACCATTTTAGAAGCCTTTCCACTATGAAACTTAAGCTAAATGTGCTCACCATTATTTTGCTGCCTGTCCACTTGTTAATAACAATATACAGTGCCCTTATATTTATTCCATGGTATTTTCTTACCAATGCCAAGAAGAAAAACGCTATGGCAAAGAGAATAAAAGCTAAGCCCACTTCAGACAAACCTGGAAGTCCATATCGCTCTGTCACACACTTCGACTCACTAGCTGTAATAGACATCCCTGGAGCAGATACTCTGGATAAATTATTTGACTATGCTGTATCCAAGTTTGGGAAGAAGGACAGCCTTGGGACCAGGGAAATCCTAAGTGAAGAAAATGAAATGCAGCCAAATGGAAAAGTTTTTAAGAAGGTAAAGTATTTTGGTGCTTTTCATTTATGTTTTAAAGAGTAAGACACATTTGTTTTATTATAAATGGAGTGCGTTTTAAATATGCTGGCATTCTATTATAGTGCTGTGTAAAACTACTCAGAAGCCGTTCGTAGCTTCTTTATGTTCACTTAAGAGCATTTTTAGAGTTTTATGCTTTGGATAGTATTTTAATTGCTTATTTGAATATACTAATATTAGGGAATGTATCACTTTAACAGTTAATTCTTGGGAATTATAAATGGATGAACTACCTTGAAGTTAACTGCAGAGTGAATAACTTTGGTAGTGGACTCACTGCACTGGGACTAAAACCAAAGAACACCATTGCCATCTTCTGTGAGACCAGGGCCGAGTGGATGATTGCAGCACAGACCTGCTTTAAGTACAACTTTCCTCGTAAGTGCCTTGTGTTTTTGGAGCGGGGAGAGAAGGGTTTTTGCTTGCATGTGAAAATTGTTTTGAGATGCTTCTGTTTTCAGAGTAGGTGTTGTTTAGCCATTTTACACATAAATTACGTCCACAATACAGTATGTAATATTGTGGCTAAAAGATATCTGATAGCTCCTGTTAAATATAACTTTTAAGAACTAATATGGGAATTGGCAGCTTTAAGGGATATGATTTACACTTTTATTTTCCAATTGGAAATGAATTGTACCTGAAAGAGTTGGAGTTTGGGGGTATTTTTCAGGGATGATATACAAAGAGTAATGATTAAAAGAACAAAAAAGCATTTCTTAGGATAATTCAAGTTCATTGCTACACTTCGAGACCTCTTATTTGACTTATTCCATTTTACATGTGAAATATGCATGTGACAACTGGAATTGGCATTAGATATGTTAGAAAGTAAAATTGAGTATGTTTCTAATACTCAAGCATTTGTTGTTGCCACTGTTTAAGAAGTAAACAATGTATTGTTCCATACTAAGTACTCCGTTGTTTGTTGAATGAAATATAACACTGTAGGGTAGGATTGAAGAACTTAAATTTCAAACAAAAAATAGATAATATGAAAATGATCCCCTATGTACCCATTACCCACTTTCAACGATCAACAGCTTGTGAAAAGTGGCTATTTTTAACCACGTTGTTTCTAATTACCAATCTAGAGCTGAATTTTCAGTTCTTTCTAAGTTCAGCAAATGTCCTTTGATTCCAACTGATCTTGGTTTAAGTTTATGTTATCTCTGGTGGCTCCTAAGGAGTAGGTCTCCTTGATCTCTCTAATTAAGGTGTGGAGGTCACCAATCACATTGGACATTGGACTCACTAAAGCAGCTTCTTAGAAGGAGTAATATTATCTGTGGCTGATCTTATGACTTAAGATCCTCAAGATTTTCAAGGACTTATCCATTCTTTGGAGGCTATGGCCAATGAAAGTATGTATCAAGAGGAAGCCCTAGCTGGGCCAGTCTGACCTGAATTAAGAGTTCAGCCAGTACCAATTGGCCTGGAGCATCTTAATTAACAGATTTTTGATCAGCTGTGGCAGTGTGAGTGTTTCTGGGTTTCTTCAGGTTTAGGAAGTGAGAGTTCTGGGAATTTGTAAGGAAAACTTTGGGCTCCGAGGGAGTTTGAAGCAAGGTTGAAGGATGGTGACAGAGACTATGAAATCAAATTAAAATATACAATGTCTTTGTGTCTCTAAGTGTACCTATTATTAAAGACTGACTTCAATAATATCCATTTCTAATAGATGTTTATTACTTAATATTTCTGTTTATTTTTATTATGTAGTTGTGACTTTATATGCCACACTTGGCAAAGAAGCAGTAGTTCATGGGCTAAATGAATCTGAGGCTTCCTATCTGATTACCAGTGTTGAACTTCTGGAAAGTAAACTTAAGGTAAATATGAAATATTCTTTTAATTCATGGTTGCATTGTCTGGCAGGACAGAAAAATATTCAGTAAGTGAATTTTTGTTGCAGGCCCAAATTTAATAGCTGGTTTTTTTCTTTCTGCCTAACAGACTGCATTGTTAGATATCAGTTGTGTAAAACATATCATTTATGTGGACAATAAGACTATCAATAAAGCAGAGTACCCGGAAGGTTTTGAGATTCACAGCATGCAATCAGTAGAAGAGTTGGGATCCAACCCAGAAAACTGTAAGTAAAGCAGTAGAAACAATTTTATTTACCTATTCCAGGATAGTTATTTCGGTAGGTTAGGGAAACAAGTGATATGAGTAAATCCACAAAAGTTCTTTGACTGAAAAAAAAAGTTTAAAACTCTTTAAAAACCATCAAGACCATATATGATTAAGATTTTCCCTCCATTTCTCCTAAAAAAAAGTAAGTTAGTAAATTTCACTAAATGATTGAGATGTAATCAGTGGTTCAGACTTTATGGCAGTTGCTGCCAAATGTTTCTTCATTTTTTAAATAACCCACTATAACCTTCCAATTTGGGCCTCATAAAAGAAAAATATCTCAGGCCTTGCATTCAGTAAACTTTCTGAAATAAATGCTTAATGCTAGTTATCTTAAGAATGTTTCAGAGGATGCAAAACTCTTTACCAAGATTAATGCTTGGATGTATTTTACCACTGAAGTGGTAGTTGGTATTTCATTTAAAGCAAGTAAGTGTACCTTGTAGCAAAATGTCAGTTGGCCATCAGGGCAGAGAGTTGAGGAAATTAATACTCCATTTGAAGAGTTTTCTTATTATGTTTAATGCCATAATACCATACTATAATGAGGAAAGGATACATTTTTGCAGAAGAAAGTGTTGGTCGAACCTCTACTCAGCTTCTGAACATTTTACTGTTAGAGAATGAACATGCGTTTATAATAACAGGTATAGATTATAGCTTTCTGCCATGTGTCCAGAATGGCAGAGAGTCTGAGATTTTACCCTGCTTGCCGGCAAACAGATGAGCCTGCAAAACTTCTTGGGGCCATAGACTTTTGGGTCTGAGATGAGGGACAGTTTTTTACTCACAACAATAGCAGTAGCCAGAGTATCATATCAACATTTGTGTCATAAGAGAGGAACTCTGAGCTTAAAGAGCCTGAATATCTTATTATCTTATTGTACTGGACAGTAAGCATGCCTTCTGTTTGCTCTGGGGAGAGACACTATCTCTTTGCATAGTCTGGAACAAAGTCAATGTCTCTGCTTGCAAGATGTGTGGAACATGAGACCCATAGAGAATTATTTCTCCACACCAGGTTGACCCTGTAAGACTGGGATAAACTTGACTGAAAAGTCCTGATTGGTAGGGATCAGTTGCAGTTCTGCTGATTCACCAAAGGGTGTTGGTAGCAAACTAAGGGGTCAGCAGTCTTCATAATTTGGTGTGAGCAATAATGTAATAGACCACATATCCCGCTTAGTTCTACTCATCTCTGCAGTAGATAGGATACATATGTTTTTGTGGTACAGACAGTTATTATGATGCCACTTTTTTGCATATTTACTTAAAAGTGGGCAGAAGCAAAGTATCACATTATGTGCTAGATTTAAGAATTTAGCGACTGCTGTTGCTTTGGTCAATCATCAGGAAATATGCAGTCCTTATGTGCTTGGTTTATAAACTATGACTATATCTTTAAAAAGCATTAAAATTAGCCCGTTTAAGTGTAACTATCTTTGTTTCAGTGGTATAGCTCACTGTTTAAAAAAAAATTTATTTTAATGTGTATAAAAATGTAAATAATTTGTGTAAAGATTTTAAAATCTGATAATCCTGTTAAACTTGTATTTAATTCTGATGATATATCTGTGGCTTCTTAGCCACTTTGGTATATTCTTGGAAGGAAAAGTGGTTACTAGGTTAGCACTATACACTGTCTTGAAAGTGGAAGCTCCAGGGTGCTGTTTAAAACTTATCACCTTCGAATTTTAGCATTGGAGTCACCTTAAAGGTCAGATCCAGTGGTTTTCAATCAGGGGCATATATGAGAATCACTTGTGGAGCTTCGTTCTATCCCGGACATATTGAATCTGAATTTTCAGAAAGGGGGTTCAGAAATAGTATTTTATTTAAGTTCTGCAGGTGATTCTGATACCCACTAGGGGTCAGTAACCACAATCTGTCCAACTGTCTTATTTTAGAGATGACAAACTGAGGCCTAAGAAGTTTATACAGAATACTCTGTCCTCCTGATACTCCAAAGTCCCAGAAATCTTTCTACGACATTGCTCTGTACACAACACTGTGGAGAGGCAAAGCACAGACAGGGATTAGGTTAAACATCCAGAAAATGGGCCAAATTGAGTCCAAAATGCTCACTGTAACCAGAATTTGATAAACATTTTTGTTTTCGGCTGGGCGCGGTGGCTCAAGCCTGTAATCCCAGCACTTTGGGAGGCCGAGACGGGCGGATCACGAGGTCAGGAGATCGAGACCATCCTGGCTAACACGGTGAAACCCCGTCTCTACTAAAAAATACAAAAAACTAGCCGGGCGAGGTGGCGGGTGCCTGTAGTCCCAGCTACTCGGGAGGCTGAGGCAGGAGAATGGCGTAAACCCGGGAGGCGGAGCTTGCAGTGAGCTGAGATACGGCCACTGCACTCCACCCCGGGAGACAGAGCGAGACTCCTTCTCAAAAAAAAAAAAAAAAAAAAAAAACATTTTTGTTTTCTAGCCCAGGCTGGAGCACAGTGGTATGACCATAGCTCACCATATCCTCAACCTGCTAGGCTCACCCAGTCCTCTTGCCTCATCCTCTTGAGTAGCAAGGACTGCAGGTGCATGCCACTGCATCCGGCTAACTTTTTTAGTTTTTGTAGAGACAGAGTCTTGCTATGTTGACCAGGCTGGTCTCGAAATCCAGGGCTCAAGGGATCCTCCCACCTTGGCCTCTCAAAGTACTAGGACTACAGGCATGAGCCACCTCACCCAGTTCGTTTTGATGATTTAAAGCAAATACTGTCTATTGATAGTTTATCATTATGCAAAATCTAAATATCCTATTATTGTTTAGTAATTTAACTTTTGAACTGAAGTAAATGTGGTGTTTTTCATTCATTCATTTAGTGGGCATTCCTCCAAGTAGACCAACGCCTTCAGACATGGCCATTGTTATGTATACTAGTGGTTCTACTGGCCGACCTAAGGGAGTGATGATGCATCATAGCAATTTAATAGCTGGAATGACAGGCCAATGTGAAAGAATACCTGGACTGGGGTAAGATAGTTCTTTAACTTTCTTCTTAGAAATCAGAGTTCATGTTCAGCATTCTCTAAACTCAATCTATATTAAAATGATAAAGTTCTTGGTATTTCTAACTTCAAATGCCTTTTCAAGAATGGTTAAAATATTTCTCTTATTTTGTTTTAGACCAAAGGACACATATATTGGCTACTTGCCTTTGGCTCATGTGCTAGAACTGACAGCAGAGATATCTTGCTTTACCTATGGCTGCAGGATTGGATATTCTTCTCCACTTACACTCTCTGACCAGGTGACAAACTTTTCATATTGGCATGATTATATGATGCTGCATAGTTTGGCTGAGAACATAATACTAGGACATGAGATATTTTAATTCAGCTAAAGCTTTCTCCTTGACATCAAAATAGCTTCCATGAACAATATGTAGCTATAGGAAATTACCCTGTGGATATGTTAGCATTGCTTTAGCTATATATTTTTAAATTACTTCTTTTTTCTTTTCTTTTGCTCTGTCGCCCAGACTGGAGTGCAATGGTATGATCTTGGCTCACTGCAACCTTTGTCTCTCAGGTTCAAGCAATTCTCCTGCCTCTGCCTCCGGAGTAGCTGGGACTACAGGCGCCTACCACCACGCCCTGCTATTTTTTTGTATTTTTAGTAGAGATGGGATTTCACCATGTTGACCAGGCTAGTCTCGAACTCCTGACCTCCAGTGATCCGCCCACCTCAGCCTCCCAAAGTGCTGGGATTACAGGTGTGAACCACTGTGCCCGGCCTTACAATTATTTCAGAATGAATAACTATTTTTATCTTTCTCTACTAGATTTTTACTCTTGAGAACTATGATAGAGAATATAAATACAGTGAGCCTTTTTGACACACTACCCATGAGCATTGGTGGGTTTTCTGGGAGGACATATGTTAGGGTTTTGGCCCAGTTTTTCCGAGATTTTTCTGGAGCAGTGCTGTCTGATACAGTAGCCACTAGGCAGATATTTAAATAAAAATTAAGTAAAATTGAAAAAAAAATTCATTTGCTTTTAGCCATATTTCTTTTTTTTTTTGAGACAGAGTCTGGCTCTGTCGCCCAGGCTGGAGTGCCCAGGCTGGAGTGCGGTGGCCGGATCTCAGCTCACTGCAAGCTCCGCCTCCCGGGTTTACGCCATTCTCCTGCCTCAGCCTCCCAAGTAGCTGGGACTACAGGCGCCCGCCTCGTCACCCGGCTAGTTTTTTGTATTCTTTAGTAGAGATGGGGGTTTCACCGTATTAGCCAGGGTGGTCTCGATCTCCTGACCTTGTGATCCGCCCGTCTCGGCCTCCCAAAGTGCTGGGATTACAGGCTTAAGCCACCGCGCCCGGCCGCTTTTAGCCATATTTCAAGCGCTCAATAGCTATGTGTGACCAATGGCTACCATATTAGGCAGCAAAGATAAAGAATATTTTTATCATCACAGAAAGTTCTATTGGTAAGGGCTGAGGCATCTCCAAAGGTAGTCTCAGCTCACCATACTAAGTTAGGATTCTTCCTTCTTCCTGTAGTTCATAGCAGAAATCCCAACAATGGGTGGGGCTAACTCATATATGTTATACCCATTTGAAATTACACACCTAATACTATTGTCCACAGTTCTGTTTTATGTCTTCTTTGGAATAGTTGCTGTAGAAAAGCTTCAACCAGGCATAGGGGGAAAAAAAAAGCCACTAAAGAAGCTGTGGGGTTCTGGATGCTGAAAGATAAAGCGAGTATAGGTAGGAATGACTTGTCTATATGTGGCTCTGCTCCTTCAACACTGGGGGCCCAGCTGTTGTTTTTCAGGCCCCCCGCCCCCCCACCTCCGGCAATGCTGCCTTTTGTTTGAGTCTCTATGGAGCATGGAGTTGGTAAGATATGTCCTTGGTGTTCACAGTTAGAAATTGTAATACTTTATTTGTAGAAATACCATTGTAGGGAAAGGCTAGATAGGTTGTATACTATTAAAACAAAAAAAGTTAAATAGTTTTTTTTTTGGACTTGAGATTCCAATCACCTTTTTTTTTTTTTATGTGTGACTCAAAGTGCACAAATATTAAGTGTACTGCTTGATTAGATTTAATAAGCATATATACATATAGACCTCTGTGATCATCACCATCTAGATTAGGAAAACAAAGAACATTTTCAGTACCCGTGAATGTCCCTTGTGTCCCCTCCTAGTCATTACCACGTTGGATTCTCTTTGAAAGAAGAATCCAGCCTCCTTTTAAAGTGGCTTTTTCTGTGAGAAAGCATTCTGTTGCAAACAACTCCTACCTTTTTACTTTAAGAAGCACAATCTTTGTATGACAGGGTGCTGCTGTGTTTGACTATACCACTCAGCTATAAATTCACATTTAAAATCTGCTAGAATAGTAATGGAATGAATAAATACACAATTCAGTTGATAAACAGAACTTGATCTAGTAAAATCAAAGTAGACCTATCAATAAGACTGAGGCTTAAACTCTAAAAAAAATTTAGTAAAATCTCTGATGATTATGTTTTATTGTCATGGGTTTTTCTTATGCTCAGAGACATTATCAAAATGTAGAAAACATTTCAGTAAACTTTGAGTATAATTTTTTTTCCCTTTATGAATTTGGAAGCCGGGACTAGCCACTCTTTGATTTTTCACTGCCTTTCTGAGAACAATAGCCTCAGTGTGGGAAAGGAGGGACAGTTGGAGTCTGTTGCTGGTCTGACATAATTCTTGCTGTCTCTTAGGCTAAGCTAGTACATTAGAAGCCTGTTCAATAAAATTCACACCTACTTTTTAAATGAACTATTGTAAAGACTCTCAATCTTACTAGGAATCTAAAACACAGGAACTTCCCTCACATAGGAAATCAGAAGGATGCAGGAGACTAGAAGCACCACATTTGGAGCCAACTGATGATAGCAATATTGTCATAACTAGGATTACTATGATCACAAGAGGACGAAATAACTGATAAAATTACTAAGAGTAAAAAAAACAAAGAAGGACTTCTTGTGGCTTCTGCTATCCTAGAACTGCTCTCTGTAGCAAGAACTGGTCAATAGCATGCAGAGGGCAACTCTGACCTGAAGGACATGAGAGCCCATTTTGTCTCTGCAGAGCAGCCCTCCTGTGTGTGGTGTACATGGTTTCTGTGTAGGTTTCCACTTGCAAATTTGCACATCCTTGCACATACATAAAACAAGTTATTTTATCTCCTTTATCCATATTAAAGAAAAGTAGGAGAAAGGCAACTTAGTTTTATCAGGAGAACCATCCTGTATATGGCCAAGCTGGTAGTTCTTATGGATCACACTGCTTAACAGCTGGTTTTCTTCTTTCCTGTATTAGCAATGGCTAACGTGTGACAAACACCTAAACTTGCAGGCTAATGAACTGTGTTGTGGCAGATTTTTATTTTTATCTTGCTTTTTCAGTGGGTTACTTTATCAACTTTTCTACCAACTGATCTAACATTTGAAATACCAAATTGTATTTATGTGTATAAGAAAGAAAGATAAAAAGAGAATATGTGCACATTTATGTATATATATATGTATCTCTACTTTGTCCCTGGCAGTGTTCTCTGTATCATACCAACTAGGGTATTACCAAATTAGAGTTTCAGTATGATGTTAATTGATGTTCATAGTGGTGTCTTTTTTTTTTTTTTTTTTTTTTTTGAGATGGAGTCTCGCTCTGTCACCCAGGCTGGAGTGCAGTGGCCGGATCTCGGCTCACTGCAAGCTCTGCCTCCCGGGTTTACGCCATTCTCCTGCCTCAGCCTCCTGAGTAGCTGGGACTGCAGGCGCCTGCCACCTCACCCGGCTAGTGTTTTTTTATATTTTTTAGTAGAGACGGGGTTTCACTGTGTTAGCCAGGATGGTCTCGATCTCCTGACCTCGTGATCCGCCCGTCTCGGCCTCCCAAAGTGCTGGGATTACAGGCTTGAGCCACCGCGCCCGGCCATATAGTGGTGTGTTTAAGATGTGGCTTTGCCTATTGGTTAATCAAAGAAAGTTAAAATCACCTTCAATTTTGTTTTAGTGTTATATCTGTCTTAATCAAGTTTTTTTGAAAATGTAGTAGTAGTCTGTGCTGTATTTGATAGTGTGTTATTAATAAGAATGTTTGATTCATCAAAATATCCCATTCTCTTCTTATCCTGGATCAAGGTTTCTCCTCTAAGGAAGGTGAAATGTGCTAGAAGCAGTTATCTGTAGCACTAAAGTACTTACACTTGAGACTTGTAGGTTATGATAGTTGTTAACAGATAATCACAAGCAGTAACAGCTCAAATTCCATGTGTAACTTCTATATTTGTTATTAATACTTGAATTACAACATGTTTTGTTAAGGTTGGTTTTCCTGATTATATTTACTTTTTCTTTAATGTAGTCCAGCAAAATTAAAAAAGGAAGCAAAGGAGACTGTACTGTACTGAAGCCCACACTTATGGCTGCTGTTCCGGTGAGTACAGAATATGAATATGAGCATAAGAGAATCGTTTATTTAATTTATTGCTCATACTTGGACCTTTTAAAAAGTAATACTCTTAGATATGTCTACATTTTAAAATAATTTTACCTTGTTGAAATCACAGCAAATATGTTCATTAAAATCTTAGGTACTGTACTGGGGAAGACAAAATGGCAAGCTTTTGTAATGTATGCCTGTTTGAGTTTGCTGATACATGAAAATTAGGTGATGAAAATGACCTAGTTCAGATTACCTACTGTGAGAATTGGTCAGACCATTTTAAGATAGAATATACTCTAAAGACCATCTTGTTTAATCTCTTAATTTAAAATACGAGGAAACTTAAGCCATCCTAGGGAGCTGAAGAATCATATACAAGGTCGAGGATCTAAGCCCTCCCAACCCTCTTATGGTGATTAAGTAAACTGAAAATTGGAGAGAGCTCCCAAAGGAAAAACGTTTAATTCTATATATTCAGAATCCTCATGTGAAATACTGCCTTAAAAACAAAAAACAACAAGATGTTACATTTTATAGCCTTGTAATGATGAATTTTGAAACATTTAACACCGTATTTCAGTTTTGTGTAATCAAATATCTTCTAGCTTTTTTATGCTTCAGAAAACTCCAGAAAGACTGTGTGTCACTACTGCTTATATTATGATCAGACTTGAAATCTTATCCCAGTATCTTTCACAGAATTACTTTTGTATATGGAAAGTCTGAGATTAGATAAGAAAGTATTCAGTCCAGATTTTTCTGAGAATTACAGATGGAAGATACTTTATGGTCGTTTTAGCTTCTAATTGCAAAATTACCAAATAACAAAGAAGTAGAATAGGTCAGAGAAGACTTTGTCTTTTTATTTAGAGGTTCTGTATAATTCATAAAGTTTTCAAACAGAAAGAAGAGGCTTCTGACTAAAACCATAATATAAAGTTGCTAATAATAGCTAGTGCAGTACTTCCTATGTGCTAGGTAGGCACTGTGCGAAATGCCTTAGATAAATGATCTCACTTAATTCTAAGACTGCAAGGTGGGCCCTGTTACCCCTATCTTACAAAGAAGGAAAGTTGCCCCAAAGCCACACAGCTCATAGGTGATGGAATCAGTGTTTGAGTATCAGTCTACCAGTCTTCTTAACCACTATGGCTGTCTATTTAGGACTGTTGTATGTTCTTGTTATTATTTCATTTTGGAAAACAATACATTGGCTTTATTATCTAGCATACAGAATTCCGTAGCAAACCTTATCAGATAACATAGGAAGAGGTAAGGGCTGAGGTGTTTAAGAAGTAATCTCCAGTAATGGGATGGCTGGGTCAAATGGTATTTCTAGTTTTAGATCCCTGAGGAATCGCCACACTGTCTTCCACAATGGTTGAATTAGTTAACAGTCCCACCAACAGTGTAAAAGTGTTCCTATTTCTCCACATCCTCTCCAGCAGCTGTTGTTTCCTGACTTTTTAATGATCACTATTCTAACTGGTGTAAAGACACATGCACACGTATGTTTATTGTGACACTATTTACAATAGCAAAGACTTGGAACCAACCCAAATGTCCATCAGTGACAGACTGGATTAAGAAAATGTGGCACATATACACCATGGAATACTGTGCAGCCATAAAAAAAGGATGAGTTCATGTCCTTTGTAGGGACATGGATGAAGCTGGAAACCATCATTCTCAGCAAACTATCACAAGGACAGAAAACCAAACACCGCATGTTCTCACTCATAGATGGGAATTGAACAATGAGAACACTTGGACACAGGAAGGGGAACATCACACACCGGGGCCTGTTGTGCGGTGCGGGGATGGGGGAGCTATAGCGTTAGGAGATATACCTAATGTAAGTGACTAGTTAATGGGTGCAGCACACCAACATGGCACATGTATACATATGTAACAAACCTGCATGTTGTGCACATGCACCCTAGAACTTAAAGTATAATAAAAAATAATAATAATAAAAAAAGAAGTGATCTCTGATTTTAGGCCTGAAGGATAAGCACAGTTAACACATAGGCTGCTTATCCTCTAACTGCCCATTGTCCGTTCTTCCCTGCTTTACTTTGTGTCTTGAGGGGCTACGTTCTATGCACAAATGACCAGTGCTTCCTTGCCTTATGACTTCTGGTTGGGTTCAGCCAATTGGAGGCCCTCATGAGAGATCAGAGGGCAGAAAGAGAGAGAGTCTGCACACTTACTACCTTTGCTCCTTTCCTGCTGGGCTGCAAATTTTAGCAGTTGTCAGGAGACCCTGTTGGTTACTCTCCTTCCCATTGTTTGTAACCAGGTCTTTCCCATGGCTAGAGTCCTCATCCAGGTTCCAATGACACTTTTCTTATTTCTTGAGGCCTTGAGATAGTAAATGGTCTCCTATGTTGCTAGTCCATTGGCACCTCATCAAATATTATCGGGTTTCCTTTTTAGCTCCTCCTATTTCTCCAGAAATAGGCCATTTAAAAGAAAAACACTTTTTATTGAGAATTATTTTTGGTAGAGTCTGTTTTTTGAGTTTGTTTCTTTCCTGGGTCAGAATGAAAGATTGATTGAATACTATAACATTCACAATGAGAATTCAGAGTAAGTCACTACTTATCAGCCGTGGCTCCATTGAACATCATGTAATGTTAGGTTGAGATAAAGGGTGACTTAATGTGCTAACCATAAACTCTGCCAATGTGTTACAACTGTATTATGTTCCTTTCTCATCAAGGCCTTGCCTAAGTCTATGATTAGTACCCAGTGCTGGAAAGAACAGTAGATATGGTTCTCACACATCTGTCTCATTCCCAAGCCCCTGCCCCCTCTCCCCTCCCCCCACCTCCCCTCCTTTTTTAAGATCTCATATACTTTTTAAGAAGGATGGTTACAGGATGTTCAAGTCCTGCTAGGGAATGATTGGGGATTCTGTCACAGATGTAGAGAAATATTTCAGTTATATAGTAGTGACTCCTCTTGTGGAAATGGAGAAAACAATATTGTACCATGCCTGAGTGCTATGTAATGGAAACTTTTTTTTTTTTTTTCTTTTGAGACGGAGTCTTGCTCTATCACCCAGGCTAGAGTGCAGTGGTGTGATATCGGCTCACTGCTACCTCCGCCTCCCAGGTTCAAGTGATTCTCCTGCCTCAGCCTCCCGAGTAGCTGGGATTACAGGCGCCTGCCACCGCGCCTGGCTAATTTTTGTATTTTTAGTAGAGACGGGGTTTCACCATCTTGGCCAGGCTGGTCTCGAACTCCTGACCTCACGATTCACCCGCCTGGGCCTCCCAAAGTGCTGGGATTACAGGTGTGAGCCACTGCGCCTGACCTGTGGTAACCTTTTTAACGGATGGTTCTGCTGTCTTCATTTGTGAGTGGCTCTATTCTAATATTAAAAGAACTGCTCATTAAGTTATTCATTATAGCATACCTTAATTTGTACTGATAATTGATATTTTAAGTATTTGGAAACACGTATTTATAAATGGGTGTGCTTTATGTAATAATTCTTGTTAATTTGTGTTAAATAATTTCAAGAAAACATCATTTAATGGTAGTCTGGGCTGTTTGGTTTTTTGTTTGTTTTGTATTAACCTTGGAGTCAATATATCTTAAACCTGGTCCTACCTCCAGTTTTTCAAGTTTGTATGAGCAAGAATCATGTTCTTTGCTTCTATTAAAATGTAATAGAAATGCTTAAACTATAGATACTTAGGATTTTAAGAAACTAATGCTTTCTGCCACGCTGTAAGAAGATTACAAAGTTGTAGTAAAAAAAGAGAAAAGCATCATGAATAGATTCAACATAGGCATTTTGGTGCTGTTTGAGATTAAGTGAATATATTGTAACAAAGAGATTTAATTTTTTTTTTTTTTTTTTTTGTGACAGCTGAGTAAATTCTCTAAACTCGAGCTAACATTTCTTAAAAATGTAGATTAACTTGGCTGGGCACGGTGGCTCACGCCTGTAATCCCAGCACTTTGGGAGGCCAAGGCGGGTGGATCACGAGGTCAGGGAATCGAGACCAGCCTGGCTAACACAGCAAAACCCTGTTCTACTAAAAATACAAAAAATTTAGCTGGGTGTGGTGGTGGGGGCCAGTAGTCCCAGCTACTGGGGAGGCTGAGGCAGGAGAATGGCATGAACCCAGGAGGTGGAGCTTGCAGTGAGCCGAGATCCTGCCACTGTACTCCAGCCTGGGCAACAGAGTGAGACACCATCTCACAAAAAAAAGAAAAAAAAAAAATTAACTTAATGTATAGAACTGAAGAAACCCCTATAGCTGTCCTTAGTCTTTTTGAAGTAGTGAACAAGGAGTGAAATTAGTTATATAATTAAAGAAACAAATATGTCCATTATGCTAATGACTTTTACCCAAGACGTTGCAAGTGAGGTATCTTCAACTAAAGACTGTCTCCATTCTTTTCAGATAATTGAATATTTTGTTTTACTTTCAGGAAATCATGGATAGAATTTATAAGAATGTTATGAGCAAAGTCCAAGAGATGAATTATATTCAGAAAACTCTGTTCAAGATAGGGTATGATTACAAATTGGAACAGATCAAAAAGGGATATGATGCACCTCTTTGCAATCTGTAAGTACATTTCATAGACTCTGTGGTTTGAGCCTTTAATTTTTTTTTCTGCTTTTAAATCCAGAAGATGAATAAATAAATGGAAAGTTAATTCATTTGAATATCACCACCATGATCATAAGTTTGAATTTCTCTTTTATTCTAAGTTTTATTGTTTATACAGCAAGCAGAGGACTCTGATCTTGGCAATTTAACAGATTTTAATAATTGAGTATGTATTTAAGATTTATTTATAAAATTTAGTCTCATGAAGAAAAACTAAAATAGACTTTTGAATCAAGACACTTGAGCTTAAAAAATGTCATTTCTAACTAAAAAAAGTGACCTTCATTGCATGAAGGTTTCTGATTTATTGTATTCATAAAATAGTGTTGTAAGTATATGAACATAACCGTTATTTTAAATGTGATACTGAGGAGTGGGGATGGGGAAGCATTTTTTATTGGAAGCGAGATAACATAAGTGATCATTTACTTGTGTCAGCATAGTTTCCCGATACTGTACATTATCTTTCTTCATTTTTAAAGAGTTTTTTCTGGCATTTTTTCAAGGCGTTACTGGTTGTTGCCTTGTTAACCTCTCATTCTCACCGTGATTCTGACACTGAGATGTTCAACCAGTTGAGGAATCTTTCCCAGAGCTTATGAATTAGTGTGTTGCCAAGAATAATGTATGCATACATTAAAATCATTTATCCTCCGTTTATCAAGGTTACTATTTAAAAAGGTGAAGGCTCTGCTGGGAGGGAATGTCCGCATGATGCTGTCTGGAGGGGCCCCACTATCTCCTCAGACACACCGATTCATGAATGTCTGCTTCTGCTGCCCAATTGGCCAGGGTTATGGACTGACAGAATCATGTGGTGCTGGGACAGTTACTGAGGGTAAGCATTGTTAAGGTGGTAAATATTCTGTATCAGATACTACTAATAAAATATATTTGCATTACCTTTGGAAACCATGGTAACTTTAAAATACCTCTTAACTAATATCAGATTCATTGCAACTTTAAAATACCTCTTAACTAATATCAGATTCATGGCAAATCAATGTAGTTTTAGTTTATGAATTCTTAGTTATAAGAAGTATCATGTGGACCCTTTAATTTTAAGCCTTATAATTTTTTTTTTTTTTTTTTTTTTTTTTTTGAGTCGGAGTTTCACTCTTGTTGCCCAGGCTGGAGTGCAATGGCATGATCTTGGCTCACTGCAACCTCCACCTCCTGGGTTCAAACGATTCTCCTGCCTCAGCCTCCCAAGTAGCTGGGATTACAGGCGTGTGCCACCACGCCCGGCTAATTTTTGTATTTTTAGATGGGGGTTTCACCATGTTGACCAGGCTGGTCTTGAACTCCTGACCTCAGGTGATCTGCCTGCCTCGGCCTCCCGAAGTGCTGGGATTACAGGTGGTGAGCCACCATGCCCAGTCGCCTTATAAATATTTATGCCACATAGTCAGTCCTCAAAATCCTGTCACCCTGGTCCTTTAGTCTTCTTTCTCTAAATGATCGCTTCTTTGGAGAACCGTACTATTAAAAATGAAGTATCACTTTTATGCTCCCCCTTAAATCTGTGTTCCTGTCCTGACTTCTTTGCTTTCCCGTTTGTTATTTTTCAACAGCCTAAAGCGAATTTTCCCAACCTTGACAATGTTCAGATTTTGAATCCGATGATTCTTTGTTGTTGAGGACTCTTGTATGCATTGCAGGATATTTAGTTGCCAAAGCAGATATTTATGGGCTCACCCCAGCTGTGACAATGAAACGTATCCCCAAACATTGCCAGATATCCCCTGGGGGGCAAAATCACTTTAGGTTGAGAAACACTGGGGTATAGAAATTGTATTTTTGGATAATCTTATTT
The DNA here is from genome assembly GCF_007565055.1 of Rhinopithecus roxellana. Taxonomy (NCBI): domain Eukaryota; kingdom Metazoa; phylum Chordata; class Mammalia; order Primates; family Cercopithecidae; genus Rhinopithecus; species Rhinopithecus roxellana. The sequence goes on along the minus strand of NC_044555.1, from coordinate 96,666,877 downwards.
TTGCTTTAAACTCATTGTGTCCAAAATCAATGCCATTATTCTAAACTGTCTCTCTATTGACAAATTATTTGTTTGTGTGAGTGGTATCACCATCCTTAAAGTCATTCCAGATACCAGATCATTCCTTCATTAGGTTTCTCCTTTCCCCCCATACCACCTTTGTTGTGCAACATTTTATTGCTCCATTCTGCTCTGACCTAAAACCCTTTTTTTTTTTTTTGGAGACAGAGTCTTGCTCTGTTGCCCAGGCTGGAGTGCAGTGGCACAATCTCAGCTCACTGCAACCTCCGCCTCCCAGGTTCAAGCAATTCTCTTCCCTTAGCCTCCTGAGTAGCTGGGACTACAGGCATGTGCCACCACACCCAGCTAAGTTTTGTATTTTTAGTAGAGGCGGGGTTTCACCATGTTGGCCAGGCTGGTCTCGAACTCCTGACCTCAGGTGATCACCCACCTCAGCTTCCCAGAGTACTAGGATTACAGGCATGAGCCACTGCGCCTGGTCTGACCTAACAGCCTTTTAACAGCTGTGTCTGCCTACATTACGTCACTTCTAATGTATCCTGTATCCTTCTATTAGATACATCCACCTCACCCACTGCTTGATACCTGATGTATCAAATCTAAACACCTCTTTACCTAGCTTTCAGGACATCTTTAATCTGATGCTAGTGTACTTATCCAACATCATTTTCCGTTATTCCCCACATATAAACATGCCTGGCTCTTCTCTCCAGACCAGCCAGTCTTCTTACTGTTTCTCATGAAGGCATTCTTGGTCTCACCACTCTGTATTTTCTTTTCCCTTCTCTTGGAATGAATGTCCTTTTTGCTAATTGATCACAACCATCTTTTAATGCCCACTTTTCAATAATGTCTTTCCCAACTACTTCATTTTGCATTGATTGTTTGAGTCTCTAAGCTGCTATTGTGCTCACCTTCAGTGCCATGCAGTTTAGTATTTAAATGTTCTCTGAATTGTTTCACATGCATTTCTTCCCAGTTCATTCCTAAGGTCATTGAGTGCAGGGTCTTCTTATCTCTCCTGTGTTTTCTTCACAACAGTTAATATAATGCTGTTTACATAATAGGCTGTCCATAAATATTTTTTTATTGCTAGCAATAATCACAAATTACAAAGGGATATCATCATCATGATGGTGTTTGATAACAACAGCTAGCATCTTTTGAAGGATTAGCTTGTGCCAAGAAGTGTTAAGCATTGTCCATGTATCATCTCATTTAATCCTCACAGCACATCCCTGTATGAAGTAGCTTTTGTTACTATCTCCATTTCATAGATGAGGAAGTGGAGGCTTAGAGAGGCTAAGTTACTTGTCCATGTTACACAGCCAGTGAGTGGTAGAGCAGGAATTCCGATTAAAATCTATGTTATGACAATCTTAGGTAGATAACGGTGGAGCCATCTCTCCTCCTTTAACAGATTTTTGTACTTAATTACATAAAATATAACCATGAAAAGCAAAAATGATGTAACAACAATGGAATCCATCACACTATTGAAATGGAGTTGAAATACTGAAAAATGATCACGCTTTCCACTCCTTCTTTTGTCATTTTTCTGACTCTGGCTCTAATTCTAATATTCCCAGTACATTGGTACAAATCTGGAATGTGGTATGTTAATATCTCTGTTACTTTTTCCCTCACAGTAACCGACTATACTACTGGAAGAGTTGGAGCTCCTCTTATTTGCTGTGAAATTAAGCTAAAAGACTGGCAGGAAGGTAAGAATTTTATGGAAAGCTCTAGTGATTCAAGATATGCTGAAAATTACTGTCAGCTTTATGACTTTCATTTCTTTAAAGTCTGGGGAAGCAAATAATTCTCTGCTGGTTTGCTATTGCCTGTCCCCATGCGTTCTTTTTCCTTAGTGATATCTTTAGGTTCCCAAGAGGAAAATAAAATCTCTAGAATCTAGGATTAATGATTCTGAGCTTGACAATACTTGAAGGTAAAGAGAAAAAAAATTCTTACTGGAGCTTTCTGGGTTTGGAGAAGGTGAGGATCCTTGAAACTTGACTTTACTAGTGAGAATGTTTGGGCTGAGAAAGAAATCCCAGATTTTTAGGGGATAGAATGATGGGTTGCAAACATACACCAACTTCTTAGATCTTGACCCCAGAAAAGATTTGCATAGTTGAGACTCAACTGTCCAGCTATTTGTATAGTTTAATTTTTATATGTACCTGCAGAGACAAGCCATGTAGAAGAAACCTAGAGATATTGGTGATCATCCTTTCTATAAATTAGCTGAAGGCAAATATCAACCAGTCTTCTTAATGAAAGATACTAAACATACACAGTAACTACAGTAAAGTAGATTGTTAAATAAAACAAATAATTAACAGCCTAGCCATGTCAGATAAAGGAATAATAATTAAAATGCTTCAGATTTTAAGAGAATATTTACCTTAGGATGGAACCACAGACCAAAAATTTAAAGTACAATTTACCTTGTAGGACATACCCTTAGGTCGTACAAACCCTAAGAAAATGAATGCATTTTTATCTAACATAAACTTTAAGTTTCTAAAGCATTTTTTTATTATGTGTGTTATTGTCAGTGCTCTATGAGCAAATGACTATTTGTTTTTTAAAAACACATTTTAAAAAGCCAGTTGCATTCCCAAGAGTTTTACACCTTGGGACTTAGTCTTCCCTTCTTCCATGGTAATGGCATTCCAATTTTACCATGAAAATCTGAAGAAAATAGTATGTGTGTATGTGTTTTGGACATCAACATCAGAATTATTTTATTAGGTAAGTTTTTATTTGTTAGGCAGTGGAATCACAGAAATGTTTAAAGGCAAAAATCTCCTTAACAAGTTTTACTATAATTTTTATTTTCTGATTTCCTGGTACTGGGCCTTAATGTCAGTTTTGGGGAGTAGGTCCATTGTTGAACATGTATTTGGAGTTTTCCTTGCTGTAAAGTCTCTTTGGCTTTATACTGTAGGAATTAATGATCTCAGTTTTTTTTTTTTTTTTTTTTTACATACAATGGGTTTTATCATGTTGAAATATTGAATAGTTTTAAGTTTATCAGAGCAGCTAACAGCTGAAAGGAACCCTGATGACACAAAATCTAATCTATATCTTAGTTTACAAATTTAGATTTTTGTATATTTTTCTTAAAGTAAGCTTCCTTCAGTAATACAGAGGTAATGAGTAGTGATAAAATATATTAGTAGTTATTGTCAATTAGTTTAGTGTTTGAACTTTTAAAGTCATGACTGGCCACAGGTAAAATTAATACAATTTTCTTCCTGTTTCCCATAGTCCCCCCTTTCCCTCTCACTTTATGGTGCTACCATTTTTGGGTACTTACTGCACGTTTTTTTGGTTAAAACCTCCTTAGAAAAAATTTGAAATGCATTGATATCAGTATGTTAGTAATTTACTTATAACAGCTTCAAGTGTTACTCTTCCTGGGGGTGATTTTATCTTAACAGAGCTCTATGAACACTAAGCTCTAATGGTGTTCTAAGTGTGAAATGTTATGGTATGGGAAGGTTTGAGATGAGTGATTATTGGTAGTGATTATTATTGAGCCTTTCTTGGTATTTTTAAAATCACAGTCACCCAGTATCCTCATGTAAATCTTAGTAAATATAAACTAATGTTCTCTCATAAAGTGGTATAAAATTTGATCAGCAGAAAAATACTAACATACAAGCTTTAAGAGTTAATGAAATTTGTTGTAGAACAATAACTAATTTACTTTTATGATTTCCAGGCGGTTATACAATTAATGACAAGCCAAACCCCAGAGGTGAAATCGTAATTGGTGGACAGAACATCTCCATGGGATATTTTAAAAATGAAGAGAAAACAGCAGAGGATTATTCTGTGGATGAAAATGGACAAAGGTGGTTTTGCACTGGTGATATTGGAGAATTCCATCCCGATGGATGTTTACAGATTATAGGTCAGAATGTTTTCTTTTTATGGTTTTCTTTAGTTTTATAACTTCAATATATATGAAAGGTAGTATTGATCAGTCATTAATAAAGTTGGTGGTTCCATTAGTTCAAACTCTGGACAAGTTATTTAACTTATGTATGAGCTTCTCCATCAGCAAAACAGGGACAATACCAACCTTATAGGGCTGTTAAGATTAAATGAGTTGATATATGTAAAATATTCTAAATAGAGCCTGAACCTTAGTGTAAGTACTAGCAGCACTAGCCACAGCAACGCTGAGTGTAGAGAGAATGGACAGGGAAATAGCAAATTGGTAATGAGAAAACAAAAAGAGCTCAGAGGAGGTCTTTCTTGGTCAACCACATGTGATTTTATATAACTATTTCCTGTAACATACTCTATGCTAGGCCTTCCTCACTCTTTACCTCTCCACCCATGGGGCAGCATGGGCTCATATTTTTTTTTTACTGTTGGCTATTTATATGGGTCTAACTAGGCCTGAACCTTAGAAAATTAGTATCAATCCTTAGCACTAGTCGGTTCTGAGAATGTCAGTTACTTTGGCATTGTCCTTATTGAGTCTACTGAAGTGGACCTTTATGTTCAAAAAATGACTCCAAAATGGGCTGAATGTGCTGTTCACTTGGATGAGGCAGAAGTTAAAACTTGCTGAGGAGGACCACTCAGCAGGATCCCAGTCAGGTCTTTTTTAAGACATAGAGTTTCCTCACCTATATCCAGTGACTGATTTCAATCCGTCGCTGGACCTCATGATGTCTGACCTGAGTATAGTTAGAGATTTACTGGGAAAATTGGTTCTTCATCTAGAAATTTGATCTGCTGGGGAAACTCCCAGGAACCATGGTTCAGTTGAGAAACAATAAGCTTATTTTCCCCTTGTTCCTTAATTGCACTGGAATCAAAGGTTATTTCTGTAGACTGGGTTCCCAGGCTATGGGTAGGCAAATCAGCACTCACACGAAGGTTCCAAGGCCATGAGATGATTATTCAAGCTGTGCCATCCTGTACTAGCACTTTCTTAGAGAACTGTCATTTTAACAAGATAATATCAAAAGTGGAAAAGGAGAATTAACATGTGTTAAATGTGTTCTATATGCCAGACATTGTGGGATATATCTGTATGAGGTAGGCATCATTATTCTGATAAAACTTGAGGATTAGGAGGTTAACTGACATGCCCAGGATCACTTAGCTAGTATCAGGCAGAGTTACCATTCAAATAGAATGTTCCAAAGTCCTAGTTCCTTCTATTAAATTGATTATAATATTTAAGATTATAATAAGATGCTAAAGCTTAGGGTATAAGGTGTAACTTTTAGCCAATACTTATTTAACTAGGCATTTTCTTTTTAACTGGTGTGTATGGGCAAGCATTATGTATATGCAGTTTTTGCTATTTTAAAAGAAATGGCAAAAACCACAATTACTTTTGCACCAACCTAATAATAATTTTAGAAGAAGTAGTTTTGTAAATAACAATTAAGGCAATGATATTCAAAGAAGACAGTCAGAATTGCATATACCTTAGTAAAACAAACTATGGCTGACTTAACATTCTTTATGATTTACAGATCGTAAGAAAGATCTAGTGAAGTTACAAGCAGGAGAATATGTATCTCTTGGGAAAGTAGAAGCTGCACTGAAGAATTGTCCACTTATTGATAACATCTGTGCTTTTGCCAAAAGGTAACTTTCCAAAGTTGTATTTTTTGTTTCAAAAGTCAAAAGATATTTAGAAAATAATGTGATTACGTATTATCATAAAGGTAACATAGACTCCTCTTAGAATTTTCATCAGATCTGGGGAATTGTACATTTATGAAAGTTATTGAATTCAACAGCTCAAAGATCATTTGAGATAACTCAGACATGTTAACTATTTTTTTGGACACCTGCATCTTGCTAAATACTTAGCTATGCGATAAATTATTTCATTTAACATCCGTGACAACTGAGACTTAGCATAAGTAATTTTCCCAAAAAAAGTAACACAACTACTACATGTTGAGATGGATTTTGAACCCAAGTTTTTCTAAATCAAAAGCCTAAGAGACTGAGCCATTTTCTTTATATGTTGATATGTCTTATTTTTATGGATTTTATTCTTTTTTAAAAATTGTAATTGTGGTAAAAAGCATATAACATAAGATTTACCATCTTAACTGTTTCTAAATGTACAGTTCAGTAGTGTTGTGTATATTTACATTGGCGTGCAGCCAATCTCCAGACCTTTTTTTCTTGTAAAATGGAAACTCTATACCCATTAAACAACAACTCCCATTCCTCCTCCCTCCTTCCCCTGGGACCCACCATTCTACTTTCTGTTTCTATGAATTTGACTTCTCTAGAAATCTCACATAAGTAGAATGATACAGTTTTTGTCTTTTTGTGATTGGCTTAATTCCCTTAGTATAATGTCCTCAAGGATTATCCATGTTATAGTACATGTCAGAATTTCCTTCATTTTAAAGGCTTAACAATATTCCATTGTATCCGTATAATGTATTTTGTTTATATATTCATTGTCAGTGCACATTTTGGTTGCTACCCCCTCTTGGCTGTTGTGAATAATGCTTCTAGGAAAATGGGTATGCAAATATCTCTTTGAGATCCTGCTTTCAATTATGTGGATAGATACCTAGATGTGGAATTGCTGGATCATATGACAGTTCTATTTTTCATTTTTTAAGGAACAGCAATACTGTTTTCCATAGCAACAGCACCATTTTTACATTCCTGCAACAGTACACAAACATTCTAGTTCCTCCACTTCTTCATTAGCACTTGTTTGTTTTATATAGTAGTCATCCTCATGGATGTGAGGGGATATTTTGTTTTGGTTTTGATTTGTATTTTCCTAATGATTAGTGCCACTGAGCACCTTTTCCTGTGATTGTTGCCCATTCATATATTATCTCTGGAGAAATGTCTATTCAAGTTCTTTGTTCATTATTTAACTGAGCTATTTGGTTTTTTGTTATTGAATTATGGAAATTATGTATTCTGTTTATTAACCCCTTATCAGATATATGATTTGCAAATCTTTTTTTCTATTCCATAGATTGTCTTTTTACTCTGCTGATTGAGTCTTTTGATACACACAAGTTTTTAATTTTGATGCAGTCCCAGTTATCTGTTTTTGCTTTTGTTGCCTTTGCTTTTGGTGTCACATCCAAGAAATACTGCCAAATCTATTCTCATAAAGTGTTTCTTGTGTTTTTTTTTTTCTAGCAGTTTTATAAGATTGGTGCAAAAGTAATTTCAGTTTTTGCCATTAATGTCAATTACTTTTGCACCAACTTAATAGCTCTTCAATGTTTAGATTTTTGATCCATTTTGAGCTAATTTTTGTATATGTTGTAAGGTAAAGGTTCACTTTCATTCATTGCATGTGGATATCCAGTTTTCCCAGTACCATTTGTTGACGAGACTGTCCTTTCCTCATTGAGTGATCTTAACACCCTTGTTGAAGATCATTTCTCCATAGATACAAGGGTTTACTTCTATTTTCTCTATTCCATTGGTCTATATGTCTGTCTTTATGCTGGTACTATGGGTTTTATTATTTCCTAATGAAACTTTATCTGCACTGTACTGTTTCATTGACTAATTTATGAATAACTTTTCTCAATGCTTTCATTTCTATTTTATTTTCTATTTTTTTAGTGACCAGTCCTATGTGATCAGTTTTGTGGTTCCTAATCAGAAAAGGTTGACACTCTTGGCACAACAGAAAGGGGTAGAAGGAACTTGGGTTGATATCTGCAATAATCCTGCTATGGAAGCTGAAATACTGAAAGAAATTCGAGAAGCTGCAAATGCCAGTAAGTAAGAAATTGCTAGACTGGTGTAGTCCCTAAAAGTCATCTAATGATGTCTTTTGCATTAGGCTCTTCAAGATGTTCACTTTAATAATAAAATACAGGATTTTAAGAAACCTGTTTCTTAAATATGTATAATGGATTTCCATGTTGGAAGGATCCTTCAGTGTCGTATGGTAAAATAACCTATCTAGTTCTTTATTGCATGTTTCAACATCTTTCCCAAAGTGGTCATGTAGCCTGTGTTTGGAATGGTCCATCTTTGGGTAGATCTGTTATATAAATCTACTTTGTGTCTGCAAAGCAGAAATTAATAACTCTAAGTTTAGTAAATAGTGTTATAACCATGATTATGCTTTGTGTGTATACTTTGGCTCTGTAAATGGACTGTCTCAGATGGTACGTTAATAACCAATTGGAGAAAATCTGCTTATATAGTATATGCCAGGAATTGTGTTGCACACTAGGAATACAGAAAGTAGTAAGACTCATTTCTTGCTCTCATGTAGTTCATTATCAGGTGAGAGGGGCACATGAGAGAGACAACAATCTTAACAGCAATAGAGAGATGAACAGAGAATCATGGTACCACAGATGGGGGTGCCTAACCTACTTGGGAGGACATGGAAGAGATGTCACTTAGGCTTATTCTTAAGGGTTAATTAGAAGTTAACTAGGTTGGGCATTCTAGGCCAAGAAGCAACATGAGTACGGGCAAATAGGTATGAAAAGGATGATGTGTGCAGGGAGCTACAAGGAGTCTGGTGTTACTGGTACAGTACAAAGTATGAGGCAAGGCTGTAGAGGTTGGCAGAGGCCAAGTTGTGTAGTACCTTCTGTGCTGTGTTCAGAAATTTGGATGTAATCCTGTAGGCAGTGAGGAGCCATTGGCAGGTTTTACTAGGTTAGTGATGTGGTCAGGTTTGCATTTTGGAGAGATGCAGTCACTCTGGAGGCCGTGCTGAAGATGAATTTGAGGGGGACTGGACTGAGGCAGAAGGCCAGTGGAAGAGGACTGTAGGAGATACCTAGACTGAGGGGTGGTGAGTAATGAGGGCCTGAAGCAGGGAATCAGGAAATGTTTATGAAGCAAAATTGGCACACTTCAATGATTAATTGGATAATGTAGATAAGGGAAAAGAGGAGTCTAGGATAGCTCCCAGATGTGTAGCTGAAGTGACAAGGTAAATACTACTACTGGTTGAGCTAGAAAATACAAGAGGAAGAGCCAGCATATACAAGAAGATGATGAGGTCAGTATGGGACACACGTAGTTTGAAACATCTTTTGGATAATCAAAGTTAAAATGCCCAGCAGGCGGTTGTGTATAGTCCAAATTTTATTGGGCGAGGCCTGGACTATACTATAGACTCAGGGATAATTGAAACCATGAAAGAAGATGGGCCAACATTGGGCGAGATTGTAAAGGGAGAACAGGAGGCTGCAGATGGGTCTCTGGATAACACCAGCATATCAGGAATGGATGAAGAGAGAGATGTGTGTGGGAAGCATGATTGGCAAGATGCCAGGAGAGCAGTGCCCATGCAGAGCACTGCTAAGAGAGTTTCAGGAAAGAGAGTAATCAACAGTTTGACATTAGCAGAAAGGACTGACAAAACTTATTGGAACACTGATTGGAAAATTAAAGAGATTAAAAATTAATGCTCAAGTTCAATAGTAGGCTTTTTTCCCCCTTTTTCCCAACAAGGGATTCCATTTTTTTTTTTTTTTTAAGTTTCAATGTTATCAGTATAACAAGTATATATCGTTTTAAAAATATCAGTATTACGGACTTGCAACAAAAAGCAACCCATATTGTATCCCTCTTTTCCCCAAGTCTCATCTGTCTTCAACTTTAGTTGTTTTTTCCAAGTTTCTGGCATTCGTCTCCATTTTTCTAAAGAAAATGGTTATATTGCTCCTTCTTGAATTTTTCATTTATGATGTTGTAGACTTTTATGGACCACTAACCATAGAAGATGATTTAGCTTTCTTATTACCATTCTCCTCCCCTTCCCCACCACACTTTTTCTTTTCCGATATATAGTACAATTCGCATTTTATACCCAGGTTTCCATTATGACTATGAAAATATTCACAGCTGAATTACATAGTGTTTTATGATTATATTTCCTTTCTTGGACAATTTTTTGTGTTTCCTTGGATCTTAAAATTTCCTCTCTTCATTAGTTTTTTGTATACCTATTCTTAACTCTTCCTCCAAACTCTGATAAAATTGTAAAAATTCTCCCTAATACAGGAAAGGATAGTGTGTCTGTATTTTTGTTTTCAGAGACATACTTCTTAGAGCCCTTTATCCTTGTGCTGAAATTTAGACTATTTGCTCCCCAAGGCTTCCCTTTACTATCATCCTGGGAATTTCCTTTGCTTCTCTCCTATGTTGGATCCTGTTTCCTGGATCTCATATCTGTCTTTTTGCTGGTTTACTCGCCAGTTTGGGTACAGCACATCCTTCAGCAGCTTCCTGAGAAAGGTGCATGGGAGGTACATTCTTGAGACTGTGCTTGCATGTCTGAATATGTTTTTATTCTGTCCTCACCCTTGAGATGTATCTTGGCATAACTTACAATGATAAATTCTAAATCATTTTTCCTGAACACTTTGCAGACTTAGCTTTGTTGTCTTCCAACTCCAGTGTTGCATCCTGATTCCCATTCCTTTGTGTATGATCTATTTTATCTCTTGTAGCTTTCAGAGTCATTATGTTAATTTCTGGTGTTTTGATAGTTCATAATGATGTATCTTGGTGTGGGTCTTTGATCATTTATCATTGTGCATACTTGGGGTGGGCCCTTTCAGTATGGAGATCTCTGCCCTTCAGTTCTGGGAAATGTTAATTTATCTTATGTTTGTTCATTTGCTTTTTTCCCCATAATTCCCCCCACCCTGTGTGTCTGTTTCTGGGACTACTTTTATATGGCTGTTGGACTTCCAGCTTTCATCCTCTAATTTTATTATCCTTTAAAAAACTTCTTATTTCTCTTCTTGTTTTATATTCTAGCAGAGTCTCTCAACTTTATCATCTCTTCTGTCTACTGAATTTTCAATTTCCACTATCAGAATTTTAATTTTCGAGAGCTTGTTTCTGTCCTCTCAGTATTCCTTTTAATAGCACCCTGTTGCTCTTTCATGGATGCAGTCAATGCATTGTCTCTTATTCCTCTGAGGATATTAAAAGGAATCCTTTTCATGTAGTTTTCCCCTCCTGTTATTGTCTCTTTTACCTCCAAGTTGCACTTTACGCTTGCTTTGGTCATTGAGTCGCAAGTGTCTGCTGATCTTTGTATGTCCGTATTTAAGAACCAGATACTAAAAAACTGTTTGGAAAGCTTACTGGGCTTCACTGAAAAGGCATTCCAATGTTAGTGTCTTTTTAGTACATAGGCATGGGCAAGGATTTCATGTCTAAAACACCAAAAGCAACGGCAGCAAAAGCCAAAATTGACAAATGGGATATGATTAAACTAAAGAGCTTCTGCACAGCAAAAGAAACTACCATCAGAGTGAACAGGCAACCTACAGAATGGGAGAAAATTTTTGCAATCTACTCATCTGACAAAGGGCTAATATCCAGAATCTACAAAGAACTCAAACAAATTTACAAGAAAAAAACAACCCCATCAAAAAGTGGGCAAAGGATATGAACAGACATTTCTCTTAAGTCATTCTATTTCTCCAAAGGAGATTTCTCCAGTCTCTTGCCCGGCGATATTAGCCTGACTGCCAGAATTCTGGTACCCAAAAGAGGTAAAGGAGTTATTGGGGGGATGGGAGAGCAGTGGGTCTCACCCTCACTGAATCCTTCTCTTTTCAGCTTTACTCCCTCCTTCTGTTGTACCTAATGTCCTTGAGTCCCGAGTCTCTGCTTCAGTTTTTCCAAAAAGTAGACCTGCCTACAAACGGCTTTGGGAACAGCAGCACAGGGTGAGGGAGAACTATTCTCTAAACAGGCTGGAGCCCGGTGCTGCTGTTTCCAGCTTTACCCCTCATCTCTATCTTCAGAGGCACAGGCTTAGGGGGCACTTGCCCAGGCTCTACTGTGAGGGCAGTTTGCTGCTTGTTGGCAATCTCTTTTGTTGGTAGTTGCTTTGGATCCCTCAGCCTTAACTTAATTACCACAAATTCCTTTGCTTTTTGTCTTCTAAGATTTTGTTGCACTTTCTCATTCAGTGCCCTTTTTCTCTTGTTTCACTTTTTGCCTGGTGGTTAATACCTTTTTCATTTTTAAATTATTCTAAACAATTTAAATTCTTTTTTAGGCAGAACAGAGAAAAAAAACTGTATATTCTTCATGTTCTGTTGGAAGCTCTTAACCTAATTTTAACCCATTGTTTTTCTCTTACAAATAAAAATATCATTTTTTTTCTGATTATAGGTTATCTATACTCATTATAAAATATTGGACAACAGAATATTATAAAGAAGGAAGTCAAAATCACTTGAGAGTAGTTTATCTATGGGTGGCGAGATTACTTTTGGTATATATACTTAACCTGTCAACATAATCAAAGTTTTTCTATGTCTGTAAATAGAAAATTACACTATCATTTTAAATACGAAATAGTCCCAGTACATAAATAGCCATTTAAAGTCCCTATTAGATTTTTAGGTGAGTTTCACCTTCTTCCTCATCACTGTAAACAAATATAACACGAATCTTGTATACTCAATTATTTTCTTATGTGATTATTTTCTTAGCGTGAATTCCTAGAAACAGAATTTCTGAGTCAAAGAGAATATATATTTTAAAGACTTTTTCCCTCATTGCCAAATTGCTGCCTCTCCCCAGGAAAACTGAACCGGTTTATATTCCAATCAGAGATACATGAATATACCTATTTCCCTAACTCTGGGCTCCTATTATTTTTATTTATTAAAAATATTAACTACTTAGGTTCCATTTGGGTTTAAAAATATAGTTTATAGTAATAGTTTTTCTATCTGAAAACTAATTTCTCCCCAAGAATAATTTTCTTAATTCTAGACACTGTCAAGTTTTAAATGACAATTGCCTATTAACATAATCAGATTGAAAAAGCTTATTTATTTTATACTTATAAAAACAGTGTGACATAATATTTCCTGCTTCAAGATGGTTTTGTTATATTATTGATATAACACACTTTCATATTAATGACACCAAGCTCCCAGAACCTTTTTTGATACAAAGCCTGATTTGCTTTCAATATAGTATTCCCAAAAATATATAGTATTTTCTTTAGGTATTTAAGTATAGCATTACAAATATGGTATTTTCTTTAAATATAGTATTTCAAGAAATATATAGTATTTCAACCAAAAGGCTAACCATCAGAGGTGCACTGTCGTTATTCTTAGTCATCCTCTGAATATATTAATGGATTAGAATGTGACTTGAATAATTTTCCATTGCATATTTAATGTGTAAAAGCAACAATGGGGGAAGTCAAGCTGCATCCTACTTTGTTAGAAGGCAGAATAAAATCCGAGGACCCACTAGGTCCTCATAACTTTCCTATGCTTGGAGTGAGGCATGTAACTCATGATTTGGATAATGAGTGGTAATCATGAGCTAAATGTATAAATCATAAGCCTTTTGTGCCACAAAGGATTTATCTTGCCAACATTTTGCAAATTATAATTTTGGAGACTTATGCAAAAAAGTGTAAAATAGTTTTGATTATATTCAGCAAATCTGTCGGAAGTTATACATCTTTCATAGCAGGCCTCTTCATATTTTAAGTATAATTGTGTGAGGTATACATAGTATCATAAGAATGCAAAATACTTGTTTTTGGGTGATTTGAGCGACTTCCAATGGCTATGAAAATCGATATTTGCTGCCACCTGCAGGTCACGTTTCATAATGTTGTAGTTAATTCAGATAAAAATGCCACATTTTTGTTGGTTTTGTTTGTTTTTCCTTCCCCTAACCTTTCTCACTTGTTGGCAATTTATTCTATTTACGGGAAACTGTGATAGCCCATTGCTTCCTATGGCTTGGGGTATTCAATAATGTTTAGGAGTTTTCAAGATGAAACCTCTATAGCTGTCTTTATTTCTTTGGCTTTAAAGCAGGGATTTAACTAAATGGAAAGATTGTTTTCAGCCTGCTTTCATTTGCTTGTGTGCAACTGAAATAATGTGCTTGCCTTGTCCCAATGTTGTCAGTGTTTCTGGACTAGCACCTATGTATGTAAGAAAAGGAAAATGAAATAAAAAATTGGGGGGCCAAATCTGTACCTGAGAATTTAACTGTTTACTTGAGTTCCAATTGTGACCTTGGGAGCAGATAGGCTTATTTTATGAACCTCTGTGTAATTGAGCTGTACTTTATTAACAGAGTAGACCTGGTTAATTCAAGCAAGTTTTATGTTCCTTTATGACCTCTTCAGGCATTATTTATAGGAAGTTGGTTCTAAGTTAGATTTAAAAGATATTTTCATACTCAACTTTATATTTTTCTGTCATTTTAGTGAGAAACTCACTAGTTCAACCAAACTTTCATAAAACATAGACTAGTACTAGAAAAGAACTTCGGTGAATGTGAGTTCTTTGTGCTTGCCACTGAAACCAAATCATTTCTAAAGTCATCTAGGCTATTTTTTAGTAGTTTTTAAAAATGTGCCAATGTTTGCTTCTTGGCAATTGCTGTTTTAAATAATCACATAAAATAAGGCTCATCTATTGATTAACATTACTGTTAATAGGCCTCCATAATTTAAAGAATTACCCTTGTAGTCATGATAAATAACTTGATGGCATGTAATTTATGGAATTTGAAAGTATTAATACTATATTAATTATCTTTATGTCCTTCCTTATATTTTTTCCAACATGTATTAGGTTGTCTAACTCAAATACAATATTCATTGCATCAGTTTTTATACCATTTAAAGATATGAAATTCACAATCCCCTTTTTTATCTGTATTTGAATATATACTAAAGTTTATAAAGAATATTTGTCTAGAGAATTTTCTGTAGAATGAATAAATAAACTTGTATGTATTTATGGAGGGCTCTCAACTCTATGGATGGCAGTGAAAAAATCAAAGACCTTGCTTTTATGGAGCTTACATTTTAGCTCCATGGCGAGACAAATATATAATATGTTGGGTGGTGATAACTACTTTGAACAAAGCATAGTGTTAAGAAGATATAGAGAGACAAAGGTACTTCTCTTTTGTTACGAGTGATCAGGGAAGTCCTCTCTGGGGAGGTGGCATTTGAGCAGACATACAGATAAAGTATGGAAGTGACACACAACTGTATTGAGAAAGACCATCTCAGGCAAATATAAAGTCTCTGAAGAGGAAGATGTGTGTGTTTGTGTGTGTGTGTGTGTGTGTGTGAGAGTATAATGTGTATATGCATGTGTATTAAAAACCACATAGACTAAAACTATCCAACTGAAACAACTTATGTATACATTGAGAAATATGAAATGAAATTGTAAGGTAGAGGTAGCATTAGTAAACTATCTAGTATACCATTAAATAAGTTTGTGGTGATTGGTGATTCAGCACCTGAATCATCTAGGTAAATCCTGAAAAACTCATATTTTATTAATTGCTTCTCCTTCCCCTTCTTTCCCTGTCCCCACTCCTTTCTTCTCTCTTTCCCCCCTCTCCTTTTCTCCCATCTTTTCCCTTCTAATTTCAGTGAAATTGGAGCGATTTGAAATTCCAATCAAGGTTCGATTAAGCCCAGAGCCATGGACCCCTGAAACTGGTTTGGTAACTGATGCTTTCAAACTGAAAAGGAAGGAGCTGAAGAACCATTACCTCAAAGACATTGAACGAATGTATGGGGGCAAATAAAATGCTCTCTTATTGACAGTTGTGCAGGAGGTAGCCTGGTGGTTTTTCACTTCTAGAATATTAAGCCTTTGTTGAGCTGTTAGAATGTAAGGTATATCATTCTAAAGATACAGTAAAAAGCAAACAAAACCAAAAGTTATTAAATTTGTTGTCCAGTTTACTTTAACTTAGTTTTGCATAGTTCTAGTGCAGCTGAAATTGAAAAGTTATTTCCCTTTAGCTGTGTTATTATAGAGCAGAATTTTGTTTTTAAAAATTAGCCTAAGATATACTTGTTGTTGTAAAGAAAAATTTTAATGTTGAACAAAATAAATCGGAGTTGGAGTAGAATGTAGTTTGAGGAAATTTGCAGCTTCCAATGCCTCTTGTCTTCCTATTTCAGAAGAAGTTTAAATATTAAGCATGACAGAAAATATGTATTAACACTACTCAAAGCAAAAGTGCTGCAGGGCTTTAAAATTCTCTTCCAACCATTTATCTTGAAGGAAAAATTCAATAGTAATATAATACACAAAATCAAATAATACCTTAGAAGGTATTAAGATTATAATTGTTGCATAGGTTAGATATAGAGTCATTGTAATGTTGTGAATAATTACAGTGCCTAAAGTAAGAATAAAACAACATATACAACACCAAAAAATATCTAGTAATATATTTAAAGCGAAATTGAGCTGCTTTTTTGAAACTTTGAGATCTAAAAATAACTGTAATTATTTGAATGACTTAAGAGGAAAGTACATTTTTTGAAATGCTGAAAATTGCCTTTCTGTGTTTATTCAAACTGAAAAGCTGAGACCAAGAGCAAAATGACAGGAAGGTAAAAAGTTAACAGGCAAACATTTTCTCTTAGAAAAGATGATAAAATCGTAAGTATTTGGAATTAGAAGCCTTGCACAACACTGAACCTGGGAAAGAGATTTAAACTCTGAATTTATCTTTGATAACAGGGATTGATTTTAAAATGTACATGTAGTAAATTACATTTGTAATTTAAGGTCTGTTTGCTGTTGCTGATTTGATTCTTGATCAGTAGTTTGCATTTCAGGAAGCCTTTCATTTTGCTTTAATTTTAGCAAAGCGGGTTATAACGAATGACTTCCCCAATATCTTGCTCGAACTTACAGGTGATTAACTTGGATGAGTTTTGGGAAGTTAAAGGGAAGAAAACACTGTTACCATTTTTTCCTGTTTGGGAAGAGCTTAGAAACTGGAAATACTAGATTTGGGAGAAGGGCAGAGTTACTTGATAAGGG
Organism: Rhinopithecus roxellana; assembly: GCF_007565055.1. NCBI lineage: Eukaryota > Metazoa > Chordata > Mammalia > Primates > Cercopithecidae > Rhinopithecus > Rhinopithecus roxellana. The sequence goes on along the minus strand of NC_044555.1, from coordinate 96,650,012 downwards.
ACTGATGTTTGTGCAGTAACTTGGGAGTGTGGTTTCTTTTTGAATCTTTAATTAAAACCTGGGATTATATATCCCTGATAAATATTCACACTTGAACCATAGTTACTGTAAAACACAAAAAATCTTAATACTGTTACTCTTTGCACTTTTTCTTAATCATTTTATATATATATATGCATATATACATATATATGTGTGTGTGTGTGTGTGTGTGAGTTGCTTATGTTGTTATGTACAGATGTGGGCCACCATTGCAACAAAATAAATTCTTTTTGCTCTAAAATATTTATAAAGAAAATACTTAAATGTTATGCATATGGTGGTAATAAGGGAAAAATCAAGTATTATAAACAAGAATGAAGGTTTTTGTAAAGATTTCTGTTCAGTGTTTTGCAAGGTAAAATTTTAGGCAAGTTTTCCCTGAAGTTATGTGTATGTGAGTATTCTCATTCTTCCCAACTTGCCTTTGAAGAGTGAAAAACCATTATTATCAAGTAGACTACTATTCAGCTTTTATTCCTGCCCTGCTGTTTACCCATTAAGAATGAGTTTCTTAGACTTTTCCAATATGTGATTTTTTTTTCCCATTTAGAATGGTGATTTTAAATGTGTGAGTGCATGCACTGTCTTATCTCAGATATTTGCACCCCCGATCCGCCCCCGACTCCCAAAAGCTGGAACACTGCCAACTGATCTGTTATATAGGTCCTGTAGAAACACATCATTAACACTTAAGGTTGGGTGCTGCTAATTCTTTGCAAAAATCCAAACATTGTTAAGGGACCAGGGAGATGCCACTACCCCTTGATTTTCCATCTAAAAATATACATGTTTATGTAAGCAAATCTTTCCATATTCATAGTGACTTTTCAAGTATTTAAGACTAAAGATTTTGATCTCACATTTTTATACTGTTTAAATTGCTCACAATTATTACATACATGTCAGCCATCAAATAAAGTTGTACTTTAAAAATTTACTACAATATGGACATTTCTAAGTCAAACACTTGTGACTTTTGCTTTAATTCCGTGAATGTTCCTGCCTCCTTGATATTTGTATTTATTCTTTTTTTCTCTAGAGTGGAGGTATAATTGTGTGATATTTCAGAAATACAGATACATGATTCAAAAAGTCACAGTTAAGGAGATTCATGTTTCTTTGATCATGAATAACTGGTTAGTGATTCTTGCCTATATTTTCCTGATAGCATATGACAAATGTTTCTAAGGTAACAAGATGAGAACAGATAAAGATTGTGTGGTGTTTTGGATTTGGAGAGAAATATTTTAATTTTTAAATGCAGTTACAAATTATAATGTATTCATATTTGTACTTTCTGTTAAAATGCACGATTGCAGAATTGTTGAGATTTTGTGTTTATTCTTGATGAAAAGCTTTGTTCTTGTTTTTAAGTTTGCACTCAAATCTTAAGAAATAAATTCACCCATGTTATCAAGCCAATTTGTACTTCATTATGCATTGAGAGAAAATCTCCAAGTCTGAAGATTATTAGCCAACGTTTTAAACACATATTTTTAAAGTACTCATCTCCAAGTTTGTGGAATTGCATTAAGCAGTTAAACAGGTTTGTATAGTCCCATCCTTTAGTTCAGAGTATTTGAATCCCAAACTGTTACTTTGATCCAGTCAATAGAGTAAAACCCCTTTGTAACACTGATACTTTGGGACAAAACATGGATTATCAGTAGGTGCTACCAAATTATAACTGCTACTTTTAGGGTAATTAATATTTTAGAGAGAAATTAATTGGAGTTATATGAGGGTATGTATAAAATGGCATTAAGAGCTCTATTTCCTGGCTTTGCCACTGTAGTTTTTGGCAAATTGATTAACATTTTGGAGCTGCATTTCTTCATCTGGAAAAATTGGGTTGATAGGATCTGCCTAATAGGATTGTTGTGAGAATTAAAATGTAAAGTGTTTAGGAAAATAGCTTATGCTAGCTATTGTTATCATAATTATTATTGTATCTAGACACTATTCATCAGTCAGGTTGTTTAAAGTATTGACTAGCATACTCAGGGCCTTCAAGAACTGACTGCCCCTGAAGATTTTGTGAAAAAAGTTCTAGATCTAGAGGTCAGGAGACCTGGGTTTATTGACACCAGCTTTGTAACCATGGGCCAATCTCATAACCTTAGCCTTAGCCTTAGTTTCTTCTTCCCATTAAAAACACACACACACACACACACTTCAAAAATGATGCCTTTTGCAAAAAGGGAAACACAAATGACAGAAGAAATAGGGAACACAATAGTCCTTACGGTCCATCATGTCTAGCTTTAGTATTGTGATCTTACTGTTCCGAGCTCTATTTTCTTAAATGATGCCCTAGGTTCTGAGTTTCCTATAGGGCTATGAGACTATGGATCACAAGAAGTTGAGGATTCTACTAGGTATAAGGAGTCTGTGACTCTTATTTTTAAATTATTTATGTATTTTTGTCTTGAGATAGGGTCTCACTCTGTCACCCAGGCTGGAGTACAGTGGCTCCATCATAGCTCACTGCAGCCTTGAACTCTCCTGGGCTCAAGCAATCCTCTCACTTTAGCCGCCGAAGTAGCTAGGACTACAGGCGCGCACCAGCATGCCCAGCGAATCAATTTTTTTTTTTGTAGAGATGGGGTCTCGCTATGTTGCCCAGGCTGGTCTTGAACTCCTGGCATCAAGCAATCCTCCCACCTCAGCCACCCAAAGCGCTGGGATTACAGATGTGAGCCACAGTGCCTGACCCTTATGTTTTTTAAAATTTTAATCAGGGTTTTGCACACATAATGTAAAGGAGTGCTTCCAAACTTCTTTTTATTGTGATCCACAATGCTGTGCACACATATTTTATGAAAATATTTTGTGAAAAAACAATACTAATGAGATGCACACTGGTGTTCTATTTCATTTACTTAAATGTTGGCTGTGACTCACTAAATTGATTTAATTACCCTGTAAAATAGTGCTGCTCAGTAGAACTTTCTGTGAAGTTGAAAAGATTCAGTATTGGCACTATCCACTGTAGTGCATGTGGCCGTGGATCATTTAAAATGTGGTTATTGTTGGCCAGGCCCGGTGGCTCACATTTGCAATCCCAGCACTTTGGAAGGCCAAGATGGGAGGATCGCTTGAGGCCAAGAGTTTGAGACAAGCCTGGTCAACATAGTGGGACCTCAGCTCTAAAAAAATAAATAAAAATAAATAAAAAAGATCTTTTAAAAAACAAAATGTGGTTAGTATGACTGAGGATCTGAATTTTTATTTTTATGTCCCTGTTGGACAGCATCACTCCAGAGAGATTGTAAGTCATGGTTTGAAAAGCACAGGTTTAAAGGCAGCTGTTACACAAAGTCTCTGAAAAACAGCTATCCACTCCCTTCATCCTCCCCATTTCCTCCGCCTCAGAGGCAACCACTTTTAACTCTCAGTTGATTATTTTGGTATTTACCCTCTTGTATCTAAATAACATGCTTGTATCCCTGCTTCTTAATTTTATCAACTTTTCAGTGTACACAGGGACACTTCTCATCCTCTCAATATAAATGCATAGTTAGATCAATAAGTCTTTACATTATAATAACTGCTATTCAGAGCTGAAATGTAGTGGGAAAACAATGATTCATTTTCTTCTGCACTTTTAAACCACTGGAACTAATAATTGTCTTTCTTTCATTTGCTTGGTTTTCTATGCACTTACCGCTAATTCTACCGCAGGCTCTGCAACTAATTGCTTAAATCTCTCTCGACTTCCAGATAACAAGAATTCTAACAATTTCATCTGGAAAAAAATCTCTCCTAGAACCAGATCATTTGCCCTCCTTTCCCTGGTGCAGGGTCCCGTCCTGAGACTTCCCTTTACCTTCGTCATGTGTTGGATCTCCTGTTTTCTGTATCCCATGTCTTTTTCTTACTTGGATTATTACTTCTCCTTGATAGAATACATTCTACAGTACTTTACTGAGAAGGGATAAATGGGAAATAATTGGAGACCTTAACTGATAATTTGGTTGGGTATAGGATTGAAAATTTCCTCTCCATGTTGAAAGCATTATTCCACTGTCAATAAGCTTTCCATCTTCTCTCTCCAACAGGAACTTCCCTCTCTCCCTCCCTCCCTCCCTCCCTTCCCTCCCTCCCTCCCTCCCTCCCTCCCTTCCCTCCCTCCCTCCCTTCCTTCCCTCCCTCCCTCCCTCCCTCCCTTCTGTCTTTAGACCAATTCATTTTATATCCTTTTAAAATATCATCCAACAAAAAACAATGAAGTTTACATCTAGGGCAGATATACGTAACTCAAGGTACTTGTAGTCCATCATGCCCCTTGAATAACAACTTTGCTGTTGAAATTTCTTAAAACTTACCAAGTTAAAAAGCTGAGTGATGCAAAAGGAGGAGTATTTTAGTGTAATCTGTAAATTGGCTTTTCTAAAAAAGGAAATACATCCTGTTTCCTCAGATGGGTAAATAAGCAAGAGCTACATGCAGCAGTGTCAGTAGTAAGACATTTCTCAAGTCTTTTCAAATGAACCAAAGGTGGGTATGGGATAGGAGAGAAAATTGATAGAAAAACATTGACACCATAACAATATATTTAGATAATTTAAAAAGGCAAGAGGTGGCATTTCAGTAGCAAAGTGCTTAATAAAGAGTACATTGTAGAGAGTCTTACAAGAAGGTATCTCATGCCAGTCACAATGGCGATTATTAAAAAGTCAGGAAACAACAGATGCTGGCAAGGATGTGGAGAAACAGGAAAACTTTTACACTGTTGGTGGTAGTGTAAATTACTTCAACCATTGTGGAAGACAGTGTGGTGATTCCTCAAGGATCTACAACCAGAAATACCATTTGACCCAGCAGTCCCATTACTGGGTATGTACCCAAAGGACTATAAGTCATTCTACTATAACGACACATGCACACATATGTTTATTGCAGCACTATTTACAAAGCAAAGACTTGGAATCAACCCAAATGCCCATCAATGATAGACTGGATAAAGAAAATGTGGCACATACAACCCATGGAATACTATGCAGTTCATGTCCTTTGCAGGGACATGGATGAAGCTGGAAGCCATCGTTCTCAGCAAACTCAGGAACAGAAAACCAAATACTGCATATTCTCACTTATAAGTGGTAGTCGAACAATGAGAACACATGGACACAGAGGGGAACATCACACACTGGGGCATGTCGAGGGGTGAGGGGCACAGGGAGGGAGAGCGTTAGGACACACACCTAATGCATGTGCAGCATAATGCCTAGATGGTGGGTTGATAGGTGCAGCAAACCATCATGGCACATGTATGCCTATGTAACAAACCTGCACGTTCTGCATATGCATCCCAGAACTTAAAATAATAAAAAAAACAAAGGGGCCAGGCATGGTGGCTCACGCCTGTAATCCCAGCACTGTGGGAGGCCGAGGTGGGCAGGTTACGAGGTCAGGAGATTTAGACCATCCTGGCTAACACGGTGAAACCCCGTCACTATTAAAAATACAAAAAATTAGCCGGGCGTGGTGGCATGCACCTGTAGTCCCAGCTACTCAGGAGGCTGAGGCAGGAGAATTGCTTGAACCCGGGAGGTGGAGCTTGCAGTGAGCGGAGACTGCACCACCGCACTGTAGCCTGGGCGACAGAGCAGGATTCCATCTCAAAAAAGAAAAAAAAGAGGGCACATAAATGGCTCAGCAGCAGGATAGGTAAAAGCCTCAAAGGAAAAATGATGTCCTCGGTGTCATTGTTCTGGGAGGAATAACACATTCTGAATCTGGAACTGTCTGGAATAAATTTATTTCCCTTGTATTTACATATTTGAAGACGATGACTGAAGCAGTATTTCCACAACAATAGCAGTAATTAGGAAATGTATAACTTTTGTGTAACAGAGGTGTATATAGCACCTCTGTAGATGTGCTCAGCAGAAGAGTTTTAAGTTGTTGATATAATAAATTCATTGTGATCTTTAGTCCGGTATGTTCTTCAGTATGTTAAGCTCATCTCTCTCAGTGGTTCTTCACCCTGGCTGCACTTAGGAATCACATGGGAAGGTTAAAAACAACAACGAAACAGAAAAACAATTTCGATACCTCATCCTCCCTCCCTGGCCAATGGAGGCCATACTGCTAGATATTTCGATTCCTTTATTAGCATTTATCTTTAGGATTAAATAACAAAATAATTCACAGAGGAGGCGACAGTCTTCACGGTTAACCAAGGAAGGAGGCTCCTAGTTAACTGTTGGCTTTTCTAACTCTTCCTTCTTGGTAGGATCAATTTTTCTTTCACTTTGGCATGTGTATCAGTCTGTTTTCATACACTATAAAGAACTACCTGAGACTGGGTCATTTATAAAGGAAAGAGATTTAATTGACTCACAATTCAGCATGGCTGGGGAGGCCTCAGGAAACTGACAATCAGGTCGGAAGGTGAAGGGGAAGCAAGGTTCCTTCTTCACAAGGCATCAGGAAGAAGAAGTGCTGAGCGAAGGGGGAAGAGCCCCTTATAAAACCATAAGATCTTGTGAGAGTTCACTCACAATCACGAGAAACAGCATGGGAGAAACCACCCATGATTCAATTACCTCCACCTGGTCTCTCCCTTGAACTGTGAGGATTATGAGGATTATGGGGATTACAAATCAAGATGAGATTTGGGTGGGGACACAAAGCCTAACCATATCAACAAGTTAGCTAGCTATTTCCTTTAACACTAAAAAGAATGAGAGATTCTGAGAGGATGAGATATAGAATCAGAACATTTCTTGGAAGACACTCCTAAGGGTATCACAAATTAAAAATGGGCTCTAGTGGTGGTGGAGAGACACTTGGGAGTGCTAAACATCGAGTTTCCCAATTCATATTTTTGCCTTGAGGTTATAATAAATAAATCAAACAAAAACAAAGGGAAAAAGGAAAAGAGAGAGTATGCTGAAAATTCACCCATGCATATGTCTCTCTAGAGTGACTTTTGCAGTAGAAATTGGAAAATAATTCTTTTGAGGTCAGGTATTTATTTTTGCACCTGGCTGTTTGCTAGCCCATGAAGTTATAAGAAGCTTCAAATTAGATATAGATATACATACATATAAATTACAGACATGTCTTTATGGCCAACTGCTCTTCTTACAAATGACTTTCTCACCTTAGCTGTATCTTCGACATTCCTTACTATAGGGCACTCCATGCCCCACATTCAGTTTTGGATGTTGAGTAGCAGGTATCAACATAGGAAAGTGGCAATGTGGCTCTCCAAGAGTAGGTGAGGGACAAGGCCAGAGAGAAAAATTAGGAAGCCCTCCTGCCTAGATACTGACTGAGGGAGAAATATAGAAAGACAAGCTGAAATTGCTCAAGTGTGCTCCCCAGCCTTCCTCTGGGTGGCATCATTTCTCACGCAGTTCTACATTTCATTGCCCATCAAGATTCATGGTGGTGACAGAATTAACCTTTCTCAGGGAGTCCAAGTGAAGGAAAGGATATGGAATCTTCTGTTACATTCCAGCAGGAGTCTTTGTTTTCTCTGCAAGAGGCCCCCAGGCTCTCTTTGCTTGTGAACTCTTCCTTTTTGCTTATGGTATAAACAATAGCTCTCTGTATCCCATCTCCTGGGGTTGTGGGCTATCTTGGTTGGCCTTTGGTTTTGCTCAGAGAAGACAAACTCCAAAACCAATTGGCCTGGAACTGCAGGGACTCAGCATTCTGTTTCCAGAAGTAAGGTTGTACAAATATGTTAGCTTGAGCTGTTGACTTCATTCTCTCTCTTAAAACTTTGGGAGTTTCTCTTTGTCAAGTTTTAAAGACAGATTGAGCACTGGACTTTTCTTAGGTAGCAAAGCCATTTTTGTTTTAAAGCCCTGTGAAGTTCCGATACTCTTAGATTTCCTTCGTCTTAAAACATGGCACTTAAATGCTTCTGGCCCTTCTTGTGTAGTATTACTAGGTGTTAAGAAGAGACAAAAAAGTTCTTGTGCTATTAGCACATGTCAGACCATGGGGGTGAGAGAGAAGCTGAACTGTGAGCTGAAGAGTCTACATATGTAGGAATTTGGAAAAGACAAACAGTCTTTAAGGATTCAGTTGCCAGAGATGGCCTCCAGTCTGAGCCTACTACTGAAGAGGCGACAGTGACTTTTACCAAATTCCAGATAATAACAAGGAGCATGCATTCACTCAAAGCAGCATCCTCTCTGCCCACTGCATCATGAAATTCCTGTTGCTTTCACCCCATGTAGTCCTTGAAGGCCCCATCAGTCTTCATGGACTACATGGGGTAAAAGCAATAGGAATTTCACGGGTTACAGCTTGAGGTTCTACACCAGAGATCTCCAAGAGATTCCTCATGCACCTAAGATATTGATGCCTTCTGCCTTTGGGGTGGCCAGAGCTCCCTGGCAGGTTGCTTTTTTATCCATTTATCCCAGGGAGCCAATATATGTTATCTATGTGTGCTATGTGGTAAAAACAGCTAGAAAGCACTATTTCAGATGTATCCCTCTTCTTGGAGAGCTTTGGTAACACATGGTCTCAGTGATTTGTTTTCCTGTCTGTAGTCCAAGTTACACAGGCTCTGTCAAAGTAGAAACTGTGTCTGTCTCATATGCTGTTATATATCTAGTGCCTGCCACTGTGCCTAGCTCATAGTACATGCTCATAAAATATTTCATGAATGAATGAATGAGGAAGTCTAGGCCTTGAAGAATGAGTAAAATACGGATAACCTGGAAGGGATAAGGGTTTGCAAGGGTGATGAGCAATAGGAATAGAGTCAGATATGTTTGTAGGGTATGCCAGGCACAATTTGGAGGCAATGGGAAATTATCAGGCCCCATCATGCCTATTGAACATAATGCTGGATGAATAAAGAGCCACTGAACATCATTGCCGAAGAGCAAAGTAGACATTAGAACAAACAGATGGTAGTTGACACAACCATGTTTCTCTTAGCATCTAATTTCAAGTCAAACTCTGTGTGTTCACTACGGAAACTATTTCTAACGTGGTCTGGGGCCTAATTCCAATAATTCCTAAATGTTCCCATACCATCTTCCAGCTTAGAAGCCCTCACTGCAACCTCTGGTACCCCAGAGGCAAAGGAACACTATGCTGTCATCCCTCACAATGCGAGATTAGAGGAGTAAACCCTATTGTTTATTCCCTGCCAATGTTACAGGCATTGTTTCCCACACGGGGAAAGGAACCTAGTGGCTATTTCCTACTCAAAACTTATGTCAGTTGTCACATGCTTAGGGAAATGTGTCCTGAGCTCTCTGAGGTTGAGTTAAATGCTCCTCTCTGGTTCCCACTGCACCATACGTTTAATGTTAATGAAATAACCACAGCCAACATTATTGAGCATTTCATATGTTCCAGGCACTATGTTCAGTACTTTACATGAATTATCTTACTCAATCCTTGCCACAAAATCCTATGGTAAGCATGGTTATTATCTCCATTTTACAATTGAGGAAACTGGAGTAAAGATAAGATGAATGACTTTGCTTAAGGTAACACAGCAGCTGGTAGGTGGCCAAGCCAAAATGTAAAAAGGCAGGTTTGTTTGAGGCTGGAGCTGCTGTTCTTAAGCACTATGCTCTATTAATTTCTAACAGCGCCTTTTCCACACCTTGTTGTAATAGTCTGGGTAGCGTCTGCCTTTCTCCCAACCCCTGGAATGTTAGCAACATCACATCAGTAACCAAATTACCAAGTCTCATCTGGATCCCAGCAAATAACACAGGGCCTGACACAGAAACATTTGAGTAGAAAAACATTCTGCAGCACTATTCACAATAGCAGAGCCTTGGAACCAACCCAAATGTCCATCAATAATAGACTGGATAAAGAAAATGTGGCACATATACACCATGGAATACTATGCAGCCATAAACAAGGATGAGCTCATGTCCTTTGCAGGGACATGGATGAAGCTGGAAACCATCATTCTCAGCAAACTATCGCAAGGACAGAAAACCAAACACCACATGTTGTCACTCATAAGTGGGAGTTGAACAATGAGAACACATGGACACAGGAAGGGGAACATCACACACTGGGGCCGGTCGGGGGTGGGGGCCTGGGGGAGGGATAGCATTAGGAGAAATACCTAATGTAAATGACGAGTTGATGGGTGCAGCAAACCAACATGGCACATGTATACCTATGTAACAAACCTTCACGTTGTGCACATGTACCGCAGAACTTAAAGTATACATTTAAAAAAAACCCCTAAAGATAAATAAACACGTATGAATTAAAAGATAAGAAAAACATTCTGAATGAGGAGAAATGAAAACTCCAGGCCTCCACCAGATGGTGCTGTGGGAGTCCAAAAGAAAAGTGCCCTCGGACCTTTTCCTTTCCCACTCCTTTCCCAAGAATACTCCAAATATCCACATTTTTAATTTAATTTAATTTTATTTTATTTTCCAGAGAAGCCTGAGTGGGTAAGAGAAACATTTTTTTTTTTTTTTTTGAGGCGGAGTCTCGCTCTGTCGCCCGGACTGGAGTGCAGTGGCCGGATCTCAGCTCACTGCAAGCTCCGCCTCCCGGGTTTGCACCATTCTCCCGCCTCAGCCTCCCGAGTAGCTGGGACTACAGGCGCCCGCCTCCTCGCCCGGCTAGTTTTTGTATTTTTAGTAGAGACGGGGTTTCACTGTGTTAGCCAGGATGGTCTCGATCTCCTGACCTCGTGATCCGCCCGTCTCGGCCTCCCAAAGTGCTGGGATTACAGGCTTGAGCCACCGCGCCCGGCCAAGAAACATTTTCAAGATGTTTAGGCAGGAATTGACATGAGTTTGACAATTTTATTTATGACTTTATGTTTTGACCCAAAAGGCAAGGTTGACCTTATTTCACTCCACTCTTTTAGATTCATGCACTTATTTTAAAGATCTCAAAGTGGTTTTTGCACCCTTGTCACCATTACAAAACTGGAAATAAAATCTGAATTGCCAAAAGCATTGGAGGAGGCCATGCAGTGGAGTGAAAAGGTTTCCTGACTGTGAAGCAGTCAGGCATGGCTTCTGATGGCTCTGCCATTAACTAATGAGAGACTTCAGGCCAGTCCCTTCTCCTCTCTGGACCTCAGTAGCTCCACCTTTACAATAAGAGGGTTAGATGAGACTTCCAACCCTGAAATGTTTTATTTTCCCTGATAGTTTCTATACAAAGGACCGTAGACAACAAAGAAGATAACTGACTCTGGTTCAACTCTCAGCTTGGCTTGACCACCTATGAGCTAATCGACTTTGGACGAGTTACTTAACCTCTCTGCAACTTAATTTCCTCATCTGTATAATAGGAATGCTGTTTTACCTACCTCAGAGGGTTGGTTGTTGTTAAGGATTAGGTGAGATAATGTATGTAAAGTGTTTAACACAGTGTTTGTCACTTTCAGTAAAAGCTATTATCACGTAGAGCTTACCCTCACAATGTAGTAATTTCCTAGAGCTTGGGTGTTCATTTAGGAGTCATCAAAATTGGGGGAAGTTTTAAGTACTAAGCCACAGTCAGGCTTGGCCCTTTTATAAGTACAATGATAAATGCATTTCATGGGTGCACTGCAAGGCTAAGCATGCAATTGAAGCAGAGAGCTGCACAAGTAACCATAAACAATTGGAATCCTCTTACACTGTTGGTGGGAGTCTAAAATGATACAAGCCACTTTGGTAAAATGTCTGGCAATTTCTTATAAAACTAAAGTACATCTTTCCCTTGACCCAGCATTTCCACACCTAGGTATTTACCCAAGAAAAAGGAAAACATATGTCCACAAAAGGACATGTCCTTTTCAGGTACCTACAAATGTATGAGAACATTTGTAGCAGCTTTATTTTTAATAGCCAGAAGCTGGAAACAGACCAAGTGTTCATCAGTAGGAGAATGGATAAACAAACTGTGGTATGGTCACACAGTGGAGTACCACTCAGTAATAAAAAGGAACAAACTACTGATACTTGCAACAGCATGTATCATGATTTATGTATTATATATGAATTATGTATCATTGTGTATCATGTATTAGCATGATCCTCAAAAACATTAAGCTGAGTAAAGGCAGTCTTATTCAAAAAAGTTCATGCCTTATGATTCCATATGTATGAGCTTCTATAACAGGCTAAACTAATCAATGGTGGGGAAAAAAAAAACAGTGGCTGCCTCTGGGGATGAAGGGAGAGGACTGCCTATGAAAGGACAAGAGGAAATGTTCTTGAGTAGTAGTCTATATCTTAGTAGGGGTTACATTTGCCAAAACTCAGAAAATATGCAATTAATATTTATATATCTCATTGTATGTATATTTTACCTCAAAAGGAAAAAAGAATAATAAACAAATATTGGACTATACTTAATGATAGGTATGGAGAAAGTGCTTAGGAGTGAAGTGCATACTGATGTCTGCAACTTCAAAAAAATAAAAGATAATGAATAGACAAATAGATGGAGGGAGGAATGGGTAGGTGAGAGACGAATAAAGCCAGTATAGGAAAGTATTAGTGGTAGAGTCTAGATGGTTACCACATATCCTCTGTATAATTCTGTCAATGTCGCTATATGTTTGAAATTTTACACAATATTTTTTTGGAAAAATGTAACTTCAAGGTTTCACATTCCCCACAGAGTGAATCTTTTTCAAAGCTGGAAAGTTTCATTGCAGGAAGGCAGACCTCAGACCTAGGTAAATATTTCCTGAGCACATACTATGTGCCAGGCACTGTGCCAGGCATGGTGAGGGATACAAAGAGGAAGAACACAGCACCTGCCCTCAAGAGGTCTGTAGGGGCCATCTGATGAGCCCATCCATCACTATTATTTTACGCTATGAGATTGCTAAGGAGAGTGAGATTTCATCTAGTTGAGAAGGTATGTGGCATTGAAGACATTTCGGGTAATTAGTGCTGTAAGTAGGGTTGGACAGCGTCTTCAAGCCAGAGCACAGAGAGTCTTGAAGGTCACACTAAGGTGATCATTTGGAAGTCTAGTGGACCCATTCAAGAATTTTGAGCCAAGGAGTGACATCTTTAGGAATTTACCGGGAGAAAGGGGCAGGTGCAATAGATGCCATTGCTTTAGGGGGGTTGGCGGGCAAGGGAGCTTTTCAGGTACCTGCAATGAGCAACGGGAGCAGGTGGAAGCATCCATAAAGAGAGGTTCGGGAATGACCAGGACAGCCCCAAAGCCTAAGGAGATGCGATCTTGGTTTGATCCCCTGGGAAATGGGAAGCCATTTAGTCTGTGCCTCTGTCCTACTTCTTTGCCCAATGATGTTGTGGCTCTGTAAGGCCATACTGGTTGTTCACAGTCAACATCTATTCTGATGGTTTGTTAGTCCATTCTGATTGATCAGCATTGAAGATATACTGCTGTTGAATCCATACCTGACCACCTCATAAGGTTGTTATAAAGTTAATTAGTATCATGTATGTAATATGCCTGGCATATGCTGGACACTTAATCAATGAAATTAGAGACCAAATTTGATGCTTCAGTATGTGGCCTGAATAGAGGGGGATATCAGCACAAGCCCATGAAGATCTCCAAGAAGTCTCTAAGAAAGGCATTTGAAGCTCCTGAGGCCCATTCCAACCTACAATTATTGTGATCTTTATCAAACCCCAGTTAGTCTGAAATGCTGTGTATATTCCCATGGAGCAACTGAGAAGCCCCAGTTGGATTCAGAACCGTCTAATTTATATTCTCATCAGTCTTTTGAGAACAGACCTACTGTGGTGGCTTATGGCAAACCATATTCTCAAGATGGTGCTGCTAGGAGGAGGTAGAGAAGCTTGCAACATAGCCCGGGACAGTGAGCTCAGACCACCTGGAGTGTTCCTTTTTCCAAACAAGGCTTTGGACTCCAGTGCTCAGAGATTGGGCCCACAGTCTCAGTTCTCTCCAAAACAGAATTCTGGCTGGTCGTCCTGCCCACTACTTACCCAGCTCCACATCTTGGCACTCCCTATTTGTCCCCAGTTCACAAAGAAGTGTCTGTGAGAGTTATAAAGGCACAGACTGTTCACCGATGTGACTTGCTCACCGATGTGTCTCTAGGACCCAGCGCAGTGCTTCACACAAAGTAACATGCAATACATATTTGTTGAATGAATGAATGAATGAATGAATGATTCTTTCTCAGTCTTTAGTTGGTGCCTCATGAAGCCTTCTTTCTTTCTCTCCTTTAGAGCCCACTGTGGCTTTGCCAGCCTTCTGGATTCCGACAGTGCTTACCATCTGTGTCTGTCCTTTGGCAACTAGCCAAACTCAACTCAGTTCAATTCAACCAACTTCCATAGAGCTGCACTTTTGGCAGGAAGCACTCACAGTCTCAAGGAATGGGGAAAGCATTTCCTATCCATGGCGCCTCAATTGTACTTTTAAAGCAACCTTGGCATGGAAGAGAACCTTTCCTGAGACTCTTTGCAAGTCTAAATACATGATTGTAAATTACTTCCCTTTGTCAACACCCTTGATTCCCATTTTGGAAATGAGTTCCAGGTGATGGATAAATGGATGATTATTTGACAGGTATGGGGCTCATGGAAAGTGAGGGTGGAGGGTGGTGAGGAATGAGAACCAGTGCCCATCTGTTGCATTTGCAGTTTCATTAAGTGTGGTAGGGAAAGGGGTTGGCATCTCAGCCATTCTAGGCTGGTCTGGAACTGAGATTTAAAAGATGCCCAGAAGCCCCTAGTGTGAAAAGAAAGCCAGAATCCCCTCCGCCCCACACCTGTTGTTTTTTTTTCGGAGTGTTGGGCCTTTTTAAATTTTATGACTATTCTCCGTTTCTGTTTCCACCCGCTTCTACACATCTATCCCTCCCCATGCCATTCTTCTATAAATTAGTAGGTTGATTTCTCTCTGGTAATGATGTCTTTCAATAAAACTAGAAGTAGCATTGTATTTATTAAAACATTATTTTAATATCAAAACCTGAAAATAACACAAATATTACAATAAATGGCAAAGTTAGATAAATTATGGCAGATCCATAGTCTGGAGTACTGTGTAGACAATAAAATAACGCTATGGAGAAATAGTAAATGCCATGGAAAAATTTATAGTATGTTGTTAAGGCCATGAAACACGAGAAAAAGGCCATGAAACGAGAGAGAGAGAGAGAGAGAGAGAGAGAGAGATCTGTCATGAGTATGTACTATTGGTAATTTTTTTGTTCTTTCTTCTTGTCGCGTTTTTGTGTTTTCCAAGATTTCCAAAATTTTTCTTGTGCTTTTTTGCATTTTCCAAGATTTCCAAAATTTTTCTTGTTTTTTTTTTGTTTTGTTTTGTTTTGTTTTGTTTTGTGTTTTCCAAGATTTCTGCATTGAATGCTGCAAAGTAAAGCTCAGAAGGGTGCATTGTGAAGAATCTGAAAGCGCAAACGGGGATACAACAAGGCTTCTTTCAGTCAGCAAATTTTGAGGAAGGCAAAATGCACAGAGTATTGCAGAGGAACTCCAGGAAGATGCTGTTTTTCAAATTTAAAGGGGAGAAGATGGTGTCTATTGGTGGTGAGGACTTAAGTTCCACCACAGAAGACTAAACTCTATTAAAGAATCAATGAGTAACAACTCCGGGGTTTCTGAACATAGGGCTGAATTGATGGAAGTGGTGTTGCAGAATTATTCTAGCCATAACATGATAGATTCGGCTGTAAGCCAGGATTCTCTGTTTGCATATTTGACCTGAGGTAATGAGGACATGGATTAAGCTTGTGGCAATAAAACGAGAAAGGAAGGAACAGAGGGATCTGAGACATGCTACCAAGAATCAGAGCTAGAGATTCAAATTTGGCTAAATATATGCCAAGTGGTAGGTGAAACCATGTAAAGAGACACTCTTCAAGGAAATGGGTGTTGAGAGAGAATAGCTGACGACTGAGTCTTTGGGGATTCCAATAGAAAATGGGAGAAGGAAAGAAGAGGAACCAGCAAAGGAGACAGAGAACGATGGGTCAGAGAGATAAGAAGAGAAACCTGAGTATGCAATGCCACAAGAGCCAAGGGTAGGACAGTTGCAGGAAGGAGTGGGTGGTTGATGGTTTCAAATTCATCCTCGAGGTCAAAGATGCAAAGGGAGCAGAGACCCCAGAATTTGACTGGGAGGTCACTGGTGAAGTGACTTATGGAAAGCAGTCTTGGCAGAAAGCACTGGACTCTAGAAGGTTCAAGAGGAGGGAGAGGTGGGAAAATGGAGGTAGCGCTTGAATACCACCCACGTGACACAAGTAATGTGTTAGGACTGAGAAGAAGAAGGTCAAACTTTATAATTCCAGTCCTGCTACTTAACCAGTCTGAACCTCAGTTTCCTTTTTGGAAAATGAGAATCTTATTAGCTCATAAGGCTATTTAAATTAGAAAACAAGTTTAAATGATTATTTTTATGTTACAGTAAAAGGGCTTCTTCCTCCTTTCCTCTAAAAAAAAAATCCCTAGATATTTCTAGGTATGTTTTAACACAGCAGACCCAACATTTTTGGCACCAGAGACTTGTTTTGTGGAAGACAATTTTTTCCATGGACACTGGGGAGGGGCAGATAGTTTCGGGATGAAACTGTTTCACTTCAGATCATCAGGCATTAGATTCTCATAAAGAGCATGCAACCTAGATCCGTGGCATGCGCAGTTCACAATACTGTTTGAGCTCCTCTGAGACTCTAATGCCACCGCTGATCTGACAGGAGGTGGAGCTCAGGCGATAATGCTCACTTGCCCTCTGCTCACCTCTTTCTGTGCGGCTGGTTCCTAACAGGCCAGGGTCCAGCAGCCTGGGAGGCTGGGGACTCTTGTTTTAACAGATAAGAGAAGTCTTTTTAGCTTAACAGTCATATCACTAGGTTAGTACTGCTTTGAAAATTCTTTAGCTGTGTTCTCTGGCATTCATCCTGCCAAGTTGCTTTAACAATTCTTTCCTGGGCCCCTCTGAGGTGAGAATATTGAGGCAAAGTGATTAGAAGGGAGCCAGTGTCAGGGTCATGTGGAATGTCTCTGAGGCCTGTTTAGAGGCTGTGAAGCAAGGCTCTTTTTGAGACCCTGGATACAGTTTGATGCCAGCCTCACCTGAACACACGGAAGGCTACAGCCCCTGGGTGGATGGTGGGCTGAAGAACGGTTGGGGAAGAGGCATCGGAAAACCTTCCTTTTTTAACCCATGGCACCTACAGATGGAATGGTCCCTAGACTGCATGGTCTTGAACAGGCAGCATTATTTTCAAGGTGTGCATAAGGTCATACACTTTTCTTTCTTTCTGCTCTCATTTGGCAACTATGGACAACCAGACCTAGCCAGCACTACCTCATTTTTTCTACCCCACCATTTACAAACCAACCCTTTTCCTTTGTGAAGCTCAGTCTGTTTCCAATTTAACATATCTGGCCTCATCTTTGTCTTGGTGCCTTGTTTTCCCCTAAAAAAAGACTTTGAGAAAAAATGGCTGCTCTATAAGCCATTAGGGCCTAGACCTGTTACCAAGTCTAGAGAGGCACATAGCTGTGTGCTGGCCTAACTGGGAGTAGGGTGAGCATATTCTCTAGAACTGGCACTTTTCAGATCCCGAGACATCTACAGAGTGTATTCAAAGGGTCTTTTTTAATGTGCATGCTACTCTTACTGGAAGAACTTGGTTTCACTTCTGGGAAGATGGCTTATTTACCCATGGGAAACAGGGTCCCATTATGAATAGGACACTCATGTGCTAAGATGTGTGGACTTTTCAAAAAATGTCATAGAACATCAGAGCAGGGGTGCTTCCAAGAAGGCTGTTATATCACTTATATCACCAGAAACCATTTTGGATAACCAGGGAATTCTACTCTGCCTTGGTCTTCTAGCAGGTGCCTGAGCACTCAGTCACCAAAGTCAGCCTGAGCATCTTCTGAATGCTCAGGATCATCTCTCCTCCGACAAGGTGGGAGGGGGGTGAGAAGCGTGGCAGGGGGGAAAACGAAAGAAATGAGGACTAAAAAGATAGGCCTGAGTCCTCGTATATGGGAGTAACTTCTATAAAATGTGGATAAGGGGTCTCTGCCGCGGAAAGGCGTCTGCCCTCTCCCTTGAGCGCCCCAAGGCAGAGCTGCCTTAGGGGGCCTAATGCTGTATCTGGGCCAAAGCCTGGCCTGCAGGGCAGGTGGCCAGAACTTGGAAGGAATTCTCTTCCGCAGCCCAGGGTCCAGGCTTGGCCCCAGCAAGCTGCCCTGCCAGCCTCTGCTGCCCGGGGCCTCGCGCATTCCGAGCCCCCGCCCCCTCCGCCCGTCTCTCAGCCTCGCCCCCACTCTTGTCCCCTTCTCCTCCCCCCACCAGCTGTCCCCTTTCCCTGGAGCAGCGAGACAGCCAGAGCCTGGGAAGAGGCGGCCGCGGGCCGGAGGGGGCGTGGTGGGGAAGGGAAGGAGGGGCGGGAGTGAGGGAATAAGGAGGCCCCGCGATCGGCGCCCCCAGCCACTGCGAGCCCGCCGGAGAGCTGGGTGCCACCGCCGTTGCCACCGCTGAGCCCTGCCCGCCGGCCGGCCCGCTCGCTAGCTCGCTTCCCCTCGCCCAGGGGGAAAGGTCAGCAGCGCCCTGGAGCCGCCGTGTCACTCCCCGAAAGCCATGAACTGCAGCGAGAGCCAGAGGCTGCGAACCCTTCTGAGCCGCCTGTTGCTCGAGCTGCACCATCGGGGTAACGCCAGCGGCTTGGGCGCAGGCCCTGGCCCCAGCATGGGCATGGGGGTCGTGCCTGACCCTTTCGTGGGCCGCGAAGTGACCAGCGCCAAGGGCGACGACGCCTATCTCTACATCCTGCTCATCATGATCTTCTACGCCTGCTTGGCCGGAGGCCTCATCCTGGCCTACACCCGCTCCCGTAAGCTCGTCGAGGCCAAGGACGAGCCGTCCCAGGCTAGCGCCGAGCACGAATGGGCCCCAGGAGGCGCCCTGGCCGCCGACGCCGAGACTGCCGCGGGCTCCCCGGCCGAGGGCTGCCGCCAGCTTGCCCCCGGGGGGCTGCCTGCCCTCGCCCAGGGGGCTGAGCGGGTCTAAAACCACAGCCCCAGGTTGCTGGTTCGCGCCCTCCTCATCTCGCTCATCCCTGGGCGCGCTTCCCGCCTTTCACCCCCCACTCCCTTCCAGGGTTCGCCTCATCTGAGGCCCAAATAATGGTGAGAGGCCAGGAGACATTGTCTGGAGGGCCCTGGAAGGAGAAGCACCACCTTACCCATTCCTGGCCAGTTTCTCCCTCTTCACCCCTGCGCCTCCACCCCTACCCCGCACATCCAACTGCACTAAACTGCCTCTGCTCTCTTGTCTTCAGACAGCCCTGAGAGCAGGCTCCAGCCCTCTGGGAACTGAATCTAACACGTCCAACACTTGGCATTGAACTGAAGCAATGCATTCTATCAGAACTCTGGGCCGTCTAACTGGCAGCTGCTCCAGGGGCTGCCAGGGACTGCTCACTCTGCAGAGCCAACGGGCTTGCCAGGCCGACTGCAGCAGCTCCAGCTTCCAGTTGCCTTAGGGACAGAGACAAAGGAAATGAAGAGACCTCAGACATCTTTTCCCTCCCTCTCTCTTTCAGCAGGGAGCTAGCAGGACACTAGGAACAGTCTGTGGGATAGAATGAACTTAATGGGGGACGGAAGCCAGAGGAGTGCTCAACGGGGAGGGAAATGATCTATGACTGCAACTGTATGGTTTTCTCGCCTCCCCAGTTTTCATCCCAGTGGTAACTTGCCTGATTTCTGGTAGCTATGCCATCTTTTGCTGAGGGTTACCATTACTGGGTGTATCACCCCCGTACTTCCAAATGCCTCTCTTTTATTGATTCAGTTGTTATTGCAGTGTCTGCTTCATCCGTGGAACTTGAGGCTCAGATGTCCCCTGCTCTGTAACCCTGGGGAATGTCAGAGGCAGGTAATAAAGGTTGTTTAAACAATAACGCAAGACTCTTCTCTCAAAGATTCCAGCCTTAAGACCCAGTACCATATGGAGAAGGAATCCTTTTTCTTTTGCTTTTGGAAATGAAGTTTGGATTTGGGGGTTGGGTGGTTGTGATATTTATATCTATATATCCAGTTCCAATTTGATACATGTGATTGTGGGTGAAGAAAATGTTTATATGGCTAAATGGGTTGTTTCTTCAAGTGTTTCAAAAGTTATACCTACTTTATCACTTACCCCTCCTTTTTTCTTATTTCTGAAGCACTTTCAAAGATCACAATGCAGTTTTTCAGGATGCACTTTAAAAAAACCTCTAAGACCCATCACTTTCAGCTATTATCAAACCTAATGTTTAGAAGCCACCTTAATAACTGTTTTTATTTTACTTTTTTTGAGACAGAGTCTCTCTGTGTCACCCAGGGTGGAGTACAGTGGCACAAGCAAGGCTCACTGAAGCCTCTGCCTCCTGGATTCAAGTGATTCTCCTGCCTCAGCCTCCCAAGTAGCCTCCTTAGTAGCTGGGATTACAGATGTGCCCCACCACGCCCAGTTAATTTTTGTATTTTTAGTAGAGACGGGGGTTTCACCATTTTGGCCAGGAGGGTCTCGAACTCCTGACCTCAAGTGATCCGCCTGCCTCGGCCTCCCAAAGTGCTGGGATTACAGGCGTGAGCCACTGCACTCAGCCAATCACTTTTTTAAAGTGGCTTATTAAAAGACAAGGAAGCCACCAAATAGTGTAAATCTGAAGTCAAAGAGAAAATTCTTGAATTGAGCAATCTTAACCAATGATGGGTAAAGTTAGAGGTATGTGTTGTACTCATCTATTCTCCTTGTCTCAAGAAGGTTGTCAGAAACTTCCCTGCTTACAGCTGAAATGCTTATATCTGATGATGGCTGTTTGGGCTTCATCAACCACAAATAAAATCACCTCTTAGAAGTAAGCCAATTTGCTTAAATATAGCTGGGTTCTCTGATAATGATAGCAGGACAAATATATTACCAGTCACTTAAATGCAATGATAACACACAAACCTCATTCAAGGCATTGGGTCTGACCTTCCAGCCCATCTAGCATTTTATTGGAACTATTAATATGTTAAGTGAACTTACTTTTATTTCCAGGATTCACTCCTTGAAGCTATACTGGCCTTGCCCCATTGGCTCTTCTCCAGTCCTTGTTCCAGCCATAAGGTCACTCTTGAAGGTGAGGGCCAGGGATTGGGCAGGAGTCCAAGACGACGACAGAAAGAGAAGGGAAGCTGTGTGAGCCATTTCAGCCAGGCAGGGAGGCCTGGGGAGGATGTGGAGGGAGGGCAATGCAGCAATGCTGAGGACATGTGACAGGGCAGTCTTCAGTCCTGTGTTCTAAGTAAAACAATGCCATTCATTTATCTGGCATAATGGGGACTCAAGGTTATCAATTTTTAAAACTGAGATGGAGTCTTGCTCTGTAGCCCAGGCTGGAGTGCAGTGTCGCGATCTTGGCTCACTGCAATCTCTGCCTCCCAGGTTCAAGGGATCCTCTTGCCTCAGCTCCCGAGTAGCAGGGCTACAGGCTGCGCCACCACACTGGCTAATTATATATATATATATATATATATATATTTTTAGTAGAGATGGGGAGTCATCATGTTGGCCAGGTTGGCCTCAAACTCCTGACCTCAAGTGATCTGCCCACCTCGGCCTCCCAATGTGTTGGGATTACAGGCATGAGCCACTGCGCCCAGCCTCAAGGTTATTTTGATAATGAAGCATAGTCACTGCTTCAGGTGTTGAAATTTGGTACACATTTGTACCATTTTCCCATAGACATTTAAAATAACATATTGCCAAAAATAAAAGAAGCTGGGAGAAGTTGGGACAGTGCCCATACTATATATATTAATGTGCCAGCTGTGGAAAACAAATCCCATGGAAAATGTTCCTGCTTTAAAAAACATTTTAACCTTTTTATGATGACTTAGGGTACCCATGAAGAACATGTAGTGAGAGTAGCTATAGAACCCTACTGGTGAGAAAAGTGACATGGGCTGGGAAGAATGATTTAATTTACTTTCTAGTGGCTTTTTTCAAATACTCTCAGACTTTCAACTGTCTCTCAGATAATGAAGTTTTTCAGAAGTCTGGACACTCAACTTTTACCAGACAGTGGAGGTGTTAATAGCATTGAAGTGATCATATTGTGGTCAGCAAAAGATAGGGAGGAGAAAGAAGAACTGGGTGCTGCTTGGCCAACCCCTGGTTTTGATAATGTATCCCTGAATAGCAATAGCTGACTATACAAGTTGGGAAAATGTTAGCTTTGTCCTTAATGTGATTTTAAAGATGTTAAACATTCTAATAGAATGATTATTTTTTTTTACTCCACCAAGCAGTCTATTTTTCCTCTCTGCATAACCAGATCCTCTTTCAATTCAGGTCCGATCTTCACTTCAAAATAATAATGAAGCAAAAGACCTTTGCTTCCTTACTTGTAACTTGAGGCTTTCTACAAAGAAGAACTAGGAGAATGTTTTGAGTTTCAATGTCTGGAATTACTCATTGACAGTGCGAAAAGAAACGAAAGCTTTTCTTCTATTACAGACACAATTCTGTGTTGTCAATTTTACTTTTCTAGAAGGATATAAGTGGGGTCTTTGTTTGTAGTTACCAGCTTCTCTTTTTCAATTTGTTGTTGCTTTTATAAACCCAAGGTCTGCACATAACTTGTATCATCAACAACAATAAAAGGGTCTGGGCTGCTTTCCAAACAATCTTGCCTGCCAGCTAAAGCAAATACACCATGATGTGGAGAGAGCATAGGACCAGAAATCAGGAGAACTTGGGTCCAGCTCAGGCTTTACCAATTAATCAACTTTGTTTCTCAGAGTGAGCTGCTTAACCTCTCGGTGCCCCAGTGTCTACAGCTGTGGGGATTTGAGGATCAAGTGAGATAATATATGGGAAAAGGCTAGGAGAAGTATAGAAGCTATAGAAGGTATTAAGTTTATACTTTCCTTTTCTTTCTTTGGAGGAGTGCTCTTTGCACTTGGGTGGGGGTAGTGGGAGAAAGAAAAGTTTCCATTTTGTAGTTTCTACTGTTAATGCTCAAAGAAGAGGATTGCTGATACTTGGCTACTGGCTCCCACATTTTCAAGCTTATCTACCCCATTCTCAGGATCTTGGCTGACTAGGAAACTGCATAACTGTCTCACCATTCTACTCTACTCTCGTTTACCTGTAGGCCCATGGTGCTCTTTAAAAAAAGTATGACAGTAGCACTTTATTTACAATGCTCCACCAGGACTGGAGTCTAGACTTTTGAAGACAGGAGTCCTCAGGGATTGGTAGCGAGCATAAGAGAAAAGAATGAAGGGTAAGAATCAGGGGTGCTGGGCTTCATAAGGGAGGTAGGAGGAACAGTGAACTAGAATGTTCTGTGAAGGTAAGAGAGTATGACTGAGGATCACCAAAGGTGAACAGATTAGATTGGTCAATAGTCAGCCTAGATGAACTTGATCTTTCCATCAAAAATGGCCTTGGGAGAAACTGTTGGATGAGAAGTCACTTTTCAGCCCTTTTGTTCCTACTTAACATAACCTATAGGCTGTCCAGGAAGACAAATAATGTGGTTAAGCCAATTCCTCTTTCGGTGCTAGGCCTCACAGCATGGGACCAGGTGGCCTCAACTAGTCCCCCATCTGCTATGTTTTGAAAGAGGACAGTTGTGGTCAAAGCTGTGGCCTGTGCCTCTTCCTCTGAAGAGAGTGCAGCCAGAGTAGACAGGGAAATACCTCAGATACATTTTTTAAATTGTGGTAAAATACACATTATGTAATATTTACCCACATAGCCATTTTTAAAAGTGTACTGCTCAGTAGTGTTAACTACATAGACATTGTTTTACCACAGTGCCATTTTCAGTCAGAGAAAAAGGAGAACACTTAAATTCCCTTAAATAGAAGTGGCATACTTAATCATTGCTTTAGATGGTACCCCTTCCATGGATATTCACATTTTATAACAGATCACTTAGGATAATGTAAAGGTAAAACCCCAAGAAAGAAACTCCAGTTGTGGGCTTCAGTGGAATATGGAAGAAGATATACCTTGAAATGTTTACAGATGTCAGGCAGAGTACACAGGTGGGTATGCTGGACTTCCCACAGCTTCTCAAGTCACATTCTACTCTCACTGCCAGATGCTCTTGGAACCCTGGGGAGGATGGAGGTGGCCATGAATGACTGGATTGCAGTACAAACTCACTGGATTTCCACACACCTGACTCATAAGATGTCTATTCAAGAAAACACTTCAGGTCCCTAGAAGAACAGGGGATCTACCCTTGGCTCTTTTTAGGATCTAACTGTGATCCAGTAGGGGATACAGCTCCAGCAGGCCCAGCACAAGAAAGAATGGAGACAAAGGACTTGTTAATTTCAATCTTCCTCTTTTAGGACCACTTCTTTAGGGGCAATGTGATTAGGATCAGCTTCTGGAAAAACTATGGGATTGGTATTTATCTCATTTTTCCCCTTCTTGTTCCAAGCTCACTCTTGCTCTCCCTAGTCCCAGTATTCCCAAACTATCTCTTTCCTACTGCTAGGATCTAATGATCTTATTCATTTATACCTAATCTGCTATTCATCTCAGCGATGATGCAAAGAATATATTTTTAATGGTGGCTTTCAGACACTGAGTGAGGGAGAGGGGCATGAAAGAGGGCTTGTCCTAGGACACTCAAATATGATATGGGTAAGCTAACTCTGGCAGTCACAACATTGTGATTAGCTTCTCAAGGAAAGGACTTTTTGTTTTTCTTTATCTCCACTGCTTCTAGGGGATTTTGGAAGACTGCAACATTCAGCCTAGGAGGGCATCTTCATTTTCATGTGAGGCTCCTATTGTGGGGGATAAGATGGGGGTGGAGATGGGAGTAATTGGGACAGATGGAAGGGGAGAGAAGGCCTTGCCCTGCTTCCCAGTTAGCCCTCTGTCCACTGGAAGGCCACCTTAGCAAACACAACACCAAGAGGAATGGCTGAGGGGAATGAGGGAAGAAATACTAGGATGGGTCCCCTGAGGACTGTAAGAATGGAGTTGCCATCATTTTCCTGCAATCTACCTATAAGTCTATACTAAATCAAGGCCAAAGAGAAATGACAAGCCCTGCTTGGAGGTAGCTGCTCTGAAATCAGCTGGGTTAGTCTCCATCCTGTGTACCAAGTATCTGGCACTATCCCATGGAAGTGTGAGCCTCTCCTCTAGCAAGTCCTGGTGGCTGGTACATTCAAGATCCCCCACCTTCTTATTTTTTCCATCTTCCACTAAGGCAGAATACTGTGGTGCATAGGATGTAGGTGCTAGTGCCAGGCTGCATGGGTCCAACTCTATGGTTTTTCACTAACTGGGTGATGTCAAGAGAGTTACTTAATCTCCAAACCTCCTTTCCCCCTCTGTAAAGTAGATGTAGTACCTACCTCCCCAGGGTTGCTGTGAAGATTGAGAAGTTAACATAGTGCCTGGCCCAGGGGAAGGGTTCAGTAGCTACCATTCTGTACTTCCCTCTCATCTTGACTTCCAATGCCTCCACTACTATTGCTATTTTTTAGGATGTTCTTCTTCTTCTGGCTCCATTTGTTTCATTTCTTGTCAGTAAACAAAATATATTAGGCTTGTTCACCTTAAAAACAACTCTCTTGCCCTTCTTCCTCCTCCAGGTGTTGCCCTAGTCCTCTTTTCCCTTTTTGAGTAAAACTCCTCAAATGAATGGTCTACACTCTGGCTCTGTTTCTCACCTTCCAATCTTGTCTCAATCCATTGCAATACGGTTTTCAGCTCCTCACACCAATGAAACTGCTTTGTCCTGGTCACCAATGACCTACATGTTGCCAAATCTAATGCCCAATTTTCAGTCTTTATTCTTTGTGACTATTTAGCAGCATTTAATGGAGTTGATGACTCTTGTTGAAATTCATCTTTTGACTTCCATAACACTTCAGTCTCCAGGATTGTCTCTTTCTTCACTAGCCCTTTTTCTTCTCAGTCTCTTTTAATGGTGCCTTCTCATCTCCTCAACCTCTCAATGTTGAACTACCCATGACTTCATCCTGGGACCGTCTCTTTTCTCCGTTTTACTCTTTCTCCTTTGATGATGTCAACTAGTCTCAACATGAAAAATATTATCCTCACATATAAATACAATCTTTACAATTATGACTCACAAATTTACATAGTTTTTATCCATGGAAACCCCTACTCTTCAGACTTGCATATTTGACTGCCTACATAACATCTCTCCTTGGGTATCTAAACCTATCTCAAAGTTAGCACGTCCAAATTAGAGTTTTTGAGTTCCTTTCTCCCAAATTTGCTCTTCTATGTGTGAAAGAAAAAACAATCCCTGACATCTGGGAACTGATGTGACATTACATCTAGGTTTCACTCTTCTTAGAAGCTTGCCTGATGTTCACAGGTAGGCCATGTTATTTTCCTATTGGACATAAGCAATCTCACAGAACACCAGTACCAGATAAGTCCAATAGCAAGACAAGACATGTCTTTGTGACCATAATGAAGTAAGACAAAACAAGATCATTTCATCATGTTATATATGCACAGACAAACATAAGGTTAGCGTGAAACACAAAACACCAAACATCCTCCTTTCCTAGCTAATTTGAGTGAATATTATTGCTCTAGAAATTACACCTTTGGTCTTTCTGTGTAGTCTTTCCTGCTTCTAGATGAGACTTATTAAGATACTTAATTATAGGATTATCCTTATTGATAGCATCCATTTTTGTAAATGGTACTACCACCAACCACCCATTTGCTTATGCCAAAACAGAAGTCAGATTGATTCTGCTCTTTCCCTCATCCTCCCACAGCCAATCTAGGAGCCAAATTCTTTCCATTGTACCTTCAAAAGAAATTCTACATGTAACCACTTCTCAAGATCTCCACTTCTACCACCTTAGTCTATATCCCCATCATTTCTTACCTGAACTAGCCTAACACTTCCTAGTTGGTCTTCCTACCTTTACCATTGCCCCCCACAAGAATCAGTTCTTTATACAACAGTCAGAACAATATTGAAGCATAAAGTAAAACATGTCTCTTCTCTATTTATGTTCTAATCATATGGGTAATCCAAGGCCCCCCATTGGGTTACCCTTACGATTAGAACATAATCTCAACTCCTTACCATGATCTATAGCCCCTCATGATCTGACCCTAGCCAACCTCTCTAAACCTCACCTCCTGATACTCTTTTCTCCTTGCTTACTAAACTCAAGTGACACTAGTCTTCTTGCTGTTTGTTCCTTGAACACTTCAAGTTCCTTTCTGCCTCAAAGTCTTTGCATGTTGTTTCCACTGCTTGGAATGTTCTTTACTTACATCATCCAATGGCTGTTTCCTTCTCATCATTCAGGACTTAGCTCAATGGCAATTTCTCAGTGGCCTTCCTTCACCATCCTATCTATAGTTGCTCCTTTTTCCCACTCCCACCCTATTGTCTATTCCATTGTCCTATATATTACTTTACAGCAGGAAACAATGTCTAAAATAATCATTTTTATTTACTTACTAGTTTACTGTCAGTCTTTCCCATGTAGTCTATAAGTTCCATGAAGGCAGAGATGTCATGGTCAATTTTTTTATTTCTATATTTTATTTTTCTATGGTCAATTTAAAAAAATTTATTTTGATAACTTTTTTGAGGTATAATTGACATGCAAACAGTACATACATTTAAAGTGGATGATCTGATGGGTTTTGACATATGAATATATCTGTGAAAACTCACCAAAATCAAGATAATGAACCTACCTATCACTCCCCAAAATTAGCTTTGTGTCTCCCTCCTGCTGGCCCAGACAATCAATGACCTGGTTTTTGTTGCAGTAGATTAATTTGCATTTCCTACAATTTTATACAAATGTAATAATGCAGTATGTACTTCTTTCATTCAGCATACTGATTTTTGAGATTCATCTATATTGTTGCATGTATCAATAGTTCATTTCTTCTTATTTCTGAGTAATTTTAGGTAGGTATCATAGTTTGTTTATGCATTCACCTGTTGAAGATAGATATCTGAGTTTCTAGTTTTTCACAATAATGAATAAAACGTGTATAAACATTTGTGTGCAAGTCTTTGTGTGGGCCTGTGTTAAATACAGGAATTTTGTGTGTTGGGTTATTTTCAGCATCCCTCATGCCCAGGCACTTGTATAATATGTATAAAACATATGGTGGTTAAATATGTGTTGAAGGAATATTGATGAACTTCTTTTGCAGCCCAGGTCCATGGACTGTTCCATGGTTCCTGTACCCATCCTACAATCCTTCACTATTCTACCTTTCGTCCCATTCTTGTCTTTCCAATATGCAGCCCTGAATGACCCCTTGAAGGTGGCTGCTTCCACTCTTGGCTTGTTTGAAAAACCCTGCACTGGGTTCTCTGCCAATGTGTGCTCTCTAAGCTGGCTTCTCTGGCTGTTCAACAATCCGTTCATTCCTCGCTTGCTGACTCCCTATCACATTCCCTACAGCAGCTGCTCCAAACTTCCTGCCCTCTCCTCAAGCCCCCAGCCGCATCCCTCCCCTTCATTCTCAGGAGATGATTTCACCTCCTTCATTTCTGAGAAGATTGAGGCCAACTAACAGGAGTTTCTTCAGCTTCTATCTGAGCCATCTCCACACAGCCATCTCAAATGCTTCCGGCTCTGAGGAAGATGTGCTCCTTCACCTTGCCAGAGTTAAGCTCTCCGCCAGTGTGCTTGATCCTAGCCCCAACTTTATGATATTAATAATAACCGCAGCAAAAAATGTACTTAGCTTTTGATATGTGCCGCACACTGGGCTAAGCACTGAGGAAACAACTCTGACATTTATTGAAAAATTATATCATTAACATGTATCATTTCTATTTTTTCTAAGCTTAAAAACTCATTAACTTTTTTGTAAAAGTGCTGTAAATACATAAATACTAAGCACTTTTTGTGTGTTATCTAATTTAATCCTCACAGCAAAACTGTAGGGTAGTACTATTATTTTAACAGATAAGGAGAGAGAGGATGAAAACAGGTTAATAACTTACTTTGGGTGATATAGCTAGTAAGTGGTAGAGCTAGGAT
The DNA here is from genome assembly GCF_007565055.1 of Rhinopithecus roxellana. NCBI lineage: Eukaryota > Metazoa > Chordata > Mammalia > Primates > Cercopithecidae > Rhinopithecus > Rhinopithecus roxellana. Next base: position 96,620,967 of record NC_044555.1, on the reverse strand, counting down.
TTGAGCTAAGGTTTAAATCCAGAGCTCTCTTTTCCTCTCTCTCTCTCCTCTCTCTGTCTCTCTCTCTCCTCTTTGAATTTCAGAGAAAATTATCTTAATCCTACTTCTCAGTTCATGGCAAATGATCATCCTTAGTCAAAATATAAAGCAATTACAAAGAAGAAGTCAAATAAAGGGGAAGAGAGTCACACTAAGGAGAAGACATGAAAGATCTTGCCAGACTAAGGAGTTTGGACTTCATGCTGTAGTCAGTGACTCCCAAACTTTAATAAACACTCTCTGGGGTACTTGTTAATAGGGCAGATTCCCAGGCTCCCAACTCAGACCTCCTGGATCAGTACCTCTGGGGGTAGACAAAAGCAGAAGTATAAAAGACCAGTTAGGAGGCTGTGACAGTATTCCAGAGGAGAGATGACAGTCGCCTGGACTATGACAGTGGCAGTGGAGGTAGAGAGATACGGTCAGTTTTTGGCTGTTGTTGGTTTTTATTGAGACAGGGTCTCATTCTGTCACCCAGGCTGGAGTACCTTTGGAGTGGCACAATCTTGGCTCACTGCAGCCTCAACCTCCTCATTTTTTATTGTAGTAAAATACACATAACAAAAAAGTGGCCATTAGAACCATTTTAAAGTATACAATTCAGTGGCATTTACTGTATTCACATGGTATGCAACCATCACCACTATCAACTCCAAAACATTTTCATCATCCAGATTGGAGAATTTTTAAAGGTAGAATTGGCAGAGTTATGAAACCAGTAAGATGGTGAGTGACAGGGAAGGGTCAAACCCATCAGGGTTTTCTTTTTCTTTCATCCCATAGAGAAAGGAAAAGTCTTGGGTTTGTTTTTTGTTTTGTTTTGTTTTTGAGATGGGTTCTTACTATGTTGCCCGGGCTGGTCTTGAACTCCTGAGCTGAAGTGATCCTCCCGCCTCAGCCTCCCAAGAAGATGGGTTTACAGGCATGTGCCAGTATGCCTGGTATCATTAGGTTTTGACAGCATGCTGATGAGGATAGTGGTGATATTTGACAGAGATGAGTAATAAAAGGTGGGATAGAAAGAAGGAGACATACAGGCAATTATGGACATGGTGAGTTTTTTAGAGATCTTTGGGAAAAGATATGAAGAAACCAGTTGAAGTGGGCCTGGAGTGTAGGTGAAAGTTAGGGCCTGGGGGCCCAGACTATATAAAAGCAAACACTTGCATGAGGCTTACTATCTGTCAGACCCTGGTTCAAATGCTCTATATACATGATCTCAATGAATCCTCATGTTACAGATGAGCAAACAGAGGCATAGAGAAACTTGCCAAAGTTATTAGCACATGACAGAGGGGTATTGAAATTCAGGCAGCCTGACTTTAGAGTCAGTGCTCATAGCCACTATGTTATGCTGCCTCTCACTGAGGCATTGCATCTTGAATCTAGGAGAGTGGAGGCAAGGTGGAGGGCAGAGCCTTGAGAAAAATCCACGTCTATGGAGAAAGGCATTAGAGAAATCTACTGAAGAGGACAGAGAAGGACAGATAAAAAAGGTAACAGGAAAGAGGAAAAACTGCAGAGAACAAAGGAGAGAAGCGTTCCAAGAAAGAGGGAGTATCTGACTCTGAAGACTTGCTGCAACTGAAGGCTGAGAAGGAGACATTTGATTTGCTGATGACTGTCACTGGTCACCTTCCAGATGGCTAGTTAGTGAGGAACAGGGAAAGCCAGAGCGAAAGGGTTAAGCAGTGAGTTGGTGGTAGGAACAGAAAATAGCCAGTATGGTCTATTCTTCCAAGAATGGTGGACATGAAATAAAAGGGAAGGATTATCAATTGATAAATCTTTGGAAGGAATCAGCATGGCATCTTGGATCATGCAGACAGATCAGACTTCCTGTTCTGTCACTTACTTGCTCAGTGACGTTGGGTAAGTGATTTAACTTCTTGGAACCCCAGTTTCCCCATGATGATATTAGGGCCTACCTATCTCAGAGGGTTGGGAAGTGAGATAATGCATGTAAAATACACACAATTAGTTATTGTTATTAGTCACTCAATAAATGCCAATGAATACAGTTCAGTGACTGTGCGTGTCCAGAAAACTCCCAAATCCTGCTTCCTCAGGGTCTTTGAGATCAGTAATAACTGGACTGCTGTCTCCAACTGTTGTCAATAGAAGAAGTCCTCTTGAGGTCACCTCAGGCTGGAGCCAAGTTGTAGGGGTTAAACTCAAAGTACGGCAGCTTAATTTAGATGGCCCTTCAACTTAATGCCTCTCTGTACAGTGAACTGGGTAAACTTGTGTAAATTCCATATGTATTCCATATGTGACTGGGAAGAAAACTCTCTTTAAAGGAGAAATGAATAATCACATCCACTCCCCGATCTGGTTTCTCTAAGCACCTAAGGAAGTAAATAAATGCCTAAAGCTTCTTGGCATTAGATGTTTAAGAAGATTGTCCACTTGTAAGATGGGAAATTCCCTCCCTTTTTCCCTCCTCCTCTACTCTCCTAAACATTACCAAGTTCTTCTTTCAGAATTGGGAATACATTTAAGGATCTTGCAAAACCTCAGAAATCCAGAAGCATTTATTATTAAGGTGGGTATCTCTAAGAGCTGCGGAAAATTTTCTAGAATCTGAATTGAATCCACATAATTCCTTGAAAGTTCATTTTATTTTTTAAAAAGTATCTCTCCTGCCATCTGCTTCTCCACAAACTTTAGTGCATGATGACCCAAAGCCCGGTTTTTGGTTATTTGAGATTTTCAAGTTCAAGATCAAGAGGAATTTATCAGAGACATGTTTTTCCAGGTGCTGATGGTAGGGGAATTCCATCAGAGCTCAAGGCATACAGCAGCGGTCATGAAGTCAATCTGCTGGGGCTGACAACTAACTTTAGTGCTCACTTTACAGAGCTACAGAGAACAAGTACTGACTGAATGCTCTCTGAGCGACATGTAGGCCCCAGCTCCTAGGAGTTTCTGTCCAAAAGCATCTTACATGAAAAGGGATGTTTTTGCTTCTCCTCTGCATTTTTCCTCTTTATGCTACCCCATTTCTTTATCTCTCTCTTTGTTCTTCTGCTCATTCCCCTTGAGTCTTTGGGATAATCACCCACAATTAAAACCTTTACTGCTCCCTCAGCTGGGTTATCCTCAGAGCTGTTCGCCACTTGGAAAGACCTCTCTTCCATGGCTGAAGTTGCCTGTGTATGTCTGGTGACACTCACTAGAGTTTTCCTAAGTGGGAGTCTGTTTGAGCAGAGAACTGAATTCAAGCAAAATGTCTGAGAGGGGAGAAGTGGAAACAAGCATTTTCTGCAGCAGAAGCCTGCCACTGAGCCCTGTCAACTGATCAGTATGGAGGCCAGGCTTCAGGGCAAAAAGCCTGCTCTCTTCTATCTATAGAAAAGCCACATTTCTCCGCCACTCCCAGACCCCAATCCAAATACAATGTGACAGAGCCTACTTTTCATCTTACTTACTCCTATGGGGAGCAGAAAGGCCAATCCAAAGGCTGCTGGGGCCTTGTCCAATATGCACTGGCTACCCTTTGGGAAAGAAGAGTTAGTTCTGCCTTTGGATACTGAGTGATGTGTATGGTCCCGAGTGATGTGCACGGTCCTATAAGACTCAAATGCCTTGTGGCCCTTTTAGCTTGTGACTCTGGGTCACATTTATAGGTATACTCAAGTTTCTATACTTCCCCATCCCTCAAGTGCTCTAGGTAGGTAGTTAGTTCCCTCAGAGAGTTCTCTGCTTATATCTGAGAATCACTCAAAAGGATGCTTCCCATGTGCCTATAAGCTGATCCGTCAGTTGCACTTACTATCCTTTTTTTTCTTTTCCTCCAGAATCCACTGTCAACCCCAGCTATTGTGGCTAGGAGATGTCAACATGAGCATACTGGTGTCCATGCCCAGGGATCTGTCTGGCACCACATGCTCCTCTGGGAAGCACTGGAGATCTGAGTTACGAACAGAGGCAGGACTAATCATCCTTTTTGTAATTCTTTTCTATACTGGGTTAGTGGAGCCCAAAGCCAGGCTTATATATGCTTGGAGTCTCATCAAGTTGCAAGTGAATTGTCTTATCAGCCTCTGAACCTCAGTGCTCACTGAGAAGCTTACAAAGTCTCTATGTGTTTCAAAAGGGACTTAAACCCAGCCCAGTGGGCCAGAGGGGGAATAGAAGCCAGGCCAGTCTTCCAGGTCAATCTCCTCTCTCCTCAGCTAAAAGTTTGTCTCCCCCCCAAAAGCAGCACTGTCTCCCCTACAGCAAGCAATACTTTTTTCTTCCCTTCAAGATAGATTTGTAGCAACTTGGCACCACATATACAGCATCTTAGACCTCTCAGCTCCAAAGCAAGGTCTTTGCTTTTACAGTTGCATTATTAGAAGAAGCAACTTGGAAGACGACCTAGGGTTGAAGAAGTGTGTCTGTGTTTGCTGCTATTTCTTTTTTTTTTCCAGACCAATTAATTCAGAATCCTGGGAAAGGGGTATAGAACTCCGTATTTTTTAATGATCTCATGGTGATTCTTTTTTTTTCTTTTTTTAAATTAAAAACAATTTTTAAATTATACTTTAAGTTCTGGATACATGTGCAGAACATGCAGGTTTGTTACATAGGTATACATGAGGCATGGTGGTTGGCTGCACCCATCAACCCGTCATCTACATTAGATATTTCTCCTAATGCTATCTGTCCCCTTGCTTCCCACCCCCGACAGGCCCTGGTGTGTGATATTCCCCTCCCTGTGCATATAAGTTCTCATAGTTCAACTCCCACTTATGAATGAGAACATGCGGTGTTTGGTTTTCTGTCCCTGTGTTCATTTGCTGAGAATAATGGTTTCCAGCTTCATCCATGTCCCTGCAAAGGACATAAACTTAGTCTTTTTATGGCTGCATAGTATTCCATGGTATATGTGTGCCACATTTTCTTTATCCAGTCTAACATTGATGGGCATTTGGGTTGCTTCCAAATCTTTGCTATTGTGAATAGTGTTGCAATAAACATAGATGTGCATGTGTCTCTATATTAGAATGATTTATAATCCTTTGGGTATATAACCAGTAATGGGATTGCTGAGTCAAATGGTCTTTCTAGTTCTAGATCCTTGAGGAATCGCCACACTGTCTTTCACAATGGTTGAACTAATTTACACTCCCACCAACAGTGTAAAGTGTTCCTATTGCTCCACATCCTCTTCAGCGTCTGTTGTTTCCTGACTTTTTAATGATTGCCGTTCTAACTGGCATGAGATGGTGTCTCATTGTGGTTTTGATTTGCATTTCTCTAATGACCAGTAATAATGAGCTTTTTTTCACGTTTGTTTGCTGCATAAATGTCTTCTTTTGAAAAGTGTCTGTTCATATCCTTCACCCACTTTTTGATGGTTTTTTTTTTTTTTTATTGTAAATTTGTTTAAGTTCCTTATAGATTCTGGATATTAGCCCTTTGTCAGATGGATAGATTGCAAAAATTTTCTCCCATTCTGTAGGTTGCCTGTTCACTCTGATGAGTTTCTTTTGCTGTGCAGAAACTCTTTAGTTTAATTAGATCCTATTTGTCAATTTTGGTTTTTATTGCCATTGCTTTTGGTGTTTTAGTCATGAAGTCTTTGCCCATGCCTATGTCCCGAATGGTATTGCCTAGGTTTTCTTCTAGGGTTTATATGGTTTTAGGTCTTATGTTTAAGTGTTTAATCCATCTTGAGTTAATTTTTGTATAAGGTGTAAGGAAGGGGTCCAGTTTCAGTTTTCTGCATATGACTAGCCAGTTTTCACAACACCATATATTAAATAGGGAATCCTTTCCCTATTGCTTGTTTTTGTCAGGCTTGTCAAAGATCAGATGGTTGTAGATGTGTGGTGTTATTTCTGAGGTCTCTGTTCTGTTCCATTGGTCTATATATCTGTTTTTGTACAAGTACCATGCTGCTTTGGTTACTGTAACCTTGTAGTATAGTTTGAAGTCAGGTAGCATGATGCCTCCAGCTTTGCTCTCTTTGCTTAAGATTGTCTTGACTATACGAGCTCTTTTTTGGTTCCATATGAAATTTAAAGTATTTTTTTCTAATTCTGTGAAGAAAGTCAATGGCTGCTTGATGGGAATAGCATTAAATCTATAAATTACTTTGGGGAGTATGGCCATTTTCACAATATTCATTCTTCCTATCCATGAGCATGGAATGTTTTTCCCATTGTTTGTGTCCTTTCTTATTTCCTTAAGCAGGGATTTGTAGTTCTTCTTGAAGAGGTCCTTCACATCCCTTGTTAAGTTGGATTCCTAGGTGTTTTATTCTCTTTGTAGAAATTGTGAATGGGGAGTTCACTCATGATTTGGCTGTCTGTCTGTTATTGGTGTATAGGAATGCTTGTGATTTTTGCACATTGATTTTGTATCCTGAGAGTTTGCTGAAGATGCTTATCAGCTTAAGGAGTTTTTGAGTTGAGATGATGGGGTTTTCTAAATATACAATCATGTCATCTGCAAACAGAGACAATTTAACTTCCTTTCTTCCTATTTGAATACCTTTATTTATTTCTCTTGCCTGATTGCTCTGGCCAGAACTTCCAATACTGTGTTGATTAGGAGTGGTGAGAGAGGGCATCTTTGTCTTGTGCCGGTTTTCAAAGGGAATGCTTCCAGCTTTTGCCCATTCAGTATGATATTGGCTGTGGGTTTGTCATAAATAGCTCTTATTATTTTGAGATATGTTCCAGTTTATTGAGTGTTTTTTTTTTAGCATGAAGGGGTGTGAATTTTGTAGAAGGCCTTTTCTGCATCTATTGAGATAATCATGTGGTTTTTGTCGTTGGTTCTGTTTTTGTGATGGATGACGTTTATTGATTTGCATATGTTGAATCAGTCTTGCATCCCAGGGATAAAGCTGACTTGATCGTGGTGGATAAGCTTTTTGATGTGCTGCTGGATTCAGTTTGCCAGTATTTTATTGAGGATTTTTTCATCAATGTTCATCAGGGATACTGGCCTGAAATTTTTTTGTTGTTGTTGTGTCTCTGCCAGGTTTTGGTATCAGGATGATGCTGACCTCATAAAATGAGTTAGGGAGTAGTCTCTGTTTTTCTATTGTTTTGAATAGTTTCAGAAGGATTGGTACCAGCTCCTTTTTGTGCCTCTGGTATAATTCAGCTGTGAATCCGTCTGGTCATGGGCTTTTTTTAGTTGGTAGGCTATTAATTACTGCCTCAATTTCAGAACTTGTTACTGATCTATTCAAGGATTCGACTTCTTCCTGGTTTAGTCTTGGGAGGGTGTACGTGTCCAGGAATTTATCCATTTCTTCTAGATTTTTTAGTTTATTTGTGTAGAGGTGTTTATAGCATTCTCTGATGGTAGTTTGTATTTCTGTGGGATTGGTGGCAATCTCCCTTTTATCATTTTTTATTATGTCTATTTGATTCTTCTCTTTTCTTCTTTATTAGTCTGGCTAGCAGTCTATCTATTTTGTTAATCTTTTCAAAAAAACAGCTCCTGGATTCATTGATTTTTTGAAGGTTTCTTTTTTGTCTCTATCTTCTTCAGTTCTGCTCTGATCTATTTCTTGTCTTCTGCTAGCTTTTGAATTTGTTTGCTCTTGCTTCTCTAGTTCTTTTCATTGTGATGTTGGGGTGTTGATTTTAGATCTTTCCTGCTTTCCCCTGTGGGCATTTAGTGCTATAAATTTCCCTCTAAACACTGCTTTAGCTCTGTCCCAGAGATTCTGGTATGTTGTATCTTTGTTCTCCTTGGTTTCAAATAACTTTTTTATTTCTGCCTCAATTTCGTTATTTACCCAGTAGTCATTCAGTAGCAGGTTGTTCAGTTTCCATGGAGTTGTGCGGTTTTGAGTGAGTTTCTTAATCCTGAGTTCTAATTTGATGGCACCATGGTCTGAGAGAATGTTTGTTATGATTTCCATTCTTTTACATTTGCTGAGGAGTGTTTTACTTCCAATTATATGGTCAATTTTAGAGTAAGTGCTATGTAGTGCAGAGAAGAACGCATATTCTATTGATTTGGGGTGGAGAGTTCTGCAGATGTCTATCAGGTCCACTTGGTCCGGAGCTGAGTTCAAGTCCTGAATATCTTTGTTAATTTTCTGTCTCATTGATTTGTTTAATATTGACAGTGGGGTGTTAAAGTCTCCCACTATTATTGTGGGGGAGTCTAAGTCTCTTTGTAGGTCTCTAAGAGCTTGCTTTATGAATCTGGGTGCTCCTGTATTGGGTGCATATATATTTAGGACCGTTAGCTCTTCTTGTTGCATTGATCCCTTTACCATTATGTAATGCTGTTCTTTGTCTTTTTTGATCTTTGTTGGTTTAAAGTCTGTTTTATCAGAGACTAGGATTGCAACTCATGCTTTTTTTGCTTTCCATTTCCTTGGTAAATCTTCCTGTATCCCTTTATTTTGAGCCTATGTGTATCTTTGCATGCGAGATGGGTCTATTGAAAAGAGCAAACCTATGTATCTTGACTCTATCCAATTTGCCAGTCTGTGCCCTTTAAATGGGGCATTTAGACCATTTATATTTAAGGTTAATATTGCTATGTGTGAATTTGATCCTGTCCTTATGATGCTAGGTGGTTATTTTTCCCATTAGCTGATGTAGTTTCTTCATAGTATTGATGATCTTTACATTTTGGTTTGTTTGTTTCCAGTGGCTGGAACCGGTTTTTCCTTTCCATATTTGGTGCTTCCTTCAGGAGCTCTTATAAGGCAGACCTGGTGGTGACAAAATCCCTCAGCATTTGTTGTCTATAAAAGATTTTATTTCTCCTTCACTTATGAAGCTTAGTTTGGCTGGATATGAAATTCTGGGTTGAAAATGCTTTTCTTTAATAATGTTGAATATTGGCCCCCACTTTCTTCTGGCTTGTAGAGTTTCTGCAGAGAGATCCATTGTTAGTCTGATGGGCTTTGCTTTGTGGGTAAACTGACCTTTCTCTCTAGCTTCCCTTAACATTTTTACCTTCATTTCAACCTTGGTGAATCTGATGATGATGTGTCCTGGTGTTCCTCTTCTTGAGGAATACCTTTGTGGTGTTCTCTGTATTTCCTGAATTTGAATACTGGCCTGTCTCGCTAGGTTGGGGAAGTTCTCCTGAGTAATATCCTGAAGTGTGTTTTCCAATGTGGTTCCATTCTCTCTGTCCCTTTCAGGTACAACAATCAAACATAGGTTTGGTCTTTTCATATAGTCCCATATTTCTTGGAGTCTTTGTTCATTCCTTTTCATTCTTTTTTCTCTAATCTTGTCTTCATGCTTTATTTCAGTAAGTTGATCTTCAATCTCTGATATCCTTTCTTCCACTTGATTGATTCGGCTATTGATATTTTTGTATGCTTCACGAAGTTCTTGTGCTGTGTTTTTCAGCTCCGTCAGGTCGTTTATGTTCTTCTCTAAACAGGTTATGCTAGTTAGCAATTCCTCTAACCTTTTATAAAGGTTCTTAGCTTCCTGGCATTGGGTTAGAACATGCTAGTTCAGAGGAGTTTATTTATTTATTTATTTATTTATTTTTTTTGGAGACGGAGTCTCGCTCTGTGGCCCAGGCTGGAGTGCAGTGGCGCGATCCCGGCTCACTGCAAGCTCCGCCTCCCGGGTTCCCGCCATTCTCCTGCCTCAGCCTCCCAAGCAGCTGGGACTACAAGTGCTCGCCGCCACGCCCGGCTAATTTTTTGCATTTTTAGTAGAGACGGGGTTTCACCGTGTTAGCCAGGATGGTCTCGATCTCCTGACCTTGTGATCCGCCCGTCTCGGCCTCCCACAGTGCTGGGATTACAGGCGTGAGCCACCGCGCCCGGCCCAGAGGAGTTTATTATTACCCACCTTCTGAAGCCTACTTCTGTCAGTTCGCCAAACTCATTCTCTGTCCAGTTTTGCTCCATTGCTGGTGAGGAGTTGTGATCCTTTGGAGGATAAGAGGTATTCTGGTTTGTGGAATTTTCAGCCTTTTTGAGCTGTTTTTTCCCTCATCTTCATGGATTTATCTACCTTTGGTCTTTGCTGTTTGTGACCTTCAGATGGAGTTTTTGCATGGCCATCCTTTTTGTTGGTGTTGATGCTATTGCTTTCTGTTTGTTAGTTTTCCTTCTAACAGTCAGATCCCTCACCTGCAGGTCCGCGGGAGTTGGCTGGGGATCCAGTCCAGAGCCTGTTTGCCTGGGTATCACCAGCGGAGGATGCAGAATAGCAAAGATTGCTACCTGCTCCTTCCTCTGGAAGCTTTGTCCCAGAGGGGCACCCGCCCGATGCCAGCTGGAGCTGTCCTGTATGAGGTGTCTGTTGACACCAGCTGGGAGGTGTCTCCCCATCAGGAGGCACGGGATTCAGGGACCCACTTGAGTAGGTAGTCTGTCCCTTGGCAGAGCTTGAGTGCTGTGCTGGGAGATCTGCTGCTCTCTTCAGAGCTGACAGGCAGGAACGTTTAAGTCTGCTGAAGCTGCACCCACAGCCGCCCCTTCCCCCAGGTGCTCTGTCCCAGAGAGATGGGAGTTTTATCTATAAGCCCCTGATTAGGGCTGCCGCCTTTCTTTCAAAGATGCCCTGCCCAGAGAGGAGGAATCTACAGAGGCAGTCTGGCTACAGAGGCTTTGTGGCCGTTTGCTTCTATTTCTTAGAAAGGGAGAGGCTTGTGCATGTTTAAATGCTGTTAAGAGAGTAAATAGAGAAGGAGAAGGTGAAGGCACAGGAAACAGAGGGGGATATTATTGGAGCCTGAACTTCAGTGGAAGGCAAAGGGTGAAATCTCCTCCCCCACCTCTTTTTGACAGGACAAGAGAGGGGGATCCCTTACTTAGACAATTTAAGAGTGATAGTGTAGGAAGTTGAGCATTCCCACCTGAAAAGTTTTATTTTCTCTGTGAGATAGGAGAGGGACAGAAGTGAGGGATGGTGATTAGAAGCTTGGTAAAAATGAAGAATGTTTTAAATTGGCATTGTGGAGGAGGATTGAAGAGGCTAATGAAGAAACTAATAAAATTGTGTGGCAGCAATAAGGGCCCCATTGAGATTGGTCATAATGACTCTATAGTGTGTCATTTAGTCTATCATATAGTGTGTCATATAGTCTGCCCAGCTGTACATTTTTGCATGAGGGGTTAGCAGTCATGGAGAAAGAAGCTTCCTTTCTCTTATGTGGAAATAACTCCTTCTGCTCTTTCCTGGCAATGGAAAAGGTACTAGACTAAGAGTGGAGAGACTTGGGTTCAACTCCCAGTTTCATCATCATCTGTGTGTCCATAAGGCAACTAATGTGACATTTCACATCCATTACTTTACCTGGAAGGGCTGTTATGTGAAAGAAAGCAGGTGGAGAATGACAAAAGCCATGCACAAGGCATGAAAATTGTAAAACCAAAGAAAATGAAAAGCAATTCTTTCATAAGCACCTTTAAAAATAAACTGCAGGGAAATTTTATAAAGAAAATATTTGCAGCACATGATACAAAGGGCTTACTATACAAAGAGTTCTTACAAATCAAAAACGAAAGCAGAAAAAAATGGGAAAAAGGAATGAATAAGAAATGAACGGGAGAAGAAATACAAAGAGCCAATAAACAGAAAAAAATGTTCAACTTCACTAACATAGCAGTTAAAATTAAAACAAGCAACAATTACTAATCATATTTCACCTGTCAGATTTATAAAAATGAATCAGTATTAAGACATTATTATCACTGTAGACCACACTTTTCCAGATTTCATTGGTTTTTCCCCTAATGTCCCTTTTCTGTTCCAGTATGCCATCTAGGACACTACATTACATTTAGTTGTCATGTCTCCTTAGGCTCCTGTGGACTATGCTAGTTCCTCAGATTTTCCTTGATTTGATGACCTTGACACTTCTGAGGAGTGCTGGTCTAGGCATTTTATTAGAATGTCCCACAGTTTAGGCTCATTTAATGTTTTTCTTATGGTTAGACTGCAGTTTTGTAACTTGTCAATATTTACAATACTCATGTTTAACATTTGTAATCAGACTCAATAAAAATACACATTTTAAAAAGACATGATGGTGGGTGGTGAGACAGCTGACAGTAAGTAGCTAAAAAGAAGAATGTCTACTTGGAGAAACTTGCAGAAAATACATGAGGATGTGGAAAGCCATGGTTGCCCAGAGTGGTCCAAGCTGATCTTATGCTGTCACATCCAGCAATGGCTATAATCTGCCTGAGAAGGCGCCAGCAAGAGGAGGAACATGGTGAGCTGCGAGAGTGAACAGAGATTCCCCAAGGGGGACTGAGATCTTTCCATAACAAATGTCTCCTAAATCAAGAAGCTTTCTAATCTCGAAGGACTGACTATTCAGCACCACATCAAGTGAGAATTCTTTACCACCTTCTATGCAGATAGCGACTGGAAGCTGGATAGTGAAACCAGTTCTGGGAATGCCCAGGCATGAACACAGCCTCAGCACTAGGTCTATTTTTGGGAACATTTGGACATATTGGGCATATTCTGCAGCATCATATTTATTCTTTGGCAAAACAAGTAAAGGTTTAAGGAAATAGTCCTTGTCTTCCCCCTTATGTCTTCCATGTTTGTCTATAGAATGGCATATTCTGAGCAGAGATGGGGAGCCAGGGATGGCTGGTTAACCATCATGAAAGTCAGCCATCTGCAGGAATCGACCTGGATTTGAAAGAGCAAGTGCTCCATTATACACGGTTAATGGTGTCAGAGAGGGATCAAGTCAGTGAAATGTGAGAGAATCAATATGCGGAATGCTTGACGATAGCACATTCACACATTTCACAGAGGAAGGAGGCTAGGGTTACACCCAGCAACTGCAGATGCTTGATTTAAAAAACCAACCTTAAGTATTTGCTATTTGCTGGCTGCCTTGGGGATCTCGAACTGCCCCACAAGTGAGCCTCAATATTCTTTCTCTGTTCTCTCTGGAAATCTGTAGCCTAAGACTGCTCTCCCCTAAACCTCTCCAGCTCCCTACCTCAGTTCCACGTGAACTTAGAGAAGGCTTGGGCAGGGCGGTTTCACTCTCTGAGTGAAAGTGTTCCCCAAGAGAATGTGTGCCTATGTATTGGGGCGGGGAACAGCAGGCTGGTGGAAAATGAGCAAACAGCTGGAAACGCTCCAAAGCAAGATAGGCTTTTAGATCCGGCACTGGTGGGGGCAGGAAGAAGAAATGGGGGGGGCTTGGAGATGGTGAAAAGAGATGGAATCTAGAAGCCTCTGTGGCTATTAAAGCTCGGCACCTGGTCTAGGGCTGTGCACACAAATGACGCATTAATTAATGTTCTAATAATAACTAGGCTTTATTTGGCACTTACGTTTTCCCGGGTGCTATATTTCATATGCATTATCATCTTTAATATCTCAATACCCCATGGGAGGGGTAATACTATTATTGTTCCCTCATTTTACAAATAAGATACCCAAAGAGGTCAGGTTGGTTGTCCAAGGTCATAATTAGCAAGTGGTAGACTTGGGATTTCAATCCAGAGCCCGCCGTGCTCAAATTCTTCCATTGTGTGAAAGGCCTCAATGTGGTCTGTCAGGATTGGCAGGATGAGGGGGCTTGGTATTTCCAGCTCCACACTCTTCCTTCTCAGAGTCAGGTCTCCCTCTCTTGCCAATAACGTTCCTCCCCATTCCTAACCCTTGGGCCTGCCCATCCCTAAGGCTAGCAGAGAGAGCAGCTTTCCACTGACTCCCCTTTAAAGGGCAGGGCGCAGTGAGAGGCGGAATGAGAATAACTGGCTTGTTTCTCTGTCCAGCTCCTGTCCTCCGTGATCATCTGCACTTCCTCACCCCCCTCCTCCAGATTATCATCCTCTTGGAACAAGAGGCACTTGCTGCATTTGAGCTTAATGGTTCAAGAGGTGGGTGGCGCAGCCGGAGCCTTCCACTGGAGCCTCACAAGCGAGCTGACCCTGTGGATGGGCAGACTTCCCACAGCCTGACTTTGCAGGCTTCGTCTGCCTTTTTTTTCTGGTCTGCTTTCTGCAACAGTCGCTCCCACCGGTATATATTCAGAGCCCCACTCTGTTTCCCTTAGGTACAGTTTCAATGACTGTGAAGTTCTGCTTCTTCCCACATTACTGGAGCGCCCGCCAGTCCAAGCTGCTGCAGGCAGCTGGCCACAGACGCGCGGGTATTAGCAGCTCCAAGGCTTGTGGCTGCGGCTGACCTCAGGCGCCTGCCTCTGCGTGCTGCTTAGATCCCATCCTCCTCAACCACCGACTGCAGTTTTTTTTCTCTCTTGTCTTTTGTCTTATCTTCTCTTTTCTCTTCTCTTCTCACTCTCTCTCACCTGTCTTTCTTGCTGCTTGCAGTCTTTGTTGCGTTCTCTCTCTGCCCTGAATTTCTCTTTGCTAAATGAGTGTTTAAACGACTTGCTCGTTTTAAATTATATACAAAGATGTATTTGGAAAAAAAAGCTTTCCCTTCCTATACAACATCTGGGGTATAATCAGTGTTAACAGTTTGATGTGGGTCCTTTCAAATTTTTCTGAAGAACCCTATTAAAATTGATAGGAGGCCACTGGTTCAGACTGAGCCCTTGCGCTGGGCCCAGTAGACCAAACCAAAATGGAGTTACTCATGCAGAAGTTTCATGCCACCAGGTCGAAACTAAGTTATTTGTCTGACTTTCTGACAAACCAAGAGAGGCAGAGATAATAGCCAAATTCCCAGACAGGCCAGTTTTAGCCAGTGTGATGATAAGAAAGTCCCCTCTATTTTAACCTTTACAAGGAAAATAATTTGGAAATGACCCATCATTTTTTGTTCACTGTTTCTTTCTTCAGCCCTTTTCTGCCTATAAAGTCAACCTCTGCTCAGTTCATGGAAACCTTCACTTTGTTTTCTAGAATCACCAAAAAAGCCAATTAGATTTTTAAATAACATTTGTTGTAATTTTGTCTTTTGACAGTATACATACACATACACACACGAACACACAATGTTACTTTAAATTTTGATATAGGCTTTCTTCAAACTTGAATACTTTACCAAAATTGTTTTCTGTCATTTGAACACTTATCAGTGTGGTTTGTTACATGTTCCTTTAATAAATACACCAGGAGAGCCACAATATCACACTTTTTAACGGAAGTGAAGTACTTTGATTTGATAGAGAAATACACGTTTACCAAATAATTGTTCCCTTGTAGTCTGTTATACAGAAACATTTCATGAACTACATTCAGTAGAAATTCAGGGGGATCTGAAATTATATGTGAATATGGGCAGATTCTTTTCTGAATTCTACTAAATGCAGTTATATACGCACACAGATGTATGTGGTTCCTTTCTCCAACTATTTTAAAATAAAGATACCATCATATTATGAAAAATACTCTGCATCTTTTTTGAAAACAACAATAATACATCATGGACAACTCTCCTGGCCGATAGTTAGAGAGCTATCAACTTGTGCTCCATTTTAGTATTTGAGTGTATAGTTGCCTGCTAACTTAACCATTACCTTTCTGATAGACCTTCAGATTGTTTTCCTTTGTGTGTGTGCTAATACCTACGGCAGTGAACATCCTCAGCATAAATCAATACTGACTTGTGAAAATAATATACTAGGAAGAATTTCTAGAAGAGGTATTGCCAGATCAAAGGTCTACACATTTAAAATTTTTCATAGTTACTACCAGATCACCTTCCAAAAAGGTTGTGGCAACTTACTCTTCTACTAGAGGTAAATGTAAGGTAGTTGGTGTTCCCCATATTCTGGCCAGCACAGAACATTATCAGTATTTTTAAATGATGCCAATATGCAGGGTAATAAAAATGCTATCCCATCATTTACAATATTTTGTATCCTTGACCGCCTATAAAGTTGAAACTTATCATATGCTTGTTGGTATCTGTATGTCCACTTCTATGATTTTCCTGTTCGCAACCTTTGCCATAATTTTTAGGCTGTGGGTTTTTTCATAAAATATTTTAGGAGCTCTTTATATTATATGGCTATTAATCTGTTTTCTTTCACTTGATTTGCAGATATTTTCTCAGTGAAGTTTTTGCAGAGTCTTTTGAGCCGCAGAAAGTTTTAAAATTTTATGTTCTCAAGTTGGTCAATCTTCTTTATGGTTTCTAAGTTTCCTATCTTGCTTAACCCATTTATAGGCCATATCCATTCCAAGGTTATAAACATATTCTCTTTATTTTCTTCTAAAATTTTCATGTGAAAACTTAAATTTCTAATCCCGCTGGAATTTATTTCATGTGTGGCACAAAGTAATGATCTAAAATTTTGATCCCGGTTACCTAGATGAAGCACATTCTTTCTCAGTGAAACACAGTATCTATTTGACCATATTCATTCTAGCCAGCAAGGCTGAGGCCTACGAGGCTGCTTACAGATAGCCCAACCCAGAGGGAGTTGCATTCAACCACCAATACAGACAAGTTTTCCATTTATCTTTTATTTAACTATATTTAATTTTATTTAATTGTATGCTTAAATTTATTTTTTGAATCATAGTTGACAAATAATAATTGTATATATATTATGGGGTGTATTAGGATTCCCTAGAAGGACAGAACTAATAGGATTGATCTCTCTCTCTCTCTCTCTCTCTGAGAGAGGTTTATTAAGTATTAACTTACACGATCACAAAGTCTCACAATAGGCTGTCTGCAAGCTTGAGGAGCAAGGAGACCCAGTCCGAGTCTCAAAACCGAAGAGCTTGGAGTCTAATGTTTGAGGGCAAGAAGTATCCAGCACAGGAGAAAGATGTGGGCTGGTAGGCTAGGCCAGTCTCGCCTTTTCACGTTTTTCTGCCTGCTTTATATTCACTGGGCTGGCAGCTGATTAGATTGCGCCCACCAGATTAAGGGTGGGTCTGCCTTCCCCAGCCCACTGACTCAAATGTTAATCTCCTTTGGCAACACCCCCACAGAGACACCCAGGATCAATACTTTGCATCCTTCAGTCCAATCAAGTGGACACTCAGTATTAACCATCACATGGGATACAATGTGATTTTTCTTTTTTTTGAGAGGGAGTCTTGCTCATTCGCCCAGGCTGGAGTGCAGCTCACTTCAACCTCAGCCTCCCAGGTTCAAGCAATTCTCCTTCCTCAGCCTCCTGAGTAGCTGGGATTACAGGCATGCACCACCATGCCTGGCCAATTTTTGTATTTTTAATAGAGACGGGGTTTCACCATGATGGTCAGGCTGGTCTTGAACTCCTGACCTTGTGATACACCCACCTCAGCCTCCCAAAGTGCTGGGATTACAGGCGTGAGCCACCGCACCTGGCCAATATGATTTTTTTTTTTTTTTTGACAGAGTCTCACTCTGTCGCCCAGCCTGGAGTGCACTGCAACCTCTACCTCCCAGGTTCAAGCAATTCTCCTGCCTCAGCCTCCAGAGTAGCTGGAATTACAGGTGTGCACCACCACACCCAGCTAATTTTTGTATTTCAGTAGAGATGGGGTTTCACCATGTTGGCCAGGCTGGTCTCGAACTCCTGAGTCCAAGTGATCCACCTGCCTTGGTCTCCCAAAGTGCTGGAATTATAGATGTGAGCCACCACACCTGGCCACGATGTGTTATTTTGATATATGTATACATAGTAGGAAGATTAAATTAAGCTAACATATCCATCACCTTACCTACTTTTTTGGTGGTGAGAAAGTTTAAAATCTACTTTTTTAGTAATTTTGAAGTATGTGTTATTATTAAATACGGTTATCATGCTGTGCAATAGACCACTAAAATGGATTCCTCTTGTATAATAGAAATTTTATGACCTTTGACCAGCATGTCTCTTTTCCCATCCTGCATATATATTTGTGTGTGTGTGTGTGAGAGAGAGAGAGAGAGAGAGAGAGAGAGAGAGAGAGAGAGAGAGAGAGAGAGAGAGATCGAGAGATCATGCAGTGTTTGTCTTTCTGTACCTGGTTTATTCTATTTAGCATAATGTCATTCAGGTTCATTTATCTTAATTCTTCGGGAGACTGAGGTCATTCTCAGACAGGCCTGCTACAGCCCAGGATTGATGTTACCTTTTTTTACTCACAGTATCTCATAGTATTCGTTGGGTTTTGGCAAACAGTCTATCAGATTGAGGTGTTTTCCTTCCATGTTTGTTTTCTTTAAAGACTTTATTAGCCATGCCTGATGAGTTATGTCAAATACTTCTTCATTACCTCTTGATACAATTATATAACATTTATCACTTTTAATATGTGGATGGAATAAATAATATGGATAGATTGCCTACCTTAGCCATATTTGCATTCTTCAAATATAAACCTTGCTTAATCAGAATGAATTACTTTTCTTGCTTCTATGCTGGAATCTATTTGCTAATATTATATTGAAACACTTTGCTTTTTAATAATCACCATTTGGTGCAAGGCTGTGGAGAAATAGGATCGCTTTTACATTGTTGGTGGGAGTGTAAATTAGTTCAACCATTGTGGGAGACAGTGTGGTGATTCCTCAAGGATCTAGAACCAGAAATACCATTTGACTCAGCAATCCCATTACTGGGTACATACCCAAAGGATTATAAATCATTCTACTATAAAGACACATGCCAATGTATGTTTATTGCAGCACTATCCACAATAGCAAAGACCAATGCAAATGCCCATCAATGACAGACAGGATAAATAAAATGTGGCACATATACACCATGGAATACTACGCAGCCATAAAAAAGAATGAGTTTGTGTCCTTTGCAGGGACATGGATGAACTCGAAGCCACCATTCTCAGAAAACTAACACAGGAACAGAAAACCAAATACCGCATATTCTCATTCATAAGTGGGAGTTGAACAATGAGAACACATGGACACAGGGAGGGGAACATCACAAACCGGGGCCTGTTGGGGGATGGGGGGCAAGGGGAGGGAGGGCATTAGGACAAATACCTAATGCATGTCGGGCTTAAAACCTAGATGACGGGATGATAGGTGCAGTAAACCACCATGGCACATGTATACCTATGTAACAAACCTGCACGTTCTGCACATGTATCCCAGAACTTAAAGTAAAATAAAAAAATAAAATAAAAACATTTTGCATCTATATTTATAAGTAAAAGTGGCCTACAGTTTTTTTCTTTGTTGCATTCTTCCATCACATTTTAAAAAGGTATGTGCAGAAAACATTTGGAAGTTTTAACCAAATCCAAGACAGTTTGAGAAATGCAGAAAATACTTTCTTGAAGGTTAAATAAAACTCAGAAATATCCTATTTTTTCCCTATAGTTATTGGTCTGTTCAGATTTTCTACCACTTCTTGAGTTAATTGTGATATTCTATGTCTTGCTAGAAATTCGTTCATTTCCTTTATATTTTCAGACTTGTTGACCAAGTTGCATATAATTTTTGTCTTATCATTATTTCAATCTATTAAGTGGTTAAACCTCATTTCTTACTCCTAATAGCATATATTTTCATCTTTGCTCTTTTTAAAAATTAGGCCTCTGAAGGAGGGTCTCTTCTATAGATCTGTTGATTTTGGTTTTAATTATCCATTCTCCTTTGTGTGTCTGTGGTAGGAGGCAGGATGTGGGGCTATGTGGTGGTGGTAGTTTCTATTTCTTTAATTTTAGCTTTTATCTTTACTAACTCTCTGCTTTCTTTAAGTGAATGTTTTTCCCTCCAATTCATCCTCTGAAAAACTTTTTATTTATTTATTTATTATTATTATTTTTGAGATGGAGTTTCGCTCTTGTTGCTCAGGCTGGAGTGCATTGGTGCGATGTCAGCTCACTGCAATCTCTGCCTCCGGGGTTCAAGGGATTCTCCTGCCTCAGCCTCCCGAGTAGCTGGGATTACAGGCATGTGCCACCACACCTGGCTAATTTTGTATTTTTAGTACAGATAGGGTTTCTCCATGTTAGTCAGGCTGGTCTTGAACTCCTGACCTCAGGTGATCTGCCTGCCTCGGCCTCCCAAAATGCTGGGATTACAGGCGTGAGCCACCACACCTAGCCAGGAAAACTAATTTTGTTTTCAGTGGTGACTATGTGACTATGTCTCTATTGAAGTTTTAAATTTGGCCATCATATTTTATTTTAATTTCCAGAAACTCCTTTTAATGTCTTCTAATGAAATCTACTATGTATCAGTATGTTTGTCACTAAATGTATAATAAAATCCAACCGGGTTATTAAAAATCTGAAGACAAAATTGGAATGATATTTAGAGGAAGGGACAAAATAAAAAAGGATTTTGATTATTTAATGCAGACTAAAGGTACAAAAGAGCTTACAGAGGGAGAAAATGTAGGCAGAAAAAATAGAAGTTCTATGCCATAACCTGAAAGGCAGGAAGGAGGAGGAATTGGTATCTGCATCAACATTGAAACTTTAAGCCATCAAGTCACACTCATTCTCCTACCATTCTATAAAATGAGCCACTAATATCCAACATTGTTCCTGGCAAATATTCCACCACTCCTCTGGCTCAAAGATACTCCTTCATGTTTTCTGACATGCTATTACTTCCAATATATAACAATCCAATTTAAAAATCAACATCTTGTTTGTGACCCCACTCTAGTCCTTGGAACTGGATGTTGCACCTTGTCTCACTAGTTCTTGACTCTGTTCTTTCTCTCAAAGACCTGGACTTGAACTGGACTACTTCCTCTACCATTCCCTATTACTCCTTCTTCTCTTCCTTCTCCTTCCTCTCTCTTTTTGTCCCACCCTTTCTGCTTCTCTTCCTGATATGAGAAACCTGGAGAATAATACTTGCATTTGGGCCTTCTTGTAACCCAGCCTCAGACTTTAGTCCGCCAACTAGTACACAAGCCAGTCTACTCAATGAGTGTGGGAAAATTCCAACAGGTTTAATGTGATGGGTTTTTAACAATGGGCAGGTTATGAGAGGAACAGAAAGAGCAAAGAGCTCACCATGGGGATAAGAGTGATGTGTGTATGTGTGGGGGAATTCTCTCAGTGAGGAGTTAGCTTTATTTGAATGGAAGGTTTAATATAGAGGCAATGTCCAAGAAGTTCCTCCAATGGGGAAGGAGTGGGAGATAGAAGTTGAGATGTATAGCTGGAAGGGTTCTTCAGGCTCAATGCTGGTGAAACAAATGTTTTTCCCTAAACCGTAGGGCAATGTTAAAGTCAGAGCAGTACTCAGAATCAAGGGTTAAGTAAAGAGTTGAGTCCAGTCAATCAAAAAGGAGATTTGGACCAATTCATCAAAACTAAGAGGTTAAAAGATGATATCAAGAGCAAAAGTCAAGGATTGGAGGTCCAGGAAGATAAGCAAGCAGCAGTAGATTAAGAGAATGCAGGAATAGGCCAGGGAGATTGCTTGCCACAGTCTTTGCTAACTTTTAGGTACTTGCTACAATGTGGTATGTGGACATGCTCACTAAGTGAGGAATGGAGGGTGGGAAGAAAAAGGCCACATTGGTCTGGGTCTTGAATGTCAGGCTGAGTAATTTAGATTTGAAACAGTGAATGACAGGAAGTTATCAATGGATTTTTGAGCAGAAAGGTGATATGATGTATACAATGTTTTTGTGAACAGATATTTAGCAGTTTGGAAGGCATCAAAGGAAGGGAGACTGGAAATGACCTTGAAGATCATTTAGGAGGTTCAGGTGTGAGATGTGGAGAATTTAGACTTGGTTATTGGAAAGTAACAGAGAGTGACACATCCAGGAGACATTGTGAAGAAACATTTAATAGGATGTTTGGGTGGGCTACGTGAAGAGAGAGAAGGAATCATCAAAGTTAAACATGAGGTTTTTTTGTTAGTTTGGAGAGTCTACAAAGCACAGTTGGGAAGGTTGGGTAAGTCTAATTTGAAACAATGACTAGACATTCACTTGGTGGAAAACACTATTTGATTTTAGCTTATGGGTATATGGTCATAGAAGGCTGCCGTTTTGGCTTTTGATGTCAAGCTGCATCAACATACAAATGGTCATTGAAACCATGAGAGTAGACGAAAGGAAGAGAATGGAGAAGGAGGGTTATAGGAGCAGCTTATTGAGCACTGGGCAAACATTCATATTTTGCAAAAAGGAAGAGGCAAAGGAGACACTGAAAGAGAAATAAAAGACAAGAGAAATGAGAGATACTCAGGGATGAGACATTTAAACAAAAGGAGGTGGTTAAAGAGTTCAACTATAATGGGGTGGGGTTGGTGGTCTGCCAAGGAGGGTGATAAATTTAAAAGGCTTTGGGTTTGGCTAGTCAAGTGGTTTGCAAACTTGAGTGTGCATCAGAACCCTCTGGATAATTTGTTAAAACAGATTGTCAGGCTCCATCCTCAGAGTTTAGAATTCAATAAGGTCTGGGTGGTACCCAATAATTGGCATTTCTACCAAATTTCCAGATGATGCCAAAGCTGCTTCTCTAGGAATCACTCTCTTGAAAACTACTGGCCTAAAAGAGCTGTTCTCACTTTTTTGTTGTTGTTCATTTCTATCCCAACATATCTGAGTGCTATGATACACTTCTATTCATAGCAATTGGTCACCAAAACAGGGATACTCACCTAGTGAGAGGTGGCAACGTGCTAGCAGCCCTAGCTCTCGGTGCCTCCTTGGCCTCCGCGCCCACTCTGGCCATGCTTGAGGAGCCCTCCAGCCAGCCATGGCACTGTGGGAGCCCCTCTCTGGGCTGGCCAAGGCCGGAGCTGCCTCCCTCTGCTACCGGGGAGGTGTGGAGGGAGAGGCGTGGGCAGAAACCGGGGCTGCGCGTGGTGCTCGCGGGCCAGTGCAAGTTCCAGCGGGCGCGGGCGCAGGCTCCGCGGGCCCCGCACACGGAGCGGCCAGCCGGCGCCGCTGGCCCAGGGCGGTGATGGGCTTAGCACCCCGGCCAGCAGCTGCAGAGGGTGCCGGCAGGCTGGCACTGCGCTCGAGTTCTCCCAAGGCCTCAGCTGCCTCCCCGAGGGGCAAGGCTCGGGACCTGCAGCCCGCCATGCCCAAGCCCCTCCTCCGCCGTGGGCTCCCGCGCGGCCCAAGCCTCCCCGATGAGCCCCGCCCCCTGCTCCGTGGCGCTAGGAGCTGAGCAATGCAGCTGCACGGTGCAGGACTGGCAGGCAGATCTGCCTGTAGCCCCAGTGAGGAATCCACTGGGTGAAGCCAGCTGGGCTTCTGAGTTTGGTGGGGACTTGAGGAACTTTTATGTCTAGCTAGAGGATCGTAAATACACCATCAGTACTCTGTGTCTAGCTCAAGGTTTGTAAATACACCAATCAGCACCTTGTCAAAACGGTCCAATCAGCTCTCTGTAAAGTGGTCCAATCAGCTCTCTGTAAAATGGACCAATCAGCAGGATGTGGGTGGGGCCAGAGAAGGGAATAAAAGCAGGCTGCCCGAGCCAGCCAGCCGTAACCTGCTTGGGTCCCCTTCTACACTTTTGAAGTTTTGGTCTTTCTCTCTTTGGGATAAATTTTGTTGCTGGGCACTCTTTGGTTCCAAGCTGTCTTCATGAGCTGTAACACTAACCGCGAAGGTCTGCAGCTTCACTCCTGAAGCCAGTGAGACCACAAACCCACAGGGAAGAAGGAACAAACTCCAGACACACCATTTTTAAAAACTGTAACACTCACCGTGAGGGTCTGCGACTTCATTCTTGAAGTCAGTGATACCAAGAACCCGCCAATTCTGGACACACTAGGGCTGAGGACCAGTATATCTGGTTTTCCAAAGTACTTCCCTCACCTTCAGATGATTTCAAACACCCTTCACTTGGGAATAATTACTGAGCTGATACATGACATTAACTTTTTTTTTTTTTTTTTTGTGGAGACGGAGTGTGGCTATGTTGCCCAGGCTGGAGTGCAGTGGCCGGATCTCGGCTCACTGCAAGCTCTGCCTACCGGGTTCACGCCATTCTGCCTCAGCCTCCCGAGTAGCTGGGACTACAGGCACCCGCCACCGTGCCTGGCTAGTTTTTTGTATTTTTTTAGTAGAGATGGGGTTTCACCGTGTTTGCCAGGATGGTCTCGACCTTTTGACCTTGTGATCCGCCCGTCTTGGCGTCCCAAAGTGCTGGGATTACAGGCTTGAGCCACCGCGCCCGGCCGACATTAATAATTTTTAAAAACTAAGTTGAAACAACAATGGAACCATAGCAAAACAGATAATTCTGTCCTTGGTGATCCAGAAGGTACTTAGGGATCTGACCTGTTTCAAGATACAGTTACATGTAGGTGTTGTCCCTTCTATTTTTTGACTCAAGGTGAATCTCTAGCTACCACTGATGGGGGGAGCAGGAGAAATGGACTTTACTGTTTCTCCAGCTGGATTGCCATCCATGAGTAGATAATCGTTGTAACCCTGATGCTCACAGTTGTTTGCAGGTAGGCACTTCTTGCTACCCCATAGTCCATAACGAGGGTGCTGTCGATGTCCATGGAGAGAGCAAGGCAGCTATTTCGCTCTTTTGCTCCCTGTTGTGCTGCCACATTTGCCTTCTCTAAAGTATACCATATACTTTGGACCCTAACAAACCCTTAAGCACTTCTCAGAGATCAGGTGATTGGTCCAAAGCCACACCAAGCGGAGAATGAGGGCAGGCACTGTAGCCTTAGCTGAGCTACCTCATTCCCTTACAAAGGCACAAGGTCTCAGTGCCTTGGTTCTTGGGGGGCATCACATATAAAAACTCCCCAAGCCTCCAGAGGTTGGCCATCCTTCCCTGATTTGGTCCTTCCTTTATTTTCCTTAAGTCCTCTCCCTTTTACCCTTTCCTTCTCCCTTGTTCCTGCATCCTCTTTTCTGGGAATGTGTGCCTCACCCCTCCCGACAGAAATAAAGCCTTCTGAAGTCTGCTGAACTCCCCCCCAAAAAAAGGAAAAAAAAGAGGTGATCATGTCCCATGTGTCTGCTTCCTCCGGTGTCTGCTGAATGTCAAAGATTTCCCTCTCCTGACCAATTTCTGCTAAATATGCAGAGGGGAGGGGAAATCTCATTTCTTCCTATCAGATTTAACTTTTTAGGAATGTTCACATGGCAGTTGAACAACTCAAGTGATATAGAGATATACAAAGAAAACTATAGACCTCTTCACCGTCATATCTTAATTCTACCTCCTAAGTAACCAATGTTAACAGTTTGGTGTGTATCCTTTCACACCTTTCTCTATACCCTTACAAATGTGTATGTGTGATTGTGCTTGTTTCCCTTATGGTAGATAAAATACTTAGATTATATCCTATGCATTACCCAGCAAAATTGCCCCTCCAAACAATATATAAGCCCATTGTCTTTTGATTTTGTGAGTAGTGAGATTGAATTAATTGAATTAATTCCGGTGGGTGAGGAAAAAGCCTTCCACTCTAGACTGTGAATTCTACAGGATTAATTTCCTTCTGGACCCCCTCCAATCTGGTTTGCAAGAGAGATTCGTATTTCTCCTTTTTAAACATAACTTAGAACTTGTTTCTTGTTCTAAGCAGTACTCACCTGACCCCTCTCCTCCAGCTGCCTGATGGGCAGATGATTGCTACAATATATCACCTTGACAGCTGCTTCCACCCTATTCCTGGCTGCCCTGAGGCTGGACTTTATATGTTGAAAGTGATCCTTGTTGTTTTCTACCACATACAGCATGCCCTTCCAATGCTCAGATTTAGGATGCCCAGTTTCCGCAACTGGACCCAATCTCCGGTCCTTGACTCCTGGCACCGTACCTGTGTATCAAGTGCTTTTTTTGTCTTCCTAGGTTATTCTGGGCTACTTTTTCCTTTGGCCCAGTTGCATATCTGTTAAGCCTGTTTCCTTCTTTGCCCTGCTCCCAACTCCTAAGCCGAGGTCAGTGGACAGCTGCGGATCCTGCACAAATATCCATAAAGGGGGAATCAAGCTTGTGGAGTCCTTCCTGGTGACATTTGTGGGCATTCACTGCCCCTTTTGCTCAGGGTGCAACATCCCCACATGTTTAATAAAGTTATGTGACTGTAAGGTCAATTTCCCACTGACCCAGATTGGAGTACTGTTATATTCGGGATCCAATTATCCAACACTACAAGCACAGGTACAGATTCTTCCCCTCCACCCCATTAGGTGTCCCAAGGTCCCTTCGAATCTTACAGTGGTCCTGGTAAGTAGGCCTCTCATGGAGTAGTTGTAGAACATTGGACTGAAGATTCACAGGACATTCTCCTGAATAATTTTCCCAGTTAAGGGGCCTGGCATTTAGACTTCTTTCTTCTCTCTACATTCTTCTGCCTCTGGCTCCTGCCCACTTTATCTTCCCAAACCAAAACTCTTTCTTTCTCCCCTTCTCTTTTCACATAATCTTCAATGGTCAGATCTGGAAGCTTCTCTTATGAGCTCATTCAAATACCAGCCCAACTCACAGAAAAGCTGGGAGTTTTCCACCTGCACCTTGCAGGGTGTGAAACCTGATTATAATCTGAGTCCAGAACCTAACTCTGTGTTAAATAAAAACACGAAGTAGCTTTTAAAAGGTTTCAGTATATACTGAATTTTCCAATTATATAACTACCATGTAAAATGAGAGAAAATCGTGCTTTGTTTTGTTTGCAATTTTACCAAGAATTATTTACCATTTTGGAAAAGCACAACACTGATTAGTCATCTTATTTGAGTTGACAATACCACAAATCTTTATCAGTCTGCATCTGTGGCTGCTACATTCATGTTTTCTTTGACATAAGGGCATAAACAGCTCAACATTTCAATATTTCTTTAGTGTAATCATAACCACCTGTATACATATTGAAATATGAATTATTTTATTCTTCACACTTTTAATTTTTATCTCTTTAAATATATTATTTGATATGTAAAACTATGTAACACATATATATTAAAATGCATAATAATATAATGAGTATCAATGAATTCACAATGCCATTCATGAAATAGAACACTACATTAGTCTGTTTTCACGCTGTTGATAAGGACATACCTGAGACTGGGAATAGAAAGAGGTATAATTGGATTTACAGTTCTGCATGTCTGGGGAGGCCTCAGAATTATGGCAGGAAGCAAAAGGCACTTCTTCAATGGCTGTGACAAGAGAAATTGAGGAAGGTGCAAAAGCAGAAACCCCTGATAAAACCATCAAATCTCATGAGACTTATTCACTACTATGAGAACAGTATGGGACAAACTACCCCCATGATCTAAATGATCTCCCACTGGGTCCCTCCCACAACATGTGGGAAGTACAGGAGTACAATTCAAGATGAGATTTGGGTGGGAACACAGCCAAACCATTTCAAACACTATTAATAATTCATACTTGCCTATCCCATCCTACCCTTTCCCTAAACCCAGAGGTAACTAGTATCCTGAATTTTGTGTTTATTATACCCTTGCCTTAAGGAATAGCTTTATTACATAAGTGTGAATGTCTAAATAATATTTATGAGGTTTATAAAAATGATATTGTACTGCATATGGTCTTGTTGGATTTCTTTTGTCCAGAACATAATGTTTCTAGGATTTATCCACACCATCCATGTTGCTTAATGTAACTGTATTATATTTTTACTACCACATGATATTTCATAATATATTAATCCATTTTCTTGTTGATGAACATTTGTTTGCCACCATATATTTGCTATTATGAACAGTACTTCTTTGAATATTCCTGTTTTTGACTCCTAGTGCACATGTGCAAGAGAACTGTCCAAGGAGTAAAATTACTGGGTTGTAGGGTATGCAAATATAAAGGCAAATTGTTTCCTACAGTGGTTGTACCCATTGACAATTACACCTGCAATGTATGAGTTCCTATTGATCCACATCCTCATCAACATTTGGTATTATCAGACATGTTAATTTTTTCCATGGGCATAAAGTATTGTCTCCTTGTGGTCTTAATTTGCATTTTCCTGATTATTCATGAAGTTTGGCATCTTTTCATATGCTTATTGACCATTTGTCTTTCTTCTGTCAAATGAATGTTCATGGTCTATGCCCATTTTTACATTAAAAAATCTTTAGGAATTATTTATATTTATATATTTGGATAGGAATCTTTTTTTGGTTGTATATGTTGTAAATATCTCCTCCATTGTCTTGTCTTGTCTCTCCATTTTCTTTATGATGCCTTTTGTCAAACAGAAATTCAAAATGTTAATGTAGTCTAATTAGTCGGTCTTTATTTTTATGGTTAGTGCTTTTTGAGCCTTGTTCAAAAAATCCTTTACTACATTAAAGTCAGCAAAATATTCTCTTATGTTTTCTTCTAAAAGTTTAAAAATTTTGCTTTTCACATTTAAGTCTTCAGTCCATCTGGACTTTATTTTATGTATGGTGTATAATAGGGATCTAATTATTTTTGGCACATGGATAATCATCTGTCCCAGAACCAGTTATTGAATAGTCACTCCTTCCTCAATGATCTGCAGTGTCACCTCTCTGATATATCACAGTTCCATGTATTTATGGATCTATTTCTGAGCCCCCATTTTGTTCCATGAGTCCATTGGTCAACTCCTGCCTCAATAGCATATTTATTGTCTTATTTACTGTAGCTTTTTTTTTTTTTTCCCATGACGGAGGTCCTGAGAACATATGCCCCTATGGCTTTATATTAAGTCTCAATATTTGTTCAGGCAAATCTCCCTACTTGATTCTTTTTCTTCAGGAATAGTCTTCACTATTCTTGGCACTCTGCTCTCCTATATAAATTTTAAAATTTGTTGCCAAATTCAATGAAAAGCCCTGTTGAAATTTGAATTGAAATTTCACTGACTATAGAGATTAATTTGAGAAGAATTGGTATTGAGTGTGCCTAATTATGAACATGATACATTGTCACATTTATTTAGAGCTTCTTAATGTCTTTTTATAAAGTTATTTACTCTTCTTTATTGAATCTTACACTCTTTTGTTAAATTTAGTCCTAGGTGATGGCAGCAGCAGCCCATGAGCAGTGGCTACTGCAAAGATGTTGGTTGCAGTAGGGGAGGTACGGGTGGGGTTACGTGTTCTGTGTGGCTAGTGGGATCCAGGAACAGGCAGGAGTACTGCCCCCTACCAAGTTGTCTGGGTGGGAGCCCTGCATTCCCAGGCACAGCTGCAGCCTCCCAACCGTGGCTTTGGACCCAGGCATCCCTGAACTCTCTAGGGCCCAGGAAGCCTCTGCCCCTGCAGGCTCGGAAGTGCCTGCTCCTGCTGTCTGGCTTCTGCCCACTCCCAGTGCCTGCTCTGGTGCAGATCAAAGTTGTGGCAGAGCCCCAGCACTATTGAGACCTGGCTGGGTGTGTGTGCACTTGGGGCAGTGCTGACATGCCAGCCCCCTGCCACCTCAGCCCCCTTTGGACTTTGGGTGTCAATGAGCACAGGAGGGAGATGGGGGGGGGGGTGTTGAGGGCAGCTCAGCACAGGCCTGCAGGTGCCCCTTACCATGAACAGCCTGGGCACTGTGGATGGCATGTGGATGGTGTCAGGAGGCAGTCTCCTGGGCGGAACAGTGTGAGTCCTCAGCGAAGCCCCACCTTAAAGCCAGGGAGGGCATGAAGCATGGCGACTGGGCTGTCAGTTCCTGGTGGAGTCTGCAGACCAGAGTGAGAACTTATGGTACTTTTTCCTGGCTGCCCATGGACCAATCAGCATGCACTTCCTCCCTTCCAAGCCCATAAAAACCTCTAGACTCAGCGAGACTTGAACAGATGTCAGGATGACTTGCTTGCGTAAAGGAGCTACCCACTGTGGGTTTCCTGAGAGCTGTTCTGTTGCTCAATGAAATGCCTCTCTGCCTTGCTCACCCTCCAGTTTTCCATGTACCTCATTCTTCCTCGAAGTGGAACAAGAACTTGGGACCCACCTAATGGCAGGACTGAAAGAGCTGTAAAACCAACAGGGCTGAAACACAGCACCCCCCACTCACCATGTTGCAGGCAATGAGAAGGAGAGAAGAGCTGCGGCACCTTGGAGGAGCCTAGACCTAGGGACTCCCCAAACCAGTGCTGTGACACCTCCGTTGGGGCTCTGCAGTTCCTGGCATCTCCAAGCTTCATGGTGTCACTGCATTCCCCTCATCCAGATGCAGATGCTCACAGCAGAAGCCGCATGCAGTACATCTGGTCCATCTGTAGCCTCATATGGAGCCAGCACCTGTGCCAGCACCTGGAGCTACCCACCGTGCTGTAGCAGCCAGAATGCCTGGCTGTGTACAGTGGCCAGACCCAGCGCTTGCTCACCCACACACCCCTCACCACTCCTTGCCTGGCTTGCCCTTGACAGGTGTGGGATCCAGGCCGGTAGCACAAGTCCAGTCCAGTCTGCTGGGCAAATTGGGCGGAACAAGCCCAGTGGGCATGAGCAATACTTGGGCAGAAGGTGCCACGGGCCACAGAGGTTTCCGGCTGGCAAAGTGATACCCTAAGGATCCTGTGACATAGGTACCTTGTAGTTTTCATTGCTATTGTAAATGGCGTCTTTTTAAAATATTAATTTTCTAATTCTTTGGTGCTGACATAGAGATGCAAATGATTTTTGAATATTGTTCTTATAGCAGGTCATCTTGCTCAGTCTCTTATAATTTATCACTTGCAGATTGTTTAGGGTTGTTTTAATGAAGATGGTTGTATTATCTGCAAATAATTATGTCTTAGTTTCTTTCTGTCTAATGAATACAGTTAATTTCTTCTTTCTTGAGGGTTGGTGAGGAAGGAGGTAGGGAGAAAGGGAGGAGGGATGAGGGGAGCGGGGGGGTGAGGGTTTTTTCTTTCTTTTTTTGTGCTTTTTTGAGGGTTTCTGGTAGGGCTTCGTGAGTGGGTATGGGTATTGCTTAGGCTATCGTAATGAGGACTAATGCAGTATCTGTCATTGATCTTCCTTCCTGTCCTTCTCCTTCCTTCCTTCATTCCTTCCTTCCTTCCTTCATTCATTCCTTCCTTCCTTCCTTCCTTTCTTTCTCCTTACTTCCTTCTTCCTCCTTCCTTCCTTCCTTCCTTCCTTCCTTCCTTCCTTCCTTCCTCCCTCCCTCCCCTCCCTCCCTCTCTCCCTCTCTCTCTCTCTCTCTCTCTTTCTTTCTTTCTTTCGTCTTGCTTTGTTACCCAGGCTGGCATGATCTCTGCTCACTGCAATCTCCGCCTCCCAGGTTCAAGCTATTCTTCTGCCTCGGCCTCCCGAGTAGCTGGGATTACAGGTACATACTAACGTATCTGGCTAATTTTTTTTATTTTTATTTTTAGTAGAGACAAGGTTTCACCATGTTGGCCAGGCTGGTCTTGAACTCCTGACTTCAAGTGATCCACCCACCTCGGCCTCCCAAAGTGCTGGGATTACAGGCAGCCACCAACCCTGGTCATACAGTTAATTTCTTTTTCTTATTTTACTTTACTGACTTGATCCTCCAGTATAATGTTGAATAGAAACAGTGACTGAAGTCATCCATGTCATGTTTCTGATTTGATCAAAATGCTTCCACCATTTCCCTATGAAGAATAAACTTTGCTGTTGGTCTTGTTTTGGTTTTGTCTTTAGTAGATAATCTTTACCACATCAAGAAAGTTATTTTTTCCAGTTTGCTAAGACTTTTTATCATGAGTGTGTACTGAACTTTATGAAACATTTCTTCCTGCTCTTATTGAATTAATCATGATTTATTTTTCTTTCAGTCAGTTTTTAGCATGAATAACATTTTATAGATGTCCTATCATTGAACTACCCTTGAATTGCTGGGATAACTCAATTTGATTATGGTATATTATCTTTTTTATGAACTGCTGCACTCAGTTTGCTAATATCTACGTTTACAATGTTTGCCTTTATACTCATGAGGAAGAATGACTTATAATTGTCCTTCTCATTCAGCCTTAATTTGGTTTTGACATCAAAGTCATACCTACCTCATAGAATGAGTTGGAGTAGATTCTCCCCTTTTTCTATTCTCTGGAAGACTTTGTATAAAATTAGATAGTCTGTTTCTTCAAAGTTTGATAGAACAAACATTTAAAATCATCCAGGCTTTCTGCTTAGTTTGGGAAAAGGATATAATATACACACATGTAAATACATATACCTATATATATATTTCCATATCTATGTGTGTGTGTGTGTATATATATATATATACATGTGTACACATATATACACACACATACAATGTTTGTTAAAGTAGAACATAGATACAAAAGTACACAAACCATAAGGGTATGGCTCCATGAATTTTTGCAAACTGAAGACACCTGTAGCATTCAAAGTTATGGGGTCTAATACCTTAAGTGTAGGTAGGTCTATTACCTACTACATTCACTCAACATTTTGATGTAGTTAAGTTAAACCAATTAGAGATAGTCTTTCAAATTATAATTATTATACAATTATTCAGTGTAACACAATGTTGTCCAACATGAAATATTACCTAGTCTATCTAAAGTAAAACTTTATATGAATTCACATACCACACAAACACATTCTTTAGGATAAGAGTAGAAAGTCTCATTACCTCAGTCTGTTTGTGGGCATAATGTGCTCTCTCTCTCTCCTCAGTGACGGCATAGGCCTTCACTATGGATTGGATCTGCTATGAGGGCTATCTTTAGAATGAAGTCAAGAGTTTCTGTCCAGATCATTGATCTTGCAGTGCTAAGGAAATTGGAAGGACTCATATATCCCTGCAGCGGGAGCAAGCATCATTGATCTGTGAAAGCTCAGGGTTTGAATAGTTACTGAATCTGAATGTGTTGATCCTAAATATTAATATGATTTAGTATGCATACTGGCTCTACCCCTCTCTCCTCCAATTAGCTCACACGGGCTGAGCTTGATAAGATAGATCAAGGGTTCTTCACTGGTTACAGGCAGCACTTACATATTGGTACTGATAAGATACTGTGGTCCAAAATAAGCCCAAAATAAGACTTAGAATCATGATTTAATTTCTTTTTATGGCTAAATAATATCCCAATGTATGGCTATACAATATTTTATTTATTTATTCATTGGTGGATAGACATATGGGTTATTTCGAACCTTAGGCTGTTAAATGAATAATGCTGCTGTGAACATTTGTGTATAAGTATTTTTGTGGACACATTTTCAATTCTCCTACGCATACACCTAAGATTGGTATTACTGAGTCATATGGTAACTCTATGATGACACTTGGAGAAATTGCTAAACCCTTTTCCAAAGTTCCTGCACAAATAGCAATGTATGAGGCTTCTAATTTCTCCACATTTTCACTATCACTTGTTATTGTGTCTTTTCTTTATTATAGTCATACTAATGGGTATGAACTGGCATCTCATTGTGGCTTTGATGTATATTTCTCTAAAATCTAAAGACGTTTGTTCTTTGATCTATGAATTATCTAGAACAAAAACATTTTCCAAATTAATGGGAGATGTTTTTCTGTTGTTATTTGTTTCTAAATGAATAGTTTGTTGGTCAAAGAACGTGATCTGTATGATACTCATTTTGGAGGTTGTTGAAAATGTCTTGTACATAATTTTAAAAAAATTTCATGTATTTAATATATGTTTATGATATTAAACTTGTTAATTATGTTCTTCAAATCTTATATCTTTACTGATTCTTTGTCTTTTTGAATTAATAATTGAGAGAGGTAGCATGAAATTTTCCACTTTGATGGTGGATTTGTCCATTTCTTCCTGTAGTTTTATCAATTTTGTTTCCTATATTTAAAAACTACCTAATTTAAAATATATGTAGGTTTAGGATTGCTATATCTTCCTAGTGAATTTAATCTTTTATGATTATGTAGTGGTCCCCTGTATCCCTAATACTGCTTCTTGTCCTAGTGTCTAATTTTTCTAATATTAACATAGCAATTCCAGTTTTCTTGTTGTTAGTATTTGTTTGGTATATATTTTTCCAGCTGTTTAATCTTCAACTTCTCCGTGTTATTTTAGTTTAGATGGGTCTTTTGCAAATAGCACATAGCTGCATTTAAAAATTAAATTCAATTTGACAATCTCTTTTACGTAGTGAATTAAGTCCATTTGTATTTATTGTGGTTATCCAAGTATTTGAGCTTTAATTTTTTATGTTCCTACTTCTTTTTCTCCTCTCACCTTGTTTGGAGGGATTGATTTTATTGCTATTATTGTTCATTTAAAATTATTTTTTCTCTATTGGTTTGGAATTTATATTCAATTTCTGTTCTTTTAGTGGTTAGTTCTGAAATTTTAGCAGGCATATTTACCTCAACAAAGGCTAAAATTAGGTAATATTTTCACCCCATCCCAATCAACAGAAAGACCTTAGAACACTTTAATTGATCACAGTCCCCTGACTTGTAATTTGGTTCTTTTTATAACACCAAAATGAGACATTTGTTTTATTATTTTATACAGGCCACAGTGACCCATGATCATGCCATTGCACTCCAGCCTCAACAACAGAGTAAGACCCTGTCTCGAAAAAAGAAGAAAAATGAAAAAAAAAATAATGGGTAAAATTCCTCAGGTGCAGTCCAACTTCTTCCCCACAACTCCAGTCTTTCTCCCTGAGGCCAGTGGGACCGCAGCTGAGGATACTCAGCCTAGACCAATTAATTCAGAGTCTTTGAAAGGAGTCCACCATTGATATGTTTAAACAGCTTTCCAGATGATTCTAATGTACAGCCCCAGTTGAGAACCACTGATGTGGTGGAATGGTGGAAGGTGTGTGCCAAGATGAACCATAGAGTGAGTCCCCAATAACTATTATGTTTTGGTTATCGTGTGAGCCGACAGTCCCTTAGAAGAGCAGACAAGATTGAACATTGTGGTGAGTGCAGAGTCTTCCATATCTGGAGAAAGGAGATTCAGCCTGAAGTTCTTGAAAGTGACAGCGGGCGTCATTGAGGTGGTGGGCACAGATGTGTTCAGATCCAGCAGGTCTGATTTCAATGGGTGAGTCAATTGGAACTACTAGAAAAGCAATCTATTTGGAGGTATCAAAAGCTGTCAAAATAGTCAGGTTTTGAGAATCCAAGAAGTTAGAGAAAAGGGGACCACGGAGAGCTGACCCACTGCTTTAACTCTTAAGGCATTTGCTAACTCTTGCTATAGAGCAAAAGGGTGAGAATCTGGATCACACCTAGGTACATCATATTCAAATTTCTGAAAACTAAAAAAACATTTTTTTAAAGCATCTGAAGGAAAAAAGACACATCACGTTCAAAGGAGCAATAATAAGATATTGGCTGACTTCTCAAAAGAAATAGTGGAAGCCAGAAGACAAAGTGCCTTTTCAGTACCTTTAGCACTGAAAAATAACTGCCAACCTTGAATTCTATAATATATATAGTCAAATATTCTTAAAAACAGAAGGTAAAATAAAGACTTCTCCAAACAAACAAAACCCAAGAGAATTTGTCACTAGCAGATCCACACTAAAAAATACTAGGACTGGGTGCATTGGCTCATGCCTGTAATCCCAGCACTTTTGGAGGCCAAGGCAGGTGGATCACCTGAGGTCAGGAGTTAGAGACCAGCCTGGCCAACATGGTGAAACCCTGTCTGTACTAAAAATACAAAAATTAACCAGGCATGGTGGCATGTGCCTGTAGTCTCAGCTACTAGGGAGGCTGAAGCAGGAGGATCACTTGAACCTGGGAGGCAGAGATTGCAGTGAGCCGAGATCACTACACTCCAGCTTGGGTGACAGAGCGAGACTCTATCTCAACAACAGCAACAACAAAAATATTAAAGACTATTCTTTGATAGAAGGAAAATTTTCCTAAATGGAAACATAGAAATGCAGGAAGGAATAAATGGTAATGAAAATGATAAATCCAAATTAATATCAACTCATAAAACCATAAAAATAGTATCTTGTGAGATTCCAAATATATGTCAAATTAAAAGTGCATGAAGACAGTAACAAAAGTCAAAATGAGGGGAAATGGAGATAGTGTTCTAAGACACAGCTTCCATCCTGTGATCTAAGACGGCTTCTCCAGCTCTTACCATCATGTCCATATATCTGTTCCTCTTAAAGCTACTTTTCAGAAGTTTGAATACATCACCTCTGCCTTCATTCCAGTAACATGACCTCAACCTAGGTACGAGGGAGGTTGGGAAATGTAGTCTTCATCTGAGAAGCCAAGTAAAACTTAAGGTTTCTATACTTAAAGAAAGAAGTGAAAAGTGGATATATTCAGAAGGTGTGGTGGGGGTGGGGGTGGTAAATACCAGTTTCTGCCACATTGCCCCAGTGCCTGTGTACAATTGATTTGTACAGGAGTAAAAATTCTAGGTGTGGGCAGACTGCATGATGCCAACAGACCAACCAGTCAATGGACATTTTAGCCTTTCAAGAATTCAAATATGGCCTTTATACTACACACAGGTACTATCTTGAAAGGCTATGCTAAAAGTTTCAGCCATGAAACCTTTAATCCTAAACTGACCACCATTTCACTAAATAAGGATAGAGAATTAGTGCAAAGCTCAGTGGATAATATTCAAGTCGTATTCAGTAGTGGGAAGGAAAGAAGTAGCCCTGTTGGTGATGTGAACTTACTCTACTGGCATAAGAAAGTTCTTCTCATGGGAATGGCAAAAACTATCACTAATGAACAGTCCATTTGTAGGATACTATGGTGTCCCTTAGATGTACTATAGCAGCAGATATTATAGCCTAAGACATAAAGTTCCAGAGTGCTAAGGGCAGTGCTTTGGGGAATGGAACAGATGCTAGAACTAGTTAACGGGTTTCTGTTTGGCTCCAAATAATCAAGGATATTCAAGAAAAAATTTTCAAATGGACTGGATGCATTCACTGGAAAATATTTCCCACGAAGGAGACTTTTTGGGAGAGATCCCAAGGATCCTAGGTAATATGCCGGTGGAATTCCCTTACCTCACACTGGCAAAAGGAATGCCACTAGCTTTACTCACTCTTTCTTGATGTTCAGAGGGAAGCCTAAACTGCCTTGTGTTGCAAGGAGCTCAATGTGGGATGAGAGCCTCACCTGCAGTCAGCTAAATTGAAAGGCAAATTCTGAGTTGAAGATTTCCCTGGCAGCCTGACATAATAACAGGAGTCAGGAAAAGCACTCTAACCCATTTTTTCCAAAAAGTACTCTAACCCATTTTTTCCCTGAAACATACGGGCATAAGGTTGACTACTTGCTTAAAAAACAGAGAAGGGAAATGGGAGAAATGAGGAAAAAATAAAACTATAACTTCCTATCTCAAAACTGTCATCTTTTCACAGAAGTTGAAGAGGGAGTAAAAATCGGACTGATTATTTCAAGCACAAGATGTAATTGCATGATGAAATGAAGGGAAGGGGGTTAAAAAGGAAGACAAGAGGGAGGTAAAGAGGGGGACTTCTAGGAGCACATGTGCTATGGACATGGTGCTGGCTAGAAGACTCCTTAATGGAAACAGCAAAGCAAAATTTCCCATCATCCTCTAAATATGAGAGTATTCAAGGCTCCGAGTAAGAGGAAAATTTTCAAAGTCATGAATTGAGCCTGCATAATCTGAAAGGAGTCTGTCGTGCATACAACAGTTGGGTTACACTAA
Organism: Rhinopithecus roxellana; assembly: GCF_007565055.1. Taxonomy (NCBI): domain Eukaryota; kingdom Metazoa; phylum Chordata; class Mammalia; order Primates; family Cercopithecidae; genus Rhinopithecus; species Rhinopithecus roxellana. The sequence continues at coordinate 96,583,573 of NC_044555.1, read as the reverse complement.
TAAACAAATACGTAATTATGCATTGTGATACTTCTTCTGAAGAAAGAAACAGGGTGCTGTAACCATGAATACTTGATAGGTTACTTTAGCCAGAGGGGTCAGAGAAGGTTTCTCTGAGGACATAGAAATTTTAGCTAAGCTCTCAAAGTTGAGAAGTCAGCCATTCAAGGAGCTGGTCAAAAGGTTTAGGCAGAGATTGGAGCAAATGCAAAGACCCTGAGGAGCAACCGGGTTCAGTATATTCAAAAAAGAGCAATAAGCCCAGTGTGGCTAAAGCAGAGTAAGAGAGAAAGATTATGATGCAGAGACAAGCAGGGGCCACATTATGCAGGGCCTTGTAGGCCATGGTAAGTGTGATGGTTAATTTTATGTGTCAACTTGACTGGGTTAAGAAATATCCAGATAGCTGATAAAACATTGGTTCTGGGAGTGTCTTTGAGGGTGTTTCTGGAAGAGATTAGCATTTGAATCAGTAAACTGACTAAAGAGGATCCACCCTCACCAATGTAGGCAGACATCATCTATTCCATTAAGGGTCCAGAGAGCACAAATAGGTGGAAAAAGGGCAAATTCACTCTCTTCTTGAGCTGGAACATCCATGTCCTCCTGCCCTTGGACATAGGAGCTCCTTGTTCTCCAGTATTTGGACTTCAGAACTTATATCATTGACTCCCTCCCCAGGTTCTCAGGCCTTGAAACTTAACCAAATTACACCACTGGATTTCCTGGTTCCCCACTTGCACAAAGCAGATTGTGGGACTTCCTGGCTTCCATAATCATGTAGACCAATTTCCATAATAAATCCCTTTGTACATATCTATCCTACTGGTTTTGTTTCTCTGGAGAACCCTAATACAGTAAGGAATTTGTATTTCACTCTAAGCACAACTCTATACTTTCCCCCAGTGGTTTAGTGAGGGAAGTATTATAACATAAAATGACTTAATATTTCAGAAGGCCACTCTGGCTAATGTGTGGAGAATGGGCACTAGTAGTACAAGAGTAGAATTAAAGATCTCATTCTAGAAGACATTGTAGCAGTTTAGGCAAGAGATGATGGCATGTGGCTTGGTCTAGGGTAGAGGTTGTGGAAATTGAGTGAAGCATAGTTAATTATCATTATTTGTGGTAGTTATGTTCTACAAAGTTGCTGTGAATACAGCAATAATGAATACCAATCCGTTTGGGAAACAGAGTTAGGTTTCTACCAGCGTCTGATCACAACGTTTTTTTCAACTGATAAATACATAACTTTGTTTTATGTGTGTTTCTGTTTTAAAACATCTGCTTTAACATATACTGTTGACTAATCCACACTGGACTCACAGCCAAGATAACTATAACTCATGCCTGAATGAAGCTTGTCTAACGCATGTGTTTTCTATCATCATGGCCTTCTTTTGCTTAGTTAGCAATGTTAGAAGGCACTTCAGTACTATGCTTCAGGATAATTTAAAACAGTGAAGTCATTAACCAAAGCACAAAAATGTGAAAAAAAAGTGGCACTAAATAGGCTCCAAAAAAGATACTTCTTTACAATATGAAAGCTGAAACAAGAAGGCAGAACATTGCCCTTTTTTATCTCAGCTGGGAATGTGCATGTCAGTTGACTCACGTTTTTCACCTCCCTGCACTAGTCTGGGAATGATCTTGAAAATGCTGGAAAATTGGGCTTACAAATAAATTTTAGCAAGTAGGTGAATTCATAGATACAGAATCTGTGAATAGGGAAAATCAACTGTAGATTTTTGAGATGTATTGTGGAGATATAAACTGAAAGGAGTTCATAATGGGTTGGATGTGGAAAATGAGGGAAGGGAAGGTGTTAAGGTGGATTCCCAGGATTCTGAATGAGCAACAGCGATGCCACACATTGAGGAGGGGCAGGTTTGAAGGGGAGATGGCAGGTTTAATTCTGAGCATTTTAAGTTAGATATGGTGATTATCCATCCAAGAAGAGATGGCAATCAAACGGTTGGATATATGAGACTTGAGCTCAGAGAAGAGATCTAAAGCACAGACAGACATTTGGGAGTGGGTGTCACGTGTGTCCATGTGAAGAGAGTCCACCAACAGGTTTTGTGTGAGCAACAAGGCTGTTTATTTCACCTGGGTGCAGGTGGGCTGAGTCTGAAAAAGGAGTCAGCAAAGGGTGGTGGGATTATCATTCATTCTTATAGGTTTGAGATAGGCAGTGGAGTTAGGAGCAATTTTTGCAGGCAGAGTGTGGATCTTACAAAATACATTCTCAAGGGTGGGAAGAATATTACAAAGTACCTTCTCAAGGGTGGGGGAGAATATTACAAAGTACCTTCTCAAGGGTGGGGAGGGTGTATCCTACAAAGTACATACATTCACAAGGGCGGGGGAATATCACAAAGTACATTATCGCAAGGGCAGGGAGGGTGTGTTATCACAAAGTCAATTGATCAGTTAGGGTGGGGCAGGAACAAATCACAATGGTGGAATGTCATCGGTTAAGGCAGGAACTGGCAATTTTCACTTCTTTTGTGGATCTTCAGTTGCTTCAGGCCATCTGCATGTATACATGCAGGTCACAGGGGATATGATGGCTTAACTTGGGTTCAGAGGCCTGACAGTGGGCAGTATTGTTAGTCCATTTAGTGTTGCTATAACAGAATCTCAGAGGCTGGGTAATTTACAAAGAAAAGGAATTTATTTGGTTCTTGATTCTGGTGGCTGGACAGTTCAAGATTGAACAACTGGATCTGGTGAGGGCCTCAGATTGCTTCCACTCATGGCAAAAAATGGAAGGAGAGTGGGCATGTGCCAAGAGATCACATGGTGAGAGAGGAAGCAAGAAAGAGAAACCAAGGAAGTCAGACATTTTAACAACCTGATATCATGGGAACTGATCTGTTTCTGCAAGAGGGAGAACTCACTAACCCCTGTGAGAGGGAAGTAAGGTATTCTTGAAGGATTCAACCCCAGGACTCAAACACCTCTTACTAGGCCCCACTTCCAGTACCACCACATTGGGGATCAAATTTCAACACAAGTTCTGATGGAGCTATGCCACATCCAAACCATAGCATTCCACCTGTGGCCCACCAAATGTATGTCTTTCTCACATGCAAAATACAATCATTCTATCTCAATTGTCCCAAAAGTATCAACTTGTTCCGGCACCAACTCAAAGGTCCAAAGTCCAGCTATGAGTTTGTAAAATCAAAAACAAGTAGGCTGGGCATGGTGGTTCACAACTGTAATCCTAGCACTTTGGGAGGCCAAGGTAGGTGGATTGCTTGAGCCCAGGAGTTTGAGAAAAGTCTGGGCAACATGGCAAGAACTCATCTCTAAAAAATAAACAGATAAACAAACAAAAGTAAAAAGAAACTATTTACATCTAAGATACAACAGTAGGACAAACATTTGGTAAACGATCCCATTTCAAAAAGGAGAAATAGGCCGAAAGAGAGAAATGATAAGCCTCATACAAGTACAACCCAGTAGAACAGATACTAAAACTTAACACTCCAGAATAATCTCCTTCGACCCCATGTCCTGCATCTTGGGCAGACTGGTGTGAGGGGGGACTCCAAAGACATCAGGCAGCCTTACCTTCATGGTTTTGCTGGCGTGGCCCATGTAGCTACTGTCACAGGTTGAAGTTAAATGACTGTGGCTTTTCTATGCTGAAGTTGCATGCTGCCGGTGGCTCTACAATTCTGGGGTCCAGGTTGTAGCCCTACCCTGCAGCTCCATTATTCATTACCCTCATGGGGACCCTCTGTGGTATCTCCTACTCCACATTTCTGGTTAGCATTGCCTTAGTACAGGCTCTGTCTACTGTTGTAGTGACTCTGCACTACAACAACTTTCTGCCTGGGCTCCCAGGCTTTCTGATGCATACTCTGAAATTTAGGTGGAAGCCACCATATTTCCATTACTCTCATATTCTGCATGCACGCAAAATGAATACCACATAGACATGAATGCTGCCAAGGCTTCCCAGTTGTGCTTTCTGGAGCAGGGGCATGAGCTGCATGTGGGGCCACTTGTGCTGTGGCTGCTCCAGCCAGAGTGGTCAGGATGCATAGACCAGTGTCCCGAGGTCACCAGAGCAGCAGCCCTCCAAGTCTCTCCTCCAATACATTTCTATCATCCTAGGTCTCTGGGCCCATGATGGAAAGGGCAGCCTTAAAGTTCTAAAATGTCTTCAGCGTTATTCACCCATTGTCTTGACCATTAACACCTGGAACCCTTTTAGCCACGCTAATCTCTTTAGCAAGTCTGCCATTCCCTTGGATTCCTCTTTTGAAAGTGCTCTTTTTTCTCTATTAAACGGCCAGGTTGTGAGTTTTCCAAATCCTTCTGTTCTGTTTCCAATTTCTCTAGCAAATCACCATAAACACTTAGAAGTAACCATGGCAGCAGCCTGAACACTTTGCTGCTTAGAAATTTATTCCATAAGATATGCTATTCCATCAATCTTAAATTCAGCTTTCCACAAAACCCTAGGGCATAAACACAATGCAGTCAAGTTCTTTGCAACTATATAAAATGATGACCTTTGTTCCAGTTTCCAAATAAATATTCCTCCTGTCCATCCGAGACCTCATCATAATGGCCTTGATTGTTCATATTTCCATAAGCATTTTGGTTACAACCACCTAACCAATCCCTAATAAGTTCTAGCTCATTTTCTAAGCCCCCACCAGGACTGTCTTCAATGCTGTGTTCATTGTAATGTTTTCTTTTTCTAGCCTGTACCTTCAAACTCAACTTCTGCCCATTGACCAGTTCCAAAGCCACTTACCCATTTTCAGGTATATTTATAAGAACACCCTACTCCTTGGCACCATTTCTCTCTTAGTCCATTTAGTTTTGCTGTAACAGAATACCAGAGGTCGAGTAAATTACAAAGAAAAGAGGCTTATTTGGCTCATAATTCTGGTGGCTGGATGCTTCAAGATTGAGCAGTTGTATCTGGTGAGGGCCTCAGGCTGCTTCTACTTATGGCAGAAAATGGAAGGGAAGTGGGCATGTGCTAAGAGATCACATGGTGAGAAAGGAAGCAATAAAGAAGAACAGAGGAAGCCGACTCTTTTGAATGTCAACTGTTAATCCAAAAAAATAACACTAGAGAAAATTTCCTCTAAATATGTTGGGTTTACTCAGAAATAGAAATAGAAAAAAAAAAAAAAAAAGAAATAGGGATTATAATTCAGAATGCATGGAATCACAAGTCACCAGTACTTTCATGGAGGGAAAGGGAAGGGGAGTTTTTAGAGCAAAAAGAGATTTACATAAGCTGCATAGAAAAGGAGCTCATTGGTTCCCCAGGTTCAGTGCCAGAGTTGTCAGTTTATTGGTGGAGATGCAATTACTGGAGAACTGTTCTTCTTAGAACATCTTATTGGAATTATTGCAGTCCTAAAGAATGTCTAGTGATAAGCCTCATCAAAGTAGGAGATATGTAAAGGGTTTTTAGAAAGTCCTTGAAAATAGTTCTTATCTCAGACATGTAAGCATGTGCCTCCTCTCCTTTGATCCTTCCTGGTATTATTTTGTCTGGATTGGACAAAAGTGTTTTCATCCTGGTATCTGCAACTTTAACACAACCAAGAAGAGGTGAAAGACTAGACTGCAAAGCAGTAATTATTGGGATCATAGGAATTGCAATTCAGGAGACACAGATTCAGTTAGAAGCCAAAATGTCTTCCAAAGGGAAGAAGGAAAGTAGGGGTTTTTAAAAGGATGATGAGGATGATTACCCAAGTTGTTTCAAAAGAATTATCATTTGTGGAGGTGGTTGCCTGAGTAGTTCATTGGTTGTTTCTGATCAAGAGTTATAGCACTGGAATAATTCAGCTGTTTTCCAAGATGTTGTGGTTGTGGTGGTTTAGCCCAGTTCAAAGTTCAGGCGGCTGGGCGCAGTGGCTCACGCCTGTCATCCCAGCACTTTGGGAGGCTGAGGCGGGTGGATCACTGGAGTACAGGAGTTCGAGACCAACCTGGCTAACATGGTGAAACCCTGTCTCTACTAAAAATACAAAAATTAGCCAGGTATGGTGGCGGATGTCTGTAATCCCGGCTACCTGGGAGACTGAAGCAGGAGAATAGCTTGAACCCGGAAGGTGGAGGTTGCAGTGAGCTGAGATCACACCATTGCACTCCAGCCTGGGTGACAAGAGCGAGACTACATCTAAAAAAAAAGTTCAAGCAAGTTCCTGTTTCACAAGGTTGCAGGTTGTGCAGGTAGTACTTTTTTGAGTGACTTCCCAACTGCATTATACATCTCTGAACCAGAATGACATCGTTTTGTAGATCACATTTCACATTCCCCTGTTTTGATTAAGATTTGATGTGAGGCAGCATCGATGATCAATTATTGATTGGTCAGCTACAGATTTGTTATTAGTTTCCCTCAGATCTAGAAGTACCTGTTTCTAGAGTGTTATGTTCCATGGAGTGGGGTTGTTGAAAGTCAGTGTGTATCCAAGGCTTTAGAAACTGATCAATTTGAGTTACAAGGGAGCTATTTAAGTGAGGAGGCCCACATTAGTCTATAGTAATTAGCTGTATATCAGGAGAGGCATTCATTTTAACCATGTCTAAATGTTATTCCTCATTCTTCTTTTCTGAAATAGATGAGATTTCAGGGTGGGCATAGAAGGCAATTGTGTTTCTTTTGGAAAGGAACTTTCTTGGTCAGATAAGGAAATTCAGAGAGTCCTTCCTAGCCCTTGGATGGGAAGGATAAGACAAGTTTAAAACGGCTTTGATTCTGAGGCTAATTTCTTGGGCCTTTCAATTTTCAAAAACACTCAGCATGCCAAAGTGCCATATTATGGGGGATCATTTTCTGCACTCCAGCATTCCCCTGTCTGATACTTCCCTAAGATTTTCACACACTAAAATCTGAGTTGGTGTCTGTGGAGAAAAAAATTGAGTCAATAGCTGAATGACAAAGGATCCCATTAAACTAGTCCTCTATTTCTTGGAAGAGGCCAGTCCACTTAAACAGTCATGTCTCGTTTCAGGAGATGGCATTGCAAGCAGGCTCTCAACAGAAGAAAAACAACAGCTATTGTTTGGAATAGTCTATAAACCAGTTTCCTTGGAGTCTGTAGAGCAGTCAGTTGAGGTGTCTAGATGTTACACTTGAAAAACCCTCAAATAAAGTGGAAATAGGCAGTGGCAATATGAAAGAATTTTCTGGTCTGCAGTTTGTATGTCAAGGTCATTTATACATGAACTTCAGTTTGCAGATCCTAAAAACAAACCTAGTAGCAATTTCAGTGTGTTTCAATTGGAAAAATGGAAGAACAATGTGACACTGTTAGTTTGGAGACCTGTAGCCAGGAAATAATTCAAGATTCAGTCTAAATTGTATGCAAATAATAAAAACTCAAAAAAATAATGGTCAGGGTTAGAATCTAATAACAGATGTTCTATAGTTTTCTTCTGAAGCATATCTTTTCTCTCTTCAGTTCCCCACTTTTACCAAAGATGAATCATAGTAGGGCCAAGTTATTTGCAAAATAACTTTTGGTCTTACCATACTTGGCCTGATTTGCATAAAGTATAGCAAAAATAATGATTAGTCATATATGTTCCTTTTAAGTTGGCTTTGCTGAAACTTTTTTGTGTGTGGTTCCAGCAATGCAGTTTATTAAATAAAATTAAAAAGTGACTATTCCCAGGAAAGAAAGCATCAAAAATTAGTTTTGAGAAAGAAGATGAAAAGCTCAATCTCTAACTCCTGGATGCCAGGAAGTAGAGTTTTTCAGAATCTAAAACAAATTAAGAGCTCACAGTCCTACCTCTCAGGGGTCACATAAGTTGGTACTATTGCTTGTAACTAATTCCATATTTTAGTTTTTTCTTTACCCAAAATTAAAACTAAGGACATAACACTCTTCAAAAATACAAATACACTGAGACAGATCATTACCAGAATCTACATAGGGCTTTGCTATTTAGGTACAGTTAGTAAAATTCATATTTGAAGTCATTTCATAAAAACAACAACTGTCCTGATCTTACAAGTTTCGTTTCCTCCTATCATGGTCCCCAAAGCAATCTCTATTGTTAGGATTCCTCATTGTGTGAAGGTAAAAACTGCTTAGTAAAATTCTCCAGCTCATTTTCAAGTTGAACAGCTTTATTTCTCAAGAGCTTTAAATTGTTTTGTATTTTCTCCAACTGATCTATTCCTTTGGGTAATCTAGCAATTTCTTCTTCCAGTTGTCTTTGAGTAATATCAATTTGTTGGCACAGGTGAGCAAAAGTGGTAGCCATTTGTTGTTTTACTTGGTAATGCAGTTTGCACTCATGGAGCTAACAATCATCTTCAGTTTTTCAGTTGCAAAGTTTACAAACTGCTGTTTAAAGGCTCTCTCCTTGGCATGGGTGGTCCAGGACAGTCTTTCATAAAGATACAAAGCTCCATACATAGTTATTGAAACAGATATGAGTTTCCAGCCTATAGTTTTCCAAATCACTTCTCCAACAATATCGATGCCCGTGGAAGTTCTAGATGTAAGAGAAGCCAATCCTGTTACCAATGTAATCATGAGTTCTTCCTCATGACTATCTGGCATTGCTGGACTGGTAGGAGCAGTGGGAGTAGAAGCTAAAGATCTAGGGAGCTGAAAGATAGGCTCTGATAATCCTAGGAGCACCATTTGAGCATTTCTAGGGCCCAAAAATCGAGGTGCAAGGGAAGACCAGCCCAGGGAAAAGTGAAACACAGTATCTTCTTGAAAATCTGAACATAACTTATAGTAATTTAGATTATAACTGAGATCAGATTTCTTGCAAGGGATCAGTGGATGTAGTTTATCCTGTATACCAGCTGGAGGTAATGGCTTCAAATTTTCAATAATTTCTTGCTGGAACTGAAGCACTAAGGTGTTTACTTCATTGGTGCATCGATCAGCCAAATTTCTTCCCATACCATCCTCTATATGCTTAATTCACTTTTATATATTTTTAATACATCTGGAGTAGGATGAAACTCTGAACAAAATTCACCAACCAAAACAGACAGTCAACAAATTTCATCTGTCATTGCACATGAAACTTTGTTTGCCACCTCCTCAGTGACCTCCTTGGTTTTTTTCTTAGCATCTAGTGTTAAAAGGTTCATCTGGTTTCAGATAAAGTCCAGTCTATCAATTTAGTCTTCCCTCTCTTCCGCTGCATAATGCCTTTTCTATTCAGCTGCCATGTTTATTGAATCCATTATGTTTTTTCACAAACATAGATAATATTATTCACAAAAATAGATAGCTAGTATCTGTTTAGCTCTGATAGTGTGCTGTTCAAACTTTGTTTTCACTGCTGACTATAAGATACACTCCTCAAAGATTTGTTCAAAATTCTGAAATTCCTGTAATCTTGCCTGAAATCCTTCGGCACGTGCCCCACATCTTCCATATATTCTGGCTCTGATGCAGAAGTATCCCAATGATTATTGAGAATGAAAATATTAGGCTTGGAAAGCCACTCATTCAGGTTGTGAAAAATTGTTTTTCTGTATTCATTAGTGTTGATTCAGAGTTGGCAACCAAAACGAAGACATCAGCATCTAGGCAAAACTTATCAAGCCAGCTATCCAGCTCTGTAGTAACATCTGTGCCTGGACTGTCTACCAACACCAGGTAATCTCTCAAGAGGGCACATTTTGCTTTTGGCCAAAACACATGTACAAGATAGCCAGCTTTCAAGTTTTTGTTCATGTGAAGGGCATGATTAACTGTCTTTACACTCTTTTATCATCTGATCCTTCTGTCATAAGATAGGCTTTATCTCCATCGGTTCCTTCAACACTTAGGAAGCAGTTGGTTATATGGCCAATCCCACTAGTGAGAACTTTATCCCACAACATTGCATTGATAACAGAGCTCTTCCCACTGCTTGGTCATGATATATTAATATAAGGTCCTTTACAATCTGGCTTTTGCTTACAAAGTCTCTACCCACTTCTTTTGCTACTGTTTTGTAGCACCTTAAATTTAACTACTTGAGTTCTCCAAACACACTGTGGACTCTCTCCCCCTTTCTATTTATGGCTTTATGCAAGACATGGGCTTTTGGACCTTTTTCACATCCAAAACTATACCTATTTCTCATTCTCAGTGGGACAGTTGAGTCATCACCTTCCCAGGAGGCTCTTCCTTCCTACTCCCAAAACTTTAAAAAGTAGGAAATACCAGATTTGATTTTTAAAAGCTTAAGTGTAGGAAGCCAAGCTAAGGATTCACCATCAGACTTGTGCTTGTAATACTTGTATGAATTGGGTGAATTCTCTTTTTTTAATATTTTTTTGAGACAGGGTCTCACTCTGTCACCCAGGCTGGAGTGCGGTGGCAAGATCACAGCTCACTGTAGCCTTGACCTCCCTGGCTCAGGTGATTCTCCCACCTCAGCCTCCAGAGTAGCTGGGTTCACAGGTGCATGCCACCACACCTAGCTAATTTTTGTAATTTTTTGTAGAGACAGGGTTTTGCCATGTTGCCTAGGCTGGTCTCAAACTCCTGGGCTCAAGCAACTCACCGACCTTAGCCTCCCAAAGTGCTGGGATTACAGGCATGAGCCACCACACCCAGCTGAATTCTTCTCTTGTTAGAGTTGTCAAAATGCCTTGAGGTTTCTGGACCTATCAGAAAGTGACATTCTTTAAATACTGAAAGGTCAGGAACCCTGTAGGGGGACGTGCAGACAAGGTACCAGGCCAGTCTTTTTCCACATCTATTGGCTTTAAAGTCAATCTCAATTTCTCAAAGCAGTCTGGTCACATTAAAAAATATGATATTCCAGTCAAAACCTTGGTAAAATAACCAGTGTCTCAATTGTATCCTGTCACAGAAGAAAACAGATTCTTATTGAACTTAGGCAGACAACTATATTGCCATAAAATAAAAATACTCATGAATAATGTGTGAATTCTAGATAAATCAGGTAAAGAGAAAGGTAAATGTCTCAATTTTGTTCACAAAAGTGTACATTATCCATTGATATAAGGTAAAAATAGCGTAAGAGGGAAAAATATTTCTTAACTCTGGAAAACAAAACCATAAAAAGATTTAGCAATGGTTCTAGCAACAAGTCATAAAAATCATTTCAGTCCTTCATCAGTTTAATTCTTGTTCTGCTTAATGTTGGGTTACCAATTTTATGAATGCAACTTTTTAAATTAGAGTTTTTAAAACAATTTTACCCAGTACAGTTGAATAATTTCAATGTCATAAGCAGAGTTCTGTATTTCAGAGTATCTGTCAGACCATCTTCCATGAACCTCCTTGAAGACACAATACTTTAAGATTTGCAAAGACCTTTTAGAAAAAGAGCATCAGAATACAGAAATTTACGAGGACATATCAGATTTTTTGAATCTCACACAATTTTGGAACACATATTAATAACATCCCTACAAACAGAACTCAAAGTTAAACACCATTTCTTATTGGACAATGATTTCCACTTGATTTTAACATACGAAATAAGCCTAATATGTTTTCTTGAACTCTCAGAGGATTTTTTTTTTTTTTTTTTTTTTTTTTTGAGTCAGAGTCTTGCTCTGCTACTCAGGCTGGAGTGAAGTGGTATGATCTTGGCTCACTGCAACCTCTGCCTCCCGGGTTCCAGAGATTCTCCTGCCTCAGCCTCCCGAGTAGCTGGGACTATAGGCGCGTGCCACCACGCCCAGCTAATTTTTGTATTTTTTAGTAGAGACAGGGTTTCACCATTTTGGCCAGACTGGTGTTGAACTCTTTCTCAGAGGAGCTTTTAAAAATGTCTAAAAGTTTGTTTAAAGTCAAAAAGACTTAATTTAGAATTTTAAATTTCATTTTGGGAAGTCTGTCAAATATCAAAGATTTAAAATACTTGATATCAGAAGAAGATCACAGATCACTGTAAAATAACAGTCATTCATTTAGCCAGAGTGATAATTAAAAGGTTTCACAAAGCTAAAAACTTTTACTCTTTGACAGAAAACAGTTTTCTAAATAATCAAATGACCTAATAAAGACAGCATGAGGCAAACTCCTCTCTTTTTTGCAATTTACTCAAAAGTTGAACTGGTCTATTACTGTTTCTTATTATTACTAAACAAAAATATTGTTCAAAAGAGAAAATCAAATTCTACCTTTGCATTGGTGTATTATTAATACTAAAGCTAATTTTACTAAAATCCTATAAACAAATTCATCCAATCTTAGACTGACCACATAAGATTTCCACAACACTTTTATAAACTCTTACAAGTTTTTTCATTCTCTCTCTTTCCTCAACTTTCTATAACCATTCAGTTATATCTATCATTCTTTTTTATTCCTTCAACAAAAACAACCTTTAATTCACTTTTTTTTTTTTTTTTTTTTTTTTTTTTTTTTTTTAGACGGAGTCTCGCTCTGTCGCCCCGGCTGGAGTGCAGTGGCCGGTTCTCAGCTCACTGCAAGCTCCGCCTCCCGGGTTTATGCCATTCTCCTGCCTCAGCCTCCGAGTAGCTGGGACTACAGGCGCCCGCCACCTCGCCCCGCTAGTTTTTTGTATTTTTTAGTAGAGACGGGGTTTCACCGTGTTAGCCAGGATGGTCTCGATCTCCTGACCTCATGATCCGCCCGTCTCGGCCTCCCAAAGTGCTGGGATTACAGGCTTGAGCCACCGCGCCCGGCCTAATTCACCTTTAAACTAGACAAAGATTACTTTTCCTTTAAGAAAAAACACATCCACTTGTCTTTCTTATGAACTTTCTTACCAAAACACATCCTACTTTTCTTACGCAGTCTGTGTACAGAATTGTTTCTCTTATATCCAGTAGTTTTAATTACATATATTAACTATAATTTTAACTTTCGGTAACCCAAATTTCTAGAGTAAAACATAGGAGTTAAGTAATTTTAATGTTATACATCAGGTGCAGAGCCCAGGACAGAGGACAGAGCTGTGAAGACAATGCCTGAAGGATCTGACCCTTCCCAGCATGGCCAGGGGGCACAGCTGGGCCAGGGAGGATGAGACCATATTGGGCTTGGCTCTGCTCTGCAGCTTGTGGCCTAGGCACTGTGGACATACCTATGTCTTCCAGCCTCACCATGGCCACCTGTCTAGACCCCAGTATTTAAAGGCTGAAAATGAAAGACGTAAGTTTACAGAAAGATGTGCACAAGGCTTTAGGGAGGTCCATCACCCTCCCATTATAGCTTTAGCTCACAGACAAATCAAGCAAGCCTCTAAATGATCACGGAAGCAAGATTTTTATGACCTTAAAAGATCTAGTAGAGATGGCATACATTTGTTTGAGTGGTAGACTCAGGTGAATATATCTAAAATTCTGAAGACATTTCTATTTTATTTTACCAACAATTTTTAAACTAGTTTTATTTACTAAAAATTACTAAAGTCACGTGAATTCAAAAAGCATATGGCCTAGTTATTTAATTTATAAGTACTCATTTATTTATAAGTAAATTTAGAATCATTTATTCAATATACAAACACAGACACGTACACACGCATACATAAAATATAAACATTATATAGCTTTGATTGTAAAATATTTGTCACGCGACAGGTGAAATTCACTAGTTTAAAAAGAAAGTTGGATTAAATTGTGCCTCTGTAAATGGAACAAGTTGAAGTTTATCTGTCCCACACGGCCAAAGCTTTTACTGAGTTTTAGAGAAAAGAGGGTAGAAAATTTACATCTCAAAGCACAGGAAGAGAATTTAAGCATTTTCAAGAAAGAGTTTGGGTGTGTTAGAGAAAGATTAAAAACGGATACCAATGTAACACAAAATAAATAGGAATTAACCATAGGATTATACAAATGAGCCTAGGAAAATTCAGAAACCTTTTCAAAATAACCAGTTAAATGCCAGAAAGCCATATTTTGAAGACTAATATTTTTAGATAGGTGGCTTCTAATTTAGTCTCTTTTTCATCTGGACCACTGAGCTCAGGGCAGAGCCATTAAAGAATAGGGCCAACAAAACATTTGCACTTTCCACGGCCTAACACTTATGTATATGAAAAGCAGGAGCAGTTGAAAGGCAGAGCATCCAGATCCCCCAAAATCAAGGATCCCATTTTTACACTGAATCCTTTGTCCTCCATAATAGAGAAACACTACAGGACTGGGCTGCGCAAGGCTTCCACAGTGTACTTTGCTGCAAAGACATTTCCAGAAGGTGGTGGGAGACCCAAGACTCATTAGCCCACTCTGTGATCAGCCCATTCACCACAGGTGTCATCCCTCAGAGGAAAATGTTCTCATGGCCTGCAAATGTGCAAACCACATTTTTTAAAAAAATTTAAACATGCAAAAAAAAAAAAAAAACCATGAGTAGCCTGTGCAGTAATAACCATTCATTGTAAATAACCACTGTCAGCCACCTTCAAAACTGCAGCCTTTGCTAGTGACCCACCAGTCATCAAACACACATAGGTCAAGTTTTCTCTCACAGCATAAACTAATCCTTGGTACCCCCCCAAAACCAGAGAGATCAGGGAACTGAATGCAAAAGAGACCAGAGCTTGAGATCTGAAAGGAACCTGTCCATGACTCTTGGGGCTCCATAAAGAAAACAGAAGATCTTAAAAAGGAGTTGTGTGGCACCTTTCTCTGTGCACCTTTTAATGGGGTTTTAGGGCTGCTAGAAGTCTCCTCTAGATTTTGTTATGTGGAATTGAAGATGACAAAAAGGAAGAAGGAGGAGAAGTGGAAGGAAATGGAACAAGTAGTCCTAGCGGAGCCAATTTGGGGAGCCAATTTTAAGTTTCCCAGAAAGACCAATGAAGTTTTACATTTTTTTCTCAGCAAAAATCATGCCAACAAGAAAGGGAGCAAACAGAAGGACCAAACATATCATTGAAAAGGGGATTTCAGTTGCCTGAAAAAATTCCCAAAAACAGAATCTAAACGAGAAAAAGCAGAAAGGCCTTTAAAAATATTATAGCCTGAACATCCACTTTTAATTTAGCCGATTTCTGACTATAGTGTTCCTATAAAAAGGGTATCTTTTCAAATATCTTCTCAGATTTCATCCAGGACAAACAGTCAATATTACTGGCTTTTGAACTTTTTTCCCTCAAAGGTGATATTCAAATGACTCACCAAAACCAAAAAGCTTTAACCAAGGATATGACCTAACCAAGGACACATGAGGCATTTCCAAATGCAAAGTATTCCTCACAAGACTCAGAACCATCCTGAAGACAGCTCAAAGAAAGGACAGTTTTGCTAGCCACAAATGGGATACAACCCACATTTGTGTCCAAAAATATTCTCTAACATCTCAGCTTCTCAGCTGACTGTCTACACACAAAAGCTGACCATCCCATGTACCCACAGATGAAGGATTAAAAGAGAAAGTTGGTAAGACAAGAACTTAAAAGAAGTTCATGGGAGGGAAGAGGATCAATAACAAATGAATACCCCAAAAAGTTAAGAGTCACATAAATATCAAATCAATTTTCCAATGAATGTTTCTTTTCTTGCGTTTAATCAGCAGAGACTGATTCCTTGACTGGGAATCGAACCTGGGACTTGGCAGTGAGAGCATCAAATCCCAGCCCTAGACCATAGGGTAAAGTGTTTTTTTGGGGATGGTGGGGATGGGGAAGTAAATCCTGCATGGGCTCCAAAGCAGACAGTTTGAGCATACAAAAGATTTTAACTTTGATTTAGGATTGCCCTTTAATTTAGTCAAGAAAATTTCTAAGGCTAGGCATGACACTATTATATGTCCTTTAAAAGAAATTTTATCCTCCCATATATACAAATAAAGTAACTGTTTAGAATGAAAGATCTCTAAAAGGATCCATCTTTTGGCCACTGATGATTAGAATTTCCAATGGTATATTTATTCCAATAGTGACTCAATCCAATAAATCTCTTTATGGAAAGCCCAGGAGGAATTGCTCAGGTTTAGAATAAGTTTTTACCATATAAGCAAAAAGGATGCTAAGAATGACAGTGAAATGGAATAGCTAGGGCTAGGAGGGGAAAGAGACACAAGACAAAGACAAATAGAGGAGTGCTCATTTCCAGATTTGTTTCATTTTTAGAAGCTTCTGGGTTTTTTCTAATTTAGTCTTTGAATTAATTTGGCATTGTTATCTTTTAGAGACACTAGTTTGGATTCCCAGAATCTTTTAGATGCCTCAAGGTACCAAATTAAAGCAGACATCCTATTTAGGCTATTTGGTCATTTCTTTTAGCCCTCCTAATTGCGGAAGAAAATGTATTGTAGAAATTCAAAAGATCACCAGGTTGGCCATTGTAATTCCAGATCACTTTCAGTTGTATTTGTCCATCAGGAAAGAAATTCACAAGATGAAGCACTGTAATTTTTGCACCAAAAAACCGACAGATTCCCAGAAAGGGGTGACTCAGCACCTATACTCTTAGAAGCAAAAGCCCTCATGAATACTCACCACAAGGGGAAAATTTCCTTTGTGGACAGCTGGCAACAAAGAACACTCAATAAAGATATGAACCTCAAACCAAGTTAGGAGTGTCAGGGAAAAGAGGGGACTCACTAACAGAGTATGGAGCTGTCAGGGAGGTGATGGAACACAATGAGTTCCTGCAGGTACAGTGCTTAAATCTGTGGCAGTACCAGAATGCACAGTGAGTGAGTAACATCATATCCCACTTCTGACACCATTTAACGTCAACCAAGAAGAGGCAAAAGAACCGACTGCAACGCAGCAAAACAAAACATTTATTAGGCATTAGGAATTGCAATTTGGGAGACACAAATTCAGCTAGAAGCCAAATTATCTGCCAAAGGGAGGAAGCAGAGTAGCAATTTTTAAAAGGATGCTCAGGGTGATTACAGAAGTTGTTTTGAAATAAGTATCATTGGTGGAGGTGGCTGGCTCTGTAAATGAGCCTATAGTTCATTAGTTGTCACTGTTCAGGAGTTGCAGCACTGGCAAAATTCAGCCGTTTTCCAGGATGCTGTTGTGGTGGCGGTTTAGCCCAGTTCAAAGTTCAAGGCAAGTTCCTATTTTGCAAGGTTGCAGGTTGTATAGGTAGTCCTTCTGAGAATGGCTTCCCAACTCAATTTTAGAGCTCTGAACCAGAGTGATACCATTTGTATATCATATTTCACATTAGCTACCCACTTTCACACGAACTAATTCATTAGTTCGTCTTAATCTCTTCATAAGGGATTTATTCACTCTCATGACCCCCACAGCTCCCAACAGGCCCCACCTCCTAACACATTGGAGATCAAATTTCAGTATGAGTTTTGGCAGGGACACACCACATCCAAACTATTGCAAGTATATGTTATGCTAAGAATGCATTTGCCCCTCCTCTGTTCAGAAAAGCTTTTCAACATTGACTGAGAATGAAGGAACTAATGGTACCTTTGCTCCCTAATCCCTTGGTTTCTCATCTGGCTCCAGAAGGGGGTGGTGGTAGGCAAAGGTATTTTACTTTTCTCACCACATCAACTGATAGGAAGGTCCATTATAGGAATGATGAACTCAGTGCTTGCTGCCCAGTTATGTCTGTGGGTCCCACATACGTTTTCCTAAGGGTCACAGGCATACAGATGTAGAAGATAGAAGTGCAAAATAAACTTAGATCTCTGCTTGACAGCATATATCTAATGAAAAAAAAAAGCTAAGATTTTGTTTTATAAATCTAAGATTTTATAAAAGCTTGAGGAAAACAAATATCTCCAAACCTATGTAAGTACTTGAAAATATGAGAGCATATATTTGTAACTTTGGGGTAGGGAATACTGTGTTAAGCTTTCCATGAACACCAGTAGTTATAAACAAAAAAAATGCCAAGCAGGAACAGATAAAAATCATAAAATAGCTGCACAGCTGTATTACGGTTCTCCAGAGAAACAGGACCAATAGGATATAGATAGATAGCTAGAGAGAGAGAGAGAGAGAGAGAGAGAGAGAGAAATAGATAAATAGAGAATAGGGAATTTATTATGGGAATTGGCTCACATGATTATGGAAGCCGAGAAGTTCCATGATCTGCCATCTGCAAGCTGGAGAAATAGGAGAGATGGTGGTGTGATTCAGGCTGAATCCAAAGTCCTAAGAACCAGAAGCTCTGATGTCCAACGGCAGGAGAAGACGGATGTTCCAGCTCAAGAAGACAGAGTGAATTTTCCCTTACTCCACTTGTTTGTTCTCTCTGGACCCTCGATGGATTGGATGATGAGGGTGAGGGTGCATCTTCTTTACTGAATCTACTGACTCAAATGCTACTATCTTCTAGAAACACCCTCAAAGACATACGCAGGATCAATGTTTTACCAGCTATCTGGGTATCCCTTAACCTAGTCACATTGACACAGAAAATTAATCATTACAATAGACAAAAGTAAAAACAAAATAAAAAGGCAAGTGACAAAAAGAAAATATTTATAACAGGTAACAAAGCATTAATATCCACTTTCTCGCCGGGCGCGGTGGCTCAAGCCTGTAATCCCAGCACTTTGGGAGGCCGAGACGAGTGGATCACGAGGTCAGGAGATCGAGACCATCCTGGCTAACACGGTGAAATCACGTCTCTACTAGAAAATACAAAAAACTAGCCGGACGAGGTGGCGGGCCTCTGTAGTCCCAGCTACTCGGAGGCTGAGGCAGGAGAATGGCGTAAACCTGGGAGGCGGAGCTTGCAGTGAGCTAAGATCCGGCCACTGCACTCCAGCCCAGGCAACAGGGCGAGACTCCGTCTCAAAAAAAAAAAAAAAAAAAAAAAAAAAAATTCACTTTCTCTAAAAGTCTCCTACAAAAATCAATAAGAAATAAAAAAGAACTTCGGTGGAAAAACAGGCAAAGGACATGAAATGGCAGTTCACAGACGAAGTACTACAGATGGTCATCCTCACTAATGCTTAATCTTGGTCATTCATTTTTTCAACAAGTATTTAATGAGCAGTTACTACATGCCAAGCACTGTAACAGGTGCTCGGGATTCTGTCGTGAATGATATATACAAAATTCTCACCTTCTTGGAATTTACATTCTGGTGGGTTTAGACAAATAGCAAAAATTAAGATACATACTAGTGGTGAAAAGTGCTTTATAACAAAATAAATAAGCAAAGTAGGGGGATAGAGAGTGCTGAATGATGTGCTACCTTAGCAAGGATAGGTAGAGAGGATCTCTGATTATATGACATTTGAGCAGAAAAGGACTGAAGTGTGAGGATGAGGCATGAAGGAAGATACCTGGTGGAACAGCCTTGTGAGTAGGGGCAAAGGCCATAAGTAGGTGTCTTTCCTAGAGTGGTCCACATTCAGCAAAAAGGACAAGCAGCTGGAGTTGAGTGAGCATGAGAAAGATCAGTTGCAGAGAGTCAGCAGAGGCCAAACAGTGGGGACCTTGCAAGCCACTGAAAATACTTTACCTTTTATTTAAAATGAGATGGAAAGGCATTGGGGGTTTTTGAGTAGAGGATTGCTGTGATCTGAATCGTGGTTTTTAAAGAAACACTCTTGCTGTTATACTTGGAATAGACTGGGGTTGGTTGGGGACAGTTAGCATGGGATCAGGAAGATCATGTAGGAAGCTTGAACAATAATGCAGTCAAAAGATGATAGTGGTTTAAACCAGGGTGGTATTGGTGGAGGTAGTGAGAAGTGTCTGAATCTGTGGGTGTGACAGAAAGGGTGGAGTCCAGGATGGTTCCAGGTTTTTGGCCTGAGCAATTGGAAGAATGGAGTTGCCATTTTCAGAGATTGGATAATGCATAGGTTGAGCAGGTTTGAGGATAAGATCAGGTCAGTTTGGACATGTTAACGCTCTCCTATCTTAAATGTTATTGTTGTCCATATTTTAGTTCTACCTTTTAAAAATTCCTCCAATTTAGGATTTTGATTAAATTAAATTAGAGTTGTCAGGCATTTGAGCAGGCAGTTGATTTACAGTAGAAGTTTGGAGGTCATAACTGAAGCATACATTTAGGAGTTATATTTTCTAAAAATTAAAGAAATGTAAACTAAAACACAATGATGTTTTTTCATTCATGAGTTTGGCAACTTTCTAAAAATTAATAAGTACAGTGTGGGTAAATGAGCACTCATATACGTTTTGTGGGAGTATGAAATGGTAGAGCCTTTTTGGAGGAAAATTTGGTGGTTTTAATCAAGATTTTAAAAGTTCTTATCCTTTAATCCAGCAATTGCACTTCTAGAACTTTATCCTCTAGGTATGTTCTCACATGTGTGCAAAAATATGTGTACAAAGATGTTCAGTGTCTCAGTGTATAAGAAAAAATGGAGAAAAATTGGTATATCCAATGACAAAAATGGTTAAGTACCTTACTGTTTAGTCAGCCTGGAGTACTAGAATTTCGTTGAAAAGACTGACCATGTGTCAAGTACCATGAGTCAGGTACTGTGTTAAGTGTTTTATGTCTTATCTCACTTAAATTAATTTTTTCTACCTTGATTTTCTTCTTTCTAGTCATGCATTCATCTATGTAACAAGTTTTTGGGCACCTACTGTGTGCCAGTACTGCCTACTTAATCCATAAAAATGGACTCACTTTCCCTGAACCCAAAGTTCCTAATCTCCAATGAAAGTTATGGCCCTTGTTCCCAGATAAGTATTTGTAAAATTTCCTTGGGGGAATCACAGACCACCCTCTGGAAGTTCCAGCAGTTGTATAGACCCCAGACCAGATTCAGAATCTCTGTTCTGGAGCAATGATTCAAAGACACACAAAGGCAAGAGTGGGAGGTAGGATGGGCCAGAAGGCCAGAGTATACAGAAATCTTTAGCAGGTCAGCTTCTGTTTGGAAAGTACTGGTTAAGTGCGGATTTTGCTACCAGGATGAGAAGATGCTAGGAAGCTGGGGTTCCTTAGTGAATACTAATAGTGCAATGTGGGCCATATACTCCTATTACCCAGCATTCCCCTCTATCCTCTATTCCCTGTCGCCATATCTCAGGCCTGGGCAGCTTAAGTGTCTCTCCATTCCATCCTCAACTCCAGCCCTTAAAAGGCCAAATGCAATTGGCTGTGACTCCAAGCCTTCTGTCCAAGTGGCTGGGAAGCCTCTCCCACAGCCTGGCTGTGAGGTTTTGCCATGAGTCCCTGTCTCCTGGTTTTTTTTTTTTTTTTCCTCCTTCCCTGTGTATGTTTCCATGGTAACGGCCAAGCAGGTTAGTAGGATAGCTGCCTGAGAAGCCACCAGGCTCTCACTTTCCGCTCACTCTCGATATTGATCAGTGCTTCAATTCAGCAAAGGACAGGCAACAAAAACCCATGGGTCAGTTCTTGTTCTCTAGCGGTAAGCAGATATTGAGATAGAGTTAGGAATCAAAGAGCTTTATTGGGGGATAGTTAATATCTGTGAAAGATAAAAAAGGAGGCAGTGTTGGACAGGAAAGCATCAGACCTTGATGTGTATCTGACACTTGTGAAGGGAAAGAAGGACAAAAGCAGAATTAGGCAGGCTGTGATGTGGCTCTGACAAAGTCTCACCCAATCCAAGAGAGAGTGTGCAGCGAAGATGTCCCATGAGAGAAGCCCCACACTGGACTGAAATGGCCAGACTTGAGTACATTTACTGTGCTCAGTCATTGACTACAGGCTGCCCTGGAAGACCATGGCATTGGTTCAAATATAGTGCAAATCCTGTATGTGCTACAGCTAGAAGTTCTCAGCTAACTTCCCTGCTCACAGACAAAAGGTACGTTCCTGCTTGAAGGGAGAATTGAGCAGTGTCCACAGCTGCCACAACGTCTAACTCTTTCTAGCCACCAGGAAAAGGCCAGCATGGGTGTATATAAGCAGATCAGCATTAATGCAAGGTGTCACTTTGTGACACCTCTACGACAGGGTGTGCAACTTGGGCTAGTTCACTCTGCCCCACAAGGAGCAGGGGTGAGAGAAGCTCTCACCTGTGCTGTTGTATTTTTTCCTCCAGATATTAGCCCAAGCTTCACCTTCAGTTACTATATATAGATACACACACACACACACATGTTTGAATATGCTTCTTTTCCATGTTTACCCAGTCAGGGGAATAAGGAAATAAGATGCTGCCAAGACATATGATGAGTGAACATACATATATACACTGGGTGTATGGGCAGCTAAATCTCCTTCGATTTTGGCTCTAAGCATGTACAACACAACAATTTTAGTAATCACTACCATTTGTGAACTGCCTGTACTTTTAATATCAAGTGGTTAAGAATCAAAAAGGTCTAGTTTTGAATCCTGATTCTGCCGCTTAGTGAACTTGGACAAGTGACTATTTCTCTGAGCCTCGATTTCCTCGTTTGAAAAATGGTAATGATAATAGTACCTATTTCCTAAGGTTATTGTGAGGTCATCTCCCTTTTATAGATGAGCAAACAGAGGCCCTGGCAGATTAGTAACTTGCTAAAGGATCACACAGCCTGCAACTGACAGGTCTGAATTTCACCTCCAGGTCTGACTCCAGAGCCCAAACCCATTATCCCACACCACAATACTTCCTAGATTTCCTAGGCTGCTGCTGAAGGGGCTCTGCAGGCTAATAAGCAAGAGGCAGAAACAGGGTTTAGAGGTGTTCTCAGATCACTAGCGACTAGGTGAGAGAGCAGCAGTGGGATGCAAGCCATTTATTCCAGCGAACAAAAGTCAAAATGATGCAAAATTGGCGAGATATTTCGGTGGCTATATGTTGGGCTAATGTATATTTTCATGACAAATGATATATAGAAGTTTGCTTTCTGCATGGTACAGTTTGAAGGGCACCAAAGGTCCCTCTGATCCTCAAATCAAACTCCTTCTGTTCCTAAAACACAAAGTATATGCCTGAAGTGCCAGTGTTACCAGAAAGGGGGTCTAGATCCAGACCCCAAAAGAGGGTTATTAGATCTCATGCAATAAAGCATTCAAGGCGAGTCCACAGAGAGAAAGCAAGTTTATTCGGAAAGTAAAAGAACAGAAGAATGGCTATTCCATAGGCAGAGCAGCCCTGAGGGCTGTTGATTGCCCATTTTTATGGTTATTTTTAAATTTTATGCTAAACAATGGGTAGATTATTCATGCCTCCCCTTTTTAGACCATATAAGGTAACTTCCTGATATTGCCATGGAATTTGTAAACTATCGTGCCGGGAGTGTAGCAGTGAGGAGGACCAGAGATCATTCTTGTTGCCATCTTGATTTTGGTGGGTTTTGGCTGGCTTCTTTACTGCAAACTGCTTTATCAGTAAGGTCTTTATGACCTGCATCTTGTGCTGACTTCTTATCTCATCCTGTGACTTAGAATGCTTTAACCTCCTGCGAATGCATCCCAGCAGGTTTCAGCCTCATTTTACCCAGCCACTGCTCAAGATGGTGTTGCTCTGGTTCAAACCTTTCTGACACCAAGACTAATACCTTTCAGTTATGGTATTGTTCCAGATACTTCCAGCCAAAATGCAACCCCAAGATAAAAGCCTATTGCCTCCACAGTAATGCGTTAACAGATTTAGCTTGAAAGGAGAGGGTGAGGCCTGAGGAATTTGAAAAGAGGGCAGGCTATGTCTAGAGTCTACAACAGTGCGGGCCTTGGGGAGCATAGCAATATAGGGCCCAAGAAGGGTGGGAGAAAGGGGCATGGAGGTAGGAAGTCTCCTAGTTCCTAGTTTTGCCACTGGCCTTCCAGGGATTTGTGAGTGTATACATATTTTTGGCTGCAGTTGTCATTTTCCTCCCAGTTATTATAAATTACCTGTCTGGGGAGGCTGTTTTTCCTAATTTCTCTCTCCCGTCTTCCTCTCCTTTTATTTTCAATTGTTTGGAAAGCAGTGCCTTCCCAACTGTCCCTACTTACCCTTCTCCCTCACCTTCTCCCAGCTAATTACTCCTTCCATCCCTTCTCCCAGGCTTGTCTTTTCTCCTCAGCAACATCCAAAGCCAATTAATTATTAGATCTGAGATTGAGCCCAGACCATTAGGAATCCTGGATACCGCAGATGGACAGATTAGTACATTAGAAAAATCATTTCCAGAAGCTCTTTCAGAAACAACACAAAAGAGTCAGGAAAACAAAGTGCTTGTTGGTCACCTCAGACAGCTTAGGTCTCCAAGTCAGACTGTGGTACCTGGGCTTGGTTAAGTGTTGCAGGCATCTATTGCCAATTTCCTGCCCTTGAGCAAGAGAATTGGGATGAATAATGTTACAGTCAATTTTGTTTTTCTGGTTACAGAAAGACTACTTGAAAATACATTTGTAAAATTACTATCATTGTTTCCTTTAGGGCCCTGAATCCCTTTTTTTGTTTGTTTGTTTTAAACAGTAAAATAACCATCTCTATAGCTCTAATCTAGACTTTTTGCGGAGCTGGATTAACAACTATCTTGTAAAGTCAGGGGCAAGGTTTAGAATGAGTGTCTGGCTGCAGGAAACAGTCACTCTCAATTGATTTTACCCATAAAGAAAACCAGAATTTTGGGAAGGGAGGAAACCAATCGTCAAGCCAAAAACTATAACTATTGTATTTGTGCAGCATGTGGCACTTAAATATTTTCGTTTGTTGCCTTTTTTGATTCTCACAACCACTTGGTGGACCAGATAGGACAAATAGTATCTCTATTCAATAGCTGAAGAGAGAGGCCCAGAGTAAGTGAATTGTGCAAGTCACAAAACACATTAGGGGCAGAACGGCCTTAGAACACAGTTCTTCTTTGGGTCTGGGACCAGGATTACACCTTAGAGACCACCGCAGCCTTTGTCAAACAAGAGGAGTTGATATGTAGATGTTTGGGGTGTTCAAGGAGGGAGGAAAAGGAAAAAAACACATGAAATTTATTTAATATTTATCAAAATACAGCTTTACATAATATCAGATCATGTTCAAAAGTGGTTCTGCTAGAATGCCTTCTCACTTCTTTCTTTGGACATCTGAAATAGCACAGTTTCTTCCGTTTCAACTCCTTTTCATTGCCGCTCATTCTATTCCCAGACTCTGCCTAAAGACTAATGTAAACATTTGCTTTCTTAGCTCTGAACTTCTCACGCAAACCAAAGAATGGGAGGCAAACACTGCTGCCCTTCATGGCCCTCAACAAATATGAAAAACCTGAAAGAAGAAAGAAGGTTTTGGTCACTTCTAAGTCAGGGTGACATCACTGACATATGGCACTACCTATTGGAAGCCAGCCCTATACCCCTACTCAAAAGTGATAGTGAAAATATGCTTGATCTATTTTTGTGTTTTTCAAACTGATGGTACAACCCCTTAGGAAGTTGTAAAAAAATCAATCGAGCAATTTATGATCAGCATTTAAAAAAAGGATAGAATGAAATAGAAAATGCAAGGACCACACCACAAGTGGTAAACATTTTATTTTGGACATTATACACACTCACACACACACACGCACACCCCCACATATATAGGTTTATTTGTGCATCTGTATACTGGGTTGTGATATAAAATATACTTCTTACTGTGGGTCATAATGAAAATTTTGAAAGCTACCTTTCTAAAGAATACATATACCACAATCCCAGATTTATGTTGTGTCCTAAGACCTCTCCATCTGACATATTATTCCAACAATACATTTTTCTACCTTTTACTGCTTCCCTAGAAAGCTAGACTGACCTACATAGCTGACAGAGAGTCACCGAGACCTCTTTGTAAAGAAAGCTGCATTTGGCAAAAGGTAAGCATTTATTAATAGAATACAGTAGTATGGAAACAAGTGTTTTGATGAAATACTTTTATTATACAGAGCCAACCGTAAAATCAAAAAGCCAAAAATGCCTTACCATTTTCCCCTAAATACATGTGGTTATGTTAAAGCCCACATA
Source organism: Rhinopithecus roxellana (assembly GCF_007565055.1). Classification (NCBI taxonomy): domain Eukaryota; kingdom Metazoa; phylum Chordata; class Mammalia; order Primates; family Cercopithecidae; genus Rhinopithecus; species Rhinopithecus roxellana. The sequence continues at coordinate 96,557,805 of NC_044555.1, read as the reverse complement.
GGGCAGGAAGGACAACACATGCTTACAACAAAAATCCGTAAATGGAATCCCCTTCGACCAAATTTCCTGCCCAATTTCAGGCAAATAGTGAATTCATCAAAATTTCAGAAAAGAATTCACAGTACCCTCTTGGCTTTTGACTTCCTGCTCGTTTTCCAAACACTGTGCTTATCCTTGAACCTTATTGGGACTATCTTTATAGATACACTATACATTACTAGGTGATTTCCAAAAAGTATGAAAATGTTACCATGACTCAAATTCACTGAGAAGTCTGTGGCTCTTACAGCCGTACGGGCTACTCATGAAATACAAATGGCATGGTGACAGAATTTGAGTCATGAATCATTACTCTTGTAAGCTTACAGCCTTTTACTTCCACTAACGCCTACAAATTTAGACCTAAGTAGATTCCTAGCCATTTTTATCTAGGCAAAACTCCTAAGATGCCTTTGTTTATAAGACTCACCACTACTTTACCAGTGAGAAAGGGGAAATGAGACTCAACTATGATATGGCATCAATTTAAGATCTATACCAATTCCAGGGATGTTAAAATGTGAAAAATACATGCATCTTTGAAGAGATAAAATATGATATTTAATTTTAAGAGCTATTACTTTGTTTTAAAATTGGAGATGAGCTCTTGCTGTTGCCCATGCTGGAGTGCAGTTGTGCAATCATGGCTCACTACAGCCTTGAGCTCCTGGGCTCAAGTGATCCTCCCAACTTAGCTTCCTGAGTAGCTGGGCCTATAGGCATATACCACTGTGCCCTGCTAACTTACTTTTGTAGAGACAGTGGTCTTGCTATTTTGCCCAGGCTGGTCTCAAATTCCTGGGCTCAAGTGATCCGCCCACTTTAGCCTCACAAAGTGTAAAGAATACAGGCGTGAGCCACCATGCCTGGCTGGCTATTGCTTCTTCTCTTTCCCCTCCAAAAAAGTCTGTTGACATATATATATATATATATATATATATATATATATATTTAATTTTTATTATACTTTAAATTATAGGATACATGTGCAGAACGTGCAGGTTTGTTACATATGTATACATGTGTCATGTTGGTGTGCTGCAGCCATTAACTCATCATTTACATTAGGTATTTCTCCTAATGCTATCCCTCCCCCCTCCCCCCACCCCACAACAGGCCCTGGTGTGTGATGTTCCCCACCTTGTGTCCATGTGTTCTCATTGTTCAGTTCCCACCTATGAGTGAGAACTTGCAGTGTTTGGTTTTCGGTCCTTGCAATAGTTTGTTCAGAATGATGGCTTCCAGTTGCATCCATGTCCCTGCAAAGGACATAAACTCATCCTTTTTTATGGCTGCATAATATTCCATGCTGTATATGGGCCACATTTTCTTAATCCAGTCTATCATTGAGGGACATTTGGGTTGGTTCCAAGTCTTTGCTATTGTGAATAGTGTCCCAATAAACATACAGGTGCATGTGTCTTCATAGCAGCATGATTTATAATCCTTTGGGTATATATGCAGTAATGGGATCGCTGGGTCAAATGGTATTTCTAGTTCTAGATCCTTGAGGAATTGCCACACTGTCTTCCACAATGGTTGGACTAGTTTACACTGCCATCAACAGTGTGAAAGCATTCCTATTTCTCCACATCCTCTCCAGCACCTGTTGTTTCCTGACTTTTTAATGATCACCATTCTAACTAGTGTGAGATGGTATCTCACTGTGGTTTTGATTTGCACTTCTCTGATGGCCAGTGATGATGGGCATCTTTTCATGTGTCTGTTGGCTGCATAAATGTCTTCTTTTGAGAAGTGTCTGTTCATATCCTTTATCCACTTTTTGATGGGGTTGATTTTTTCTTGTAAATTTAAGTTCTTCGTAGATTTTGGATATTAGCTCTTTGTCAGATGGGTAGATTGCAAAAATTTTCTCCCATTCTGTAGGTTGCCTGTTCACTCTGATGGTAGTTTCTTTTGCTGTGCAGAAGCTCTTTAGTTTAATTAGATCCCATTTGTCTATTTTGGCTTTTGTTGCCACTGCTTTTGGTGTTTTAGTCATGAAGTCCTTGCCCATGCCTATGTCCTGAATGGTATTGCCTAGGTTTTCTTCTAGGGTTTTTATGGTTTTAGTTCTAACATTTAAGCCTTTAATCCATCTTGTATTAATTTTTGTATAAGGTGTAAGGAAGGGATCCAGTTTCAGCTTTCTACATATGGCTAGCCAGTTTTCCCAGCACCATTTATTGAATAGGGAATCCTTTCCCCATTTCTTGTTTTTGTCAGGTTTCTCAAAGATCAGATGGTTGTAGATGTGTGGTATTATTTCTGAGGGCTCTGTTCTGTTCCATTGGTCTACATGTCTGTTTTGGTACCAGTACCATGCTGTTTTGGTTATTGTAGCCCTGTAGTATAGTTTGAAGTCAGGTAGCATGATGCCTCCAGCTTTGTTCTTTTGGCTTAGGATTGTCTTGGCAATGCGGGCTCTTTTTTCGTTCCATATGAACTTTAGTTTTTTCCAATTCTGTGAAGAAAGTCATTGGTAGCTTGATGGGGATGGCATTAAATCTATAAATAACCTTGGGCAGTATGGCCATTTTCATGATATTGATTCTTCCTATCCATAAGCATGGAATGTTCTTCCATTTGTTTGTGTCCTCTTTTATTTCATTGAGCAGTGGTTTGTAGTTCTCTTTGAATTAATTCCCTCCCACAGGGGTTTCTTTTTTATCAGTCTTGCTAGTGGTCTATTTTGTTGATCTGTTCAAAAAACCAGCTCCTGGATTCACTGATTTTTTTTTTTTAATTATACTTTAAGTTCTAGGGTACATGTGCATAACGTGCAGGTTTGTTACATATGTATACTTGTGCCATGTTGGTGTGCTGCACCCATCAACTCGTTAGCACCCATCAACTCATCATTTACATCAGGTATAACTACCAATGCAATCCCTCCCCCTCCCCCCTCCCCGTGATAGGCCCCGGTGTGTGATGTTCCCCTTACCGAGTCCAAGTGATGTCATTGTTCAGTTCCCACCTATGAGTGAGAACATGCAGTGTGTGGTGTTCTGTTCTTGCGATAGTTTGCTGAGAATGATGGTTTCCAGCTGCATCCATGTCCCTACAAAGGACTCAAACTCATCCTTTTTTATGGCTGCATAGTATTCCATGGTGTATATGTGCCACATTTTCTTAATCCAGTCTGTCACTGATGGACATCTGAGTTGATTCCAAGTCTTTGCTATTGTGAATAGTGCCACAATAAACATACGTGTGCATGTGTCTTTATGGCAGCATGATTTGTAATCCTCTGGGTATATACCCAGTAATGGGATGGCTGGGTCATATGGTACTTCTAATTCTAGATCCTTGAGGAATCGCCATACTGTTTTCCATAATGGTTGAACTAGTTTACAATCCTACCAACAGTGTAAAAGTGTTCCTATTTCTCCACATCCTCTCCAGCACCTGTTTCCTGACTTTTTAATGATTGCCATTCTAACTGGTGTGAGATGGTATGTCATTGTGGTTTTGATTTGCATTTCTCTGATGGCCAGTGATGATGAGCATTTTTTCATGTGTCTGTTGGCTGTATGAATGTCTTCTTTTGAGAAATGTCTGTTCATATCCTTTGCCCACTTTTTGATGGGGTTGTTTTTTTCTTGTAAATTTGTTTGAGTTTTTAAAATTTTTTTTTTGTGTGTGTCTCTATCTCCTTCAGTTCTGCTCTGATCTTAGTTATTTCTTGCCTTCTGCTAGCTTTTGAATGTGTTTGCTCTTGCTTCTCTAGTTCTTTTAATTGTGATGTTAGGATGTCGATTTTAGATCTTTCCTAGTTTCTCTCGTGGGCATTTAGTGCTGTAAATTTCCCTCTACACACTGCTTTAAATGTGTCTCAGAGATTCCGGTATGTTGTGTCTTTGTTCTCATTGGTTTCAAAGAACACCTTTATTTCTGCCTTCATTTCGTTATTTACCCAGTAGTGTTGACACATCTTTAATGTAGAATTAAAGTTAATGGACCATTCTTTCTGGAAATCAACTGTATTTTGGTTTCACTGCCTACTGAATACAGTATTTTAGCTGGTTTCTCAAGGTTAAGATTTCCAACTTTTCGCCAATAACCTACAGGTATCTCAAACAAGTGATGATCTCAGGAATGTGAATAATTGGCAGGAAAATGGGAAAGATGTGGCAGGTTACAGAAAGAACAAAAAGAAGATCCAAGTTGTTAACCACTGTTGTCAACACACTACTGTAATTTTTTTCTAAATTTGAAAAACCTTATATTGTAAAGAAACAAGTAATCATTCTGAAACCTAAGAACAAAAATCAAAGACCTTAAAACAAGCTTGAGAAAATCTGTCACAAGGCAAAATTTTATTTTTTCAAGTTACAAAAATAAGAGCATGTCAAAAATACAGTCTAGTCCTTGTAAGAGTAGTTCCAGCCATTTAAAAGTTATACGGAGTTTGGAAAAAGCAATTTATATAGAAGTCTTAAAACACACAACAATCATGAACAATGCGCACCATTCAATGTAGTTATTGCTAGTTATATGCAGCTTTTACTTGACATTATTCTCCATAAGGGAAAGGACAGCATTTGGGCATTCTGATTGTTGCTGCTAAAGCTGTGGTTTTGGAAAATGAATCCAAAATAAGAATAAGCTCACTATGAGTAGAATAAAATGTGTAAGTTTCGATCAGTACCACAAGAAAGCATGGTTTAAATCTGAGTTTCATACAATTCTACATAATTCTGTTACTATAACAGAAATACAGTGTATGGTTTTGGGCAAGAGTAAATGAATTACTGGTTTTATAATTAAGTGAAAAGAAACAGTTTTTGGTTGCCATGTAGAAACAAAGTTGACATATCTAGCTTATAAACATTAAAAAATGGAAAAGATATTTAATGTTTAAGCAAAAGCAAATCTAGGTTTTTCACCTTTAGAAATTGAGAGACAAAGTTAAGCATTTTGTTCTTTTGAGGATTATCATGAAGATTTGCTATTCTCCATTTTCTTTTTAAAAAAGAACAATGAGTTAGCCACATAGCAGAAACATATTTTAAAAGAGATCTATTTGCTCAATGTCATATGGAAGAACAAATCACAAAATTAAATAATTCTACCTTTAAATAACTAAAGATAATGCAGTTGACAGTACAAAGCACTGGGAAAAAAATCACTTATTTGGGGGATGTGTCATACATAAGAAACTTTGGGCCTAAAGTTCACATGGAAGACTTAAAATTTAAGGGTATCACCAAAAGATAACAATGGCTTTGACTCCAACTCTCATGTTAGACCCTGTTAAAAGGTTAGGTTTATTGCTGTTATTTTACCCCAGTGAGTTCTTGAATAAATGGAGATATACATTGATGATAAGTATGAGGTGAAGTGAAAAGATCTAAAAATATTAGTCTTAGAACAAAAATGACACTCATGATCATTTGGCAAGGATACTTATTAACTTAGTGATTTAAATCCTAAAAATAAGCTACAGTTTTAGGAGGTAGAAAACAAGTACCAGCAGTTTACCATTTGGCCACCCTCCTTACTTTTGGCTTCAGCCTTGGATTTCTATTTCTCATTCCCTATTCTCCTGTTAAAGCTATTAGTTGTACTACCACTCATTACCTAAATGTATAGACCTGAAGCTGCCAAGAAAAATCTTTTTAGGAAGCTTTGTTTTTAAGCCACAAAATGCACCCAATACCCAGATATCAACTGAGAATGTTTTGCACCTCTCTAGTTGATTAATTTACTTCATAAGAAAACATGTCAAAATAAAATCACTTAGAATGAAAAAAGACTACTGAACATCTCTATATGCAATTCCACTATGTCAGAGTAGTTATGTAAACCTAAATCTGTACTATTTTCACTGAACTGATTTGAAAAAGTCATATATTAAAATGGCATTACCAGTGTTAACTGAAAACAGGCAATGTGTTTTACTACAAAATTAACCTAATAACCAAAAAACTTCACTTCTTCCCAGAGCATTATATTGTGGTGACATCCCATAGATAATATTATAAAAGGATTTTATTTTTGCAATAGGCTGGGTTCACAGTGAGTATGTTAGTACCAAGATCATGTGTTTAATATTACTGTAAGAATGTCATTATTGGAATGTATATAAGGCATGTAAAAAAATAGCTTTAAAGCTCTTAGAGGGCAATGCTCCAAACTGGCAGCTGCTAGAAAAGGTGCTGATAGGAATAGAAAATATTAAAGAAATTTAGTTTTAGCACATATTATTAGTGCTTCTACAATCAAAATAATTCACATAAATTTCAGTTGCTGGAACTAATGGACCAAATGAGAATGGACTTTTGCCCCTTTAACTACTAGACCAATCTTGAAAACGGAAGCAATCACTTGCAATCTTCCACACAGTATTGTTGGGAGTGGACTGAGCAGTCAGCAGGAAGTTCTGGTTGAAGTAATGTTGTTTGTTTCCATCAAACTTCACAGTTCCACTGGTCACAACAAGAACTGTAGTTTGGGACTGAGTTGCTTGCTCTTTATCCACATTAAAAAAAAAAAAAAGAGAGAACAGGTCATTTTCTATCTTTAAATAAGCAGATTTTTAGGCTTAAAATACACTGTTTATGGACTAATGCTTAAAAATTTTTTCATAAACTTTCTGTCCCTTAAGCATGCATACCCAAATCCAGAAAACTAAATACTCATTCAAATATATTAAAATTATTTTCAGTCCAGAAAACTTTGGGATACTCTAGTTTTAAAATGAGGGGGGCTTATATCTAGCATAGGACCATTTCCTTCATATATATATATAAATATTTCAGAATTAAAATTTCAGTTTTCTAACGGAGCTTACTCATGTTTTGCTTCTTAAACTATTGTTCTTTTCAGAAATTATAAAGGAAAAAAAAAATCACCCTAAACTACAATTTAAGGCACTTAGGACTCCACCTAGAGGTTATATTCAACTGTATCCATCTACCTGGAATCAAATTGTCTTGTCAAAAGTCATCCTTTCACATAACAGAGTAAATTTCTGTGAAATATTAATAGATTGTAAGATACTGAAACACATTAATCAGAGATACGGTATAATTTTACTCTGGAGACATTCCAGGGTCCAGCAGGCAACTATTTCGAGAAATCAGATTATCTTTCCCCTCTATTTACAAAAGTCACACTTAATCTCAACTTTACATACAACTTTTAATAAGCCAAAATCACACAATCCATCAAAACCTAGTAGTGGAAAGAATCTGAAGGAAGACCAAAGTTTGACTGGACAGTTAAATTTTTCATAATATTTAACTTGCTCAAATAAGTAAATAGTTCTACTACTAAAAGTTTCTCGCTGCTTTTGGTATAAAAGCTCAGTGCTTACTAAAGGAAAACAAAGGAAGCATCTTGAAAGATCATGATCTTACCATGAACTGGTTGGCAATCTAACATATTGACCTGGAACTCACTAGAAGGCAATGTGTCAAAAAAATTATTTAGGGCATCCAGCCCTGAAACAACATTTCCATTCCATATTAAGGTGGCCTTGTCCAGATACAGCCTGGTTAGTGCCTAAAAAGAAAGACAAATTTTAAAAAGACAAATAATTCTGCTTCTAGATAAAAATTTTATAGAAATGGATTAAAATATTACAGATTGTATATAAACATTTTTTGTAGTTCTATCTTCATCTCCACTCCACTTGCTCCATCTCCACTGGAAACCAATGTGAACAAAAGGTCTGTCTTATAATCTTGGCCTTGGGGGGCGGAGCAAGATGGCTGAATAGGAACAGCTCCAGTCTCCAACTCCCAGCGCGAGTGACACAGAAGACCGGTGATTTCTGCATTTTCAACTGAGGTACTGGGGTCATCTCACTAGGGAGTGCTGGACAGTCGGTGCTGGTCAGCTGCTGCAGCCCGACCAGCAAGAGCTGAAGCAGGGCGAGGCATCGTCTCACCTGGGAAGCGCAAGGGGGAAGGGAATCCCTTTTCCTAGCCAGGGGAACTGAGACACACAACACCTGGAAAATCGGGTGACTCCCACCCCAATACTGCGCTTTAAGCAAACGGGCACACCAGGAGAATATATCCCACACCTGGCTGGGAGGGTCCCATGCCCACGGAGCCTCCCTCATTGCTAACACAGCAGTCTGCGATCTAACCGAAACGGCAGCAGCCAGGCTGGGGGAGGGGCACCTGCCATTGCTGAGGCTTAAGTAGGTAAACAAAGCCCCTGGGAAGCTCGAACTGGGTGGAGCTCACAGCAGCTCAAGGAAATCTGCCTGTCTCTGTAGACTCCACCTCTGGGGACAGGGCACAGATAAAAAACAACAAAAAAGCAGCAGAACCTCTGCAGACGCAAATGACTCTGTCTGACAGCTTTGAAGAGAGCAGTGGATCTCCCAACACGGAGGCTGAGATCTGAGAACGGACAGACTGCCTGCTCAAGCGGGTCCCTGACCCCTGAGTAGCCTAACTGGGAGACATCCCCCACCAGGGGCAGACACCCCACACCTCACAGGGTGGAGTACACCCCTGAGAGGGAGCTTCCAGAGTACGAATCAGACAGGTACACTCGCTGTTCAGCAATATTCTATCTTCCGCAACCTCTGCTGCTGATACCCAGGCAAACAGGGTCTGGAGTGGACCTCAAGCAATCTCCAACAGACCTACAGCTGAGGGTCCTGACTGTCAGAAGGAAAACTATCAAACAGGAAGGACACCTATACCAAAACCCCATCAGTACGTCACCATCATCAAAGACCAGAGACAGATAAAACCACAAAGATGGGGAAAAAGCAGGGCAGAAAAGCGGGAAATTCAAAAAATAAGAGCGCATCTCCCCCTGCAAAGGAGCGCAGCCCATCGCCAGCAATAGATCAAAGCTGGTCAGAGTATGACTTTGACGAGATGAGAGAAGAAGGCTTCAGTCCATCAAACTTCTCAGAGCTAAAGGAGGAATTACGTACCCAGCGCAAAGAAACTAAAAATCTTGAAAAAAGAGTGGAAGAATTGACAGCTAGACTAATTAATGCAGAGAAGGTCATAAACGAAATGACAGAGATGAAAACCATGACACGAGAAATACGTGACAAATGCACAAGCTTCAGTAACCGACTCGATCAACTGGAAGAAAGCGTATCAGCGATTGAGGATCAAATGAATGAAATGAAGCAAGAAGAGAAACCAAAAGAAAAAAGAAGAAAAAGAAATGAACAAAGCCTGCAAGAAGTATGGGATTATGTAAAAAGACCAAATCTACGTCTGATTGGGGTGCCTGAAAGTGACGGGGAAAATGGAACCAAGTTGGAAAACACTCTTCAGGATATCATCCAGGAGAACTTCCCCAACCTAGTAGGGCAGGCCAACATTCAAATTCAGGAAATACAGAGAACGCCACAAAGATACTCCTCCAGAAGAGCAGCTCCAAGACACATAATTGCCAGATTCACCAAAGTTGAAATGAAGGAAAAAATCTTAAGGGCAGCCAGAGAGAAAGGTCGGGTTACCCACAAAGGGAAGCCCATCAGACTAACAGCAGATGTCTCGGCAGAAACTCTAAAAGCCAGAAGGGAGTGGGGGCCAATATTCAACGTTCTTAAAGAAAAGAATTTTAAACCCAGAATTTCATATCCAGCCAAACTAAGTTTCATAAGTGAAGGAGAAATGAAATCTTTACAGATAAGCAAATGCTTAGAGATTTTGTCACCACCAGGCCTGCCTTACAAGAGACCCTGAAGGAAGCACTAAACATGGAAAGGAACAACTGGTACCATCCATTGCAAAAACATGCCAAAATGTAAAGACCATCGAGGCTAGGAAGAAACTGCATCAACTAACGAGCAAAATAACCAGTTAATATAATGGCAGGATCAAGTTCACATATAACAATATTAACCTTAAATGTAAATGGACTAAATGCTCCAATTAAAAGACACAGACTGGCAAACTGGATAAAGAGTCAAGACCCATCAGTCTGCTGTATTCAGGAGACCCATCTCACACGCAGAGACATACATAGGCTCAAAATAAAGGGATGGAGGAAGATCTACCAAGCAAATGGAGAACAAAAAAAAGCAGGGGTTGCAATCCTAGTCTCTGATAAAACAGACTTTAAGCATCAAAGATCAAAAGAGACAAAGAAGGCCATTACATAATGGTAAAGGGATCAATTCAACAGGAAGAGCTAACTATCCTAAATATATATGCACCCAATACAGGAGCACCCAGATTCATAAATCAAGTCCTTAGAGACTTACAAAGAGACTTAGACTCCCATACAATAATAATGGGAGACTTCAACACTCCACTGTCAACATTAGACAGATCAACGAGACAGAAAGTTAACAAGGATATCCAGGAATTGAACTCATCTCTGCACCAAGTGGACCTAATAGACATCTATAGAACTCTCCACCCCAAATCAACAGAATATACATTCTTCTCAGCACCACATCACACTTATTCCAAAATTGACCACATAATTGGAAGTAAAGCACTCCTCAGCAAATGTAAAAGAACAGAAATTATAACAAACTGTCTCTCAGACCACAGTGCAATCAAACTAGAACTCAGGACTAAGAAACTCAATCAAAACCGCTCAACTACATGGAAACTGAACAACCTGCTCCTGAATGACTACTGGGTACATAACGAAATGAAAGCAGAAATAAAGATGTTCTTTGACCAATGAGAACAAAGATACAACATACCGGAATCTCTGAGACACATTTAAAGCAGTGTGTAGAGGGAAATTTATAGCACTAAATGCCCACAAGAGAAAGCTGGAAAGATCTAAAATTGACACTCTAACAGCACAATTAAAAGAACTAGAGAGGCAAGAGCAAACACATTCAAAAGCTAGCAGAAGGCAAGAAATAACTAAGATCAGAGCAGAACTGAAGGAGATAGAGACACAAAAATTCCTCCAAAAAATCAATGAATCCAGGAGTTGGTTTTTTGAAAAGATCAACAAAATTGACAGACCGCTAGCAAGACTAATAAAGAAGAAAAGAGAGAAGAATCAAATAGACGCAATAAAAAATGATAAAGGGGATATCACCACCGACCCCACAGAAATACAAACTACCATCAGAGAATACTATAAACACCTCTATGCAAATCAACTAGAAAATCTAGAAGAAATGGATAATTTCCTGGACACTTACACTCTCCCAAGACTAAACCAGGAAAAAGTTGAATCCCTGAATAGACCAATAGCAGGCTCTGAAATTGAGGCAATAATTAATAGCCTACCCACCAAAAAAAGTCCAGGACCAGATGGATTCACAGCTGAATTCTACCAGAGGTACAAGGAGGAGCTGGTACCATTCCTTCTGAAACTATTCCAATCAATAGAAAAAGAGGGAATCCTCCCTAACTCTTTTTATGAGGCCAACATCATCCTGATACCAAAGCCTGGCAGAGACACAACAAAAAAAGAGAATTTTAGACCAATATCCCTAATGAACATCGATGCAAAAATCCTCAATAAAATACTGGCAAACCGGATTCAGCAGCACATCAAAAAGCTTATCCACTATGATCAAGTGGGCTTCATCCCTGGGATGCAAGGCTGGTTCAACATTCGCAAATCAATAAACGTAATGCCAGCAATATAAACAGAACCAAAGACAAGAACCACATGATTATCTCAATAGATGCAGAAAAGGCTTTTGACAAAATTCAACAGCTCTTCATGCTAAAAATGCTCAATAAATTCGGTATTGATGGAACGTACCTCAAAATAATAAGAGCTATTTATGACAAACCCACAGCTAGTATCATACTGAATGGGCAAAAACTGGAAAAATTCCCTTTGAAAACTGGCACAAGACAGGGATGCCCTCTCTCACCACTCCTATTCAACATAGTGTTGGAAGTTCTGGCTAGGGCAATCAGGCAAGAGAAAGAAATCAAGGGTATTCAGTTAGGAAAAGAAGAAGTCAAAATGTTCCTGTTTGCAGATGACATGATTGTATATTTAGAAAACCCCATTGTCTCAGCCCAAAATCTCCTCAAGCTGATAAGCAACTTCAGCAAAGTCTCAGGATACAAAATTAATGTGCAAAAATCACAAGCATTCTTATACACCAGTAACAGACAAGCAGAGAGCCAAATCAGGAATGAACTTCCATTCACAATTGCTTCAAAGAGAATAAAATACCTAGGAATCCAACTTACAAGGGATGTAAAGGACCTCGTCAAGGAGAACTACAAACCACTGCTCAGTGAAATAAAAGAGGACACAAACAAATGGAAGAACATACCATGCTCATGGATAGGAAGAATCAATATCGTGAAAATGGCCATACTGCCCAAGGTTATTTATAGATTCAATGCCATCCCCATCAAGCTACCAATGAGTTTCTTCACAGAATTGGAAAAAACTGCTTTAAAGTTCATATGGAACCAAAAAAGAGCCCGCATTGCCAAGACAATCCTAAGTCAAAAGGACAAAGCTGGAGGCATCACGCTACCTGACTTCAAACTATACTACAAGGGTACAGTAACCAAAACAGCATGGTACTGGTACCAAAACAGAGATATAGACCAATGGAACAGAACAGAGTCCTCAGAAATAATACCACACATCTACAGCCATCTGATCTTTGAAAAACCTGAGAGAAACAAGAAATGGGGAAAGGATTCCCTATTTAATAAATGGTGCTGGGAAAATTGGCTAGCCATAAGTAGAAAGCTGAAACTGGATCCTTTCCTTACTCCTTATACGAAGATTAATTCAAGATGGATTAGAGACTTAAATGTTAGACCTAATACCATAAAAACCCTAGAAGAAAATCAAGATAGTACCATTCAGGACATAGGCATGGGCAAGGACTTCATGTCTAAAACACCAAAAGCAACGGCAGCAAAAGCCAAAATTGACAAATGGGATCTAATTAAACTAAAGAGCTTCTGCACAGCAAAAGAAACTACCATCAGAGTGAACAGGCCACCTACAGAATGGGAGAAAATTTTTGCAATCTACTCATCTGACAAAGGGCTAATATCCAGAATCTACAAAGAACTCAAACAAATATACAAGAAAAAAACAAACAACCCCATCAAAAAGTGGGGAAAGGATATGAACAGACATTTCTCAAAAGAAGACATTCATACAGCCAACAGACACATGAAAAAATGCTCATCATCACTCGCCATCAGAGAAATGCAAATCAAAACCACAATGAGATACCATCTCACACCAGTTAGAATGGCAATCATTAAAAAGTCAGGAAACAACAGGTGTTGGAGAGGATGTGGAGAAATAGGAACACTTTTACACTGTTGGTGGGATTGTAAACTAGTTCAACCATTATGGAAAACAGTATGGCAATTCCTCAAGGATCTAGAACTAGATGTACCATATGACCCAGTCATCCCACTACTGGGTATATACCCAAAGGATTATAAATTATTCTACTACAAAGACACATGTACACGTATGTTTATTGCAGCACTATTCACAATAGCAAAGACTTGGAATCAACCCAAATGTCCATCTGTGACAGACTGGATTAAGAAAATGTGGCACATATACGCCATGGAATACTATGCAGCCATAAAAAAGGATGAGTTTGCGTCCTTTGTAGGGACATGGATGCAGCTGGAAACCATCATTCTTAGCAAACTATCGCCAAGAACAGAAAACCAAACACCGCATGTTCTCACTCATAGGTGGGAATTGAACAATGAGATCACTTGGACTCGGTAAGGGGAACATCACACACTGGGGCCTATCATGGGGAGGGGGGAGGGGAGAGGGACTGCATTGGGAGTTATACATGATATAAATAATGAATTGATGGGTGCTGACGAGTTGATGGGTGCAGCACACAACATGGCACAAGTATACATATGTAACAAACCTGCCCGTTATGCACATGTACCCTAGAACTTAAAGTATAATAATAAAAAAAAAAATCTTGGCCTTAAAGAAATATCATCTTACTCTTCATAAACTAGGCAGTAAAATATATTTTTTCACATTTCACTTTAGACACAATAAAACCTTGCATCCAATTAAGTTCTGCTTTCTGTATTTAAATGAATTAAATGATCACAAATTCCAAGCACATGCAGCCTCAAGCGAGTTTTAGTGTGTCTTCCTTTTGTAATTATGAGAATTAACAAAGTTTTTGATCAAGCCCTACCTGTAACCTTTAATGCTAGTGGCTATATATATGAAACATTTAATATCTGCATGTGTTAGAAAGAATTAGTTCATTACTTCCATTTTTTAGAGAATAGGTCTGTGTTTTCTTAAAATTTATTCTGTTTTTTGAGACAGGGTCCCGCTCTATTGCCTCAGGCTGGTCTCAAAGTCTTGGGGTCAAGAAATCCTCTTGCCTCAGTCTCCCGAGTAGCTGGGGTTACAGGCATGTCACACCATGCTCGGCTATAGTACTACTCTATTAGTGTACTTAGTTCAAAAGAATCATGAGTACTTGCTAAAGCAGAGACTTTGATAAGTCAAATAAGTTACGGCCCGAATGAGGCAGAAATTCAACAGTTAAAACTCTGGGGTCACAAGACACACTATTAGCTTAATTCTATAACGTAACTTGGGTTAAAAGGCCGGGCGGGCACAGTGGCTCGCGCCTGTAATCCCAGCACTTTGGGAGGCTGAGGCGCGTGGATCACGAGGTAAGGAGTTCAAGACTGGCCTGGTCAAGATGGTGAAACCCCATCTCCACTAAAACTACAAAAATTAGCCGGGCACGGTGGCAGGTGCCTGTAATCCCAGCTACTCGGGAGGCTGGGGCAGGAGAATCGCTTGACCTGGGCGGCAGAGGTTGCAGCAAGCCAAGATCGTGCCACTGCACTCCAGCCTGGGTGACAGAGTGAGACTCCATCGCAAAAAAAAAAAAAAAAAAAAAAAAGTCAACACATACCTTGACACTGGTAATAAACTATGTTGTCTGTTTTTTTCTACTTTATTTTTTGAAAGCAATAAGGTACAATGCACATTCAAGGCAAGGCACAATAAACATCCATTGTCACATCCCTTTTCCCTGACATCAAATATCAGTACAAGAAACTTCTTTTATCTCTTGCCTTAAAAAATAGGTTTTTACCCGATAAAAACAAGCAATGGGGAAAGGATTCCCTATTTAATAAATCGTGCTGGGAAAACTGGCTAGCCATATGCAGAAAACTGAAACTGGACCCCTTCCTTACACTTTATACAAAGATTAACTCAAGATGGATTAAACACTTAGAAGACGTAACACCCAAACCATAAAACTCTACAAGAAAACCTACGCAATATCATTCAGGACATAGGCATGGGCAAAGAGTTCATGACTGAAACACCAAAAGTAATGGCAACAAGAGCCAAAATAGACAAATGGGATCTAATTAAACTAAAGAGCTTCTGCACAGCAAAATAAACTATCATCAGAGTGAACAGGCAACCTACAGAATGGGAGAAAATTTTTGCAATCTATCCATTTGACAAAGGTCTAATATTCAGAATCTACAGGAACTTAAATAAATTTACAAGAAAAAAACAACCCCATCAAAAAGTGGGTGAAGGATGTGAACAAACACTTTTCAAAAGAAGACATTTACATGGCCAACAAGCATGAAAAAAGCGCCTCATCACTGGTCATTAGAGAAATGCAAATCGAAACCACAATGAGATACCATCTCAGGCCAGTTAGAATGGTGGTAATTAAAAAGTCAGGAAACAACAGGTGCTGAAGAGGATGTGGAGAAATAGAAATGCTTTTACACTGTTGGTGAGTGTAAATTAGTTCAACCATTGTGGAAGACAGTGTGGCAATTCCTCAAGGATCTAGAACCAGAAATACCATTTGACCCAGCAATCCCATTTCTGGGTATATACCCAAAGGATTATAAATCGTTCTACTATAAAGACACATGCACACATACATTTATTTCAGCACTATTCACAATAGCAAAGACTTGGAACCTACCCAAATGCCCATCAATATTAGACTGGATAAAGAAAATGTGGCACATATACAGCATGGAATACTATACAGCCATAAAAAAAGGATGAATTCATGTCCTTTGCAGGGACATGGATAAAGCTGGAAACCATCATTCTCAGCAAACTAATACAGAGACAGAAAACCAAACACCACGTTTTCACTCATAAGTGGGAGTTGAACAATGAGAACACATGGACACAGTGAGGGAAGCATCACACACCCAGGCCTTTCAGGGGGTGGGGAGCTAGGGGAGGGATAGCATTAGGAGAAATACCTAATGTAGATGACGGGTTGATGGGTGCAGCAAACCACCATGGCACGTGTATACCTATGTAACAAACCTGCACGTTCTGCACATGTATCCCAGAACTTAAAAGTATATATATATATATATATATATATATATATATATATAAAATCCCATGTTTAATAAATGGGTTTTATACAAAAAATAGGTTTTTAGAGATAGGGTATTAACTTTTGCAGCTGCAGGATAGAAGTAGTTCTCCAAAGCACAGTTGTATGCTGGTAAGAGACCTAGGCAAGACTCACTTGACCACATACTGACATAATTACTTAAAAGATATGGTGCAGGGATAAGTTGCAATGAAAAAGCTGATGAAATCTCGGTCTGCTGAGGACTTAGTATTATCCATGCTACATGTATACTTTTTGTGGGTGTGAGCTATACTTTTGAACCATAATCAGAAATTATCTATAAATATATGAAATAAAAGGGGCGAATCAGGAAATATTCCCAGTAATAACCGACCCCTTCATTAGCACTAATATTACCTTAACCATATTGGTTAACTGACGGAACTAAGAAAAGGAAACATATTTAAGTGAATATATGCTGGGCCCAACGTTAAGTGCGGTATTTTAATTAATTCATACTTACCAACCTGAAAATAAAATGAGGTTAAGGGAAAATGACAGCTTGCTCCAGGTTAAAAAACTAGGTAAAGGTAAACCTGGGATATGATTCTAGAGCCCATGTTCCCACTAATGCCATACCAATCCTTCCCTGAGCAATTTGCTTTTAAAGGGTAAGTCCACAGTTACCACTTATGCAAGGCAGATGAAACGCTGGCTCCAGACACGACCTGGTATTTAATAAAGAGTAGTAGTCTAAAAAGAGTAGTAGAGTCTATAACACTCACCCGTCTTCTTTTATCCATTGTCTCATAGTAAATATTGACAAACTCCTCAGCAGCTCTACATGCCTGATCTACATAAGTTTTAAAATCCTACAAGAAAAATTCCAGAAGTATAGATTACCAACCTTTTCAACCCCTCACAAACACAAAACCACTGACAGAAGCTGATGATTCATTTCAACCACCATGTAGTTCTATATATAGTCCACATTCTTTCATATAAATTCAGACATTTTAAAGGCTGGACTCTAAAGTTTGCAATTTTAAAATTTTTCACTAATTTTCAGTGCATGTCTTTAGGACATAATCTTCTCAATGAATCTGAGTCTTTTTCAGTCTCTACATATAAATTTATAATCTTTTCCTGGCAAGTAAGTACTTTAGACTTTCAATATTTTACAAACATTCACGGCAATGAAAATGACATCACCTGACCCTTAGAAAAGGAGAGACAGCGGCGAAAACTGTCACTGAATAAGCTAGGCAAGTGTTTTCTCTTTTTCAACTGAGATGTTAGGGCCAAACTCCAAAGTTGTTGAACGGAAAACACACACACACACACACACACACACACACACACACCCCAAAGTAGTTCAACTACTTGAAAAACTGGCAGCTCCACTTAGGAAACTTTCCCACATTACGTGAACATTCACTGCTGTTTGCATAAGAACTGTGAAACCGAAGAAACCAACGCTGTTGACGTTCGTGCCGGAGAATTAAGGAATACCTTCCTTCTCATTCATTTACGGGGCCCAGTCTATTACTGAATTAAGAACAATGAATCGCCAGTTTCTTTGTCAGGTGACTGAAAGTGATTTTTAGGAAGATAATCAAGAAAAAGAGAATGCAAGCCATAAACAACAAATCCCAACACCCCCGCCTCTCGCTATTTCCCAGCTCAGGCTCCTTTCCGGGACCAGAAAGCGACCGCAAACCAGGCGGGGTTGGGGCCGGCAGGGCGGGCAGCAAAACGTGGGTCCCGCCCCGCAGTACAGAGCCGGGCCGTGATTCGTCACCTATCCACGTGAGCAGCAACCAGACCGCCCCGGAGTCCCTCCAATCAGCCACTGGAGTCCGGCGCCCAGCAGACCTGCCGCGGCCCAAGCACTCACCACAGACATGGCCATCGGGGACCCTGCAGCAGCGTGTTCCGGCAGTGGCGGCGTCACTACCTCCTCACGTGTCCGGCCCCCACTGCTGCGGAATGATCAATACTTAGTAAGAGAGCGAAACCCGCCAAACGCACAGAATTTTCCACCCTCCCATTCTCTCCCGGAAGTAGCTCGGTCCGTTGTTAAAAGCACACCGATGTTCCAACCTTAAGTTCCACCTCCCTTCAGTTCCTGCAGATCCCTCCTATCCGCCTTATCTACTTGTTTGATACTTACTTAGTTTAAAATTTAAAAACCACTTTGCTTTTGTAAACATGATACTCAAAAGTAAAGTCCCTTAGTTTTCTAACGACAAGCCTGGGGACAAGCAAAAATGAAAGTGTTCAATTACAGGGACTTTTTTTGCCCCAGGAGGCGGAGCCAAAGCCCTCTGGAGACCAATTAGAAATGCGAGACCTCCTATTCTGTAGCCTATAGGATAAATGGGCGGAGCTTGGGGAAAGGCGTGCATGAATAGTGAACAATTTAGCATTCTGGAACATTCTGGAAGGATCACCCTCACTGGATTACTATGTTTTGGCAGTATGCCTAAAATTACTGTTTCATTTTAACCTAGCCATATTCAACAGGAAAAGTTCATCTAGTTTCCCTATTCTGGCATTTTAAAATGTCTTGCAGACACCAACAAAAATTAAGTTCACAGTGCCATTCACCACCTTTTAAGGGCTATTTATTCTGCAAAGTATTCTAACAATAACTAAAATGTCAAGCGCTGACTGTATGTAAGGTGCTTTTCTTTTTTTTTTTTTTTTTTTTTTTTTTTTTTTTTTTTTTTTTTTTTTTTTTTTTGAGACGGAGTCTCGCTCTGTCGCCCAGGCTGGAGTGCAGTGGCCGGATCTCAGCTCACTGCAAGCTCCGCCTCCCGGGTTTACGCCATTCTCCTGCCTCAGCCTCCCGAGTAGCTGGGACTACAGGCACCCGCCACCTTGCCCGGCTAGTTTTTTGTATTTTTTTAGTAGAGACGGGGTTTCACCATGTTAGCCAGGATGGTCTCGATCTCCTGACCTCGTGATCCGCCCGCCTCGGCCTCCCAAAGTGCTGGGATTACAGGCTTGAGCCACCGCGCCCGGCCTGTAAGGTGCTTTTTTAATCAGTTTTACATATATCCACTTATTATAACAATGCTGAGGTAATTGCTACTATTTTATCATCTTCATTTTACAGCTAAGATGGAGTGAATCTGCCTACGGTAACAGATTAGTTGAGATTCAAACTCAAGCAATATAACTATCACGGCAATCTGGCTTTGCTCCCCAACACCCCTTAAAAACCTCTCATCCCAAAGCCGCCAACGACTTCTGATTTAAATGGCAAATTAAATGTTGTAGTTTTACCTTGAGTGGCTGGTGTGTGGTCCCTCATAATAGTGACTTCTTCTTTGGTGTCTTTCTCTGTCTTCCTGAGACCAGTAGCTTCTGCCCTTTCTCATACTTTTAACCGTTCTCTTTATCTGGCTCTTTTCCTTTTAAGGTAGTGCTAACGGAAGCTTCTCAGCCGTCCGCTTCGTGTTTTCCGCTAACCTCTGACTGGCGTCACTTCCGGTGCATCCCCCTTTTTAAAGCCTCCCATCTTCAGGGTGATGTAAATTGCTACCCGTATGCTAATGAGTCCTAACAACTTATCGCAAGCCCCCACCCCTTATCTGAGCTCCAATTACACATATGAATTTTGCTAAACATGAGCACGAGTGCACTATAGGCTTCTCAAACTTGTACGTGCAAAATTTAAACTCATTATTTCCTCTGCATTTCCAAACTTTTGTATTCTCCCATTCGCCTATCTTGAATTCTCGGAATCTTTATTTTTTTGGTTCCCTCTCCTCCTCATCATGATTCATTCAATAAATATTTATCAAGTATTCACTGTGTGCCAAGGATTGTGCAAAGCTCTGTATATAGAGGGGTGAATAAAATAGACATGTTTCGTATCCTTATGAGGCTCGAAGTGTAATGAGAGTGCTAGACAATAAACATAACATCAATAAGTTACAAAGAAATACTGAGTAACTTGCTTAGTTCTGACCATTCCCTATAGCAACCCTTCTACCCTTCTCCCTCTTCCCTTTTTTTTTTTTTTTTTTTTTTGAGACGATGTCTCGCTCTGTGGCCCAGGCTGGAGTGCCGCCGCGTGATGTTGGCTCACTGTCAACCTCCGCTGCCTGGGTTCCAGCAATTCTCTTGCCTCAGCCTCCCGAGTAGAGTAGCTGGGACTACAGGCACGAGCCACCAGGTCCGGCTAACCCTTTTCCTTTTTCTCCCTCTCTCTTTTTGGCTCTCTCCCTTCCTTTCTCCCCCACACTTCTCTCACTTTCCCCGTCTCGTTCTCTCCTCCCTCTCTCCCCCCCAACTTCTCTCCCTTTCCCCTTCTCATTCCCCCTCTCATTCTCTCCTCCCACACAAACTTTGATAACTCTATTGCCTATTTTCTTCCGAATTCTCATAATCTTTAAATACCTACCTTGGTCTGATCTGAATTTATTTTCCCAGGCTATTCTCCCAAATTTACCAACACTGGCAAAGTTAACTACTACTGATTGCCGAGAATGACTGATGTTTACTGCTTTATTGGTGATTGTTTTTCTTGATTGAGAGATTGTGTTTTATATGATTTCATTCAATCCTCAAGACCCCCAGAAAGGCAGACATTATTATCTAGATTTTTTAAAATTTAAACTTAAGTTTAAAGAAGTTAAGTAAATTGGTTAAGATGATACAGCTAGTGGGCCTGGGATTTCCACCCCAAACTTTCAAATCCCAAAGTCTGCTTTTAGACACTTGGCTATTCATGCATTTTCTTATATATTCTTCTTTTGGAACGTTCCCTCCAATTCTACCTGTCCTTCAGGGACCAGGACAGGCGCGATCTTCCCTATGAAGCCTTCCCTTGTTTCATGTCCTCTGAACCCCAACTGTTGTGACCTCTTTAATGGCTATGAGGGTGGCTATTGGTGTGGAAATAGTGTTGAAAAATATGGGAGGGTAGTACTGGAAAGGGACAGTTGAGTTAGAGGTGGAGGGGGGCCCAGTTTTGCACTGAATTTTTGCACAGAATTTTGTGCTACAAAGTGGAAATTGCTACATTGTGCTACAAAGATAGGAGACTGGGTAAACTGATAATATAGAAACCAATGATGGGCTCTGGTTGTCAGAGCAGTGAATTTAAAGATATGAAAACTATGTTGGGTGGAGGGGGAGGGAAATGGAAACAAAGTGACTGAGACACGGAGCTGCTCTTCACTAGATAACTGCAAATGTATAAAACTTGGGAAGAATGACTAGGAAGGATGTGAAAGGGCTTTTCTGGGAACACAGCACAGCATTTTGATTAAACACATTGTTGTTGGCACCAGTCTGGGCTCAAATCCTAATCATGCTACTGACTAGTTTTGTGACCTTGGCAAAATTACCATTCTATGACTCAGATTCCCGATCTGTAAAATGGAAATGATATTAGTACATATTTCACAGCATTGCTTTAGGAATTAAATGAGTCAGTGCCTGTCATATAGTTCCTGCTTGAGGAGCATTATTTTCCTACCCATGGCAGAGGAAATTAAGCAGCCACTTATTTGAGAGTATGAGGCGGGGACAGATTAGATAACGTTTGAGGTCCTGAGAGGCATCTATCTGCACAGTTTAGGAGATGGCTGGTGACCTTGGGATAACAGACTGTAGGAGCAATAAATTGTGTCAGGTAGGATTAAATGAGGCTGTGCTGTGCAGCCAGATCTTCTGATCAAGTGTAAACCTAATGAAATTAATGTTGTTGGGAGTTACCAACATCCCCATCTGAATCTTTGCCTTGCTCAAGACTTGAGCAGAACTAATCTAGAACAAACCAGGGAAGTGATCTGAGCAGTCAACCCCTTCCTCTGAGGTCCTTAATTGGCAACCATACTGTTCACATCACATAGTGCTTTTAAAAAAAAGTTTAATTGAGATATAATTCTCATATCATACAATTCACTTATTTAAAAACCAATTCAGTGGTTTTTAGTATATTTACAGTTATTCAAGCATCACTGCACAACTTTGGAACATTTTTAACACCTCGAAGAGAAACCCCTTTCCCATTAGCAGTGAGTTCCCACTTCCCTTTTTACCCCAGCTCCTAGCAACCACCAATCTACTTCCTGTCTCTATGTATTTGCCTATCCTGGACATTTCATATAAATGTAATGCTACATTATGTGGTCCTTTGTGTCTGGCTTCTTTCACTTAGCAGAATATTTTCAAGATTCATCTACATTGTAGCATGTATGAACATTTCATTCTTTTTAATTGCAGAGTAATATTCCATGGAATGAGTATAACACATTTTATTTATTCATCCATCCGTTGATGGACACTTGGATGGTTTCTACTTTTTGGCTATTGTAAACAATGTTTCTAGGAACATTCGTGTACAAGTTTTTGTACTGACATATCCTAGATACCTAGGGGTGTAATTGCTAGTTCATATTGTAATTAATGTTTAATGTTTTTTTTTTTTTTTTTTTTTTTTTTTTTTTGAGGAGGAGTCTCGCTCTGTCGCCCAGGCTGGAGTGCAGTGGCTTGATCTCGGCTCACTGCAAGCTTCGCCTCCCGGGTTCCCGCCATTCTCCCACCTCAGCCTCCGAGTAGCTGGGACTACAGGCGCCCGCCACCTCGCCCGGCTAGTTTTTTGTATTTTTAGTAGAGACGGGGTTTCACCGTGTTAGCCAGGAGGGTCTCGATCTCCTGACCTCGTGATCCACCCGCCTCGGCCTCCCAAAGTGCTGGGATTACAGGCTTGAGCCACCACGCCCGGCCAATGTTTAATGTTTTAAGGAACTGTCAACCTGCTTTCCACAGTGGCTATAACATTTTACATTTCCACCAGCAAAGCATGAGGGTTCCAATTTCTTGACATCTTCACCAACACTTGTTATTGTCTATATTTTTTATTACAGCCATCTTAGTGGGCATTGTGGTTTTGATTTGCATTTCCCTGATACCTAATGATATTGAGCATCTTTTCATGAACTTATTGTCCATTTGTATATCTTCTTTGAAGAAATGTCTATTTAGTTTTTTTGTTTACTTTTAAAATTGGGTTATTTGGCTTTTCGTTATTGAGTTTTGTGTCATATATATAGTTACACATCCCTGATCAGATATATGATGTACAAATATTTTGTCTCATTTTGTGGGTTATATTTTTGCTATTGTGGAGTTATTGAGAGATGTCTGGAAGTAGTCGAGTGTGTCAAGTTATAATTCTACAAATCCTGGTGTCCTTACAAATATTTAGCAGTTTCTGAATAAATACTCCTCAGATTCTCACAGGTATTTGCTTAACTTCTAGAGTTCTGCAAAAGATTATTTTGACCATTTTTGTCATTGTTTCCATTGCTTTTATGCAGTGGTGGGTTTGCAGAGATGTGCACTCTGCCATTCCAGTAGTCCTGCCTAGATGGTCCTTTTGCATATCCTTCAAAATAAATTATTATAAATAATGCTGCAATGAACATGAGAGTGAAGATATCTTTATGAGGCAATGATTTCATTTCCTTTGGGTATATAGCAGCATTATTCACAGTATCCAAGATATGGAAGCAACCCAACTGTCCATCAATGGATGAATGGATAAAGGATCTGTGATTGTGCGTGTGTGCCTGTGTGTGTGTGTACATATATATATACACACACAATTGAATATCATTGAGGCCTATAAAAGGAAGAAATCCTGTCATTTGCCACAACATGGATGAATCGGAGGACATTATACTAAATAAAGTAAGCTAGACACACACACCAAAAATTGCATGATGTCACATATGTGAAATATGACAAAAAAGTCAAATATGTGGAGATAGAGAATAAAATAGTGGTTACAAGGGTGTTGGGGCTCGTAGGGAGAGGAAATGAGTAGATGTAGGTCAAAGGATACAAAGTAGCAGATATGTAGGATGAACAAATCTAAACATCTAATATATAACATGAAGACTATAATTAATAATAGTGTATTATGTTTAGGAATTTTTCTAAACAAGTAGTTTATAGCTGCTCTTGCCACATGGGAAAAATGGGTAACTATGTGAAATGATAGATACGATCATTTGATTCACTATGATAACCATTTTATTACATATGTATCTCATAACATCATGTTGTATACCTTAAATACATACCATAAAATGTATTCTAAAAAGACATTATAGTCTGTCTTTTATTATTTGTATACTTAAATTCCTACTATATTTTAAGTTCCCGGGGATAACTATATGTTTTTCGTATATTAAACACTTATACAAACCACTGGCACTGAGAAAAAGTCTTACGCAAAGTATGTGGTTAAAATTGAGTGATCAAATCAAATTTCCTCCTCCTTTTAGCTTGTCTCTATCCCCATTCTGAATCCATTCTTAAGGAAGTGAAGGTGTGAATTAATTTCCTATAAAGGAAACTTTTTCCTCCTGTGGCATACAAGTGAGAGTATAATCCATTTTCGCCTCATTACTTTCCAATTGCCTCCTCTATGGGATATTCACAAGTCTTATCTTCAAAGGAGAACAATTCTTTCAATTCCCTGCTGGAAACTTATTTTTCTTCAAGTAATTATTCACAGAAGCGAAATGAATAATAAGGCTTTTGTATTGGTTGAGCTCTCAGGTTTTGGGAAGTCCCTCGAAGACTCTGGCTTACCCAGTCTGCAAATTTCTTAGAAAAATGTAATTTATAATTGTCAGGATATCATAATGAAAGGTTCAGGCAAAGACATATATTTAATTAACAAGATGAACTAAAATCTGTTTCCTTTTCTCATTTGGTTATACCTGAGAAGTCTTCTTCATATTAAACATCTGTTTCTTTCTTACCTTCCTCCTTCCATTTAGCCCCAAACTTCTTCCCCCTCCCATGAACTCAGTCAAAACGAAACAACAAATAGAGAAAACAAAAAGTGACTCTCCCCCACAAAAAATGACAGAAAATGTTAGAGGCTTAATGTAGTGACTCAGTTTTTCTCTATTACCTTTAAGTATATTTTCTTCTGATATTAAAATAGATCTACTAAATTATTTTAGTATTTGCCTGATATAACATTTTCTTATCATTTTACTTTCAACCTTTTTGAATCCTTATGTTGATGTGTCTTTTGTACATTGCATATAGTTGGATTTTATTTTTTTTGACCTGACAATCTGTTTTTTTAAGAACATGATGTATAATTTGCATGAAGTAATGTTCATAAAGTTTAAGTGTACTGCTGGATTGATTTTACAGAAGTATACCCTCACATAACTACTAACTAACTACCTTAAAACAGAATATTTCTATTGTCCCAGAAAGCTCCTTCCTGTCCACTCCCAGTCAACACTCCCCAAAGGTAACCAATATAGTGACTATCATGATTATAAAAAGCTTTTGTCAGTTATTGAACTTCCTATAAATGGTATCATATAATATGTATTCTTTGACATCTGGCTTCTTTTTGAATTTAAATTTTAATTTTTACTTGACAAAAAATAATTGTATATATTTATGAGATATAATGTGATGTTTTGAAATATGTATACATTGTGGAATGATTATATCAAGCTAATTAATATATGCATCACCTCACATACTTTTTTGTAGAGAATATTTAAAAATCTATTCTTGGGGCTGTGTGTGGTGGCTCATGCCTGTAATCCCAGCACTTTGGGAGGCTGAGGCAGGCGGATCTTTTGAGGTAAGGAGTTTGAGACCAGCCTGGCCAACATAGTGAAACCCTGTCTCTACTAAAAATACAAAAAAAAAAAAAAAAAAAAATTAGCTAAGTGTAGTGGTACACACCTGTAATTCCAGCTACTAGGGAGGTTGAGGCAGGACAATCGCTTGAACCCAGGAGACAGAGATTGTAGTGAGCTGAGATCACGCCACCACACTCCAGCCTGGGCGACAGAGTGAGACTCCATCTCAGAAAAGAAATCTATTATTTTAGCAATTTTGAAATATACATTAATAACTGTGGTCGCCTTATTGTGCAATAGACTTTGAAAAACATCTGGCTTCTTAAATTCAACATTAATGTGAGAGTTATCCACGTTTTTGCCTCGTAGTTCATTCTTTTTCATTGCTGTGAAGTATTTGTATGAATATATCACAGTTTGTCTATTCTCCCATTGACTGACCTTTGTGTTGTTTTGGTTTGGGGCTTTTTTTTTTTCTTTTTGAGACAGGATCGCACTCCAGTGCAGCAGTGCAATCGTAGTTCACTACAACCTCAGACTCCTGGGCTCAAGCAATTCTTCCCCGTCATCCTCCCGGGTCACTAGGGACTGCAGGTGCATGCCACAATTCTTGGCTAAATATATTTTTTTAACAGACAGAATCTTGATATATTGCCCAGGATGATCTCAAACTTCTGGACTTGAGCAATCCTCTTGCCTCTTGGGTATATCTTAAATATCCCCGAGGCTATGAATATTCTTGTATGTGCCTTAAAGTTGGACAAGAGCACTCATTTCTTTCAGGTATATACATAGGAGTGGCACTGTTGCATTATATGGTACACATATGATCTGCTTTAGTAAATGCTGGCACATGGATTTCCAATTGACACCTTCACCAGCAACCTATGAACATCCCAGTTACTTCACATTTTTACCAACACTTGGTATTGTCAGTCCTTTTATTTTTAACTATCTTGATGGATGTGTACTGGTATCTCAGCATGATTTTGATTTGCATGTTCTGATAGGTAATAAGTTGAACTCCTTGTAATATGCCTACTGGCCGTTTGTCCTCTATAGTGAAAGGTCTGAGTGTTTTACCCATTTTTTGAAAAGATAGGTAGTCTGTTTTTACCTGTTTTTTGAAAAGATAGGTAGCCCGTCTTTAAAAAAAATTAATTTGTAGGGTTTCTCTTAGTTCCAGATACAAGTCTTTTGTCATATATATACACGTATATATACACTATATGTAGTAAATGTCTTCTCTAAATCTGTGGCTTACCTTTTTACTGTCTTGATGCCTTTTGATGAACAGAAGCTTTTAATTTTTATGAAGTACAATCTGTCAATTTCTCCTTTCAAATTTACTGTTTTCTGTGTCCTAATGAAGGATTTTTGCTTGCCTGAAGGTCCTTAAGATATTACCCTATGCTTTATTAATTTATATTTCACATAATATCTAATCCATCTTAAATAAATTTTTGTGTGTAGTATGAAGCATAGATCTGATGATTCAGGACAATTTACTGAAAAGGCCATTCTTTCCCTCACTAAATTGCAGTGGATGCTTTGCTGTAATTTAGGTAATTGTTTATAAATTACTTGACTTCCTAATCTTTGTCTGTGTTTGCATCACTATTACATTTAAATATTGGAGTTTTAAAATAGGCCTTGAAAACTTGAGGGTGTATAATCTGCCAACTTTGTTCCTCTTTTCCCCCAAATTTGTCTGTACCTGTTTTAGATCTTTTGCATTTCCATATAATTTTTATATATAACTTTTCAATTTCTACACGAAGATATCCTTCTGGGCTTTTGATTTGGATTGCATTGAATCTTAGACCAATTTGTAGAGAATTGATATCTTAACAATATTCACTTTCAAAATCCATGCACATGATGTATCTCTCCATTTATCTAGGTCTTCGATTTCTTTCAGCAATGCTTCATAAGAGAGGTCTTAAACATCGTTCACTAGATTAATTATCGGATAGCTCATTTTTTATGCTATTGCAAATGATATTGTCTTTTAAAACATTTTCCCATTGTTTGCCATCATTTATTTATTTCAGTTGGGGTCTCATTTTGTCACCTAGGCTGGAGTTCAGTGGTGCAATCATGGCTCACTGCAGCCTCAACCTTCTGGGCTCAAGTAATCCTCCCACTTCAGCCTCCTGAGTAGCTGGGACCACAGGCATGTGCCACCATGCCTGGCTGAATCTAAACAAATTATTTGTAGAAACAGGGGTCTGTCTGTGTTGCCCAGGATTGTCTTGAACTCCTGGGCTTAAGCAGTCCTCCCCCTTGGATTCCTATAGTGTTGAGATTTCAGGCGTTAGCCATGACATCTTACCTGCTAGACATATGACTCATTCTTATGTGTTAAGCTCTATCCAGAGACTTTGTTAAATTTACTTAAATATTTTCTTTTTTTTTTCTCTTGAGATAGGGTATTGTTCTGTCACCCAGGCTGAAGTGCAGTGGCACGATCATAGCTCACTGCAGCCTTGAACCCCTGGGCTCAAGTGATCCTCCCACCTCAGCCTCTTGAGTAACTAGCACTATAAATGTGCACCACAATGCCGGGCTACTTTTTTATTTTTAAATTTTGTTGTGGAGATGAACGTCTCAATATATTTCCCAGGCTGATCTCAAGCTCCTGACCTCAAGTACTCCTCCTGCCTTGGCCTTTCGAAGTATTGGGATTACAGGTGTTAGCCAAAGTGCCCAACCTATTTAAACATTTATAATAATTTGTAGATTCTTTTGGATATTTTATATATATAATCATGTTATCCAAAATAGAGTTTAATTCTTTCTTTACAATCTTTATATCTTAAATTTAACTTTCTTGACTTATCAAACTGATTAGGGTTTCCAGTACAATTTCGAGAAATGGAAATACTGGTCACTTTTGTTTTGATTCTTATCTCAGGGGAAGAGTTCAATATCTCACCATAAAGTATGATGTCTGGTTTTTAAAAACAACCCTTATTAGATTAGAACATTTCTTTTCTGTTCCTAGTTTGGTATTTTTTTAAAAAAATCAAAAACAGATGTTGAATTTTATCATGTGCCACTTCTGCATCCATTGGTGGTTTTCCCCTTTATTCATCTAACATAATAAAATGCATTGGTTGACTTACAAATGTTAAACCAAGATTCCATTACTGGTATAAATCTCACTTAGTCATCATTTGTTTTATATATTACTGGATTAATGTAGCTAATATTTTGTTCAAGATTTTTGCATCTATGTTCATGACAGATATTGGCCTGACATTTTCCTTTCTTGCTATATTCTCATTCGGTTTTGGTTTCAGGGTTCTGTTGATCTCATCAAATATAGCTGGATCAGCTTTCTTTTCTAGTGTTTGCATGATATATATTCCCACCCTTTTTACTTTTGACTTTTCTATATCCTTTTATTTACTTTGAGTCTCTTTTAAGCAGCATGTATGTGTATTTTTTTTAATAGAAGAAACAGTCTGACAATTGTAGTATTTTAATTGGAGTGTTTAGTCCATTTGCATGTGATTTTTAAATATACTTGGTTTTATAGCTATCATTTTGCTATATATTCTCTATTTGTCCTGCCCTTTATTTTTCTTTTCTTGACTTCTGTTTTATTATTCAAGTATTTCTATTCCACTATTTTCTTCTCTATTGCTTTTTAATTATGCATTATTTTATAATTTTTTTTCTTGGTTATCTTAGGGATTATGAAAGGCATCCATGACTTATTCCAGTCCATCTTAAATTAGTATTTTTACTGTTTCCTGAACATGCAGTATATAACAGTTTCACCCCACTTACTGACCTCTCAACTTTTGTACAATTGTTATGTCTTTTATTTATGTTAAAAACCCTATAAGAGGTAAATTTTATGTTATATATATTTTGCTACAATAAAATATAGGAAATTGTTATTATCATTGTTTTAAACAGTTAGTGCTCTTTGTTTCTTCCTGCAGGTTCAGACTTCTATCTGTAATAAACTTCCCTCAGCACAAAGTCTCTTCTTCCATATTTCTTGTAGTGAGCATCTGCTAGTAAAAAAATTAACTTTTGTTTTTCTGAAAATATATTTCATTTTATTGAGGTGAAGTAATATAACATAAAATCAAACACTTGAAAGTGAAAAAATTCGGTCTTATTTTGTATATTCACAATGTTGATCAACCACCACCTCCATACACTTCCAAAATATTTTCATAATTTCAAAAGGAAACACTGTATTCATTAAGCAGTTACTCCTAATTTCCTCCTCCTTTCAGCTCCAAGTAACCACCAATCTGTTTTCTGTCTTTATGGGTTTACCTATACTGGATAGTTTATACAGTGGATCATATAATATATAACCTTTTATGTCTGGTCTCTTTTACTTAGTATAGGGTTTTCAAGGTTCATTCATGTTATATCAGTACATTACTTTTTATGACTGAATAATATTTCATTTTACAGCTATACGATGTTTTACTTATCCATTCATCTGTTGATGGACATTTGGATTGTTTCCATCTTTACTTATTGTGAATAGTGCTGCTATGACCATTCATGTACATGTCTTTGTTTAGTACTTGTTTTGAATTCTTTGGGGTATAGCATATAGTTTTATTTTATTGCAATATCTTTGATCTTGGTATCAGAGTAATAATGGCCTCTTAGAATAAGTTAGGAAGTGTCCCTAGCTGTACAGTTTTTTGGAGAGTTTGTGAAGGATTGATATTAATTATTCTTTAAAGATTTGGCAGACTTCACCAGTGAAGCCATCTGGTCCAGGGCTTTCTTTGAATTGAGAGGTTTTGATTGCTGATGATATCTCTGCTATTTTATAATAGAAAATTGCATCAGATTTTCGATTTCTTCTTTTTTTCCCCTTTCAGCTCAACTTTTTTGTTTTTTTTTTTTTTTGAGTCGGAGTCTCGCTGTGTCGCCCAGGCTGGAGTGCAGTGGCACCATCTCGGCTCACTGCAAGCTCCGCCTCCCGGGTTCACGCCATTCTCCTGCCTCAGCCTCCAGAGTAGCTGGGACTACAGGCGCCCGCCACCTCGCCCGGCTAGTTTTTTGTATTTTTAGTAGAGACGGGGTTTCACCATGTTAGCCAGGATGGTCTCGATCTCCTGACCTCGTGATCCTCCCGCCTCGGCCTCCCAAAGTGCTGGGATTACAGGCTTGAGCCACCGCGCCCGGCCCTCAACTTTTATTTATTTTTAATTTTTATGGGTTCATGGTAGGCATATATATTAATGGGGTACATGAGATGTTTTGATACAGGCATGCAATGAGAAATAAGCACATCATAGAGAATGTGATATCAATTCCCTCAAGCATTTATTCTTTGAGTTACAAATAATCAAATTATACTCTTAAGTTATTTTAAAATGTACAAATTAAGTTATTATTGACTATAGTCACCCTGTTATGCTATCAAATAGTAGGTCTTATTCATGCTTTCTATTTTTCTTAACACCCATTAACAATCCCCACCTCCCCCTTAACTCCCTACTACCCTTCCCAGCCTCCGGAAACCATCCTTCTACTCTCTATGTCCATGAGTCTGGTTGTTTTCAACTCCCTACTACCCTTCCCAGCCTCCGGAAACCATCCTTCTACTCTCTATGTCCATGAGTCTGGTTGTTTTCATTTTTAGATCCCACAAATAAGTGAGAACATGTGATGTTTGCCTTTCTGTGCCTGGCTTATTTCACATAACACAGTGATCTCCAGTTCCATCCATTTTGTTGCAAATGACTGGATTGCATTCTGTTTTATGGCTGAATAGTAATCCAAATCCATTGTGTATATGAACCACATTTTCTTCATCCATTCATCTGCTGATGGACACTTAGGTTACTTCCAAATCTTAGTTATTGTAAACAGCATAGGAGTGCTGCAAAAAGCATAGGAGTGCAGGTATCTCTTTGATATACTGATTTCCTTTCTTTTGAGTATATACCCGAAGTGAGATTGCTGGATCATATGGTAGCTCAACTTTCAGTTTTTTGAGGAACCTTCAAATTGTTCTCCATAGTGGTTGTACTAATTTACCAGCCCACCAACAGTGTATGAGGGTTCCCCTTTCTCTACATCCCTGCCAGCATTTGTTATTGCTTGTCTTTTGGATAAAACCCATTTTAACTGGGGTAAGATGACATCTAATTGTAGTTCCGATTTGTGTTTCTATGATGATGATCTATGATGCTGAGCACTTTTTCATATGCCTGTTTGCCATTTGTATGTCTTCTTTTAAGAAATTTCTATTTAAATCTTTTGCCCATTTTTGACAGATTGTTAGATTTTTTCCTATAGAGTTGTTTGAGCACCTTATATATTCTGGTTACTAATCCCTTGTCAGATAGGTAGTCTGCAAATATTTTTCTCCCATTCTGTGGGTTGACTCTTCATTTGGTTGATTGTTTCTTTCACTGTGCAGGGTTTTTTTTAACTTGATGTAATCCTAATTGTCCATTTTTGGTTTGGTTATCTGTGCTTGTGGGGTATTGTTCAGTAAATTTTTGCCCAGACCAATGTCCTGATTGGTCTGAGATTTTTTACCCAATTTTTAATCCTGGTCATTCAGGAGCATATTGTTTAATTTACATGTATTTATATAGTTTCTAAAATTACTCTTGTTATCAATTTCCAGTTTTATTTTATTGTGGTCTGAGAAGATGCTTGATCTTATTTCAATGTTTTGAAATGTTCTAAGGCTTGTTTTGTGACCTAGTATATCATCTATCCTTGAGAATGATCCATGTACTAAGGAAAGAATGTGTCTTCTGCAGCTGGTGGCTGAAATGTTCTGTAAATACCTACTAGGTTCATTTGGTCTATAGTACAGATTAAGTCCCATGTTTCTTTGTTGATTTTCAGTCTGGAGTTTTCTTCTAGCAAATTCACAGTTTGAGGTCTTAGAGTTAAGTCTTTGATCCATTTTGATTTGATTTTTTAAATGGCGATAGATGGGAGCCTAGTTTTGTTCTTCTGCATATTAATATCCAGTTTCCCCAGCATCATTTAGTGAAGATTATTTCTTTTCCCCAATGTATATTCTTGGAAAGTGTCAAAAATGAGCCCACTGTAGATATATGGATTTGTTTCTGGGTCCTCTATTCTGTTCCATTGGTCTATGTGTCTGTTTTTATGCTAGTACCATGCCATTTGGTTACTATAGCTTTGTAGTGTAATTTGAAGTCAGGTTATGTGATTCCTCCAGTTTTGTTCTTTTTCCTTATGATAGCTTTGGCTATTCTGGGTCTTTTGTGATTCTATATAAATTTTAGGATTGTTTTTCTATTTCTATTCATTCCATTCATTTTTCTGTTTCATATTTTTATGAAGAATGGTCATTGGTATTTTAATAGGGATTGCATTGAATCTGTAGATTGCTTTGAGTAGCATGGACATTTTAACAATATTGATTCTGGCCAGGGGCAGTGACTCATGCCGGTAATCCTAGCACTTTGGAAGGCCAAGGCAGGTGAATTGCTTGACCTCAGGAGTTTGAGACCAGCCTGGGCAACATGGTAAAATCCTGTCTCTACAAAAAATACAAAAACTAGCTTGGCGTGGTGGCTCATGCCTGCACTCCCAGGTACTTGGGGGGCTGAGGCAGGAGGATCACTTGAGTCCAGGAGGCGGAGATTGCAGTGAGCTGAGATCATGCCACTGCACTCCAGCCTAGGCAACAGAGTGAGACCCTGTCTCAAAAAACTAACAAATAAACAAACAAAATATTGATTCTTTCAATACATGAACATGGAATATTTTTTCATTTTTTTGTGTCCTCCTCAATTTCTTCTATCAGTGTTTTATGGTTTTCATTATGGAGATCTTTCACATCTTTGGTTAGCTTAATTCCTATGTATTTAATTTTATGTGTGGCTATTGAAAATGGGATTACTTTTTTATTTCTTTTTCACATTGTTCAGTGTTGGCATATAGAAATGCTACTGATTTTTGTATATTGATTTTGTATTCTGCAACTTTACTAAATTTGTTTATCAGTTCTAATCATTTTCTTGTGGAGTCTTTAGGTTTTCCAGATATAAGATCATATCATCTGCAAACAAGGATAATTTGACTTCTTCCTTTCCAATTTAGATGCCCTTTATATCTTTCTCTTATCTGATTGCTGTAGCTAGGACTTTCATTACTAGGTTGAATAACAGTGGTGACATTGGACATCTTTTTTTTTTGAGATAGAGTCTCGCTTTGTCACCCAGGCTGGAGTGCAGTGGCACGATCTTGGCTCACTGCAACCTCCACCTCCCGGGATCAAGCAATTCTCTGCCTCAGCCTCACGAGTAGCTGGGATTACAGGTGTCCACCACCACACCTGGCTAATTTTTATATTTTTAGTAGAGATGGAGTTTCACCATCTTGGCCAGGCTGGTCTTGAATTCCTGACCTCGTGATCCACCCACCTCAGCCTCCCAAAGTGCTGGGATTACAGGTGTGAGCCACTGGGCCCGGCCAACATTGGACATCTTTGTCATGTTCCAGATCTTAGAGGAAAGGCTTTCAGTTTTTCCCATTCAGTATAATACTAGCTGTGGGTCTGTTATATATGGCTTTAATTATGTTGAGTTATGTTCCTTCTATGGCCAGTTTTTTGATCATTTTATCATGAAGGGATGCTGAATTTTATTAAATGATTTTTCAGCATCAATTGAAATGACTATATGGTTTTTATCTTTCATTTTCTTGATATGATGTATCACATTCATTGATATGCATATGTTGAACCATTCTTGCATCCAAGAGATAAATTCTACTTGCTCATGGTGGATGATCTTTCCAGCCTATTGAATAATTCAGTTTGTTAGTATTTTGTTAAGGATTTTTGCATCAATATTTATCAGAGGTATTGGCCTGTAGTTTTATATTTTTGATGTGACTTTGTCTGGTTTTGGTATCAGGGTAATACTGGCCTCATAAAATGAGTTTGGAAGTATTCTCTCCTCTATTTTTCAGAATAGTTTGAATAGGATTGGTATTAGTTCTTCTTTAAATGTTTGCTAGAATTCAGTAGTGAAACCATAGGGTCCAGGCTTCTCTTTACTTGGAGAATTTTCATTACTGCTTCAATCTTGTTACTTGTTATTGGTCTGCTCAGGTTTTGGACATCTTCCTGGTTCAATCTTGGTAGGTTGCATGTGTCTAGGGATTTGCCCATTACTTTTAGGTTTTCCAATTTATTGGCATATAGTTGCTCATAGTAGCCACCAATGATCCTTTGAATTTTGGCAGTACCAGTTGTAATGTGTCCTTTTTCTTCCTGATTTTATTTATTTGGATCTTCTCTTTTTTCTTAGTCTGCATAAAGTTTGTCAATTTTATTTAACTTTTCAAAAAAGATCTTTTTGTTTCATGTATCTTTTGTATTCTTTTTTCATTTCATTTTCACTGATTTCTACTTTGATCTTTATTATTTCTTTGCTTCTGCCAATTTTGGGTTTGCTTTGCTCTTGCTTTTCTACTTATTTAAGATACATTGTTAGATTGTTTATTTAAAGTTTTCTCTCTTTTTTATGTAGGCACTTAAAGCTATAAACTTCCCTCTGAGTACTACTTTTGTTGTATTTCATGGGTTTTGGTGTGTTGTGTTTCCATTATCATTTGTTTCAGGAAGTTTTTCAATTTCCTTCTTAATTTCTTCATCGACTCCTGGTCATTCAGGAGCATATTGTTTAATTTACATGCATTTACATAGTTTCTAAAATTACTCTTGTTATCAATTTCCAGTTTTATTTTATTGTGATCTGAGAAGATGCTTGATATTATTTCAATGTTTTGAAATGTTCTAGGGCTTGTTTTGTGAGCTACTATATGATCTATCCTTGAGAATGATCCATGTACTGAGGAAAGAATGTGTATTCTGCAGCTGGTGGCTGAAATGTTCTGTAAATACCTACTAGGTTCATTTGGTCTATAGTACAGATTAAATCCCATTTTTTTTTGTTGATTTTCAGTCTGGAAGATCTGTCCAATGCCACCATGCCTGGGCTGATTTTTGTATTTTTAGTAGAGATGGGGGTTTCACCATGTTGGCCAGGCTGATCTTGAACTCCTGGCCTCTAGTGATCCACCCGACTCAGCCTCCCAAAGTGCTGGGATTACAGGCGTGAGACACCATGCCTGGCCAAGAATTTTTTTTTGGACAGCTAAAGAATTTTAGGTTTGTAAATTTATTTTTTTAGCAGTTTGATGGTGCCATACTGTTGTCTTCTGTCTACTGTCATTTCTCTAGAAAAGCTAAAAAAAAAAAAAAAAAAAAAAAAAAAAATCTATCATCGCTCCTTGGTAGGTAATGTTGGTTTTTTTCCCCCAGTCTAGCTACTTTTCAATTATTCTTTTCAATTTGAAAAGTTTGATTCTTGTGTATCTTGCAGTAGTTTTATTTGGATTTATCTTATTTGGGTTTCATAATGTTTCTTGTCTGTGGTTTCATGTCTTTCCTCGGTTTTGGAAAGTTTTTGGCCAGTATTTCTTCATATATTGCTTCTACCCACTGTCATTCTTCTCGCCTCTGACCCTGATTGCACATATATAAAATATTTTTAACATCTCCAATGCCCTCTTTCTGTATTTTTCATTTTTTTCTCTCTATAGGATTCAATATGGATATTTTCTACTACAGATGACCCTTAAACAACACAGGTTTGAACTGCATGGGCCCATATATACATGGATTTTCTTCTGTCTCTGCCACCCCTGAGACTGCAAGATCCACCCATCCTTTTCCTCCTCCTCAGTCTACTTAATATGAAGACGATGGTGAGAATGACGATCTTTATGATGATCAAATTCCACTTAATAAATAGTGAATATATTTTCCTTATGGTTTTCTTAATAACATTTGCTTTTCTCTAGCTTACTTTATTGTAAGAATTAAATATATAATATATAAACATGCAAAATATGTGTTGATCGAATGTTAATGTTACCAGTAAGGCTTCCAGTAAACAGTAGGCTATTAGCAGTTAAGTTTTGGGGGAGTCAAATTATACACATATTTTCAACTGCACGAGGAACTGGCACCCCATCCCTTGCATTGTTCAAGGTCAACTGTAATGTCTTTTAGTTCACTAATCTTCTGCTCGCTGTGCCTAATTTGTTGATAAGTCCATTTAGTTAATTTTAAATTACACTTCTAGAATTCTCATTATACCCTTTTTAAAAATTATGGTAAAAATGTAACAAAAATCTCCATCTTCCTGTAATCCCAGCCCTTTGGGAGGCCAAGGTGGTTGGATCACCTGAGGTCAGGAGTTCGAGACCAGCCTGACCAACATGGTAAAACCCCATCTCTACTAAAAATACAAAAATTAGCCAGGCGTGATGGCGGGCGCCTGTAATCCCAGCAACTTGAGAGGTGGAGGCAGGAGGCAGGAGAATCGCTTGAACCTGGGAGGCGGAGGTTGTGGTGAGCTGAGATCGCACCACTGCACTCCAACCTGGGTGACAGAGTGAGACTCTGTCTCAAAAAAAAATTTAAAAAAAATTTCCATCTTAACCATTTTGAGTGAATAGTATAGTAGTGTTAACTATTTACATTGTTGAGCAATGGGTGTCTAGAATTTTTTTTATCTTGCAAAACGTTATATTAATTGAATAACAACTCACCATTTCCATCTCCCCTCAGCGCCTGGCATCCACGATTGTATTGGAAAACAGAAATGCTTTCTGTTTCTAAGAGTTTGACTATTTTGATACCACATACAAGTGGACTCATGAGGTATTTGTCCTTTTGTGACTGGCTTATTTCACTTGGAATAATGTCTTCAAGGTTCATCTACATTGTAGACTATGACAAGATTTCCTTATTTTAAATTTTAAACTAATTTTATTTATCTTTTTTATTTCCACAGGTTTTTGGGGGGACAGGTGGTGTTTGGTTACACAAGTAAGTTCTTTAGTGGTGATTTGTGAGATTTTGTTGTGCCCATCACCCGAGCAGTATACACTGAACCCAATTTATAGCCTTTTATCCCTCACCTCCTCCCACCCTTTCCCCGAAGTCCCCAAAGTCCGTTGTATCATTCTTATGCCTTTGCATCTTCATAGCTTAGCTCCCACTTATGAGTGAGAACACATGGTGTTTAGTTTTCCATTCCTGAGTTATTTCAATTAGAATAATGGTCTCCAATTCCAACCAGGTTGCTGCAAATGCCATTATTTTTTCCCTTTTTATGGCTGAATAGTATTCCATGGTGCATATATATATATATATATATATATATCACAATTTCTTTATCCACTCATTGATTGATGGGCATTTGGACTGGTTCCATATTTTTGCAATTGCGATTGTGCTGCTATAAACATGCATGTGCAAGTATCTTTTTCGTATAATGACTTCTTTCCCTCTGTGTAGATACTCAGTAGTGGGATTGCCAGATCAAATGGTAGTTCTACTTTTATTTCCTTGTATGTATATACTGCATTTTCTTTATCCATTCATCTGCAGATAAACATTTAGGTTGCTTCTACCTCTTGGCCGTTGTAAATAATGTTAACATGAACATGGGTGTGCAAATACCTCTTTGGCATCCTGCTTTCAAATCTTTTGGATATGTAATCAGAAATGGGATTGCTGGGTCATGTGGTAATTCTACTATCAATTTTTTGGGAACCACTACACTCTTTTCCACAGCAACTGCACCATTCTACATTCCCACAAGCAGTGCACAAGGATTCCAATTTCTCTTCATCTCTGTCAACACTTCTTATTTTCTGGCTTTTAGATAATGGTCGTCTTAATAGGTGTGGGACATCTCATTTTGCTTTTGATTTGCATTTCTGTAATGATTAATGCGATCGAGCATCTTTTCATTTGCTTTTTAGCCATTTGTTTATCTTCTTCGGATAAATGTCTATTCAAGTATTTTGTCCATTTTTAAATTGGATTTTTTGTTGTTGTTGCTAAGCTGTAGTTCTTTATATATTCTGGATATTAACTCCTTATCAGATATATGGTTTGCAAATATTTTCTCCAATTTTATGGATTGCCTTTCTCCGCTGCTGGCTGTCTTTTCTGCTCTGTAGAAGTTTCTTAAGGTTGATGTATTCCCTTTTGTCTATTTTTGCTTTTGTTTCCTGTGCGTGTGGTATGCATATTGGAGAAATCATTGCTAATCCAATGTAATGAAGCTTTTCACCCATGTTTTCTTCTAGGAGTCTCAGTTTCAGGTCTTATATTTATGTGCTTAATCCATTTTGAGTTAATTTTGTATATGGTTTAAGGTAAGTGTCCAACTTTATTCTTTTGTATTTGTGATATCCAGCTGAAGAAACTATCCTCTCCCCATTTTGAAGCCTTGGCACTTTTGTTGAAGATTCTTTGACCATATATGTGAAGATTTATTTCTGGGTTCTCTCTTCAGTTTCATTGGTCTATATGTCTGTCTTTATGCTACTACATACTGTTTTGATTACTGTAAACTTATAATATGTTTTGATGTCAGGAAGTGTGAGGCTGCCAGTTTTCTTCCTTCCTTCCTTCCTTCCTTCCTTCCTTCCTTCCTTCCTTCCTTCCTTCCTTCCTTCCTTCCTTCCTTCCCTCCCTCCCTCCCTCCCTCCCTCCCTCCCTCCCTCCGTCCCTCCCTCCCTCCCTCCCTTCTCTCTCTCTCTCTCTCTCTCTCTCTTTCTTTCTTTCTTTCTTTCTCTTTCTTCTTTCTTTTTTTTTTTTTTTGAGACGGAGTCTCGCTCTGCCGCCCAGGCTGGAGTGCAGTGGCGGGATCTCAGCCCACCGCAAGCTCCGCCTCCCGGGTTCACGCCATTCTCCTGCCTCAGCCTCCCGAGCAGCTGGGACTACAGGCGCCCGCCACCTCGCTCGGCTAGTTTTTTGTATTTTTTAGTCGAGACGGGGTTTCACGGTGTTACCCAGGATGGTCTCGATCTCCTGACCTCGTGATCTGCCCGTCTTGGCCTCCCAAAGTGCTGGGATTACAGGCTTGAGCCACCGCGCCCGGCCTCTTTTTTTTTTTTTTTTTTAAAGATTGCTTTGGCTATTTATAGTTCTTTGAGATTCCATATGAATTTTAGGATTTTTATTCCATTTCTGAAGAAAAATGCCATTGGGATTTTGACAGGGATTGCATTCATCTGTAGATCACTTTGAATAGTATGGACATCTTAACAGTACTAAGTCTTCCAATGCATGAACATGGCATGTCTTCCCATTTATTTATGTTTTTAACATTTTTTACTGCAATATTTTGTACTTTTTGGTGTACAAATCTTTTGCCTGTTTGGATGAGGTTATTTCTAAGTAATTTATCCTTTTTGATGATACTGTAAATAACAATTTTTCTTAATTTTCTTTTTGGATTGTTCATTTTTAATGTATAGAAATGGAACTGATTATGTGTTGATTTTGTATCCTGCAACTTTGCTGAATCTGTTTATTAGTTCTAACAATTGTTTTGTAAATGACATAGTTCTGGTTTCCTACATACAAGACCATGTCATCTGTGTACAAAGAAAATTTCACTTCCTCCTTTCCTGTTTGGATACCTTTTATTTCTTTTTATTGTCTGATTGTTGTGGTTAGGACTTCCAGTACTATGTTGAATAGAAATAACTAGAGTGGGCATCCTTGCATTGTTCCTCATCTTAGAAAAAAAGCTTTCAGTTTTCCATCATTGAGTATGACGTTAGTTGTGGGCTTTTCATATATGAGTTTTATTATGTTGAAGTAAGTTTCTTCTATTCCTAGTTTGTTAATTGTTTTTGTATTATAAAAGCGTATTGACTTTTGTCAAATACTTTATCTGAATCAATTGAGATAATCATGTAGTTTTTCCTTTATTCTGTTAATGTGGTGTGTTGCATTGATTTTTGTATGTTGAAGCTTCCTTGCATTCCAGAAATAAATCCCACTTGTTCATTATGTATAATCCTTTTACTGTGCTGTTGGGTTTGGTTTGCTAGTATTTTTTGGTGAAGATTTTTGCATCAGTATTCATCAGGGATGTTAATCTATAGTTTTTGTTTCCTGTTGTATCTTTGATTTTGGTTATCAGGATAATGCTGGCCTCATAGAATGAGTTTGGAAGTGTTACCTCTTCAGTTTTTGGGAAGAATTTGAGAAGAATTGATGTGTATTATTCGCTAAAGGTTTGGTAGAATTCACCAGTGAATTCACCTCTGGGCAATTTTGTTGCTTTTGTTGGAAAGTTTTCGGTTATGATTCAATATTCTTATTAGCTATAGGTCTGTTCAGGTTTTTTATTTTTTAATTATTCAGTTTTGATAGGCTGTATATTTCTAGAAATTTATCAATTTCTTCCAGGTTACCCAATTTTGTATAACAGTTCATCATAATCTCTTACAACCCTTTTTCATTTCGGTGATATCAGTTGTAATGTCCTTCTTTCATTTCTGGTTTTTGTTATTTGAGTCTTGTCAGTTTTTTATTAGTCTAGAGAATAGCTTATTGATTCTATTAATCTCTTCAAAAAATATCTCTTATTTTTGATTCTTTTCTATTGGTTTTCTATTCTCTCTTTTGTTTATTTCTGCTCTAATTTTTATACATTTCTTCTGCTAACTTTATGTTTAGTTTGTTCTTTGTTTTCCAGTGTCTTAAGGTATAAAGTTATGTTGTTGATTTGAGATTTTTCTTCTGCTTGTGTAGGTGTTTACTGCTATCAACTTTCCTCTTGGTACTGGTTTTACTGCATTCTACACGTTTTGATATATTGTGTTTCCATTTTCATTTGTCAAAAATATTTTCTAATTTCCCTTGTGATTGCTTCTTTCGCCTATTGGTTGTTCAAGAGCGTATTGTTTAATTTCCACATATTTGGAATTTTCCAGTTTTCTTGTTGCTATTGGTTTCTAGTTTCATTCCATTGTGGTCACAAAGGATACTTGGTTTGATTTCAAACTTCTTACATTTGTTAAGACTTGTTTTGTGACTAACATATGCTCTTTCCAGGAGAATGTTGTGTGTGTGTTTGAAAAGAATATGTATTTTACTGTTGTTGAGGAGAATGTTTTGTATATGTCTCTTAGGTCTATTAGGTTTTGTATATGTCTATTATACAATATTTTGTATATGTCTATTAGGTCTATTAGGTTTGTAGTGTTGTCCAAGTTCTCTATTTTCTTATTGATTTTCTGTCTAGTTAATCTATCCCTTGTTGAAAGCGGGGTATTAAAATCTCCTACTATTATTATGTTACTATGTATTTCTC
Organism: Rhinopithecus roxellana; assembly: GCF_007565055.1. Lineage (NCBI taxonomy): Eukaryota > Metazoa > Chordata > Mammalia > Primates > Cercopithecidae > Rhinopithecus > Rhinopithecus roxellana. The sequence continues at coordinate 96,515,647 of NC_044555.1, read as the reverse complement.
CCTTCAATTCTGCCAATGTTTTCTTCTTATACGTGGATGGACAGGTACATACATATTAAAATTGTTATATCTTCCTGGTGAATTGACCCTTCTGTCACTATATAATGTCCTTTTTTTTCTTGTGATGGTTTTTGAATTATAGTCTATTCTATCTGTTATAAGTATGACCACCCCTGCTCTCTTTTGGTTACTATTTTTATGGAATACCCTTTTTTCATTCTTTCACATTCAGAGAGAATATAGATGGATCTTTTATGTTTTTTATATTCACCCAGCCAATATATGTCTTTTGATTGGGAAGTTCAATTCCTTTACATTTAAAGTGGTTACTTGATAGGAAAGGACTTATTATTGCCATTTTTGTGAATTGTTTTCTGTGTGTCTTGTAGTTATATTGCCATTTTGTGAATTGTTTTCTGCGCTTCTTGTAGTTATTTTGCCTTGCATTTTCTCTCTTGCTCCATCCTTTGCGTTTTGTTGATTTTTTTATACTGACATGCTTTGATTCCTTTCTCTTGTCTTTTCTTTGTGGTTACCATGGGGATTGCATAAAACATAGTTATGGCAATCTATTTTAAACTGATGACAACTTAATTTCAGTTCTATACAAAAAATCTATTCCTTTATATGCCAAACCATGTGACGCTCTATTCTCTTTGGTTACACCATTTCCTCTCTCTGAGTTGCTCTCCTCTTTAAACTCTGTTAAAATCCTATCTATCTGTATTGATCATGGTCCTTTGTTAGCAAGTAACAGAACTGACCTTGGCTGTGGTATGTAGACTGCAGATGCTCATACATAATAATATTCTCCTCTTTTGTTTGGACACCCATCTAGACTACATTTCCCTGTCTACCTTGCACCAAGGTATGGTCATGTATCTAAGTTCTGGGCAATGGAATGTGAGCAGAAGTGATATGTGCCATTTTCCATAAAAATCTCCCACATTTTATCCTGCCAGTTGAATGCAGAGGACTTCTAAGACCTGGAAGAGAGGAGAGCCAAAGAATGGAAAGAGCTTGGGTCCCTGAGTAGACCCACTCTGGGTAGGACATGAATGGGAAATAGACATATTTTAAAGCCACTGAAATTTGGCAGTTGATGTATTACTTACCCGAATTAATACACTGGCTAGTCAAGGAATTTATTTGGAAGACAATGAGTTAGCTTGCAGAAGGAATAATTGAACCAGCAGGTCTCAAAAAAGATGGAAATCATGACATCATCCAGGATCTATGTGGAGGGACCTAATGAGCTACTTTTCCAGGTGCATTAGACCCTTATCCCATTGCTAATGAAGACATGCCCAAGACTGGGTAATTTATTAAGAGGTTAAATTAAGTCACAGTTCCACATGGCTGGGGAGGCCTCAGGTAACTTACAATCATGGCAGAAGCCACCTCTTCACAGGGTGGCAGGAGAGAGAATGAGTGCCAGCAGGGGAAATACCAGATGCTTATAAAACCATCAGCTCTCATGAGAGTCACTCATTATCATGAGAACAGCATGGGGAAAACAACCCCCATGATCCAATTACTTCCACCTGGTCCTGCCCTTGACATGAAGAAATTATTACAATTCAAGATTGGAATTTGGGTGGGGACACAGAGGCAAACCATATCACCAGGGCACCATTGGCACTATGAATCAGCTCTGTTTTTCATCTTTGCATTGCTTAGCTCAAGATTCAAATTCTTAGGCAAATCCAATTGACTTGGTTTGGACCTAGTGCCCACCACTTTCTTGGTCAGAGGAGGGCAGGGCATATTGATTGGCAGTCCCCGGATGCTACACGCCATGGGGGAAGGGAGTCTTCCAGAGGGAATAACATAACTGGTACTCAGAATATCATACAAAGTAGTGGTGAACCTTAGACTTTATGTGGCCCACTATTGAATTATTAATTTCATTTATTGTATTCTTCATTTTCAGAATTTCCATTTGATTCTTTTTATAGATTCTAGTTTTCTGGTGAAATTCTCCACATTGCTTTTCATTTTCTTGAATATTTATAGTCCATGTCATATAACTGCAATAACTTGGTCATTAAGTCTGTTTCTGTTGCCTGCTTTTTTTTTTTTTTTTTTTTCTTCTTGGTGCTGTTTCTTGGTATATTAGTTAGGGTTTCACTGAGTGCCAGACTTTGTGCCTAAAAAAGGATATAGACTCTAGATGATCTTATGTGCTCCAGAGAGGATTCACCCTATATTTTGCCAGGCAGCAGAAGGGCAAATTGTCTTAATCTTTTCAGCCACTGAGCTGACGTGAGGCTGGTTTGCAGTGTTTGCTAGACTCAACCTATTTCTAGTTTACTCCATTGCTAGGATGTAGCTCTCCAGGGATCCCAAATGAAAACCAGGGATAGATGTTTCCCAGGGACACTCCTCCTTGAGAAGTTCTGAACTCCAAATTTTGTATCTTCAGCTCTGTGAATCTTCCCGAAACTCCGCTCTACTTTTTAGCCGACTCTGCAGGGCTTACAATCTTTTGCCCTGCGCAACTTAATTGGCAATTTCCTGGAGTGGAAAAGTTGTGCTAAGTGTCAGGCTCACTTTCCTGTGCTGCTTCTCTCTGCAGTTTCATGGCTGTTCAAATCCTGGCTGGCCTTGGCAGACCTTAAACTTCAATTTTGTACTCCGAGTCCTGTGATATTACCTAAAGCTCTGTTGACTTCTCTGCCTCATAGGAGCCACCCTCTACCCAGTTTCTGGACCAAGAATTGAGAAATACCCTAAGGGAAAAACAACATGCAGAAAGTTGAGCTGATTTTGATGAACTTCCCTTCTTTCTCGGTTCTTACCTCTCAAGGCCTGGCTCTCTGATGCTTTCAAAAAGGAACTTTTTGGGGAGTATTTCACCTGATTTTTTCTAGTTGTTCTCAGCAACAGCATTAGTTTGCTACAAGTTGCTCTATCTTAAAACAGAAGTCCCTTGTGTGGCAAAATATTTTAATAAGTATTGGGCCTCCAAGAATTTTCTTGTATATTTATTTTATTTATGAGATTGATAACTGGATGAGAAACCACCTGTTTGCACCACCTCATATATATAATGTTTAATGGTGATAATGATGACAGTGTGTGTACCAGTCAGGGTTCAGGGCAGAAAACAGAAACCACTGTTAAGTTTCTTAAGCAGAAAGGAATGTGCTTGCCTCTTTAATTACAAAAAATGGAATTATACAGACCATTTCCTTAAATGTATCATGGCATACTTTCAGATCAATAAATGGACAACCTTTTCTTTTTAAAAAAAATTTTTGAATTTTTTAGTTTGATTTATAGTATTATGCAGCATGGATGTTCCGTAATGAATGTAACCACTCCCTCATTGGTGGGCATTCAGGGTTTCCTGAGGTTGTTTTCTGCCACTAAAATAACACTGCAATAAATATCTTTGTGACAATGCATGCTAATGCTTTTATTTCCGTGCAAGAGAATTTTCCAAGTACAATTGCTAGGTCAAAGTGTATATATATATTTATATTGTAATATATACAGTTAGATCATGTTCCAAAATGTTCCTAACAATTTACAGGAAGGAATTTAAAACAGGGTACTGAGTACTTATAAGATTGCTGGAAGGTCTACAGGTCTATTTCACAAGCGTAGTTCCAGAAAAATACGGAACTGAAACTTTAAGGGAATTACTACCTTTGATGTCACCTGTAGAGCTCTGCCAGAATCAAGAACCTGCTATTTTCTCGTTTGCAGCAGCTGCAGCTGTTTCCGAATACCTAGGGAGCTAGATGAAGAGCATCCAATAGCTGTGACCCCGTGATTAGAAACCAGATCAGGATGCTGCTATTGTTGACTTTGGTGGGGATAGCACATCACTTCCTCTTGATACCTAGGAAGGTGGAAAATGAACACTGCAGAAAACCTCATGTATACAGATAGTTTTTCAGCCCACTTTTAACTGCCAAACTTCATATAAGTGCATCTACTTGGTGACATCTAATACACATGCAAAATCTTGGGTACAGAAGATTCCGGGGTGGAACGGAAGTGAAGCAAGCCAATCCATAGTATTAGCACAGTTTATAAGCACTATATAGTATTATTAACTACCTGCTTCTGCATAAGACTGTGCGAAAACACTAATTTTGGGGAATCCTCTGTCTACCATTGGACCTTAGAAGCAGGGAAAGAGACAAAGAGAAGATTCACAAAGCAGAAAATGTGTATGACTTATAAAATTACGAGAAAATAATTTTAAAATAACTCAATAGTAATAGAAAAATAGATGTTAACACCAAACATCTGTTTCTGGCCTATACAATTGACAAATGTAAATTTGAGACAACCTGCAGCTGGTGACAGGGCAATAAAATGGACACTTTTATTGACCATTGGTGAGAGCATAAATTGGTCCAAATATTTTGGAAAGTAATTGGACAATACATGTTAAGCACCATTACTGATATTCATACACTCTGACTCAGTAATTTTACTTCTGGGAATCTATCCTAAATTAATAATCCTAATATACTGAAAAGAGGTTTATATTTAACGATATGCATTGTAGCATCATTTATAATAGGGAAAATTTGGAAACTACCTAAATATATAATACTAGAGGAATGATTGAGTACATTTTGGAACATATATAAAATTTAATATTCTGTAGCCATAAAATAATGCATAAGTGAAATGATAATAATGTTAACCACATTATTTTATTTTAATCCATTGAGCACTACAAGGACAATACCTAAGGCCTATGAACTTCCCAAGGATCTGCCAAAGGGGTTTGAAGCTTGACAAAAGCTATTGGCTTCAAAATATGAAGATAACTGCAAAATCAAAGTCTATAAATGTTTAAGTGTCAAAAAATGTAACTCATCATTTTTATAGATTATTACATTTTGTGTTCAGAACAATTTTGACACATTGGGAAAATGGTTGGTTAGATTGTATCAGTTTGTAAGAATTCTTTAGTATATATAATCTCTGCTAAGAAGCATAACTGATAATAAATTTCAAAGGCAAAATTTTAAAATCGTCTCAAATTTTTAGCAAAAAATATACTTATTTAACATAGGATACGGGGTGTGTACATGTCAAAGTATATGTGATAAAATGTAGATTAGAGCTTCTAAAAACAAGAGTGCCATGGGATTAGCATGGTCTAAAGAAATGCCATGTTTTGAGCACCCACTGTGTGTGACACTTAATATACATCATTCTTTTTAATCCCCACAACAGTGCTGGGAAATAGTTCTGTTTATCATAATTTCTTTCATTTGAGGAAACCTAAGGCTTTAGGAAAATTAAGTAATTAACCTCAGGTCACACAGCTAGGGAATATGGAAATGGGGTTTGAAGGCAAGTCAGTTTGACTCCAAATCCTGTGCCCTTAGTGAGAACATAGGTATGTTTTAATGTCAAATTAAAAAAAAAAGTTTACAAAATTGTATACCTGGTTTGAGTATAACCTTGGAAAAATACAGGATTCAAGACAAACAAAAATTTTTTTCTGGTTTCTACTGTTCTGAATTTTCTAACATATTTTTACAACAATCCGGCAACCTGTATTAATTTCTTAAAAAATTGATCTTAGAGGAGTTTGATAATAGTGGTAAAATATTGACATCTTGCGGCTATAGGGTGTCATTACAACCTTGGTTTTACTTTCAGTGTGGGAGCTGACTACTAGAGGGCAGCACTGAGATCTATTCGGGTCACGTTTTCTGGGCTGAATGTGGCAGAAAGCTGGGTCACCTCTCCACTCAAAACTGAAGAAAAGCAAACTCATTTATAATGCCACAAACACACACATATGTAAACAGAATAACGTATACTGTAAATATGCAAGCGTAATACACTTCAATAACTTCTTTGCATCCTGAAGCAGTATAGCAAAGTTACTCAGCGTCAGGCCCTGGAACCATGCTACCTGAATTTGCATCATGGCTCCACCATTTATCAGCTGTGTGACTTTGGCCAAAGCACATAAACTTCCTGTGCTTTATTTTTTTTTCTCTATCTGTAAAGTGAGAATAAGAATTTTCCCTACCTCTTAGGGATGGTGTGAGAAATAAATGAAGTAATGCTAACAGTGCCAGTTGAAAGGAGCTCAAAAACCGGAAATTATCATTTTGCCTGTTGCCCAAAGCTATTCTACTTTTATGAAACAATATATGTCTTGCTGAGTGCTATAAGTATTTGTTGAGTACTATAAGCAGACAGAAAATTTTGTTATTACTACTGAATTAGAAAAATAACTTTCTGTCAGGTAGGGTTAGGTGCAAAATCTAAAGGAAGGTCGAGAACCACATTTCAGAGCCCTCACTGGAATGAAGCAAAATGTGTAAGTTTGCCTAACATCCTTTCTTGTAGTTTCTCTCTCTAATTCTAATTTGTCTTCGTCCATCACCTCCCTTGTTCCCCAGGTTCTCACTTTCCCCAGGACAAAGAGCTACTTGTCCAAGCCTTATTCTGGATGATTAACTAGAAGCACACCATTCTGAATCATTTTTATACCTCATGTCCCGGCCCTGCATCTTAGTCTCCAAAGGAATACAAGGATCCATTTCCCATGATGTGTGTAATTAGGAGTTCCCTGTAGTGTTTAGTAGTAATATATATTAAATGTAAAAGGGCTACATTTTTTTTTTCTTTGCAGCTAATGTTAAGAGGAAAGCTAAAGGGAAGTGACTGGCTTCACAGTTTTGTGGAGGGAGAGGGTGCTATTTTGGATTCTTTCATTCCATGGCACCTGAGGAAGTAAAGATCATCCAGAGAAGATGAAAATTTTGTAAATTGTTAGGCTTCGATATTGGAAACATAGAGAGGAACTGATACGAGTTCCAACAACATCTAGTAGAATCCATGAACATTCTGGTGCTGTGAGTCTGTGAGAACACTAAGGTCAATACTTAATCATACAGTGTGCTGATGTTTCTGATAGCAGTTCTAAAAGGTGTGTAGGAATAATTCTTAAGTTTGTACTTGCAAATGGATTTGAAGTATCTGTATAATTTTAGATTCATGAGGACCCCAAATGGTTTTAGATTTCTGTTCTAAAATCATCTTTAATTATACTGTAACTAAAACTTAGAGATCCAATGGGAATTTTTGAGTTTATGGATAAATCCAATGAGCCCCATACTGTGATTAAGAGGCAGTGGTTAAGAGCTCTGACTCTAAAGTTAGATTACTTATTTTCACAGATGGCTTCACCACAAACTAGCTGTATGCCCTTGGGCAAGTTACTTAATCTCTTTGTGCCTCAGTTTTTCATCTACAAAATGTGGATGATAATAATACCTACCCCATAGGACAGTTGTGATGATCCATTGAGTCAGTATATGTAAAGCCCATACAGCAACAAGTGTTTGTGGAACTCTTAATCAAAAGAAGCAAATTCACTTTAGAGATTTTATTTATGTGCCAATTCCCAGCTACTTCTACCTATAAATTTAGAATGTTATCTCTATTCAGGATTTTGGAACATTCCTTGAATGATAGTCCCTTGAACATCCTAGTCCTCATCAGAACCTTCTCATAAAATCCATGCTGGAGTTGCTCATGGCACCATGCAGCAGTAGATAGAGAATGCTAACTGGGGCCCTCACTTGCACCAGTATTCCCATCAGGTCACCTGAAATTCTACAATTAGGGCTTGTTTCCTTTGGGTAGTCATGGTGTGTTTCTGGAGACCCTGTTAGAGTGCAAGCAGTCTCTGGAGGGATAACACAAAGGTGCATTAGTGGAATACATCAAGGATAGACGTGAGCTTTCTTGGAGCCAAATAGTCTTGCATTTAAATTTTCTGGCTCTATTACCTACTAGAATTAGAGTGTCTGAGTTCAAATTCTGTCTTTACTGACCAGTGGCTGTGTGATTTTTGGTAAGTTACTTTAACCTCTCTGGACATCTGGGAATTCAAATAGTATCTATCTCATGGGGTCACTGTGAAGATCCAAGGAGACAGGGCTTCCAAAAATGCCTGTCACATCATCGGCACTCAGTAAGTATGATTATTGCCTAATTTATCTCAGTCTTGGCATCCTCATTTATAAAATGGAAAGAATGGGTAATATCTACCTTCATGGTTATTGTGAATATAATGTAAGATAATGTACATATAAAATACCTGTCATACTTTAATAAAAATATTGATGGATAATAACAAGTGTTGGTAAGAATGTAGGTAAAAAACCCTCATATATTGCTGGTTGGAATGAAAAATGGTGCATACACTTTGGAAAACAGTTTGCTAATTCAAAAAATGTTAAACATAGAGTTATTATATGATCCAGCAATTCCCTGGGTATATGCCAAAGAGAAATAAAAACAATATGTCCATATAGAAACTTTTACACAAAGGTAATAAAAGCAGTATTCACAATAGCCCAAGGTGAAAACAACCCAAATTTCCACCAACTGATAGTGTGGTATATCCAAAAAAGTAGAATATTATTTGGCCACAAAAGAAATGAAGTACTGATGAGTTGATGGGTGCAGCACACCAACATGGCACAAGTATACATATGTAACAAACCTGCACGTTATGCACATGTACCCTAGAACTTAAAGTATATATATAAAAAAAGAAATGAAGTACTGATACATGCTAGAACATGCATGAACCTTGAAAACGGTATGCTAAGTGAAAGAAGCCACTCACAAAAGATCACATATTGTATGATTCCATTTACATGAAATGTTCAGAATAGGAAAATCCATAGAGAAAGTAAATTAGTGGTGGCCTGGGGCTAGGAGGAGGAGAGAAATGGGGAGTGACTTTTAAACAAGAATAGAATTTCTTTGTGGGGATAATGAAAATGTTGCACAAGTGTTTGAATATACTTAAAAGACCCCTAAATTGTATACTTTTGTGGTAGATAAATTATATCTCAATGCAACTATTATTTAAAAACATTTCTCGTTTAATAGAAGTCATTTTTAGGCCTTAACATCCCAGTTCTCACATTGGGAATCCAGAACAGGGCCCTGAGTGAATGATGCCCAGGACAGAGAGGAACTTATTAAGGAAAAGGAATACATCTAAAGTATGGGGGAAATGATGTCTCTGTACAAAGGTGTAGAGGGAAGTAGGGAATCTCTCTTGGAAGGAAAGGCAGTGAAGGCACTTAAGGGGAATAGGAGAAGGAGACAAAATTCACCTGCTTTGAATTTTGCAGGGAGCCAGCCTGGATCACCTTTTATATGCTGGGCTGGAATCACAGCTGATGAATGTTTTGGCATTTAGAACTGTCCTGGAGAAAGGGCGATTGGTGGTTATTAGACAGAATGGAAAAAGGAAGAACAGAGGCAAAATCTGAGAGTTTGTGTCTGACTTTGAAAGGTAAAAGAAGGCAGTAGTCTGTGGAGGACATATTTATCCAGAGGACTCTAATTGTTAATCTCTGGGTCATTGCATTTAGGTCAGCACTAACTCTGCTACAGGTGGGATCAATTTAAAGGATTAGAAGTGTCACTCTAAATCCTAATCCAAGTCTTGGTCTGCAGATGCTGAAGAGTGATTTTCAAAACGTTTACTAATGCTTTCAATTATTTACCCCATTAATGGAATTTATCAACAGACTGGAGTCCTTGACAGGATTGTGAATGCATAGAGGATGCAAAGAAATGGGCACACTGAGGTAGCTATGCCAGTGGTCTGCATGTGCAGGCAGTAAACTGAAGACATTTGAGCGGTGAATTACTTGGTGAGTAGTTGACAGTCCTTGTTTATAAGAAAGATTGTAATGGGGGAAATAAAACACAGCCGACCTGGGAGCTGAGACTCTGATTGAGATACATTAGTTTTACTGCAATATGTAGTAAAAAAAAAAAAAAAAAAAAAAAAAAAAAAATTAAAGAGTGAAGGAAAGACGGGTTAAAGAGAGCCTTCGAGATACTTTAAGTCAAGATTTGAGCTCAAAGGCTCTCATCCAAGCTTTCGTTTTGTCTCATGATTCCTTTTTATTTCTTCCTGATGTTGTCTTATACAAGCTGTTAACTTGATTCAGGCTGTAACTAGAAAGACAAATCAATCTTTCATAGAAGTCTCGGCTTGACAAGCTAGTATGAGGAACCATTTCCCTCAGAGCTATTTGTCATAGTCTTTCTTTGTACATGTTTAAAGAACAGTGGTTTTCTGTGTGAAGCCAGGCTTCCCACCAGATTGTGAAAACTACCTGAAATGAAATTACACGTCCCTATGCTCTAGCCGCTTTCCATAGAAGCCTGATCCCGTGCAGGTGTTCATACCTGAGTAACCTAGGCAATGGCCCCAGAACAACTGTGGGTCACTAGTATTCTATTTCCAAAATTTCATACCTTCAAACTTTGTTTTAGTTATATCCACATTTCCCATTAACCCCAGGAAAGCCTTTAGTGAGCTAGTTTTTTTCCTTAAACTGAAATCAGCAGGTGGAGGTTTAAGGCATCCTCCCCCTATCTTGCCCCTTTCTTTCCCTCCCTCCCTCCCTTCCTTCCTTCCCTCCCTCCCTCCATTCCTCCCTCTTCTTTCCTTCCTTCTTTCTCTTCTTCCCTCCTTCCCTCCCCCTTCCTCCCCCTTCCTCTTTTCCTTCCTTCTCTCTTCCTCCCTCCCTCACTTCTCTCTCCCTTCCCTCCCTCCCTCCCTCACTTCCCTCTCCCTTCCCTCCCTCCCTCCCTCACTTCCCTCTCCCTTCCCTCCCTCCCTCCCTCCCTCCCTCACTTCCTTCCTTCCTTCCTTCCTTCCTTCCTTTTTTTTTCTTTTTTAAAGAATAAGTTTCCTTCTGTGAAATCTTGAGTTGGGGGATCAAGACTAAATCCTACAGCAACATATAACTTTCTAGTTGTCCAGGGAGTCCTAACAGAGCTAGAAATATCACCAAATACATCACACCGGTACCAGAAAAAATGTAAGGGCAGACCTTCAGCTTGGGGAATGTTTATCTTGCAGTTAACAAAGGGAAAAGAGCAACAACTGAGAGTGAATGTCAAGGGCACTTTGTGGCATGTGGCCTGAGGAGGGACCCACGTTGTACGAATTTGAGAAATGGTATAAAAAAGCCAACTTTTTAGAATTTGGGGTGGGCATTGTGCTTAGGAGTGACCTGGATTATAACATAAAAATGCCAGCCTTAGACCTAGAATGGAGAGTTAATCACTTTGATCTGAGGGGCACCAAAAGTTTCTTCATTTTTTTACTCAAAAAGTAGTCCATCCTCCTCTGCCTACCTGCAACTGATGCTTGAAATAGACATTATATTATTAGAGATTAATTATTTTGGCATAAACTTCTCCCCACCCCTTATGAGAAAACAAACACCACTGGTTGGGGAGCAATAGAGGAGAGTGTCAAATATTATCATTCATTTACATATTAGTGCAAATCATTTAAAGAGTTTCTTTAGAGTTGTTTTTCTCCATTAATGAGAGGGCAGAGAGAGCTGTACTAGAATTTTGAAGACAAACTTTATCCCTTGATAATTTTGCCAAAGGTGGGTCCTGATTAAGGCTTAAAATAGAGCATTTTAAATAACGTGGTAACACAAAACATTTTATTTGTGCTCCATATCTCCTCTTCAGTATTAATTCAACAAATATTTTTTGGGCACCTACTATGTGTCAGGCACTGCGAAGGACACTGGAGATTTAATGTTAAGCAAAAGCAAGCAGGGAACTTACTAACTTGGTTTTCTCCCTCCTGAGGTATGTGCTTGCTTTTCTTGTTTAGATTTCTTGGCTAGGCCCTTATACTCTCCCTTTTTTTTTTTTTTTTTTTGTAGTTAGTCTTAGCACGGACCAGCTTCTCAACATGTGTTTGTTATTAACGATAATAAGATAACCAGTGATTTTAGGAGCCCAGGTTTTCAGTGTAGCATAACTCCAGCATTGTGGGGGAGTGCAGTCTTCACATCACAGATGCTTGACAGACGATTCTAGGCCAAAATTTAAAATGATCAGGAACTAGATCTACCAGATAGAAGCAAGAGCAAGCTACTTTGGGGGAATCCAACTCCAGTGAGAAGCTAATTCGAGCAGCAAATGTTAGAATATGTTGAATTAACTCAGCAGTTTCAAAGTGCAGAAGTTTAGAAAAGTAACTGCCTAGACAAAGTACACAATCCCAGGATGGATGGAGGTCAGAGAAGAAAGGGACTTGCTGATCTGCTAGTCCAGCTAAAGGGGAAAAAGGAGAGATCTAGAGTAGGCAACAATCTGTTCGGGTCACACAATGAGTCGGTGCAGAATTGGGTCCAGGACCCTGGCCTTCTGATTCCCAGTGCAGTCCTCTTTCCAAATAGCAAGGAAGAAGCAGTGTTGATTGAAAGACAACTGTGTGCTTAGGATTCTAACTTATTTAATTCTTTATCTCAAAATGATTAAATTTACCCCCATTTTGCAGATGAGGAAGTTGAAAATTGGGGCTAATATGCTGAAGGGTGTACCCTCAATATTTCCATTCTCAAAGATTAGGATTAGCTTTATATAGAATGCAGTGGAACTGGTGTTCACCACCCCCAGCTGTGCAGCACTGTGCACTGAGTGAAGAGTAAGTGGGCAGTCCCAGGACTAGGCTTGAACACTAGTAGCAAATTACTTCTGGTTGGATAATGAATTTCTGGTGGCTCCTCCCAATTTACTCTGCCCCTCCCCAACTCTACCTAATTTATTCTTTCATGGGTGACTGGGGGAACTTCTTTAAACTGCAAATGAGTGATTCAAACTCAGTTTGAGTAATATGGCAGGTATAATATATGGCAGGTATAATGAAGTCAATGGTCTCATTGACTTCATAGATGAGGGGCTATCTGCAGAACTTCTATCAACTGGGGTGAAAATCTCCATTCTACCATGGTTTGCCCTTAGGCAAGTTACTTACCCTTTGTGAGCCTCAGTTTCATCATCTGTAAATAGTGATGATAATAACACATACTTCAAAGGACTGTGATGAGTTTTTTAAATTCAGTTTTTAAAATGAGACAATACATGGAAAGAGTGTAGCCCAGAGTTTGACACATAGCAAGAATTTGGTATGTATCTTAGACTTTGTTATTCTAAGTGCTAATTTCTGGATTAAATGCACAGATACTGGGGAAGAACCCAGGAAACTAGTGTGTTTGGGGAAGAAGATGCATTACGTCAGCCTTCTGGCCCTGTTGCCCTGAATAGGGCTGTTTCCCACATAGAGCTGTCCTCACTGTTGCCCATTCCTAGTGGTCAAAAGGGTGAGGCCTATAAGGATAGAAATATTATGAATTTCAAGATCCTTGTCACAATACAGACCAGAAATAGAGACCCTTCCTATATTACTCCAGATAATGAGTGGCTCCTACAGTGTCCTGGCTCCCAAATTTCACCACAGCAGAGAAAAGAGGGAAGCTGGAAGAAGCTGGGAGGAGAAGCATGTGGCTCTTGACTAGAGCTCAGCCTGGGTTGTGAGCTGTTTGAAGCCTGAGTCAACACCTCAGACTTCTTCCATCCTGTATCTCACTCTCATGCATTCAACATAGCGCAGAGAATAGATTTAATTTTTTGGAGGCAGGTTAGACTAGATTATCTTTGAGGGCCTAGGAATAAATTTGAGGCTTTTATGCATATAATCAGCCCAGAATCATCTTTCCACTGTCCCCAAAGCAAAGTTAGAAGTCCTCCGCCATCCCACACACCCCTCAGCCACTGGCTTATGTTGTTTTGTGAACTGTTTGCTCCCCCAAGACTTTCGTGACTCTCGTTCAAATCAGCTTTCACCAATATATGAATGTTGGGGCATATATTTGTGGTAGGTCTTTAAGATTCACTAGATATGCCTCAGATTGGTCTCTTCAGGAGTCAAGGTTTCTCATAAAATTAGGAGTGAGAGTCAAGATAATAACCAACAGGGCTGGCACAGATAGAATTGTTGCTGCCCATAAAGAACCAGTTTGACCTGACTGGTGCACACCAGCACTGATGATCAGCCCTGAAGAAAGCTATGCCATTATTTTGATCTTTGATTAGAATTAAGGATTTACTAAGGATTCTCCTTATCAACATCTCCCTGACCTATCTTTAAGTGTTGTGGGGTCTCAGGGTTTTGTCCTTTGTCTTCTTTCTTTACTCCACAAAAGGCATGTTTTAAATTACCCTCTATCAATTGATTACACTCAAATTTATAACTCTTGTTCAGCTCTCTATTGAGAATTTATAACTCTTGTTCAGCTTTCTATTTTTTCCTAGGCCTTTCAGTATGTGATATTATCTACTGGATATTGCCACTTGTTGACCAATTCAAGATCTCTATCAAAATGCATCATCTCTCCCACCTCCTTCCTCCAATGTTTCGTATCTCAGAGACTTGTGCCATTTTCCAATCAGTTTCCTAGGTCTGAAAAGCTCAAAATCATCCTAGAGTCCTGCTTTCTTTTCACTTACCTTCTATATCTTGTCAGTCACCAAGTTCTTGTTATTTCTATTTTCTTAATCTCCTTGATATTTGTAATCTTGGAGGAAATGATCCCATTCCTCTAGGTCTTCACTACCACTCTCTTGGTCTGTCATCATTTCTCATCTGGATTATTATGACGCACTCCAAACTGGTCTCTCTGCCTCCATTCTTGCTTTCTTCCAACTCATTCTCCACATTGTTGCTAGAGAAATCCTTTAAAATGGAAATCTGATAATACCATTTCTCTGCTTAAAGCCATTGGGTACACTATTAAATCATGGCATATCTTGGTGATCTGGCCCTTGCCTTGTCTGACATCACAGACTCAAGCAGAACGAATGCTTTAGAATTCTAAGAATCCATATATATATAATGTCTCTCTCTCTCTCTCTCTCCCCTTTCTCTCTCTCTCCTCTCTCTCTCTCTCTCTCTCTCTCTCTCTCTCTCTCTCTCTCTCTTTACTTCTGGGTCTTTCTGCATGTTGTTCCTTCTGTTTGGAAGGCTCTTAGCATCTTAGCACCAAACTACTCCTGCAACCTCATTCACCTGGCTAACTTTTTTTCAGTACTCAATCCAGAGCAACTGTTCTTCCTCCCTCCTCTCCTCCCCTGAAATCTGGGTTTAGGTGATCCTCTCTATCTCTCTGTTTGGGCTACCTCAATCAAAGCACTTTTTACTCTGCATTGTCATTATCTGTTTACATCTGTTTCTCTCCAAGAGAACTGTATGGGACAGAAAAATAGACATATTTAAAACTATAATAATGATACTATGTCTAATATAATGCCAATGACTTGCCAGGCTCTGTTATAAGCACTTGCTGTGTGTTAACTCATGTGCTTTTCACAACACTGTAAGGTGGGCAGCTATTACTGAAGTTGAGTAAATAGGAATTGGTGATTCAATGTGGGGGAAGAGAAGGAGTCTCAGTGATTTCCAGTTTTCTGAAAGAAGCAAGTGGGCAAACAGTGGATGGATGTGCCGTGTACTGAGATAAGGGGTACAGGAAGAGGAGGAGTTTTGTCAGGATGGGGGAAAGAAACTTTTAGTTTGGGCACTACCATTTCTTTGCTATTCTTTCACAACCGATTATTTCCAGAAGCTTCAGAAATAATGTGAGTAACAAACCTTTTCCTCTGATTGACAGGCATTTGGAAACACCACTGTCCGTGTCGGGAAAACAGAATAACTCTCCAGTATCTCGTCATTAGCTTGCTGGAAGCAGCTAGAACAGGGCTATGTTCCTGGGACTCTGGCGTTTTTCTCGCCTTGTGCTCTGGTTTGCGGCTTTCAGGAAACTGCTGGGACACCATGGCCTTGCGTCCTCCAAGTTCCTGTGGTGCTTGTGCCTCCTGGTTGTCATGTACCTTCCGCAACAGGTGTGGACACTCCCCTACAAGATAGGGGTGGTGGGCCCTTGGGCTTGTGATTCGCTGTTTTCAAAGGCCCTGCCTGAGGTTGCTGCGCGATTAGCCATTGAGCGAATCAACCGGGACCCATCTTTTGACCTGAGTTACTCTTTTGAATATGTGATTCTCAATGAAGATTGCCAGACTTCGAGGGCCCTCTCCAGTTTCATTTCCCACCACCAGATGGCCTCAGGATTTATTGGCCCTACCAACCCTGGCTACTGCGAGGCAGCCTCGCTCCTGGGAAACAGCTGGGACAAAGGGATTTTCTCTTGGGCTTGTGTGAATTATGAATTAGACAATAAAAATAGCTACCCGACCTTTTCTCGGACACTCCCTTCTCCCATCCGGGTGCTTGTAACTGTCATGAAATATTTCCAGTGGGCTCATGCTGGAATCATTTCCTCAGATGAAGACATTTGGGTGCATACAGCCAATCGAGTCGCAAGTGCTCTGCGGAGCCACGGCTTACCTGTAGGTGTCGTCCTGACCACAGGACAAGACAGCCAAAGCATTCGGAAAGCTCTCCAGAGGATTCACCAGGCAGACCGAATTCGCAGTGAGTGCTTTCTCCGGTTGAAATTTAAACGTGACTTCAGGGAAAGAGATTACAATCTCCAAAAGGTTTCCTATCCTCACACCCTAGGGTAGCACATCTCTTCCCATTTCTTCACACATTTGCCCTTTTTCACTCACACTCAGGTCCCAAGACTGCCCTGCTTCAACAGAGCCTATTTTATGAACTGAATAAAAGTACAAAGAACTCTGTGCTTCGTATGCCTGTGGATGCTAGTGCCTGCTCTTAGCGCCTGAGTGAACAATGGTGTCAAGAGCACTGTAGCCATACATCCTTTCTTTCTGCCCTTAGGACCCTGGTAGCTTCAAAAGTGCCAAAATGGTATGGGGAGGTGAGGGTCTTCTTATGGCTTCATTTTTGTTTGTTCTAGTCGCTGAGGAGAGGTTTACTTTTGACTCCTTTCTGGATACTTTCCTTCAAAGGTACCCAGTGTCCTTGTGGGACACTTACTTAGAATCTGTCTTCTCTGGACTCCAAAATGTCCATGCCTTCTGCCTCTTCTCAAAGCAGGGCTTTTCTTTTTGCAGCACACAGCTAGTTGATATGGAGGGAACCTAGCTGATGAATGAAAGCATATTAAAATGAGAAGACTGTCTAAATTTTAACAGTTTCCCCTTCCAATGGAAGCTTAATGTTCAAAGATGATTCTTGCAGAGACAATAGACCAAATGTGAAGCAAAGGACTTGACCCACTAAAGCTATCATTCTCAAAGTTAGTTGGGTGGATTTTGGCAAAAGGGGGCCCTTCCTGGTCCTCTTGAATCAGATCTCTTTTACTTACACTTATGGCAAGCCCTTGTGACACCTGGTTTTGATGTTTTTCTATTCCAATTTTTTAACCTCCATTTTACCTTCCTCTGGAGATGGCTATGATTCATGGAAACACTGCTCATTCCCCCATTGCAGCCACTCCACCACTTTAGGACAGATACCTCAGAAACTATTTGACAAACTGATTCCTTCAAGGATTAGTCCTGGTCCCAGTAATTTCCTTAACAATTAGTTTGTTAGAGAATGGTGCAGCTTTGGCCTGGCCTATAACCAGAAGCCTGTTTTAAGTTTCAAGTGGCTTCAGTATTGGACCTTAATTAATGATGATTACAAGAGGATGAGGGCAAGAGGAGTTTTTAGTTCCAGAACTACCGTAATCTGCCTCCAGCTCCAGTCGACAAGATTCCATGATGTTTAGTAATCAGTGTGGCTCTGATTACGTCATAATAGAGCTTGATACTTTCAAAGCAGAGCATTGAATTATTTTGAAAGATATAAAATCATTTGCAGGGAGGAGCCATGCCAGAAACAGGCTAATATATTTAGTATCATAACTTTATAATATGTTACAAATCTTCTTGAAGCCCAATGTCTCCTGCAAGTTTGTATTCCATGAATGTTTCACATCCCACCCATTTGTATACTTTGAAATGACATTTTGGCCTCTACTATAAAATGTTAAATAAATACAGGCCCTGAAGCTCTTTGGGCTGCCAGACTGAGAAGAATTAGGATTCAGTGCTAACCACCCACAACCCCTTTGAAGCAGGGAGGAAGCAAATACACATATTATTGCCCTACCATTAGAGATTCCTTTAGGTCAAGGGTTCTCAGTCTGGCTGCTCGCTAGAATTACCTGGACATCTTTTCAAGACTACTGGTGCCACAGCGCCACCTCCAGAAATTCTACTAGAATTGGTCTGTGGTGGGTTCCAGCAAAGGTATTTTAAATAGCTTCCCAGGCGCTTGTAACGTGCAGCCAGAGTTGAGAAATGCTGCTTTAACTTAATAATAATGTAAATAAATATTTCTCACTTTAAGTTCCCATTATTTTAATATGACTTCGCTTAGTCAGATTGTTTTCTTTATTACAGTACAGATCTGCTCACTAAGGGAATGGAAATTTTGAGGATGCGGAGAAAAAAACCTAGAGAGGATAGTTATGGAGCAAAGGAAGACCTTGAATAGCAAGTACAGCAACAGGAAGTGGAGGAGGGATTCAGAAAGAGAGATAAAAGGGAGTGAAGACAAAAGCTCTGCACTGCAGGATTTTCCTTTGTTTTTTGACAAAACATAGGCAGATTCAGATGAGGCATGCTGGGACCTCAGTGACATGAGTCAGAATGTGGGTGGGGTGGGGACAGGGGAACTGAGCCATAGGTTGGGCCGTGGCCTGAGTACAACCTCAGGCAGCTCATTGTACTTTGTTCAAAGGAGTGTGTAATACCCATACTTGGTACAGGCACATGTCTGTATCTGAGGGCATGCCAACTGGTGGGTGAGGTGTAACAGAGGGAATGGTGGAAGTGGAGTGAGTGTTAAAGTAAGATAGACATTGCCCTTGTTGTCCACTTGATCATTTGTTGAAAACAATGCCCCAGCCCACGGGAACATGTAAAGCAGGATCCAGAGAATGAACAAAAATAGATTATTAGAGCTTTAATTAAGTGGCCTAAAGTTCAGGGCACATCTTTGGTCCCATTAGAAAATTGGAGATTTGGTGAGAAACTGCGCCAGAAGCCAATGAGTACAGATTGGGTCAACATAGCAGTGAGGAAGACTGCAACACACCATGCATGGCACATACCAGATCACAGCTTTAGCTAATTTTCCAGCTCTTCTCAACTGCTGGGACTGAGGCTGCTAAGTATTCCTGGATATTATCTATCTGGACTGAGAAGAACTAAACAGACGATAAACTTTTTGTGTGACCTCATCTGAGAAGGGCTGAAGAAGGCAGAGCCTGACTTCTTCCCTATTTTGCTGGATATGAGGCTGCTTTTTAACACTGTGGACCCCCAAGCAAACCTTCAGAGAGGAGCCTTTGTGACGTACAAAATACAGTGGAAAGGGACCCCTTCCTTTGGAGGGGCCTAGAAATATTTGGAAGTAGTGGAAATAATTGAAAGGTTTTTAAAAATTTTTCATTTATTTATTTATTTTTTCTGATCTGTTCGCAAAAGTAGTGATGGCATTGCCATGTGGCAGTGGCAGTGGTGGTTGTAGTGATGTTGGTAGTGGTGTGGGAGGGGAGAGAAGAGCAGCCTATTACTGGCTGGTATGACACTTCTGATTCTTATAAATTAATATTTCCAATTAGGAACTCTCATTGGCACCTTACTGGAGTTGGAGCAAGTGTCTTTCTCAGAGACAGGTCTAAGTTGCACTTACATAATATCAATGCAATGATATATTTAATAGTAGGTAATAATAACAATAATAATAGCCATGGGCTCTTGGGTGGGGAAACAGCAGAGGTGTTACTATATGCTGCCATCTAGACAATAAGAGCAACCATACTATTACTTTACATGTAAACAGCTCTCTACATTTTACAAGACATTTGCACATAGATCTCATTTAATTCTCAGGATTATCCAGGAGATAGGCATTTTCTTTCAAGTTTTACAATATCTGCGAGTCTCACAGTAATAAGTACATAGGTGTAAACACTATCAACACCAAAGAAGGAATAAATAAATTCTCAGAATAGGGGGATTCAGCCTCTCCCAGATTCTCAACTCAACTCTCTTAAGCCTTGGGAGCAACTACCAATTTTCTTTGCTTCTGACAAAGTCAAATAGGAGAGATATTAATCAAAGACAAAGGCCTTAATTTATAGTCAGGGCTGCTGTATGTGGCTATGTAGGTTGTGCCCTGCACAAGGAAACCTAGCTGATTAGACTTGAGGGCCAAAATCCAGTCCACTCTCTGCTCCTCAAACCATGAGCCCTGTTGGAAGTTTTTGTCCAATGGCACAAAAGGGCATTTACTCACCAAGCAAGGCACCTGTAGGGTTGCATTCATTCAGAAGGGGTTCCTCTCCTAATTCCTGCAAAGGTTAGCAGGAGGCCCTACCTGCAGCTCTTTAGAGAACTTTTCAAATGGCTATTCTAAGCCCTCTTTTCTCCTCATCTTCTTGCTGATCAGCCCTGTGCTTGGCTGATTGTGTAATCCTTTCAATTTGGGCTTACCAGGATATTGGACCATTTGGGATTTCCTTTCAATCCTTCCAAATTGGGAATGCTTCATTACAACATGATGTTAAGTAAATATGACACCATTGGAATAGCTTTCTCTTGTTCTTCCAAAATTAGATACCTGATTGCTATCTTATTGCCTGGGACAGAATGGCCTCTTCTCATTTATTGAAGATTCTTGTGTATAAGAAAAAGATAGCAATAAAAATAATGATAACAGTTAATATTTATTGGGAGTTTACTATGTGCTAGTAATTTTTCAAGGGCTTTATATGGACTATGTCATCCAATAATTGCATCTCCCCTATTAAGTAAGGGCAATTATTATTTACCTACTTTATGAATAAGACTTCTGAAGCTAAAAGGGGTTAAATAACTTACCCAATGTCACACAACTGGTGAATGAGAAAGCCAGGATATATATTCGGAGTAGTCTAAAGCAGTGGCTCTCAAATCTCAGTGGGCATCAGAATCCCCTGGAGGACTTATTAAAACACAGATTGTTGGGTTCCTCCTCCAGAGCTTCTGGTTCAGGAATGCTGGGGTGGGGCCCCGGAATTTGCATTTCTAATACTGCACATTCTCAGGTGACACTGATGATGCTGGTCCACGGACCACGCTGAGAACCACTGGTCTAATGCTAGACCAATACTATACTACCTCCCATCCACTTGTGGTATGCTCCTGAAGCATACTCACTTGAGATCCTGTATTCTATATGTGGCATATAATTCAGCCCTTCCACCTTTCTTTCGTAACGTTTGGACCCATAAATAAAATTCTTTCATGTGCCTCAATGTACAGGTGTCATCCCTGTTTTCCTATGCTAATAACAACAGTGATACTGATAATACTATGACTGGGAGTCTTTGCACCAATAGGGAATTTGGTATAGGATTTGCTATAATGTAACACCAAATGTAAGTAAATATAAATGGCAAGAGGACAACTTGCTTTCATGACTGGCAAATGATCACTAATGATCAAATTATTGAA
This sequence comes from Rhinopithecus roxellana, assembly GCF_007565055.1. NCBI lineage: Eukaryota > Metazoa > Chordata > Mammalia > Primates > Cercopithecidae > Rhinopithecus > Rhinopithecus roxellana. Next base: position 96,494,320 of record NC_044555.1, on the reverse strand, counting down.
GACTTGACACAAGAGGAAATCTCTAAACATCTAGACTTCTTGCATTTGAGAGGCCTTATGTATATAGCTGTTTAGGAAAAACAGGAGAAAACATATGTTTCAAGGTATGGAGAAATATAAAACCTTATCTCAAGCTGGGCAGCAATGTTAAGGCAACAAATGCAATTGCAATATAAGTTTGAGTATGGAAAAAGCATAGTCTGATGTAGATGGAATAGTCTTTGAATGTTATATTTGTGTGCCATCATGCTGAGCTACTTGGACCAGTTCAACACCAGTGGTAGTTAAGTAAGTGGTAGCTTCAGGACTTATGGCCAAAAATGTGTGAGGTGTCCTTAGCTGATAGAGATAGCCACACATCCCCTAGTGTAGTGTTCTAAAAGTCTACTTTGAGGGCCTCCTGCACTGAGTCACACTTGGGGATAGGGCCTGGGAAATAGGCATGTTCCAGAGCCTCCCACCTTCTTCTTACACAGCCATTTATTAGGCTGGGTGGGAGAAAACTGAGAGGGAGAGGGTAGGAATGTATTCTTTCACAATATAGCCAGATAGGAAAGAATCCTGAGAGAAGGTGAGACTTGGGATAAATCTGCATGCTGCCCTCCTCCTCTGGTCTGCCTCCCTTCCCCACCCTCTTAGCAACTGTTAAAATGAATGACAGTGACAGGAAATATCACAAAGGGGTTACAATAAAGAGCAAAGACAGTACAATGGGGAGTGTCTCTGTGGTTTGTGAGCAGTATCGATGGCTCACAAATACGAATATGGCTCCTAAGGACTTCTTTAGCAGCAGCAAGTGGAATCATTTCTATCTCGCAAGGTGTGAAACTGGGCCCAATTTCCTCCATAGAGGACACCATAGTCAGTAATCTGAGAGAAATAAAGTGACCTTTGCCTTTTCGGAAACACAGTTACTCTCTCTCAAGAAAATATTTGATAGAATATTTTAATTTAGGAAGAGAAATAGGAATTGAGTGACATGGAAATTGACTTCTCCCGGAGTTTCATGACATTTCCTGCTGCTAGTGAAAGAAAGGGTCCTAGACAGCCTGCTATGGTTGGTGCCACAATATGAAGACATAGATGCTAGACAGCTCAAGTAGCTCAGAGAAAGTGCTGGTGTCATATCCTGGTGAGATGCGATCTCAGAAGGGTGTATTTCCTGGTCCTTGTTTTGACTATAAAGTAGCTTGACAGGATGGAAACTTACAAATTAGTATTATTCAATGACCACCTGTTGACCCAGGCCTTGTTTAGGATTTAAGATTTCTGTACACTAATCTTTTCCTGACAACAACTTACAGGTCAAATCCCATTTTAATGAATGTAATTTTAACATAATAAAACTATTTAGTAAAATTATCTTGTAGAACAGATGTATCTACAAATCCCTGTTCACGAAGCACTCAATCTATTAAATTAAGATGCTGTTGTTTGAATTCAGTATTTATGCTTTCTACTTTAATCATGTTCAATGGCAAAATCTTGCTAGGCAAAAAATAGAGGAGCCTGTGATTATTCCCTCTTGAGTTTCCTATTTCTTCTTCTATAAAATCATGGGGACAGGTTGGTCTACTTGGTCTTAAAGGGTCTTTTCAGTCATAAAACTTTGGACCCTTTGAAATATGGTCAGTGTGGGTCAATGAAAGAAAAATAAAGCGGAGAGATTCAGGGTTGAGGGTAAGGTACTGGGCATAGTTAATGATAGTAGGCATGAACAACAGGTATGGCAGTATCTACCTGCCCAGCAAATATCACTTCCAATTGTTCCTCCATCCTAACAATCGATATATGCTCATATCTCATATCTCAAGGAACGCACAAAAAATACCCAAGTGTACAAGCTCTCCTCCTGAAGAGGCTGTTAGTTTACAAACATTCATCTAAACAACATTCATTGTGTGCATAATATGTACAAGGATATGGAAATAAATAAGACACAGTTCCTGACCTCAAGGAGCTCACAGTTTGGTAGTAGAAGCTGATATAGGTAAATAAGAGCAATAAATCTTGTAAGTACCAGGGTAGAAATCATCTCAGGGTAAGGTGGGGGCTCTAATCCAGTGTCACAAGTCAGTTTCTCTGGAAAGCAGCCTGTCAGATGGAGCTTTGAGTGCAGGAAGCTTATTTAATGAGTATTTTCAAGGAGAACACCTGTGAGGAAGAGACGACAGTAGGATTGGGCAGAGATAATTGAATTGCAGTGCAGCCACAACAAAGGCCTCAGCCGGTCTTAGGGGGCGCTCTAGAGCTGGTATGACCCTTCAGAGTTGTCCAGAATTGAGATGAGGAGTCTGGGCTGTTCTACCTCCATGTGGAATAGTCATTAGGTTCAGTTGCACCCACAGAAAGGGGCACAGTGTGTAATAATAATTGTTTGACAGTCAGATCTTCAGAGTGAAAAAAGTTCTGATTTGTAGTGTTTGCTGATTTCCATAGTGTAGTCACTCCCACAATGGTTAATTTCAAGCTAATAACATGATGTTAACTGGCTCACAAAATCTCTGGAAGTTGAACCAGCAAAAGTGAGCCCCAAAACACTACTGACATCATGTAACCTTGAGAGAGGTGATTTTCCTTAGCTGAGGCCAACTCTCAGAGAAAAATCACCTATCAGCTGCTAACACACCCAGACCCAGCAGCTAGTGGAATGAGTGCTTCAGTGCTGAAGTGTGTATCTTGATGGCACATCATAATAGCACCTACTACATGTAATGTATGGTAAAGTATTTGCTGTATTGCAATCAGCACCAAACACTAGTTCTATTTAACATTTTCCATGCAGTAAAGTCATTTTAATATCCCTTTAAGTAAATTAAATCAAATTGTATCACTGTTGAGTAACCTTGAACAAATCACTCAATCTCTCATTTGCAGAAGAAAGATGCTAATACTGATCTACTTGCTGAGGATACTGTTGGACAAACTGGCCAACTGAAGCCTCTGACTAAACTCCTTGTGACTATGCTAATTTGACCAAACTAATTTATTTTTAATGGTTCAGCCAAATGTAGAGAGTGAGAAGTTTTCAGTTCTACTTTCTCTTTCTAAATCCAACTCTTGCATTGTCAAACATCTCTGGCACTCCATTTTCCCATTATACAATGTGTGATTATAAATAAGTAAGGCTGAATTCCTTGTGTGGCTCATGCACTAGCTCCAAAGATATCCTTTGAGAATTCTAAGGAAGGTCTGAGCATCAGAATACATGTAGAACCTCTTAGTATAATTATTTTGAAGGAGTTAATGGTCATTTGAAAACTCATGTCATGCTGTGGTATGTGCATATGTGTGTGGTATGTTTAAATCAACTTCATAATTTATTAGTTACATTTTACAAAATAAAAGGTACCAGCTCTAGCTCAAAGGGAAACTTTCTGGGGTGCTTAACAAGTGCAAAAAGGTGTTTGAAAATAGATGAAACAATATGTAAATGCCAAAGACAAGTCATTGAATGTAGTTAAGCACCCTTAGTTCTTGAGATTAAAGGTTCTGTGTAAACATGTATAATTAATATTTACCAGTAGCAATAGAGTCTTTGCCTTTCTTCAAGGAGCTCAGAATACTTGCCAGGCACTATCTAATTAAACTACTCAGTGTACCTGTAAAATGCATTGGAATCTGCATTTTAAAGATGTGGGCACTGAAGCACAAGTGGGCTTAAACTAAACTTATTTAGCATGCCAAGGGCAAAATTGGATATAAGACTTTCAGTCTCATGATCTAGCTGTCATTTTTCAACCGTGACCCCCTTGAATCCACTCTATCCTAGCATAACCTTGCCAAACAACATAGTTTCATAAGTCTAGGAAGAATTAAATTGAGTGCATAGTAATTCCAATTACAGGGAAGTTAGGTTTTAAAAAGTTGAACAGCTCACCCATAATATTACAGAGAGTACATCCTTAATCTGAGAATCTGAAATCCAAAATGCTCCAAAATTGAAAACTTTTGAGCACCAACATGATACTTAAAGGAAATACTCATTAAAGTATTTCAGATTTCAGATTTTTGGATTAGGGATGCTCAACAGGTAAGTATAATGCAAATATTATACTTAATATCCCAAATCCAAAAAATATCTGAAGTCTGAAGCACTTCTGGTCCTCAATAGTTTGTATAAGGAGTACTCAACCTGTAGTAACATTTATAGGTGAGGGAGTTAGTGCTTTTCATTGTCTATAATGACCTTGGTAAGGATGAGAACAGTTGGTCAAAATGTATTAGAGTGCATGTTTGTAGGAGATGGACAATAAAAAGCAATAGTGGCTGTGGTAACATCTCCCATCCTCTCTTACTATTCTGTCTTCTAATTCTTATGTATATAGTAGCTACTGTTTATTGGGTGCTATGTACTAAGTAAATGACTTGTCTCCTTTCTTCAATCATCACTACCACCCCATAAGTACATATTGTTATCTCCATTTCATGGATGAGACAGAGAGAGGTTAAGTAATTTAAAAAAGGGTACACAGTTAAAACTGGTGGTGTTGTGATGTAAAGCTGATTTTTCCAACCTTAAAGCCTCTTTTTTATGTTACCCCCCATTTATTATACTAGTTCTTCTTCCTGTCTAGGTATTAGGCTCTGCAGCCTGTAGGCATCTCTCTCTTGTCACTGTCCCCAATCCAGAGTCCATGAACATACCTCAGCCTCAGCTCAGGACAACATCTTGCTTATCTTGGAGGCATAAGAAACCACTTACAAATTGGTTAGAACACATTTATTTTTCCTCTCTGTAGTTTTTGGTACTGTGCTTTACTAGCAGATTGCTTCCACAACCTCCTTGCTTTGTTGGTTTCAGTAATCATCATGTGTATGCATTCAGCTTTGATTGGGGGAGAGACTCAGACGCATCTCTTGGAATGGGCTCATGATCTGAAAATGACTGATGGAACCTACGTCTTTGTTCCCTATGATGCCCTGCTCTACAGTTTACCTTATAAGCACACCCCCTACCAGGTCCTAAGGAACAACCCAAAGCTCCGGGAAGCCTATGATGCAGTGTTGACCATTACAGTGGAGTCCCAAGAAAAGACCTTCTATCAAGCCTTTACAGAGGCAGCAGCAAGAGGTGAAATTCCTGAGAAGCTGGAGTTCGATCAAGTAAGTAAACATTCATAAGTTATCATGAGCTGAGAACCTAAAACATCAGCATGGTAAATTATTTTCATACCAATAGTCTCAATTCCATAGGAGATCCAATCAATGGCAGGCAACCACAGACAAATTAAAAACATCTTTAGTTTGCTGAAAATATTTGTGAAACAAAGGCATATTATTTGAGATTTTTTCTTTTATCTTTAAGCAGCCCATGATGACATTATATAGTCAGGAAAAATAAATATATTTAAGAACAGAGCAACAAAACTTTAATATATACTGGTGCTGTTCAAGGGAGCCTAATAAAAAGAACTCCTGTTTGTGGTGTAAGTTCTGAATTAATTTAACAATAAGGCAAAAGAGCTAGTATATAATAAACTATTACCTTTATTTTTGATAACTCTGGTATTGGAGGATATGGCTTCTACCTGTAGGCATTTGAGCGTCCCAATACTGAACCCAAGGATTAAACAAACTTCTCCATCTGGTCAATGGCATTGCTGGACCACTGCAGTCCTGCCCCATGAGGGCAGGCCTTTTGTAAAATGTGTAGTCTGGAGAGGAACAGCAGAGCATTTGCTTCTTGTAGGTAGTCTGCTCCCAAGAGAAAGAAGACAGGAGGGGCTGAGCTACACATACTTAGTTCTCCTTCCAAACTAACCAGTCAGATTAATTCGTTTCTCCTTTGTGGGGAGGAACGAGTAAGTGGATGAAGACAGGCCACTTGGAATGGGGAAGAAGTCCTCCCTTCTGATATACAAGAAATAGTATTTATATATGTGTAGATAAATGTATGTATAGGCATATTTCAGATTCCAATCATAGCCACTGAAGGCTTAGAGAAAAAAAAAAAGGAGTGAGGAGGGGAAGAAAGTAGAGAAAACAATGGAGATCAAAGACAAAAACAAAGAGGACGAATACAAAGAAGATGAGGAATATGAGAGGAAGATGGGGAGACAAAAGAAGCCATTTAGATGGGAAAAGTACAGAGGGACGTTTCTGTACACTGGAGGCCAGATGTAGAAAGTAGGCATTTTCAAAAGTACTTAGAACAACATACATGTAAATTTAAAAGCGCTGGCATTTGCTAGAATACTGTATTAGTCATATTGCTTCCAGCTGTAAGTAATAGCTCAATACAAAATGGTTTAAGTAATAATTCTTTTTCAAAATTTGAAGATAGGAGGGCCCCAGGGTTGGTTAATTCAGCAGTCAATGATGTCATCTATGAAACATGTTCTTTTCATCTTTCCACTTTACAAGCCATAGCATGCTAAACTTGCCCTCATGAGCTGGTTCCTCTTATGGTCCCAAGGTGGCTGCCACAGTTCCAGACATCACATACAGGTGGAAATGTCCAGAGGTGAAAGTGGAGGCTGTCTTTCCCTTGCGTCTCTTTTTAAGAGTGAGGAAATCTTTCCCAGAATCTCCCAAGCAGACTTTTTCCCATACCTTCTTTGTCACAATTGTGTCCCATGCCCATGCCTAAACCAATAATCTGGAAGGAGGAATGTGACAACTGTGATTGAAAAGTGTGAACAAAATATATAGCTGCTGGAAAAATGTGAACAAAATTGAGATTCTGTTAGCAAGAAAGAAGGCTGTTAGGTAGGCAGTTGATTGTATCTGATATTCATATTCTTTTTTATCTGTCCTTTATTTCATCATCCTGTGGGCTGCTTCTCTGTCTGAATAGTGATTCAAATGAAATTTAGGTTTATGTATCTCTTTCTGCTTGGGGGATTTATATCAAATATTTTGCCAATTCTTGTTCTAATAAACAAATTAATAACAGAGATATTAACAATGCTGGATTTGGACTTTATTGTTACTGATAAGTTTATAATAAGTATTACTCTCTTTTAGGAGACACACACATGCGCACACACACATAGCTGAAAACAACTGGTCAGTTTAGTCAAGAATTGCAAAACTCCTCAAATTGCTAAGAATGGTTGGTCAAACCAGTTGTTTGATGTGTTTATAGGCAAGCAACTAGACGGTGAATTTTTGTACTTTTTAGCCAATGATATGGCATCACATAGATAAAATTAAAGTCATCTTTCTATTTTAATCAAAGTATCAAAGGAAGGATAGGGTGTATGTGTGTGTGTGTGTGCGCACATGTATGTGTATGTGTATTGTTCGTATATATATGAACAGGTATTTTGATATAAAAACTCAGACCTTCTTCTCTTGATATTTGCGTCAATCCTTTTGAGCTTGTGGAAAACATAAGGTAATTAAGGCAAAAAAAGATGCCATTAGCTTGGTTGCTAGGCAGCCTGCACTCTGCTTTACACAAGGAAATAGAATAGCTACAACAAAGAATCCAGAGCTTATGAAAAAGCCAGTTTGGATGCATTTGTACCCCTCAGTTTGCAGGTGCCCAGTCTGGACCTTCATAACTGAAGAATGATAAAAGGGCGAGATAATTATCTTCATATCTCTGATAAACAAAACCCCCACTTTCCCTAAATTATCTTGCTCAAAGGTACTTTAGAAGGCAGTCAGTATAGCAGAAACTGCAAATGTTAAGGTGTTAGACAAACTTGGGTTTACATTCCAGCTCTCACTTTTACTAGCTGGGTGCCCTTGAGCAAGTTACTTAGACATTTGAGCCTCAGTTTCTCCATATGTAAAATGGATTTGTGAGCCATATTTTCTAGGACTACTGTGAAAATTAAACAAAGTAACATGTAAAAAGTGACTATTAGAGTGCCTGGCTCACAGCTACCTTTTTTTCCACTTTTTCTCCTTTGAGGCTAGGATGACCTTATTGATTGGTGGTGACCTAGCATCTAAGTTACAATCTGACTTTAGCTTCCTACTCTCTTGAAGTTTTCTGCTTACTGGCAGAGAGTCTCTCAGTATTTCCAGCTTTCAAAATTATAAATGGCATATTCTCAGATCAAATTATGTAGTTTGATATTTGCCTATCCCCGGGCTTCTGTTTTTTGTTCCCTATTTGGTCAACAGGTCAACAACTATTTATGGAGCACCTGTGATGTGCTAGGCACTATGCTGAACCCTAGGTAGAACACTAAACAAGACAGACGGGTTTCTAGCAATGGTATATTAGAACCAGTCCAGAAAAGCTGATTTTGTGCATCTTTTCCCAGCTCTGCATTCAGTGACATCAATTGGTAGCTTGAAATCAGGCATGATAGTAGTAGTTACACCACAGAAACGGGCAAATGCTACAAATAAGAGTTTTTTTCCCTCTCCATATAGCTGTTGTCAAACACTTACTAGCACATCACTCATTGCCACCCTTATAGACCTTAAATTTTAGTGAGACACACAGATAATAAATGGTTAAGCAAATGCATTAACAGGATCACTGTATTTCTCCCTTGCCCAATAACTTTCAATGAAATGGAGATTTCTATATACAAGGAGCATTGCCTACAGCAGTGGTCTGCAACATCTCTTAATTTATACCCTTGCTTCTTTAACAAATAAAAAATGAAATGAAGAAAAAGCTATCAAAGTGATACATACACATAGTTTTAAAAGTCAAGAAATGCTAAAAGGTTTATATAAATAACAAAGCAGTCTATAAGGCCTTCCTTCTTCCCTTCATCAGAAGCAACCACTTTCATAGTTTTTAGCTCTTTATTCTGGTATTTACTTCTATGTTTCTAAATGCTATGCTGCTACTGGTGACTCTTGATTAATCAATTTTGAGCATTATTTGTTGCATTACTATTATAGTTGAGGAGCACTCTTAGTTTTTTGTAGTTCCTTACTCTCCTTTAAACCTTAAATATGGTTATGTCATGATTTATAGTTAAATCCACATTTAGTATTTTTAACATAGTACCTAGGTAAATATCATTTATTGCTGATCCACATGATATACTATGGTTATAATTCTTGTCACATGTAACTTTTCATTTTTACCAGGGTTAATAATTGCTTTATTTTTTAATCTGCTTACCTTAATTTGAATGTCTAAGTCTTTCCATACTTTCTGATAAGGCTGTAAAATCCTCTCAAAACAATTTTATACATAGTAAAGCCTATTAAATCTCTTATCAATTTCATTTGTTTTTGCTGGGGCTCTCTGTCTTCCTATTCCAATCTAAACATGTTGCTCCCTAAGGCTGCTGCATAACTATTAATATGCTAGTTTTCTATTTTCATAATTCTTAAATGTCTCTTTCTCTTCTCTGCAGGATCTACTGTTTTATGAATCTCATGTCCTATTTTCTTGGTTTAATCTGTCATTTTTGTGGAGCACACCCTGTAGTAGCTTTTTACAGGAGGTAAATTTTTGAGATTTTGCACGTCCGAAAAGTCATTATTTCATCTTCACTATTGATTGATAGTTTGAATGAGTATATAAATCTAGGATAGAAATCATTTTCCGTCAGTACTTTGAAGACACGTCACATTGTCTTCCAATTTCCACTGTTGGTATTGAGAACACCGATGTCATTCTTATTCCTAATCTTTTGATACAACTATTTTCATTCCTCTTTATCCCCTCAGAAACTTTTAAAATGTTCTCTTTATTTCTGATGCTATGAAATTTCATGATGACGTATGAGTCTTTGACACATAATATGCTGTATTGGTGGAGGCTTTCAATCTAGAAGGTGATTCCTTATGAGAAATTTTCTTCTATTGTTTATTTCTTAATTTCTTGAACAACATTGTCTTTCTTCTCTCTGGGAATACTATGAGATATACAAGATATAAGATGTCCTTGGTTGATCTTTTAATTGTCTTATTATTTATCTTATATGGTCCATATTTTTGTTTTTAGTTTTCCTTCCTGGGAGAGTTTCTCATCTTTGTGTTCTAACACTTTTACTAATTCTTAAGAATGATTTAGTTATATTTTTAATTTCCAAGAGTTCATTCTTGTTGTTTGATTATTTTAATAGCATTCTGCTTTTGTTTTATCAATACAGTATTTTTCCTGTTTCACTGAGGTACTCATTATAGTTCTTTTGACGTTTCCTTCTGCTCTCTATTTTATCTGTTTTTTCCTCAGTTCCTATTTTTTCATGTTTTTATTTCATGTTGAAAGTTTTCCTTAGATGTCGGCAGATTTGAAGGTTTATGTGCATGATGGATATATTGACAAGTGGGCTTCAGTACAGGGCAATTGGCTAACCAGTTGCTTTTTGTTTGCTTCTTTTGGTCAATATCTGTAGGCCTTGGCTTTTGAGGTAGTCTTTTTCTTCAGAGAAGAGTCTTCTAATCTTCTTGGGAGTCATAATCATAGCTGTCAGTATTCCAGAAGCAATGTTGGGAGGAGACTGGGATTCTCACCATTAAGAATGAAAACTTTAACTCCATCACTGTTTTTTTGTGCTCCACCTCATTTCCAACTTCCTTTTTGTCTAGTGCCCCAGCTCTGGAGCTGCTCTGAATCATAAATCTGTTTCCTATAGACATCTGCACCTCCCAGTAGAGGCGGGTATGGGGGATGTCTACATGTTTATTACGCAGACATTCAAAGAGCTCTCCCTCTTTTAGTGTTTGGCCTCACCTTCACTTCTACAGTACTTGGTGGTTGTAATTACTAAGTCTTTCCAGGATTCTTACGGGGCAGATCTGCTTGTAGCTTATCAATAATTCCCTCTGCGGGCACTTAGGTTTGACTGTTCTCCACTTTGCTAAATCAGTTGCCATGTTTGTAGCAAATTTTTATTTTCAGATTCTGTGGTACAGGGTTACGGATGTTTCCTGATACCATTAGATATGGAGATTTAGTGTTTCTGTTCCTTGTTCTCTTTGTTTGAGAGTGATGTTTGAGAGGAGAAAGAGAGTGAAGTAAAAAAACCAATCTTGATTTCATTTTGTTTAATCAGGAAGAATATGGAAAGTCATAAAGGAAAAAATAAGTCACAAAAGTTTGCCTGGCACCTGATAACCCCTCAATTAATGTTAGCCATTATTATTATTATTATTAAAGTTATTATTATTATTATTATTGTGGGTCAGGCACTCTGCAGGGGATATAATAGAGATCAAAATAGAAATGAGATCTTTCCCCCAATGAAGGAGAACAGTTTTTGCATTTCAGGTGCTAAGGAAATTGGGTCTAAAATTGGGACTCTAGTACTTCTTGGTCACCAGTTCAAAACTAGGACAAGGGACTTGAACACTATACTTTCAGGATGATGTTACCAGAGCCCTGTGCTCCTCTTCTGAAATGCAAACAATAGCAGCTGTTGTATATTCAGTGTTTACTCTGTACCAGGTCATTTACATAAATGATCCAATGGAATCCTCAGACAACACCTACAAATTAGATATATTAACATCTACATTTTGTGGTTGAGGAAACTAAGGCTTAAGGTAACTTGCTCAAGGTCATACAGCTGGCAAGTGGCAGAGCTGGGATTCCAACCCAGGGCTGCTACCAGATCCTGATCATTTAACCACACATTAGGCTTATGTTTTATTCCACTGTGCTAATAATATCTAATGCCAATGCTTTACTCAGGCAAAGTAACATTGCTAAGTGACTAATACTTTGATTTGAATAGATTTATTGAATTGTTTTCCTGTAATGTAGGTGGTACTAGGGCCTTATGAGGACCTGTGAAAAGAGAACAATAAATCAGAATAGAGAGATTTGAGGGGTGGGCACACCAGTGATGAACTTCCTAATTTGGTCTCAGGATGATTGGGCAAGGATTATAACTTTGTACCTTTAAATTTTGGCACAAATTAGACTTCTGAATTAGGGTTTGATGCCTGCATTCTTCCTTTTCATTGTATTCCCAATGCTTGCTTTCTGTTAAATTCTATTGGCCACAAATATATGTGGCTGGAACACACATTTTGGATATTTTTTCAAATGTACAGTTATTTGATTAAGCAAAGGAAATCCTCAGGATTTTTTAGCAAACTTGGGGACCTTATGCTCGTTATTGCTATTGTTTTCCATTACCCTAAATATGGGTGCCTGGCAGGGGGATGCTAGGCTGCAGCAGATGTGTTTAGGACTGGAACATTCCAGAATGGGGCACACCAAACAAGGTTGTCAGAAAAGGTTGCCTGCAGCTCACAGTGGCTAAGATTGTCTTTCTACCCCATTCTATACAAAATAAGGGTTTTGTGTTGATGTGCATCACATCAAACACATTAGTCTTTTATCCATCTCTTGGCTATGCCCAAGGGTTGAGATCATGCATTACTGGAGGTGCTGCCTTTAATAACAAGAATTCAATTATCATTTGGTTTCTTGATCTGTGCATGTGCCTGACTTTTTGTTCAAAATTGATGTGCCATTTTGTCCTTCAAGTGATGGCTTTTCAAGCTAGGCATGTTTTAATGTACACTTCTGAGGACAAAATTCTTTGGAAGCCGGTTTTGTGTCTTCTCAGACACAGTAAATCTGAACTGATGGTAGTCAACTTAACAACAGCACGAACCATTATACTGAACAAATTCAGATATTACTGTTCCTGATCCAGACCTTATTCTCTTGGATAAAACCTTTAAAAGCCTAGGGTAGAGCTATCTAAAGTAACAGAATAAAAACCAGTGATACGTTTTAATTATCATTCATAATTAATTCTTTCAGGTTCAGGTCTATACAGTAGGCAAAAACAATAGGCTTAGTCATCAGTGGTCTCACCATTTTGGACTGCGATGTCAACAAGGTCATCTCTCTGACAGAAGTTCCCGCTAATTCTGTCTTACTTTTTTGGAGCTTCAGTGAGAAGCTGGATAGAGGCCTGTAGAGAATGCCTCTTCTTCCCGTGTTCCACCTTTTACCTTTTCTCTTTCTCATTATTTGTGGCAAGTGCAACTAGAGACCTTTTGTGAATGATGCCAACAGAGTGTGCCCTTGATGTATGGGAAGAGGCAATTCCCTTGGCTGAAGGGCACAATGGGTGAAACAGGAACTCAAACCAACTACAGCACAACTCCAAGGCCTCAAAGTGACAGTGGGCCATTGTGACAGCCCCTCTTTTGCAAGTGAATGCTGTTACTATAGCTATGCTATAAGTCTCTCTACCATAGTGTTGTGGCTGTGAGTACATGTGTTGTCTAGGCTAGAGAATCCTGAAGAACAGGCTTCAGTTTCAGTCATCTTGGGGAGTTTCTGTCAGTCAGCTCCAATAGGTCAATCAGAGCACAAAAGCCAGCACAGCCTGGCCAGCTGAAAACCCAGTGTGTTGGAGCAACTCAGAGTTGGGAATGTTGTTTTTGAGTTTTAATCTTCACTTTTGGCTGTAGGTAGATGCAGTTTTCTTTCCCAGAAGGCTCTGTGCCTTTCAAAACAGAACACTAGCATTCTGTTTGCTTTCAGGAGCTTGCTGCCCTGTTTTTTTTTTTTTTTTTTTCACTTATTTGTTTTACCAGTATTGATTTTATACTCCACTTTCCATCCTTCACTTATTGTCATAACCTACCAAAGCCCCCAGAAAACAGTCAGGGTTTTGCAGAAATTCCAAAGACAATCAAATAGAGCATCCAAGAATGTCAGGAGGGGGAATTAGTGAAAACCTCTTAAGGGAGCGCAGCGTGTGCTAGGCAACTAAGTGTGGATACCTTGGTGGCAGCACATGCCATCCATTCATGATCTATTTCTACAGAGTACATCTTGAGACAGGGTGATGAGGGAAGATCATTGGAATAAAACCCTCTGGAGACGGAGGTATTGATTTCTGCTCCGCTAGTAGTTAGCTCTGTTATGTGGGGCAAGGTTTTGGCCTGAACAACTAGAAGAATGGAGTAGTTATTAACATAGATTGACAAGACTAGTTGTAGATGGATCAGGAGGATTTGGGGTGAATATCATGAGTTCAACATTGAGTATGTTGATTTTTAACATCCAAGTGGAGATATAAAAGTAGGCAATTGACTATATGAATCTGGAATTTAGGCTATAGGTCTGAATTGGAAGTATAAATTTGAGAGTTGTGGCATAGATCTAGTACTTAAGGCCACGAGAACAAAAGAGATCACCAAGGAAGTTAGTGTGGACAGAGACGAAGACCAAAGACTAAGCTTTGGGGCACTCCAACGTGAAGAGAGAGGTCAGCGAGATGAAGAAGAACCCTTAAACAGGCTATAAAAATGTCTACAAGCTAAATTTTGTCCCTGAACTATACCAAGTATTAGGAATTTTCACAGGAGTTCAGAGCCAGAAGGGACCACAGGGGACATATATTCTAATCAAGAATGCTAAACTGAGAAACAGGAGACCTGGATTTTACTCCTTATTTTATGCTCAGGTATGTGAACTTGACAGATCATGTAACTTCTCTGTGTCTCCCTTTCTTACCTATAATGTAAGATAGTTAGACAAGATGACTTCTAAAGTTTAGACATTCCTGATTCTGTGTTCTCTTTTCACAGAGGAAGAAATGGAAGCACAGAGAAAGCTGATAAATGACTTTCTCAAACATTCTGGCATTAGGCACTGATCACAGGACAGGGTATCATCTTCTATACTGATGTCTTAAAATCCTGCATGTATATTAGAATATTTGAGGAGCTTTTAATAATGCTGATTACTGGGGTATCAAACTAAAAGCATCTCTTTTTGTTGGTCTGGGTTGGGTTTAGCACTGCTATTTTTGACACTCTTCAGGTAATTCTAATGTGCAGCTGGTGTTGAAAACCCCCACTCTACATTAACAGGACATGGCAGTGTCTTGCTATCTGCTACACCTCTCTGCATCTTGACTTTTATTTCTAATAAAAAATGATTCACTCAATTTTAAGCCCTTTTTTTCACATGAAGGTTGTTACAGGAGCTTAGCTTTCTAGACCTTGTGAAACCAAAGTAGCAAGTATCAGCTTTCCCTGATGCTCAGAAAAATGGCATGACCATAGCTTTCTTGAACTCCATCCTAGAAATGAAGTGACATGGAAAACCATGAAGCCATGGCCGCGTGTGTGAGGGGCCATGTGGGGGGAGGTACAGAGAAGAGAGGAATTGTTTTCTCATCCTCTACCTTTTTGGAAAAAGATACAAGATTTTATACAAAAATAAACTTACAAGGATAATGGGCAGTGCATCTGGGCATAGTATACAAAAACACTGTTGCTTTTACCATATTTATTTAGCAGGCATAGTTATGCTATCCACCCTAGCAGTCCTACTGTTTTAAGTTGAAGCTTTGCCACTTTGCACACCAATAGGTTTTCTGACTAAAATTCACATTCTCTATACTCTACAAACTTTGGTTCTAGATAGCTGGGTGCGTATGTGTCAGGGTGGATGTTTGCGTGTGCATACATGTGAGTGTGTATGTGTAGGTATGTGTTTAAAACTGAATTCTAATGTTCACTTTCTCTGGGGAGCATGTGTCCAGAAAAATAGCCATTTTGAACTAAGACAGGATACAGACATGGACTGTGGAGACACATTATTTACAGTCTTTCCACACACACCTACCACTCCAGTAGTGCCAGCAAAATGATTTTACCATGCACAGTGCACCAGTAATTAACCTGGCATATTTCCTTTGAATTACCCTTGTGTATTCTATACTTGTTTTTCTTAAGTGCCCTTTATAATTCTAAATCATTTTCTTAGTTTAGAAGCATAAAAAATATTGTGTATGACCTGGTTTGCTCATAAAATTGTCATATTTGATATATTTAAAGATGTGATGGCCTGGGGGAGAAAAATAGGAAAATTCAGGGGAGAAACTGAGCAAGTCCTTAGAAACAATTTTTTTCCTCTGGGTCTTCATAGCTCTACTTCACTCAGACGTGCAGACCATAATAATGAACACAGGCTTGGAATATACTCTGAGATCGCTCTAGGGTGACCAGGGCTCAAGATAATTGTAATTTTTAAAAATAGGTTTCACCGTTGTTTGGAACCATCTACAATTCAATTTACTTTATCGCACAAGCCATGAATAATGCTATGAAAGAAAATGGACAGGCTGGTGCTGCCAGCCTGGTTCAGCATTCCAGAAACATGCAGTTCTATGGATTCAACCAGTTGATAAGGACAGATTCAAATGGAAATGGAATTTCAGAATATGTAATCCTGGACACCAACTGGAAAGAATGGGAACTCCATAGCACCTACATTGTGGACATGGAAATGGAGCTGCTACGTTTCGGAGGGATCCCTATTCACTTCCCTGGTGGCAGGCCCCCTAGAGCAGATGCAAAATGCTGGTTTGCAGAAGGGAAGATCTGCCATGGAGGTAAGGAATGGAAAATCCCTAGTAGTCAATTTGGCTCAGCTTGGGTTACAAGGGAACCTCTTTAGGAGAAGGCGTATTTTAATATTGAAACATGCATAAAATCAGTCATTTGCATTCGAGTGACGTACACCTCTTGGCACTCTATCTAGTTAATTTAAAATAATAAGAACAATGAGAGATACTTTGCAGCCCTGAATAATCATCCACAATTTAAAAGCCTCCCCACCACTCTTTTTAAAAAGAATCCCAGTCTTTCCCAAAGAGTTTACTCTAAAAAGAGGAAGACATTAGTCTTCTTCTTACTCTTTTGTAGGCTATGACCTATGATTGTTTCTCCTGCTTTCAAGGTCCCCTATCCATCCCTTGATGTTTCCAAATCCTGCCAATGAGGTCCCACCACAGAAATACCATATCTATACTCTCTCCTCTCTGAACTCCCATTGAAATAAAAGTTTGTGCCTCACAGCTTAGCACAAAATTGCTTTTCAATTGTTTCTTGTGTACTGATTTTGTCTCCACCCCCACTCCCAAATATATTGCTCCTTGAGGGTAGGGACCATAGCTAATAATTTTTATGGTGCCCAACTGCCCAACACAGTAGGTATCCAGTAAATACTTGCAGTTTGATTGACTGGTGGAACTCCTCTAGCTTGTGGAAGAGGGGAAACTTGGTCAAATCTCTGAGAGCCAGAGGGGATCATTGGAAGGACCCATATTATTATGCAACTGTATACCATACTCTTAAAACCAAATGCATCTATTTGAAAGGGGCTTTGATTTCTACTTTGCTTTAGCATGATATATCCAGCTACCTCTTCACTCACATCATATTTCCCTCAAAAATCTTACTAATCTATCCAAATATTTAGATTTTGTGGAGGCTAATTTACATTCTGATGAAAGCACTAATTATCAAAACCAGACTTACCCTCACGCTTGAAGGAGAAGTTCTGTGTTTTTCATCTATAACTTGCAAGGTCTATGGGCTCAGGTGAATTAAAAAGGCCTTTTATTTTATGAAGGCAAGGTAATACTTTCCCTTCACAGGTGAGATAACATATTTATTCTCAAGAACTCTATTGCTGTCCATCTTAAATTAAGGTACTCAAAGTTTTCCATTCGTGGACTTTTTCCTCCAAAGAAACACTCTGGTAAGCCTTAATTCATGTGATTTGTTATTGTCAGAGTGGTGAGTGGTTTTGCTTCAGAACAGTGAAATTGCTTTCTGTGTCCATAAAGTCAACAAGACAGACTGTGCTGAGAAAAAATGGAATTAGGTTAGGTAGATGTGGCTTGATTTTAGAGTCACCAGAAAGCATGAGGAGTCACTCTGCGGTGCCCTTTATTTACTGCCTCTCTCTGATAATGCCATTCTTCCTCTTCCTCTCACTCTCTGCAGGCATCGACGCTGCCTTTGCCATGATGGTCTGCCTTACTTTGCTTATAGCCCTGCTGTCTATTAATGGATTTGCTTACTTTATAAGGTACATTTTTTGTTCTTTTTGTATATAAAAATACAAGCCCATAATAGCCTTGTTAATATTGATTTCCAGGAAGTCCTGTTTCAGTACAATTGCCTCATTACATGACCCACTGATTTTCTTTTTTCCACAGTGGTTTACCATTCCTACAGGCCCCATTTAGAGTGAAGTGTTTTCATGATGCCAAGAATAACTTCCTCAGCTGTGTTGTCAGTGTTGTTGTCTGTGAATAGATCTGGCTCTCAACACAATGGTGAAATAAGAGAACTCGTACTTTAGGGCCTGTGTACTCCCTATCTTTGTTCTCCTTTCTCCTAGCAGAGTCTCCTGTAACCATCTCCTTGCCCAAATGATATGTGATGATAGGGAATGGAATTGAGATATTTTAATGAATTCCAAGAATTAGGCAGACTTTGCTAAAATCCAAGCTCTAGGAATAATGGTATGAACTCATAGGACTATAATGGGGATTAAGTAAACTAAAATAAGTAAAGCACCTAGAACAGTATGTGCTCAATAAATGGTAAAATCTCAACCCCTTCCCAAGACCAAGGAAGTCTCTTGCTGATTGTTGGAAGCTCAGGATCTTCACTTTGATATTCATGCCTTTTGTCCAGGGTATCACATTCCAGATTTCTACCATCTTGCTTCCTTGGGCAAAAGTTATCCTGTCTAATCATCAACATCTTTATTATCATCAAGTTTTGCCTTCCTCCCTCAGATCCCTTAGTACATGACCAAATAATCTAATGAGGTACTACAGAATCAGGGATAAGTGGCTGAAGATGGCCTAACATGACAGCTCTTTCTTATAAACTTTGCATTTTAACACTTGGACCCTCTCCATACTATAACAATTGGAGGAAAGTGAAAAATAAAGTAAATTATAGCCATCTCATTTTCCCATTGCCACCCTGCAAATCACATCATTGTCACCTCTTATTAAGGGTGGTCCTGACAACAATATGGCCTGGATTGGTAGGGAATAGAGTGAGGCTATTTTGTTGAGTTCTATGAAAAAATTTCTATAGTATATTAAATAGCTGTGTGACCTTGGGCAAGCCACCTAACCTTTCTTGGCCAGAATTTTCTCATTTGCACAATGAAGAAATTGGATTAGATGATATTTAAGAGCCTTCCCAGCTCTGATATTTTAATAAGTCTGTGAAATCCTGGATTGAAACCATAACAGGTGTTACTCTTAGTGTTTAAAATGTTGGCATAGCTGTGAAAAACTTCTGTTATCCAATTTCCCCAGTATTAGAAATTTGATAAAGTCACACAGAGTCGTAGGTAGCTTATGAATTGTTAAAACACACTTGATAAAGACACTAGTTCAAAGGAAGTTTTTCTTTTAATTTCTGTAACTGGGATATATTCCTGCTAAGAATAGAAATTCAATATCTTTAACTTAGCTGCTGCCAAAGAATAAAGTATTTAATTAACATCATTAGATACTTAGCAAAAATAAACTCTATCCAATCAAAAAGCTTCCCTGTCTAGAGAGATTTGAGGAGTAACAGACTCTGTCTACCTAATGCCAAAACATCCCATGGCAGTGTGGAAAATGTAGTTACTCAGCTGTTTATGTTACTTGTCAACCCCCCAACTGACAGTTCTCACTCATCTTTCCCACTGTATGGACTGGTTCTTTGGGCTTTGAGTGAGCCTAGTCTGCAATTCTTGGAAAAGGAAGGAAAAAAGAAAAAAAAAAAAAACAGTGGGGAGGGGTTTGTTTGAATCTTGTGGGCTGAAGGGCAAAGATTGGAGAGGAAAATTATTGGAGAGGGACCTGATTAGAGAGGAAAATGATTGGAGAGGAAAATGAGTTTGAGACAATTGGTACTTCAAGTGGTCACAGAAAACTCAGAGATGGGAAAGAGGTACATCATTTCCCAGACTCACTTGGTCCTTGGTTCTTCAGCTAACAAAGCACAAAAGATGCCCCCTCTTTGCTGCCTTCCTCCCTCTCTGCCCACCACGGCTGCAATCAGAAGAGCTGAGCGGCTGATGAGATTCTGTAATAGACGGTGATTACTTGCAGGAGAGTAACTCTCTGTTCCTTCCTTTTCTGTATGTTTTGATTGTTTAAGTTTTTTTTCAGAAAGAAAGACATGCAAAGAACCCAACCACCCCAAAACAAAGGATTCTTTGAACTCCTCCTTTCTCCCTACTCCTCCGGAACCAGATTGCATCGCCTTTCTATAAAGCTCTCCTGTGCTTTGTTATACTAATGATGGTAATGATAATAATGAGCCCTCATACTTTCATAGTGCTTTATGCTTTTCAGAGCACTTTCACATACATTATCTGATTTGATTTTCAAAACAACTCTATAAAGCAGGTAATGCAAGGACTATTATCCTGCTAGATGAGGACACTGAGCCGTGAAGAGGTTAAATTATTTATCCAAGGTCACCTGGACCTGGCTAATTAATGACAGAATCTGCACCACATCCCAGGTATCTGGATTGGGAGTCCAGTTTGCTTTCTACTAGAGTGTACTCTGTAGCATGATTATTTTTACAGGTGTGCCTGTTTTAAGACAATTCACCACACATATGAAACAGATAAGTTAGGGAGTGATGCTTTACTTTGCCAAAAGATTCATGTGCTCTACCCAAGAATCCACTACAGGGCTCTTTTAATTTTCTCTGCAGGGCAGCAGCTCCCACAGTGATAAGGGACATATTTGTTGGCAGACAATTAGAAACACATTAATTGTTTGTTTACAAACCAGTGGAATCACTGAGAAAAACTGAGTTGCTGGTACTTAAAGCTACAGTGACATTGTAAACTTCTTAAAGCAACTTGACAAAGCATTTTGATTCAGTGGTTGTTTTCTCCACGATGGCTCTTGGCTTTAACACATTCCACAGAGTAACCATTATGGGGTTATGGAAAAAGCAAAGCCAAATTGTAGCTGTCAGAGCCCCCAAGACAAAACAACAAAACGAGTATACCGACTAATCAAGACTCCCCCCAGGTCTTCAAGTTGCCCAGTCAGACCTACCTGACTGTGTGAGTACACATCATAAACTCCTATGTGTCTAGTAATTGATTTGTAGAAAATAATTACATTCACTACAAATTAATGGGCATGTTTAGAGAGAATCAGGTTTAAACTGTGTCTGTAATGCTCAGACAAGAGACCAATTCAGTAAAAGAAGAAAACTCAGTCAGCCTACTTGTTTGGAATCATGTAGACAAAGCAACCAACTGATTGAATTTTTCCACTTTTCAACCTGTTGCTTTGGCAACTTTACAAGACAAGCGTCTTATGGGCAGAAATCTGGGCCCACAGCCAGGGAGCAAGGATTCAAGTTCCAGCTCTGCCTCAGGCTAGGGGATCTCATGCCAATTTGCTCAATTTTGTTTTGTTTCTCTAATGTGTTTTTGTCTATAAAATGGAGATTAATGATTCTTGGCCCTGGTATTATCAGGATAAATACTATGGCATATGAGAAAGAGTATTGAGTTCCTTAAATGTATTCAGAAGTGTTGTTAAGAATGTGCCCTTGATGTGGGATCACCATTTTATTAGCCTGAGATACCATTCCCATGTAGTGCCTTCGCACCTCTCTTTTGATGCGTCTTCAAGAGCATTTCAATTTTTCTCTTTTGGTCTTTGTAACTGCAAGTTGTGCGGGCTGGGGTTGCTTCCTTCTTTTCCTGTGGGTACTATGGTAAAAATCCATGTGTGATTATCCTCCCAATTACCTTGTATACCTTGTATATTCTTTAACTGTTATCTTAGGGCAAATTAACCCTGGCTTTGCCAAAACACCCAGTCCCTTGTGACCCTCTGATTTCATGTTTGTTTTAGGCGTCGTATAAATAAAATCCAGTTGATCAAAGGACCCAATAGAATTCTACTGACTTTGGAGGATGTAACGTTTATCAACCCCCACTTTGGCAGTAAGGTAAGGCATATCCTTTTCTTTTGCTGCCCTGTCCAATATGGTAGCCACAAGCCACAGATAATTATTGAGCACTTGACATGTGGCTAGTCTGAATTGTGATATGCTATAAGAGTAAAATACTCAGTGGGTTTAGAAGACAGTACAAAAACATGTAAAATATCTTATTAAATTAAAAAAATATTTAAACAGTTACAAAAGTTAATTAAATGTCAAAATTAAATATTTTAGATATATTGGGTTAAAGTATATTATTAAAGTTAATTTTACCTGTTTCCTTTTATTAATTGTGACTACTAGAAAACTTAAAATTACATATATGGCTCATGTTACATTTTTATTAAATAGTGCAACCTTAGAACATTGTTGTGCAAGTGAATGAGTGCACTTTGAGCAGTAGTTTAGCTTTGACTTTATGTAGTTGTTTGTATATATGGGCTAAACATTTGATGGTAATTTCTTCAAGGGCAGCAATATATCTTTTAAAATGTTAGCCTAACATAATGCTTATAATATAGTAGGTGCTTGTAAAAGTTTGGTGAATTAATCAACTAGTGAAAGAGAGTTGCATTTCACCAAAAGATCTTCACTGGTTGTGATTGTAATGTAATTGGTGATCTTCATTAAAGGCCTGCTACTATGTCCTCCCCTGGGGCTAGGCTTTGTGAAAGATGACATGTAGTCCCAGATTTCAAGAGGATTGCAGTTAAGTTAGAGAGACAAATCATACCATACAAGAGAGACGATGAGCGCCATGTTGTACAAAGAAACTAGAGTGTGGTAGAACTTCAGAGGAGGCAGATCAGTGGAGGGAGACTTTTCAGAAACTCAGCACAAAGACCGAGTCTTAATGAAGGAAGTATAGGATTTGTTTACGTCACAAACTGGTAACCACCTTTGTTTCACC
This sequence comes from Rhinopithecus roxellana, assembly GCF_007565055.1. NCBI lineage: Eukaryota > Metazoa > Chordata > Mammalia > Primates > Cercopithecidae > Rhinopithecus > Rhinopithecus roxellana. The sequence goes on along the minus strand of NC_044555.1, from coordinate 96,471,759 downwards.
CTCACAGTTATTAAGAAAAAACCCAGAATTTTGAAATTATGAAATTACATATAAAAATCTGGATTTCTGAGTTTTCTTTAAAAGTTGGAAGATCTGTCAACCTTGGATCTCATCCTGACAATTGGCTATAACTCAGTAGTAGTTGTGTTTTGTGGAAAAGGCATGTTCTTTGCAGTTTGATACAATTCCTACCACTCTACATTGTCTTATACTCAGCATATTTCACCTCTTTATATTACCTATCTGGCCCCATAGGTGAGGCATCCTAGGCAGAGGAAACAGCATAAATAGAAGCTTGGAGAAGAGAACATGTGGGGAAGAGTACTGTCAAAGCTAGCTAGTGTGTCTGCTTGTGCTAGTATATGTAGCCACAGTAAAGACACTAGTCTGTAATTTATAGTATGGTAGTGGATGTAGGAAGAGTATACAAACACCTTATATTGTCTTCATGTGCCATTTACTCTTGCTACACAAC